>NC_068910.1:112303169-113553169 GCF_023091745.1 Budorcas taxicolor | reverse complement strand
GACAGAAATGATATGGACCTAACAGAAGCAGAAGATATTAAAAAGAGGCGGCAAGAATGTACAGAACTACACACATACAAAAATCTTCACCAGCCAGATAATCACGATGGTGTAATCACTCACCTAGAGCCAGACATCCTGGAATGTGAAGTCAAGTGTACCTTATAAAGCATCACTACGAACAAAGCTAGTGGAGGCGATGGAATTCCAGTTGAGCTCTTTCAAATCCTGAAAATTAATGCTGTGAAAGTGCTGCTCTCAATATGCCAGCAAAATTGGAAAACTCAGCAGTGGCCACAGGACTGGAAAAGGTCAGTTTTCATTCCAATCCCAAAGAAAGGCAATGCCAAAGAATGCTCAGACTATGCACAATTGCACTCATCTCACAAGCTAGTAAAGTAATGCTCAAAATCTTCAAGCCAGGCTTCAATACATTAACCATGAACTCCCAGATGTTCAAGGTGGTTTTAGAAAAGGCAGAGGAACCAGAGATCAAATTGTCAACATCCTCTGGATCATCAAAAAAGCAAGAGAGTTCCAGAAAAACATCTATTTCTGCTTTATTGACAAGGCCAAAGTGTTTGACTGTGTAGATCACAATAAACTGTGGAAAATTCTGAAAGATATGGGAATACCAGACCACCTGACCTGCCTCTTGAGAAACCTATATGCAGGTCAGGAAGCAGCAATTAGAACTGCACATGGAAAAACAGACTGGTTCCAAATAGGAAAAGGAATACATCAAGGCTGTATATTGTCATGCTGCTTATTTAACTTATATGCAGAGTACATCATGAGAAACACTGGGCTGGAAGAAGCACAAGCTGGAATCAAGATTGCTGAGAGAAAATCAATAACCTCAGATATGCAGATGACACCACCCTTATGGCAGAAAGTGAAGAGGAACTAAGGCCTCTTGATGAAAGTGAAAGTGGAGAGTTAAAAAAATGGCTTAAAGCCCAATATTCAGAAAACTAAGATCATGGCATCTGATCCCATCACGTTATGGCAAATAGATGGGAAAACAGTGGAAACAGTGGCTGTCTTTTTTTGGGGGGGGCGCCAAAATCACTGCACATGGTGATTGCAGCCATGTAATCAAAAGACGCTTCCTCCTTGGAAGGAAAGTTATGACCAACCTAGATAGCATGTTCAAAAGCAGAGATATTATTTTAACAAAGGTCCAGCTAGCCAAGACTATGGTTTTTTCAGTGGTCATGTATGAATGTGAGAGTTGGTTTGTGAAGAAAGCTGAGTGCTGAAGAATTGATGCTTTTGAACTGTGGTGTTGGAGAAGACTCTTGAGTGTCCCTTGAAATGCAAGGAGATCCAACCAGTCCATACTAAAGGAGATCAGTCCTGGGTGTTCTTTGGAAGGATGGATGCTGAGCCTGAAACTCTAATACTTTGCCCACCTCATGCGAAGTGGTGACTCATTCGAAAACACCCTGATGCAGGGAGGGATTGGAAGCAGGAAGAGAAGAGTCTGACAGAGGACGAGATGGTTGGATGGCATCACCGACTCGATGTGCATGAGTTTGGGATAACTCTGGGGTTAGTGATGGCCAAGGAGTCCTGGCGTGCTGCAATTCATGGGGTCACAAAGAGTTGGACACGACTGAGTGACTGAACTGAACTGTGGATATTTGCCTCCCCTTAATATGTTTTTGGAAACAGTGTCAGACTTTATTTTGGGGGGCTCCAAAATCACTGCAGATGATGAGTGCAGCCATGAAATTAAAAGATGCTTACTCCTTGGAAGAAAAGTTATGACCAACCTAGAGAGCATATTCAAAAGCAGAGACATTACTTTGTCGACTGAGGTCAGTTCAGCCAAGGCTATGGTTTTTCCTGTGGTCGTGTATGGATGTGAGGCTTTTGTCAAGAGAAGATGGACTGTGAAGAAGGCTGAGGGCCAAAGAATTGATGCTTTTGAACTGTGGTATTGGAGAAGACTCTTGAGAGTCCCTTGGACTGCAAGGAGATCCAACCAATCCATTCTGAAGGAGATCAACCCTGAGATTTCTTTGGAAGGAATGATGCTAAAGCTGAAACTCCAGTACTTTGGCCACCTCATGTGAAGAGTTGACTCATTGGAAAAGACTCTGATGCTGGGAGCAATTGAGGGCAGGAGAAGAAGGGGACACAGAGGATGAGAAGGCTGGATGGCATCACGGACTCGATGGACGTGAGTCTGGTGATGGACAGGGAGGCCTGTCGTGCTGCTACTCATGGGGTCGTAAAGAGTTGGACACGACTGAGCGACTGAACTGAACTAAACATATGTTTTAACTCAGGCAGTTCTTGTATCAGATGCATCTTTTTAAAAATCTTAAATTATCTTAAGGCAGATACAAAATATAAAAAGCTAGACTAGGTTTTTTCATAAAGGATGACTCTATGGTATGTAAATTGATTGTTGTGAACGTGCAATAGGCTTTCTTTTGCCTAGCTACATAGAGGTTCTGTGTCTCTCATACACATATGACCTGTAGAGTCTCCATCCAACTCACAGATCAATAACTTGTGTGTCCCACAGGCCCACAGAGTCTTGGCTGGTATAAGCACAGCTTAATAGTTGTCCAAAGACTTAATGTAACATTATTACATTTGGGAAATTTCTTCTTTGTGTAACTTTCTTCTTTTTCATACTCTGTCGTTTGAATTCTTACTGCCACAGTGGACTCACATGCTAGTTCTCTCTTTGTTCATGGGATTTGTATCTTCTTCTTGGACTGAACATGCTCACACCTCATTCTGATTGGACTTCCATGCAGAAGCCTGTCCAAGCCTAAATCTCATCTTGCATATGTTGACCTGAAACAATAGACTGCCAGATATTTCCCCAGAAAAGATGGATTTATTTAGGATCAAAAGAGAATTGCAATTTGGGGTAAGCAACAATCCCAAACCACTTCAAAGTCCTTGTATGGCAGGGGAAGAAGAATATTTATATAGAAGGAGAAAGTAAGTTGGGAGGGTCATGATAAACAGAGTCCATGGCTTTTCATTAGCTGAGTCCTTGCCAGGAAAAAAGAGGTGACTTTATTGTTCCTGATGAGCTCTATTATCATTGCAGGGCATGAAAGCTTTCCTTCCTGGTCTACTGATTCTGTTTAATTGAGGTTTCTGTGTATTAATTTTTTACACACTTTCCTGTTAGAAGAGATCACAACTTTGTGTTGACAGTTGTAAAATGTCTGAAAATTGGTTCTCATATAATTTATCTGGTTTTCTAGTTTACTATAAAAGTCAGTCCTTACTGGTTGCTGTATCATGGCAAGGAGAATAATTTAGCTATTTCACAGATCTGATACCTATTTCTAACCTTTATTATTGGAAATTGACTAACACAATATGCTTTAAAGTATACTACAATACAGCTAAAATTCTATTTTGTGATGAAATATTTACAACGACATCAAAAGCACAGCAAATCTTTTAATATAGATCAAAATATTACTTGCAAAAAACCAGTAAACAACTGCAAAACAAGTCAATTTGAAAGCCTGTTTAATAATACTTGTCTCAAGGCTTTATTGATATTAGTTCTCAAGAGATCAGTCTCTTCTAAGACAGTTCATTCTTCTTTGATTGATTTTTAAAATCCCCTGTATATAGGGGGAGAAAAAGGATATTTCCAGAGAAAATTGTTGAAGTTTATATTAAAGTAGCCACCTCCCAGATCATACAGTCTCTTCATTTTGCCAGAGAAATCTCTTGTTATGGTTAAATTATTAGTGCCAAGACCAATTTAAAAAGCTATTTCCAAAATGAATGTATTGGTATGCAATTATCTTCCAAGTTAGATCATTCCAATATTTTAAACCACATGGATGAGATCATTAAAAAGTAGAGAAAAATGTCAGGCTTGAAACAGGATTTATATTTGTCCTTCCACATTCCTTAAATCTTGATTTTCAATGTCAACCCCCAACTAATGTACACACAGGCAGGACGAAAATGTCAATCACTTCTGTTTGTTCATTTTTAAATCTCTATACAAGCAGGGATACAAGATATCCAATATTGATAACATAAGATATTACATTAAGGTTGAAATAAGAATATACAAGTTGAATCTACAAGACGTATTACCCTGTAATTTTAGGATTATTTGGAAATATGGTTTTATTTATTTTTTTTTTAATGAAGCAATTTCTAATCTCTTAGAAAATTAGAAAATAGCAGTATGGAGGAGAAAAAAATAATTTCTTCCTCTACCTTTCTAAGTTCTTGGTTATGATAATCTAATAAAAGATAAGTTAACAAGGAAAAAAACAAACAGAAGTTTATTAACATGTATACTTTATCTATACATGGAAGATACCCAAGAAAAATGAACAGCTCTCTCAGGTGGCCTAAGCCACCACCTTGAGTACCATCTTCGAAAGTGAAAGTGAAAATGAAGTCGCTCAGTCGTGTCCGACTCTTTGCACACCCTTGGACTGTAGCCCACCAAGCTCCTCTGTCCATGGGATTCTCCAGGCAAGAATAATGGAGTGGGTTGCCATTTCCTTCTCCAGGGGATCTTCCCCACCCAGGGATCGAACCGGGGTCTCCCACATTGCAGGCAGACGCTTTAACCTCTGCACCACCAGGGAAACCCAATGCCATTATTTGCTGCTGCTGCTGCTGCTGCTGCTGCTGCTGCTGCACCACCAGGGAAACCCAATGCCATTGTTTGCTGCTGCTGCTGCTGCTGCTGCTGCTGCTGCTGCTGCTGCTGCTGCTGCTGCAAGTCGCTTCAGTTGTGTCTGACCCTGTTCGACCCCATAGACGGCAGTCCACCAGGCTCCTCCGTCCCTGGGATTCTCCAGGCAAGAACACTGGAGTGGGTTGCCATTTCCTTCTCCAATGCATGAAAGTGAAAACTGAAAGTGAAATCACTTAGTCGTGTCCGACTCTTCGCGACCCCATGGACTGCAGCCTACCAGGCTCCTCCGTCCATGGGATTCTCCAAGCAAGAGTTCTGGAGTAGGGTGCCATTAGAGACAAAAGAAAGTTGTATGTGGGGGAGCGGGAGAGTGCAGGTATGGGACAGATAAAACAAGGAAGATAGGATAAGGTTTGTTATGCAAAATTAACTCTATATTTTCTTCATTATGATAAGAGTCCCTGGTGATATACAGCATCCTTCTCTTTCTGATACAGAAAAAGTGACAACATGACAAATGTTTTCCTTTATAAATGTAAATGCACAAGATAGGTAACTTCTACTCTGTTTTCTGAGCATCTCCTGAGTCTGCTGTTTTTCAAGATAATCCAGTTAAAATAATTCTTATGCCAAAGAGACATATTTTAGGACTGCATACTCTTCTACCCTTCAAATAAAACACAAAGCAAAAATGACTTCATCTATAAATGCCCTATATCTCATATTATATTAATATTGTTAATTAAGAAAAAAGATGAAAAAAAAGACAAAAATTAATTGAGAATGTTATTGATGGCATAGTACTGAGTATTTTACTGGATGATCCCTTTGTCTTTCTAGCTATGCTTGTTATAGATGATAAGCAGTAAGACCTTTTCATAATGTTTATTCTCGTCTTATTATTGCTTTCTCTTTTTCAGCCAGGAATTATTTCTCCTCTTATATTCTTCATTCAGAGGAATTGGAAATCTCTACAACAGCACATATGCAAAGCAATATAAGCACAGTAAAGACTCCTGGAAATATTTCTTCTATGGCTCATTGACTTTGTTAGAAGGTAAAATTAAGCATATTGAAATTTTTAAGAGTTTGAGAAAAAATTGATTTGAATTGGGCAGCAGCTTATCTATCAGGTAGAAAAGAAACTCTGAGGAGGTGTACAAAATGAAAGAAATTAATAGGCAGAAGGGTGTAGAAACAAGAAAGTTATACTAGGCAAAAAAGTGGGTTAGTTATTGCAAAGTTACTTTTCACCAGGGAATGGCAAAGGTATATTAGACAGATGACCTATCTAATGCTAATCAGATGATTCCTGATTGACTGGTTTAAGATTCCACTTCTGAAAGAGTCTAAACAAATTAAACCTTGATATGGTAATGGCTTAGTATAAGCAACTCAGGGCTGAATCTGTTGTCTCATTTTTAACAGTTTACATCTAGTCCACAACTGTATTTGTTTAAGCATTTAGAATATCTACTTTTCTTTGAGTAATTTTCTTTACAGGGGCTTGATATATAAATATTTCAGATCAAGATATAGGACCATGCTGCTCTAGCAGCAAGTAAGCAGTTGATAACTTTTAATAACCTTGTTACAACACTTGTATGCAATGGCCTTGGTTTCAGGAAGTATGTAGAGGGACCTCACTTAGTCAAACTCTGAGTCCCCATTTTATAAATGACTAAAATATTCCTCTGAAACTATCTTTCTGGTTATCCTTTCACAGATGATTTATTCCTTTTCTAATGCATGCAAAACTCAATTCAGGGCAATGACTAATACTTTTTACTTTCTCCTCTCATGGATGTTTCACAATTTCCCCTTTTAAATTTCTCCACAATTTAGTTTTCCCCAGAAATGCTCTTGATCATTAGTGGGGCAGAACTGCCCTGTCAGGGAGGCCAACTACTCTACCCTTCTAGGTTCTTCAGGCTGGCCTAAGAATTAAATTGATATGAAACATATGAAGAGGAGAAAATGAAACAAAAGTTCAATGACATACACATATGAGCGAAACCTAGAAAAACTGAATAACTTATCAAAATGACTGAAGTCCTCAACTCATATACCATCTTCAGTAAAAAACAGAGAAATACAAAAAAGAATGTTGGGGTAGTAACTTGGGACTTTAAAGGAGAGGCAAATAATTCACATGGAGATAGAAAAGCAAATGCTTGGTCAACAAACATCTTACTGCAGCAGCATAAATAGACCAAGGGACACAGAGAAGAATTTTTAACAAACAGATATTACTAGGTTTCTTTCTTTCCTCCACAATTAGTTCATATCATACTATAGTTATTTCTGAGAGATGACTACCCTGAAACAGGTCCTCTACCTAATTTCTTTTGGCAGTTAGTGTGTGCATGCTCAGTCACTCAATCGGGTCTGACTCTTTGTGACCCCATGGACTCTAACCCACCAGACTCTGCTGTCCATGAAATTTTCCAGGCAACAATACTGGGTTGTCATTTCTTACTTTAGGGGATCTTCCCCACCTAGGGATTGAACCTGTGTCTCCTGTATGCAAGAGATATTCTGCATTGGCAGGCAGATTCTTTACCACTGTGCCACCTGGGAAAAGCTCTTAGGTGGTTAGAGGAAATGGCAAATGCTCTTCCTGAGTCTTTTGGGCTCTGATTGCTTTCTGCTTGAAATAATCCCCATGCCAAAGACACAATTTGAGGTGGTAAATTTTGTTCCAATATAGTCTAATAGCTTTTCCTGCTCAAAATTAAAGAACAATGACAACAGGAAAGGGTAATGAAGTCTTCCTAAGTCACATGAAAAAGACATTCCTGCCAGGGATAAAAAGGGACATTTTTAGGATTGTGCTCCAAAGGGAAAATTAAAAATGGAGATAGAATCCCAAAAGAGATCAAAAGAATATAGAAACAGTAGATGATGAAAATGCAAGAGCTCTGCTTTTACTTCCAACATGAAGCTTTCTCCAAGTTACAATAGGTTCAGTTCAGTTCAGTTCAGTCGCTCAGTCGTGTCTGACTCTTTGTGACCCCATGAATCGCAGCACACCAGGCCTCCCTGTCCATCACCATCTCCCAGAGTACACTCAGACTCACGTCCATTGAGTCCATGATGCCATCCAGTCATCTCATCCTCGGTCGTCCCCTTCTCTTTCTGCTCCCAATCCCTCCCAGCATCAGAGTCTTTTCCAATGACTCAACTCTTCGCATGAGGTGGCCAAAGTACTGGAGCTTCAGCTTTAGCATCATTCCTTCCAAAGAAATCCCAGCTTTTATCTCCTTCAGAATGGACTGGTTGGATCTCCTTGCAGTCCAAGGGACGCTCAAGAGTCTTCTCCAACACCACAGTTCAAAAGCATCAATTCTTTGGTGCTCAGCCTTCTTCACAGTCCAACTCTCACATCCATACATGACCACAGGAAAACCATAGCCTTGACTAGACGGACCTTAGTCGGCAAAGTAATGTCTCTGCTTTTGAATATGCTATCTAGGTTGCTCCTAACTTTTCTTCCAAGCAGTAAGCATCTTTTAATTTCATGGCTGCAGTCACCATCTGCAGTGATTCTGGAGCCCCAAAAAATAAAGTCTGACACTGTTTCCACTGTTTCCCCATCTATTTCCCATGAAATGATGGAACCGGATGCCATGATCTTTGTTTTCTGAATGTTGATCTTTAAGCCAACTTTTTCGCTCTCCTCTTTCACTTTCATCAAGAGGCTTTTTAGTTCCTCTTCACTTTCTGCCATAAGGGTGGTGTCTGAGGCTATTGATATTTCTCCTGGCAATCTTGATTCCTGCTTGTGTTTCTTCCAGTCCAGCGTTTCTCATGATGTACTCTGCATAGAAATTAAATAAGCAGGTTGACAATATACAGCCTTGACATACTCCCTTTCCTATATGGAACCAGTCTGTTGTTCCATGTCCAGTTCTAACTGTTGCTTCCTGCCCTGCATACATAGTTCTTTCTGAATTACCATGACACATTGCTTTTCTCTTTCATAGTGAAGTTGCTCAGTCGTGTCCGACTCTTTGCGACGCCATGGACTGTAGCCCACCAGGCTCCTCAGTCCATGGAATTTTCCAGGCACGATTACTGGAGTGGGTTGCCATTTCCTTCTTCAGCGGATCTTCCCAACCCAGGGATTGAACCCAGGCCTTCCGCACGGCAGGCAGACGTTTTACTGTCTATTTCACTAATTCCAGTTTGGTTTACAGTAAGGTTATTTTCATATTCCTTTACCTATTAGAATGTAATTTTAAATGTTATATGTACAGTATTAGTATGTTATATGCCTCTATTAGTATTAGTATGTATTAATATTATACTATAACTATTAGTATTAGTATGTTATATGCCTCCTTTCCCAATTCACGTGACAGAATTCAACAAATTAACACAATATTATAAAGCAAATATCCTTCAATTAATTAAAAAATATTTTAGTAGAACTCAGTAATAAAAATAAAGTTACATGCTTAAAACAAAATTGTCAAAGATGATGCCTCCACCAGGTCTTGTAATATCACTAATATTTTAGTATATATTTTTTCAGATCAGGTGACAAAAAAAAGAGAAATTATACATACGAATATGCCTTTTAGGATTTAGACAGTCCAATAATAATATTGATGATTTATTAGAGCCACATGATAACTCTTATTATCAGATACCTAAGTTGTTCCTCTAAAAAATATTTTGTTTAGATTTTTCACTTTATGACAATTAGGGATCTGATCTTCCTATTTCCTTTTTTTTTTTTAAATCTTTGTCTCACTTATACTAATTTCACATCCAATATCCCAATGATACCTTATTTTCCTCCAATTTTTTTATCCTTTCCTTTATGACTTTTTTTCCTAGTCATTAATGATTTATCACAAACATGTGTCACACAATTTGTGTCAAAGAAACAAAACGCTTTTTCTTCTCCTCCATATTTCTTTAATTTAATCTGCATGAAACAAAGCAGGGGTCTGTGGTGCTCCTTGGGACAGAAGTTGTTCTTCTGTTTTGTTCTGTTTCTTTGTCTCTTGTTTCTTGATATCAGCCTCCATGACATTCCCTGAGTTCCAAAGGACAGATCTGAACAGTTGTTAATTTGAGAAGGGAAGGAATGCAAAGACAAGGGAGCAGTAGCCAGGAAACCATAGTGCAGGCACGGCCCTAGTCCCATCTCAAGGGATACATATAACCATATCTTTAAGCTCTTTAGGGACTTCCCTGGTGGCTCACAGTAAAGCGTCTGCCTGCAATGCAGGAGACCTGGGTTCAATCCCTGGTTTGGGAAGATACCCTGGAGAAGGAAATGGCAATGCACTCCAGTACTATTGCCTGGAAAATCCCATGGACAGAGGAGCCTGGTAGGCTACAGCCCATGGGGTAGCAAAGAGTCATGACTGAGTGACTTAAGCTTAAGCTCTTTAAGATGTCAGCACTCTTCACACCAGAGAAAGATCACCTGAGGCTACACTGAAAGAACCAGAGAAGTTCATCAAGATTACCTAGAAAAAGATTTGACAAGTGGAGGCAGCACACACACCCTAATATTATCAACAACCCCACCCTTGAATCATTGCTAGAAAGTGAAAGTGAAGTCGCTCAGTTATCTCTGACTTTTTGCAACCCATGGACTGTAGCCCACCAAGTTCCTCTGTCCATGGGATTCTCCAGGCAAGAATACTGGAGTGGTTTGCCATTTCCTTCTCCAGGGGATCTTCCTAACCCAGGGACTGCACCCAGGTTTCCCACCTTGCAGCCAGATGCTTTAACCTCTGCACCACCAGGGAAACCCTTAAATACAAGAATCCAAGTACTAACATCAAAGATTTCAAGGGAGGAAAGGAAGCCAGGTTGAAAGAAGGGGGAGGAGGCGGGATGGGGGGGCGGCAAAAGGGGTTGCCTTAGAGACGTCTCCTGCCACCTACAGATGCCCAGGCGTTATGGGACTTTTCCCTGGGCCTCCAGAGAAGGCAGGACTGGAACTCGGCCCTACCAGAAATCAGACCAGACCAGAAGAAGAAAACTCCTCATTGCTGGAAAAAAAAAAAAAAAAATTGCTAGAAAACTCATCAAATCCTCCAAGGCTGGAACACATAGTTTTTCAGGACAGGAGCCTGTGTCCCTCTTTGTTTGGCAAACAATAAAATTACTCTTTCCTTCTTCATCCAAAACTGTACTTTCAGATTTGACTTGCCACAGTATACAGAAGCTTAGCTTTCAGCATCATGTAGGGATAAATCAATATAGATGCCTCAAAAATATTTTATAAAATCCTGGCAATAATTTTATGCTGTAAAGATTATGTCACATTTTGTAAATAAGAGATTCAGGAATTTTTATCTAGACTTCTCATTATGTCTTGTAAACCCTGAAATTCAAATCCAAATTGCTTCATATTTCAATTCTTCAGTTCAGTTCAGTTGCTCAGTCGTGTCTGACTCTTTGTGACCCCATGAATTGCAGCATGCCAGGACTCTCTGTCCATCACCAACTCCCGGAGTTCACTCAGATTCACGTTCATTGAGTCAGTGATGCCATCCAGCCATCTCTTCCTCTGTCGTCCCCTTCTCCTCCTGCCCCCAATCCCTCCCAGCATCAGAGTCTTTTCCAATGAGTCAACTCTTCACATGAGGTCACTAAAGGACTGGAGTTTCAGCTTTAGCATCATTCCTTCCAAAGAAACCCAGGGCTGATCTCTTTCAGAATGGACTGGTTGGATCTCCTTGCAGTCCAAGAGACTCTCAAGAGTCTTCTCCAACACCACAGTTCAAAAGCATCAATTCTTCGGGGCTCAGCCTTCTTCACAGTCCAACTCTCACATCCACACATGACCACAGGAAAAACCATAGCCTTGACTAGACGGACCTCAGTCGGAAAAATAACGTTTATGCTTTTGAATATACTATCTAGGTTGATCATAACTTTTCTTTTCTTTTCTTTTCTTTTTTGGTTATAACTTTTCTTCCAAGGAGTAAGCATCTTTTAATTTCATGGCTGCCGTCACCATCTGCAGTGATTTTGGAGCCCCAAAAAACAAAGTCTGACACTGTTTCTACTGTTTCCCCATCTATTTCCCATGAAGTGATGGGACCAGATGCCATGATCTCCATTTTCTGAATGTTGAGCTTTAAGCCAACTTTTTTGCTCTCCTCTTTCACTTTCATCAAGAGGCTTTTTAGTTCCTCTTCACTTTCTGCCATAAGGGTGGTGTCATCTGCATATCTGAGGTTATTGATATTTCTCCTGGCAATCTTGACTCCAGCTTGTGTTTCTTCCAGTCCAGCGTTTCTCATGATGTACTCTGCAGATAAGTTAAATAAGCAGGGTGACAATATACAGCCTTGATGTACTCATTTTCCTATTTGGAACCAGTCTGTTGTTCCATGTCCAGTTCTAACTGTTGCTTCCTGACCTGCATACAGATTTCTCAAGAGGCAGGTTAGGTGGTCTGGTATTCCCATCTCTCTCAGAATTTTCCACAGTTGATTGTGATACACAAAGTCAAAGGCTTTGGCATAGTCAATAAAACAGAAATACATGTTTTTCTGGAACTCTCTTGCTTTTTCCATGATCCAGCGGATGTTGGCAATTTGATCTCTGATTCCTCTGCCTTTTCTAAAACCAGCTTGGACATCAGGGAGTTCACGGTTCACGTATTGCTGAAGCCTGGCTTGGAGAATTCTGAGCATTACTTTACTAGCATGTGAGATGAGTGCAATTGTGAGGTAGTTTGAGCATTCTTTGGCATTGCCTTTCATTGGGATTGGAATGAAAACTGAACTTTTCCAGTCCTGTGGCCACTGCTGAGGTTTCCAAATTTGCTGGCATATTGAGTTCAGCACTTTCACAGCATCATCTTTCAGGATTTGAAACAGCTCAACTGAAATTCCATCACCTCCACTAGCTTTGTTCATAGTGATGCTTTCTAAGGCCCACTTGACTTCACATTCCAAGATGTCTGGCTCTAGATTAGTGATCACATCATCATGATTATCTGGGTCATGAAGATCTTTTTTGTACAGTTCTTCCGTGTATTCTTGCCACCTCTTCTTCATATTTTCTGTTTCTTTTAGGTCCAAACCATTTCTGTCCTTTATTGAGCCCATGCTTGCATTAAATGTTCCCTTCGTATCTCTAATTTTCTTGAAGAGATCTCTGGTCTTTCCCATTCTGTTGTTTTCCTCTATTTCTTTGCATTGATTGCTGAAGAAGGCTTTCTTATCTCTTGCTATTCTTTGGAACTCTGCATTCAGATGCTTACATCTTTCCTTTTCTCCTTGGCTTTTTGCGTCTCTTCTTTACACAGCTATTTGTAAGGCCTCCCCAGACAGCCATTTTGCTTTTTTGCATTTCTTTTCCATGGGGATGGTCTTGATCCCTGTCTCCTGTACAATGTCACGAACCTCATTCCATAGTTCATCAGGCACTCTATCTATCAGATCTAGTCCCTTAAATCTATTTCTCACTTCCACTGTGTAATCATAAAGGATTTGATTTAGGTCATACCTGAATGGTCTAGCGGTTTTCCCTATTTTCTTCAACTTGAGTCTGAATTTGGCAATAAGGAGCTCATGATCTGAGCCACAGTCAGCTTCCGGTCTTGTTTCTGTTGACTGTTTCTTCTCCATCTTTGGCTGCAAAGAATATAATCAATCTGATTTCGGTGTTGACCATCTGATGATGTCCATGTGTAGCGTCTTCTCTTGTGTTGTTGGAAGAGGGTGTTTGCTATGACCAGTGCATTTTCTTTGCAAAACTCTATTAGTCTTTGCCCTGCTTCATTCCGCATTCCAAGGCCAAATTTTCCTGTTACCCCAGGTGTTTCTTGACTTCCTACTTTTTCATTCCAGTCCCCCATAATGAAAAGGACATCTTTTTTTGGGTGTTAGTTCTAAAAGAACTTATAGATCTTCGTAAAACCATTCAACTTCAGTTTCTTCAGCCTTACTGGTTGGGGCATAGACTTGGATAACTGTGATATTGAATGGTTTGCCTTGGAGACGAACAAAGATCATTGTGTCATTTTTCTGACTGCATCCAAGTACCGCATTTCGGACTCTTTAGTTGACCATGATGACTACTCCATTTCTTCTGAGGGATTCCTGCCCTCAGTAGTAGATGCAATGGTCATCTGAGTTAAATTCATGCATTCCAGTCCATTTTAGTTTGCTGATTCCTAAATGTAGACGGTCACCCTTGCCATCTGTTTTGTTTGACCACTTCCAATTTGCCTTGATTCATGGACCTGACATTCCAGGTTCCTATGCAATATTCCTCTTTATAGCATCGGATCTTGCTTCTATCACCAGTCACATCCACAACTGGGTATTATTTTGGCTTTGGCTCCATCCCTTCATTCTTTCTGGAGTTATTTCTCCACTGATCTCCAGTAGCATATTGGGCACCTAATGACCTGGGGAGATCCTCTTTTGGTATCCTATCATTTTGCCTTTTCCTACTCTTCATGGGGTTCTCAACGCAAGAATACTGAAGTGGCTTGCCATTCCCATCTCCAGTGGACCACATTCTGTCACCTCTCCACCATGACCCACCTGTCTTGGGTTGCCCAGCAGGCATGGCTTGGTTTCATTGACTTAGACAGGGCTGTGGTCCTAGTGTGATTAGATTGACTAGTATTTTGTGAGTATGGTTTCAGTGTGTCTGCCCTCTGATGCCCTCTTGCAACACCTACCATCTTACTTGGGTTTCTCTTACCTAGTGCTTGGGGTATCTCTTCACGGCTGCTCCAGCAAAGCACAGCTGCTGTTCCTTACCTTGGACGAGGCGTATCTCCTTACCGCCATCTTTCCTGACCTTCAACGTGGGATAGCTCCTCTAGGCCCTCCTGTGCCTGCTCAGCCACCTTGGGTTGCTCCTCCCAGACGCCTGCCTTGGCCTCGGGCGTGAGTGGCTCCTCCCAGCTGCCGCCCATGGCATCGGGATCGGGGTGGCTCCTCATGGTCACCGCCCCTGGCCTTGGGCATGAGGTGGCTTCTCCCGGCCGCCCCTGACCTTGGACGCTGGGTAGCTTTTCCCGGCCACCGCCCTGACCTTGAACGTGGGGTGTCTTTCCCGGCTGCCACTGACCTCTGACGCGGGGTAGCTCCGCCTGGCCGACGCCCTCACCTCGGACATGGGGTGTCTCCTCCCGGCTGCCACTGACCTCGGACATGGGGGTAGCTCCTCTCGGCCGATGCCCCTGACCTCGGATGTGGGGTGGCTCCTCCCAGCCATTCCTGCATGGTCGCAGCCTGGTACTCCTGGCCACTGTCCCTGACTTTGGACGTGCAGTAGCTCTCGGCCACGCTTAGTGGGCTGGCCCACCGCCACCACCACCGCCGCTGCCACCGCCTGTGCTTAGTGCGCCAGCCTGCGAACAGTTAGAACTGGACATGGAACAACAGACTGGTTCCAAATAGGAAAAGGAGTACATAAAGGCTGTATATTGTCACCCTGCTTATTTAACTTATCTGCAGAGTACATCATGAGAAACACTGGACTGTAAGAAACACAAGCTGTAATCAAGATTGCCAGGAGAAATATCAATAACCTCAGATATGCAGATGATACCAACCTTATGGCAGAAAGTGAAGAGGAACTAAAGAGCCTCTTGGTTAAAGTGAAAGAGGAGAGTGAAAAAGTTGGCTTAAAGCTCAACATTCAGAAAACGAGGATCATGGCATCCAGTCCCATCAGTTCATGAGAAATAAATGGGAAAACAGTGGAAACAGTGTCAGGCATTTTTGGGGGGGGAGCCCCAAAATCACTGCAAATGGTGAGTGCAGCCATGAAGTTATAAGATGCTTACTCCTTGGAACAAAAGTTATGACCAACCTAGATAGCATATTCAAAAGCAGAGACATTACTTTGCCAACAAAGGTCCATCTAGTCAAGGCTATGGTTTTGCCTGTGGTCGTGTATGGATGTGCGAGTTGGACTGTGAGGAAGGCTGAGCACCGAAGAATTGATGCTTTTGAACTGTGGTGTTGGAGAAGACTCTTGAGAGTCCCTTGGACTGCAAGGAGATCCAACCAGTCCATTCTGAAGGAGATCAACCCTGGGATTTCTTTGGAAGGAATCATGCTAGAGCTGAAACTCTAGTACTTTGGCCACCTCATGCAAAGAGATGACTCATTGGAAAAGACTCTGATGCTGGGAGGGATTGGGGGCAGGAGGAGAAGGGGACAACTGAGGATGAGATGTCTGGATGGAATCACTGACTCGATGGACGTGAGTCTGGGTGAACTGCAGGAGTCGGTGATGGACAGGGAGGCCTGGTGTGTTGCAAATCATGGGGTTTCAAAGAGTCAGACACGACTGAGTGACTGAACTGAACTGAACTGAACAGCAACAATGGTGTTTGCCACATGCTTCTGCAGAGATTGAACACTGTGCTGCTACAGTTGCTGACTTTCAACACCTCCTGAGGGGAATTCAGTGTGGAGAGTGTAGCGGCACTCTTTAGGAAACTGGTGAAACAGGTCGTTAGTTAGTTTGATATTTTCAGGAAGTAATTTTATAATCCCAATCCTTGCATCTCTTCATATCTAGAAAAGCACTCAATCCCATCATGGTGATGTCACCTCCTGTTGACTACCAGAAAGGCTTCTGGAAAGCAAAGAGCATGCTGCTGCTGCTGCCAAGTCGCTTCTGTTGTGTCTGACTCTGTGCGATCCCAGAGACGGCTGCCCACCAGGCTCCCCCGTCCCTGGGATTCTCCAGGCAAGAACACTCGAGTGGGTTGCTATTTCCTTCTCCAATACATGAAAGTGAAAAGTGAAAGTGAAGTTGCTCAGTCGTGTCTGACACTGCATTGAAATTTCCCTTCACCAAATCTTACATATTGACCTTTCACTACATCCTCTTTGGCACAATCCCTTGGAGCTATCTGAGGTGCTGTTGCTCGGCTTGCAGTCCTCATATTGCCCCAAGTAAAACTCAGTTTGGAACTCTCGAGTTGTGTATCTTTTAGTCAACAAAACAATGGGACAGAGAGAAATTTTAACAGACTTTGCTAGGTTCCTGTCTGTTTATCCTATCTACTATAACATGCTATAGTTATGATAGCTCCATTCCAGGAACAGGTCTTCTGTCTAAATTTCTTTAAGCAGTAGGGGAAGATCAAAGGTGCTTCCTGAGTCTTTCAAACCTTGATGGTTTTCAAATTAAAATACTCTGAATACCTGAGAGATACATTTCAAGGGTGGCAAGTTTTGCTCCTGAGCTCCCCAGGGGACTCAGTGGTAAAGAATCTACCTGTGCAGCCAACTGGTTCAATCCCTGGGTCAGAAAGAACCCCTGGAGGAGGAAACGGCAACCTGCTCCAGTATTCTTACCTGAAATATCGAAAAGAAAGTGGTGCCTGGCGGGTTAAAGTCCATGGGGTCACAAAGAGTCAGACAAGACTGAGCAACTGAGGAGTCAGCACTTAAATTTTGCTATAGTACAGTTCTGCCTTTGAAACTTCTCCAAGAAGTTTCATGGTACAAAAGTTGAGTTGACAGATTATTGTGTATCTCATTGAGCCCCTCTCTTAGTCCTGACAATAGATTTAGTTCAGTTAATCTTATTTCGGAAGGTAGTAAAGCAGGTAGGTCTCAAAGTTTTGCTTATAGGGTAAAAACAATCAGATATTTAATAAGAGGGATTTCTATATAAACAAAAGAAAAGCAATGCTTAGTGATTAGAGTAAATTATAATCACGGTTGCTGAGTTCTAAAGGCGATCAGTCAAGGAAAATTTTAGATGTCTGGCTTAAAGCATCATCAGATAGAGTGAGGGTAGGTGGTGGCAAACTGACAGATTTTCCTGGCCTGCAGTTTGAATGTCTCTGATAATCATTCTAAATGGCCCATTTAGCAACAGTCATGAAGACTGTCTATATATGATCTATTGGGTGATTTCTATTTTTATATCAAGTTGCAAAATTTTAGCTTGCGTAGCTTGTGCAAAGGGAAATTTTAGTTCTTAATGATTCCAAGAAAAAAGGATGGAAGATAAGATTAAAAACACTAGCTTGAAGAGTTGTAGCCAAATATTGGAGCAAACCAGGGGAATTCAGGATCCAGTCCAGTTTATAGGTAGAAAACAAAACCTTAGAAGACAATGAACAGCACTAGAATCTACTATCCATGTAGACATATTACTGAAACTATTTTCTATCTAAAATCACTCATTTCTACCAAGATAATCAACTTAAGACTGATTTGTTTCTAAAATGAGTTTTGTTTGATTAAACTTGGCTCAATTATTTACACAAGTACAGTAAAAATAGAAATTGATCATAAAGTCTCTTTTGAGTCTCCTGTGATGGAACTTTTCATCAAGAATCTTTAGACTGAACTTTCCAATGCCTTTTCAAGCCAGAAAACCAAGCCAAGAACCTACCAACAGACTAAACTATAATACTTAGTTGAATACATTCATTTCTTCTTTAGGGCTCCAATGCATCTTGAGGTTCCTGTACCTACCAGGAAGTGGCTTTCCTTAGTCACCTGGTAAGTCTGCTGGAAACTGTGTAAGCAAAGTGCAAGGCTATTTTTTCCAGGGGGTTTATTGGCTACACAAAGCCAGCCTCAGTTCCTTAAAGCTCTATGGTCATATTTGAGTCAATGTATGATTTTTCTCAAATAAAAGCTGGATACCTGCATTATATCCACTACCAATAACTCTTAAAACATAGCTATTTTAATTAAGCTGAAAAATTTAATTTTTAATTACAGATTATTATATATCACATTAACTTGAAAAAAAAATTGGGTTTGTTTCTATTACATCTCTGAGAATTTTTACATGAGGACTTGCTTGTGTAAGCCAATTAAATGAAGTTCTTTTGTAAACTAATTTTAGCAATATCACCCTGAGGTAAAACAAAATCATGCACCCACACCTTACATACACAGATAAACATACAAAATGTACAGATCTTATAGCGTTTTGCTTAAAAAAAAAAAAAAAAAAGTCAGGAGATGGGTCGAACAGTACAAAACTCACTAGTTTATAATTTAATAGTTAGATACAAATTAGGTTCTGGCAATTGGAAAAAGTCAATATTATCTCTTAACATAGCCAAAGAATTTTTACTTATATTTGTAGGTAAGATTTTAAAGATTTCTCATTTGTCTAATTTCCAAATAACCCACCCCCACCTTTTTTTTTTTTTTTTCCCCCTCTGATGGGAAAGATCTTAAAATCTGCCTTTCAAAGGTCTCTTAAGTCCTAGAGAAGATGGAGGTAGAAAATCTCCACCACAAAGACACAATACTTACAACCCAGTCTACAAGCATTTTGAGATTAGCAGGGGAAGTTTGAGATGGTAAAGACTGGTGAGTTTTTGAATTGCTCCTAGAACTACATTTTTGGTTTTGTAGAGATATGCAAGACTAAAACAAGCCTATTCTAATACTCCACTTTTCCCATAAACTTTCAGCTTAATTTCATTAACTCATGTCTCTAACCATAGTTTTCCTTTTGGTTGTTGTTGTTCAGTCACTAAGTTGTGCCCTACTTTTTTTGACCCAGTGAACTGCAGCATGCCAGGCTTTTCTGTCTTCCCCATATCTCCTGTAGTTTGATCAACTTCTTGTCCTTTGAATCAGTGATGCTGATTTTGTCTTCATTCTTTCTCAGTATCAAGGTCTTTTCCAATGAGTCAGCTATTCACATTGAGTGGCCAAAGTATTGGAGCTTCAATTTCAGCAGCAATCTTTCCAATGAACATTCAGGGTTGATTTCTTTTAGGATTGACATGTTTGATCTCCTTGCAGCCCAAGGGATTCTTGAGAATCTTCTCCCAGCACCGTATTTCAAATGAATCAGTTCTTCGGGTCTCAGCTTCCTTCATGGCCCAACTCTCACACCTGTATGTGACTATTGGAAATACCATAGCTCTGACTATATGGACAGACCTTTGTCATCAGAGTGATGTCTCTGCTTTTTAATATGCTGCCTTGGTTTGTCATACCTTTCCTTCCAAGGGGCAAGACTCTTAATTTCATGTCTGCAGTCACCATCCACAGTGATTTTGAAGCCTCTGAAAATCAAATCTGTCATTGCTTCCACTTGTCCCTCTTCTATTTGCCATGAAGTGATGGGACCAATTGCCATGGTCTTAGTTTTTATTGGGGCTTCCCTGATAGCTCAGTTGGTAAAGAATCCACCTGCAAATGCAGGAGACCCCAATTCTATTTCTGGGTTGGAAAGATCTGCTCAAGAGGGGAGAAAGCTACTCATTCCAATATTATAGCCTGGAAAACACCATGGACTGTATAGTCCATGGGGTCACAAAGAGTCGGACAGGGCTAAGGGAATTTCACTTTTATTTCTGGGCTTCCCTTGTGGCTCAGCTGGTAAAGAATCCACCTGAAATATGGGAGACCTGGTTTTGATTCCTGGGTTGGGAAGATCCCCTGGAAAAGGGAAAGGCTACCCACTCCAGTATTCTGGCCTGGAGAATTCCATGGACTGTATAGTCCATGGGGTTGCAAAGAGGTGGACAGGACTAAGTGATTTTCACTTTCACTTTCTTTAGTTTTTATAATATTGAGTTTCAAGCCATCTTTTTTGCTTTCCTCTTTCACACTCATTAAGAGGTTCTTCAGTTCTTCTTCACTTTCTGCCATTAGAGCAGCATCGTCTGCATATCTGGCATTTATATTTCTTCTGTCAATCTTGATTCTAGCTTATGCTTCATCCAGCTGGCATTTCTCATGATGTACTCTGCACAGAAGTTAAACAAGCAGGGTGACAATATACAGCCTTGATGTACTCCTTTCCCAATTTTGAACCAGTATATTGTTCCATGTCCGGTTCTAACTGTTGCTTCATGTCCTGCATACAGGTTTATCAGGAGGCAGATAAGGTGGTCTTAAAATTCACATCTTAAGAATTTTCCACAGTTTGCTGTGACCCAAACAGTGTAGTCAATGAAGCTGAAGTAGATGGATTTCTGAAATTCCTTTGCTTTCTCCATGATCCAACCAAGGCTGGCAATTTGATCTGTAGTTCCTCTCCATTTTCTAAACCCAGGTTGTACATGTGGAAGTTCTTGGTTCACATACTGCTGAAGCCTAGCCTGAAGGATTTTGAGCATAATCTTGCTAGCACATAAAACAAGTGTGATTGTGTGGTAATGTGAACATTCTTTGGCATTCCTTTTCTTTAGGATTTGAATGAAAACTGATCTTTTCCAGTCCTGTGGTCATTGTTGAGTTTTCCAAATTTGCTGACATATTGAGTGCAGTGCTTTAAGGGTATCATTTTGGGGATTATAAAAAGTTCAAATAGAATTCTGACACCTCCAATAGCTTTGTTCTTAGTAATGCTTCCTAAGGCCCACTAGACTTCACACTGCAGGGTTTCCGGTTCTAGGTGAGTAACCACACCAACGTGGTTATCTGGGTCATGAAGACCTTTCTTGTATAGTAGTTTTGAGTATTCTTGCCACCTCTTCTTAATCTCATCTGCTTCTGTTAGGTCCTTACCATTTCTGTCCTTTATTGTGCCCATCCTTGCATGAAATTCTTCTTTGATATCTCCATCTTTGCCATTCTATTGTTTTCCTCTATTTCTTTGCATGTTTATTTAGTTAGGCTTTCTTACCTCTCCTTGTTATTCTCTGGAACTCTGCATTCAGTTGGATATATCTTTCCTTCTCCCTGTCTTTTGTTTTTAGTTCCTCAGCTATTTGTAAAACGTCATCAGACAACCACTTCGCCTTCTTGCATTTCTTTCTCCTTGGGATTGTTTTGATCACTGCCTTCTATACAATATCATGAACCTCAGTCCATAGTTCTTCAGGCACTGTCACTCAGATCTAATCCTGTGAATCTATTCATCACCTTCATTGTATAATTAAAAAGGATTTGATTTAGGTCATAACTGAATGGACTAATGGTTTTCCCAACTTTCTTCAATTTATGTCTATGGTTTACCTTGGAAACAAAACAAGATCATTCTATTGTTTTAGAGATTACAGCCAAGTACTGCATTTCAGACTCTTTTGTTGACTATGAAGGCTATTTCATTTCTTCTAAGGGATTCTTTCCCACAGTAGTAGATATAATGTTCATTTGAATTAAAATTTCATCTTAGTTCATTGATTCCTATAATATAGATGTTCAATCTTGCTATCTCCTGCTTGACCATGTCCAGTTTACCTTGATTCATGGGCCTAACTTTTCAGGTTCCTATTCAATATTGTTATTTACAGCATCAGACTTTACTTTCACCACCAGACTTGTTCACAGCTGAACATCATTTCTGCTTTGACCCAGACACTTTATTCTTTCTGGAGCTATTAGTAATTGCCCTCTGCTCTTCCTCAGTAGTACATTGGAGCCCTTGTCACCTGGCGGACTCATCTTCTGGTGTCATATGTTTTTGCCTTTTCATTTTCTAGGTCAAGAGTATTGGAGTGGGTTGCCATTTCCTTCTCCCATGGACTACATTTTGTCATAACTCTCCACTGTGATTTATGCATCATGGGTGGCCCTGCACAGTATGACTCATCCTCCATTGAGTTATGCAAGCCCTTTTACCAAGACAAGACTGTATTCATGAAGGGGATGGACTTCCTAGGACCCCATCAATGCAGCAATTCTGAGCTGAGAAAGCATTCCCAGACAGACATAACATTTATTCCTATAAAACACTTGTGCAACACTGACATAAACTATTCATATAACACCTGCTCAAGTATCACATCAATCCTTAGACTTTTACATTTTTTAAAATATGCCCAAGTCAGAGCCCCATCAGTGGATTTCAGTATCAAGATCACACTCCTACATAAAGGAGTCCTGGAAACTACTTCTCTACACATGCTTTCCACCTTTCCCAACCCTCCCCCCACCATTTTTGTGCAAAAGGCCTTGGGTTTCCAGAGGGGTTAAACCAAGGGACTCAGGCACTTCTTTTGTCAATTTTCTTGCTAGCCCAGGCAATTGCTGGCCAGATTTCTCACTGTAATTGTTGATGAAAATTAGTCTGTTGATAGAAGAAAGAAATGGAAAATTTTATTTGAGTCAAATTTGAGGATTACAGCTCAGGAAGAGTAACTCTGAATGCTCTAAGAACTATTCTGCTCATGAGAAATCAACGCACGGTTATGGAAGTTTCAAGACAGTGGACTTTACATGAAATGACATATTATTGACAGTTTACACAATGCTGATGGAAGCATCATCACGACCTCTTACAAGATCAAGAAGGAATGTGATCTTTTAAGAAGTTGTTTTGTTGATGCTAGGAGAACGTTGTTCTTTTTGGTTAAGTATTACTTCTGCCAAAGAGGGAGATTCAATTGATGTATAAAATATTTACACAATGCACAGTAGGGGGCATCCAGGAGGTCAAAGGGCAGAGAGAGAATTTTATGTTTATTGATTTATTTTTATTTTTTAGCTGTGCCTCACAGCACACAAGATCTTAGTTCCCTGACCGTAATTGAACCTGTTCACCATGAAATAGAAGCACCTACTTTTAACCACTTCCAGGGAAGTCCTAAAATTTTATGTTTAAATTTTGCTTGTCTTGCCAAAAAAAGTGAATTTTATTGCACATAATTATTCCCTTTTGGATTGTTTTAAAATTACTCTAAATCACATAAATAGAGCAGACTGATTTGAGGCTCTTTAATGTTAAAAGACCAATAGGGGGTCCACTTAGCTCACCCAACCTTAGATAGTGTTGTATTAAAACCTTTAACTCCATCATTGGGTGTTTTATTTATCTCATTTATTTAAAAAAAAAAAAAAAATTAAGGGGCCCAGAGTGGCCAGCATCCTCTGTCTGAGAGCAAAGTGTGAATCCTCAGAGCAAGTGGCTCCTAGGCTAGGTGGCCCTGGGCTGCAAAGAGGTGCCCACCTAGTCATCAGCCCAGGTGGCTGGGAGTGAGAGAGTATGGCAAAGCCCTCCAGCAAACCACAAGCTCCTCATTGCCTCTCACTGCTCCAGAGAATCTGGGAGATCCAGCATCCCACATCCTCATCCCATTTCTTTTTGTTGTTGTTGTTGTTGTTTTTCTAATTTATTTACTTCAGGCTGTGCAAGGTGTTCATTGCTGTATGGGTTTTTTTTTCCCAGTTGTGAAGAGTGGGGGCTACTTTTCATTACTGGGTACGGGTTTCTCTTTGTGGTGGCTTCTCTTGTTGTGCAGCAAGGGCTTCACAGCACACTGTTGCAGCACACTGGCTCAGTAGTTGTAGCACATAGGCTCACCTGCCTTGTGGAATGTAGGATCTTCCCATACCAGGGGCTGAACCTGTTCTCCTGCATTGTTAGGCAGATTCTTTACCACTGAACCATGAGGAAAGCCCCATCCCTTTTCTTAAAAATCATCTAAAGATTCGCACCATTCTGGGAAAAGTCTTATGGCTCTTCCTTGCCAATTCCTCGTCTATCTCTTTCCATATTTATTTACATTATTTCAGTACTTTTTTTTTTTTTTTTTTTTGGCTGCACCATGTGCCATGGTCTAAGAAAGCAAAGAATTTCACCATACAAGTGGTAAGGATGTTGCCACTAAAAGAGGAAATACAGTTTGAGACAATGAAGACCGCTTATGGACTGAGAACCCTATGATAAATTTTCCTGATGGCTGGCATGGGGGAGACAAAGAGATGCCAGTCACAAATTCAGGTTGTTCTGTTTGGACTTCTGACAAACTGGCTACAGCTGCTTCGATTCCCAGTCTAGTCAACTGATGGCCAAATGCACCCTGATAAGTATACTTTCTAGATGGTGGTTAGCAGATAGAATATTCCCACTGGTCATAAAGTCAAGTTCTCAGGACATAGAACAAGACAAATGACACAACAGAGACAAAGAAAAACTGTGACCCTCTCCAGAAGGCAGTGGATCAATAAAACCGATAAAACACTACCAAATTTACCAGAGTACCTAAGCCCAAGAAAATAGCTCTACACATGTTTCTCCTGATAATATAAATTTAGAAAAGAGAAAACAGGCTGTTACCAATGATACTTCCAACAGCTCCTGCAGGCAGAGATCTGGAAGACTGATGTGGTACGAATTCCTACCATTTGTGGACTCTTATAAGATGCTTCAGGATCTCTCAGCTTCAGCAGAGTTCAACCAGAGATGTTAATCCTGCCAACCATACCATCTGTAGAGTAATGACATGAGGTAAATTAAAAGGAGAAAATCAAGTTCAGTTATGAACATTCGGTGAGGGGTTGAATAAGAATATGGAGCCTAAGAATAAGCAAAGCAATTGAAGCTTATATGCCATCTGAGAAGGAAAAGATTGGGGATTTGGCACTTCAAAGTTAAGGAAAGCAATTTACAGGAAGCAGAAAAAGAGAAAGTGTTTGATTATGAATTTTTGCTGAGCCATAAATAAATAAGGGGACACTGAGAAAAACTTTACTTAACCCACTCCAGTACCCTTGCCTGGAAAATCCCGTGGACGGAGGAGCCTGATAGGCTGCAGTCCATAGGGTCGCTGAGAGTCAGACACGACTGAGTGACTTCACTTTCACTTTTCACTTTCATGCACTGGAGAAGGAAATGGAAACCCACTCCAGTGTTCTTGCCTGGAGAATCCCAGGGACGGGGGAGCTTAGTGGGCTGCCATCTATGAGGTCACACAGAGTCGGACATGACTGAAGCGACATAGCAGCAGCAGCAGACTTTGCTAGGCTCCTCCTTGTCTACCAAACCTAGTTCATATCATACTCAAGCTATTTATCTAAGAACTCCTTTTCTGGAATAGGTCCTTTATCCAAACCCCTTTGGCAGTTAGGGGAAAGGTCAATGGATCTTTCTTAATCTTTTGGGCCTTCATTGCAACAGGCCACATGCCAAAGAGACATCTTATGGGGTAACAAATTTTGGTTCCCTATACTCTCCCACCAGTACAAAAAAAAAAAAAAAAATTATATATATATATATATATATATATATATATATATATATATCCTTTTCATCACTGGGGACTGGAATGCAATTGTAAGAAGTCAAGAGATATGGGGTAATAGGCAAGTTTAGGCTTAGAATACAAAATGAAGCAGGGCAAAGGATAACAGAATTTTGCCAAGAGAACTCACTGAACATAGCAAACACCCTCTTCCAACAACACAAGAGAAGACTCTACACATGGACATCACCAGATGGCCAATATTGAAATGAGATTGATTATATTCTTTGCAGCAGAAGATGAAGAAGCTGTATACAGTTGGCAAAAACATGACCAGGAGCTGAGTGTGGCTCAGATAATGAACACCTTATTGCCAAATTCAGACTTAAACTGAAGAAAGTAGGGAAAACTACTAGGTCATTCAGGTATGACCTAAACCAAGTCCTTAACAATTATACAGTGAAAGTGACAAAAAGATTCAAGGGATTAGATCTGATAGACAGAGTGCCAGAATAACTATGGGTGAAAGTCTGTAACATTGGCAGGAAGTGGTGATCAAAACCATCCCAAAGAAGAAATGCAAAAAGACAAAATGGTTGTCTGAAGAGGTCTTACAAATAGCTGAGGAAAGAAGAGAAGCCAAAGGGAAAGGAGAAAGGAGAGATATACCCATATGAATGCAGAGTTCCAAAGAATAGCAATAAGAAAGCATTCCTAAGGAATCAATGTAAAGAAATAGAGGGAAAGAAGAGAATGGGAAAGATTAGAAATCTTGTTAAGAAAAGTAGAGATACAAAGGAAATATTTCAGGCAAAGATGGGTGCAATAAAGGACAGAAATGGTATGGACCTAACAGAAGCAGAAGATATTAAGAAGAGGTGGCAAGAATACACAGAAGAACTATACAAAAAAGATCTTCATGACCCAGATAATCACGATGGTGTGATCACTCACCTAGAGCCAGGCATTCTGGAATGCGAAGTCAAGTGGGCCTTAGGAAGCATCACTACAAACAAAGCTAGTGGAGGTGACAAAATTTTAGTTGACCTATTTCAAGTCCTAAAAGATGATGCTTTGAAAGTGCTACACTCAGTATGCCAGCAAATTTGGAAAACTCAGTAGTGACCACAGAACTAGAAAAGGTCAGTTTTCTTTCCAATCCCAAAGAAGGGCAATGCCAAAGAACGTTCAAACTACTCAACAACTACACTTATTTTACATGCTAGCAAAGTAATGCCAAAGACTGTCCAAGCTAGGTTTCAACAATACATGAACCAAGAAATTCCAGATGTTCAAGCTGGTTTTAGAAAAAGCAGAGGAACCAGAGATCAAATTGCCAACATCCACTGAAGCATAAGAAAAGCAAGACAATTCCAGGAAACCATCTATCTCTGCTTCATTGGCTATGCTAAAGCCTTAGACTGTTTGGTACAGAAAAAAAGTGGAAAATTCTTAAAGAGATGGGAAAACCTGACTACCTTACCTGCCCTCTGAGAAACCTGTATGCAGGTAAGAACCAACAGTTAGAATCAGAAAAGGAACAACAGAATGGTTTAAAATTGGCAAAGGAATATGTCAAGGTTGTATGTTGTCACCCTGCTTATCTAACTTCTATGCAGAATACACCATGCAAAATGCCGGACTGGATGAAGCGCAAGCTGGAATCAAGATTGCTGGGAGAAATATCAGTAACCTCAGATATGCAGATGACACTACCTTTATGTTAGAAAGCAAAAAACCTAAACAGCTTTTTGATGAAGGTGAAAGAGGAGAGTGAAAAGCTGGCTTATAACTCAACATTCAAAAAAAGGTCGATCATGGCATCCAGTCCCATCACTTCATGGCAAATATATGGGGAAACAATGGAAGCAGTGACAGATTTTATTTTCTCGGTCTCCAAAATCACTGTAGACGGTGACTGCAGCCATGAAATTAAAATACTCTTTCTCATTGGAAGAAAAGCTATGGCAAACATAGACAGTGTATTAAAAAGCAGAGATATTACCTTGCTGACAAGGGTTTGTCTAGTCAAAGCTATGTTTTTTTCCAGTAGTCATGTATGGATGTGAGAGTTGGACCATAAAGAAGGCTGAGCACTGAAGAATTGATGCTTTTGAACTGTGATATTGGAGAAGACTCTTGAGAGTCCCTTCAACTGCAAGGAGATCCTAAAGGAAATCAATCCTGAATATCTATTTGAAGGACTGATGCTGAAGCTGAAGCTCCAATACTTTGACCACCTATGTGAAGAGCTGACTCATTTGAAAAGACCCTGATTCTGGGAAAGATTGATGACTGAAGGAGTAGGGGATGACAGAGGACAAGATGGTTGGATGGCATCACCGATTCAATGAACATGAGCTTGAGCAAGCTCCAGGAAGTGGTGAAGGACAGGGAAGCCTGATGCATTACAGTCCACGGGGTCACAAAGAGTCAAGCATGACTGGGCAACTGAACAACAGTACTCTCCCACACAATATAATCTTAAGTGAGAAGATTCTAAGCATCTAAACTAATTGCAGTATTGATTTCACGTATTATTGTTAGACAATATATGAATGAAAATATTCAATGTAAGATAAAAACACAAAGAATCACAGTTGCACAAGACTGAGTGGCTGAGTACACACACAAGATAAAAATACAAAATTCCCAATTTACAACACTTCAAAGTAAAAGAATACCTTTGAACTGTGGCAGGATTGGTTCAAAGTAGTTAAATACAAAAAAGTAATATTTTGGTGCCTTAGAGAAAGTGCTTTCAATGTTCTCTTCCACACAAGTCCTACATTTTCAAAATATGTACTTACAAAAAAAACACACACACACACACACACTCTCTTTGATCAAATACCCTAATATCATGTCTTCAGGAATTACATTAAACTTATAAAATTTTAGCTTGAAGTAATGAAATCATATTTTTATTTCATAGAATACTGTAAAATAGTGAAAATAGCTCAAGATTCTCATGAGTACAACATCAATTTCTGAAAGAAGTTTGCAGAAGAGGAGACTAGTTCAGCCCAAAGCTTTCAAGCTATAGATAAGAAAATAAAGGCTGGAAGAATTTAAATAATCTTTAAAAGTCATGTAGTGAATTAAGAGATTGTATTTGTATTAAAGCCTAAATTTTCTTGATGTTTAGTAGATAGATCTTTCTATTATATAACAGTACTCTTTCTTCTCATGTCTGAGAATTTGAAGGATTAGCAAGGCATATATATATATATATATATATATACACACACATATCTGTGACAAACTCAGGAGGTCTTCATCTTATTAAGAACGTTTATAATTTTTATTGTGGGAAAATGACATTAAGTAAAGTAGTATATGAAATCTAATATTCTATTTAAATTCAATGAAAGATAACTGTATTTGATCCCTCCTGATACTTTGGTAAATACACCAATTTTTGCTTTTTTTTTTTTTTTTTTGCCATACATTAAAATTTTAATAGTTATTTCTTGTCTTTTTAAAATAATACTCTAACTTGTGGCTTTGCTGATAATTTCAAAGTGCATTAACATGAAAAAAATTAAATCATTACATTGAATTTTAATAAAAAATTCAGTCTAATTTGTAGTTATTACTTTAAGAAATGCTAGTATGGCTAGTATTTCTTTAAGAAATGCTAATATGGCTAATTTAATGAGAAAAATGTTATGTGCCAGCCTGGATGGGAAGGGCCTTGGTGGGAGAATGGATAAATGTATATGTATGGCTGAGTCCCATCAGAGTTCACCTGAAACTATCACAACATTGTTAATTGGCTGTTCCTCAATCCAGATTATTTTGTTGTTAAAGAAGTTAATAAAAATAAAACTTTTTTTAAAAGAAAAATTTGTATGGTGTGATAAGAAGAATTTTGTTGCTGTTTTCAAGTAGTTTGTACATGAGATTATGGATAGCTATCAAGCTCTCTTCTCAATTTTTTTTTTTTAATTCACTGCGTCCTCTTCATTGAAGGTCAGCAATGGTGAAATTGTGGATATTGGCATAACTTGCAAAAACAAGTTCTAGCATGAGGAATTTCCCCTTTGACCTTCAGCTTCTCCTTTCTCCCCTGCTGTGATATGCATGTCTTGCTTTGGAAAGTTTAAAATTGCATTTTAGTTTCAATTGTAAAATATATTCATCAAAAGTAATAGTTGATAAAACAGTCATCTCACTAAAAGAGACACATTTAATTCGTATGGCAAGTAGTTAAAAGGAAGTAGTTTTCTTCATCCCCAAAATGCCACACCACTTATAGACAGCTTTGTGCTAAATTTCTTCTTAATATGACATCTGTTTTCTTTTGTATTTTATTTTTATTTACTTTATAACCCTCTCCCCTTTTTTGGAGGAAGTTGGGTTTTATTTATTCATAAGACCTATATATTATTCACCATGGCCACAAAATTTTGAAAATTTCTTGATATTTTTATATTTTAATAATTAGAAGAAAGAGGAAACCCAAAGAATAACTACATATAGTAGACCTTCATAATACAAAAAATAAGAAAAAGCCTCCAAATATAACCTTGGCTTCTCATCTCTTAGTCAGTCTATACTAACTAAATTTTAATGTGCCTATGGCTAAACATGTTCATTCACCTCTAATGATCACACATAGTACAAAATTTGAGATATATGAAATCTCACAGTCCTAACTCTTCTGACCTATAACTATCATAAACTCTTCATGACATTATGAAGCAATCAGGAAATAACTCTTTAGGTTATGGTTCATTAGAATTATTCTAAAGGGTAATTTTTCGATCAGCAATAATAAACAAATCAAAGTATTGGTCAAAGTATAGTGAATTTGCAGAAGAAAAAACTCATTATGGATAACTGCATAGGTAAGCAATTTAAAGTTTTTTCTTCAAATTAAATTCATCATGAATCAGTCAGTCAGTCAGTTCAGTCGCTCAGTCGTGTCCGAATCTGCGACCCAATGAATTGCAGCATGCCAGGCCTCCCTGTCTGTCACCAACTCCCGGAGTTCACTCAGACTCACGTCCATCGAGTCAGTAATGGCATCCAGCCATCTCATCCTCTGTCATCCCCTTCTCCTCCTACCCCAATCCCTCCCAGCATCAGAGTCTTTTCCAATGAGTCAACTCTTTGCATGAGGTAGCCAAAGTACTGGAGTTTCAGCTTTAGCATCATTCCTTCCAAAGAATCCCAGGACTGATCTCCTTCAGAATGGACTGGTTGGATCTCCTTGCAGTCCAAGGGACTCTCAAGAGTCTTCTCCAACACCACAGTTCAAACACATCAATTCTTCGGCACTCAGCCTTTTTCACAGTCCAACTCTCACATCCATACATGGCTACTGGAAAAACCATAGCCTTGACTAGACGGACCTTTGTTTGCAAAGTAATGTCTCTGCTCTTCAATATGCTATCTAGGTCGGTCATAACTTTGCTTCCAAGGTGTAAGCATCTTTTAATTTCATCGCTGCAGTCCCCATCTGCAGTGATTTTGGAGCACCCCCCGCCCCAATAAAGTCTGACACTGTTTCCACTGTTTCCCCATCTATTTCCCATGAAGTGATGGGACTGGATGCCATGATCTTCGTTTTCTGAATGTTGAGCTTTAAGCCAACTTTTTCACTCTCCTCTTTCACTTTCATCAACAGGCTCTTTAGTTATTCTTAGTTTTCTGCCATAACTGTGGTGTCATCTGTATATCTGAGGTTATTGATATTTCTCCTGGCAATCTTGATTCCAGCTTGTGTACCTATAAATATTATATATTAGGAGAGGTAAATTGGTCATAGCAAAGACCATTTTCCAACAACACAAGAGAAGACTCTACACACAGGCATCATCAGATGGTCAATACTGAAATCAGATTGACTATATTCCTTGAAGGCAAAGATGGAGAAGTTCTATTCAGTCAGCAAAAATAAGACCAGGAGCTGACTGTGGCACAGACCATGAACTCTTTATTGCCAAATTCAGACTAAAATTGAAGTAAGGAAAACTACTAAAGCATTCAGGTATGACCTAAATCAAATCCCTTACAATTATACAGTGGAAGTGACAAATAGATTTAAGGGATTAGATCTGATAGACAAAGTGCCTGAAGTATTATGGACAGAGGTTCATGACATTGTAGAGGAGGAAGGGATCAAGAACATCCCTAAGAAAAAAGAAATGCAAAAAGGCAAAATAGTTGTCTAAGGAGGCCTTACAAGTAGCTGTGAATAGAAAAGAAGCCAAAGGCAAGGGAGGAAAGGAAAGATATAGCCATTTGATATGCAAACTTCTAAAGAATATCAAAGCTGAGCACTGAAGAATTGATGCTTTTGAACTGTGGTGTTGGAGAAGACTCTTGAGAGTCCCTTGGACTGCAAGGAGATCCAACCAGTCCATTCCGAAGGAGATCAACCCTGGGATTTCTTTGGAAGGAATGATGCTAAAGCTGAAGCTCCAGTACTTTGGCCACATCATGCGAAGAGTCGACTCATTGGAAAAGACTCTGATGCTGGGAGGGATTGGGGACAGGAGGAGAACGGGATGACTGAGGATGAGATTGCTGGATGGCATCATGGACTCGATGGACGTGAGTCTGAGTGAACTCTGGGAGATGGTGATGGACAGGGAGGCCTGGCATGCTGCAATTCATGGGGTCGCAAAGAGTCGGACACGACTGAGCGACTGAACTAAACTGAACTGAAAGAATATCAAGGAGAGATAAGAAAGCCTTCCTCAAACTAGTACAGCCACTATGGAGAACAGTGTGGAGATTCCTTAAAAAACTGGAAATAGAACTGCCTTATGACCCAGGAATCCCACTGCTGGGCATAAACACCAAGGAAACCAGAACTGAAAGAGACACGTGCACCCCAATGTTCATTGCAGCACTGTTTATAATAGCCAGGACATGGAAGCAACCTAGATGCCCATCAACAGATGAATGGATAAGAAAGCTGTGGTACATATACACAATGGAGTATATGGCTGTGTATACTCAGCCATTAAAAAGAATACATTTGAATCAGTTCTAATGAGGTGGATGAAACTGGAGCTGATTATAGAGACTTAAGTAAGCCAGAAAGAAAAACACCAATACAGTATATTAACACATATTATGAAATTTAGAAAGATGGTAATGATAACCCTGTATGCGAGACAGCAGAAGAGATACAGATGTATAGAACAGACTTTTGGATTCCGTCGGAGAGGGAGAGGGTGGGATGGTTTGGGAGAATGACATTGAAACATGTGTACTATCATGTAAGAAATGAATCACCAGTCTAGGTTAAATGCAGGATACAGGATGTTTGAAGCTGGTGCACTGGGATGACCCAAAGAGATGGTATGGGGAGGGAGGTGGGAGGGGGGTTCAGGATTGGGAACTCATGCACACTTGCGGCGGAATCATGTTGATGTATGGGAAAATCAATACAGTATTGTAAAGTAAAATAAAGTAAAAATTAAAAAAAAAAAAAAAGAAAGCCTTCCTCAGTGGTCAGTGCAAAGAACTACAGAAAAACAATAGAATGGGAAAGTCTAAAATTCTCTTCAAGAAAAATAGAGATAAGAAGGGAACATTTCATGCAATGATAGGCACAATAAAGGACAGAAATGTTATGGACCTAAGAGAAGCAGAAGATATAAGAAGAGGTGGCAAGAATACATAGAAGAACTGTACAAAAAAGGTCTTCATGACCCAGATAATCACGATGGTGTGATCACCAACCTAGAGCCAGACATCCTGGAATGTGAAGTCAAGTGTGCCTTAGAAAGCATCACTATGAACAAAGCTAGTGGAGATGATGGAATTCCGGTTGAGCTATTTCAAATCCTAAAAAAATGAAGCTGTGAAATTGCTGCACTCAATATTCCAGCAAATTTGGAAAACACAGCAGTGGCCACAGGACTGGAAAAGGTCAGTTTTCATTCCAATCCTTAAGAAAGGCAATGCTAAATAATGTTCAAACTACCACACCATTGCATTCATCTCACCTGCTAATAAAGAAATCCTCAAAATTCTCTAAGCCAAGCTTCAGCAATATGTGAACTGTGAACTTCCAGATGTTCAAGCTGGGTTTAGAAACTCAAAAGAACCAGAGTTCAAATTGCAAATATTCATTGGATTATTGAAAAAGCAAGTGAGTTCCAGAAAAACATCTTTCTGTTTTATTGATTATGCCAAAGCCTTTGACTGTGTGGACCATAACAAACTCTGGAAAATTCTGAAAGAGATGGGAATACCAGACCACCTGACCTGCCTCTTGAGAAATCTGTATGCAGGTCAGGAAGCAACAGTTAGAACTGGGCATGGAACAACAGACTGGAACCCAATAGGGAAAGGAGTATGTCAAGGCTGTTTATTGTCACCTTGCTTATTTAACTTATATGCAGAGTACATCATGAGAAATGTTGGGCTGGATGAAGCACAAGCTGGAATCAAGATTGCCTGTAGAAATATCAATAACTTCAGATATGCAGATGACACCACCCTTATGGCAGAAAGCAAAGAAGAACTAAAGAGGCTCTTGATGAAAGTGAAGAGGAGAGCGAAAAAGTTGGCTTAAAGCTCAACATTCAGAAAACTAAGATCATAGCATCTGGTCCCATCATTTCATGCCAAGTAGATTGGGAAACAGTGGAAAGAGTGATAGACTTTATCTTTTGTGGCTCCAAAATCACTGCAGATGATGACTGCAGCCATGAAATTAAAAGACGCTTGCTCCTTGGAAGAAGTTATGACCAACCTAGACAGCATATTAAAAGGCAGAGACATTACTTTGACAACAAATGTCCATCTAGTCAAAGCTATGGTTTTTCCATTGGTCATGTATGGATGTGAGAGTTGGACTATAAAGAAAGATGAGCACTGAAGAATTGATGTTTTTGAACTGTGATATTGGAGAAGACTCTTGAGAGTCACTTGGACTTCAAGGAGATCCAACCAGTCCATCCTAAAGGAAATTAGTCCTGAATGTTCATTGGAAGGACTGATGCTGAAGCTGTCATTTCTACATTTCTCCATCTTTCCATAACAGCTGCATATATCTTATAATAAATTGATTTATCAGGATGAATAATTCAGATGATAACATTATTTCCCATATATAATATCTGTAATATGTACCACATATGTTCTTTCTCACATATCATACTATGAAAGCCACTGTCTTGGGATTTCACAAGTATGGATAATAAAGATGTTGGGAAGATTCAGGAACTTTTCAAGATCTCTGAGTTTTTAGCAGGAAACTCATAACTAAGCATGTGCTGTATACTTACCAGGGCTTAGGGAAACCCCAACTGTGAGCAAATACAAAACTTAGGATCTGAGTTTCAATAACAGTTCCCTTGATTTCACAAGTACAAAAATACACATCATTTCCAAAGAAAACTGCCACATATGGTCTTCATTTAATATGTGCATCAGAACATCCAAGGTCAACATATCAACATCAGCAGTCATTGGATTTCATTAAAAGGTGTACCTTCAGAAGCAATAGATATTCAAAAAAAAAGAGAGAGAGAGAGAGAGAATGTTTTGACTCCACCTAATAAGAGATAATGCAAAATGGGGTTTAATGGTCCTGTTAAAATAAACATACTCCATTCGATTTCCTGGGATCAATGAGAACAATGTGGCTTAATTGTAAAAGACATGCTAAATTAATGGCATATAAATATTCCCTAAACCTACATTTAGGGAATAAAATTAAATCCAAGACCTATGGTTCATTCTGGCTTTTGATGTTTTCAATAGTATGGCTTTATCTTTTCTTTCCAACCTTCTCTGCCACTATTGTCCAGTATTAAACTCTCAATTTAGTCAGGCAGAATTCTTCATAGTCATTCTAAACTGGGCATTGTCATATTGTAATTTACTGGCCATATCTGGACCGTTGAATACTTAGGTTACAGTCCTCCAGCAAAGAACATTGTTTTTTTCTTCACATTTTTACACGGTTGAGGAGAAAAAAGAAGGAAAATACATGATAATAAAGGCTGTCTGTAGCCTACAAACCTAAACTATTTGTCTTCTGGCTCTTTACCTTTCATGCATATTTCTATACCTTCTTTATTGTCCTTTCTACAAATCTGAGGTTCTCTCCACTATTTGCCATGCTTACTCTAATCCCAGTCATCATTTAAGATCAATCTTCATAACTCATTTTAAGAATGAAGAGGGTATAAAGTGTATACATTGACTCCTATTGCACTAATAACTATAAAATAGCACCTTAATATTATGTCCCGCTTTTTACACATATTTTTTATTAGTCTTGATTTTCCAAACAACCTCATGGGATAGGTAAGGACCTCATGGGATAGGAGTGTACTTTCACCCAAGCAAACAGCAAAAATTTATTGAATACTAACTCATGTGTACTCACTGCCTTTTAGAACAGTGCCTTTGTGTCAGCATATAATCTCATTCTATATATGCTTAACCTCTATCTTGTTTACTCTAGAACTAAAAGAATTGTCCTTTCTAGTCAAGGGATAGCCCAAACTGTTAAATATATCTCAAGAAAATGTCAAATCCATCATTTCTCCTTTACTCAGTGAAGGTATTAAACATGATATATTTATGTAGAAGATATCAATTCAAGCTTTTAACTCAGTGGGTAACTCTTATCTATTTTCTACAGATAGGATATGATATTGATAATAGAAACAAATAATCCCTATTTCATTCCCAGTAGTTTGTATTTCATTGGACTCTTTTATTTTTAATTTCAAATAATATCTTCTTTATGATATTTAGATGGTGATAAGATAACATTCTTTATGTGCATTTCATCATATCAAGAGATATGTGAAGAAAGTTAAAAGACTGGAAACAACTTTTTTTTTTACATTTAAATATTTGACATTTACAGCTGAAAGACAATATAGCATAGTTATTAAAAGTAAAGACTTTGAAGCTAAACAGCCTGACTTCAAATCCTAGCTCTTAGTGGCTATGTAAGCTATGGAAATTACCTAACCTGTCCACATATCAGCTTCCTTTTTTTTTTTTTAATTTATTATTTTTTTAATTTTTATTTTTACTTTATTTTACTTTACAATACTGTATTGGTTTTGCCATACATTGAATATATGAATCTGCCACGGGTGTACATGAGTTCCCAATCCTGAACCCCCCTCCCACCTCCCACCCCATATCATCTCTCTGGATCATCCCCGTGCACCAGCTCCAAGCATCCTGTATCCTGCATCGAACATAGACTGGCGATTTGTTTCTTACATGATAGTATACATGTTTCAGTGCCATTCTCCCAAATCATCCCACCATCTCCCTCTCCCTCAGAGTCCAAAAGTCCGTTCTATACATCTGTGTCTCTTTTGCTGTCTCACATACAGGGTTATCATTACCATCTTTCTAAATTCCATGTATATGTTAGTATACTGTATTGGTGTTTTTCTTTCTGGCTTACTTCACTCTGTATAATTGGTTCCAGTTTCATCCATCTCATTAGAATTGATTCAAATGTATTTTTTTTAATGGCTGAGCAACACTCCATTTTGTATACGTACCACAGCTTTCTTATCCATTCATCTGTTGATGGACATCTAGGTTGCTTCCATGTCCTGGCTATTATAAACAGTGCTGCGATGAACATTGGGGTACACGTGTCTCTTTCAGTTCTGGTTTCCTTGGTGTGTATGCCCAGCAGTGGGATTGCTGGGTCATATGGCAGTTCTATTTGCAATTTTTTAAGGGATCTCCACACTGTTCTCCTTAGTGGCTGTACTAGTTCGCATTCCCACCAACAGTATAAGAGGGTTTGCTTTTCTCCACACCCTCTCCAGCTTTTCCTGCTTGCAGACTTTTGGATCACAGCCATTCTGACTGGTGTGAAATGGTACCTCATTTTGGTTTAGATTTGCATTTCTCTGATAATGAGTGATGTTGAGCATTTTTTTCATGTGTTTGTTAGCCATCTGTATGTCTTCTTTGGAGAAATGTCTATTTAGGTCTTTGACCCATTTTTTGATTGGGTGGTTTATTTTTCTGGAATTGAGCTGCATATGTTGCTTGTATATTTTTGAAATTAGTTGTTTGTCAGTTGCTTCATTTGCTATTATTTTCTCCCATTCCGAAGGCTGTCTTTTCACCTTGTTTATAGTTTCCTTTGTTGTGAAGAAGCTTTTAATTTTAATTAGATCCCATTTGTTTATTTTTGCTTTTATTTCCAGTATTCTGGGAGGTGGATCATAGAGGATCCTGCTGTGGTTTATGTCAGAGAGTCTTTTGCCTATGTTCTCCTCTGGGAGTTTTATAGTTTCTGGTCTTATGTTTAGATCTTTAACCCATTTTGACTTTATTTTTGTGTATGGTAGAAAGTGATCTAGTTTCATTCTTTTACAAGTGGTTGACCAGTTTTCCCAGCACCACTTGTTAAAGAGATTGTCTTTACTCCATTGTATATTCTTGCCTCCTTTGTCAAATATAAAGTGTCCATAGCTGTGTGGATTTATCTCTGGGCTTTCTATTTTGTTCCATTAATCTATATTTCTATCTTTGTGCCAGTGCTAGACTGTCTTGATGACTGTGGCTTTGTAGTAGAGCCTGAAGTCAGGCAGGTTGATTCCTCCAGTTCCATTCTTCTTTCTCAAGATTGCTTTGGCTATTCGAGATTTTTTTGTATTTCCATACAAATCTTGAAAGTATTTGTTCTAGTTCTGTGAAAAATACCTTTGGTAGCTTGGTAGGGATTGCATTGAATCTGTAGATTGCTTTGGGTAGTATACTCATTTTCATGCTATTGATTCTTCTGATCTATGAACATAGTATATTTCTCCATCTATTAGGGTCCTCTTTGATTTCTTTCATCAGTGTTTTATAGTTTTCTATATATAGGTCTAGTTTCTTTAGATAGATGTATTCCTAAGTATTTTATTCTTTTCATTGCAAGGGTGAATGGAATTGTTTCCTTAATTTCTTTTTCTACTTTCTCATTATTAGTGTATAGGAATGCAGGGGATTTCTGTGTGTTGATTTTATATCCTGCAACTTTACTATATTCATTGATTAGCTCTAGTAGTTTTCTGATGGAGTCTTTACGGTTTTCTGTGTAGAGGATCATGTCATCTGCAAACAGTGAGAGTTTTACTTCTTCTTTTCCAATTTGGATTCCTTTTATTTCTTTTTCTGCTCTCGTTGCTGTGGCCAAAACTTCCAGAACTATGTTGAACAGTAGTGGTGAAAGTGGGCACCCTTGTCTTGTTCCTGACTTTAGGGGAAATGCTTTCAATTTTTCACCATTGAGGATAATGTTTGCTGTGGGTTTGTCCTATATAGCTTTTATTATGTTGAGGTATGTTCCTTCTATTCCTGCTTTCTGGAGAGTTTTTATCATAAATGGATGTTGAATTTTGTCAAAGGCCTTCTCTGCATCTATTGAGATAATCATATGGCTTTTATTTTTCAATTTGTTAATGTGGTGAATTACATTGATTCATTTGCGGATATAGAAGAATCCTTGCATCCCTGGGATAAAGCCCACTTGATCATGGTGTATGATCTTTTTAATGTGTTGCTGGATTCTGATTGCTAGAATTTTGTTAAGGATTTTTGCATCTATGTTCATCAGTGATATTGGCCTGTAGCTTTCTTTTTTTGTGTGGCATCTTTGTCAGGTTCTGGCATTAGGGTGATGGTTGCCTCATAGAATGAGTTTGGAAGTTTACCTTCCTCTGCAATTTTCTGGAAGAGTTTGAGTAGGATAGGTGTTAGCTCTTCTCAAAATTTTTGGTAGAATTCAGCTGTGAAGCTGTCTGGACCTGGGGTTTTGTTTGCTGGAAAATTTCTGATTACAGTTTCAATTTCCGTGCTTGTGATGGGTCTGTTAAGATTTTCCATTTCTTCCTGGTTCAGTTTTGGAAATTTGTACTTTTCAAAGAATTTGTCCATTTCCTCCACGTTGTCCATTTTATTGGCATATAATTGCAGATGGTAGTCTCTTATGATCCTTTTTATTTCTGTGTTGTCTGTTGTGATCTCTCCATTTTCATTTCTAATTTTATTGATTTGATTTTGCTCTCTTTGTTTCTTGATGAATCTGGCTAATGGTTTGTCAATTTTATTTATTCTTTCAAAGAACCAGCTTTTGGCTTTGTTGATTTTTTGCTATGGTCTCTTTTGTTTCTTTTGCATTTATTTCTGCCCTAATTTTTAAAGTTTCTTGCCTTCTGCTAACTCTGGGGTTCTCCATTTCTTCCTTTTCTTGTTGCTTTAGGTGTAGAGTTAGGTTATTTATTTGACTTTTTTCTTGTTTCTTGTGGTATGCCTGTATTGCTATGAACTTTCCTCTTAGCACTGCTTTTATAGTGTCCCACAGGTTTTGGGTTGTTGTGTTTTCATTTTCATTTGTTTCTATGCATATTTTGATTTTTTTGATTTCTTCTGTGATTTGTTGATTATTCAGAAGCGTGTTGTTCAGCCTCCATATGTTGGAATTTTTAATAATTTTTTTCCTATAATTGACATCTAATCTTAATGCATTATGGTGAAAAGATGCTTGGAATGATTTCGATTTTTTTGAATTTATCAAGGTTAGATTTATGGCCCAGGATGTGATCTATCCCAGAGAAGCTTCCATGCGCACTTGAGAAAAAGGTGAAATTCATTGTTTTGGGGCGAAATGTCGTATAAATATAAACTAGGTCTAACTGGTCTATTGTATCATTTAAAGTTTGCATTTCTTTGTTAATTTTCTGTTTAGTTGATTGGTCCATAGGTGTGAGTGGGGTATTAAAGTCTCCCACTATTATTGTGTAACTGTTAATTTCCCCTTTCATACTTGTTAGTATTTGTCTTACATATTGTGGTGCTCCTATTTTGGGTGCATATATATTTATAGTTGTTATATCTTCTTCTTGGATTGATCCTTTGATCATTATGTAATGGCCTTCTTTGTCTCTTTTCACAGCCTTTGTTTTAAAGTCTATTTTATCAGATATGAGTATTGCTATTCCTGCTTTCTTTTGGTCTCTATTTGTGGGGAATATCTTTTTCCAGCCCTTCACTTTCAGTCTGTATGTGTCCCTTGTTCTGAGGTCGGTCTCTTGTAGGCAGCATATATAGGGGTCTTGTTTTTGTATCCATTCAGCCAGTCTTTGCCTTTTGGTTGGGGCATTCAACCCATTTATGTTTAAGGTAATTATTGATAAGTATGATCCCATTGCCATTTACTATACTGCTTTGGGTTTGGGTTTATATGCCCTTTTTGTGTTTCCTGTATAGAGAATATCCTTTAGCATTTGTTGGAGAGCTGGTTTGATGATGCTAAATTCTCTCAGCTTTTGCTTGTCTGTAAAGCTTTTGATTTCTCCTTTGTATTTGAATGAGATCCTTGCTGGGTATAGTAATCTGGGCTGTAGGTTATTTCCTTTCATCACTTTAAATATGTCTTGCCATTCCCTCCTGGACTGAAGAGTTTCTATTGAAAGATCTGCAGTTATCCTTATGGGAATCCCCTTGTGTGTTATTTGTTATTTTTCCCTTGCTGCTTTTAATATTTGTTCTTTGTGTTTGATCTTTGTTAACTTGTTTAATATGTGTCTTGGGGTGTTTCGCCTTGGGTTTATCCTATTTGAAACTCTCTGGGTTTCTTGGCTTTGGGTGATTAATTCCTTTCGCATTTTAGGGAAGTTTTCAACTATTATCTCCTCAAGTATTTTCTCATGGTCTTTCTTTTTGTCTTCTTCTTCTGGGACTCCTATAATTCGAATGTTGGAGCATTTCATATTGTCCTGGAGGTCTCTGAGATTGTCCTCATTTCTTTTAATTCGTTTTTCTTTTTTTCTCTCTGATTCATTTATTTCTACCATTCTATCTTCTATTTCACTAATCCTATCTTCTGCCTCCATTATTCTACTATTTGTTGCCTCCAGAGTGTTTCTGATCTCATTTATTGCATTATTCATTATATATTGACTTTTTTTTATTTCTTCTAGGTCCTTGTTAAACCTTTCTTGCATCTTCTCAATCCTTGTCTCCAGGCTATTTATCTGTGATTCCATTTTGATTTCAAGATTTTGGATCATTTTCACTATTAATATTCAGAATTATTTCTCAGGTAGATTCCCTATCTCTTCCTCCTTTGTTTGGTTTGGTGGGCATTTATCCTGCTCTTTACCTGTTGGGTATTCCTCTGTCTCTTCATCTTGGTTATATTGCTGCGTTTGGTGTGGCCTTTCTATATTCTGGGAATTTGTGGAGTTCTCTTTATTATGGCGTTTCCTCACTGTGGACGGGGTTGTATCAGTGGCTTGTCAAGGTTTCTTGGTTAGGGAGGCTTGTGTTGGACTTCTGGTGGGTGGAGCTGGATTTCTTCTCTCTGGAGTGCAATGAAGTGACCAGTAATGGGTTATGAGGCGTCAATGGTTTTGGAATAACTTTGAGCTGCCTGTATATTGAAGCTCAGGGGTGTGTTCCTGTGTTGCTGGAGAATTTGCGTGGTATGTCTTGCTCTGGAACTTGTTGGCCCTTGCGTGGTGTTGGTTTCAGTGTAGTTATGGAGGCGTTTGATGAGTTCCTATCGATTAATGTTCCCTGGGTTCAGGAGTTCTCTGATGTTCTCAGGATTTGGACTTAAGCCTCCTGCTTCTGGTTTACAGTTTTATTTTTACAGTAGCCTCAAGACTTCTCCATCTATACAGCACTGATGATAAAACATTTAGGTTAAAGATGAAAAGTTTCTCCACTTTGAGGGACAACCAGAGAGGTTCATTGAGTTACATGGAGAAGAGAAGAGGGAGGGGGTAGTTAGAGGTGACTGGAATGAGATGAGGTGGGATCAAAAGAGGAGAGAGCAAGCTAGTCAGTAGTCACTTCCTTATGTTCACTCCACAGTCTGGACCACTCAGAGATGTTCACAGAGTTATACAGGGAAGAGGAGAGGGAGGAAGTAGACAGAGGCGGCCAGGAGGATAAAAGAGGGAAATGAAAAGGAGAGAGACAGATCCAGCCAGTAACCAGTTCCCTAAGTGTTCTCCACTGTCTGGAACACACAGAGATTCACAGAGTTGGGTAGAGAAGAGAAGGGGGAGGGAAGAGACAGAGGCCACCTGGTGGAGAAAAAGGAGAGTCCAAAGGAGGAGATAGTGGTCAAGCCAGTAATCTTGCTCTCAGGTAAAATTGGGTACTGAAGATTGGGTTTTTAAATGTACAAAATTGACAACAAATACCAAAAAGCAAAGATTGAAAATCTAGAGTAGAGGTTGGATTTTCAAAAATACAATATTAAAGAAAAGAGGAAGAAGAAGGAGAAGAAAGAAAAAAAAAAAGCAAAGCCACAAGAATTATTAAAACAACAACAACAATAACCACAAAAAGAGTATATATGACATTTGCTTTAAAAATAGGGTCTTTTTTTTTTTTTTGAAAAGTAATAGTAGATTATAAAAATAAAAATTAAAGGAGAAAGAAAGGACTTAAAAATTTAAAAAGGTTAAAAAAAAGAAGAGGAAAAAGAAAAGAAAAAACAATCATACAATAATATCAACAACAACAAAAAAGAATGATCATAAAAATAGTAAAGATACATCTGTCCATTTCTCTGGTGGTGTGGGCAGTGTGGGGTCACTTACAAGGTGGTTCCCTCTGTTTAACTTCTTCTGTTTGCTGGTCTCCTCAGTTTCTGATTTCCACCCTGTCACAGGGGGGGTGATGGTGGACACATTTTTTTTTTTTTTTTTGGCTCACTTGTTCAGTCGTGCTGTGGGGAGGGAGGGATTCTGCAAACGAGTAACACAGGTGTGTGCTTGCAGTGTCTCAGCTCCGCTGGGCCTGCCCCTGCTCATGGCGCACACCACTCAGGCTCTACATTGCTCCACCGGGAACCCTCTGAGGCTGGCCCTAGGCTGCATGCACCTCCCCGGTCTAAGCCGCTCAGGCTTGGTGCTCAGGTAGCCTTCAGAGGTGCAGATTCGGTTGGGCCTGCATTTTGTGCCCTTCCCAGGTCCGAGTAGCTCAGGTGTTTGGCGAGCACAATCACTGCGACTTATCGCCTTTCCCATCTCTGCTGCTCAGATTTCTGGGTGTATCACTGGCGTCCCTTCTCTGGCTGCTGATGACTATCCAGAACCCCCAGAAGTCTTAGTCAGCAAAGAAGCCTGCTTGCATTTTGGTAGGTAATGTCTCCTTGGGCTGCGATGCCCCCTTCCAGCCCTTTTGGCTCTGGCTGCCTGTCACCGGAGGGGGATGGTCTGTAGCCGGCTATTTGTGTTCCGTCCTTTGTTCTGTGTGCGGTCCTGGCGGTGTCTTATGTTCAAGCTTTTCGTGTGGTAGCTATCCCACAGTCTGGTTTGCTAGCCCAAGTTAGTTCGCTCTGGTTATGCGTGGGGCATTCAGCCTGAATCTTACAAAGCACTACAGCCCACGCCTCCCGTGCCTCCCTGCCCTGCCCCCACTTACTAGTGGTGGATGCAGGTGTTTGCACTGCTTCTCCAATGGGAGAGTTACTGTTGGGCTTGTAATCTGTTGGTTTTATTTATTTTTCCTTCCTGTTATGTTGCCTTCTGTGCTTCCAAGGCTCGCCACAGACTTGGCAGCGAGTGTTTCCTGGTGTTTGGAAACCTCTCTTACTAAGATTCCCTTCCCAGGGCGGAGCTCCCTCCCTACCTCTTTTGTCTCCTTTTTCGTCTTTTATATTTTTTCCTACCTGTTTTTGAAGAAAATGACCTGCTTTTCTGGGTGCCTGATGTCCTCTGCCAGCATTCAGAAGTTGTTTTGTGTAATTTACTCAGCGTTGAAATGTTCTTTTGATGAATTTATGAGGGAGAAAATGGTCTCCCTGTCCTATTCCTCTGCCATCTTAAGATCGCCCTCAGCTTCCTTTTTGTATATTGAGGATAATAAAAAAAAACCTACATCACCAGATGGCTATGAGGATTAAATTAATATATACAATCCTTAAAATGGTATCTGTCACATATTAAATGTGAAAAAGATAAACCAACGGCCAGGTATGCATGTCACAAAATAAGATTTAATAGTGGTTTCTTTTTTTGGAGAGCATAAATGATATTTTTACTTTTATTTTTATGGAACATGAGTAGTAGGGGGAAAGGAGATTATAAATGGTGATGTAGATGCTTATTAATTTTATAGGATATACGTTTATCATGTAGGATATCATTTATCATTTATGATCTACGGTGTTCTCAATAGGCCTTATACCCTAAATTAACATTACTACTATTGACCCTTCAACTACATGAGTTTGAACTGCATGAGTTTACTTATACAACAATTTTTTTTTCATAGTAAATACTATCATACTATAGGATCCAAGGTCGGTTTCATATGTGATATGGAGCCAAGATATGGATAGCTGACTATAAGTTATACATGGATTTCCAACTGTGCAGAGGGTGAGCACTCCTAACCCCCATGTTATTCAAGGGTTATCTGTATTTGCATACATGTTAGCAAACCAATTAATCTTCCTTGAGTTGTTTCCTCATCCAACTATTGTGAACATGAACTGCATACTTTGGAAAAGAAAATATGTTTTGACTTACAAATCATATATGAGATATAAGTTCTAATTATGTAATAAAATATCTTTTTGTTCATGAACATGTCACTTGAACTAGACCACTATTTCTTCAACTCTGAAATAAGACTCTAATAAGACTACAGTATAAGGCTGTATGATGAGAGGTGAGAGGACTAGGTTGAAAAGTATCCATGAAGAAATGGACACTTCCAAAGGCTGGCACTGGAGGTAAGAAAAATGAGCATAATTGCCTTCTTTTTTTTCTTACAAAGTCAGTGAGAATTTAAGAACATTTTTCTCATAGTTAAGCAATATGTAATATGTAAGAAAGATAGTGAGAGCAAAGTTATGCAGTAACCAGAAAGGCCATCATCAGGAAAAATAAAACCAGAGCTTCTTTGAAAAGAACATCACTGAAATAAAAATTGCTGGTCATTTCCAAAGCATAGAACATAAAATGGAAGATGAAAAGCTAAACGTGGAAGTAAGTGGAACTCAATGTTATGTGCATTTTCCCAGATAAAGGAATACTATCAGTGAGTCAGAAGAAGGAAAAAAATATATATTTTTTCAGACAAGCAGTTCAGCCACTCATATGGATTTTATCCAGCCTGTTGATGTAAAGCTGATTATTCACTCCTTTGTTAATTTAATCATGCATACTTTCATACAACAAAATATTTAATTGCAATGTATTTCATTTTGTTGTTCTCAGATTGCTTTTTTTTTTTCTTGCAGACTCTTTTTGATTTTGCAAGCATTATACACCCCTCAAATCTCTACCAATGACAAAATCTGCTTTTAATATCTACTTTTAGAATTAGATCACTTTCCTCTGAAAGCATTTTGGTTACCTTTCTCTTCTTGGTTTTCTTGATCCTCCTGCTTTCCTCATAGATATGAATGAAGTACTCTGCTGGAACAAGCAATCTTCATGATTTCATTTGTATCTCTGAAAACCTTTGAAAAGAGAGCTTCAAGGACAATTCAGTGAAAAGAAGTCAGGAGTTATCAACTAGTTGGATTTTTAGAGATAGGCAGGTTGGGGGATCAAGATTTGCTAAACTAAAGAGATCTTTATTCAGAAAATGAAGCAAGTTAAAATATTTCCCTACTTGAAAGGGCTGCTTTTTAGTTTTTCTTTACCATCTTTGACGTTTGCTTTCTGTTTTGTTCTGTGTGCCATTGATGACCTAGAAGGACAGGCACTTGCTTTCCTTAGTTAACTCCCTTTTGCAATTAGCCTGAGAATACAAATCATTGCTGATGATGAATTTCCAGAGAGAGAAAGGGACACTGTTGATTGATTTTAAAGCTTCTTAGGGTTAATCTAAGAATTATTACAATTAACACCAGTTTCTTAGGATGTGACTTCATCTCCTCCTTTAACTTAAGTCTTATAAAATCTTTGTGTAGTTTAGGAGTTCCTCAGATTTTATGGTAGCTGACTTTCATTTCCCCAGTTCTTTTACATGTTCATATACTTATTTGGCTTTGGGTAGGTTTAATTTGTGGTTGGGCATTCTGAACTGAAAGTATAAATCTGAAATTTAGACCATGTCAACAGAAGTGTATCACTATGTTAGTAAAGGGATATCAGAAGCTGATACACCAAAGACTGTTGTACTAACCTAAAGAGATAACAATGGCATAAGCTAAAGCGAGAGTACTAGGGACAGAAAAGAACAGTCACATTTGGGAGACCTCTGGTAGAAGATTACCAGGATTAGATGATTATTATGAAGAAAAATAATAAAGGGAAGAGAGAAATAAATATTTACTTTCTAAGTTACCTGTGATAATTGTCTATAAATGAAATATCCTAGACATAGAATGAGATTCCTTGGTGGCTCAGACAGTAAAGAATCTGCCTGAAATGCAGGAGACCTGAGTTCCATCCCTGGGGATGATTCCCTGGAGAAGGGAATGACATTCCACTCCGGTATTCTTACATGGAAAATTCCATGGACAGAGAAGCCTGATATGGTGTTGCAAAGAGTTGAACGTGACTGAGCTATTAATACTCATTTACTTTACTTAGACATAGAATACAGAGTTGGAATGGAACATGTATGGGGAAATTTGTTAGTGGAGGAATATATGAATTAATTTTGGAATTTATGGGGACCGCAGAGGATAAGATGGTTGGATGGCATCCCGACTCAATGGACATGAGTTTGAGTAAACTCCAGGAGTTGGTGATGGACAGGGAGGCCTGGCATCCTGCAGTCCATGGGATCACAAAGAGTCAGACATGACTGAGCGACTGAACTGAACTGAACTGAGTTGTATGTGATTTTAGATATATAGATGTTGCTGCTCAGAAGGCAGTTGAATATGTGATAAATTTTGATATGGGTGATTGGAAGAGAGATGAGTTTAGCAAAACAACAACAAGGTTTCTATCTAGGGAAGGGAATTATGCATATCTTCTATGAACAATTTAAGCTCTTCAACATTGTGATTGTTAGCTAGGTTTCTATAGGATGCTTCTGGGACTCTCTTGTATATATATAATTTGTTAGGAGAACTCTTCCTGATATGGAAGCTGAAAGTGATTTCCTTGACTTAGTAGTAGAGTTAGTCTCTCAGTCATGTCTGACTCTGCGACCTCATGGAAAGTAACCTGCCAGGCTCTTCTGTCCATGGAATTCTCCAGGCAAGAATACCGGAGTGGGTAGTCATTCCCTTCTCCAGGGGATCTTCCCTGGGATTGAACTCATGTCTCCTGCATTGCTGGCAGATTCTTTACCATCTAAGCCACCAGGGAAGCCCTGAATCATCATAAGATAATTTTGCCTGTTTGAATTTTATGTGAATGATAACACTTAGCTCCTTCACTTCCATTGAGGGAGTTGGTCAAGATCTGCCAGGGTTCCTTCTCCTTTTCCACACAGCCTGGCCTGGGAATATCCTCATCCTATGCATAAGGATGTTATTGGCTAGAAATGTCTAGGGGTTGTCACCAGGGCCCATGTTCCCTTTTAGAAACTAATGACTAAGCTGCAGTCCATGGGGTCGCAAAGAGTCAGACACAACTGAGCTTTTGCTTTCATGCATTTGAGAAGGAAATGGCAATCCACTCCAGCGTTCTTGCCTGGAGAATCTCAGGGATGGGGGAGCCTGGTGGGCTGTAGTCTACAGGGTTGCACAGAGTCGGACATGACTGAAGTGACTTAGCAACAGTAGCAGCAGCAGCAGTGATGTAGTTGGACCAGTCCTTGTAGTTCTTGTTATGATTGTAAGACATCTTCAGCAATAATCAACAGGAAACTTGGAAAGAAACAAGGATTATTACTCCTGGTTTTATCAGTCCTGGAGGGTTCAGGGTATGACTGGGACCACATAAAAAGTTTGATTCTCTTTATTTACAGAAACCTGGGACTACTTTATCTAGCATTACTATGGTTACTGTGGTTGGTTCATCATGTTACTGGTTTTTTCATCTCGTTTTTTGGTTTAATTTGGATTAATCATATATTTTTGTGCTTTTTCTTTCAAAATTGTTATTTTTCTTATTTTTACTGATTAACTTAAAATATGACTTAAATGATTAATATATAACTTAGGAAGAAAAGCTATGGTAAACCTAGACAGTATATTAAAAGCAGAGACATCACCTTGCCAATAAAGTTATCTGTAGTCAAAGCTATGATTTTTCCAGTAGTCATGTATGAATGTAATCGTTGGACAATTGTAAAGAAGGCTGAACACCAAAAATTGATGCTTTCCACCTGTAGTGTTATGGAAAACTCTTGACAGTCCCTTGGATAGCAAGGAGATCAAACCAGTTAATCCTAAAGTAAATCAACACTTATATTCATTAGAAGGACTGATGCTGAAGCTGAAGCTCCAGTACTTTGCCACCTTATGTGAAGAGCTGATCCATTGGAAAAGACCCTGATGTTGCCAAAGATTGAGGACAGGAGGAGAAGGGACTGACAGAGGATGAGATGGTTGGATGGCATCACTGACTCAAAGGATATGTGTTTGAGTAAACTCCGGGAGTTGGTGAAGGACAGGGAAGCCTGGAATGGGGCAGTCTGTGAGGTCACAAAGAGACACGACTTAGTGACTGAACAATGAACAACAATAATTTAATATATGACTTGAATGCTTACTATATAACTTATATAACAATACTATATAATCAATTCTTTTACTTTAGCCCTGATACTGATATCGCCAGAAGTTTAGAGCCTTTAAGCGTATTTAAGTACTTACTGTTTGCTTTATGATATCTGTTGCATATATTTTAAAGGACAACATATTAAAATAACTGCTTTAGATACTCAATATTCATTTATATTTACTCACTGTTTACCTTTCCCATCATTGAGAGATATCTTTTCATTTATTTTGTAAGGATATGTTTTGTTGTTACATAATTCTAGACTGGTGCCCCTTTACCTAGATAATTTCTGTAATTTATTCAGCTTTTCTATTTCTTCTCAGATATAATGTTGGTTGGTCTGCCCCAAGCTTCCTCATTCTGCGTACAACTGGAAATTTGAGTGTATTATTTTATCTTCCATTTATATATTCAGTGGAAGAAAATAGGAACTTTCTTTTTATAATCTAATTCTTTATCACACTTTTCATAATTATTTACATCTGAAATCAAAATTATCACTATTGATTACTGGACACCTTGCTTTATGCTATTGCTAAAATGGATTTTTTTTTTCAATTACATTGTCTACCTGGTTATTTTTCTATATATGAATAATAGTGATTTTATAGTTTTTAATTTTGTATTTGGCAAACTTTCTAAAGCACTTTAATGAATTTGTAGATTTCTCAATATATTTCCTTGGGCTTTTTACTTTTGCAGTAACTTTTATACATTGATTTGTGAAGTACTTATGTCTTTCTTTATAATTATGACTCATATCTTCTGTATTTCTATTCTTCAAATATTTCTTAAATCATATATTGTCCTCAATAAAATTATTTCTAAATATTTCACCATTTTTTCCCTAAGGTAGTTCTAAATATTTTGTTCATAAGTTTTCCAAGTTGTTAGTGGTAAGTTAGAAAGTGTTTAAAATGTTCATATTCATAAACTCATCAATTTTATTCATTGTTTTTGCTGACTGGCTTGGGTTTTATAGGTAGAATACTACATCTTTGATAAATTTGTAGCTTACATTTATTAATTTGATATAACACGATTAACACACAAACAATCATGTATCTTTATATAATTGCCATTGATACAAAATTTCCTTTCAAGGATTCAAATATATAAGAATGAAAACCTTTTTCCTTTTAGTTTTTGGAATCTCAACTTAATTCCTGAGTTTCCATCCCTCCTAGATAACAAAATTAATTCCAAGTCACTGTTGGACTCCATCAACATCTGTCACTTCAACACTTCTCCAAAAAAACTTTTACAATGAAAAGACTTTATAAAGATGTAGTGTGAGAAACAGTGAGCTTTTCATTCTTGCTAGATATTTTCCTACACTGCCTTCACATAGAAAAACACTAACCATTTGAGTTTGTGTCACTGTACCATGCATATTGCTTTGCTACACTGTTTCCCAGTAGCAATTTCTATGGATCTAGAAGGCATTCTGGCTCTTTAAGCATATTGGGCATATTGAAATCATCAGTCCTTATACAGCACTGAGAGTCAGCCAATTTAGTGAACTTAAAGGCCCTTTACATTGAGAACTGTTTCAGAGAATGCTGATACAGCAACTAGTCTAGCATAGAAAATGATACAGCAAAGTCTTTCACTCCTAGATTGAAGAAAATTATCTGAGAATTCTGCCTCTCCTCTCACTAGCATGCTCCATATCTCAGGGACCTTAGAGTACCTCCTCCCCAGAATAAGAAACCTCTTCCCTGGTGGCTCAGCTGGTAAAGAATCCATCCACAAGGCGGCAGACCCCAGTTTCATTCCTGGACTGGGGAAGACCTGCTGGAGAAGGGATAGGCTACCTACTCCAGTATTCTTGAGCTTCCCTGGTGGCTCAGATGGTAAAGAATGTGCCCGCAATTTTGGAGACCTGGGTTCGATACCTAGGTTGGGAAGATCCCCTGGAGAAGGGCATGGTGACCCACTCCAATATTCTTGCCTGGAGAATCCCCATGAACAGAGGAGCGTGGTGGGCTACAATCTATGGGGTCACAACGACTTGGACATGACTGAGTGACTAAGTACAGCACACATAAAGCACATATTCTTTAGTTAGAAAAGTTCTAGCTTATTAAAATTCTTTGTAATTCATTGCCTATACCCTAAAAACCTTTCTGTTACACTAATGCCTTCAGGCTTTCAAAAGACAGAGTTAATCATTGACGTTTCTGTTTTCCACTACAATCTTTTCTCTGAATAAATAGTAGATATATCAAACAGAAATTAGAAACTGAGAGGAAAAAAAAAACCTCCCAAACTAAAGCATCAATTAATATAAAAAAATGCACTCTCTTATTTATTGCATGTCTGTTTAATCTTAATTTACACTTGTTTCCATCTTATTTTCCATTTATATATATATATATAAATAAATATTCCATTTGGAGAAGGCAATGGCACCCCACTCCAGTACTCTTGCCTGGAAAATCCCATGGACGGAGGAGCCTGGTAGGCTGCAGCCCATGGGGTCGCTGAGGGTCAGACACGACTGAGCGACTTCACTTTCACTTTTCACTTTCATGCATTGGAGAAGGAAATGGCAACACACTCCAGTGTTCTTGCCTGGAGAATTCCAGGGACGGGGAAGCCTGGTGGGCTGCCGTCTATGGAGTCACACAGAGTCGGACACGACTGATGTGACTTAGCAACAGCATATATATGTATATAGTGTGAGTGTGAATATTTTTGGTATGCTTTTTAAAAGCATCATAGAACAATTATCATTATTACTACTATCATAATTACTACTATCTACTGAGCACTTACTCTCTCCAGAATTTTTAAGTACTATGCAAATATGTCTATAAAATCTGAAAAATATTAATACAATTTCACATATGTGTATGTATGTTAATAATTAATGTGCTAATACCTTTATGTTTACGACTTCCATATTTACATAGTTTTGCAGTCGCTTTATTTTCTATTCTGCATGGTCATTGGTTTGCTTTCTTTACTACTGAGGACATTTGATAGGTATACCTTCTGCTTTTAATTCATTGTCTATATATTTGAAAACCCTGCTTTTACTTATATTTCTTTAATTAGAATATTCTAATTCCTTTCTGCACAGGAAAGTATTTAGGTCAATTTGATTTTAGTTATTTTAAGGACTCAATTAGTTTTTGTTAACATAAGTTCTTTGGATTCTGTTTCACAGTGTTTTTACTATATATTCAATATTTTGCCATTACATTTTATCCCTCTATGTAAAATATTCTTTGATTTTTTTGATATATGCCATTTTAGTGTTTGATTAAGATAATATTAATTTTTTATTTTTATTTTTTCTGGTTAGAATAATTTATTTCTTGATTTGATTTCATTATCTTCACATCTTTCATAAAAATTTGAACACTGCTGAAGACTCATGGATTGGGATTTTTTTAATACTCCTCTAAGTTTAATGTAGGAAATTATACTTTAAAAACTAGAAGGGGATTCATTTTTCAACCCCACAGTAAACAAAACAAAGCTATTCTATATAAGCTCAGCAAGTCTCAATATTTTTCTTTCTCAAGAAGCCACCAAAAGCAACAGTTATCCAGGTATAAAGAGTTTAATTACATAAAATCAATAAAACTAGGTTAAAATATAAAGGTATTACGATTTTGGGCCATACTATTTCATTTTTGAGTTTGTAATTCAGTCTAAGGGTGAGGTGGAGTACTACTTTAAATAATGTTTTATTTTGCAAAAGAATATTTATGTAACATTTTCAAAATGACAAATTATTTTTAAATTTTGAGTTAGAAACTTTCAAAATATTGTTGATAACACTGCTTTCTAAGTAATTACTACTATATGTAGGAGATCATTTGTATTTATTATCTTTCATATTTTTTCTCTCCAATATGACCAAAATTTTTAATCTTATATGCAATTTTTATTAGAATTTTCTTAACTTTAATATAAAACAGAACTTGAATTTTCTTATAATTCTTTATTTCCTTGATTTTTCTTTATATCTTCCCTTTTAATTGCAGAAGAAAATTCTCTCTCCAAAATTACTGCAGATGGTGACTGCAGCCATGAAATTAAAAGATGCTTACTCCTTGGAAGAAAAGTTATGACTACCCTAGATAGCATATTAAAAAGCAGGGACATTACTTTGCCAACAAAGCTTTCTATCTAGTCAAGGCTATGGTTTTTCCAGTAGTCATATATGGATGTGAGAGTTGGACTATAAAGAAAGCTGGTCACTGAAGAATTGATGCTTCTGAATTGTGGTGTTGGAGAAGACTGTTGAGAGTCCCTCGGACTTCAAGGAGATCCAACCAGTCTATCCTAAAGGAAATAAGTCCTCAATATTCATTGGAAGGACTGATGTTGAAGCTGAAACTCCAATACTTTGGCCACTTGATGTAAAGGACTGACTCATTTGAAAAGTCCCTGATGCTGGGAAAGATTGAAGGAAGGAGGAGAAGGGGATGACAGAAGATGAGATGGTTGGTTGGCATCACCAACTCAATGGACATGAGTTTGAGTAAACTCTGGGAGTTGGTGATGGACAGGGGGGCCTGGCATGCTGCAGTCCATGGGGTCACAAAGAGTTGGGCAAGACTGAATGACTGAACTAAACTGAACTCTAAGAGTCATATTGACTTCTCATTTCTCTAATATTTTCCTTGTATGTGTCTGTTACTTAAAGGAAGTCATCAGTGTCATTCTGCACTATTTGTATCATCTAGAAGGGCACAAAGCACACCTGCCAAGACTTCAACCAATTTACTGATGTCACAAAGACCATCTCTATCTTGGTGGGTTCTCCATTGACCAAGTGCAATACCTAAATTTCATCAAGAAGGACACCAACAAAGCACTCAGTGATTAATGTCTGATCACTAGACCAAGGAGACATATATGAAGTGGCTGGCTGCCTTGGTTGGAGAAATTGTTTCTGTCCCTACGTGTCAGTGGACACCTGTTTCTGTACAAGGAAAGCCACCTATGCACCTGGGCCAGCCCCAGTATTCATAAAAGCAGACTTCCCTGTTTAAACTGCCAAGAGCAAGGGTCCTATGACCTACTGCCAAATGGGCCTCCTCAGCCCATGGCGTGTACCTAGCCTACCAGCAGAAATGGCTTTGGGGAGTCCCCATGTACACTCCCTGCTCCTGCTGGGCGCCTACAGATTGATTTTGGGGGTTCTGCTCTTAGTGTTGTAGAGCTTTGACTGCTGCTATGTGGTGACAGGTAGCAAAGGTTACCTGTTACCATGTGGTTCTTCACTGAAGGCTGAGTGGTGACTTAAAGCAGTGATATTGGACCTCCTCTTCACTGGGGTTGAGTGGGTGGTGGCAGCCAGGACTGAGGAGAAGGAGTGGAGAGGAGGAGGAGAGCCCTGAAGTTGAAGGTACAACCTGAGGACTTTCTTGGCTCAGCCCACTGTAGGATCTATCACTTGCTGGGTGGGCTCCCTGGCCAGCCATGCATAAGCGCAGGTCTCTGGGTGCTCACTGAACATGTGCCTTGTTCTTGCACCGCCCTGGTGCATGTGGCTCCTGTGAAGTGATTCCCACCCTGGTCTCGTGTCCAGCTGTCTGTCCTGCTCAACAGCTCCATGCCCAACAAATGACTCTGGCTCAGAGGCCCAGCTGGAGTTCTTATTCACTGTCTTCCTGGGTCACACCAGCTTGGCCGTCAGTGAGGACAAGGGCAGCAAGGATAAACTGAGAGGCTGGGTCCTTTGAGACCCGCTGGCCCTGGTCTAAGTGCTGGACATGCCGCTGGGGCAGCACAACCATGAGGTGCTGCTGCTTGAAGCCCTGGAATGCAGGAAGATGGCCGGGGCAGCCCAGTTCTTCTCTTTTTGGAGGACCACATGATCACACCCCTTCGGGTGGGCTGCTTGGCCAGCCATCAAGGTCTTCACAGACAAGGAGATGAAACCTTGGCAGGTGAAGAAACTGATGCAGGTCACCCAGCTAGTCTGTGGTAGAGATCATCTCCTCACAACCAGGTAAGTCCTCAGGTGGCACTGATGTGAAGCTGTGAATGTGGTGGACCCTTATCCTATGTCTCATCCTCCCCACTGACCTAACAAATTGATTTACTAACGAGGTTAACCATGGCACATAATGGCTCGGGTTCACATCTTGCACAAACTTGGAAAATGGGTAGAGGGTCCCCTGGCTGGCTCAGACAGACTTGAGGAAAACGCATCGCGGTGACCCTGTCCTCTGCCTGTGCCAGTCGGTTTCCCTCTCCCTGTCTCCACCGTATGACTAGTCACTCTCCAGCTCTCCGAAGTGTGCCCCTCTCTGGCCAGTAGACAGAGCAGAGGTGGGGTCTGTCCTTTGCTACTACTGCTTGTGCTTTCAAAGAGTGTTCCATCATGGAGGCCCCTCTGGTCCCTTTTTGTTCTCCAGCACCTTTATTTATACTAAAGTTCTCTGTTTTTTGAAATTGTATTCTTGATAGAAATGCATTTTCTCTGACTCTTCAAGATGTTGTGCCCTTTCTTTGTGCTTCAGTTTCTCATACTTGTTTGCTTTTCAGGCACTTGTCAATGTATTAAGTGACTGATGTAGCTTAAAAAAGCTCACTTTTTTTTTTTTTTTTTTTTTGAGGAGGGTTGCTGGTTGTATCTATTTTGCAGCTAAAGAGAAACTTGGTGTGAACAGATCATGTGAATATATTATAGTATTTAATAGCCATTTAGGATCCATTTAGATCCATAGGACTAAGGGAGAATCTTCTAACACACCCTTTTCATGTTCCCAATACCAGTGGATTATATGAAAGGAAAAAAAAAAAAAAAGACAAACTATTGTATTCTGGGACTCTTCATGTAATTTGTTTGTTTCTTGTCTACAAATACTACTTATGGGAAAACATATAATTACATTCATCCTGAATTTTACTTTTACCCAGAATTCCTGACATTCAACAGATTGCAAGTGCTTCCAAATTATCTCTGCAACTGTCATTCCTATCCATATATAATTAGTGAGTGCCTGTGTGCTTAGTTGTGTCTGACTCTTTGCAACCCCATGGACTATAGGCCATCAGACTCCACTGTCCATGGGATTTCCCAGGCAAGAATAGTGGAGTGGGTTGCCATTTCCTACTTCAGTGAATCTTCCTGACCTAGGGATCGAACCTTTGTCTCCTGCATTGTCAGGTGGATACTTAACCACTATGCCACCTGAGAAGCCCATCCATATATAAGTCCATTACAGTTCAGTCACTTAGTTGTGTCTGACTCTTTGGAACCCCGTGGACAGCAACACACCAGGCTTCCCTATTCATCACCAACTCCCTTGCTTACTCAAACTCATGCCCATCGAGTTGGTGATGCCATGCAACAGTGTCATCCTTTGTTGTCCACTTCTCCTCCTGCCTTCAATCTTTCACAGCATCAGGGTCTTTTCCAATGAGTCAATTCTTTGCATCAGGTGTCCAAAGTATTGGAGTATCAGCTTAAGCATCAGTCTTTTCAATAAATATTCAGGACTGATTCCTTTCAGGATTGACTGCTTGGATCTCTTTGCAGTCCAAGGGACTGTCCTTATATAAACCCTACAACTCAATATATAAATCATATATCCATATATAAATACTACATCAATTTTTCCCTTATTAAATATCATCTTTCATTCCCAACCCTGCCTTCTATGCTCTTTTCCAAATTATTCTCTAGATCAAGAGCAGGATACATTTACCCAAAATCCAAGGTAAGGAGCAGTGGCTGCACTTTGCTGGAGGAGCCTTGAAGAGATACCCCACGCACTAGGTAAGAGAAACCCAAGTAAGATGGTAGGTGTTTCAAGAGGGCATCAGAGGGTAGACACACTGAAGCCATACTAGTCAATCTAATCACACTAGGACCACAGCCTTGTCTAACTCAATGAAACTAAGCCATGCCCGTGGGGCACTCAAGATGGGCGGGTCATGGTGGAGAGGTCTGACAGAATGTGGTCCACTGGAGAAGGGAATGGCAAACCACTTCAGTATTCTTGCCTTGAGAACCCCATGAACAGTATGAAAGGCAAAATGATAGGATACTGAAAGAGGAACTCCCCAGGTCAGTAGGTGCCCAATATGATACTGAAGATCAGTGGAGAAATAACTCTAGAAAGAATGAAGGGATGGAGCCAAAGCAAAAACAATACCCAGTTGTGAATGTGACTGGTGATAGAAGCAAGGTCCAATGCTGTAAAGAGCAATATTGCATAAGAACCTGGAATGTCAGGTCCATGAATCAAGGCAAATTAGAAGTCGTCAAACAAGAGATGGCTAGAGCGAACGTTGACATTCTAGGAATCAGCGAACTAAAATGGACTGGAATGGGTGAATTTAATGCAGATGACCATTATATCTACTACTCTGGTCAGGAATGCCTCAGAAGAAAGGGAGTAGCCATGATGGTCAACAAAAGAGTCCAAAATGGAGTACTTGGAAGTAATTTCAAAAATGAAAGAATGATCTCTATTCGTCTCCAAGGCAAACACTTCAATATCACAGTTATTCAAGTCTATGCCCCAACCAGTAATGCTGAAGAAACTGAAGTTGAACGGTTTTATGAAGACCTACAAGACCTTTTAGAACTAACACCCCAAAAGAGGTACTTTTCATTATAGGGGACCGGAATGCAAAAGTAAAAAGTCAAGAAACACCTGGAGTAACAGACAAATTTGGCCTTGGAATGTAGAATGAAGCAGGGCAAACTCTCATAGAGTTTTGCCAAGAAAATGCACTGGTCATAGCAAACACCCTCTTCCAACAACACAAGAGAAGACTCTACACATGGACATCACCATATGGTCAACACCAAAATCAGATTGATTATATTCTTTGCAGCCAAAGATGGAGAAGCTCTATACAGTCAACAAAAACAAGACCAGGAGCAGACTGTGGCTCAGATCATGAACTCCTTATTACCAAATTCAGACTTAAATTGAAGAAAGTAGGGAAAACCACTAGACCATTCAGGTATGACCTAAATCAAATCCCTTATGATTATACAGCAGAAGTGAGAAATAGATTTAAGGGTCTAGATCTGATAGATAGAGTGCCTGATGAACTATGAAATGAGGTTGGTGACATTGTACAGGAGACAGGGATCAAGACCATCCCCATGGAAAAGAAATGCAAAAAAGCAAAATGGCTGTCTGGGGAGGCCTTAAAATGGCTGTGAAAAGAAGAGAGGTGAAAAGCAAAGGAGAAAAGGAAAGATACAAGCATCTAAATGCAGAGTTACAAAGAATAGTAAGAAAAGATAAGAAAGCCTTCTTCAGCAATCAATGTAAAGAAATAGAGGAAAACACAGAATGGGAAAGACTAGAGATCTCTTCAAGAAAATTAGAGATACCAAGGGAACATTTCAGGCAAAGATGGGTTTGATAAAGGACAGAAATGGTATGGACCTAAGAGAAGCAGAAGGTATTAAGAAGAGGTGGCAAGAATACACAGAGAAACTGTACAAAAAAGATCTTCATGACCCGGATAATCACGATGGTGTGATCACTCATCTAGAGCCAGACATCCTGGAATGTGAAGTCAAGTGGGCCTTAGAAAACATCACTAGGAACAAAGCTAGTGGAGGTGATGGAATTCCAGTTGAGCTGTTTCAAATCCTGAAAGATGATGCTGTGAAAGTGCTGAACTCAATATGCCAGCAAATTTGGAAAACTCAGCAGTTCCCACAGGACTGGAAAAGGTCAGTTTTCATTCCAATTCCAAAGAAAGGCAATGTCAAAGAATCTTCAAACTACCGCAAAATTGCACTCATCTCACATGCTAGTAAAGTAATGCTCAGAATTCTCCAAGCCAGGCTTCAGCAATACGTGAACCGGTAACTTTCTGATGTTCAAGCTGGTTTTAGAAAAGGCAGAGGAACTGGAGATCAAATTGCCAACAAATGCTGGAACATGGAAAAAGCAAGAGAGTTCCAGAAAAACATCTATTTCTGCTTTATTGACTATGCCAAAGCCTTTGACTGTGTGCATCACAATCAACTGTGGAAAATTCTGAAAGAGATGGGAATACTAGACCACCTGACCTGGTTCTTGAGAAATCTGTATGCAGGTCAGGAAGCAACAGTTAGAACTGGACATGGAACAACAGACTGGTTCCAAATAGGAAAAGAAGTACCTCAAGGCTGTATACTGTCACCCTGCTTATTTAACTTATATGCAGAGTGCATCATGAGAAACGCTGGACTGGAAGAAACACAAGCTGGAATCAAGATTGCTGGGAGAAATATCAATAACCTCAGATATGCAGATGACAACCACCCTTATGGCAGAAAGTGAAGAGGAATGCAAAAGCCTGTTGATGAAAGTGAAAGAGAAGAGCGAAAAAGTTGGCCTAAAGCTCAACATTCAGAAAACGAAGATCATGGCATCCGGTCCCATCACTTCATGGAAATAGATGGGGAAACAGTGGAAACAGTGTCAGACTTTATTTTGGGGGGCTCCAAAATCACTGCAGATGGTGATTGCAGGCATGAAATTAAAAGATGCTTACTCCTTGGAAGGAAAGTTATGACTAACCGAGATAGCATATTCAAAAGCAGAGACATTACTTTGCCAACTAAGTCTGTCTAGTCAAGGCTATGATTTTTCCAGTAGTCATGTATGGATGTGAGAGTTGGACTGTGAAGAAAGCTGAGCACCTGAAGAATTGATGCTTTTGAACTGTGGTGTTGGAGAAGACTCATGAGAGTCCCTCGGACTGCAGCGAGTTCCAACCAGTCCATTCTGAAGGATATCAGCCCTGGGATTTCTTTGGAAGGAATGATGCTAAAGCTGAAACTCTAGTACTTTGGCCACCTCATGTGACGAATTGACTCATTGGAAAATACTTTGATGCTGGGACAGATTGGGGGCAGGAGAAGAAGGGATGACAGAGGATGAGATGGCTGGATGGCATCACTGACTCGATGGACGTGAGTCTGAGTGAACTCCGGGAGTTGGTGATGGACAGGGAGGCCTGGCATGCTACAATTCATGGGGTCGCAAAGAGTGGGACACGACTGAGTGACTGAACTGAACATTCATGTAGGTCATTTATTTGCTAAATATCTTCACATGCCCACCTAGTGACTAATAGTAGTATATACCTAAGTAATTAAGTAAGTAAGTAAAGCCCCTCAGTCGTGTCTGACTCTTTGTGACCCCATGGACTGTAGCTTACAAGGCTCCTCCCTCCATGGGATTCTCCAGGCAAGAGAACTGGAGTGAGTTGCCATTTCTAGTATATGAATAAAAAATTACACAGAAAATGAAAAAATGACTAGTCTCATTTCTTCTTCTCAAGAAATTGATGCATACCAAATGAGATTTGGTTATCTCTTAGGCATTTACACTATTTATACTACAGCAACAGTGCCTAGAATTGGATGGGCTTGGAGTTTTAAATCTATAATCTGTATCAAACCTTTCTTTGCAATCTCCTTTCCACCAAAATATACAGACTATGTAAATATAGACTAATATCTTTGCTAAGGTAGCTTTAAAGTAAATAGTTTAATTCCTTCTTTCAAACAAGATTGCCACCCTGAGATAACTTCCAACCTGGGATTGTTAAATCCCATAAAAGTTGGAGCACCTAGCTAGTATCAAAGTTTACTAATTTAAACATTTCAAAAATGACAATAAATGTGAGACATAGTTGAAGAAGCATTGTGAAGTGCAGGACTCTGTACAGCTCCCCAGGTTGTTACTTGCAGCCTTAGGATGTACTCTGGTTTGATTTTTAACATTGTGGTCCCTAAATGATGTATGTATGTCATCATTAACACAAAAAGGAGCTGATTTGTTTATGAAACACCTACAAGTTATACCTTGATAGTTATATCTTATATTACATTTTTCAAACATCTTAAAATGTCACATTTATTTTCTGCAAGCAATCTTGATCAGGCTAAGTGCATCTCGCAAAATCATCTCAAATATAAAGATTCTTCTGCTACCAAATACCAAGTATGTGTGATTACCATATACCACTTGACATGTTTGCAAAGTGATTGGAGCAGGATAAGGGAGTGGTAAAGGATGAGATGGTTGGATAGCATCACTGACTCAATGGACATGAGTTTGAACAAACTTTGGGAGATGGTGAAGGACAGGGAAGCCTGTCATGCTGCAGTCTATAGGGTCACAAAGAGTTGGACACGACTCAGTGACTGAACAACAGCAACAACAAAGTGACTGGAACAAGTCATCTTTCTTTTTCATTTTTCCGCAGCCTCCCCACAGGTAAAGAGAGACACTGTAATCATGTTTTGAACATTTCCTTTTCCACATAGCAATATCCTATTATACAGAAGTTTAATAATATCTGTAGATGATTATCACTGATTGTTTATATACCCATTTCATTCCAATTAATTATATTATAGAGAATACTCTACAGCATTTCATTTTGTATAGATGTTTTATAAATTACAATTGAACCATCATTACAGTAACAATATTTAACTAGCTAGAGTAACACAGGATGAATGTAGATCATGGTATTTCTGATTTTTATAGAGATACCTGCTCATATTTCAGGACTGCTTTGGAATTTATCCAACATAAAATAAAAGTGATAATAAAATTATTAATTGCATGGATCATTTGATTGCCAACTTTATTCATATATTTTAAGAGAGAGACACTTAAATTATAGAGGACAACTGCCTTTGAAATGGTGTATTTATAAGAAAAAAAATCTACATTTTAATATCATCATATTTTCTTTGTCATGTGTTCTAAGGCTTGTGTTCCTAATTATTATGTGAATTGGGCAGAAATAACATTTTTGTACTAACGGTAATATCTGTGTAGATCTTGTCCTTTTTCTGTCTGTTTTATATTTGAGCAAAACAAAAACTCATAATATTTGAATTAAAATAGTTTGAGGGAAAGAACTTACTATTACAAGAAGCTTCATGCTCCAGTGAAACATTACTATGAAAAAGGAAATTTCCATTGATTTGACAACTTACTTATTAATATAAAATCATTTCAAATGTCTTTTTCTTAAAAAAATAAAAAAAACAAAACTTCAAATTACTGCTTTGTATTTACTACTGTGGGCTTTTCAGGTGGCTCCAGTAGTAAAGAATCCACCTGCAGTGTAGGAAATGAGGGATTTCTGAATAATACATTTACAAAGAATTAGTGAGATTTGTTGAAAAAAGAATGTTTTGTTTATTAATTATTTATTCCTACACAATTACCCTATAAGCTACTATTTGACCTTATTATTGGTTTCTCTGATGGCTCAGTGGGTAAAGAATTCACCTGCAATTCAGGAGACACAGTTTCCATCCCTAGGTCTGGAAGAGCCTCTGAAGGAGGAAATGGCAGCCCACTCCAGTATTCTTGCCTGAAAATCTCATGGACAGAGGGGCCTGGCGGGCCACAGTCCAGGGTCATAAAGAGTTGGACACACCTGTCCTTATTATTAAATCTTAGTTCACAGCTTTTCACTAAATTAATTTACATAGGTATTTATCTATCTAATGAATACTGTATTTTACATATATGTGTACATAGCAAAGTAGCATATCTATTGAGTAGTAAATCATGCATTTGGCATGATGAAATATTTCCAATATGGTTGAATTTACAAAGAAAACCATTTTATTGAACAGGAATATTCAATCAATAATTCCTTCAAATTCAATAGACTGGTTTTTAGCAAGTTTTCATAGAGAAACTTTATTTTCAGCTAGAGATCGTATTCTGTTTTCATAGTTGTTTAGAATATATAGTTCCCTGGTGATCCTATGGTTAAGATTGCATGCTTCCAATGCAGAGGATGTGGGTTTGATCACTGGTAGAAGAACTATAATCCCACATGTTATGCTGTGCTGCCAAAAAAATGAAAATAAAAACAGTTTTAACTTTTGGTTCACACTACTTCTTTGTGAAATTTTACCTCTCATTTTAAAATGAAGGATTTTTATTAGTTTACAGTGAAGCTTGTGCTCATTTCGATTCACAATTACTGGTTTGTTTTATTTTTCTAGTAACAATTTGATAGATAGTCTATGTGCCTGTTTATTAAGGTCCATGAAAAGAATAACTTCTGAAAAATACTAAAAAGTTTTGTTTTTGAGTCTTACATGTAAGTACTGTCTCATCGAATTTATTGGAATCCCAGTCTCCTTAATATTATAAAAACAGAAACCAACTAGGTAAATAACTAATCAAAAACTTCTAGGTTTGGTGCCATTAACATACATGAGGGTGAGTGAGATAGAAAAGGAGGAAAAGAGGCAGGGAAAGAGAGAGAGAGTGGGAAGAAGAGATAAAGGGAGATAGATATTAAGTATGGAATAAGAAAAAGAATATACATGAATTTTCCTCTATAATTAGCAAATAAAACCAAACTAAATTTTGAGTAAAAAGTCAAAAGCAAACAAAATTCAAGACACAATAACCAACTACTTTTATTTTTCATGGATGATTGTCCTTGCTAAACTGATGCAGAGAATTATTTTTCTAGTTCTATGCAGATGGCATAAAAGCAAAAAAGTAGGCACTGTGTCTAGATGTTATGTCTAAGATTTTCAAAATGTAGTATATGTATTCTGAAAACAAGAAATGTATCCCTGATGCCTTCACATGGATGATGGATGATAGCACTTGAATCAGCAAAACAGAATTACCCATCCATTTCACAATCTAATGCAAGAAGACCTAACAAAAAATGATTGTGAAGGAAAAGTGAATTTCAAAAGATTATTTATTTTAGGAGCCCCTTGTTGCTTTTCATGGGAAATAGATGGGGAAACAGTAGAAACAGTGTCAGACTTTATTTTGGGGGGCTCCAAAATCACTGCAGATGGTAACTGCAGCCATGAAATTAAAAGACGCTTACTCCTTGGAAGAAAAGTTATGGCCAACCTAGATAGCATATTCAAAAGCAGAGACATTACTTTGCATACTAAGGTCCTTCTAGTCAAGGCTATGGTTTTTCCAGTAGTCATGTATGGATGTGAGAGTTGGACTGTGAAGAAAGCTGAGCGCTGAAGAATTGATGCATTTGAACTGTGGTGTTGGAGAAGACTCTTGAGCATCCCTTGGATTGCAAGGAGATCCAACCAGTCCATTCTGAAAGATATCAGCCCTGGGATTTCTTTGGAAGGAATGATGCTAAAGCTGAAACTCCAGTACCTTGGCGACCTCATGTGAAGAGCTGACTCATTGGAAAGGACTCTGATGCTGGGAGGGATTAGGAGCAGGAGGAGAAGGGGACGACCGAGGATGAGATGGCTGGATGGCATCACTGACTCAATGAACGTGAATCTGAGTGAACTCTGGGAGTTGGTGATGGACAGGGAGGCCTGGCACGCTGCGATTCATGGGGTGGCAGAGTTGGACACGACTGAGCGACTGAACTGAACTGAACTGAACTGTTGTTGTTGTTGTTGTTTTCAGTGTCCTAATTGTGCATTACAGCAAACTATCAATTCTGTTAAGATATATATAATAAGCCCTTATATTGTCAAATAATCTGAAATAATCACATGGTGCTTTGCAGATGACAGGATATTAGCTTTAACCATACCTCTCAAGTAGAGTTATCTTTAGGTTGAACAATGTAAACTTCTTTGCTAATTACATTTCAGTGCTTTGAAGACTAACTCATTATTAGTTTGAAATCACTGCCAGATTTTTACAGGATAGAATGTTATCTGTCTTAAATCTACAGCAGTGAAGCTAAAATTATTCTATATACAGAAAATAGTATTGATTTATCTGTCTATAAGAGTATAATCAAATATTTACTATTTCATTAATTATCAGCCAAACCAGCACATTCCAAGTGGAAGAGAGAAACAGGTACATTCTTCACTATTGTATGTGATATACTTATATGTTTTGGTCTTCAGTTGTGCCTAAATATTCTTGAAGCACATTTTAGTGACTGCAACCCATAAGTAACTTATGATGAGTATATAAAAGCATTTGTTATATTTTCTGATCCAGTATCAAAGTTATGAAAGGTATATATTCAAATTTTATAGCATGAAACTATAGCAAATAATTGAGGGTTTTTTGTGTGTCTTTTTAACTTGTGACAACAAATGTGAATTTGATCATCTAATATTCAGTTATTTCTACCTTATAGATAAACTAACCACAGAGTAATATAATGGTTTTATTTTTGCCATCATGGTTTACTGTCCCTTTAAGTAACTTTTTGTTAAAGTTTTAATGAGATCCATTTGTTTTCCTTAAATTTGTAGATTGCTAGAACCTTGATATATAATGAATGTGCAACATAGGAAGACATATCTGAGAAATACAAATTAACTGAATTAAAATATATTGACTCCAACCTCTTTTTATTTGCATTTATTAAATGTCACATTTTCTTTCACTTGTATTAAAGGTTTTAATATTTCAGCACTGGTAATCCAATGACACATCTTTTATACCACATTACCTATAACACCTTTGGACACATGCCCTTTAAGTTTACCTCCCTCCCTACCTAAGCAATAAAAATTAACATTTTTCTAGTGATGAGATTTTTGCTCCTACCATGTTGGAATACAGTTTGATATTTATCATCCATGAAACCAGAGTGAGCTTTAAACTAGATAAGGTATACTCTTGTTTTTTAAAATTAATTATTTTAATTCAAGGCTAATTACTTTATAATAAATGGCAACCCACTCCAGTGTTCTTGCCTGGAGAATCCCAGGGACGGGGGAGCATGGTGGGCTGCTGTCTGTGGGGTCCCACAGAGTCAGACATGTTTGAATTGACTTAAAAAAAAAAATTGTAGTGGTTTTTGCTATACATTGACATGAATAAACCTACTCTTCTTAACTAAAAATATTTTTTCCATCTTTCCATTTCCTATGTTTATATTAAAAATATATACTAAACCACATTCTATCCAGTTATGATTTGATTACTAGGTTCTTCTTATACATGCCCATTAAGCTTGTTTCCTCTCTTAATATATATTATAATGGGATCATAGCAGGTCTCCATGGTGTTCTCAGATTATATAATAATTTTGAGTGCACTATTCTGATTTCCCAAGTTTGACATAATGCTTCTGACAGTATCACAGGCACACAAAACCAGTAGAAAGCCAGATATATGCTAGTCTCATAAAAACTGTCTCATTTATGCTAGTTCTTACAAAGACAACAAACATTCATTCCCAAAATGAATCAGGGACAGTAGCTGGTGATTGCTCATTGACATGAATGAGACAGCCCTCTTGGAAGCCATTTTGGTTTCCTTCCTTTTGTGTGGACAGAAAAATCTAATTTAAGACCTGAAATAAATGAGTCCTTGTCATTTTATTTCGTGATTCATCATCTTATATTAGATAGACTGAAGTTATATTCCAAATGATATTATGTAACCCAATGAAGCACAGCATAACCTGTCATATCCTAATATAATAAGATATGATGTATTAGAAATCATTTAAAGCAATCACTTCATTTCAGGTTGGGTATCTACTATTGATTCATGTGCATTCTTATTCTGAATTAATTTTGGTAAAAGTGAAATAATGTTATTAGGATAAAAACTCCTCTCAAATCTTTGTAAGTTGACTGAATGTTTTTGTGTATTTGCTACAGCTTTGTTAGTTTCTTGCATGGCTGTAAATACCTATTTTAACAAAGTAAGTATTATTTATGCATTCTTTCTTGTCACCTGTTCTGTACATTCTTTTTATTTTAATTTTTCTGTAGACATTAAAATGAACTTAGCAAAAATTCAGTAAAGAGAACAGGAACATGCCCTATATTGATATTATTTAGGAATGGGCATATTTTAACTCTTGTCCAATGTTATTAGACATAAGATGACATGAAAAAGCTTATTATACATGCAGTAACAGCTATATTATGATAAAACAGTAAACCTTTAAAAAAAAAAAGAACCAATGCAATGTACTTCTCCTGGCTAAATTTAAGTAATGACACTTACTATAAACAATTATTCAGTTTTATTTAAAGAATATCATGTAACCTATTAGATCCTTTGATCATATGAATGAGACAGCAACATTTTAGTTCTGGTGTTTTTTATGTGGAATGAAAGTGCAAAAGAGTGCTTAAAGAATTGTGTGTGTGTGTGTGTGTGTCTGCACGAATGTGCACGTGTTCAGTCGTGACTGACTCTGTGATGGCTGCATGGCCTTCAGCCCCCCAGGCTCCTCTGTCCATAGGATTTTCCAAGCCAGAATACTGGAGTGGGTTGCCATTCCCTCATGAGGATTCCTCATCCAAGGAATCCTCTCCACCCAGGAATCAAACATGTATCTCATACACTGGCAGGAGGACTCTTCACTGCTGGGAAGCCTTAAAGGATAGTAAAAGCCCTCAAAGTTTTTTTGAGGGGGAGGGGATGGGAGAAGTAGATTTTAATTTTTGTTCATTTTGAGTTTTGCTTATTAATTTTTCTTCTTCCCAGATGAAGGAAGAAAGCAGGAGACTCTTCTCATACATATGGCATATTCTGAGATGAAAAAGTTATTTCTTGAATTTCAAAACTAACCATGAAAGGTAGTGTCAGTTATGCTCTTGTTCTCCCTTTTCAGCTATGTTCTTCTGAGGTCTTTAAAGATAAGGATTTATATTGAGTAAGCATGTAATTTACTGAAGAGACTTTCTAAAAAATAAGCTATGTATTTTTTTTTCTTAAAACCTAAATTATCACTATATCATTTTCTATTTATGTTTACTTAACATTTTAAAAAGGAATATTGAGGTTTCTAATATATAATGCCTGATTTATGTATAATGCCTGATTTTTGATATCTTATGCCATCTTGTTAAAATACTCATAAAAATGCAAACAGATACAAAAGATTTAACTGCCTGGGAATATAGTATAGGCATATTGGTGTATTTGCTAGAAACCATGAGGAATTTTATTCTGTGAAGTAGACACTGTGGGCTCAGGCAGAAAAGTGATGGAGTCCAAGCAATATTCTGTAGAAAATTATGTCTTCCCACTTTCACATATCATCATTATATCAAAGTGCTTTCCCAAACTGAAAGGAGTTGAGGCTTTTCACTAATGTTCACAATTAGTTTCCCAGAAAATGAGGGCTTTTTCACCCTGCACTATAATCCATTATTATTTCTCTTCTACAACAAATATATAAGTGTAAATCTTAGAAATATTGCCAAGGTAATTATGAAAGTGAATAATAAGTGAACTTGCAGGTTGGAGGAAGTTAGCAAAAGTAAAGTGTTCACCCTCAAAGAGCCATTAGACTTTCAGAGGGACATATTTTGCCCTCCATTCATTCTCTGATTTATTGAAAAGCCAGACACAAGCTACTTCAAATTATAGGCCTTATAATATCATGCAAATGGAAAGTAAGTATCTGCTTAAGTCATCACATTCCCGGGAGCTAAGTGATTTAAAACAAAAAACAAGATACTTGGCTTTAGGGGATGTGTATAAAATTGAGGCTTCTAGTTGAAGATGTAAGAGAAAGCTTCTGATGATAAATAGGTAAACAGGAAAGAAAGACCGAAGAAAATTCTACTTTATTCTTTAGCAGTAAATTGCAAACCTGAATAAGTCTGCTCTCATTTAAGGATAAGTAACACCCATGAAATACTCCCTACTTAATAAGTAGAACACAGTGCTACTTCCAACCAGAAATAAAAAGCTTGGTTTTCACAAATGTATCATGTAGAAATTAGCAGTAATGTTTTAAAGTGGGTAATTTATGGCTCAGTAGCAGTGAAGTATACATGGGAGCACATATTGGTGTCCAAACCTCCATAAAGGATGTTGCAGAGCACTACCAGATTACCCCTTCAGGAGAGAAACACTTATCTTCCCCAGCTTATCGGAATGTTACCTGTTGGTAGGCCACAGCTAAGTCTCTCTCCACGACCCTGCCCGGAAGATCTGCTTTTTTGAAGGATGCACTATCTCAGGGAGTCAACCCACATCTAATGAGTGATCCATGGAGGAGTGCAAAGATTCATCCTGTTTGTCTCAGTTGTGACAAAACTAAAGGGCCCTCTCATCTTCAGAACTCTTTGTGGGATCAAATGAGGGTCTTTAATGTAACTCCTCTGTTGCCTCCTGGCCTTTTCTGCTTCCCTGACTTCATTACATTTGTTGTTTCTGAGTGCTCTCTCCATTTAACTTCATGGACACAAATTTCCCTCTCAGTCTGTTTCCCAAAGAATCAGACCTATGACATTTGGTACCAGAAGTTCTAAGAAAGCACATTGCAAAATGAGTTTCTGGAGCTGAATTACCCATGGTTTCCTATCCAGTAGTGGTGCAATTGTTAGAAGTTTAAAGGTGTTAAGTGGAGATACTGTATTAGGGAAAGTGAATGTGCCTTGGAGGTAAAATATATCAAACTTCAGAATTGTGAGGAAAAGTTATTAGAGAGACTGTAGAACTAGTTGGTTGTTGCTAAGGGCCATAAATGCCTTAATAAAAGAAAATAAAAGACTGGGGTAATAATTTGGAATTAAAGGCTAAGTGTGAAAGCCTCCATGACAACTTAAAATGGGAGTCTTATTTCCTCCAACTAGAGGACAGAAGAGTAAAGTACTAAGTCAGACTTTATCATAAGGGTAGCAGATCTCCAGTGTTGGTTGAATTATACATACATACATACATACTGAGAAGCAATTGGTTACTGAGACATGGTGTTGGTTAATATTCTAAAAAATCTTGAACAGTCACTTTGCTTTAATCTTCTGAACTTGAGACAGCATCCCATTCCTCACTGCTAACTCGACCTTTGCATTTCTTTAAAGATGATGGTGATGATATGGTAGGTCTTTTTTTTTTTTTAATAAGGAGAGTTTATAAATATCGGAGCAGTTTTGGGGATGTGTTATTTAACAAAATGCAAAGGATTCCATGACATGATACTAACATGCTGTTAAGATGACTCTTGGAAACAGAGAAAACAAGGATCCTCATTATGTGAAGTCAAGATGCCAACATTACTGCTGCTAAGTCGCTTCAGTCGTGTCTGACTCTGTGTGACCCAATAGATGGCAGCCCGCCAGGCTCCCCAGTCCCTGAGATTCTCCAGGCAAGAATACTGGAGTGGGTTGCCATTTCCTTCTCCAATGCATGAAAGTGAAAAGTGAAAGTGAAGTTCCTCAGTCGTGTCCGACTCTTAGCGACCCCATGGACTGCAGCCCACCAGGCTCCTCCATCCATGGGATTTTCCAGGCAAGAGTACTGGAGTGGGGTGCCAATGCCTTCCCCGGATGCCAACATTAGGAAAGGTCAAAAGGTTCACACTTGGGTATGAAGGCAAAATAACTTTGTGGAGCACATTAAAGCCCACCAGATACCATTCTTCTCAGAAGAAGCACTGAAGGACAAAGCAGACAAAACGACTCAAATAGTTGATATCAGCTATCTTCTGTCATTAGCCACTTCAGTGCTGGCACAATAGGCACATGAATGCATTAGTCATGGTGGCAGGAATAGCAACAATTCTTGAACCCAGTGGGCTCATTGGTTACTGATATAGTTTCTGCAATTGGTATCTATACATTTGTCATCTATAGACTGACAATCCCTTGACATAGTAGCATGTCTTTAGAGTATCAACCAAATACAGTTAGAGATTTGATTACATTGGACCCTTATATCTCTGAAAAAGATAGAGATATATCTTTATTGAAATATGCCCATATTCTTTTTGTGGGTTTGCCTCTCCTGCCTATGTAGCCTCAGACACCTCTATTATTTGAGGCTTCTGAAGTGTTTGATCCACCAATATAGGACTCACCATAACATTTCATCAACTTAAGTATTCTATTTTATAGCAAAGGACTTGCAGTAGTAGTCACATGACTGTGGTATTGTAGCCACTGATCCTATCAAATACCAAAATAAAATGCCGTTGGCCTGATAGACAAGGGGATGGCTTATAGAAGCTTATAAAGCAAAAGCCTTGAGATGGTACCCAGAAAGGATGGGATGTCATTCTCTAAAATGTAGTCATTGCTGTTCAGTTGCTCAGTCCTGTCTGACTCTGTGACCCGTGGACTGCAGCAGGCCAGGCTTCCCTGCCCTTTACCATCTCCTGGAGCTTGCTCAAGCTTATGTCCATTGAGTTGGTGATGCCATCCAACCATCTCGTCCTCTGTCATTCTTTATCCTCCTGCTTTCAATCTTTCCCAGCATCAAGGTATTTTCTAAAGAGTCAGCTCTTCACATCAGGTGGCCAAAGTATTGAAGCTTCAGCATCAGTCCTTCCAATGAATGAATATTCAGGATAATTTCGTTAAGGCTTGACTTGTTTCATTTCCTTGCAGTCCAAGGGACTCTCAAGAGTCTTCTTGAACACCACAGTTAAAAAGCATCAAGTCTTCAGCTCTCAGCCTTCTTTATGGTCAAACTCTCAAATCCATACATGACTGCTGGAGAAATCATAGGTTTTACTGTATGGACCTTAGTTGGCAAGGTAATATCTCTGCTTTTTAATACTCTGTCTAGGTTGGTAATAACTTTTCTTTTAATTCTGTGGATCAAGCATCTTTTAATTTCATGGCTGTAGTCACCATCTGCAATGATGTTGGAGCCCAAGAATATAAAGTATGTCACTGTTGCCATTGTCTCCCCATCTGTTTGCCATGAAATGATGGGACTGGATACCATGATCTTAATTTTTGAATGTTGAGTTTTGAGCCAGCTCTCCTCTTTCACTTTCATCAAGAGGCTCTTCAGTTCCTCTTCACTTTCTGTCATAATGGTGGTGTCATCTGCATATTGAAGTTATTGATATTTCTCCAGGAAATCTTGATTCTAGCCTGTGCTTCATCCAGCCCTCTATTTCACATGATGTACTCTGTGTATACTGCAGCCATGAAATTAAAAGACGCTTACTCCTTGGAAGAAAAGTTATGACCAACCGAGAGAGCGTATTGAAAAGCAGAGACATTACCTTGCTGACTAAGGTCCGTCTAGTCAAGGCTACGGTTTTTCCTGTGGTCATGTATGGATGTGAGAGTTGGACTCTGAAGAAAGCTGAGCGCTGAAGAATTGATGCTTTTGAACTGTGGTGTTGGAGAAGACTCTTGAGAGTCCCTTGGACTGCAAGGAGATCCCACCAGTCCATTCTGAGGGAGATCAGCCCTGGGATTTCTTTGGAGGGAATGATGCTAAAGCTGAAACTCCAGTACTTTGGTCATCTCATGTGAAGAGTTGACTCATTGGGAAAGACTCTGATGCTGGGAGGGATCGGGAAAAGGAGGAGAAGGGGATGACAAAGGATGAGATGGCTGGATGGCATCACTGACTCGATGGACATGAGTCTGAGTGAACTCTGGGAGTTGGTGATGGACAGGGAGGCCTGGCGTGCTGCGATTCATGGGGTCTCAAAGAGTGGAACACGACTGAGTGACTGAACTGAACTGAACTCTCTGTGTAAGTTAAATAAGCAGAGTGACTATATACAGCCTTGACATACTCCTTTCCCAATTTGGAACCAGTTTGTTGTTCCATGTCCAGTTCTAACTGTTGCTTCTTGACTTGCATACAGATTTCTCAGGAGGCAGGTAAAGTGGTCTGGTATTCCTATCTCTTTATGAATTTTCCACAGTTTGTTGTGATCCACACAGTCAAAGGCTTTAGCATAGTCAATCAAGTACAAGTAGAGTTTTTCTGGAATTCTCTTGCTTTTTCTATGATCCAATGGATGCTGGAAATCTGATCTCTTGTTCCTCTGACTTTTCTAAATCCAGCTTGAACATCTGGAATGTCTCAGTTCACATACTGTTAGATCCTATCTTGGTGAATTTTGAGCATTACTTTGCTAGAGTGTGAAATGAGCGCAACTGTGTGGTAGTTTGAACATTCTTTGGCATTGCCTTACTTTGGATTGGAATGAAAACTGACCTTTTCCTGGTGTTAAATGGAGTATGGACCCTCTAATATGGATTTTCCTTCTTGTATACAGTGTGTCTGCCAAAATTATCATCCACAGGCTTACAAAATGCTTTATCCACTGGCGTGTCATGCTTCTTATCAAGGAACTCATTTCACAGTTACATAATTTTGGCTGTGAGCTTCTGCTTGTGAAATTCACTAGTCTTAATCATGTTCCATATCTTCCTGAGTCAGCTGTTTGATAGAAGGATCCAAAGCCTTTTGAAGAATGAGATATAGCATCAGCCAGGTGGCTATACCTTGCAGGCCTGGGAAAGGTTCTCTCCAGAGGGCTATATGTGTTCTGAATTAGTGTCCAGTGTATGATGTTGTTTCTTGCATAGTTGGGGGCTTAGAGACCTAGGAATAAAAGCCTGGAAATGGGAGTGTCTCTATTCACTATTACCCCTAGTGATCCACCTCACAATGTTTGTTTCCTGTTCCCTGGTCTTATGCTTTGCTGACCAAGAGATCTCAGTTCTGGAGGGAGGAGTACTTTCCACCAAAAGACACAGTAATTAGTCTGTTGAATTGGAAGTTAGGACTACCATTGGCTACTTTGGACACCTCATACAGGCATAGAAAGTTATTGTGCTGGCTAGATTGATTATTGCTGACCACCAAAAGGAAATTTGACTGTTGTTCCACAGTAATGGTAAGGAAATACATGTCTAGAATGCAAGAGATCTTTTAATGTGTCTCTTAATTTTACCATGCCCTATGATTAAGGTCAAGAGAAAACAATAACAACATGATCTGGGCTGGACTATACCTTCAGGAATGAAGTCCCTGGTCTCTCTTCCAAGGAAAGGCCCATGACCACTTGAGTTACTTGCTGAAAGCATAGGAAAACCAGAATGGATAGTGGAAGAATATATTTATAAAGACCAGGTATAACATCATATGATCAGTTACAGAAAGGAGAACTGTAATTATCATGAATATTTTCTCTTTATTTTGCCATGAGTATGTGTGTGCACATTACAAAAATACCTTTGTTTCTTCCTCTCTTATTTCCTTATTACATATCGTAAGATGTGTTGACTTTCGTAGGAGAGGAAAATAATTTTCCTTCTACCTTTCTAGGTTCTTGTGGCTAAGAACCCCGGTGTAGTAAAACACAAAGAGAAAAATAAAAAACAATAACATACATGAAAAGATATTTTATAACATGCATACCTCATTTATTCATAGGAGAAACCCAGGAAAATTTTCTGAAATGGCCCAAGCCACTACCTTTAATATCATCTTTAGCTAAAATGAAAGATGCTGGGAGTGGTGGAACAGTTATGAAAAGTTTATTAGTAAAAAACACAATAAACAAGGGCAAGGCTATGGTTTTTCCAGTGGTCATGTATGGATGTGAGAATTGGACTGTGAAGAAAGCTGAGCACCAAAGAATTGATGCTTTTGAACTATGGTGTTGGAGAAGACTCTTGAGAGCCCCTTGGACTGCAAAGATATCTAACAAGTCCATCCTAAAGGAGACCAGCCCTGGGTGTTCATTGGAAGGACTGATGCTGAGGCCGAAACTTCAATATTTTGGCCACTTCATGAGAAGAGTTGACTAATCGGAAAAGACCCTGATGCTCGGAGGGATTGGGGGCAGGAGGAGAAGGGGATGACAGAGGATGAGATGGCTGGATGGCATCACTGACTCAATGCACATGAGTTTGGGTGAACTCGGGGGGTTGGTGATGGACAGGAAGGTCTCCTGTGCTGCAATTCATGGGGTCGCAAAGTCGGACACGACTGAGTGACTGAACTGAACTGAAGTGATTATGCAGATTTGTTCGTGTCTTCTCCATTGACTAGAGATTGTTGTGATTTGATTCATCTTTCTCTTCCTAGTACAGAGAGGTAGACACTCATAAAGGGAAATTTCCCTTATAAATTTCTCTCACAATAGGACAACTTGCACTCTGCTTTCAGAGATTCTCCTGTGTCTGCAGCCTCTCAAAAATAATCAACTCAAAATAATCCTTATGTCAAAGAGGCATCCTTTGGAGTGGATATAATGTTACCTCTCACTTTATATCATAGTATTTAAATATTGTTAATTTTACATTATAGCTTTTTAGGTTATAGGATATCAAAGAAAAGAGTCAACATTATTCAAGGACTTTACCTCTTCTCTGTCTGGCCATCTTAGGCTGGGACATTGAACGTCTCCTGCCTTTGGACTGATCCTCAGAGTGGAACTAATTCCCTTATCATGCATCATAAGGTACATTTTTGCCCACTTTTAATTGAATTGTTTGCTTTTTTGTTATTTTTGAGTGCATGCATTCTTTATATAATACATTTTGGATATTAACCTTTTATGAAATACAGCACTTGCAAATATCTTCTCAATTCAGTAGGTTTCCAGTTGTCTGTTTATTTTGTTGATGGTTTCTTTGTGTTCAGTGCCTTTTTAGTTGGATGTGGTTCCATTTATTTTTCCTCGCTTCCCTTGCCTGAGGATATCTAGAAAGACATTGCTAAGATGTCAAAGAGCCTACTGCCTATGTTTTATTCTAGGAGTTTTATGGTTTCAGGTCTTTCATTCAAATCTTTAATCTGTTTTGAGTTGATTTTTATGTTTTGTGTGAGATAATGATCTAGTCATCTTTTTTTAAAATTTTTGCATGAGGCTGTTTAGTTTTCTCAGCACTATTTATTGAAGAGGACTGTCTTTCTGTTTTTTGTTCTTTACTTTTTTGTCATAAATTAATTGTCCATGTATGTATGAGGGCTTACCCAGGTGGCACAGTGGTAAAGAATCTGACTGCCAATGCAGGAGATGCAAGAGATGCATGTTTGCTTCCGGGATTAACAAGATCCTCTGGAGTAGGAAATGGCAGCCCACTCCAGTATTCTTGCCTGGAAAATTCTCTGGACAGATGAGCCTGGTGGCCTGCAGTCCATGGGATCACAAAGAATTGGACATGACTGAGTGACTGAGCACCCACACACGCACACATATATGAATGGCTTTATTTCTGAGATCTCAGTTCTGTTTCTTTGATTTATATTTCATGTTTTCTGTCCAAGCGATGCTGTTTTGATCAGTGTTATGACTTTGAAATCTAGTTTGAAATCAGGAAGTGTGATATCTCGAACATTTTCTCAGGATTGCCCTGGCTGTACATGGTCTTTTATGACTCCATACACGTTTAAGAATTTTTTGTTTTGTTTCTGTGAAAGAATGTCCTTGGGATTTTTATAGGATTTGCCATTTAATCTGTAGATTGCTTTAGATAATGAGAACATTTTAACAATGTCAATTATTCTAATCCATGAGCATGGACTACCTTTTGCATTTATTTGTGTCTTCAGTTTCTTCCAACAACATATAATTTTCTCTGTACAGGTCTTTCACCTTTGGGGTTAAATATATTCCAAGTCTTTTATTATTTTTGCTGCAGTTGTAAATGGTCTTCATAATTTCTCTTTGTGCTAGGTCACTGTTAAGGTAGAGACATATAACACATTTTTGCATGATGATATTATACCCTGCAAGTTTTTCTATATTTGTTTATTATTTCTAATAGTTTTTTGATTTTTGAGTCTTTAGGTTTTTTTTATGTATATAATCATGTCATCCATTAATAGTAACAGTTTTACTTCTTCCTTTCCAATTCGGATGCCTTTTATTTCTTTTTCTTGACTAATTGTCCTGTCTTGGACTTCTAATACTATGTTGAATACAAATGGCAAGAGTGTTTGCTTGTTTTTAACTTGTTCCTTTAGAGGGATAGCTTCTAGTATTTCACCGTTGAGTATAATGTGATCAGTGGATTTGTCACTTATATCCTTCATTATATTGAAGTATGTTCCTCTGCACCTCCTTTATTGAGAGTTTTTATCATAAGTGGCTATTGAATCTTGTCAAAGTCTTTTTTCTGCACCTATTGAGATTATCATATGGTTTTTATTCTTCAGTTTGTTAATGTGGTGTATCATGTTGATTGTTCTGTTGTTGTTGAAACACCTTGCTTTCCTGGGATAAATCCTATGAGATCATGGTGTATGTATGATTTCTTTAATATATTGCTGTATTTGGTTTACTCATATTTTGTTGAAGATTGTTACATCTATATTCATCAAAAATATTATCCTATAATCTTTATCTATGATGTCTTTGTCTGGTTTTGTTGTCAGGGTGATGTTGGGCTCATAGTATGAGTTAAGGAAACATTCCCTCCGCTTCCTCCAGGTTTTGTAAGTGTGTGAGAAGGATAGATATTAAATTGCTATTGAATGTTTGAGAGAATTCACCTGTGAAGCCATATAGTCCTGGACTTTTGTTTTCAGGTTACTTTTTGATCACTGTTTAAATCTTGTACTAGTGACTGGCTTACTTAGATTTTCTGTTTCTTCATGATTTAGTCTTGGAAGGTTGTATAATTCTAAGAATGTGTTCATTTCTTCTAGGTTGCCCAATTTGGTAGCATAAAACTCTTCATAATATTCTCTTATAAACCTTTGCATTTCAGTGGTATCCATTTTTCTTTATCTTCCCATGTTTCTGATTTTATTTATCATGATCTTCTGTTTCTTTCTTTAGTAAGTAAAGGTTTGTCAAATTTGCTTATCTTTTCAAAGAACCAGCTCTTAGTTTCACTGTCTTTTTTTTTTTTTTTTCCTTCTTGTGTATTTTAGTCTTTATTTCACTTGTTCCACTCTGATTTTTATTATTTCCATTCTTCTACTTACTTTGGGCTTCATTTGTTCTTCTTTTTCTAGTTCATTTAGGTGTTAAGTTACATTGTTAATTTTCATATTTCTTGAGATAGCCTTATGTTGCTATAAACTTTCCTCTTAGTGCTGCTTTTGCTTAATTCCATAGATTTTGGTATATCATATTTTGATTTTCATTTGTCTTCAGGTAATTTGTGTCTTCTCCTTTGATTTCTTTGACATCATGACTCTTCAGCAGCACATTGTTCAGGCTTTACACATGTGTGATTTTCCCACTTCTTGTAATTTATTTTTAGGTTCTAACCATTGTGATCAGAAAAGAAGCTTGTTCTGATTTCAATTTCTTAATTGTTTTGAGACTTGTTCTGTGTCCCATCATATGGTCTATCCTTGAGAAAGTTTCACATGCACTTGAGAAGAATGTGTATTCTGCTGCTAACAATTATTTTATATATTGTTATTTTGTTGTTCCTGTCTTAGCTGCATATATAATAATAGCTATTGTCTTCTTGATTAACTTTTCCTTTACATTATATACTGTCCATTTTGTCTTTTGTTACCTTTTTTTTTTTTTTTTTTTGCCTTGATGTCTATTTTGTCTGATTGAATATGGGTATGCTCACTTTCTTTTGGCTGAATTTGCTTGCACTTTTATTTTCTATTCCTTCATCATTAGTCTGTGTTTGTCTTTAGAAATGAAATGAGTGTTCAGAAGGCAGTATATTGTTGGGTTTTTCTTTGTTTTCCCCTTCAATCCACTCAGTCATTCTGTTTCTTTCTATTGGTGAATTCAATTCATTTACATTTAGAATAATTCTTGATACATAAGGATTTAGTACTGCCATTTTTTCTTTTATTTTCTGGTTGCTCTAGATATCTATATTTTTTTTTTTTCCATGTACGTCTGTCTGCCATTTTGATTTGGTGGTTTTCTATAAATTTTTCTCAGTTTTCTCTTTTTTTTATACATCATGTCTCTGCTCTAGATTTATGTTTTGTGGTGAAAAGAAAAGTTTCATGGAAAAAATAGTCTTTTATCTGCTACTATCATTTTGTTTTCATTTCCTTTATAAGTTTCATCCTTTTCCTCTTCCCTTTTTGTGTTGTTGTCTCAAATTATCCCTTTTCATGTTGCGAGTTTGTTATCAAATTAAAGTACCTATTCATTATTCTTCTTACTCCCCTCTTTTAACCTTTATAGTATAATAAAGTGTTTAAAAATCTATTCTGATAAAAGGTTGGAATTTCCTGATTCTGTCTGTTACCTTACTCAAAGTTTTGTTTACTTTGGCTATTTTGTTTGTTTCTGGTAGAATGCTTCAATATTCCTTGTAACGTGATTCTAGCATTGATGGGGCCCTCAGGTTTGATTTGAATTGTAAAGTCTTTATTCCTCCTTCATTTCTGGATCAACACTCTGCTATATAGAATATCCTCAGTTGACAGTTTTTATCTTTAAGTATTTTGAGAATACCACTCACTTCTTCCTGACCTATAAGGTTTCTGCTGAAGAATCTACTGATAGCCTAATGGGGGTTCCTTTGTAAGTTATCAATCTACCAACCATTTTCCTTGGCTGCCCTTGAAATGTTTTCTTTGTCATTGACTTTTGACAATTTTAATACATTTTTTGTAGAATGTCTTTTTATATTAAGTCAATTAGGGGTTATCTTTGCTTCACTGAATTGTATATCCAGTTCCTACCCCAGTTTGGGAAGTTCTCAACTATTATTTCTTTAAATAAGCTCGCTGTTCCTTCTCCTTTCTTCTCTTTCTACATACCCATTAGCTTAGTGTCACCCTTTGTAAAAGAGTGGGATTATTTTCGTAGAATTTCCTCATTTTTAAAATATTTCTCTTTTCTACTGCTAACATTTCTAGACTTTTGTCTTCAAGCTTGCTAATTTTCTCTTCTATATGGTCTATTCTATTTCCTGTGCTTTCTGATGCATTTTTTATCTTGTTTATTGAGTTCTTTGCTCCAAGATTTCTATTTGGTTCTTTTTCAGTTTCAAAAATTTGGTAAAGTGTTTCTTCTGTTAGTTAAATGAGCTCAGGAATAAAATTAATGACCTTTCTGATTTTTCTTGTAGTTTGTTTAGTTTCTTCACAAAAGCTGAATTCTCATTCAGATCACAGTATTCTATAACTTTACTTGGTTCTAGAAAATTCTCATTTTATTTTGGTGGTATAGTGTTAGATGAGTTGCTAGATGAGGTTCTAGATGACTTGCTCCTCTGCTAGTGCATTTGAAGTAGAAAACAACTGATTTCTACTAAGGATTCTACAGAATTAGAGGCCTTTCTTTGTTTACCAGTAGGTGGCAATGTAACACAAGTTTTGGGTTTCTACTACCTAAACTGCCTCTGATTATGTTTGGGAGTATGCACTTTCTCATTAGGATGATTGTTTCCAACTATGTTCGTTTCCAAGTACGTATGTTTGTTTCCAAGGCAAACCATTCAATATTACAGTAATCCAAGTCTATGCCTCAACCAGTAATGGTGAAGAAGCTGAAGTTGAACAGTTCTATGAAGAGCTACAAGAACTTTTAGAATTAACACCCAAAAAAGATGTCCTTTTCATTATAGGGGACTGGAATGCAAAAGTAGGAAGTCAAGAAACACCTGTAGTAACAGGCAAATTTGGCCTTGGAATACGGGATGAAGCAGGGCAAAGATTAATAGAGTTTTGTCAAGAGAACACACTGGTCATAGCAAACACACTCTTCCAACAACACAAGAGAAGACTTTACACATGGACATCACCAGATGGTCAGCACCAATATCAGAAAGATTATATTCTCTGAAGCCAAAGATGGAGATGCTCCATACAGTCAGCAAAAACAAGACCAGGAGCTGACTGTGGCTCAGATCATGAACTCCTTATTGCCAAATTCAGACTTATTTGAAGAAGTAGGGAAAACCACTACACCATTCAGGTATGACCTAAATCAAGTCTCTTATGATTATGTAGTGGAACTGAGCCTGATGAACTATGGATGGAGGTTGGTGACATTGCACACGAGACAGGGATGAAGATCATCCCCATGGAAAAGAAATGTAAAAAAGCAAAATGGCTGTCTGGGGAGGCCTTACAAATAGCTGTGAAAAGAAGGGAAGTGAAAAGCAAAGGAGAAAAGGAAAGATATAGTCATCTGAATGCAGAGTTCCAAGGAATAGCAAGAAGAGATAAGAAAGCCTTCTTCAGTGATCAGTGCAAAGAAATAGAGGAAAACAAAAGAATAGGAAAGACTAGAGATTTCTTCAAGAAAATTAGAGATACGAAGGGAACATGGCATCCAAAGATTGGCTCGATAAAGGACAGAAATGGTATGGACCTAACAAGCAGAAGATATTAAGGAGAGGTGGCAAGAATACACAGAAGAACTATACCAAAACAGATCCTCATGACCAAGATAATCATGATGATGTGATCACTTACCTAGAGCCAGACATCCTGGAATGTGAAGTCAAGTGGGCCTTAGAAAGCATTGATACAAACAAAGCTAGTGGAGGTGATGGAATTACAGTTGAACTATTTCATATCCTGAAAGATGACGCTGTGAAAGTGCTGCACTCAATATGCCAGCAAATTTGGAAAACTCAGCAGGGGCCACAGGGCTGGAAAAGGTCAGTTTTCATTCCAATCCCAAAGAAAGGCAATGCCAAAGAATGCTCAAACTACCACACAATTGCACTCATTTCACATGCTAGTAAAGTACTGCTCAAAAGTCTCCAAGCCAGGCTTCAGCAATATGTGAACCGTGACCTGCCAGATGTTCAAGCTGATTTTAGAAAAGGCAGAGGAACCAGAGATCAAATTGCCAACATCTGCTGGATCATCGAAAAAGCAAGAGAGTTCCAGAAAAATATCTATTTCTGCTTTATTGACTATGCCAAAACCTTTGACTGTATGGATCAGAATACACAAAATTCTGAAAGAGATGGGAATATCAGACCACCTGACCTGCCTCTTGAGAAACCGATATGCAGGTCAGGAAACAACAGTTAGAACTGGGCATGGCACAACAGACTGTTTCCAAATAGGAAAAGGAGTACGTCAAGGCTGCATACTGTCACCCTGCTTATTTAACTTCTAGAGTTAGAGTACATCATGAAAAATGCTGGGCTGGAAGAAGCACAAGCTGGAATCAAGATTGCTGGGAGAATTATCAATAACCTCAGATGCAGAGATGACACCATCCTTATGGCAGAAAGTGAAGAGGAACTAAAAAGCCTCTTGATGAAAGTGAAAGAGGAGAGTGAAAAAGTTGGCTTAAAGCTTAACATTCAGAAAATGGAGATCATTGCATCTGGTCCCATCACTTCATGGGAAATAGATGGGGAAACAGTGGAAACAGTGTCAGACTTTATTTTTGTGGGCTCCAAAATCACTGGAGATGGTGACTGCAGCCATGAAATTAAAAGACGCTTACTCCTTGGAAGGAAAGTTATGATCAACATAGTTAGCGTATTCAAAAGCAGAGACATTACTTTGCCAACAAATGTCCGTCAAGTCAAGACTATGGTTTTAACATTAGTCATGTATGGATGTGAGAGTTGGACTCTGAACAAAACTGAGCGTCGAAAAATTGATACTTTTGAACTGTGGTGTTGGAGAAGACTCTTGAGAGTCCCTTGGACTGCAAGGAGGTCCAACCAGTCCATTCTGAAGGAGTTCAGCCCTGGTTGTTCTTTGGAAGGTATGATGCTAAAGCTGAAACTCCAGTACTTTGGCCAGCTCATGTGAAGAGTTGACTCATTGGAAGAGACTCTGATGCTGGGAGTGATTAGGAGTAGAAGGAAAAGGGGACAACAGAGTATGAGATACTTGGATGTCATCACCGACTCGATGGACGTGAGTTTGAGTGAACTCCGGGAGTTTGTGATGGACAGGGAGGCCTGGTGTGCTGCGTTTCATACGGTCGCAGAGTCGGACACGACTGAACCACTGAACTGAAGTGAACTGATGCACATTCTGCCCTTCACTATTATCTGTCAGAGTTGTGGCCCTATGCCCTCATTATCACCTCTTGTGGCCCTGGGGTTCTTGGTGCTTTGCTTCTGCCAGTATCACTGGAATTGTCACCTGTTGCACTGGGATTATGAGCTCTTCCCTTCTGTCTGGAATCCTCTCAGTTTCAGGCCTCACTAAAGGAGGAGGGGTGAATAATTGTGGAGTGGGGAGCTGTGAATCATAGGTACCTCTGCCGTATCTGGTGTAGTAAGGTTCATGAGCTCTAATGCTGCAGGTGAGACCCAGAGACATATGCTATAGGGATGGGGTCCTAGACCCCACCACCACTGTTGCCCATTTAAGTGGTGCCTCTATGACCATGAGGCTGGATTGCATTGCTTTCTTTGCTACTACCGGTTTCTCTGTGGGTTTGGGCTCCACTTTACACCTGGGGGGAGTCAAGATCACAAATACCTCCTCCCGTCCCCCAGTTCCACCTCCTCTAGGTGTTCTAGTCCACTCACTTTTAGTTGTATGTGTAAGTAAGTGCATGCTCTGTTGCTCAGTTGTGTCTGACTCTTTGTGACTCCATGGACTGCAGCTCTCCAGGCTCCGCTGTCCATGGGATTCCCCAGGCAAGAATACTAGAGTGGGTTGCCATTCCCTCCTCCATGGGATCTTCCTGACCCAGAGATCAAACGCGGATCTATTGAATTGCAGGCAGATTCTTTACCATCTGAGCCACCAGGGAAGCCCATCTGTGGAATTCTCTGGAATCCCAGTGTAATGGGCAGAAGAACCTTTGATACATTGTGGAGGTTTTAATGATTTTAAACTGAAATAAAGTGTGTTAGTCACTCAGTTGTGTCTGACGCTTTGCAACCCATGGAATGTAGACCATCAAGCTCTTCTGTCCATGGAATTCTCCAGACAAGAATACTGGCATGAGATGCCATTCCCTTCTCCAGGGGATCTTCCCAATCCAGGGATCTAATCCAGATTTCCTGCACTGCGTGTGGGTACTTACCATCTGAGTCACCAGAAAAGCCCTTTAGACTGAAAAGAAGAGACAAATGTAGCTTTTCACTCCACCATGTTATGAACCTCAGTCTGTTTTTCCTTTTGTTGTTTGTGCCTTTGGTGCCATATCCAAGAAATCATTGCCAAATCAAATGTCATGTAGACTTTAACCTGTGTTTTCTCCTAAAAATATTATCTCTTAGATAAAACTGTCAAATTCTTTATAAAAACACACACAAAAATATCAAAGAACTATCTAATTTCATAGATAATTTGAAGTTTTATATTTATTAAAAATTGAATTCATCCTCAAAAATCTCCAACAGGAAAAAAAGTTCTAAACGGTTTTGCTGATGGATTATGCTAATGATTTCATGGTCAAATGAACTTTCACACAATATTCCAGGAAAATGGAAGACAAGGAAATATTTTCATCCCATTTTATGAGCCCTGCATCATTTTGTGAAACCAAAACTGAGCAGATGTATTTCAAGGGCAATGTTGCACATGATAGTAGAAGAAAAACTTCTCAACAAAATATCACAACATGAATTCAGCACTATAAAAACAAACAACCATATATTTTAAGCTAGTTGGGATTTCTCTGGGAATGCACTCTTCATATAGCATTTCAAGAAACAACTGATGATTTATCATATCAACAGACTAAGAAAAATCACGTGTAATTAGCTCAACAGATGCTAAAAGGTATTTGGGGAAAAAAAAAATTCTCAGCAAAGTAGGAACAGAATGAAATTGATAAAGAACATTTACAAAATCCCAACAATTAATATCATAATTGATGGTAGACTGAATGCTTTCCCCTAAAGATTAAAAGTTAAGGATATTTGTCTCCCTATTCAATATTGTCCTAAATATTTTAGCCAAGGCATAATGCAGAAAAATAAAAAAAATAAAAAAAGAATTAAAAAAATAAAAAGACATACAGACTGAAGTGCAACAAGCAAAATGGTCTCTGTTCATAGATGCATTATTATCTACATAGAACATAGCAAAGAATCTACAAAAAGCAAGAAGAAAATAAATGTATTTATCAAGATCATAAGACACAAAATAAATACAGGAAAATGTCCATTGACTAGCAGTTAACAATTCCTAGCTGACATTTTAATAAATATCTTTTACAGTAGCAATCAAAAGTATAAAATAGTTGAGTATAAATCTAACAAGATGTGTATGATGGAAAGTATAAAAAAATATTGAATAAGTAAAATAAGGCCTTAATAAATGGATAGATACACCTTGCTTGTATATAGGAAAACTCAACATTGTAAAGATATTATTTCTCTGATGTTGAGCTATAGAAACAGTGTAGTAGTAATCACAGTTCTAGCAGAACCTTTTTTTATTTTTAAGAAATTGATAAGGTGATTCTAAAATTTTAATATAAAAAATCATGAACTGAATGACCATCATCATTTTGAAGAGTAATGTATCTGGATAACTCAAAATACTTCATTTTAATATTTTTTTAAAAGTTACAGTAATCAAGACAGTGCAGTATTGTAATAGTTTAAAAAAAGACTTGAAAATGTAGAAATTGATCTTAACATAGTAAATTTATTTTTGATCATGGTGGAACAGTAATTTGATGATAAAATAATCTTTTTACAAATGGTGCTAGAAAAAATAGATATCAATATTTAAAAATATTCAGTCTTAACTCATACATATTGAATATACATTGGGACATATATAATTACTTATTAATTCAAAGTGGATTATGTAGCTAAATTTAAAACCTAAAAAAATTTACGGAACTATAATAATATTAGAAGCAAACATAAGAGAACTTTTTTTGTGACCATGAATTAATCAAGAATTTCTTAGATAATAAAAAAAACCATAAAATATGATAAATTAGAATTTAACAAAATTAAAAATGTTTGCTTCTTTAAAGACACTCAGGTAATATAAAGACAAGACATATACTGAAAGAAAACATTATAAAATATATCTAATAAAAGGATTATATCTGGAATACATAAGAGCTTTCAAAATATTCCTATCAGACCACATATAATAAATTTTTAAAAGGTACACTATTTGAAAAAACTCTTCAAAGATGTATAGATAGTAATCAAGCACTTGAAAATTTGTTCAACATCACTTGTAATAAAATAAATTCACATTAAAGTAAAAATGAAATATCAATGTATATAGACATGGTGGTGGTGGTTTAGTTACTAAATAGTGTCTGACTCTTTGAGACCCCATGGACTCCTGCCTGCCAGTCTCCTCTGTCTGTGGGATTTCCCAGGCGAGAGTATTGGAGTGGGTTGTCATCTTTTTTTCTCCAGGGGATCTTCCCGACCCAGGGATCAAACCTGCATCTCTTGCGTTGGCAGGAGGATTCTTTTACCGCTGTGCCACCAGGAACGCCTATATATATAGACATACTATGTTTTTATTGTGCTTCACTTTATTGTATTTCACAGATATTGTATTTTTTACAAACTTAATGTTTGTGGCAGCCAAACAAGAGTATCAGCATCATTTTTCAAACAGCATTTGCTCATTTTGTGCCTCTGTTACATTTTGGTAATTCTTACAGTTTTTCAGAGGTTTTTATTAATATCATATTTGTTATGGTGATCTTTTATCAGTGATCTTAAATGTTGTTACTATGCTTCATTGAAGGCTTGTTGTTAAGCCACCAAGTTGTGTCATAATGTTATTACACACTTAATAGACTATGGTATACTATAAACATGACTTTCATAAACATTGAGAAACCAGAAAATTCCTGTGACTTGATTTTTTATAGTGGTCTGAAACTGAACCCAGAATATATCCGAGGTATGCCTATACTTTTTAGAATGGCTAAAATAAAAATAAGACAAAAATTCTGACAATAACATGTCGATAGGATGCAGAAAAATAGTTATCATATTTTGCTTTTGGGAATGCACAATGGAGCAGCCTATTTAGAAAATGGTCCCTGGAAATTGCACGCAAATTTTAATACTAACATCTTTCATAATTGCCAAAATTAAAAAAAAAAAAAAAAAGACTGCTGAATGCATACAGACACTAAATGGAATTTTACTTGTAGTAAGTGGCTTGAACTACTGATACCCACAGCAACATGGATAAATCTCCAGCACCATGTTAAGTGAAAGAAGCCAGTCTCCAAAGCGGTTAATGGATTAAAAAGAATCTCCTTTGTAAGCTCTTTATATATGTTTTTATTAGTTTCCTGTTGGAGCTGTTACAAATTACCATATACTTAGTGGCTTAAAACAGCACTATTTTTTTCTAGCAGTTCTGATTATTGAAAGTCCAAAATGGTTTTCAATGGGCTAAAATTAGTGTTGACAGGGCTGCCTTTGTTCAGGAGGCTCCATGAGTGAACTAATTTCCTTGCCTTTCCCAGCTTCTAAAGGCAACACACATTCTCTATGACCCTCTTTCATCCTTAATCTCCTTTTCTGACCATAACTGGGAAAGTGTTTCTACTTTTAAGGACTCATGTGATTAGCTTAGTCCCAACAGAATAGTCTAGGGTAATTTTACACTTAGGTGGTTAACAGTAATCATACCTGAAGAGCCCCTTTTGCCATATAAGGTAACAGATTCACAGGTTTTAGGAATGAGGACATGGGAATTTTGGAGGGTGGGGGTATTATTCTGCTGGAGCACAGTTCTATCTAATGCATAAAGAGACAGAATGCAAATAATATTAATGGACTAGTTCACAGCTGAAACTTTATATACAGAAATTTCATCTCTCCAAGAAATATTGAGTATGACATTTTTCTAAACTTGATTATGCAATATTTCTAAGATTGTCTTTCTTAGAGGTAAAAAATTTCCAGAATACCTAGTCCCTAAAGAAAATTCAAAGAAAATGAATAATTAGTTCAGATTATTTGAATTCACAAAGAACAAAGTCAATGATTTTAAAGTTGAACATGTCTCCTGTTCAATTCACACATACATTTATAGTATAAAACTTATATATTAAGAATCAGAACTAGAGGGATATGTGTGCTTAGTCGCTCAGTTGTGACCAACTCTTTGCAACCCGTGGACTATACAGTCCATAGAATTCTCCAGGCTAGAATACTGGAGTGTGTAGCTTTTCCCTTTTCCAGGAGATCTTCCCACCCTAGGGATCAAATCCAGGTCTCCTGCATTGCAGGTGGATTCTTTTCCAGCTGAGCCACAATGGAAGCCCATAGAGGGATGTATTGGCAATAAAAGACAACCCAGAGAGGGATGTAGACATTTGAATTCATATTCTCTCAGTTTATATTCAACATCTAGGATATACTGTGTATAATCAAATGGTGGAGGGCGGATCATTTCACTATAGTGACTTGTTATTTCCCAGAGTATAAATTTGTACTTTTAAAAGAAGCATAATGATCTTTCCAGATTAAATAATTTATTATATGCTGGTGAAGAAATGTTCTTCCAAGAAAGGTGATACAAGTCTAATTTGACAGGATAACATAATGTGTCAAAAGTCATGGGGCTCTTTAAGCTATTAATTAGTTTACTGTTTCTATAAATATATCCTTGCTGGCAGGTGTTCTATGAGCCATATGTTATGTTGACTGCCCCAATGCAATTGCAAAGCCACCTTCAAAGAAAGTATCACTATTTATTTTATTGAGAAAAAAGGTGATCTTAACCAATTTTATTTTAAATTGACTTGTCAGAATATAGTTTGATATTTTAATTAATAGAAATTTAATCAAATATATCAGTTATTTGAAATAATGTATACAGTTTATTATGATAAATATCTGTGAAAAAATATTTCTTATTCAAAGTTGGTATATTTTCTCATTATTATATTCTGTAAGATATGAACTTGAAGTTGACATTAGATCATCTTATCAGAATTCTTAGTTGCACAAGTGTGAACATAGTTCTTAAATATATGACATTAAGACCATTAACAAAGTTTGTAAGTTATGCTGTTTTCATAATATTTAGTCTTTAGATATATGTTACATTACATTTGTATTACACTTGCACTTATATGAAAAAAAAAATCAATTTATTTCCTGCCAAAATATATAGAAAGATGGAAAGACAGGAGGGAGAATTTTAAACAGTCGTGTCAGCTCATTTCAATGAGTTGATGCCTGTAGTAATAGATTACTCAAGCTTGAAACAGCACAGGATGCTAAGACTTGACTGAATTGATTAAAGGTTTCCAAAATATTGACTAAAAAGAGAAATGCATTGATCAGATTCTCAAGAACATGGGAAGTGATAGCATCTTTGACTTTCTTGAGAAAGAAATTAAGTATTAATTGAAAGCCAGTGAAAAACAGTAAAAAAAAGAATTGAAAGGTTGATAAAGTATGTCTGATTTGCATTAAAGTTACCTAAATCCAAAATATGTTTGTTCCACTGTTAATAAATCAAGGTACTATTCATAACATAAGCTTACCAGTTTAACCTACTGGCCACTGAGGTGTTGCCTGCTAATCTGGTGTATGATATCACAAAAGGACCTGTGCTTATTTGCAGCTGCTGTCAAGAAGGAACAGAAGTGTAATTTAAACCCCTGACACCATGATCTGATTGATAGTTCAGTGAAGATGAAACAGGTTTATCGTGAAAGAGTATGACTGTCATTTTAAGCAGACAATATTATCCAACTTGATTGGTTTTCAGTTATAAGAAAAAAAAAGAATATCATACTGTCATGAACCCCAGTCTCTAAATTATCAACATATTGACAGCCTTACTTCATCTAGTCCTTTGAACAAAAGTATGCTTTGTTTTTTTTTTTTTTTTACTTTATTTACTTTACAATACTGCATTGCTTTCGACATACAATGACCTGAATCCGCCATGGGTGTACATGCGATCCCAACATGAACCCCCCTCCTATCTCCCTCCCCACAACATCCCTCTGGGTCATCCCCATGCACCAGCCCCAAGCATGCTGTATCCTGCGTCAGACATAGACTGGTGATTCGATTCTTACATGATAGTATACATGTTTCAATGCCATTCTCCCAAATCATCCCACCCTCTCCCTCTCCCTCTTCATCGCAGCACGGTTTATAATAGCCAGGACATGGAAACAACCTAGATGTCCATCAGCAGACGAATGGATAAGAAAGCTGTGGTACATATACACAATGGAGTATTACTCAGCCATTAAAAAGAATACATTTGAATCAGTTCTTTTGAGATGGATGAAACTGGAGCCGATTATACAGAGTGAAGTAAGCCAGAAAGAAAAACATCAATACAGTATACTAACACATATATATGGAATTTAGAAAGATGGCAATGATGACCCTGTATGCAAGACAGTATGCTTTGTTTTTATATAACTTTTTTGTTTTTGTTAGAGATTTTTGAAGCAAATAAAACATCATGTTGGTTTAGCATTTAAAAATCAACCAATATAATTCAACACATTAACTGAACAAAGTCTTAGGATCATATCAGTGGATGCAGAAGAAAGTATTTGCAAAATTTAATGCCCTACTGGACTGACAAAGAACCAAAGAAAGTAACCCTGGAACCCCCAACAAAAAAAAACAAATGTAATAATGTAAGATCTGGAATCTATGAAGTAGAGAAAAGAAGGGAAAAAATGCTAGTATGACTAATTGCCGAGAAGCTAAGGTAAACCAACTTTTGGGAAAACAAACTAGAAAAAAAAATTGAGCAAAATAATGCAATAAACAAAATATAGAAAAGAGAGAAAAATAAAGCATTAAAGTTACTTTAAAAATAATTATGCTACTATATTTAAAAACCTAAATAATTCTGATAAGGTGGGAAAACATAATGTTACAGTATTGGTCCAAGATGAAATTTAAATTATAAATAGAAAAAAAAATAATTATAATGACAATTTTTTAAGCTGTTCATAATTATCCCAGGTCCAGGAAGTTTTGCAATCTGGTTCTATCAAACATTTAAGAATAGATTATTCTACACTTCCTAAAAATTAATTAGAAAAGTGCTGAAGAAATTATTTGAAATAAGTATAATTTTCTTAACAAGACCTGAAAGTATAATATAATAAAAATCAAATTGTAATTTCACTTAATGCCCATATAATTTTAAATATGGGCATAAATGCTAAAATCCTTAATAAAATATGTTGAGTTCACCTGCATGTCAAAAGTGGCAACATATCACATGAAGTCATATTTGTCAGAGACATACAAGGATAGTGTACAACATGAGAAAATCATGTCAATTCAACAGTTTTGGTCCTAATGAAACGTAATGCCTGAATTATCTACAAACCTGAATTCTAAGTCATTTAAAAACAAACCCCTAAAAACTGCTTTAAAGGAAGCCATTGATCATGTTTTTGAACAGAGGATAAGTAAAGATTTATTAATTAGGATATAAATATGATATTAATAAAAGGAAAATAAAAATAAAGGCATTTGATTATTTTGGCAGTAAAAACTAAACATCACAAGATTCTTTTTAAAAAAGTGAAAAAATGCAAGCCATAAAGAGAAGTTAATTGCATGCAGAAAAGAAGTGTATTAAAAACAAACAAACAAAGAAAAACTTCTAAAATACAATAAGGAAGAAAAGCAGACAAGGAAACACAAAATGGTCAAAAGACCTAAAAGGATAGGATATATCCTTAAAGGAGATATCTATATGTATGAAAAAAAATGTCTGAAAATGAATATAGTTGTTCAGGAAATGCAAATTAAAATCACAATCTGAAACTGTAGCTCTATTAGCAGGAAAGCTGAAATTAAAAAGACTTAAAACTACTAGAACTATAAAATGACCAATTTGACTAATATAAAACCAGCATGAAAAAGCATCATCAATTACTAGCAATAAAATATTAGAAAATATAACACTCTCAATAGAAATGACTGTATAAAAATTACATAACAACACCCTATCATTATTAAAAATTATTCTATTAAACTAGTTAATAGAAGACCTTGAAAGGGAGATATGTGTTTAATATCAACATATTCTAATTAAAAATAGCAAAAGTTGACAAATGATTATAAAATACAGGTGAATGTATGCAGTCTATGGATATCTAAGGTAGTTTTACAAAAGAATAAAAAGAATTGGACATGACTTATTGACTAAACAAACAATACAAAGTCATATTAATGAAAATGTTAGCAAAACTGGGGCTTGTTACAGTAGTTGTACACATATATTAATTATACATGTGTTTCTTAATAGTAGCAATAGTAGCAAGTAGCAAGTGGACTTGAGTCTCACTTCAGACCTGGGGAATCAGAGACTTTAGGGTTGCACTCCAGGAATCTGCATTCAATAAGCTGTGGTATCTTTGTAATAAGCTTGACTAGGTTGAAGTAATTTCCCAGAGCACTCTTTTCTGTATGTTTCTAAGTAGGGAGGACCCAATCAGGATTGTTATATAAGATTTTAGACGGTGGAATTGAAGCAGTGGTGTTTTGTAACTCACACAAACTACAGCTGATCTGCTAACTCATCTCATTGGCCTGATGCAGTAACTGGGCTAGCACTGCTCTCCCTTCCCTGTATCATCCTTCTTCTTTTCCAACTTCTAGGCAAGGAATGTGGGTATGTGTAGTATGCACTCCATCATGGTGAAAGGCAATGAGAACTGATCATGGATTCCAACCCTTCCTTGTGATGTCCAACTTGTGCTTGGGTATTTGTTCTTATTTACTCCTGCTTTATGTGCAACTTTATTTCTGATTGTCTGTTCTGTAGACTTCAAGCTTCAGCATCAGACCCAGAGAAAAGTCTTATCAAGAGCTTAACCCACTTCCACAATTGCATAAAGTCAAATTCCTGTGGCAAATGCCTTTTCTTCTGATATAACCCTAGTTAATACAGAAGCACTCTTCATGGTTCTTCTGATACCTGCTAAAGTTTGAGAAGCACCACTGCAGAGTCATTGTAAAGCATTAGAGAAATTATAAGTATGTTTGAGGGAATTAGGTCATGTTTAGGGTAAAAATCAGACTACAGCTTCATACAATAATCAATAAACTTCAGTGGATTAAAGGCTTATATATGAAAAGTAAAACTATAACACCAATATAAGAACAATTTTTCATGTCATTAGACTGATGAATTTTTTAAAGAATCAAAAAGAACAAATTATAAAGGAATAAATGAAATCTTTGATAAAACAAAGATTCACAATTCATAGATTAAAGCAACCAATATGCATTATCTCACAGGTATGTAAATCAAATCTTGGAGTTGGCTCAACTGGCTTCTCTGGTCTGTTTCACAAAGCCAAAACCAAGGTGTTGATAGGGTGGAATTTTACTGACAATCTATGGTAAGAATTTGCCTCCAAACTTATTAAGACTATTGGTTGAGATCAGTTACTTGTGAATGTGGAACTACAGTTACCCTTTCCTTGCTGGCTGGCAAATAGGGGGTATTTTCTGCTTCAAGGGGCTACAGATATTCCTTGTTTCCCAATTCCCTTCTTCCATCTTCAAAGTCAGCAATGACAGGTGAATTCTTTCTTGTGTTTGAATCTGCCTTATTTTCCTTCTTTTTCATCTTTCCTCTGCCTTCTACCTTTCTGTCTTAAACTTTTGCCTTCCTCTTCTAGTTTTAAGGGTACACCTGATTACATTGGCCCTGTTAATCCTTATCCAGGATAACATCTCAGCTTTACGGTCAGTTGTTGAGCAACCTTAATTTCATCTGCAAAGTCACTTCACAGCAGTACCTGGATTAGTGTTTTATTGAATAATATGGAAAACTTGGCGGGGGGAGAGCATCCTTATAATTCTGCCAATCAAAAGACCTTATGTCCATAATATTAGTAAAAATTAAGTAAAGGGTGGAGATAATGAACTGTAATATGAACCTTCAAAGACTTTGTGCTGGGAAAGTACATTATTGCATCTATTTTAAAGGTCATTTAACTATCATGTATTTTTTTCTTATATGCATATATTTGTAACATGTCCAGGTGTGTGTACTGAAAGAAAATTTGGAAGGCATACATTAAATATATAATAATGTGTATTTATAGTTGAGGGAGGGATAAAAGAAAATAAAGGATAGAATATGTTATGCTGATAGAAGTTTGCTTTAACCTGAGAAGTATGGTCAAAATGATTCTGTGCACCTGAAGGAAACAGTCACATAAAAAATATAAACCTTCCTGGGAGCACAAAATAACTAGGAGAAGAATGTGGTAGGATAATAATCACTTTAAATTTTCCTATATCTCTTGACCTTCCTTCTTCTCTTTCCTTAGTTCAACATACATTAAATGTTGTGTTCATAGGCACAGGGAAGCATGAAATAGGTGGAAATCAGAAATATAAACAGCAAATCATTCTGTCTTTTGTCCTTTAAATGACAAAACACATTTTTCAGGGTGAGGAATGGGGGTGAAGATGGGGGCAGGTACCAGCAAAGGTCAAAGTTGGGGATTTGGGGACATGGATTAGGACTCCCAGGTGGCTAGTGGTAAAAGAATCCTCCTGCCAGTGTGGAAGATGCAGGAGACATAGGTTCCATTCCTGGGTTGAGAAGATCCCCTGGATGAAGAAATGGCAACCACCCCAGTATTCTAACCTGAAGAATTCCATGTTCAGAGGAGCCTGGTAGGCTACAGTCCCCTGGTTCACAAAAGTTGGACAACACTGAGCACACACACACACATGCAAAACGAACAAACAAACAAAATGGGGGAGCATAGATTAGATTCCTTGGGAAAATATATAAGGACGAATATTTTCCATTATCTTCGCGGTTTTACCCTCTTGAGCTTGGAATAAAGAGGAGAATAGAACTAATTGAGGCAGAGAGTTGAAAGTTTACTTTATGGCAGTTATCAGAGGGGAGGTAATAAGATCCCTGTTACATGCTGAAACAAGCCATGTGAGAACTTACACAGCCCTACAAAATTAGAGATGCCAAATTTGGAAGAGCCCTATGGACATGGACTAAAGCCATCATAGAAACAATCAATATGTATTGTTATTAAGGAATAGTTAGAGCACCAAATCTTCCATGGCCCACATGCCCTGCCATTGGCGTAAGATCGCAAAACCATTTCACAATTCAAGGGACTGGAGAACTTCCTCAGAGGGGATAGCAGTGGTTACATTTGTGATTAGTATGCTAAAATGAGGTCCAGAAGTCAAGATAAAGTTGCCATAAATAAAGTTACATAATCACACATATAGATACTTGAATTGGTATTCTTACTTTTCATAGATGTTTCAAGAATGATGGTGTAACCAAAAGTTTCAAACTTATTATTCATTGAATTTTACAATGTGGTCATTGGTGATGTTAGTAAGAGATAAAATGCACTGTAAAGTAAGAAGGAGATGAGAAAATGGAAATTCATCATAACTATCTCTCTAAACAAGATTGTAGCTGAAGCACAGCAGAGAAATTAGACAATAGCTGGAGAATAATTGAGGATTGAAAAACTATCAGATCTAATATACAACAAAAGTTTGCCAAAGTTAAATCTTAAATCTCTTTCAAATCTATTTAGTTTTCTCCACTGCTTCCACATTAACACAAGCCTAATCCAATCTGCAATATTCTGTCTACTGGAGTATGAGCCATATCTTCCTGACTTTGTCTAACAGTTCCTTAAAAAGTAAAATGAGAAGATAAGAACAGGAAACTCAGACACTGACTGCAATTCACAGCATAGGGTGAGAGTAATAGGGTGAAGGAATGAGATGTGGGATGGAAATAGGGCAGAAAAAGTTGTGCTCTAATAGAAATTTATTATCTTTAATTTTTTAACTTATTTTTAATTGGAAGATAATTACTCTACATTATTGTATTGGTTTATGCCATGTATCAACATGAATCAGCCATGAGTATCCATGTGTCTCCTCCCTCTTAAACCTCCTTCCCATCTCCCACCCCATCCTACCCCTCTAGATTGTCACAGAGCACCAGATTTGAGCTCCCTGCATACAGCACATTTCCACTGTCTAACTTTGCATATGGTAATGTGTTTATTTCAGCGCTACTCTTTCAGATTACCCCACCCTCTCCTTTTAGTATATGAATTTTAAGAGTATATATGCTGCTCTCAAGAACCTTCAGATATGCAATGGGTATGAAACAAATGCATATTTCAGGTGGATTAGCCAGGGAAAGGAAAGGAGGGAATTCAAAGTAAATGGAACTATAATGGGAAGCAAGAAATGTAGAAAGTGAATGAAACTTTCAGAAAGTAACCATTGATTGTGTGCTGTGCTTAGTTGCTCAGTCGTGTCTGACTCTTTGCAACCCCATAGACTGTAGCCCATCAGGCTCCTCTGTCTATGGGGATTCTCCAAGCAAAAATACCATTCCCTCCTCCAGGGAAACTTCCCAACCCAGGGATCGAACCCAGGTCTCCTGCATTGCAGGCAGATTCTTTACTGTCTGAGCCACCAAGGAAGCCCCAAACATAGACTAGAGGAGGGTAAATACCAGAGAATATAATAAGGATAAAATTGGAAAAGGGGTCTCATCATACATTTTATAGAAACTTGTGAGACGTGTGGAGAAATCTGTACTTTATTTAGAAATTAGGAAACCTCAAAAATTATTACAGTAAGAATCCAGAAAAGAATTACACATTGGCAAGTTTGCTCTGTCATTTTCTGGTGTGATTACCCTCTTATATGATCACTGGGTAGTTGTAAACAAAGTTCAGATACAACGTAATTACATATAAATTAGAGTGGAAGGATTTAGAGGAGGTGTTAGATTCAAGGGGAAAAAAAAAAAACATGCTGAAAGAGAAAAATAATAAAATCAAAAGAAAAAAATACAAATTGTTAAGTAAAATAACTGGAATGCAAAATTTAAAACTTTGATGTTGGCAAATATTTATTTAATCCAGAAGTATAATGGATAATGTATAAATAAAGTACAAAATAGATGGTTTATATATAGCAAACATGTTTGCCTTATTAATGAAGTCATTTTTGTTTTTTATAATGTAAGGTTTTTTTTGTTGTTGTTGTTTGTTTGTTTGTTTTTTGTCTCACCATTGGATTAGTCATGACCTGGCAAAGATAAATTAGTCTCTATAATATGTTTTGATTTCTCCTTTAGCTCATTTGATTTCTGTTTTATGAGTGTTGCTGCTAGGATAATATGTGTATGAATATTCACAACTGTTATATCTTCATTTTATGAATTAAATCCTTTAGCATTATGAAGAGCCCTTATTTTGTCTTATTAAATGCCTTTGGTTTGACTTTACTTTTGGTTTGACTATAATTTTGTTGTATAAATTTTGCTTTTGTCTTTAAGTTCATACTTTTTTATATCCCTTTGAATTAAATTTACTTCTTTTATGCAAACTATAGATTAATCTGAATTAGATTTACTTCTTGTATGCAAACTACAGATTACTTTTTCTTTATGATTTAACATGAAGTGAAATCATTTTCTTTTAATAGAAGGCTAAGCCATTTACATTTTAAACGACTTATATTTGGTTTTAGTTCTGTCACAATATTTCTTTTATCTTTTTATAGTTTTTAAAAAGTCTGGTTTCTTTGCTGTTGGCATATGTGTCACTCCAATATGTCAAAGAGTATCCATTTTTGTTATATTGATTGTACTTATAACTATAAGGGTTTTTAGTCTTATATTTTCTTAATTTCCTCTGAAAGTCAGTGACAAAATTAGCATGTTTCTTCTCTTCTCACCCTCTTCTATTTTCTATACTGTAACATTAGCCTATAAAGTCATATTTTTGCAACAAACTTTGTACTGCTGAATATTTTCTTCTACTGTTCTTGTTCCATTTAATGTTATGGTTTAACTGTCAACTACTGCAAATCTGAGCACTGAAGAATTGATACTTTTGAAGTATGGTGTTGGAGAAGACTCTTGAGAGTCCCTTGGACAGCAAAGAAATCCAACCAGTTCATCCTAAAGGAAATCAGTTCTTAATATTCAGTGGAAGGACTGATGCTAAAGTTGAAACTCCAATACTTTGGCCACCTGATGCGAAGAACTGCCTCATTTGAAAAGACCCTGATGCTGGGAAAGATTGAAGGTGGGAGGAGACATGGATGACAGAGGATGAGATGGTTGGATTGCATCACCAACTCAATAGACTTGAGTTTGAGTAAACACTGGCAGTTGGTGATGGACAGGAAGGCCTTGAATGCTGCAGTCCTTTGGGTCACAAAGCACTGGACACAACTGAACAACTGAACTGTACTGACTTTAGCTTTCCTAGCTAATGTTGTTTTTGTTGTTTAGTTGCTAAGTCATGTCTAACTGTTTTGTGACCCCAAGGACTATAGCCTGCCAGGCTCCTGTGTCCATGGGATTCTCCAGGCAAGAATACTGGAGTAGGTTGCCATTTTCTTCTCCAGGGAATCTTCCCAACCCAGGGATCAAATCCGAATCTCCTGCATTGGCAGTCAAGTTCTTTACCTCTGAGCCACCAGGAAAACCCATTCTTAGCCAAGATTTTCCTTTTAATTTTCTGCCAATATTGTAGGATTTATTTTGATTGTAATTTAGGGCATTGTAACTAACAGTGTAATTCTAGTGAAACTTTGCTTATCTAAATACCTATTTGGGCCTTACTTTCTTCTGCTACAAGTTATGCTGTCCTTAGAGGGAAAACAAGTGCAATGCCATTCACAATAATGTGAGAATTGGGATCATCAGTCAATCCAAATATTAGTTCTCTCCATGGCTGATAATATAATGAAGACTTATTTAATGAGTGTATAACAAGTATCACTGGAAAATGTTTGCCTACCACATCGCTGACACCTCCTGTCTACCTGACCTAGCTTCTTTCCACACCCAGTCAGACCGCGAACCTTGAGGACGGGGCTGGGCATGTTTGTTCATTGCGTACAATCTGTATACCACCTGATACTTGGGGCCTTAACATAATTTAAAAATAACTAATGCCTTCTTCAAATATTCTTGTTTCCAAAAATACCAAAAATTTTAAATGGAAAACTGTCAAACTCAGGACCTGAAAGTTTTGAATTAGTCCTCCAAGCAAGACTCAGTGTCTCCCCAAATTTGTTGTATGGAATCTGTTCCAGTTTTAAGCAATTTTCTTAGAAAATGGTATTGTTACTGTACTTTAGAGTCATTTACTTAACCTTGACTCTGTAACATGTTTATATATATCTTTATATAGCTAAAATGTAATAATGTGAAACAACACATTATCCCCCCCATGCTGGGCAAATGGCTGAAAAGAAAACCATGCAATCTGTCTACCTAGAAATTTTATCCATCAGTTCTTTTCAGAAAGGAAATGGCAAAACACACACCATGAATCTGTTTACAGAAACCTCTTATTGAAGTGCAGCTTTCACTATCATAATATTTACACTGTGGGAAAACTATTTCATGGTGTTAGTGTACAACTTCGTTTAGTTCTGTATTCAACTCCTTCTCCTCTCTTTAGGAAATATATATAATCTACTATAGCAATGAAACAAAGAATAAATATACATATGTTTTCTTTCATGATACACCCTTCAAGAAATCTACTTTAAACAAAAAAGACGCAATGATGAAAATCAATTGGATAGAAAAAGATACATCATTCTAACACTAATCAAAAGAGTACAAGAGTAACTGTGTTAATTTCAGAGATAGGATAGTTCAAAACAAGGAATGTTGTGAGGAATCAAGAGAATGGGGCTTTACATAGTGATACAGGGATTAATTCTCCAAGAAGACATAACAATCCTTAATAAGTACACATTCTAAACATTGTTGTTTAGTCATTAAGTCATGTCCTTTGTGACTCCATGGATTGTGGCCCTCCAGGCTCCTCTGTCCATGGGACTTCCCAGGCAAGAATACAGGAGTGGGTTGCCATTTCCCTCTCCAGGAGTTCTTCCTGACCCAGAGATTGAACGTGCATCTTCTGCATTGGCAGGCAGATTCTTTACCAGTGAGCCACCATGGAAGCTCAATGTCAAAATAGGTGCAAAAGCTGAAAAAAATGCATGGAGAAATATATCAATACACTATCGCAGTTGAAGACTTCAAATTCTTTCTATCTGAAATGGATGAATCCCCAAAGCAGAAAAACAGTAAGTATGTAGCTGAGCTCAATAACACAATCAAACAACTGGATATAATTGACATTTATAGAGCACTTCAAGAAACAATAGCAAAATATACATTCTTCTTGAGTTCACATGAAACATTCACCAAGACAGACTACAATCTGGACCATAAAACAAACCTGAACAAATTTAAAAGAACAGGAATCAGGACTTCCTTGGTGTCCAGTGGTTAAGAATCTGCCTGTAAAAGCAGAGGACATGGGTTTGATCCCTGATTCAAGAAGATCCCACAAGCTGTGGAGCAACTAAGCCCATGCACCACAATTCTGAGCCAGCACTCTAGAGACCGTGAGCCTCAACTACTGAACTCACTCAGTGCAGCTATTGAAGCTCACATGCCTAGAACTCATGCTTAGTAACAAGAGAGGCACCACAATAAGAAGCCTGTGCACCACAAGAAAGAGTCAGCCCCATTCCCTGCAACTAGGGGTAGCCCATGTGCAGTAATGATGACACAGCACAGTCAAAAATAAAATCTTAAAATAAATAAATAAAAGAATAAAAATCATACAGTGTCTGCTCTCAGTCTATGATGGAATTATATGAGAAATCAAAAACAGGACAACAACTACAAAATCCCCAAGTACTTAGAGATTAAATAACACGCTTCTAAATAATACATGCCAAAAAAGTAATATCAAGAGAAATTTTAAAATATTTTGAACTAAATGAAAATGAAAACACAAATTTTCAAAGCTTGTGGGATGTAGTAAAAGCAGTGCTTAGATTAAAAAAATTATAATATTTGGATGTATATTTAGAAAAAAAGAAGCATCTGAAATCAATCATCTAAGCCGTTATTTTAGATGACTAAAAAAATTAAAACTAAGCCATGTATAAAATGAAATAATAAAAATTAGAAGGGAAATCAATAAAATTTTAAAACAGAAAATTAAAAGAGAAAATAATAAAACCAAAAGCTGATTCTTTTAAAAGATTGATAAAATCAATGTCTTCAATATAGCTAAGAAAAAAGAAGACAAAAATTACTATAATCAGAAATGAAAGGGGGAGTATCACTGCAGATTTTATAGATATTAAAGTACAATCAAATAATACTATGCACAATTCTATGCCGCCAAATTTGATAACACAGATCAAATGGACAAATTCCTTGAAAGACACAATCTGTCAAAACACACAAAAAAGAAATACACAATTGAATTTGACCTATATCTATTAAGGGAACTGAATCAATAATTAAAAAGCTTTGAAATAGAAAGCACCAGGTCCAAAAGGGTTCACTAGCGAGTTCTATTAAACATTTAAGGAAGAAATCATAACAATTCTCCATAACCTCTCTCAGAAGATAGAAGCATAGGGAATACTTCCTAACTAATTCTATTGACCAGCATTTCCTAATATCAAAATTGGACAAAGACATTATAAGAAAACTACAGACCAAGCTGTACTTTAATAAAATAACATAGAATAAAAACAGGGGACAAGCATAAAGTCAGTTGATAATTCTGTCTGGTGCAGAACAAGGTAATCATGTGTTACTATTTAGAAACTCAGAAAGCATATATCCTGCAACTGGACTTTATTCAATCTTGCAAAATACTAATTATGCAAATACATGTCAGCACCATTCTTAGATAAAGGGCAAAAAGTAGTGAAGCATGAATATGAAGGTTTTACCTTCACTGGGCTCATATTCTATTAGAGAGGAATAATCAGTAATCACACACATGATTATTTAACTTGACTTGAGCTGATAATTGCTATTAAGGAAGCAAAGCTATTTAATGGAGTAGGAAATTTAAGGAATATAACTTATATAGGATGGATGGTGCAGACTTTCTCATAATCTGATATTTAAGCAAAGTCCTGATGAAATAAAGGCAAAGCAATAAAAATATTTAAAGAACATAACATGAATTTTAGAAAAAATGAGTACTAAGTCCAAAATCAGAGACATGTGACTGCTTGGTGAGTATAGAGCAGCAAAGATGTTAATGTCACTGGAATAAAGAAAGTAAAGAAAATGAGACTGTGCAGGAAATGTGTCTAGCATTTATAGGACCTTTTGTGTCATTTTAAGGACCTTACTTCTTACTCTCAGCAAGATGGGGACTCTTTAAGGCTTGAAAAGAAAGTTGATCAAGCTATGGAATGGACAAAAGGAACAAAATTAGAAGGTGAAAGACAAGCCATTGAGCTATTTCAATGACCTTAGTTAGAAAAGATGATGTTTTGATCATTATGGTAGTCAAAGTGGTAGTGTAAAGTAGTTTGAGTCCAGATATATTTTGTAGGTAATTCTGAGTGATTAAATGATTAGTGTCATAAGAAGACAGAAATCAAGGATGACTTCAAGATTTTTTGACTAAGCAACTGTTAAATATATTTGTTACTTTCAGAGATGGGAAAATATTAAGTGGAGAAGGATATTGAGTGGAAATCAGGAGTTCAGTGAAAAATGTTAATTTTGAGGAGCCTATAGATATCCATCATTTATTAAATTTTTAAATACTTATAACTTTCTAATTTTTTAAGTTGGATCATTATGGCACAATATTTCATCCTTCCTAATAACACTGAAATATTTTAAGAAAAATGACTAGAGGTACTGGTGCCAGGCCTTCAGGGACCAATTTTGTGTCCCCTTTTTTATTTGATATTTTCCTTGGTAGTTTTATCCATTGTAAAGGAAAACTAAGAGGAAAATAGAAATTATTATGGTTTAAGTGTCTTGCTCTAAAAAAGAAAAGGTGCAATCCTTCCTTCCTTCACAATACAACATGAGGTGATAACAGTTATAATTACACAGAAATAAACACTTCAGTAGTGTTTGCAAATGAGTGAATTTAAAGTGAATAGATTTAAACAAATAAATGTTAATTTAAAAACCTTTCTCCCTTTGTTACTAAAATTATTTTTGTTACCTGGTTGCTTTGTTTGTAGTCAACATTGTTGTTCACCTAGGTCAAAGCAAAAATAAAAGAAACAATGAGTAAACAGTAAACAGGACTGAAGTGAGAATATCTGAGTCTGGTCTCAGCCTGTAAGTTACAGATTCTTTTGATATGATTTAATGCCATTGCTGAGCCTTGTCAGTGTTTGGAAAATAAGATGGTTGCACTGTGTTCTTTCAATTTGATTTCAACTGGAAGTTCTACTGTGCACATCTTATTAACTAGAAAACTATTTGGCCATATAAATCTCAATAGTGTCACTAGTATACACACCCACTTCCTTTACTGCACTGCTAGATGAATGGGAAGCAACATGACACATGAGTATCATATGTATGATTCACAAACTAGGGAAAGCTTAAAGTAACTACTGTTGTATACGAAATGGGCTTCCACACATTAGGTAAAGAGGCAAAAATAACACCCTGATGAGCGATGTCACATTTCTGAAGACGACTGGGAGATGGTGACAAAAGTCCAATTATGCCTAAATCTCCTGAAAATTTGTTCTGTCAGAATAAAAGGAGGCTTGCTAACCTGTGACCATTGGAAATATACAATCATATTTTTCTCAACGTCATTGAAAGTTAGAAAACTACAAGAAAACAAAACAAAAACCAGTGGTGAAAAGAACTGGAGGAAAAAAGTGAAAAGTAATGAATTATCCTAATTCAAGTTTATCTCAACTTTCTTCTCTCTAGTGTGATCACAGTTGATTAATCTCTTACTCTGTATTCTGCCCTCAGTAGGGTTGGCTTAAAATACAGTAGAGGAATACAGTATAGTTGCAGGATATAAAATCAACACACAGAAATCCCTTGCATTCCTATACACTAATAATGAGAAAATAGAGAAATTAAGGAAACAATTCCATTTACCATTGCAACAAAAAGAATAAAATACTTAGGAATATATCTACCTAAAGAAATAAAAGACTTATATATAGAAAACCATAAAACACTGGTGAAAGAAATCAAAGAAGACACTAATAGATGGAGAAATACACCGTGTCCATGGATCGGAAGAATCAATATAGTGAAAATGAGTATACTACCCCAAACAATCTATAGACTCAATACAATCCCGATTAAACTTCCAGTGGTATTTTTCACAGAACTAGAACAAATAATTTCACAATTTGTATGGAAATACAAAAAACCTCGAATAGCCCAAGCAATCTTGAGAAAGAATGGAACTGGAGGAATCAAGCTGCCTGACTTCAGGCTCTGCTACAAAGCCACAGACATCAAGACAGTATGGTACTGGCACAAAGACAGAATCAATGGAACAAAATAGAAAGCCCAGAGATAAACCCATGCACCTATGAACACCTTATCATTGACAAAGGAGGCAAAGCTATACAATGGAGAAAAGACAATCTCTTTAACAAGTGGTGCTGGGAAAACTGGTCAACCACTAGTAAAAGAATGAAACTAGAACACTTTCTAACACCATTCAGAAAACTAAACTCAAAATGGATTAAAGATCTAAATGTAAGACCAGAAAATATATAACTCTTAGAGGAGAACATAGGCAAAACACTCTCTGGCATAAATAACAGCAGGATCCTCTATCACCCACCTCCCAGAATATTGGAAATAAAAGCAAAAATAAACAAATGGGACCTAATTAAAATTAAAAGCTTCTGCAGAACAAAGGAAACTATAAGCAAGATGAAAATACAGCCTTTCAGAATGGGAGAAAATAATAGCAAATGAAGCAACTGACAAACAACTAATCTCAAAAATATATAAGCAACTCATGCAGCTCAATTCCATAAAAATAAACGACCCAATCAAAAAATGGGCCAAAGAACTAAAAGACATTTCTCCAAAGAAGACATACAGATGGCTAATAAACACATGAAAAGATGCTCAACATCACTCATTATCAGAGAAATGCAAATCAAAACCAGAATGAGGTACCATTTCATGCCAGTCAAAATGGCTGTGATCCAAAAGTCTACAAGCAATAAATGCTGGAGAGGGTGTGGAGAAAAGGGAACTCTCTTACACTGTTGGTGGGAATGCAAACTAGTACAGCCACTATGGAGAACAGTGTGGAATTTCCTTAAAAAACTGGAAATAGAACTGCTATATGACCTAGCAATCCCACTGCTGGTCATACACACTGAGGAAATCAGAATTGAAAAAGACATGTGTACTCCAATGTTTATCGCAGCACTGTTTATAATAACCAGAACATGGAAGCAACCTAGATGTCCATCAGCAGACGAATGGATAAGAAAGCTGTGGTACATATACGCAATGAAGTATTACTCAGCCATTGAAAAGAATACATTTGAATCAGTTCTAATGAGGTGGATGAAACTGGAGCCGATTATACAGAGTGAAGTAAGCCAGAAAGAAAAACACCAATACAGTATCAGTTCAATAAAATTCAGTAGCTCAGTCGTGTCTGACTCTTTGCCACCCTATGAATCGCAGCACACCAGGCCTCCCTGTCCATCACCACCTCTCGGAGTTCACTGAGACTCATGTCCATAGAGTCAGTGATGCCATCCAGCCATCTCTTCCTCTGTCATCCACTTCTCCTCCTGCCCCCAATCCTCCCAGAATCAAAGTCATTTCCAATGAGTCAACTCTTCACTTGAGGTGGCCAAAGTACTGGAGTTTCAGCTTTAGCATCAGTCCTTCCAAAGAAATCCCAGGGCTGATCTCATTCAGAATGGACTGGTTGGATCTCTTTGCAGTCCTAAGGACTCTCAAGAGTCTTCTCCAACACCACAGTTCAAATGCATCAATTCTTCAGCACTCAGCTTTCTTCAGAGTCCAACTCTCACATCCATACATGACTACTGGAAAAATCATAGCCTTGATTAAACAGACCTTTGTCAAAATAATATCTCTGCTTTTGAATATGCTATCTAGGTTGGTCATAACTTTCCTTCCAAGGAGTAAGCATCTTTTAATTTCATGGCTGCAGTCACCATCTGCAGTGATTTTGGAGCCCACAAAAATAAAGTCTGACACTCTTTTCACTGTTTCCCCATCTATTTCCACTAAAGTGATGGGACCAGATGCCATGATCTTTGTTTTCTGAATGTTGAGCTTTAAGCCAACTTTTTCATTCTCCACTTTCATTTTCATCAAGAGGCTTTTTAGCTCCTCTTCACTTTCTGACATAAGGGTGGTATCATCTGCATGTCTGAGGTTACTGATATTTCTCCCAGCAATCTTGATTCCAGTTTATGCTTCTTCCAGCCCAGCGTTTCTCATGATGTACTCTGCATAGAAGTTAAATAAGCAGGGTGACAATATACAGCCTTGACATACTCCTTTTTCTATTTGGAACCAGTCTGTTTTTCCATGTCCAGTTCTAACTATTGCTTCCTGACCTGCATACAGATTTCTCAAGAGGCAGGTCAGGTGGTCTGGTATTCCCATCTCTTTCAGAATTTTCCACAATTTATTGTGATCCACACAGTCAAAGGCTATGGCATAGTCAATAAAGCAGAAATAGATGTTTTTTTCTGGAACTCTCTTGCTTTTTCCATGATCCATACTAACACATATATATGGAATTTAGAAAGATAGCAATGATAACCCTGTATGTGAGACAGCAAAAGTGACACAGATATATAGAACCATCTTTTGGACTCTTTGTGATAGGGCGAGGGTGGGATGATTTGGGAGAATGGCATTGAAACATGTATAATATCATATGTGAAATGAATCACCAGTCCAGGTTCTATGCATGGTACAAGATGCTTGGGGCTGGTGCACTGGGATGACCCAGAGGGATGGTATGGGGAGGGAGGTGGGAGGGAGGTTCAGGATAGGAAATATGTGTACACCTGTGGCAGATTCAAGTTGATGTATGGCAAAACCAATAGAATATTGTAAAGTAATTAGCCTCCAATTAAAATAAATAAATTTATATTGAAAAAATAAAAAATAATAAATAAAGTATAGTGGCAAAGCAGCCCAAGACACAGCTCACATGACTGGGGCCATAGTCACATGAAACAACAACCATAACATATTTTGTGTGTGTTTATGCATTTTCATACACATATACACATACATACATACACACATACATGATACTATGTGTTGTGTGCATATATATATATATATATATATATATATATAATTTTTCCTTAGTTTTCTACCTTCAAGAGTAATATATCTTCCTTTTATCAAAGCAATGGATAAATATGAAAGAAGAACAGAATTGAAACTTCAACAAATTATGATATTAATGTTGTTTAGTCACCCAGTCATGTCCAATTCTATGTGACCACATGGATTGCAGCACACCAGGCTTCTCTGAGATTAATAATAAATAATAAAAATTATAATAGGAAAGAAAGCAAGGATAGTTATGTAGAATAACAACTTTTAGTAAAATTATATATTAAAGTTAAAATATTTTAAATAAGAAAATTATAATTTAACTCTAGTATTGCAGAATCTTTGACCTTCAATAAAATGTCCATGTATTTTAGAAATAACTGTGCCATTATTCTAGATAGAAAACAGTACAACATGTACTTTTTAAAAAGTAGAATAAAAAGAAAAAGTCTTGAGGTTAAGCTGCATAAATCTCCCCAAATCATGAATAATTGAAAGTAATAATTAAATTGAACAGGCCACATGGGTACAAGTTTTCAGTTACATGAACAATACTCAGATTGAATTAATTTAAAATGCCTTGGCTTTTTTTTTTTTCCCCCTAACTGGTATTTGTGAGCACAAAAAACTCAATTCTAATAAAACTTTTAAATTAAAAAAAAGAAAGAATTGCTAAAAGTGGTTTAGAAAACTTTGAAAATCACTTTTTAGTAACATTATCTTTGAGCAATGCACTATTTGATGAAATTTTGATGAGCAATGCACTATTTGATTAAATTTTGAAATACACTTTACTCCAATAGACGTAATCACAACTGTGGCTATACATTCAAACAGACAATACTCTGATAAGAATCATTTACTATAGAATATGATTCAAGTACCTAAGCACTTCTAATCACAAATATCTACTTTCCTGCTTAGAAAATTTTAGTCAAGTAACTTAACAATAAACTTCTTTAGGTAACTACAGTTTACCAAATGCCTAACCACTTTTATTAAATATGTAATTGAGTCATAATATGCAACTCCTATCTTTCTAATTTTGTATTAATATATGTGAGAATTTGACCTGTGTTACTGTGGGATATATCCTCTTTGATGAGAAAACTTTTCAAAATTCAAAATGATCCTCTCATGGTTTCCTACTTTAGCAATCTCAAAAATCATTGACTCCTTTTTTTTTCCTTTTCTATATTTACATTGATAGTAGCAAAGTCATCTATTTTCTTGCTTCCAAAATCTTTTTATGTTTATTTAAGGGAAGAACCATAATGAAAAATAATAAAATTATTCCCCATTTTTAAAAAATATGGATGCACCTTTTTTTTTTTTTTTCTTTTCTCTTCTTGGAGCAAAGAAAAATGAAAAGAATCAAAATTTTTTTCAAAAATCACTTCTAGAAGATAAATGTAATCTTCAGACTCTGCAACACATAAAAAGGCTGTCAAAAATGTCTGATGTCTTTAAGAACCCACATATGAAGAAGTAAAAGAAACAGACAAATGCAAAAAGGGGGACTGGTGATAAGGTTTGAAAAACATCAGCAAAAGGAGAGGAGGGGTAATTGAATGGATTCATTCTGAAGTGTAAAACATCATTTCTTTGCAGCAGTATTTGCTAGAAATCAGCACAGGGTTGAGAGGGGTTATGCTGAGAAACACTATCTCATAAAGTATTAAAAAAAAAAAGGATATTCTGGGTTCTGAAATAGGAAGATTATATTGCATGCATGCATGCTAGAAAGCTTTTAAAAATACCTGGTTCAAAACAATTTCAAGATTCGTATGGAAATACAAAAAACCTCGAATTGCCAAAGCAATCTTGAGAAAGAAGAATGGAACTGGAGGAATCAACTTGCCTGACTTCAGGCTCTACTACAAAGCCACAGTCATCAAAACAGTATGGTACTGGCACAAAGACAGACATATAGATCAATGGAACAAAATAGAAAGCCCAGAGATAAATCCACACACATATGGACACCTTATCTTTGACAAAGGAGGCAAGAATATACAATGGAGTAAAGACAATCTCTTTAACAAGTGGTGCTGGGAAAACTGGTCAACCACTTGTAAAAGAATGAAACTAGATCACTTTCTAACACCACACACAAAAATAAATTCAAAATGGATTAAAGATCTAAATGTAAGACCAGAAACTATAAAACTCCTAGAGGAGAACATAGGCAAAACACTCTCAGACATAAATCACAGCAGGATCCTCTATGATCCACCTCCCAGAATTCTGGAAATAAAAGCAAAAATAAACAAATGGGATCTAATTAAAATTAAAAGCTTCTGCACAACAAAGGAAAATATCAGCAAGGTGAAAAGACAGCCTTCTGAATGGGAGAAAATAATAGCAAATGAAGCAACTGACAAACAACTAATCTCAAAAATATACAAGCAACTTATGCAGCTCAATTCCAGAAAAATAAACGACCCAATCAAAAAATGGGCCAAAGAACTAAATAGACATTTCTCCAAAGAAGACATACGGATGGCTAACAAACACATGAAAAGATGCTCAACATCACTCATTATTAGAGAAATGCAAATCAAAACCACAATGAGGTACCACTTCACACCAGTCAGAATGGCTGCGATCCAAAAATCTGCAAGCAATAAATGCTGGAGAGGGTGTGGAGAAAAGGGAACCCTCCTACACTGTTGGTGGGAATGCAAACTAGTACAGCCACTATGGAGAACAGTGTGGAGATTCCTTAAAAAATTGCAAATAGAACTCCCTTATGACCCAGCAATCCCACTGCTGGGCATATACACCGAGGAAACCAGAATTGAAAGAGACACATGTACCCCAATGTTCATCGCAGCACTGATTATAATAGCCAGGACATGGAAACAACCTAGATGTCCCTCAGCAGATGAATGGATAAGAAAGCTGTGGTACATATACACAATGGAGTATTACTCAGCCGTTAAAAAGAATTCATTTGAATCAGTTCTGATGAGATGGACGAAACTGGAGCCGATTATACAGAGTGAAGTAAGCCAGAAAGAAAAACACCAATACAGTATACTAACACATATATATGGAATTTAGAAAGATGGCAATGACGACCCTGTATGCAAGACAGGAAAAAAGACACAGCTGTCTATAACAGACTTTTGGACTCAGAGGGAGAGGGAGAGGGTGGGATGATATGGGAGAATGGCATTCTATCATGTATACTATCATGTAAGAATTGAATCGCTAGTCTATGTCTGACGCAGGATACAGCATGCTTGGGGCTGGTGCATGGGGATGACCCACAGAGATGTTATGGGGAGGGAGGTGGGAGGGGGGTTCATGTTTGGGAACACATGTAAGAATTAAAGATTTTAAAATTAGAAAAATAAAATAAAAATAAAAATAAAAAAAAATAAAAAATAAAAAATAAAGTACTTCAATTTTTTAATAAAAAAAAAAAAATAAAAAATAAAAAAAATAAAAAATAAAAATACCTGGTTCAGTGTGCCAGATATCAGTCAGAGTTTCCATAAGAAAGAAATTACTGCTCAAATGCGGTAAACTTAACTGTCAGTAAGCTCAATCAGTGCCTCAGCAAGGCTTTGCTGTAAGGTTCTAGCTAACCCATCTCCCATCCCTAGCCCCACACACAGACCCACGTACACAAAAAGAACTCCTTTAATGAGTTATCTTTGTTCTGGAGCATTCTGATGGGCAGGCAGAGTCAAGTGTGCAGGAATGGGTGAATTTAACTCAGATGACAATTATATCTACTACTGTGGGCAGGAATCCCTCAGAAGAAATGGAGTAGCCATCATGGTCAACAAAGGAGTCCAAAATGGAGTACTTGGATGCAATCTCAAAAATGACACAATGATCTCTGTCCATCTCCAAGGCAAACCATTCAATATCAAGGGAATCCAAGTCTATGCCCCAACAGGTAACACTGAAGAAGCTAAAGTTGAATGGTTCTATGAAGACCTACAAGACCTTTTAGAACTAACACATAAAACAGATGTCCTTTTCATTATAGGGGACTGGAATGCAAAAGTAGGAAGTCAAGAAACACCTGGAGTAACAGGAATATTTGGCCTTGGAATGTGGAATAAAGCAGGGCAAAGATTAATAGAGTTTTGCCAAGAAAATACACTAGTCATAGCAAACAGCCTCTTCCAACAACACAAGAGAAGATTCTACACATGGACATAACCAGATGGTCAACACTGAAATCAGATCATGAACTCCTTATTACTAAATTCAGAATTAAATTGAAGAAAGTAGGGAAAACTGCTAGACCATTCAGGTATGACCTAAATCAAATCCCTTATGAATATACAGTGGAAGTGAGAAATAGATTTAAGGGCCTAGATCTGATAGACAGAGTGCCTGATGAACTATGGAATGAGGTTCGTGACATTGTACAGGAGACAGGAATCAAGATCACACCCATGGAAAAGATATGAAAAAAAGCAAAATGGCTGTCTTGAGAGGCCTTACAAATAGCTGTGAAAAGAAGAGAAGTGAAAAGCAAAAGAGGAAAGGAAAGATATAAGCATCTGAATGCAGAGTTCCAGAGATAGCAAGAAGAGATAAGAAAGCCTTCTTCAGCGATCAATGCAAAGAAACAGAGGGAAAGAACAGAATGGGAAAGACTAGAGATCTCTTCAAGAAAATTAGAGATACCAAGGGAACATTTAAAGCAAAGATGGGCTCGATAGAGGACAGAAATGATATGGACCTAACAGAAGCAGAAGATATGAAGAAGAGGTGGCAAGAATACACGGAAAAACTGTACAAAAAAGATCTTCACGACCTGGATAATCACAATGGTGTGATCACTCATTTAGAGCCAGACATCCTGGAATGTGAAGTCAAGTGGGGCTTAGAAAGCATCACTACAAACAAAGCTAGTGGAGGTGATGGAATTCCAGTTGAGCTATTTGAAATCCTGAAAGATGATGCTATGAAAGTGCTGCATTCAATATGCCAGCAAATTTGGAAAACTCAGCAGTGGCCACAGGACTGGAAAAGGTCAGTTTTCATTCCAATTACAAAGAAAGGCAATGCCAAAGATGCTCAAACTATGCACAATTGCACTCATCTCACATGCTAGTAAAGTAATGCTCAAAATTTTCCAAGCCAGGCTTCAGCAATACGTGAATCGTGAACTTCCTGATGTTTAAGCTGGTTTTAGAAAAGGCAGAGGAACCAGAGATCAAATTGCCAACATCCACTGGATCATGGAAAAAGCAAAAGAGTTCCAGAAAAACATCTATTTCTGCTTTACTGCCTATGCCAGGACTTTGACTGTGGGGATCATAATAAACCGTGGAAAATTCTAAGAGAGATGGGAATACCAGACCACCTGACCTGCCTCTTGAGAAATCTGTATGCAGGTCAGGAAGTAACAGTTAGAACTGGACATGGAACAATAGACTGGTTCCAAATAGAAAAAGGAGTATGTCAAGGCTGTATAATGTCACCCTGCTTATTTAACTTCTATGCAGAGTACATCATGAGAAACACTGGGCTGGAAGAAGCACAAACTGAAATCAAGATTGCTGGGAGAAATATCAATAACCTCAGATATGCAAATGACACCACCCTTATGGCAGAAAGTGAAGAGGAACTAAAAATCCTCTCGTTGAAAGTGAAAGAGGAGAGTGAAAAAGTTGGCTTAAAGTTCAACATTCAGAAAACGAAGATCATAGTATCTGGTCCCATCACTTCATGGGAAATAGTTGGGGAAACAGTGGAAACAGTCAGACTTTATTTTTGTGGGCTCCAAAATCACTGCAGATGGTGACTGCAGCCATGAAATTAAAAGACGCTTACTCCTTGGAAGAAAAGTTATGATCAACCTAGACAGCATATTCAAAAGCAGAGATATTACTTTGGAGACTAATGTCCAGCTAGTCAAGGCTATGGTTTTTCCAGTAGTCATGTATGGATATGAGAGTTGTTCTGTGAAGAAGGCTGAGTGCCCAAGTATTGATGCTTTTAAACTGTGGTGTTGGAGAAGACTCTTGAGAGTCCCTAGGACTGCGAGGAGATCCAACCAGTCCATTCTGAAGGAGATCAACCCTGGGATTTCCTTGGAAGGAATGATGGTAAAGCTGAAACTCCAGTACTTTGGCCACCTTATGTGAATAGTTAACTCATTGGAAAAGACTTTGATGCTGGGAGGGATTGGGGGCAGGAGGAGAAGGAGACGATCGAGGATGAGATGGCTGGATGGCATCACTGACTCAGTGGACGTGAGTCTGAGTGAACTCCGAGAGTTGGTGATGGACAGGGAGGCCTGGCGTGCTGCAATTCATGGGGTTGCAAAGAATCGGACATGACTGAGCAACTGAACTGAACTGAACTGGGGTTTAAATGCTCCCAAAATGTTATGTTCCCCAAAGCTTTTGTATTTCCAACTCCTTCTAAGTTTCTGCTCCCTATAAAAATCTACTGGATATAAGAATGTACAAATTATTAAATGGCTAACAATAACAAGGGATATATGCAATATTGATATAAAGGACCTGTTAAAAATTTATGAGAACTCAGCCCATATGCTCATAGTTAAATATCACCATAAAAAATTGGTAGATCAGGGAGCAGTGTAAAACAATGACTGCATATTTTGTAGTCAATTTTAAAATGTATATATGTGTATATATATATATATACACACACATATATATATACATATTTACATGCATATATACATATATTGGAGAAGGAAATGGCAACCCACTACAATGTTCTTATCTGGCAAATCCCATGGACAGAGGACCCTGGTTGGCTATAGTCCATCAAGTTACAAAGAGTCAAACACAATCATGCACACACACATATACATATATATACATGCACATACACACATACACATACATACATATAAACATAAATGTATAAAAGCACAGAAGCCTTTATAGAGTAAAAATACAAATAGGAAATCGAAGAATTCATGAAAGACAGGCAAAAAAAAGGATGAAGTGAATCTTGAGTCATCTAAATTTGAGTCAGAAGAAAAACCTAGAAATAAATACAAATAACAAATAAGGAAAACTCAAGTAAAGACAGAGTCATTATAGACAACAGAATGCAATAGACTGAAAAAGCAGTATTACATAGAAAATTATAGAGAACAGGCAAAGAACTCCCAACACCCACCAGCAGTGGTCCCTGGAAAACATAAACATGGACAATGAAACTATTCGAATACTTGAAATATAATTAAGGCAAATATTATTTTGATAAACAGAAATTTGAATTTATATAACAGCAGCATACACTAAGAGGCAGGGAAAAATACTGATTGAAACTATTCAGGAATGAGCATCAGATGAAAAAATTTCATAAGGAAATCAGGGCAACATGACTGGGAATGAACACTGAATAATGAGTGAAAGAACTGATTCTAAATAAAACAGAGGGGATTCCATTGTATACTAAGATATGACCATCATAATTGTTCAACTAACACAAAAGGCAGTAAAGCAAAATATGGCCATCAGTTCAGTTCAGTTCAGTCGCTCAGTCGTGTCCGACTCTTTGCAACCCCATGAATTGCAGCACACCAGTCTCCCTGTTCATCACGAACTCCCGGAGTTCACTCAAACTCATGTTCATTGAGTCAGTGATGCCATCCAGCCATCTCATCCTCTGCCGTCCCCTTCTCCTGTCCCCAATCACTCCCAGCATCAGAGTCTTTTCTGATGAGTCAACTCTTCACATCAGGTGGCCAAATTACTGGAGTTTCAGCTTCAGCATCATTCCTTCCAAAGAACACCCAGGATTGATCTCCTTTAGAATGGACTGGTTGGATCTCCTGGCGATAGGTAGGGTAAATTTTCTAGTCACATTGCAGTTCAGTTCAGTTCAATGGCTCAGTCGTGTCTGACTCTTTGCAAACCCATGAACTGCAGCACAGCAGGCCTCCCTATTCATTACCAACTCCCGGAGTCCACCCAAACCCATGTCCATCAAGTCAGTGATGTTATCCAACCATCTTATCCTCTTTCATCCCCTTTTCCTCCTGCCCTCAATCTTTCCCAGCATCACGGTCTTTCAAATGAGTCAGCTCTTCGCATCAGGTGGCCAAAGTATTGGAGTTTCAGCTTCAACATCAGTCCTTCCAATGAACACCCAGGACTGATCTCCTTTAGAATGGACTGGTTGGATCTCCTTGCAGTCCAAGGGACTTTAAAGAGTCTTCTCCAACACCACAGTTCAAAAGCATCAGCTCTTTGGCACTCAGCTTTCTTTTCTTCTTTTTTTTTTAAGACCTTTTTTTAATTAATATTTTTTATTTTTTTTTACTTTACAATACTGTATTTATAGTCCAACCCTCACATCTGTACATGACCTCTGGAAAACCATAGCCATGACTAGATGGACCTTTGTTGACAAAGTAACGGCTCTGCTTTTTCATGTAGGCTGGTAATAACTTCCTCTCAAGGAGTAAGCGTCTTTTAATTTCATGGCTGCAATCACCATCTGCAGCAATCTTGAAGCCCAGAAAAATAAAGTCTGATGCTGTTTCCACTGTTTCCCCATCTATTTGCCATGACGTGATGGGACAAGATGCAATGATTTTAGTTTTCTGAATGTTGAGCTTTAAGCCAACTTTTTCACTCTCCTCTTTCAATTTCATCAAGAGACTCTGTAGGCCCTTCACTTTCTGCCATAAGGGTGGTGTCACCTGCATATCTAAGTTTATTGATATTTCTTCCAGCAATCTTGATTCCAGCTTGTGCTTTCTCCAGCCCAGTGTTTCTCATGATGTGCTATGCATATAAGTTAAATAAGCAGGGTGACAATATATAGCTTTGACATACTCCATTTCCTATTTGGAACCAATCTGTTTTTCCATGTCCAGTTCTAATTGTTGCTTCCTGACCTGCATACAAGTTTCTCAAGAGGCAAGTCAGGTGGTCTGGTATCTCTTTCAGAATTTTCCAGAGTTCGTTGTGATCTACACAGTCAAAGGCTTTGGTATTGTTAATAAAGCAAAAGTAGAGGTGGTTTTTTTTTTTTTTTTTTTCCCCTGAAACTCTGTTGCTTTTTCAATGATCCAAATGATGTTGGCCATTTGATCTCTGGTTTCTCTGTCTTTTCTAAATCCAGCTTGAACATCTGGAAGTTCACAATTCACGTACTCTTGGTATCTGGCATGGATAATTTTGAGCATTACTTTTCTAGCATGTGAGATGAGTGCAATTGTGCAGTAGTTTGAACATTCTTGGCATTTCCTTTCTTTGGGATTGGAATGAAAACTGACTTTTTCCAGTCCTGTGGCCGCTGGTGAGTTTTCCAAATTTGCTGGCATATTGAGAGCAGCACTTTCACAGCACCATCTTTTAGGATTTGAAGTAGCTCAACTGGAATTCCATCACCTTCACTAGTTTTGTTTGTAGTGATGCTTCTAAGGACCACTTGACTTCAGATTCCAGAATGTCTGTCTCTAGGTGACTGATCACAGCATCATGGGTTTCTGGGTGGTGAAGATCTTTTTTGTATAATTCTTCTGTGTATTCTTGCCACCTCTTCTTAATATCTTCTGCTTCTGTCAGATCCATACCATTTCTGTCCTTTATTGTGCCCATTATTGCATAAGATATTCCTTTGGTATCTCTAATTTTCTTGAAGAAACCTCTAGTCTTTCCCATTCTATTGTTTCCTCTATTTCTTTGCATTCATCACTGAGGAAGGATTTCTTATCTTCCCTTGCTGTTCTTTGAAACTGTGCATTTAAATGGGTATATCTTTCCTTTTTTCCTTTGCCTTTAGCTTCTCTTATTTTCATAGCTGTTTGTAAGGCATCCTTATACAGCCATTTTGCTTTTTTGCATTTTTTTTCTTAGGGATGGCCTTGATCACTGCCTCCTGTACAATGACATGAACCTCTGTCCATAATTCTTCAGGTTCCCTGTTATCAGATTCCTTTGAATCCATTTCTCACTTCCACTGTGTAATCATAAGGGATTTGATTTAGGTCATACCTGAATGGTCTAGTGGTTTCCCCTACTTTCTTCTTTTTTACTCTGAATTTGGCAATAAGGTGTTCATGATCTGAGGCACAATCAGCTCCAGATCTTTTTTTGCTGACTGTATAGAGCTTCTCCATCTTTGGCTGCAAAGAATATAATCAATCTGATTTGGGTGTTGACCATCTGGTGATGTCCATGTGTAGAGTCTTCTCGTGTTGTTGGAGGAGGGTGTTTGCTATAACCAGTGTGTTCTCTTGCCTAAACTTTGTTAGCCTTGAGCTGCTTCTTTTTGTACTCCAAGGTCAAATTTGCCTGTTTCTTCAGGTATATCTTGACTTCCTACTCTTGCATTCCAGTACCCTATAATGAAAAGGACATCTTTTTTGGGTGTTAGGTCTAGATGGTCTTATAGGTCTTCATAGAACCACTTCAGTATTCTTGCCTTGAGAACCCAATGAACAGTATGAAAAGGAAAGGTAAAGTAGGATCTATCATCTAAGGTTGGTTGCTTCAGTAGTGCCTTCTTCATTTCATCAAGAAGCCAGGTGCTTCTTCACTTCTCTATATCTTCATAGGTTAGAAGGCTATTTTCCCCGTGCATAGAAATCTGCCTACAGAATTAGTACTTCCTCTGTCATATCCAGTAGAGAAAGAGTCTTACTTCAGTACAATGGAATGTAGACCTGCAAAGTAAATATTCAATTAGGTCTGAATAATAAAAATTTTGGCAAAACTTACACTTATGTTTTTACATATATGGATTGCAATGGCAATTACATTTTTCAGTGAACGAACAAGTATATGCTGATCACTTCCTTAATAGTTTTGAGAGAAGCAAATGAAGAATTAACCAAATACCTGTGAAAACTTGAAAGAATAATTTTGTCTATATAAAATAAGTAAAAAACTGGGAGAAAAATTCTGTTTGGAATCTTCAGTAACTTGAAGAAATATTTCAAGAGCTAAAACGCTTGAAGAATTTGATTTCAGTATATCCATCCATGGAATTATATCTTACTATGCCTGTACTTGGGGCTTTCTAGGTGGCACTAATGGTAAAGAACCTGCCTGCCAGTGCAGGAGAGATAAGAGACGTGAGTTTGATTCCTGGATCTAGAAGATCCCATGGAGGAGGTGATCCAACCCACTCCAGTATTCTTGCCTAGAGAATCCCATGGACAGAGGAGACTGGCAGGTTACAGTCCGTAAGGTTGTAGAGCCAAACACAACTAAAGCAATTTAGCACACACACATGCCTGTATTCATTGTATCCTTTTTTTTTTCCTTTTTTAAAAATTTACATAAAGTTTTTTGTTTTGTTTGTGTTTATTTATTTTTTAATATAAATTTATTTATTTTAATTAGAGACTAATTACTTTTTATCTACATGCCTCTCTGTAGTACTATATAAACAAAGCAGTGGCCTTTGTATTTTTTAATGCATTTGAAGAAGTTTTAAATGGATACTTGGGTTTCATTCTGTTTCTCCTTATCTGTTAGCTATACTAGGGATCGAACCCATGTCCCCTACCTAGTTTAGACTTCCATTTGCAAATATACTTCAATTGCCAAGTATCACTGAACATTTGAAGAAAATCAACAGAAAGACAATTCAAGATGAATATGCAGTAGAGCTCCAAAAAATGAAATGGAGATGAAGGAAGACCGTTTAAAAAATCATATCACTAGAATATGAAAAAAGATGCCATTCAAAATATGTCTGCTAAAATATTATATGAATGAGATACTGTATAATTTTAGCAATAAAGTGTAGAACTCCTAAAATTTAAACAAAGGATTGAAAAATGAAGGCAAGGGATTAAATGACTAAGATATTTGATCCTTATAATGGTAGGGTGAAAACCTATCTACTATCTCTGACATAGAAGATAAAATATTCAGAAATCAGTGAAGGATGTTCTAATTTATAGCAACTATAAAATTGTGCAGAAGAAATGTATTTACTTTGATACTTGGAACATTCTCTTTAACATAGTAGTTTAATGATCTTTTTACACTTATACACGTTGCTTGTTTGTGACCTAAACATATTTAATGACATTATTTCAGATTTTCACAATTAAATTATAGTTAAACAGTAGGTGGTTTGCTTATACAAACTGATTGTGTGTGTGTGTGTGTGTGTGTGTGTGTGTGTGTGTGTGCATAATATCTTGGCTGTAAGAGCATTCTAGTTTAATGAAAAGCAGATGAAATTTGGGAGCAGAGAAAACTGGATGAAGAAAGTCAAGAGTGATGTTTGTCACATGTTGGATAATCAAGGTTTAGTATAATGTGTTTAAAATAGAGATTTAACAAATATTTTAGAATTATAAAGACAGAAAATCTGACAACTAGGTTCATTTGAAAATATTAAAAGGAAGATGAAAAAGAAATTTGAGATGTAGGATCAGTTAAGTAAATTTTCAAACATCAAATAGGACAGTTAATATGTAATCTATAAAAATAATATATGAAGGAAAGTATCTACTAGAAAACCCCAAACAAGAAAAGGTTAAATATTTTTTAATTTGTGGGTTATGATTGAGGGTCAAAGGTAAGGTGATTGGTTGGTGGTAAAATTGGCTAATTTTGCATTTCTTTCTTTTTTTTTTTTTTTGCATTTACTTTATACTTACTTTCCTCAAACACTGAAATTTTTGAAAACTGAATTCTTATCTTAAATGTATAATAATTTTGAAATGAAAATAATATGACTCATGACTTAAGAATATCATCAAGGGGAAGGAGAGAGGGAATACGGATAATTTCCATTCCATATTTCTTATTTTAATTAAAAAAGAGGGACATTATTAAGTAATCTATTCAGCACAGGAAGTATAACGTTCCATATCACTACATTAAAGATTGCTTTCTTGTCTCCTATTTTCTGATTGCTCCATTTCTACTGTTTGCTTCTGATATCAAAATATTCCTGTGTGCTTTCAGTTACTACCACAGTTGGCATTTCATTTCTAGGACAAATAGCTACCCAATAGCTCTTTAAGGAACACAGTGCAAAAGAGAAAGACAATAATGTTGCAGGAGTAAGAAAAGCAGGAAATGTTCTATGTTTACATCCTACTGTGTACAATTATTTAGGAGGAGGAAAGTAAAAATTTTAGAAATAGTACTGCCCTGCACCTAGACTCTTTATTTTTTCCTTTCAGTATAAATTCTACAGTCAAAAAGTGTGCGCTTTGGGAAAACTGTACATACATTTTCATCAGAAGTCATTATCTGGAAAATTGCCTTCAGTATTATTCATTGTTCCACGGTCATGCAAGTAAGTAGCTTACAGAGAATTGGTTTGGTGACTCAATTATGTTATCATAGATGCTTCAGAGGTTTGAAATAAAAATTTATTATTTAAATACTTGAAAAAGTAATAGTACTTTCAATCTAAATGATTATTATAAACAGACAAGAGAGAAGAACCAAAAATTCAGAAATCAAATTAAGATTACAATTTGATATCAAATATATTCAGTAAAATAAAATTTAAGAATAATATTTGATCCTTTTTGTATAGAAATTATTTGATTATGACCTATGCAATATAAACAAGGTTTGAGATTAGTTATGAGAATGTATTAAAATCCAGTCTATGTTGTTACTATGTAATGTAACTTTACATTTTTTACTTCTCTATCTCCCTTGATTTTCTTCTCTCAAAATCAACAACTAACTCATGCACATGCATGATTTTAGAAAATAATTGTATAAGATGGTAAAGGGTTATTTTCTCTGTTAATAATTCCGAGGCCCACTCTAATTCCAGAAGAAATCACAGTTAATATTTCCAAGATTAATTTCTTCTGATGGCTACTACCACTATAAGATGAAATAATGCTAATGTATCTAGATCTCTGTTTATGGGTGTATCAACCATAGAGTGAGTACTGATAGTCCAGACTGAGAAAGCACAGAAGAGGATACAGTTATATTGCCTCTTATATTTTCTCTCACCTACTCAACATCTGACTTTGTTGTTGTATATTATATTTCTCTGAAAGTTGTTTTCCTTATTATAAATCATTTTTCCTTCATCTACCTCCTGATTTTCATTCGTTATATTTCTACATTATTATAATTTATAATGTTCAATACTTGCAATAAGTTTTATTATTAGAGAGTAAAAGTGGCCATTCTGCTTAGCTGTATAACAGCATATGTAGTTTCCCAGCCCTATGCAAATCCTTTCTGCCTGCAGTGGAAATTCCTGTCTTCACTGAAGGCGACCCTCCTCAAGACTTTGCACTCTCTGCTCCTCTTCCTGGGAGCCTTCTCTTGAGTCATGAAGGCTTGTTCAGTACATACAGAGGGCATCCCTGAAGTGCTAAGATTTGACATCCCCAGGGACAACCCTTAGCCAGTAAAAAGGTGGGACGTGGTGGATTAATTATCCAAGGAATTTATCCTCAAGGAAACAAGTCTGAAATGTGTTTTACACCATTCCTCCCCAGGGTCTCCCTAGAGATGAAAATTCCAGTTGGTAAAAGTGGTGACCTTTTTATTAAGGCACCCTTGACTGTTTTTTGTTTTTTTTTTCTTTTACTGTCTCACTTTTTCAATTCTCATTTGTTTTTTCTTGGGTCATGTTCTATGTAAACTGCTTTCAACCAGAATTTTGTATCAGGGTCTGTTTTCTAAAATCCTTAACTAAGGAAGGGTGTTTCCTTCTGGACTCATTATTGATACAGGTAATTAAAAATAACTTTAGTGTCATTCCCCTCACATTTTATGTAAATTTCAAGGCAGCAGTGAGTATCATTGTATTTTGAACCATATCTGGGCTGGGAGCACAGCTTACTAACCTAGGGTTGCCCTGTTTTTCACAAGGACAGCAGTTATATCCTTGTAACTCCTCCTTTTGAATAACAGTAGGTTGTAAAATTAACAATATATTAGCATATGAGTCTTTATTATAAATACTTGTGTGTTTTTTTCATCCACTAAGAAGATAAAGTCTTTGAGGCCAGATATTGTACTGGATTGTATTGCTACAAGCCTTAATATAGTTGCCTTAAAAATAGATGGTGGTTACATTTGTTGACTGGAACAGAATTTACCAGTTTGGATTATCATTAGTTAGTCATTAAAGAGAATTTAAGCCTCTAACTTTTATGTGTTCATCCTTGTTCACTTGCAATTTTTTTTTTTCTTCATGGTTGGCAATACTCCCCTCAGATTTAAAGACGTCAGTGTCTTTTTCCTATTAGAATGAGCTGAGAAACTTTAAAAATAGACAGTGTTTTGGCTCTAACTCTAGACTGATTAAAATAGAATTTCTGGAAGTATTTCCTAGATACCTTTTTTCAGAACTCCACAGCTCATTGTGGTATACAGAGCTAGGAATCAATGATAGACTGTTAAGGTCCACCATCTCCCATCTCTGCCTCCACTACAATTTTTTTTTTTTTTTCATTCTCTGCTTTATAGTACATTCTTTCGCTACGCAAATTTTATCCTCTTTGTTAAATATAGTAGGAATTGCCTTTAAAAAGGGCCTTAAGTGTGTGCTCAGCACACTAAGTTGTGTATATTTATTACAGAATTTTAGATATTTTCCACAATGTGTAGGTGTAGAGTATTGGGAAGGTGACTTACTCAAGATAAGGTAGCTAATTATTGCTTTCAGGATTTTATTTTTTGCTTTCTTCCTCTTTTTGTCTTAGGGATCTCTTCAATCCTGAGCTCTTCATTAATGGTGGTAAGTTTTCATATTGCTTTTAGTATTTCACACCTATAAAAGAAATAATGGAAATAACTGATGATCTTCTTTTGCTTTGGTTATAAGTACATCATGGATATTTTGACACTGAGATCTAGGACATTCCATGCTTGAACTGAATTATCTCAGGATTTATTGAAACATAGAAATAAGAAGCAAGTAAGGTAAAGAGAGAATGTGACTTTTCCAAAGGCACATAGCTTGTAATTTGCAGAAATAAAATTAAAACCAAGAATACATTCTTCATTTGTCTTATTAAATACTTCAAACACATGTACAATAATATATAGAAAGATAAAATAGCAATATTCCTATATGCATTTTTAAAAGCTAGTATGTTTGTCCATATATGATTCAATTTTAAATGAAATGCAACATTCCATATGTCATTACAACCCTGTTAGGAAGCTCTCCTATATTCAATCCAAATCCCTTTATTCTTCTGTCATTACTGGTACTGTATCTCTTAAATGTGGTATTTATTATTTCAAGATATACTACTTCTAAAATAACTTGGATTCTTTGCAATCATAATGATTTCCACATTCTGTGTCATTAAATTTTGCCTCTTATTTTATTTGTATACCTACAACTCTAGTACTTTAACTCCATAGTAAATAGCACTATTGAAAAAATACTAATTTGTGTATTTTATTTTTGGCTGCATCAGTTCTTAGTTGTGGCACATGGATTCTTTGTTACAGCACACAGGCTCCAGAGCATGTGGGATCTGTAGTCATATATCTCTAGGGCTCTCTGGTTGCCACATGGGCTAAGTAGTTGCAGCCTTTGGGCTTAGTTCTACTGCAGCATGTAGAATTTTAATTCCCCTACCAGTGATCAAACCCAAGTCCCCTGCATTAGAAGTCAGATTTTTAACTACCAGACCACAAGGAAGTCCCTAAACAGCTCTATTTTTGTTATTACATTTTTTTTTATTATCTTAGCCAAAAATTTATCTAATATTCAGTGTTTAAGTGTAAGCCATAATTCTTTCAATATAAGCTAAATACTTAATAATTATTGTATTGCATCCTGACAAATTCTTTTTGCTCTTATTTCCACCATTTCAGTGGCAGTAAACGTTATTTCTTATATCAGTAATCTCATATATTTCTTCTGGCTTCATCTATAATTCCATTATCTATCAAAAGTGAAATTCACTCAGTCATGTCTGACTCTTTGTGACCCCATGGACTGTACAGTCTATGAAATTCTCCAGGCCAGAATACTGAAGTGGGTAGCCTTTCCTTTCTCCAGGGTATCTTCCTAACCCAGGAATCAAACCCAGGTCTCCTACATTTCAGGCAGATTTTTTACCAGCTGAGCCACAAGGGAAGTCCAAGAATACTGGAGTATCCCTTCTCCAGTGGATTTTCCTGATCGAGGAATCTATCAAATTGAATTTAAAAATCTAAAAATGGCCTTTATGATTGATGTGTGTATGAGTACACTCAGGCACTCAAGTCATGTCCTGCTCATTGCAACTCCATGGACTGTAGCTTGCCAGTCTCCTCTGTCCATGGAATTTTCCAGACAAGAACACTGGAGTGGGTTGCCATTTCCTCCTCTAGGGGATCTTCCCAATCCAGGGATTGAACCCATGTCTCTTGTGTCTCCTTCATTAGCATGCAGATTCTTTAACATCGCATCACCTGGGAAGCCCACGATTGTCTGATACCACCATTTTCTTTTCTTTTTTCACATCTTACAACAGCTCTGAATCCTTTTTATGTTATAGGCATGGGAACATTTTGAACATACTGTCTATCCCACTCCCCAGGCTTCTGTTGATACTATTCTATCTGTCTGAATCATGCTCTCAACTTATTTCTGATTAGACATACTTCCATCCATTGTTGTGTTGTCTTAAGGAAATGATAACAAATAATCCAACAATTTAGGAACTAAGAGTTTAATATTTGAGAAGATATTTTCCTAAATTAAACTTTGAAAGTGTTTCAGTGAGCTCAGTTAGCTGGCTTTCAGTGATATACCAGCTAGAAGTGCTCAGGACCACTTGAAATGCTCAGGACCACTAGGAATGCTCTGACCTCTGCTTTGACTAATTTGCTTGCATAATATCCCTGGATATAGTTTTTCCTCCCCAAAGAATACAGAACTTGTATGAACTCACTAATTGAGCAGATTTTGGTGATCTTTCATCAACTAAAAGAGTCTCCTTTCAAAGTCACTACCATCACTCTACGCATACTAAATGACCAAGTATTGAAGCATATACTTAGATCTCCAAGTATTTACCTAGGTTTCATGGTTCTTGATTTTTTTTTTTAAGTTACCTTCAATGTAAAAGAGAAGATGGATAATTGAGAGATGCATATTAATTAAGGAAATTGGACTGATAATCATAGCCTAAGTTACTTCTGCCACTATCACGATTGTGTTTTATTTCTGCAGTGAAGAATCTGAAAAGTAAAGCATATATTAAAGAACTATCAACAGTGAATATCACCTGTCATACATTTCTGGATTTCTTTAACTGTTGAGTTATTTTATTCTTTTATTATGAAAATAGAAATGTTGCTTTAGTTGGTGATATATGGTTTACGTATATTCTAACCAAATTAAAAAAAAAAAAGCCTCTGTATTTATTTAATCAGGAAGCTTTTCTGTTAATGGTGATACTTACTTTGTAGAAATAAAAAACAAAGTTATAACTTAAAAATTGAAACAAATTATACCAGAGGAAACCTCTAATCCTGCCTTGGTGGTAGGATAATGTGCTGAGGTTAGATAGGGAATAAATACATTCACAATAAAGTTTGTGTGATGAGTCTTGTCTGTAGAATGAAGATACATATACTGTGCTGATTCTGTTAGAAATATTAACCCAATGCATTAGGGTCTCAGTTGCCAAGGAAAAAGTGTTGTGTATTATTTAGTAAGAGATAGAATTACAAATGTTAAAAAATATATATTATGAACACTGAGTGAGTTGCCAGCATTGGGTTGGGTCACATTATTTTTTCTGTTCTCTTTATCAAATTAGCCAGGAGGCCACCTCCAGCACCAGGAGGCAAAGTGATATTGTATACATTTCAAAAAAGAGACACCAGAGACAAGGAAGGTCGGATGTTTTTTGGTCAGGCATCATTCATGTAATTGGATCTGGGGGCAGACAACACTAATGCACTCAGTGACAGGAGGTGATGAAGCCCTATCTGTGCTGGCCTGCTGAGTTGATCATATCAAGGAAACTGCTGGTCAGTTTTCTGAGAGTGACTCAGAACCAAAATTAGGTTGCTGAAATTTTCCATCCATCTAATATAAAGACAGGAAGAAATCTGCTGTTGTATGAAGGAAAATGAATGTATTATGTTAAGAGGCTCTCAAATTACATATCATTTTCGATCGATGTTTTGTCAAAAATATATTCTCTTTCTAAAATTTTTGAAATGTACATATTTATTATTGGATAACTTTTTATTTTCATATTCTGATTCCATGTTTATTTTGTATTTTCAATGAGACAGGATAGCAAACATAGAGTGTATGCCCAAAACAGACTTATTGTAGCACCTATGTCCCTGTGAAATATTTAACTTCTCTCTGCCACAGTGTCTTCATGTTTAAAAGGGGCTCATATAATTCTTGGATTAAATGTTACATATGTGTATACTACTAAATGCTTCATAGCATTTCAGGCATAGACCCAGGATTAATTCACATAAATTCAAACATTGTTATTAGTTTAGTAATGTTTATGAAAAAAATTTGGCAGTCCTGATATTTTCCCATCTAGCTTTATGTGATCTTTTTGAAGAAGTTGGGTTAAAAAAGAAAAGAGGGGAGTATACTCAAGATTTCCTTAATGCAAATAAATGGATCCAGTAACATCTGAGCTTATCAGGAATATTGTCATTGGCTAAGAAACTGTGTTAATTCCTTATACTCTCTTCTCTAATTTCTATTTGTCACCTAAATGTTACTTCCTTATAATTGCCTATGTTATTAATGCTGTCTTTCTCATCTTCCCTTGATACGTACACTTAGAACTTTTAAGTAAAAGACACTTACTCCTTGGAAGGAAAGTTATGAACAACCTAGATAGCATATTCAAAAGCAGAGACGTTACTTTGCCAACAAAGGTCCATCTAGTCAAGGTTATGGTTTTTCCAGTGGTCATGTATGGATGTGAGAGTTGGACTATGAAGAAAGCTGAGTGCCGAAGAATTGATGCTTTTGAACTGTGGTGTTGGAGAAGACTCTCGAGAGTCCCTTGGACTGCAAGGAGGTCCAACCAGTCCATTCTAAAGGAGATCAGTCCTGAGTGTTGTTTGGAAGGGATGATGCTAAAGCTGAAACTCCAGTACTTTGGCCACCTCATGCAGAGTTGATTCATTGGAAAAGACTTTGATGCTAGGAGGGATTGGGGGCAGGAGGAGAAGGGGATGACAGAGGATGAGATGGCTGGATGGCATCACCGACTTGATGGATGTGAGTTTGAGTGAACTCCGGGAGTCAGTGATGAACAGGGAGGACTGGCGTGCTGCAATTCATGGGGTCGCAGAGTCGGACACGACTGAGCAACTGAACTGAACTGAAGTTAGATATATGATCAATGATGTAATGGATTACAAGTTTACTGACTCTTTAAGATTGTTTATATGTGTGTATGCTCAGTCGCTTTAGTCTCTTTGTGACTCTATGGACTGTAGCCCAAAATGCTTACTCTGTCCATGGAATTCTCCAGGAAAGAATATTGGAGTGGTTTTCCATGCCCTCCTCCATTAAGACTGTGTATATAGTGTCAAATTCAAAGATACAATGAGAGGATAGAGTCAGATGTCTTTTATAAGATGTCAAAATTCTTCAAGATGTAAGACATGCTCTACATCCACTGTATGCCCCTTCTGACCTACTACTGGGGACTGTACCCACTATTTAAGTAGCTTTTTGTGAGTAGATTAGAAGCTGTTACTTTTCTTTCCTATAGGGTATATAGCTCGCTAACTCTCATCAAGGGTTAAGGAAAAGGTATAAGGAGAGTTGTTTCTTTTCTCCTTTTTTAGTGATGCTTGCTGACTCTTTCAGAGATCTGAGTGGATATTTATAATTATGCCCTCTATCTCCTATTCAGTACCTTTTATCATCTTATCATGTAATAGATACTTTGAGTTCAGTTCAGTTGAGCTTAGTTGTGTCTGACTCTTTGCAACCCCATGGACTGCAGCACACAAGGCCTCCCTGTCCATCAGCCACTCGAGGAGTTTGCTCTAACTCATGTCCATTGAGTCTATGATGCCATTCAACCATTTCATCCTGTCCTCCCCTTCTCCTTCCACCTACAGACTTTCCCAGCATCAGGGTCTTTTTAAATGTCAGTTCTTCGCATCAAGTGGCCAAAGTATAGGAATTTCAGATTTTATTTGTTAATATTTTTCATATTTTAATTCATTTTCATATCACTCATTTCTCAGCCCAACTTGATAAAGTTTTCTTGGTGAGAATATATGTTTTCCTACTAATTAATAAGAATGATTCAATAAATAGGAGCAAATACTTCTGGATCCTCTTCCTTCTGCCCACCTACTTTCTCCTGACAAATCTTCCATTATAATTATGCCAGCGTGGGGGCTTCCTCATGCTCAGGCTACCCACTTGGAAATTATATCCCATAGGTTATTTTATGTTGCCAAATGCACTATGCCCTGCACTTAACAAATATTAAAATATCTTGCTGTTGCCATTCCCCAGAAATCATCTATGTAAATTGTATAGATTTTACTTACCAACTGGAAACTACAAAATGAAGAGTGTCTTACATCTAGTTATCATTTTAAATAAATGATATATTGGGAGAAAAAAATACCATTGAAGAAAAGGTTTATTGATCAGTTCATCTACACTTTATCAAATAAGCAAATTGAGGCTCAGACTTTTTAAAAATAAAATTACCATATTTCTAAATTGTTCAATGCAGGATACAGGATGCTTGGGGCTGGTGCACGGGGATGATCCAGAGAGATGATATGAGGTGGGAGGTGGGAGGGGGATTCAGGATTAGGAGCTCGTATACACCCGTGGCGGATTCATGTCAATGTATGGCAAAACCAATACAGTATTGTAAAGTAAAATAAAGTAAAAATAAAAATTAAAAAAAATAATAAAATTAAGGGCTTTTGCTTTACTCACAGAGTTTGCTTTGAAAAAATACATAAATGAGTAGAAGAATGAATGAGTACATGTTATGTTACACTATCATATTCCATTAGGAGTTATGCATTAGATCGTCTCCTTGTTGTTGTTGTTGTTGTTGTTTTATTGTTTTGTCTCAATCAGTACATTCCTCTTCTCCAAATGAGTTTCATTAGGAATAAATTATCCATGGAACTCATGTGTATATAGTAGTTAAATCTCTATTCAGTTAATTCAGATGACGTCTTCCCAGACACTGAATGTCAAATTAGGTCAGTTGAATAATAATTGGACCTAATTAGCTTCCCTACAAGCTGTTTATTCCTTTACCTGGAGCCAAATAGAAGAGTGGTTATAGTTTAACTGCCCGAGTGTCTGTATGTGTCAGCATGAGGGACAGCAACATTCTTTGCCATGGAAAAATGAAAATATAAAATTTGTTGTTTATTGTGGCCAAATAATATTGAAATAACCAACCTGGATTTGATTCCTTGGTATTAATAACAGAGATATATGTTACAGTTTTTGTATTATATGTTCCTTTTAAATGATAGTATAAAAAATGAAATTTAGAATATTTTATTAATGAGGATTAATTTCCTTGGGCATGCTGGAGTTCTGCAGTATAAAAAGCAATACAGCTTATAAGTGATATAAATGAGAGCATAGTCTCTCAGACCACCTTCAGTGTAAGAACTAAACTGTAAGGAACTAATCCCAGTTGCACTTGTCAGAGAAAAAAATCTTTTTGACAAAACCTGCTATATTATTTTGTAAGAATGTATTAGCATCTTTCCCCAACTGGATTTGAAAAATAGTAAAGGGTAGAGGATGCAGAGCTTCATAAAAAGATAATGAGAGTCTTGATGAATTGAAATAAAAGAAAGGCTCGCCAATCAATCATATGTGATATCTTCTACTGCTAGTTCCCGGATATTTCTTCCAAATTTAAAATTTTGGCCCAGTCTAGGTCAAATATATATTTCTAAAGAATCAGCTAGGGTGAAAATTCAGAGTTATGATAATTGGGAACTACCTATCACTATTCCCAGATGAGAGAGGTTGTTCTAAAACAGGTAGTCCAAGAGAGGTTCATCTTAGTTCCTCTGATGATATTTAATCATGGTATGAAGGACAACACTGTAAAATGAAATGTAGTTGCAAATAACTAGGAGTCTTGCAAAACTAATGATTTCTGTGTTTTCCTTTTGCTCAAACCAAAGCTGGATGGCCAGATATCTGTTTTCCCTCACCAGTGAACCAAATCTAGATGGCCTTTTATTAAACTTTAATGATGTGGATTTACATTAAAAAGTGTGTCAATCTTACCCTTGGTAATCTATATAACTGAACATAAGTTTCTGTTACTGATAACTCTATTGGACATTTCTTTGATAATACCAAAGAGCAAGAAGTTCCCTTATCTTAGGAGCTTATAGTGATATACATTTCACTCATGGGTTTGAAAGTTTCTTTGGGCTTCAGATCAGATTAGTTGCATAATCAGTGCCATGGCAAAGGGTAGAAAGAAATTTAAAATCTATCATAATAGAAAAAAATGACTAATTGCAAAACAGATTCAGTGTATTTATCAGGCAATATAAATTTTAATGTAATGCTACACAGAAGTGTAAAATACTCAGATGAAAGACAATTATGGAAAATTGTTGAAACTTAGCGTGATTACCTATAACAAAGAATATAAAATTACCCTCTAGTAAAGTCAGCAAAATGTTGAATAATTGCAGTTTTTCTTGTTAGTCTTCATACAAATGTATTTACTCATTTGTGATCTTGAAAGACATCATTGTTTTGTATTAAGAGATATCATAAGACTCACTGTCTAAAAAAAGAAATGCATTTTAAGAATTATTGCAAATATTTCATTATGAGGGTGTTTGGAAAAATATATTTTGGTTATAATGCCATTAATAGTTTTTTCTTTGTTTGAGTAAATTTTGTGATTGTTACTAACATTTTAGAGGCAAATAAATGTCTCATATCTAGAAAATTATGATTTCACAGTTCAGTTCAGTTCAGTTCAGTTTAGTCACTCAGTCATTTCTGACTCTTTGTGACCCCATGAACTGCAGCACTGCAGGCCTCCCAGTCCATCACCAACCCCCAGAGTCCACCCAAACCCATGTCCATCGAGTTGGTAATACCATCCAGTCATCTCATCCTCTGTCATCCCCTTTTCCTCCTACCCTCAATCTTTCCCAGCATCAGGGTCTTTTCAAATGTGTCAGCTCTTCACATCAGGTGGCCAAAGTATTGGAGTTTCAGCTTCAACATCAGTCCTTCCAATGAATACCCAGGACGGATCTCCTTTACAATGGACTGGCTGGATCTCCTCACAATCCAAGGGACTCAAGATATTTCTCCAGCATCACAGTTCAAAAGCATCAATTCTTTGGCGCTCAGCTTTCTTTATAGTTCAACTCTCACATCCATACATGACCACTGGAAAAACCATAACCTTGACTAGATGGACCTTTGTTGACAAAGTAATGTCTCTGCTTTTTAATATGCTGTCTAGGTTGGTCATAACTTTCCTGACAGGGAGGAAGGGTCTTTTGATTTCATGGCTGCAATCACCATGTGCAGTGATTTTGGAGCCCAGAAAAATAAAGTCAGCCACTGTTTCCACTGTTTCCCCATCTATTCACCATGAAGTGATGAGACTGGATGCCATGATCTTAGTTTTCTGGATGTTGAGCTTTAAGTTAACTTTTTCACTCCTCTCTTTCACTTTCATCAAAAGGCTCTTTAGTTCTTCTTCATTTTCTGCCATAGGATGGTGTCATCTGCATATTTAAGGTTATTGATATCTCTGCCAGCAATCTTGATTTCAGCTTGTGCTTCCTCTAGCCCAGTGTTTCTCATGATGTACACTGCATATAAGTTAAATAAGCAGGGTGACAATATACAGCTTTAACATACTCCTCTTCCTGTTTGGAACCAGTCTATTCTTCCATGTCCAGTTCTAACTGTTACTTCCTGACCTGCATACACCTCCCTCAAGAGGGAGGTCAGATGGTCTGATATTCTCATCTCTTTCAGAATTTGCCACAGTTTATTGAGATCCACACAGTCAAAGGCTTTGGCATAGTCAATGAAGCAGAAATAGATATTTTTCTGAAACTCTCTTGTTTTTCCCATGATCCAATGGATGTTGGCAATTTGATCTCTGGTTCCTCTGCCTTTTCTAAAACTAGCTTGAACATCTGGAAGTTCACGGGTCATTTATTGCTGAAGCCTGGCTTGGAGAATTTTGAGCATTACTTTTCTAGCATGTGAGATGAGTGCAAGTGTGTGTAGTTTGAGCATTGTTTGGCATTGCCTTTCTTTGGAATTGGAATGAAAACTGACCTTCTCCAGTCCTGTGGCCACTGCTGAGTTTCCCAAGTTTTCTGGCATATTGAGTGCAGCACTTTCATAGCATCATCTTTCAGGATTTAAAATAGCTCCACTGAAATTCCATCACCTCCACTAGCTTTGTTCGTAGTCGTGCTTCCTAAGGCCCACTTGACTTCACATTCCCGAATGTCTGGCTCTAGGTGAGTGATCACACCGTCGTGATTATCTGGGTCAAAGATCTTTTTTGTACAGTCCTAGTGATCATTTTTGTCAGTGTACTGAAAAGTGGTAGGAAATAAAATGAGTCAACCAGCAGTGCCTCCTCATGATGAGGTTAGATCCTGATTAGGGAAAATAAAATCACAATTAGGAAACTTAGAACTGAAAGTAGATTTTGGTAGATATTAGTAGATGTAATGAACTGAACAGTTAGTAGGCAGGGCCACTCAGAATAAGACTTTGTTTTTTTTCTTTTTTACTGTTATACTCAATCCTTCCAAGTCTGAAGCTGTGACCAGTCAGGAGCTAGTCTTAAAATAGTTCAAACCCAACCATCATTCTACATTGTATGACATGGACATCAACCCTTGTGTAGGATTCTGAGCAATTCAAAACTCTTCTCTAAGAAACTCATAAGGATCAAATGTTCTGCATCAGTGAGTAGGTTAAATATCTCTTCTCTGAAGGGAGATTAGGAGGTAAGACCCTTATACTTCTAATAGTTAGAAGGAATAACTATTAGACATTTTTTTTAAATCTGTTGAATAACAGGCACAATTCAGAGATCTCAAAAGAGTTGTAATTTTCCTCAGTTCATGTCAATTTCCAACAGGAAAAACTGACAGAGTGCTATTCATCACATAGCCGGGTATGTCATTTCACTGCTATGAGCTTTCCTTTTGAATGCCTAATCATCTGTCACCCAAGACATTTTTGGATTCAGGCAAAAAACCTTTTGTTTCCTTGTATTTGAATATACGGTATATCAGCTTTAGTCAAATAAGTATTTAATGGAGTCAAGACTCAGCACTTTCAACACATATACTAATTTGTATCATTATTTATCTTTTTTATTTTTTAGTTTTTCACTTGTACTAATTTTTAAACAAAGTAATAGGAGTAAAATGTTTTAACAGATATCAATGTGACAAAACCCTCCATTTGTATACAAGTAAAAAAGACATATAAGCTGAACTCCTAATAGGTACCACTGTCTTTCAGAAGACCACTGCTATAATCATTTTTTCAGAGGCACCTTAGAGGTGACACTGAAGGGTGTGAAAGTGTGAACATGCTTTGTGATTGAGGCCAAACTTCACTAGAACGAGTGAACAATTGTGTAACCTTTTGAACTTTCCTTAATCAGAGGAATAGGGTTCCATATGTTCTGATAAAACAAAGTTGTTTATATTTTTCTGTTGTTGTGAACTTTACTTAAAGAGACTTTATAGTATATTGTTAACTTTTGGATGCATTGTTAGTACCAAGATTTTTAATCATATGAATTAATACATTTACTATTTTTATTGGACTTCCCTGGTGGCTCAGATGGTAAAGAATCTGCCTGCCATGCGGGAGACCTGGGTTCAATCCCTGGGTTGGGAAAATCCCCTGGAGAAGGAAATGGAAACCCTCTACAGTATTCTTGCTTGGGAAATCCCATGGACAGAGGAGCTTTGTGGGCTACCGTCCATGGGGTTGCAAAGAGTTGTACAAAACTGAATGGCTAACACTTTCACTTCATTTTTAATTAATAAATGCACAAAATATTTTGGTAGTGAGAATCACCTTTCTTAATTGTTCACATAACCACTTTTCAATATACTGTAGGTCAGTTAGTTCAGTTCAGTTCACTTGCTCAGTCGTGTCCTACTCTTTATGACCCCATGAATTGCAGCACGCCAGGCTGCGCTGTCCATCACCAACTCCCAGAGTTCACTCAAACTCACGTCCATTGAATCAGTGATGCCACCCAGCCATCTCATCCTCTGTCGTTCCCTTTTCCTCCTGCCTCCAATCCCTCCCAGCATCAGAGTCTTTTCCAATGAGTCAGCTCTTCACATGAGGTGGCCAAAGTACTGGAGTTTCAGCTTTAGCATCATTCCTTCCAAAGAACATCCAGGACTGATCTCCTTTAAAATGGACTGGTTGGATCTCTTTGCAGTTCAAGAGACTCTCAGGAGTCTTCTCCAACACCACAGTTTAAAAGCATCAATTCTTCAGCGCTCAGCTTTCTTCAGAGTCCAACTCTCACATCCATACATGACCGCTGGAAAAACCATAGCCTTGACTAGATGGACCTTTGTTGGCAAAGTAATGTCTCTGTTTTTCAATATGCTATCTATGTTGTTCATATCTTTTCTTCCAAGGAGTAAGCGTCTTTTAATTTCATGTAGGTATTAGAGTATAAATCTAGGAGCCATATATCTCAGGTTCAGATCTAAGTTTTATTGGGTGTGAGGTATCAGGGGACTTTTATAACCTTTTTCTCAGTTTTCATATTGGTATATGGTATTGTGATAATAATGATAGTGACTGAGTAGGTGTGGAGATTAAGTTAATGCACGTTCTATCAAAAGGAAATAGTCTTTTTTAAAATCAAGAGTATTGATTTTTATGTTTGGGGTTAAAATATGTGGCTAAGGACAAAATTTGTACAAAGTTCAACTGAGAGTTTCTTAAAATATAATATCAAAGATTGTCCAAAGGATTCTGGGAAAATGGAGTAGGTACCATCAGTAATCTGTCTCTCTACCTGCCAATAATTGCACTGACAGTCTTTCTGATGTAACTATATTGTAACTGCTATAACTCTGGAGTCTATTGAAGGTTTTCAACTTTTTACCCCTTCTGCAACCAGACACTGAAGACCTGGACATTCAAAAATGAGTGTGTATACAATGAGTCCCCTACATATGAACCTTCAAGTTGAGGACTTTCAAAGATGTAAACATGTATTCACTTGTCCAGTCATGTAAATTTGTTCATGTATCTGGCATACATTTTCTTGTGCATGCATGCTCTAAAAGTGGCTGTGATTTTGTATACTCTACTGTACAGTACTGTTGCTGTGCAGTAAGAGGAGTTTGCTAATGAAGACTTGATGGAATTGGAGGGCCAGAGAAAGGATGAAGAGAGACAAGAGGAGGATTAAGATGAAGAACCAAAGAGATTCATGATGCAAGGAAATGGCAAGGGCATTTTCTTTATTCAAAGAGGCACTGTTAGTTATATATATTATGTTTTGTATTTGTCAACTTCATTACATCCCTTTACTTGTCTGAATAGTTTTTTCAGGTTAAATTATTGGGATTTCAGGTTAAATTTTTGAGAGTAGTTTTACACATGTTATTCAGACATATGGCTGACTGTTAGTTTTTGAAACACAGGATCCCAACGTAGAACAGTACACAAGGTTGCAGCAGCCATTTGAAATACTATTCATTGCTACTATGTCATCTGTAATGAGAAAAAGAAAAGCTACTACTCAGATATCTTTGAATTTTTTTTTCTTTTACTTGTTTTAGGAGAGGAAATAGAATTGAATCCAACAAGGAATCAGAATCTGTGCTATGAACATCAGGTATAAGTGAAACTGCTGCTTGTCTTCCATCTCCTATCGCTGATGATGCTAAAGAGTTAGGGAGAAATGAAGATATTTCCCGATCAATGTAAGCTGAGTGAGTCTGTAAGCATTAGGCTTGCTCTGTAAGAAATAATTAATGGAGTCCAGCAAGGTAGAATGAAAGGGTACTAGATGACACCACCCTTATGGCAGAAAGTGAAGAAGAACTAAAGAGCCTCTTGATGAAAGTGAAAGAGGAGAGTGAAAAAGTTGGCTTAAAGCTCAACATTCAGAAAACTAAGATCATGGCATCTGGTCCCATCACTTCATGGCGAATAGATGGGGAAACGGTGATTGCAGCCATGAAATTAAAAGACTCTAACTCCTTGGAAGGAAAGTTATGACCAACCTAGATAGCATATTCAAAAGCAGAGACATTACTTTGCCGACTAAGGTCCTTCTAGTCAAGGCTATGGTTTTTCCAGTAGTCATGTATGGATGTGAGAGTTGGACTGTGAAGAAAGATGAGCGCCAAAGAATTGATGCTTTTGAACTGTGGTGTTGGAGGAGACTCTTGAGAGTCCCTTGGACTAAAGGAGATCCAACCAGTCCACCCTAAAGGAGATCAGTCCTGGGTGTTCATTGGAAGGACTGATGTTGAAGCTGAAACTCCAATACTTTGGCCACTTGATGAGAAGAGCTGACTCATTTGAAAAGACCCTGATGCTGGGAAAGATTGAAGGCAGGAGGAGAAGGGAAGGACAGAGGATGAGATGGTTGGATGGCAGCACCAACTCGATGGACGTGGGTTTGGGTGGACTCCAGGGGTTGGTGATGGACATGGAGGCCTGCCGTGCTGCAGTTCATGGGGTCACACATGACTGCGTGACTGAACTGAACTGAACTGATATGGTAATTACAAACTGTATTGATAAATACAGATCTCAATAAAGATAAATAATTGAACAATCATAAAAGCTAATATTATTATAGCAGTGACTGATCTCTGTACTTTTTTGTTTCTCCATGACGCATAGAAACTGAAGACTAATATTGAAAATAATATATTTAAAGAAGAACTCATTAGTGCTGGTGTTACCATAAATTTGATTCATAACTCCACATCTGGGTCTCTTTTTTTTAAAATTTTTGAAATACAGTTGATTTACAAACTTCCATTGACTCAGTTTATATATATATATATATATATATATATATATATATATATATATATATATATATAATTTATTTAGACTGAGCCAGGTCTTATTGTGGCATGTGGGATCTAGTTCCCTGATCAGGGGTTGAACCCAGAACCCCTGCATTAAGAGTGCAGAGTCTTATCCATTGGACCACCAGTGGATATATAGGGACATCCCTTATATAGGGATGTCCATATATATATATACACACACACACACAATATATAGAGGATGAGATTGTTGGATGGCATCACTGACTTGATGGATATGAGTTTGAGTGACCTCCAGGAGTTGGTGATGGACAGGGAAGCCTGTCGTGCTGCAGTCCATGGGGTTGCAAAGAGTTGGACATGACTGAGAAACTGAACTGAAATGAACTGATATATATATGTGTATATATATATTTCTAAAAATATTTTTCAAATTTTTTAGCTCTATACATTATTACAAGATACTCAGGATAGTTCCCTGTTCTATACAGTAGGTCCTTGTTGTTTATCTGTTTTATATATCATAGAGTGTATTTGTTAATTCCTCACTTTGGAACCCATAAATGCTTCTTCTATATCTGAAAGTCTATTTCTATTTTGTAAATAATTTCATTTGTATCATGTTTTAGATTCCACATATCAGTGATATCAATCATTATTTCTTCTACTCTGGCTCAAACATTTGATCTCTAGGCCTATCCATGTTGTTACAAATGATGTTATTTCACTCATTTTTATGGTTGATTAATATTTCATTGTATGTATATCAGTTCAGTTCAGTCACTTACTCGTGTCTGACTCTTTGCAACCCCATGAATTGCAGCATGCCAGGCCTCCTTGTCCATCATCAACTCCCGGAGGTAACTCAAACTCATGTCTATCGAGTCGGTGATGCCATCCAGCCACCTCATCCTCTGTCGTCCCCTTCTCCTCCTGCCCCCAATCCCTCTCATCATCAGAGTCTTTTCCAATGAGTCAACTCTTTGCATGAGGTGGTCAAAATATTGGAGCTTCAGCATCAGTCCTTCCAATGAACACCCAGGACTGATTTCCTTTAGAATAGACTGGTTGGATCCCCTCGCAGTCCAAGGGACTCTCAGAGTCTTCTCAAACACCACAGTTCAAAAGCATCAGTTATTTGGTGCTCATCTTTTTTCACAGTCCAAGTCTCACATCCACACATGACCACTGGAAAAACCATAGCCTTGACTAGACAAACGTTTGTTGGCAAAGTAATATCTCTGCTTTTCAATATGCTATCTAGGTTGGTCATAACTTTCCTTCCAAGGAGTAAGCGTCTTTCAATTTCATGGCTGCAATCACCATCTGCAGTGATTTGGAAGCCCAAAAAAATAAAGTCTGATACTGTTTTTACTGTTTCCCCATCTATTTCCCATGAAGTGATGGGACCAGATGCCATGATCTTTGTTTTCTGAATGTTGAGCTTTTAGCCAATATTTTCACTCTCTTCTCTCACTTTCATCAAGAGGCTTCTCATTTCCTCTTCACTTTCTGTGATAAGGATGGTATCATCTGCATATCTGAGGTTATTAATATTTCTCCCAGCAATCTTGATTCCAGCTTGTGCTTCTTCCAGCCCAGCATTAAACATGATGTACTGTGCATATGAGTTAAATAAGCAGCGTGACAATACACAGCCTTGACGTACTCCTTTTCCTATTTGGAACCAGTCTGTTGTTCCACGTCCAGTTCTAACTGTTCCTTCCTGACCTGCATACAGTTTCTCAAGAGGCAGATCAGGTGGTCTGGTATTCCCATATCTTTCAAAATTTTCCACAGTCTATTGGGGAAAATAAAGTCAAAGGCTTTATTTCCACACGGTCAAAGGCTTTGGCATAGTCAATAAAGCAGAAATAGATGTTTTTTCTGGAACTCTCTTGCTTTTTCCATGATCCAGCAGATGTTGGCAATTTGATCTCTGGTTCCTCTGCCTTTTCTGAAACCAGCTTGAACATCTGGAAAGTCACGGTTCACATACTCTTGAAGTCTGGCTTGGAAAATTTTAAGCATTACTTTACTAGCGTGTGCGATGAGTGCAATTGTGCGGTAGTTTGAGCATTCTTTGGCATAGCCTTTCTTTGGGATTGGAATGAAAACTGACCTTTTCCAGTCCTGTGGCCCCTGCTGAGTTTTCCAAATTTGCTGGCATATTGAGTGCAGCACTTTCACAGCATCATCTTTCAGGATTTGACACAGCTCAACTCGAATTCCATCACCTCCTCTAGCTTTGTTTGTAGTGATGGTTTCTAAGGCCCACTTGACTTCACATTCCAGGGTGTCTGGCTCTAGGTGAGTGATCACACCATCATGATCATCTTGGCCATGAAGATCTTTATTGTATAGTTCTTCTATGTATTCTTGCCACCTCTTCTTAATATCTTCTGCTTCTGTTATGTTCATACCATTTCTGTCCTTTATTGAGCCCATCTTTGCATGACATGTTCCCTTGCTATCTCTCATTTTTTTGAAGAGATCTCTCATCTTTCCCATTCTGTTGTTTTCCTCTGTTTCTTTCCATTGATCACTGAGGAAGGCTTTTTTCTTTTTTTAAATCTCTCCTCGCTATTCTTTGGAACTGTGCTTTCAGATGCTTATTTCTTTCCTTTTCTCCTTTGCTTTTTGCCTCTCTTCTTTTCACAGCCATTTGTAAGGCCTTCCCAGCCAGCCATTTTGCTTCTTTGCATATCTTTTCCATGGGGGTGTTCTTGATCCCTGTCTCCTGCACAATGTCACAAACCTCTGTCCATAGTTCATCAGGCACTCTATCTATCAGATCTAGACCCTTAAATCTATTTCTCACTTTCACTGTATAATCATAAGGGATTTGATTTAGGTCATACCTGAATGGTCTAGTGATTTCCCCCACTTTCCTCAATTTAAGTCTGAATTTGGCAATAAGGACTTCCTGATCTGAGCCACAGTCAGCTCCCGATCTTGTTTTTGCTGACTGTATAAAGCTTCTGCATCTTTTGCTGCAAAGAATATAATATATCTGATTTCGGTGTTGACCATCTGGTGATGTCCATGTGTAGAGTCTTCTCTTGTGTTGTTGGGAGAGGGTGTTTGCTATGACCAGTGTGTTCTCTTGGCAATTCTCAGTCTTTGCCCTGCTTCATTCTGTACACCAAGGCCAAATTTGCCTGTTACTCCAGGTGTTTCTTGACTTCCTACTTTTGCATTCTAGTCCCCTATAATGAAAATGATATTTTTTAGGGGGTGTTAGTTCTAAAAGATCTTATAGGTCTTCATAGAACCATTCAGCTTCAGCTTCTTCAGCATTACTGGTTGGGGCATAGGCTTAGATTATCGTGATGCTGAATGGTTTGCTTTGGAAATGAACAGAGATCATTCTTTCATTTTTGAGATTGCATCCAAGTACTGCATTTTGAACTCTTTTGTTGACTATGAGGCGTCTCCATTTCTTTAAGGGATTCCTACCCACAGTAGTAGATATAATGGTCATCTGAGTTAAATTCACCCATTCCAGTCCATTTTAGTTTGCTAATTCCTAGAATGTCGACGTTCACTCTTACCATCTCCTGTTTGACCACTTCCAATTTGCCTTGATTCATGGACCTAACATTCCAGGTTCCTTTGCAATACTGCTCTTTACAGCATTGGACCTTGCTTCTATCACCAGTCACGTCTACAACTGGGTATTGTTTTACTTTGGTTCCATCCCTTCATTCTTTCTGGAGTTATTTCTCCACTGATCTCCAGTAGCATATTGGGCACCTACTGTTGACCTGGGGAGTTCCTCTTTCAGTATCCTATCATTTTGCATTTTCATACTGTTCATGGGGTTTATACCACATCTCATTTATCCAATCACCTGCCAACGGACATTTAAGTTACTTGGCTATTGTAAATAGTGTTGAACTGAACATTGGGGTGTATGTATCAGTTAAAATTAGAGTTTCCATCTTTCCAGATACATTTCTAGGACTGGGATTGCTGGATCATATGGTAACTCTATTTTTAGTTTTTCAAGGAACCTGCATATTGTTCTCCATGGTGCTACACTAATTTGCATTCCCACCAACTATGTAGATGGCTTCCCAGGTGGCGATAGTGTTAAAGAATCTGCCTACCAATGCAGGAGATATAAGAGATGTGGGTTTGATCTCTGGGTTGAAAGGAGAATATGGCAGCCCACTCCACTATTGTCGCCTGGAGAATCCCAAGGAAAGAGGATTCTGGCTGGGTATAGTTGATAAGGTCATGAAGCATCAGACATGACTGAAGTGAATTAGCATGTAAACAACTGTGGATAAGGGTTCCGTTTCCTATACCTTCTCCAACATTAATTGTTTGTAGGTTTTTAGATGATGATAAAAATCTTGTTTTACTTCTTAAAAATTTAATGACTCAGTTCAGTTCAGTTCAGTCGCCCAATCGTGTCCAACTCTTTGTGATCCCATAAACTGCATTATGCCATGCTTCCCTGTCCATCACCAACACCCAGAGCTTACTCAGACTGTTGTCCATTGAGCTGGTTATGCCATCCAACCATCTCAACCATCTCATCTGTTGTCCCCTTCTCCTCCCTCTTTCAATCTTTCCCAGTATCACGGTCATTTTCAATGAGTCAGTACTTCACATCAGGTGGTTGAAGTAATGAAGTATCAGGTACAGCATCAGTCCTCCCAATGAATATTCAACACTGATTTCATTTAGGATGGACTGGTTGGATTCTTTGCAGTCCAAGGGACTCTCAAGAGTCTTTTCCAACACCACCGCAGTTCAAAAGCATTAATTCTTTGGGGCTCAGCTCTCTTTATAGTCCAACTTTCACATCCATACATGACTACTGGAAAACCATAACTTTGACTAGAGGGATGTTTGTTGGCAAAGTAATGACTCTGCTTTTTAGTATGCTGTCTAGATTTGTCATAGCTTTTCTTCCAAGGAGCAAGCATCTTGTAATTTCATGGCTGCAGTCACCATCTGCAGTATTTTTGGAGCTGTGAAAGATAAAGTCTGTCACTGTTTCTCTTGTTTCCCCATCTATTTGCCATGAAGTGATGGGACTGGATGCCATGATCTTACTTTTCTGAATGTTTAGTTTTAAGCCAACTTTTTCACTCTCTTCATTCACTTTCATCAAGAGGCTCTTTTGTTCTTCTTCACTTTCTGCCATAAGTGTGGTGTCATCTGTATATCTGAGGTTATTAATATTTCTCCTGGCAATCTTGATTCCAATTTGTGCTTCATCCAGCCTGGCATTTCACACGATGTACTCTGCCTATAGGTTAAGCAAACAGAGTGACAATATACAGTCTTGATGTACTTTCCCTATTTGGAACCAGTCTGTTGTTCCATGTCCAGTTCTGACTGTTACTTCCCAACACGCATACAGATTTCTTAGGAGGCAGGTAAGGTAGTCTGATATCCTCATTTCTAGAAGAATTTACCACAGTTTGTTGTGAATCACACAGTAAATTGCTTTGGCATCATCAATAAAGCAAAAGTATATGCTTTTCTGGAACTCTCTTGCTTTTTTGATGATCCAGCAGATGTTGGCAGTTTGATCTCTGGTTCCCCTGTCTTTTCTAAATCCAACTTGAACATCTGGAAGTTCACAGTTCACATACTCTTGAAGTCTGACTTGGAGAATTTTGAGCATTACTTTGCTAGCATGTGAGATGAGTGCAATTGTGTGGCAGTTTGAGCATACTTTGGCATTGCCTTTCTTTGGGGTTGGAATGAAAACTGACCTTTTCCAGTATTGTGGCCACTTCTGACTTTTCCAAATTTTCTGGCATATGGAGGGCAGCTCTTTCACAGCATCATCTTTTAGGATATGAAATAGCTTAACTGGAATTCCATCACCTTCCCTAGCTTTGTTTTTAGTGATGCTTCCTAAGGCCCACTTACTTTGCATTCCAGGATGTCTGGCACTAGGTGAGTCATTACTCCATCGTGATTATCTGGATCATGAAGATCTTCTTTGTAAAGTTCTTCTTTGTATTCTTGCCACCTCTTCTTAATATCTACTGCTTCTGTTAGGTCTGTACCATTTCTATCATTTATTGTGCCCATTTTTCATGAAATGTTCCCTTGGTATGTCTAATATCCTTGAAGCAATCTCTAGACTTTCTCATTCTATTGTTTCCCTCTATTTCTTTGCATTGATCCCCGGAGGAAGGCTTTCTTATCTCTCATTGCTATTCTTTGGCACTCTGCATTTAAATGGGTGTATCTTTCCTTTTATCCTTTGCCTTGAGCTTCTCTTCTTTTATCACCTGTTTGTAAGGCCTCTTCAGACAAACATTTTGCCTTTTTACTTCTCTTTTTCTTGGGGATTCTTTTGATCACTGCCTCCTGTAAAAAAATCACGAAACTTCGTCCACATTTCTTCAGGCACTCTATCAGATTTAATTACTTGAATCTGTTTTTCACTTCCAGTGTTTAATCATAAGGGATTTGATATAGGTCATAACTGTATGGTTTAGTGGTTTTCCCTATGTTCTTCAACTTCAGTCTGATTTTGACAATAAGGTGTTCATGATCTGAGCCATAGTCAGCTCCTGGGCTTGTTTTTGCTGACTGTATAGAGTTTCTCCATCTTTGGCTGGAAAGAATACCATCAATCTGAATTTGGTATTGACCATCTGGTGATGTCAATGTGTAGAGTTTATTCTTGTGTTATTGGAAGAGTGTTTGCTATGACCAGTGCATTCCCTTGGCAAAACTCTATTAGCCTTTGCCCTGCTTCATTTTGCACTCCAAGGCCAAATATTCCTGTTACTCCAGGTGTTTCTTGACTTCCTACTCTTGCATTTCAGTCCTCTGTAATGAAAAATACATCTTTTTGGTTGTTGGTTCTAAAAGGTCTTGTAAGTCTTCATAGAACCGTTCAATTTCAGCTTCTTCAGCATTATTGGTTGGGGCGTAGACTTGGATTACTCTGATACTGAATGATTTGCCTCAGAAACAGAGATCATTCTGTCGTTTTTGAGACTGTATCCAAGTACTGCATTTCGGACTCTTTTGTTGACTATGAGGGCTGCTCCATTGCTTCTAAGGGATTCCTGCCCACAGTAGTAAATATAATGGCCATCTGAGTTAAATTCACCCATTCCAGTCCATTTTAGTTCACTGATTCCTAAAACATCAATGTTCACTCTTGCCATCTCCTGTTTGACCACTTCCAATTTGCCTTGATTCATGGACCTAACACTCTAGGTTCCTTTGCAGTGTTGTTCTATATAGCATTGGACTTCCATCAGTGGTCACATCCACAACTGGATATTGTTATTGCTTTTTCTCTGTCTCTTCATTATTTCTGGTATTATTTCCCCACTGTTATCCATCAGCATAATAGGGACCTATTGACCTGGGGAATTCATCTTTCAGTGTCCTATCTTTTTGCCTTTTCATAGTGTTCACGAGGTTCTCACGGCAAGAATACTGAAATGGTCTGCCATCTCCTTCTCCAGTGGACCACGTTTTGTTAGAACTCTCCACCATGACAGGTCCACCTTGGGTGGCCCTGCATAGCATGGCTCAGAGTTTGATTGAGTTAGACAAGGCCATGTTCCATGTGATAAGTTTGATTAGTTTTCTGTGATTGTGGTTTTCATTCTGTTTGCCCTCTGATGGAGAAGGATAAGAGGCTTATGGAAGCTTCCTGATGGGAGAGACTGACTGAAGGTGAAACTGGGTCTTGCTCTGATATGCAGGGCCATGATCAGTAAATCTTTAATCCAATTTTATGTTGATGGGAGGGACTGTGTGCCCTCCCTGTTGTTTGACCAGAGGCCAAACTATGGTGGAGGTAATGAAGATAATGATAACATCCTTCAAGAAGATAATGATAACTTCCTCCAAAAAGTCTCATGCATGCACTGCCACACTCAGTGCCCCCAACCCTGCAGCAAGGGACCGTTGACCCACACCTCTGCTGGAGACTCCTAGACACTCAGGGGAAAGTTTGGGTCAGTCTTTTGTGGGGTCACTGCTCCTTTCTCCTGGGTCCTGGTGTCTACAAGATTCAGTTTGTGCCCTCCAAGAGTCTGTTTCACGAGTCCTTTGTAAGTTCTGGTAGCTCTATGAGTGGCAACCTCCTCCAAGAGAGCTTATTCCCTACCCAGGTCTGCTGCACCCAGATCCCCCGCCCATGCGGCAGGCCACTGCTGATCCATACCTCTGTAGGAGACACTCAAAGGCAGGTCTGACTCAGTCTCTGTGGGGTCTCCTGGTGTGCAAAAGGTTTTGTTTGAGCCCTCTGAGTGTCTGGTAGGTATGCGGCTTGATTCTAAATGTGGTTTCACCCCTCCTACTAAATAGATTTAAGGGTCTAGATCTGATAGATAGAGTGCCTGATGAACTATGGACGGAGGTTCATGACATTGTGCAGGAGACAGGGATCAAGATCATCTCCATGGAAAAGAAATGCAAAAAAGCTAAATGGCTATCTGGGAAGGCCTTACAAATAGCTGTGAAGAGAAGAGAGGCAAAAAGCAAAGGAGAAAAGGAAAGATATAAGCATCTAAATGCAGAGTTCCAAAGAATAGCAAGAAGAGATAAGAAAGCCTTCTTCAGCCATCAATGCAAAGAAACAGAGGAAAACAAGAGATTGGGAAAGACTAGAGATCTCTTCAAGAAAATTAGAGATACCAAGGGAACATTTCTTGCAAAGATGGGCTTGATAAAGGACAGAAATAGTCTGGACCTAACAGAAGCAGAAAATATTAAGCAGAGGTGGCAAGAATACTCAGAAGAACTGTACAAAAAATATCTTCATGACCCATATAGTCATGATGATGTGGTCACTAATCTAGAGCCAGACATCCTGGAATGTGAAGTCAAGTGGGCCTTAGAAAGCATCACTATGAACAAAGCTAGTGGAGGTGATGGAATTCCAGTTGAGCTGTTTCAAATCCTGAAAGATGATGCTGTGAAAGTGCTGCACTCAATATGCCAGAAAATTTGGAAAACTCAGCAGGGGCCACAGGACTGGAAAAGGTCAGTTTTCATTCCAATCCCAATGAAAGGCAATGCCAAACAATGCTCAAACTACTGAACAATTGCACTCATCTCACATGCTAGTAAAGTAATGCTCAAAATTCTCCAAGCCAGGCTTCAGCAATACATGAACCGTAAACTCCCTGACGTTCAAGCTGGTTTCAGAAAAGTAGAGGAACCAGAGATCAAAATGCTAACATCCGCTGGATCATGGAAAAAGCAAAAGAGTTCCAGAAAAACATCTATTTCTGCTTTATTGACTATGCCAAAGCCTTTGACTGTGTGGATCTCAATAAACTGTGGAAAATTCTGAAAGAGATGGGAATGCTAGACCACTTAACCTGCCTCTTGAGAAATCTGTATGCAGGTCAGGAAGGAACAGTTAGAACTGGACATGGAACAACAGACTGGTTCCAAATAGGAAAAGGAATATGTCAAGGCTGTATATTGTCACCCTGCTTCTTTAACGTCTATGCAGAGTACATCATGAGAAATGCTGGACTGGAAGAAGCACAAGCTGGAATCAAGATTGCTGGGAGAAATATCAATAACCTCAGATATACAGATGACACCACCCTCATGGCAGAAAGTGAAGAAGAGGTAAAATGCCTGTTGATGAAAGTGAAAAAGGAGAGCGAAAAAGTTGGCTTAAAGCTCAACATTCAGAAAATAAAGATCATGGTATCCAGTCCCATCACTTCATGGGAAATAGACGGGGAAACAGTGGAAACGGTGTCAGACTTTATTTTTTTGGGCTCCAAAATCACTGCAGATGGTGACTGCAGCCATGAAATTAAAAGACGCTTACTCCTTGGAAGAAAAGTTATGACCAACCTAGATAGTATATTCAAAAGCAGAGACATTACTTTGCTGACTACGGTCCATCTAGTCAAGGCTATGATTTTTCCTGTGGTCATGTATGGATGTGAGAGTTGTACTGTGAAGAAGGCTGAGTGCCAAAGAATTAATGCTTTTGAACTGTTGTGCTGGAGAAGACTCTTGAGAGTTGCTTGGATAGCAAGGAGATCAAACCAGTTCATTCTGTAGGAGATCAGCCCTGGGGTTTCTTTGGAAGGGATGGTGCTAAAGCTGAAACTCCAGTATTTTGGCCACCTCATGAGAAGAGTTGACTCATTGGAAAAGACTATGATGCTGGGAGGGATTGGGGGCAGGAAGAGAAGGGGACGACCTAGGATGGAATGGCTGGATGGCTTCACTGACTCGATGGATGTGAGTCTGAGTGAACTCCGGGAGATGGTGATGAACAGGGAGGCCTGGCATGCTGCGATTCATGGGGTCTCAAAAAGTCGGACACGACTGAATGACTGAACTGAACTGAACTGTCTTGCTGGGGCTTCTCCTTTGCCCTTGGATGTGGGTTATCTTTTTTTGATGGGATCCAACATTTTCCTGTTGACTGTTGTTCAGCAGCAAGTAGTAATTTTGGAGTTCTTGCAGGAGAAGATGAGCTCACGTCCTGTTACTCTGCCATCTAATGCATTTTAAAATTAATTTCTGTTTGGGGACATGCAATATAAAAAGAGGCAATATTGTGAAATCAAGAACCAAAAGTTGGGAGAAAGAGAGGTAAAGGAGCATGGTTTTTGTATCTTATTTATGTTAAGCTAGTATAAATTCTAATTAGAATGCTATAACTTTATAACATCAAATGTAACATCCATGGTAGCTACAAAGGAAATAGCAACAGAATATACACAAAAGGAAAATAGAAAGGAACTTAAACTTCTCACTATAAAAGTTCAACTAAACTCAAAACAAGACAATACTGAGGGTATTAGAGACAAACAATAAAAAGCTATAAAGATTTTTTTTAGAAAATATAATGATAGTCATAAGTCCCTTTTTACATGTAAGTGGATTAAACTATTCAATCAAATGACAGAAATTGACTGGACAGATAAAAACTTATGATCCAAATATATTCTGTTTACAAGAGATTAATTTTAAATTCAAAGACACAAACAGGTTGAAAGTAAAGGAATAAAAAATACAGTTCATGAAAATATTACCAAAAGATGCTAAGTGTGGCTATGTGAATACTAGAGAAAATAGACTGTAAAGAAAAATAGATATAAGAAGCAAATGATATATTTTAATAAAATTTTCAATACAGCAATACGTATAACAGCATTTACATACCTAATGACAGATGGTCAAAATATATGAAGCAAATATGCAGAAAGTTGAAGGAATAAATAGTTTTCAATAAAAGTTGGAGACTTTAATAACCCACTCACAAGTATAGACAGAACATGACAATGAGTCAGAAGATTATTAAGACAATCAATAACTTCACACAGTAAAGCACTAGGTATAATAGACAAATATAGAGCATTCTACCCAGCAACAAGAAAATGGACATTACTTTCAAGTGCACATGGGGCATTTTCTGGGATATACCATATACTGGGCGAAGAATAAAGTCATAGTATAATTTAAAATGTAGTAAATTGTAAATACACAATGGGATAAAGCTAAAAATCAATAACAAAAGGAAAACTAGAAAAAAATCAAATTTGTGGAAATTAAACAATGCACTTTTGAAAAACCAATTGATTGAAAAAGAAATTACAGCAGGAATTTGAAACAAATTAGAGGTGAGTAAAGATGAAAACACACCACTCAAAAACTTATAGTATGCACTAAAAGTAGGGCTAAGATGGAGCTTATAGCTATAAATACTTACATTGAAAAGCAAGAGAGATCTCAGAGAAACAATTTTATAATTTAAGAAACTAGAAAGACAAGAATAAATTAAACCCAAAGTTAGCAGGAGAAAGGAAATAATAGAAATTAGAGCAGAGACAAAGAAGGTAGAAAATAGAGAAATAGAGAAAACCAATGAAGTTCAAAGTTGGTTCTTTGAAAACATCAACAAAATTGATAAACCTTTAGCTAGATGAATAGATACAAAAATATAGAAGTCTAAATTTAGTAAAATCTGAAACAAAAGTGAGGACAGTACTAACTGATAATGCAGATATAAAAAGGAATAAAGAGAATAGTATAAATGATTGTATACCAATATATTGGGTAACATAGACAAAATGAACCAATTCCTAGAAGCATGAAAACCGCCAAGACTAAATCATGAATAACTAGAATATTTGAATAAAATTACAACTAGTAAAAAAGTTAATCAGTAATTAAAATTCAGAAGAAGACCCTAACTTGATGACTTTACTATGGAATTCTGCCAAACATTTTAAGAATTGATACCAATACTTCTCAAACATTTTCAACAAATTGAAGAGAAGGAAATACTTCCAAATTCATTCTGTGAGAGCAGCATTACACTGATACAAATGTCAGACAAAGATTCTGTAAGAAAAGGAAAGGACAGACCAGTAATTCTTGTGAACACTGATGTAAAGTCCTCAATAAAACAGTATCAAAAAGAATTCAGTTGCATATTATAAGAATTATACACCATGAACAATGTGATTTATTCCTGGAATGCAAGGATGGTTTAGCTTGTGAAAATTGATTAACATATTATGCCACATCAGCAGAATGTAGCAGGGCAGTGTGCGAGGAAGCACGTGATTATCTCTACACAAAGAGCACTTGAGAAGACTCAACACCTTTCATGATATTTTTAGAAATAGAAAGAAACTAACTCAACAATATAAAAGTTCCTACGTAATAACTGAAATTATGTAATCTTTGTAGTGGAGAAATTTACAAATTTAAAGTAATTACTATTTCAAGAAAAAACATCTCAATTTATAGATTTATTTTATATGCTGTTTTCATAGGCAGATGGGATGTTATAAGATAAGATATTACTGGTTTTAGTTTAGAAATGGCTCCTCTTTCCAAAGTATCACTACCTCTGCTCTAAAATCTTCAATATCATGCACATAAATATATCTAGCAAATAACTAAAAAAATTACTAACCACCATTAAAACATAATATAGTAAAATACCTAGCACAGTATCTGGAGATGATATCTTATGTTTTCCCTGTTTCAAGTAGGATTGATTGATTAGAAAAGAACCACAAGGTATACTTGCAATGGTGGCTAGAAGCTTGTACTTTCCAGGTGGCTCAGTGATAAAGAATCCACCCACTACTGTAGGAGCTGCAGAAGAAACATGGGTTCAACTCCTGAATCAGGAAGATCCCCTGGAGTAGAAATGGGAACCACCTCCAGTATTCATACCTGGGAAATCCCAAGAACAGAAGAGCCTGGAGAGCTACAGCCCATGGGGTCCCAAGAGTTGGACATAACTCACTGACTAAATGACAAACAACAACAACATTTATCCTATCCTTCTGATTATGTTTTGTTTTGTGTGTGTGTGCTCAATCATGTTTGACTCATGACCTCATGGACTATAACCTGTCAGATTCTTCCGTCCATGAGATTTCTTAGACAAGAATACAGGAGTGAATTGCCATTTCTTTCTCCAAGGGTTCTTCCTGACCCAGGGATTGAACTCAAGTTTCCTATGACTCCTGCATTGGCAGGTGCATTCTTTATCACTGAGCCACCTGGGAAGACAGTGGATACATGGAAAGATAAATGTAATAATTATTTTAAAAGTCTATTGTATATTTCTCATTGGCAATTTTGACAAAGGCAGCACAGCTTATATTGATTCATGTTTATACTTTTTGGAGGTTAAGAAGCCCTCAGTTTAGTTCAGTTCAGTCACTCAGTCGTGTCTGTCTCTTTGCGACCCCATGAATCGCAGCACACCAGGCCTCCCTGTCCATCACCAACTCCCGGAGTTCACTCAGACTCACGTCCATCAAGTCAGTGATGCCATCCAGCCATCTCATCCTCAGTCGTCCCCTTCTCCTCCTGTCCCCAATCCCTCCCATCATTAGAGTCTTTTCCAATGAGTCAACTCTTCACGTGAGGTGGCCAAAGAACTGGAGTTTCAGCTTTAGTATCATTCCTTCCAAAGAAATCCCAGGGCTGATCTCTTTCAGAATGGACTGGTTGGATCTCCTTGCAGTCCAAGGGACTCTCAAGAGTCTTCTCCAACACCACAGTTCAAAAGCATCAATTCTTTGGCGCTCAGCCTAGCTAAGCCCTTTTACTCACATGTTGTTACTCCTTATATGAGATACTCTCATTTAGAGCTCATATACAGATTTTGAACAACCATTCTCAGCCATTCTGAAAATAGCTACACTTCATTTCAGTTTCCAGATCATTTGTTTATAATACAAATTACCAAACGTTTGAAAAACTAAAGCAAAGGTTAAGGACTAAATCACACAGCATATGCCATCTTCATGTTAAGGAAGAATTGCAAGATCTTTACATGTTTACATGTTTTAACATGTTATATATATTAAATTAATATTTGGTGGATAGTGTAACATGGATAAAATAAAGGTATCTGGGTTGCACGCTGAGAAAGTGTTAGTAGCTTAGTCGTGTCTGACACTTTGAGACCCCATGGACTCTAGTCCACAAGGCTCCTCTCTACATGGGATTTTCCAGAGAAGAATACTGGAGTGGGTTGCCATTTCCTCCTCTAGGGGATCTTTCCAACCCAGAGATAGAACCCGGGTCTCCTGCACTGCAGGCAGATTCTTTACTATCAAAGCCAACAACAGGGAACCAGGATTGAATGCTAGATCATTGTAAATTTTAAATGAGGTGATACTTAAAAAAAATTAAGAAAGTATATATAATAAATTATTATTTAATGATATTAAGCTCTATAAACACTATCAGTGATCATAATAGCAATGAGATTTAGAGCATGGAGCTAAGTCATGCCATTTCTAAAACCTATATAAAATTCTTAAGCATTCAGGGACACAAAAAGTATAAGAGGGCTAATTACTTCAGCTCTGTATATTTCTGAGGATTCTTTGATTTTCTCTTTATCTGTTGATTTGCACAGCTATCTGTTCTGGAACAAGCTGATAATATTATTCTACAGCAGCCAAGTAGAGAAATTCTAGGTAAGAACTTCAACAAAACTTGAGGACAAAAACAATATGGAATTGACTGTACAAAAAAGATCTTCACAACCCAGATAATCATGATGGTGTGATCACTTACCTAGAGCCAGACATCCTGGAATGTGAAGTCAACTGGGCCTTAGGAAGCATCACTACGAACAAAGCAAGTGGAGGTGATGGAATTCCATTGAGCTATTTCAAATCGTAAAAGATGATGCTGTGAAAGTTGCACTCAATATGCCACCAAATTTGGAAAACTAAGCAGTGGGCATAGAACTAGGAAAGGTCAGTTTACATTCCAATCCCCAAAGAGAGGCAATGCCAAAGAATGCTCCAACTACCACACAATTGCACTCAACTCACACACTAATAAAGCAATGCTCAAAATTCTCCAAGCCAGGCTTCAGCAATACGTGAACTGTGAAATTCCAGATGTTCAAGCTAGTTTTAAAAAAGGCAGAGGAACCAGAGATCAAATTACCAACATCTCCTGGATAATCGAAAAAGCAAGATAATTCCAGGAAAACACCTACTTCTGCTTTATTGACGACGCCAAAGCCATCGACCTGGTGGATCACAATAAACTGTGGAAAATTCTTAAAGAGAAGGGAATACCAAACCACCTGATCTGGCTCTTGAGAAATCTATACGCAGGTCAGGAAGCAACAGGTAGAACTGGACAGGGAACAACAGACTGGTTCTAAATAGGGAAAGGAGTACGTCAAGGTTGTATATTGTCACCCTACTTATTTAACTTGTATGCAGTATCATGAAAAATGCTGGGCTGGATGAAGCAGAATCTGAAATCAAGTTTGCCAGGAGAAATATCAATAACCTCAGATATGCAGATGACACCACCCTTATTGCAGAAAGTGAAGAAGACTTAACGAGCCTCTTGATGAAAGTGAAAGAAGAAAGTGAAAAAGCTGGCTTAACGCTCAACATTCAGTAAATGAAGATCATAGAAGACTCTTAAGAGTCCCTTGAACTGCAAGGAGATCTGACCAGTCCATCCTAAAGGAATCAGTCCTGGGTGTTTATTTGAAAGACTGATGTTGAAGCTGAAACTCCAATACTTTGACCACGTGATGCAAAGAGTTGACTCATTTAAAAAGACCGTGATGCTGGGAAAGATTGAAAGCAGGAGGAGAAGGGGACAACAGAGAATGAGATGGTTGGATAGCATCAATGACTCAATGGACATGAGTTTTAGTGAACTCTGGGAGTTGGTGATGGACAGAGAGGCCTGGTGTGCTGCAGTCCATGGGGTCAGAAAGAGTCAGATATGACTGAGAGACTGAACTGAGCTGAACTGAACTGACAGATATATATCTTTCTTCATCACTGTATAATCTTTTTTTCTTATTGCTTTCTTTTCCATTCATTTTCTGCTAAGTAAATCTTTTGAAGCATATTTTTCAGCTGTTATATGGTGCCTATTTTGTTAGTGTATGGAATGTTTGTATACATTTGGTTTGTTGATAATTGGAAACATTTATTTGCTTATTTGGATCACTGTGATGTTGAATAGTTTACCTTGGAAGTGAACCATGATCATTCTCTTACTTTTGAGATTGCAAGAAAGTATTACATTTTTGGAATCTTTAGATGACTGTGAGGGTTACTCCATTTTTATTAAGGGATTCTTGCCCATAGAAGTAGATATAATGGTCATCGGAGTTACATTTGCCCATTCACATCCATTTAAGTTCACTGATATCTCAAATGTTGATAGTCATTCTTGCGATCTCCTATTTGATCACATTCAAGTTACCTTGATTCATGAAGCTAACATTCCATGTTCCTATGCAATATTGTTCTTTACAGCATCACACTTTACTTTCACCACCAGACACATTCACAACCAGGCAAAGCAGAACCATCGTTTCTGCTTTGATTCAGCCTCCTCATTCTTTCTGCAGCTATTTCTCCACTCTTTCCCAGTAGTATATTGGACACCTACCAACCTGGGGGACTCATCTTTCAGTGTCATACTGAAAGGTTGTTGTTGAATCACCACGCTGGGATTCTTTGCCCCTGGAGGAGAAGAATTCTATTCGGGGCCAGAGATGAGCATTGATCGCTCAGAGCTTTTGTGTAATAAAGATTTATTAAAGTATAAAGGAGACAGTGAAAGCTTCAGACATAGGCATCAGAAGGGGGCAGAAAGAGTATGAACTTACTAATCTTCAGCTGGATGTTATATAGTCACTAGCAGTCTGTTTCTCATGATGTACTCTGCATATAAGTTAAATAAGCAGGGTGACAATATACAGCCCTGACGTACTCCTTTTCCTATTTGGAACCAGTCTGTTGTTCCATGTCCAGTTCTAGCTGTTGCTTCCGGACCTGCATGCAGGTTTCTCAAGAGGTAGGTCAGGTGGTCTGGTATTCCCATCTCTCTTAGAATTTTCCACAGTTTATTGTGATCCACACAGTCAAAGACTTTGGCATAGTCAATAAAGCAGAAATAGATGTTTTCCTGGAATTCTCTTGCTTTTTCCATGATCCAGCAGATGTTGGCAATTTGATCTCTGGCTCCTCTGCCTTTTCTGAAATCAGCTTGAACATCTGGAAGGTCACGGTTCATGTATTGCTGAAGCCTGGCTTGGAGAATTTTGAGCATTACTTTACTAGCATGTGAGATGAGTGCAATTGTGTGGTAGTTTGAGCATTCTTTGGCATTGCCTTTCTTTGGGATTGGAATGAAAATTGACCTTTTATAGCCTTGTGGCCACTGCTGAGTTTTCCTAATTTTCTGGCATATTGAGTGCAGCCCTTTCACAGTATCATCTTTCAGGATTAGAAAGAGCTCAATTGGAATTCCATTACCTCCACTAGCTTTGTTCTCAGTGATGCTTTCTAAAGCCCACTCGCTTTCACATTCCAGGATGCCTGGCTCTAGATGAGTGATCACACCATGGTGATTATCTTGGCCATGAAGATCTTTATTGTATAGTTCTTCTGTATATTCTTGCCACCTCTTCAGAAACGCTGGACTGGAAGAAACACAACCTGGAATCAAGATTGCCAGGAGAAATATCAATAACCACAGATATGCAGATTACACCACTCTTAAGGCAGAAAGTGAAGAGGAACTCAAAAGCCTCTTGATGAAAGTGAAAGAGGAGCGTGAAAAAGTTGGCTTAAAGCTCAACATTCAGAAAACGAAGATCATGGCATCTGGTCCCATCATTTCATCGGAAATAGATGGGGAAACAGGGGAAACTGTGTCAGACTACATTTTTGGGGGGGCTCCAAAATCACTGCAGATGGTGACTGCAGCCATGAAATTAAAAGACACTTACCCCTTGGAATAAAAGTTATGACCAACCTAGATAGCATATTCAAAAGCAGAGACATTACTTTGCTGACTAAGGTCCGTCTAGTCAAGGCTATGGTTTTCCCTGTGGTCATGTATGGTTGTGAGAGTTGGACTGTGAAGAAAGAAGGCTGAGCACCGAAGAATTGATGCTTTTGAACTGTGGTGTTGGAGAAGACTCTTGAGAGTCCCTTGGACTGCAAGGAGATCCAACCAGTCCATTCTGAAGATTAGTCCTGGGATTTCTTTGGAAGGAATGATGCTAAAGCTGAAACTCCAGTACTTTGGCCACCTCATGCAAAGAGTTGACTCACTGGAAAAGATTCTGATGCTGGGAGGGATTGGGGGCAGGAGGAGAAGGGGACAACAGAGGATGAGATGGCTGTATGGCATCACTGACTCAATGGACGTGAGTCTGAGTGAACTCCTGGAGTTGGTGATGAACACGGAGGCCTGGCATGCTGCGATTCATGGGGTCGCAAAGAGTCAGACACGACTGAGCGACTGAACTGAACTGATCAGTCTGTTAATGAAAGAAAGGAATGTTTTAAAACTCAGAATGGCACCAGGCCCCTCCCCCATAAGATGCATTTTGTGATAATCTTTACCACCAAAAAGTTCATCCTGAGCCATAAAATGATTAACTTGAATCTTGGAGAAGGGCAGATCACCATACAAATAGTTTCATTTACATAGATTAGAGGAATAATACCTGAGTATAACACACTGGTTTGTCAAGTAGGTTCTGAGTCAAAAGGGGGAACCAACTTGAAGCCAGAGTTTGGGGTAAATGTATAGTACATTAGCATAGCTTAAGATAAACATTTCCATAAGAAAAGGGCATTGGTTAACATCAGGTGAAACCAAGTGTCACTATGGCAACACAGAATTTTAAGAGAAACCTCCTTTTAAATTTGTATAGAGAAGGAAAAAATATCGCTAGTTTGTTTCCTCCTGCTGCTTAAGAGAGATAAAAATGTCTGGCATTTGCAGGCTATTTCCTCTGTTTGGAGACCCCTGGCCTTCCTGCCTGTTACCCTCTCAGTACCTTTTTGCCTTTTCATACTCTTCATGGAGTTCACAAGGCAAGAAAATTGAAGTGGTTTGCCATTGCCTCCTCCAGTGGACCACATATTTTCAGGCCCTAATGAGCAGGAACATGTCCTTCAGCCATTCAGCATAGTTGGGTAACATGTCCGGTGTCATCGTTGTCCCACTGCTGTTGCTCATTGAGCATGTATAGCTTTACTGGGTGTTGAGTGGGAAAGGAGTACATCAAGGTTGTATATTGTGACCCTGCATATTTAACATATATACAGAGTACATCATATGAAATATTGGGCTGGATGACTCACAAGCTGGAATCAAGATTGCCAGGAGAAGTATCAACAACCTCAGATATGCAGATGATACCACTTTAATGGCATAAAATGAAGAGGAACTAAAGAGCCTCTTGATGAAAGTGAAAGGAGAGTGAAAAAGCTGGCTTAAAACTCAACATTAAAAAAATGAAGATCATTACATCTGGTCTCATCATTTTATGTCAAATAGATGGGGGAAAAGTGGAAACAGTGTCAGATTTCATTTTCTTGTGATCCAAAGTCACTGTGGATGGTGACTATAGCCACAAATTAAGAGACACCTTCTCCTTGTAAGAAAAATTATGACAAATCTAGACATTGTGTTAAAAAGCAGAGTCATCATTTTGCTAACAGAAGTCCATCTAGTTAAAGCTGTGCTTTTTCTGGTAGTCATGGATGGATGTAAGAGTTAGACCATAAAGAGGGCTGAGCACCAAATAATTGATATTTTTGAACTGTGATGTTGGAGAAGACTCTTGAGAGTCTCTTGGACTGCTAAGAGATCAAACCAGTCAATTCTAAAATAAATCAACACTGAATATTCATTGAAAGTCTTGATGTAGCTGAAGCTACAATATTTTGACCACCTGATATGTAGGGCCAACTCACTGAAGAAGACCCAGATGCTGGGAAAGATTGAAGGTGGGAAGGGAAGGGGATGACAGAGGATGAAATTGTTGGATGGTGTTACCGACTTAATGGACATAAGTTTCAGCAAGTTCTAGGAGATAGTGAAGGACAGGGAAGCCTGGTGTGCTGCAGTTATGGGGTTGTAAAGAGTAGGACACAACTTAGCAACTGAACAATGACAACAAGAACTTTCTTATTTTCCACCTGTCAAAATTATTTGCAAAAGGGAAAATAGGAATGATATTAAATTAAAAATGTATTCTTTAGGAAAGGAAATTCTTAGAGTGCATATTAAATTTATCTTATGCTTTCTGAGAGAAAGTAGCACTGCTACACTAATTTACTTCAACTCCTTAAACTTTCAACACTAAGGAAGACAGAATTGTTTGCTTTGTCTTTCTGATTTCTTAATCAAGTACTTTATTCAAAGAAACTTGTTAGGTAGAGAAGTCAAAGAAAAGACTGGGGAATCCCTTGGTGGTTCAGTGGTTAGGATTCCAAGCTTTCATTGCTTATCAGGTGGGCTGGGCTCACTACCTGATCAGGAAACTAAGATCTCACAAGCCAAAGAAATATAAAAATTGAAAGACTGATTGACTGATTTTGAAAGGTGATGATTCCTAAGTAGGTTTAAAAATGCTTAAGTGAAGTGACAAGGGAATAAAAGTGTTTCTCTTCAGATGCTTTTGCCATTTATTAATAGAAGATATAAACACATTTACTGTGATGAGTCAAGAACCTAAAGAAGTTTTATTTTCTACCCATTTTATAAATTCAGTTAATCAAATTGCAAATACTGACCATGATGTAGACACCAAAGGGTATAGAAATATGAGTTAAGACCTAGGAGTTAACCTCTCTAACTATGTGACCTGTGGTGACTTAACTCTCATGAATTTGTTCTCCAGGTGGTGCTAGTGGTAAAGAACCCTTCTGTCAGTGCAGGAGACATGGGTTCTATCACTGGGTCAGGAAGATCCCCTGAAGTATGGTAGGGTAACCCATTCCAGTATTGCCACCTGGAGAATCCCATGGACAGAGAAGCCTATCAGGTTCAAAGGGTCGCAAAGCGTAAGGCACAACTCAAGTGACTTAACATGGATATAGCCCAAAGAGGAGAACATTATGAACCTAACTAGGTTGCTTAATGTTTAGTTTTATGAAGGCTGCCATATATTAGAAAGAATCAAAGCTGATCAATTAATGTTGCTGATACCTCACATTGAGTAGGAAAACTGTTTGATTTATTGATGATAATCCAAGGGCCATGAAGTTGAAAAAAGCTCTGGAGACACCATCCACACTTATAGCAATGTTATCAGTTACCATAACTCCATTGACAGAGGCTAAACTCGTCTTTGATTGTTTTATATACATGAACCAACATATTTCACATATCCCCTTTTGCAGCTGGTTTTAAATGTTTTTATTATGTACCTGTTAAAAACAAAAACAAAAAAATCTCTTGTGAATAAGACTTCTTCATGAGATTTAATGGGCTTCCCTGGTAACTCAGCTGGTAAAGAATGCACCTGCAATATGGGAGACCTGGGTTCAGTCCCTGGGTTGGGAAGATCCCCTGGAGAAGGGAACAGCTACCCACTCCATTATTCTGGCCTAGAGAACTCCATGGACTGTATATTTTTAGTCCATAGGGTTGCAAAGAGTCAGACATTACTGAGCAACTTTCACCTCACATGAGATTTCAATTATATCTGATTCAGAGGTTTGAAAAAAAAAAAGCTGGAAATACACTGATACTAGGTCAAATGCTAATTAACTTCAAGTTTCTCAGTTCCATAATTTAATGTATCTGTTTGGATATTTTCCATTAGAAAATGTGATGACTCTTAGTCCAGCATGTTCCATCTTTGACTAGTTCTGATAATTTAATGTTCTCCCTCATTCCTATCCAAATATTTGCAAAAAAAATCATTTAACAAATATTTATGAGGTAAATATATGTGTCAAGTACCACGGTAGGCTCTAAAAATGTGTTTGTGAGCATCACTTACTCAGTTTCTATCTCACTAAATGGAAGGTTAACTGAAGCAAACCTATACTGACATTCTATTACATGTATACTGTGTGTTATAAGACAAGTAATACCAATTCTATTGAACAGATGAGTCAAATCAAATAGAAAGTTATTAAATGTTTGAATGCATTTATTAGTATTCCCTGAAATGTATAGATTCAAGTGTTAAATATAATAAGTATCAAACAGCTATTGTCTTTGTTACTTGTTAATGATAGTAACAATATGCATGCCTCTGTGTGTTCAGTTGTACCTGACTCTTTGTGTCCCCATGGACTGTATCCTACTGGGCTCCTCATTTCATGGAATTTTCTAGGCAGAACAGTGGAATGCGTTGCCATGTTCTTCTCTAAGGGATCTTCCAGACCCAGGGATTGAACCTGTGTCTCCTGCATTAGCAGGCAGATTCCTTACTACTGAGCTCCCTGGGAAACTCAGTAATAATGTAGATAAGATGATTTATGTTGTCTTTAAAGTTTCTTTATTCAGAGTACTTACTTCACTTGTTAATATACATGCCCACATAGGATAGTATACAAGACACAGTTATACTTCTCCACCCTTATCAATCACATTATTGCTTCACAGTAGCTAAAAAAATGAAAAAAAATATTACCAATAATCTTTACTTCCTGTCAATGTTTCAGTGTTCTGATTGCATCAATGAAAAGATGTTTTAGTCATTGATCTGTTACTTATGTAACTGCTTTAATGTGTTTCACTCTATCGCTGATGTTCCCAGATGAGCTTGTTGGCAACATGCCGTCCATCAAAAGAAAATTTCTGAATATCATGTAGAGCTATGAACTCAGACAAGCTCTGTCCAATTGTGTACTTTAGTCTGATTACAAATACGAGTAGGTACAGCCTGTGTAGAGGTAGCAGGGCAATTTTTTTTATGAAATGTCACTCTTTGAACCTTCTTAATTTAACAAAGAGGCAATCTGTCATCTTCTCTTGAGAATATGTTTATATGTGGGATTTAACTTACATAAGTGGCAGGCAATAATGACAATTGCCCTCTCTTACCCAGATGAGTTGTTTTTTAAATGGCTATATACTGTTTTAAACTTCACTGTGTAGTCAATATAGCACTCAGGTGGCAGACTTTAACATAAATAATATTTGAAGAATATGGATATAAACACATAAATATAGGTTCAGTATGAACTGCCTACATACAGCATATTTCAAAGTGAGTTTGTGTGTACACATTTTCTTTGCAGACTTAAGGTTACAATGCACAATTGAATCAACCAGTGTATTTTATATCTAATTCAATAGGGCACCATTATAACATCATTCGTGCACTGGATTAAATTCATACCTATGCCCAGTAGCTCATTTGTTTGTGACCAATAGCTATATATATAGTCCCTCAGGGTTTAATCCAGGAAATTCAGATCATTCTCAAAGGTTAATCACAAAGAAATGGACACCACTGGATATGAAAATAAATTTTATATTGGAGAGTACATTTAATATATTATGTGTCCTGCACCTCAATATTATTGTGTACATTTCCTTAAAAACAAGGATAAAGACATTCTTTTTAAAACCATAGTAATTTTTTAATCAAAATTTAAAAATATATGTATATATCAAACATTATCCACAGTTCATACCTAAATCCTGTCAGTTGTCTCAACAATGTCCTCTATAGGTTTTGTTCTTTCTTTGATATAGGATTCAACAGAGGAGTACTCATTGTATTTAGTTGCTTTCACTCTTCAGCAACTTTAATTTCACAGGGTTTCTTTAATAGTTTTGCTTGACCTGAATATTTCTGAAATAGAATGTCTTCCATTTTCTGTTTCTTGGCTGTTTTCTCAGGATTTGATTGAAATTATGCACTTTAGGGATGCATATCACAGACATACTACTGTATTATTCTCAGTGTTGTTGATCCCAGTTAAAATCAGTTTGTTAAGATAGTATGCCTTAGTTCTCTCCACTGTAAACTTATTATTTTCACTCTGACTTTATATTTTTGGGCTCTAAAATCACTGCAGATGGTGATTGCAGCCATGAAATTAAAAGACATTTACTCTTTCGAAGGAATTATATGACCAACCTAGATAGCTTATTAAAAAGCAGAGACATTACTTTGCCAATAAAGGTCTGTCTAGTCATGCCTATGGTTTTTTCAGTAGTCAGTTATGGATGTGAGAGTTGGACTAAAAGAAAGCTGAGCGCCAAAGAATTGATGTTTTTGAACTGTGGTGTTGGAGAAGACTCTTGAGAGTCCCTTGGACTGCAAGATGATCCAACCAGTCCATCCTAAAGGAGATCAGTCCTGGGTGTTCATTGGAAGGACTGATGTTGAAGCTGAAACTCCAGTACTTTGGCCACTTGATGCGAAGAGCTGACTCATTTGAAAGACCCTGATGCTGGGAAAGATTGAGGGCAGGAAAAGGGGATGACAGAGGATAAGATGGTTGGATGGCATCACTGACTCAATGGACATGGGTTTGGGTAGAATCTAGGAGTTGGTGATAGACAGGGAGGCCTGGCATTCTCTGGTTCATGGGGTCACAAAGAGTTGGACACGACTGAGCAACTGAACTGAACTGACTTATAAGTATTTGGGATGAAATTCTTTTAAAGCATGTAAATACCCTTTTCTTCAATCAAATTATTAATTTTAGTCTCACTGGATGATTTTCTAACTTCCTCATTTCATCTATATGAGTTGCCATTAAAAGAAAAAGAAGGGCTTTCCATTTGAATATATTTACTTATTCATTCTTTAATATATTAATACTAGTATGGGCTCATCTCATCCTCTGTTGGCCATTTCTCCTTCTGACCTCAATCTTTCCCAGCATCAGGGTCTTTTCCAATGAGTCAGCAACAGAGAAAAATAGATGACATCATCGACTCAATGGACATAAATTTGAGCAAAGTTTGGAAGATAGTGAAGGACAGGGAGACCTGGCATACTGTAGTCCATGGGGTCACAAAGAGTCAGGCACGACATAGCAACCGAAAAAGAACAGCCATAATGGGTTTATATCATCCTATGTTATTTAGAGCATTATAATCCAATAGTACCTTCATTTTGGTATTCACATTTTTCCAAATTACACTTAAAGCTCCTACATGACAGCAATTATGCCCTTTTGATTTGTCTCTAGCATTCTTTGAGCAACTCTGGACACAACAAAATGAACATATTCCAGGATAATCTTCTAGTTTCCCTGCTTCAGTATTGGATTTAGCCTTTACTCTAGGGAGTATGGAGAAGGAAATGGTACCCCACTCCAGTACTCTTGCCTGGAAAATCCCATGGATGGAGGAGCCTGGTAGGCTGCAGTCCATGGGGTCGCTAAGAGTTGGACACAACTGAGCTACTTCTCTTTCACTTTCATTTTCATGCATTGGAGAAGGAAATGGCAACCCACTCCAGTATTCTCGCCTAGAGAATCCCAGGGACAGGGGAGCCTCGTGGGCTGCCGTCTGTGGGGTCACACAGAGTCGGACACGACTGAAGTGACTTAGCAGCAGCAGCAGCAGCAGCAGCTAGGGAGTATTGATTCCTTAAGTGAAACATAAGATTTTGATAAGAATGTCTAACAACTAAAGTGTTCATTATTGGAGTATCATTGCTTCAGGATACTCGCATTGGACACAGCTAAAAAATGTAGATATTATAGATATTGTTTATGTTTGGAGATTCATTCTCTACCCCTTGTCCCTTTTCCCTTTTGTTCTCTTACCTCTCTTTCCTCCCAATATAATAAGAAACTACAAGGTGAACTCTAGTCCTCTTTCAAGTTTTTTGACTTAGTTTTCCAAAAGTGAAAGACCTGGCTCCAAAATTGTCAATGCATTCATTCACTGGAAAATGGTTTTGGAGTTCACATATTTATTTAGGGAGATGCATATCAATATGTGCACAAATCATAAAAATATATCAACAGTTTGTTAGAAACTAATATCACTTCTTGTAATCAACATTAAAAGTATATTACTGTAGCTCCAAAATCCCTCATTCTCTTTCCTACTAAGTGTTACACTCATAAGGTAATCCATATCCTCGTTTTAGATAATTCATGTATGCCTTAAAACTATGTAACAATGGAATCTTATTGTCTGAATTATTTTGTGATATTATGTTTCTCATGTTTATTCATGATGTTTTAAATTACAAATTTGTTTGTTTTCATAGTGATATGGCATTGTATTGCATGACTATGTCACAGTTTACTGAATTTGATGGGCCTTTCTTTGTGTTTTTGTTTATAATTGGAACTATCATGTAAAGGGGGCTTTCTTCCTGGAACAGTAGTAAAGAACTCACCTTCCAATGCAGGAGATTTGGATTTGATCCCTGGTCTGGGGAAGAACCCCTAGAAAAAGAAATGGCCACCCACTCCAATATTCTTGCTGGGGAAGTCCCATGGACAGAGGAGCCTGGCAGGCTACAGTTCATGGGGTTGCAGAAGAGTTGGATACAACTTAGTGACTTAACAACAACATCATCATCATCAAGTAAAGGCCTACTAAAAACACCTTTTCACATGTCTTTGGCAAATAATGTACACATTTATTTTAGCTAGGTACCTAGGTGTGGTGTTGCTGAATCTCAGTATGTTTGTATGTTTAGCCCTAGAAGATAGTGCAAAGGATTTGGTTGGGCGATTCTATTTAAATTGACACCAGATGTAAACAAGATTTTCATTTATACTTTATTTTTTTTCCTAACATTTGGCATTATCTTTATTTCATTGTATCCATTCTTTTCAGTACACAGCTGTATTGCATTGCAATTTTAAATTGTGTTTTTGTGATGAGTAATGATTTTAAACATATTTTTGTGAGTTTGGTGACCATTTCATATCATTTTTATAGTGCATAAATTCAAGTCATTTGCCCATATTATCTACTGCATAGTCAGTAATATTCTTATCAATTGTAAGGGTTCTTTATGTATTCCAGCTAGAAGTTCTTTATCAAATATGTGCATTGACAATAACTTCTGATAATTTATGGCTTCACTTTTGACTCTCAGTGGTATAATTCTTAATTCTAATGAGCAATTTGACATTTTATAGCTATTCTTTTCATCTTGATAAAAAGCTTTTATTGTTTTGTATTCACTTTTCTACAGTATAACTAAAATTGAGGTTTTGTGTACGATATGAAGTAAGATGGAATATTTTTAGTCATAGAGATATCCAGTTGACTTAGTGTATTTATTGAGAAAATAATATTTTATTTTTCTTTTAACACTGACATATTGTTTGTAAATCAAGTGGCAACGTATGTTTGTATCTGCTTCTGGAAACCATTCTGACATATTTGTGTGCGTATGTTTTTTTTTTTTAATCATTGCTTTTATACTGGCCTTGTTTATATAGCCAGTATAAAAACCTTCATACTTTTTATTTTTTTTAATTTTTGTGTTAATTTTTTAAAAATATAAATTTATTTAATTGGAGGCTAATTAATTTACAGTATTGTATTGGTTTTGCCATACATTGACATGAGTCCGCCACGGGTGTACATGAGTTCCCCATCCTGAGCCCCCCTCCCTCCTCCCTCCCCATCACATCCCTCTGGGTCATTGCAGTGCACCCACCCCGAGCACCCTGTATCATGCATTGAACATGAACTGGCGATTCGTTTCACATATGATAATATACATGTTTCAGTGCCATTCTCCCATACCATCCCACCCTCACACTCTCCCAGAGTCCAAAAGACTGTTCTATACATCTGTGTCTCTTTTGCTATTTCGCATACAGGGTTATCATTACCATCTTTCTAAATTCCATATATAGCGTTAGGATACTGTATTGGTGTTTTTCTTTCTGGCTTACCTCACTCTGTATAATAGGCTCCAGTTTCATCCACCTCATTAGAACTGACTCAATGTTTTTTTTTTAATGGCTGAGTAATATTCTATTGTGTATATGTACCACAAATTTCTTATCCATTCGTCTGCTGATGGACATCTAGGTTGCTTCCATGTCCTGGCTATTATAAACAGTGCTGCGATCAACATTGGGGCACACGAATCGCTTTCAATTCTGATTCCCTCGGTGTGTATGCCCAGCAGTGGGATTGCTGGGTCATATGACAGTTCTATTTCCAGTTTTTTAAGGAATCTCCACACTGTTCTCCATAGTGGCTGTACTAGTTTGCATTCCCATCAACAGTGTAAGAGGGTTCCCTTTTCTCCACACCCTCTTCAGCATTTCCTGCTTGTAGACTTTTGGATTGAAGTCATTCTGACTGGCGTGAATTGGTACCTCACTGTGGTTTTGATTTGCATTTCTCTGATAATGAGTGATGTTGGGCATCTTTTCATGTGTTTGTTAGCCATCTGTATGTCTTCTTTGGAGAAACGTCTTTTTAGTTCTTTGGCCCATTTTTTGATTGGGTAGTTTATTTTTCTGGAATTGAGCTGCAGGAGTTGCTTGTATATTTTTGAGATTAGTTGTTTGTCAGTTGCTTCGTTTGCTATTATTTTCTCCCATTCTGAAGGTTGTCTTTTCACCTTGCTTATAGTTTCCTTTGTTGTGCAAAAGCTTTTAATTTTAATTAGGTCCCATTTGTTTATTTTTGCTTTTATTTCCAATATTCTGGGAGATGGGTCATAGAGGATCCCACTGTGATTTATGTTGGACAGTATTTTGCCTATGTTTTCCTCTAGGAGATTTATAGTTTCTGGTCTTATGTTTAGATCTTTAATCTTTTTGAGTTTATTTTATATCCTGCAACTTTACTATATTCATTGATTAGCTCTAATAATTTTCTGGTCTTGGCGTTAGGTTTTCTATGTAGAGGATCATGTCATCTGCAAACAGTGAGAGTTTTGCTTCTTCTTTTCCAATCTGGATTCCTTTTTTTTTTTTTCTTTTTATGCTTAGATTGCTGTGCCTAAAACTTCCAAAACTATGTTGAATGGTAATGATGAGAGTGGGCACCCTTTTCTTGTTCCTGACTTTAGGGGAAATGCTTTCAATTTTTCACCATTGAGGATAATATTTGCTCTGGGTTTCTCATATACAGCTTTTATTATGTTGAGATATGTTCCTTCTATTCCTGCTTTCTGGAGAGTTTTTTTTTATCATAAATGGTTGTTGAATTTTGTCAAAGGCTTTCTCTGCATCTATTGAGAAAATCATATGGTTTTTATTTTTCAATTTGTTAATGTGGTATATTACATTGATTGATTTGTGGATATTGAAGAATCCTTGCATCCCTGGGATAAAACCCACTTGGTCATGATGTATGATCTTTTTAATCTGCTGTTGGATTCTATTTGCTAGAATTTTGTTAAGGATTTTTGCATCTATGTTCATCAGTAATATGGGCCTGTAGCTTTTTTTTTTGTTTGTGGCATCTTTGTCAGGTTTTGGTATTAAGGTAATGGTGGCCTCATAGAATGAGTTTGCCAGTTTACCTTCCTCTACAATTTTCTGGAAGAGTTTGAGTAGGTTAGGTGTTAGCTCTTCTCTAAATTTTTGGTAGAATTCAGCTGTGAAGGAGTCTGGTCCCGGGCTTTTGTTTGCTGGAAGATTTCTGATTACAGTTTCAATCTCCGTGCTTGTGTTGAGTCTGTTAAGATTTTCCATTTCTTCCTGGTTCAGTTTTGGTAGGTTGTACTTTTCTAAGAATATGTCCATTTCTTCCATGTTGTCCATTTTATTGGCATATAGTTGTTGATAGTAGTCTCTTATGATCCTTTGTATTTCTGTGTTGTCGTGATCTCTCCATTTTCATTTCTAATTTTGTCGATTTAATTTTTCTCCCTTTGTTTCTTGATGAGTCTGGCAAATGGTTTGTCAATTTAATTTATCTTCTCAAAGAACCAGCTTTTGGCTTTGTTGATTTTTGCTATGGTCTCTTTTGTTTCTTTTGCATTTATTTCTGCCCAAATTTTTAAGATATCTTTCCTTCTACTAACCCTGGGATTCTTCATTTCTTCCTTTTCTAGTTGCTTTAGGTGTAGAGTTAGGTTATTTATTAGACTTTTTTTCTTGTTTCTTGAGGTAAGCCTATATTGCTAGGAACCTTCCCCTTAGCACTGCTTTTACAGGGTCCCATAGGTTTTGGGTTGTTGCGTTTTCATTTTCATTCTTTTCTATGCATATTTTGATTTCTTTTTTGATTTCTTCTGTGATACGTTTTTTGTTCCGCCTCCATATGTTGGAATTTTTAATAGTTTTTCTCCTGTAATTGACATCCAATCTTACTGCATTGTGGTCAGAAAAGATGCTTGAAATGATTTCAATTTTTTTGAATTTACCAAGGCTAGATTTATGGCCCAGGATGTGATCTATCCTGGAGACAGTTTTATGTGCACTTTGAGAAAAAGGTGAAATTCATTGTTTTGGGATGAAATGTCCTATAGATATCAATTAAGTCTAACTGGTTTATTGTATCATTTAAAGTTTGCGTTTCCTTGTTAATTTTCTGTTTAGTTGATCTATCCATAGGTGTGAGTGGGATATTAAAGTCTCCCACTATTACTGTGTTATTGTTATTTTCCCCTTTCATACTTGTTAGCATTTGTCTTAGATATTGCAGTGCTCCTACGTTGGGTGCATATATATTTATAATTGTTATATCTTCTTCTTGGATTGATCCTTTGATCATTATGTAGTGTCCTTCTTTGCCTCTTTTCACAGCCTTTGTTTTAAAGTCTATTTTATCTGATATGAGTATTGCTACTCCTGCTTTCTTTTGGTCTCTATTTGCGTAGAATATCTTTTTTCCAGCCCTTCACTTTCAGTCTGTATGTGTCCCTTGTTTTGAGGTGGGTCTCTTGTAGACAACATATATAGGGGTCTTGTTTTTGTATCCATTCAGCCAGTCTTTGTCTTTTGGTTGGGGCATTCAACCCATTTAGGTTTAAGGTAATTATTGATAAGTATGATCCCAGTGCCATTTACTTTATTGTTTTGTGTTTAAATTTATATACCCTTTCTGTGTTTCCTGTCTAGAGAAGATCTTTTAGCATTTGTTGGAGAGCTGGTTTGGTGGTGCTGAATTCTCTCAGCTTTTGCTTGTCTGTAAAACCTTTGATTAGTCCTTCATATTTGAATGACATACTTGCTGGGTATGGTAATCTGGGCTGTAGGTTATTGTCTTTCATCACTTTAAGTATGTCCTGCCATTCCCTTCTGGCCTGAAGAGTTTCTATTGAAAGATCAGCTGTTATCCTTATGGGAATCCCCTTGTGTGTTATTTGTTTGTTTGTTTGTTTTCCTTGATGCTTTTAATATTTGTTCTTTGTGTTTGATCTTTGTTAATTTGATTAAGATATGTCTTGAGGTGTTTCGCCTTGGGTTTATCTTGTTTGGGACTGTCTGGGTTTCTTGGACTTGGGTGACTATTTCCCTCCCCATTTTAGGGAATTTTTCAACTATTATTTCCTCAAGTATTTTCTCATGACCTTTCTTTTTGTCTTCTTCTTCTGAAACTCCTATGATTCTAATGTTGGGGAGTTTAATATTGTCCCAGAGGTCTTTCCTGGTGGCTCAGAGGTTAAAGAGTCTGCCTGGAATGCAGGAGACCAGGGTTCGACCCCTGGGTCGGGAAGATTCCCTGGAGAAGGAAATGGCAATCCACTCTAGTACTCTTGCCTGGAGAATCCCATGGAGGGAGGAGCCTGGTAGGCTACAGTCCATGGGGTCCCTAAGAGTCGGACACAACTGAGCGACTTCACTTTCACTTTCATGATTCGAATGTTGGGGAGTTTAACATTGTCCCAGAGGTCTTTGAGGTTGTCCTCATTTCTTTTAATTCTTTTTTCTTTCTTTCCTCTCTGTTTCATTTATTTCTACCATTCTATCTTCTACTTCATTAATCTTATCTTCTGCCTCTGTTCTTCTACTGTTGGTTTCTTCCAGAGTGTTATTCATCTCATTTATTGCATTATTCATTATATATTGGCTCTTTTTTACTTCTTCTAGCTCCTTTGTTAAACATTTCTTGCATCTTCTCTATCCTTGTCTCCAAGCTATTTATCTGTAACTCCATTTTGTTTTCAAGGTTTTAGATCATTTTCACTATCATTGTTGGGAATTCTTTATCAGGTAGATTCCCTATCTCTTCCTCTTTTGTTTGGTTTGGTTTGCATTTATCCTGTTCCTTTACCTCCTGGGTATTTCTCTGCCTTTTCATCTTGTTTATATTTCTGTGTTTAAAGTGCCTTTCCATATTCTGGCAGTTTGTGGTTCCTCTTTATTGTGAAGGTTCTTCACTGTGTGTGGGGTTGGATGGGTGGCTTGTCAAGGTTTCCTGGTTATTGTGTTCTGGTGGGCGGAGCTGAATTTCTTCTCTCTGGAGTGCAATGAAGTGTCCAGTAATGAGTTTTGAGATGTCAGTGGATTTGGTGTGACTTTGGGCAGCCTGTATATTGAAGCTCAGGACTATGTTCCTGTGTTGCTGGAGAATTTGTGTGGTATGTCTTGCTCTGGAACTTGTTGGCCCTTGGGTGGTGCTTGGTTTCAGTGTAGGTATGAAGGTGTTTGATAAGCTCCTATCAATTAAGGTTCCCTGGAGTCAGGAGTTCTCTGCTGTTCTCAGGATTTTGACTTAAGCCTCCTGCCTCTGGATTTCTGTCTTATTCTTACAGTAGCCTCAAGACTTCTCCACCTGTACAGCACTGATGATAAAACATTGAGGTCAATGATGAAGTTTCTCCACAGTGAGTGACACCCAGAGAGGTACACAGAGTTACATGTAGAAGAGAAGAGGGAGGAGGGAGGTAGAGGTGACCAGGAAGAGAAGAGGGGGAATCAAAAGAGGAAAGAGCAAGCTAGCCATTAATCACTTCCCTATGTGCTCTCCACAGTCTGGATCCCTCAGAGATATTCACAGAGTTACACAGAGAAGAGAAGAGGTAGGAAGGAGACAGAGGTGGCCAGGAGGATAAAAGTGGAAATCAAAAGGAGAGAGACTATTCTAGCCAGTAATCAGTTCCCTAAGTGTTCTCCACAGTCTGGAACACACAAAGAGATTCACAGAGTTGGGTAGAAAAGAAAAGGGGGAAGAGGGAGATAGAGATGACCTGGTGGAGAAAAAGTAGAGTCCAAAGGGGGAGCAAGCAATCCAGTCAGTAATCTCTCTCCCAAGTAACAATGGGTACTGAAGATTGGGTTCTTAAAGGTACAAAGTTGATAACAAATACCAAAAAGCAAAGATTAAAAATCTAGAGTAGAGGTTAGATTCTCAAAAATACAACATTAAAGAAAAACAACAAAGTCATAAATTTTATGTATATATATATGGTTTGCTTTAAATATAGTCTTTTTTTTTGCAAAGTAATAGGTTATAAAAATGAAAATTAAAGGAGTATTAGAGGACTTAAAAATAAAAAAAAATTAGAAATTAAACAAGTTATAATAGTAAATATATATCTAGGACTTTGGTGTTGTTGTGGACAGTGTGAGGTCAGTTCACTTTCAGTTAGTTCCTTGATCCGGCTTGCACTTCTCAAGATCTAGAGGCCCCTTCCTGTGTAGTTGGTGCTAACTGCAGGGTTTTAATCTATTGCACTTGTCACTTCCAAAGCCTTTCCCTCTGTTTATTTTAGCTTCTTCCATTTGCTGGCCTCATCAGTGTCTAATTTCCGCCCTGACACATGGGGGCAGTGATGGTCACTTTTTTAGGTTTACTTGTTCAGCTGTGCTGTGGGGAGGGAGAAACACTGCAAACAAATATCAGTGGCATGTGTGGGGAGTGCTCAGTGTCTCAGCCACACTGGGTTTGCCCCCACTCAGGGCGTCTGTGCTTTCCCAGTCTACACTGTTCAGGCTGTAGATTGCTCTGCTGGAAAATGTCTGAGGTGGCCCTGGTTTGCATGCACTTCCCAGGTCTAAGCCATTTAGGTTCAGGTTCTCAGGCACTCCACAAAGGCACACACGTGGTTGGGCCTGCATTTTGTGCCCTTCCTTGGTCCAAGCAGCTCAGGTAACAAGGTGCTTGGTGAGCGCAGTTGCCCCTAGTAGGGGCTGTGACTTATCACCTCCCCCATCCCTGCTGCTCGGTTTTCTGGGTGTACACCGGCGTGCCTTCTCAGGTGTGCCCTGCGTCTCTTCTGGGAAACTGATCTCTGGCTGAGACCCTCCTGGCAGAAGTCAACCATCCAGAATCCCAAGAAGTCTTGGTTAGCAATGAAGCCTGCTTGCAGTTTGGTAGAGGATGCCTTTCTGGGACCACGATTGCACCCTTCTGGCTCTGTCTGCCCTCGCCTACCTGTCTCTGGTCGGGGATGGGCCAGTCTGCAGTCAGCTAGCTCTGTTCAGTCCTTTGTTCTGTTGGCGGGCCTGATAGTGTCTTAGGTTAGGGCTTTTTGATGGATAGCTATCCCACAGTCTGGGTTGGTATTTCTAGTTAGTTCCCTCAGATTTTCCTTGGGGCATTCATGCCCAGTCCTTACCCTAAGCAATGCAGCCAGCGCCTCCCTGTCCAGTCCCCACTTGCTAGTGGTGGATGCGAGCATCTGTGCTGCTTCTTGGTTGGGAGTTGCAGTTAGGCACAAAATCTGTGGGGTTTAATTATTTATTTATTTTTCTCCCAGTTATATTGCCCTCTGAGGTTCCAAGGCTCGCCACAGACTCACTGGTGAGAGTGTTTCCTGGTGTTTGGAAACTTCTCCTTTTTAAAGACTCCCTTCCTGGGATGGATCTCCATCCCTACTTCTTTTGTCTTTCTTTTTATCTTTTATATTTTTTCCTACCTCCTTTTGAAGACAATGGGCAGCCTTTCTGGGTGTCTGTTGTCCTCTGCCAGCATTCAGAAGTTGTTTTGTGGAATTTGCTCAGCGTTCAAATGTTCTTTCCATGAATTTGTGGGGGAGAAAGCGGTCTCCCCGTCCTATTCCTCTGCCATCTTAGGATCACCCCTTCCTTCATACCTTTTAATACAAGGCCTTCTACTTTTTTCTTCTTCAAGAGTGCTTGTTACTCATAAAAACTTATATATTTGGATGGAAGTTTAGATTCTATTTTAGTTTAGAGTTTATTTAGACTATTTAGTCTATTTAATCTAAATAGACAGAGTCTATTTTAGTTTAATTTAGAGTCTGCCTCAAAATTCCTCCTAAGATGATTATTATTGTGTTTGCATTGCTTTTATAGGTCATTTTGGGTAGAATTAGCAGCTTTTAGTATTAATCATTCCTTTTAACAAGGATGGTATATCCTTTTGTTTATTTGGTTTGTCTTTAATTTCTCCCAATGATATTTAATGACTACTCATTAAAATTATATTCATAATAGAATTTTACTTCTTTGTTAAATTTGCTCTTAGATATTGGAAGCTTTTAGGTTTTTGTAAATAGTATTTTTATTTCATTTTTCATATTTCTGGTATTTATAAAAATACTTTGTTGAAAAACATTAAAAATTTGTTCTAGTAGTTTGTAGAGTCTTCTGAGTGTTTTACATGTAATATCAACTACATTTTTATATAATGAAATTTTTATTTCTCCTTCAACTCACATTTACTTATGACTGTGGTTAGAATCTCCAATAAATGGTGAATAGATAGTGATAACATTTATTATGAATATCTCAAATTTAGTTTAATGATTGCTATTTTTTTTGCAGAAATTCTGTATTTTAATTTCCTCTTTACTTTTCTAAAAGTTTACAATATATATTTTAAATTATATATCAGTTTTCTATTGGTGCATGGCATGATGTCACAAGCTTAAGTGGCTTCAACCACTGATTATTAGCTCATATGTCTGCAATTTGTGGGGCAAGATGTGGGCTGGAAATTTAGATAATTGTTGATGTTGTAGTATTTGCTCAGAAACTACAGGGAATGTCAGTAACCTGGGAACTCAGGCAGGATTTTTATGTTGCAGTGAGACAGATTGCTTCACCTTCAGGAAACCTGTCTTTGCTCATAAAACTTTGAACTAATTGAATGAGGCCCTTTCTGGAGGGTAACCTGCTTTAATTAAAGTCCCTGGTTAATTGACTTTATGATAGAGAGATTATCTGAGTGAACTTGACCTAATCATATGAGACCTTTAAATTTAGATCTTTAACATGTGTACCTGTGGCTGATTCATGTTGATGTATGGCAAATATGATCACAGTATTGTAAGGTAATGATCCTCCAATTAAAATAAATTAATGAATTAAAAAACAAAATAATTAGTTCTTTAACAATTGTGTGAATATGTTTTATTTCATTTATCCCCTGTGGTCTTCAGTTTGAATATTATATATTCACTTTATATTTTATTAACCTTTTAAAAAATTCTGCTCTGAATCTTACAGCCTGTTAAATTCATTTGTTTATTTCTTAATTTCTGTTGTTTTATTTCTTCTAAAATTTTCATTTTATTATTTAATATAGATCTCAGAATATGGTACAATTTTTATTATTTCTTCATGTTTCCCTATACAGTCTATTATCTCCAATATCTCTATCATTTGTTTACCTTTCTTTCTTTCTTTCTTTTTTTTTTTTACTACTTAAAACATTTATTTTGCCTGATTCTGTGCTTGGTAATTTTTCCTTAAATTCTTGTTATTGTGTTTGCCTATAAAGCATATAGATGTTTTCTTCCTACAGAGAGTGTTCACACTTTTTTCTTACAGAAAATAAAAGAATATGGATTGATTACAGTAACCAAATTCGGGCAAGACTTGATTGTAGGATAGCTTATATTTAGATCTTTGGGAGTGCTTCATGAAGACCCTTACTCACCTACACACAGGTCTTGAACTCCAATTATTATCTTTAATAACTGTCTTCCCAGAATTACAGACTGTCATAATACCTAATCTAACTTTCCTAAATATTCTGACTGGTCTTTGGCCTCAGGCTTGCTGCAGTTACACAGATTAACAAATATCTGGGGAGAGGGGGCACATCAGATGCTTTATAGCTCTCTTTTCTCTGCAGTTTATGTTTCTACTTTTGGAAAACTGAAAATTCTCTCCCCCATTAACTTCAGGAAACAATATATCTTCTGGTTTCTCTCTTAATAGAGGACTTAGGTCGTTTTGTAAAATATGTTCAGAGTCTTTGAGGATACTCAGACTTTTAGGCCATTGTCCTAATTGGCTCAGTAGCAAAGAATCTGCCTGCAATGCAAGAGACGCAGGAGACACAGGTTAGACCCCTGGGTCAAGAAGATTCCCTAGAGAAGGGAATGGCAACCCACTCCAGTATTCTTGCCTGGAGAATCCTGTGGACAGAGGAGCCTGGTGGGCTATAGTCCTCGGGGTCGCAAACAGCTGGACACAACTGAAGCAACAGAGCATGCCCTCTGAGAGAAAATAGTGTTGACTGTTTCCTCTTATATTACTATGTTTATATTTATTTGTTATTTTTTCCTCGTATTATTGTGGCTTGATAATTCTCTAAAAATTTCAAGGTTAATCTTAATTATTTTTTTAACATTTCTTTCTTTTTTTCTTTTATTTTTTTCTGGAGCATTCCCTGTGAAAGCATCGGTCTACTACAAAGTCTACTGTATCAGTCTACTATAATACATTTTCCTGAGATTTGGATGTCTGAAGGTCTAAACTTGCATAAAATATTCATGAATATTAATAAATGCATTCATCATATATCTCAATGAGATAGTACTTAATAGGTCTTTAAATACTACTTCATTCCTGCAATGAAAATGGAAATAAAATGTCAGCCATCTAAAATTAATAATATTGTTAGTTAAAATGTATTTTTCATTTGAGAGACTTAGTATACATCCTTAAAATTAGTTATTGTGTGTGAAGACTTTGGAAGATTCTTTTTTTGGCTTATGGCAAATAAATAACCTGAGAAAAGTTCACAAGAGATTTCATTTTTTTCTAGTGAAAGTGAAAAAAACATGTTTAGAACAATTAACTCTGAAACAAAGAATGGTTAAGTGTTAGGGCAGAATAAAGTTGATTCAGGCTTTTTGCTCACTATTAAATTCTACTGAGATAAATAACTACTGAGGTAGTTAAATTTTTCGCTGAAAATAAATTATATGTTATTCTAATTTTAAAAATTATAGTCTTATTCTCTCTCTCCAATTTAACACATTCATATTTTCATAATACAGTCACAGAATTTTGTTACCCATCAGCCATGATTATAAGGTTAAAAGTAAACAATCTTCATTAAAAAAAAATAAGTGGTAGAGAGAATGAAAATAAATGCCTTATCCTCTTTGCCAAAGTTTTATAACCCACCAATTAAAAGGGTAATTCATAGATTGCATATAATGGTATCATTTAGCATCTGACTTTATGTAGATTAGTTTATAATTCAGCTGCCTAACTTATTATTAAATCAAGACAGCATATAAATAGATGAAGGATTACTTCACTACATTTTTCAGTGTGGACTTAATGAAAGGCATATAATTTTTATTATTCATACATTTTATAATTAGAGTTCTGATGTTCTGTCCCCATAAAGCTAAAAATAAGGAAGAAATATTTGCTAATTGCAAACAAATAATCTTTTAAGATTATCTGTCCATTCATAGATAATATCCTAATGCCTGGAGTATATAAGAGAGAAGGAATAGTATGTCTCTTAGCAATATAGTGTAAATAATTTTTAAAAAATGCAGGAAGAGGTGAGTGAAAGAAGATAAAAATATAGGTTGTTCAGAAATTACTGTTTAGGGAGTAATCTTTAATTTGTACTTTATAGAATATGTAGGTGTTTAAAATATTCCAGTTAAAGAGTCAGTAAGACAATGACAAGTTTATAAGTAAGAACACATGAAATCTAAGTTGCGTGTGAGTAGTCTGGTTTAATCTAAATGTTAAATTTATAGGAGTATAATTAGATAGAACTAGAAAAACTGAAAGACATAAGGTTATGGAAATTCCTGACTGCCAGACAAAAAGTATAATACAGGTTTGTAAAGAAACAGTGATAATTAAGCAGGTGAGATAAATAGTTATGAAGATACTTTAAGCTGCTAGATATTTTGTATAAGATAGGAACTTGAAGAGTATGAGATTAGTTCTACCAGTTAGGAAATTATAACGCACTAAAATTAAGTGCTCACAAATTCATGAAAACTTAAAGCAGTGCAATGATGGTAGGAAGGTAATCATGTGATATGAAGAGTATTAATAATTAATCTTAAAGCAATGATTGAGTGTAGAAGCACAGAGTGAAGAATCAAAGAATGCTCTACCTTCCTGGAGCTTACCTTCCTAGAAAAATCACATTCAGATATAGTCAAATATGGGAGAATTAGAAAAATATTGTTTTGACCAGTTGGTAAAGATAGCCAGTTGTGTAGTAGATGTTTTTCAAAGTCATCTTTGATGATCCATCAGGATATGGAAATGAAAATGATTACTGAACCTTTGCACATGCCAAAGTGTCTTAAAGTCTGAGAAGCCATTCTCTAAATATCTGAGTTCTGTAGGTTTGCAAGTCAAAGATGAGGACATGTATGGAAGAGGGAAGGAAGGATGAGATGATGAGACATGTATTTCTCTGAGAAAGGTTTGGTAGGATGAGTGAAGAAGAGGAAGTCATTAAATGTGAAATAGAAAAATGAAGGTCAAGTAGATTTTTTTTTCTAATTAAAAAAGTAAACCAGAGTTATTTTTTTTTAAGTCACTACTTGGATAAAAATTAGTTTCAGGTGGCCAGAGGAAGGAACTTCTTATGTATCTTTGATATGTAACCAAGTTATTGACCCATGGGTTTGCATGAACTGTATTGATAAGCAACTTATTTATTGTTTAGCTTTACCAGTTGTATATGTCAATGACTTAAGATCTATTTCCATGACTTTCCTTTGAATAATAATATTTACTCTTGCCTGGAGTCACAGAGTAAGAACATGAAATAAGACATGCAGCATAATTGTTCTGCTTTTTCTTTTCTTAAACTACTAACAGGGGCATCTCTAGCTGGTCTTAAAGGCCACTAGGGCAACATGCAGATATTTATTCTGAAGCATAAATGTTAAGAAAAAATGTAGTTCCTGGCAAGTAATGGATATAAACAAGGTTAGGATCCCATAGGTGAGTTCTAGCAATCATGTTCCTGCTAAAAATCCACAAAGCTAAATATCTTTCAAGCCATGCAATATCCTTTCTAAGCCTTCTAGAGCACTTATTATTATACAACTTGGCAAACTTTAAACCAGATGGGGATCAATGTTTTGAGTATGCTACATCATACTTTGATGTTATAGAAGTTCTAGGTAATAAATGTTTTTGCATCCAATTTAAAAATCCATTATGCAAATATAATAGTAATACCTGCATAAAATCCTTAATGTTACAGTTTAGTATAATGTATCTGGCTGCCTAATGACTTCCCAAAATAAGTTTGTTCAAGAAAAGGAAAAAATGTAAAATATAGGTTACTTGTATGTAGCCACTATAATAAAAGGGAATAGTGGCATTTAAATCTCTAGAATTTCTCTTTGAAAATTGTTTTGAGTATGATTATCCAGGCAGTCTTCTAACTTTTTGATGAAGACATTTTGGCATTTATTTTCCTCTGAAATATCTGCCTATGTATTACATGGATATAAACACAACCATATATAAAATGATATTAGTATGTATTTATAAATAGAAATATATACATAGAAAATGTCTAGAGAAGGCAATGGCACCCCACTCCAATACTCTTGCCTGAAAAATCCCATGGATGAAGGAGCCTGTTAGGCTGCAGTCCATGGATCTCACAGAGTCGGACACAACTTAGCGACTTCACTTTCACTTTTCACATTCATGCATTGGAGAAGAAAATGGCAACCGGCAACCCACTCCAGTGTTCTTGCCTGGAGAGGGAGCCCAGTGGGCTGCCGTCTATGGGGGTCACACAGAGTCGGACACGACTGAGTGACTTAACAGCAGCAACAAACAGCATACATAGAAACACAGAGACACATACAGAAATATGTATTAATCCAACATTCCTATAGTTAATTAAGATAACTCCTTTGTTGGAGTATTCCAGGATGAATACATTGAACTATATGTTCATTTTTTAATGGCATGATATTAATAGTTAATAGATCCAGTTTCTAAGTGAAAAGATAGGGATAAACTAGAGAAACATAACTTTCAGTTTCTAGAATAAACATTAAAGAAATCACTTGGCGTTCAACATGGGAACCCCTGTTACTGAATCTGACTTGCCCTTCTGGGGGTCACTTAGCAGTCCCAGAGGCCACCCCTCTTGCTGACTTTCATGCCTCCCATAGCACAGATCCAGGAGGTGCCTGTATGTGGAAAGTTCCCAATACTCCCTTAAGATTCACACTTTGGTTCTTTCAGCACAAATGATACTGTGCCTTCTGCCTCATTTTTGGTTAATAGCTCATCATCACAAGAACATACAAGACTCCCAGATATTTCTTCTCACCTGGAATCTAGTTTCTCTATACACTGTCTTTTCTGTCCTGACATTCCTCTTGAGCTCCTGAAACTTTCTATTCTGCTTGCAGGACCTATTGAAATCCCCAGAATTATTTATCTCTTTTTTGAAAGTCTGCACATATCCTTCTTCTAAAGAAAAACTATTCAAAGTAGCTTGCATAAATAATAGGATTTTTTTTACCCGTACTTTGGATATTACTGGGCTGGAAAATTAGTATTTTGACATCAAATCACTCCTTTCTTTCACGAAGTCATCTAACAATTCTAAAGTACTTCTTGGTGTTCCTAGATTACATAGGCTCTTGGCTGACTGTTTTGCTCCACCAGTACTAGCATCTTGGAGTAGGAAATGGCAACCCACTCCAGCATTCTTGCCTGGAGAATCCCAGGGACAGAGGAGCCTTGTGGGCTGCCATCTATGGGGCCGCACAGAGTTGGACACAACTGACATGACTTAGCAGTAGCAGCAAGCAACTGAGCATGTACTAAGATCTTAACATCTCTCTCTTGATGATTTCAGGTCCCATATAGATGATCTAACTATGCTGTACAGATGAAACCATGACTTTCCCTTTTCCAGTGACTTTCTAAATGACTCTCTTCCAGTTTACTCCATTTGAGCCCCTTTAGCTTCCTTTTGGTTCCTAGAACATATCAGGCATGTTTACACAATCAGGATTTGGACATATGTTTCTTTCTGCTCAGATTCTTTCCTGTATGTATTCACATGGCTTGTTACCTCACCATCTATAAGTTCTGGTTTATTTGTTATCTTCTTAGTGAGTCTTTCCTTTCTGATTTAAAATTGAAAACTCACTTGTCCCTGTATTCCTTATCTTCCTTCCTTGATTGATGTTTTATCTATAATACAGCACCTCTCACATCTAATATACTATATATTTTGCTTATTTTATCTCTTTATATTATTCAAAGTCTGACTCTCATTTTAAAACAAATTCCACAAAGATCAGCTATTTTGTTTCCTTTGGTTTCACTCCTGTATCCTCAGTGTCTAGAAGAGTTACTGGCACATGGCATATTTAAAAATAAGAATTTAAATTATCCTTATTTATAAGAAGTAAACACTCTATACAACCAGTGACCTAAAACAGACTTAATGTATTCATTGGATGAATTATAAATTTATGAATCCATCTTTTAAGTTTGCACATTTATCTTATTTTCAGTGTAAAACATTAAAATACATCTTTGGAAAATTGTTTAAACCAAATGATTTAAATGATAAATCTGAATTTGTTACTGTCTTTTCAGTCTAACCATGAAAGTTTATGACAAGAATGGAATAATTATGTTTAAGCAGGCTGGTAGCTAGATATGAGAGGAGAAAGGCAGGCACAGGCCAGGCGACAGGAAACAATGCATCTTGTGACAACAGGGGTCCTAGGGGCAGACAAAGAAAAATGGGAAAAGCCAGGAATCCTCTGGCATGTGAATGTAACGTTTGTCATCATTATATGCTATAATATGCCAATAATATGCCATTATTATAATAAAATTAGCCTTGCAGATCAGAAGCACTCATCATACACTGATGCTACCACACTTGCAATCAAGATAAAGTAAGGATAAAAATTCCTCCTTTCCATGTGAAGGTGGAGCTGAGATGGGAATCAGGAAATATAATCCCCAAATCCCTCCATCCTCAATAAACATTCCGCCTTTTCATTTTCACACCCAATATAATAAGCTTGCCAAGGAAACTCCTGAGTATGCACGCTCCCTTCTTGAGACTGTCTTGAAATGTCAAAGTGAAGTCGCTCAGTCATGTCTGACTCTTTGTGACCCTGTGGACTGTAGCCTACCGGGATCCTCCGTCCATGGGCTTTTTCAGGCAAGATTATTGGAGTGGATTTCCATTTCCTCCTCCAGGGGATCTTCCTAACCCAAGGATCGAACCAAGGTCTCCCACATTGTGTGCAGATGCTTTACTGTCTGAACCACCAGGGAAGTCCCTGAGACTTTCCTATTGCTTAATAAATCCTCACTCTGCTTTCTTGGTCTCTTTGTCTTATCTCTGAATTCTTTCTGTGATGAGACTAGACCTACTCTCCAGTATCAATTATATAATCATTAAATAATATTCAACAGAACTAAATAACACCATCTTCCAAAATGAGGAGAAAATAATAAACAAAAATGATATCATTTCTTAATGCATCCTTAACTTTCTAATAAATTCTAAAAATATCCAAATGAAACCAACCAAATTACAAAGTTTCTAGCTCATGTTCAAATAATTCAGTTCCTTTTTAAAAAAATCTATAGTTTAACATAAAAGAAATATTTTATTACTGACTTTAGCTAGATGGATATGAGTATTTATAGAGAGCTAACTGGAACTATAAATTTCCTAGTACTTACTGTAGAGTCATTGAGGTAAAATTCCAAGTTATTAATATTAATATCTAATAGGTATCTCTGTCAACAAATAATATTCAGATTTTTAAATTTCTTAATTGTGTATCCTTCTGCCCTGGATTCATCCCAGGCAAATTTGAGTTGCTTGCTATAACCTCTACAAACATCACTTTTAAGCTTGTTTTTTTTTTCTCCTCCACTGTAGCTATTGATGGTCTCCTACTGGGTCCTTGTTTCCTTCAACCTGACGATGAAATAGTTGCAAATAAAATATTAAGATCCCAGTTAAATTTAAATTTTAGATAAACATGATGTATATTTTTAAATATTATTGTATCTCAGGCAATATTTAGAGCATACTTATTGAATGAAAAGTTATTTGGTATTTATCTTAAACTAAAATTTAACTTAGCATCCTCTATTTTATTTGACAATTCTATTTGGACATACTAATTATCCTCAAATACTCCGTATATGTACATTTTTGACTGTAACTGCTCAAACTTATTTATCTGTTTTGCCACATTTTCATAGAGGCCTATGAGATCTTGTCTTATGTGTTATGTATTCCAGTCCAGTATAATTCAGTATGTGGGTTAATAAACCAAGTAAATAATTAGAGTCTGCTAATATATTAGGCCAATAATGACCTATTCTTCTTATCTTGTATGGCTTTCTTGGTGGCTTAATGGTAAAGAATCCACGTGCCAAGCCAAAGGCACAGGTTTGATCCCTGGGCCAGGAAGATCCCCTGGAGAAGAAAATGGCAACCTAGTCCAGTATTCTTGCCTGGGACATCTCATGGACAGAGCGACCTGATGGGCTACAGTCAAAGGGGTCCCAAAAGAGTCAGATACAACATTGTAACTGCTGCTGCTACTGCTAAGTCACTTCAGTCATGTCTGACTCTGTGCGACCTCATAGACGTCAGCCCACCAGGCTCCCCCGTCCCTGGGATTTTCCAGGCAAGAACACTGGAGTGGGTTGCCATTTCCTTTTCTAATACATGAAAGTAAAAAGTGAAAGTGAAGTCGCTCAGTCGTGTCTGACTCTTCGCGACCCCATGAACTGTGGCCTACCAGGCTTCTCTGTCCATGGGATTTTCCAGGCGAGAGTACTGGAGTGGGGTGTCATTGCTTTCTCCTAAACACCAACTAATCTTGTCTGCCCTGCCTGAAAATCAGACATATTAGTAAATAAAGAACTTAATTCTGTATTTTTCTTTAAAACGAATTTTTCTTAAAAACATTTAGAATTTTGTATATTTATAGCCAATTAATATGGGTAATTTTGGCTTAGTTTAAGAATGACATTTGGAGTAAAGCAAGGCTTTTTAGGTGTTTCTCAAAAATTTGTTGAAGGCAGTTATCTTCTAAGTCTTAGCCATAATAGCTCTTTAAAAATGAGTATTATAGAGCCTTATCTTGGAAACATTGGAGGATTATTAAATCTTTAAAAGTAAGTAAACTAAACTTGACAAATACTAATATATGTGGTTAGTCAATTTCTAGTGATTATTTTTTGCTTCTGTGAGTAAAGTAATAAAAAGAACTAAAATCAATCAACTTTCAAGTTTTTGACAAGGTAGCAGTTGATTAGAATGAACAAATATATCAAAGCTATATATGATGAATATATTTAGCAAAACATAGATCTGCAAAGTGAATCTACCAAGAAATATGCCAAATTATAATCAATAGTTTAATAGCTAAAATTCTCAAAAAAAGTGTCCTCAAAACAGTTTATTTTTTTATAGAAGAATTCTGCTACTCCTTCAAAGAATGCTAAAATAAACACCTTAGTGCAAAATTAAGGCTTAAATTGAAGAAAGTAGGGAAAACCACTAGGTCATTCAGCTATGACCTAAATCAAATACCTTACAATTATACAGTGGAAGTGACAAATAGATTCAAGGGATAAGATCCAATAGACAGAGTGCCCAAAGAACTATGAACAGATGTTTGTAACATTGTAGAAAAGGTGGTGAGCAACACAGTCTCCAAGGAAAAGAAATGCAAAAAGGCAAAATGGTTGTCTGAAGTGACCTTACAAATGGCTGAGAAGAGAAGAGAAGTGAAAGACAAAGAAGAAAAGGAAAGATATACCAATCTGAATGTAAAATAACAAAGAAGAGCAAGGAGAGATATGAAAGCCTTCATAAGTGATCAATGGGAAGAAATAGAAGAAAACAATAGAATGGGAAACTAGAGATCTCTTCAAGAAAATTAGAGATACCAAGGGACATTTCATGCAAAATGGGCACAATAAAGGATAGAAATGGTATGGACTTAGCAGAAGCAGAAGATAATAAAGAGAGGTGGCAAGAATCCACAGAAGGACAATGCAAAATGGATCTTAACGACCAAGATAACCACGACTTTGTGATCAACTCACCTAGATCCAGACATTCTGGAGTGTGAAGTCAAGTGGGCCTTAGGAAACATTACTACAAAGCTAGTGGAGATGATGAAATTCCAGTGGAACAATTTCAAATCCTAAAAGATGATGCTGTTAAAGTATGGTACTAAATATGCCAACAAATTTGGAAAAGTTAGCAGTGTCCACAGGAATGGAAAAGGTCAGGTTTCATTCCAATCCCAAAGAAAGGCAATGCCAAAGAATTCAAACTACTGCAAAATTGCACTCATCTCACACTCTAGCAAAGTAATGCTCCAAATTCTCCAAGTTAGCCTTCAACCATATGAGAACTAATAGCTTCAAGATGTTCAAGCTGAATTTAGAAAAGGCAGAGAAACCAAATATTAAATTGACAACATCTGCTGGATCATGGAAAGAACAGATGATACCAGAAAAAAACAACTGCTTCTGCTTCATTGACTACTCTAAAGCCTTTGACTGCATGGATCAAAACCAACTGTGGAAATTTTTTAAGAGATGAGAATACCAGACCACATTAGCTGCCTCCTGAAAAAACTGTATGCAGGTCAAGAAGCAACAGTTAAACTGGACATAGAACAGTGAACTGGTCTGAAATTGGGAAAGGAATAAGTCAAGGCTGTATATTGTCATCCTGCTTATTTAACTTACATGCAGAGTACATCATGTGAAATGCCAGGCTGGATGAGCACAAACTGGAATGCAGATTCCCAGGAGGAATATCAACAACCTCAGATATGCAAATGACACCACTTTTGTGGCACAGAGCAATGAGGAACTAAACAGCCTCTTGATGAAGGTGAAAGAGGAGCGTGAAAAAGCTGGATGAAACTGAACATTCAAAAATCAAAGATCATGGAATCTTGTCCCTTCACTTCATGGCAAATAGATGGGAAAACAATGGAAACAGTTACATTCTATTTTTCTGGGCTCAAAAATCGCTGTAGATGGTGATTGCAAACATGAAATTAAAAGATAATTCAGTTCAGTTCAGTTCAGTTCAGTTCATTCGCTCATTCATGTCCGACTCTTTGCCACCCCATAAATTGCAGCACGCCAAGCCTCCCTGTCCGTCACCAACTCCTGGAGTTCACTCAAATTCATATCCATAGAGTTGGTGATGCCATCCAGCCATCTCATGCTCTGTCGTCCCCTTCTCCTCCTGCCCACAATCCCTCCCAGCATCAGAGTCTTTTCCAATGAGTGAACCCTTCGCATGAGGTGGCCAAAGTACTGGAGTTTCAGCTTTAGCATCATTCCTTCCAAAGAAATCCCAGGGCTGATCTCCTTTAGAATGGACTAGTTGGAACTCCTTGCAGTCCAAGGGACTCTCAAGAGTCTTCACCAACATCACAGTTCAAAAGCATCAATTCTTTGGTGCTCAGCTTTCTTCACAGTCCAACTCTCACATCCATACATGACTACTGGAAAAACAATAGCCCTGACTAGACAGGACTTTGTTGGCAAAGTAATATCTCTGCTTTTGAATAGGCTGTCTAGGTTGGTCATAACTTTCCTTCCAAGGAGTAAGCGTCTGTTAATTTCATGGCTGCAGTCACCATCTGCAGTGATTTTGGAACCCCCCAAAAAGTAAAGTCTGTCTCTGTTTCCACTGTTTCCCTATCTATTTGCTATGAAGTGATGGGACCAGATGCCATGATCTTAGTTTTCTGAATTCTGAGCTTTAAGCCAACTTTTTCACTCTCCTCTTTCACTTTCATCAAGAGGCTCTTTAGTTCCTCTTCACTTTCTGCCATAAGGGTGGTGTCATCTGCATATGTGAGGTTATTGATATTTCTCCCAGCAATCTTGATTCCAGCTTGTGTTTCCTCCAGCCCAGCGTTTCTCATGGTGTACTCTGCATATAAGTTAAATAAGCAGGGTGACAATATACAGCCTTGATATACTCCTTTTCCTATTTGGAACCAGTCTGTTGTTCCATGTTCAGTTCTAACTGCTGCTTCCTGACCTGCATACCAGTTTCTCAAGAGGCAGGTCAGGTGGTCTGTTATTCCCATCTCTTTCAGAATTTTCCACAGTTTATTGTGATCCACACAGTCAAAGGCTTTGGTGTAGCATATAAACGAGAAGTAGATGTTTTCCTGGAACTCTCTTGCTTTTTTTGATGATCCAGTGGATGTTAGCAATTTGAGCTCTGGTCCTCTGCCTTTTCTAAATCCATCTTGAACATCTGGCCGTTCACATTTCATGTATTGCTGAAGGCTGGCTTGGAGATTTTTAAGCATTACTTTACTAGCATATGAGATGAGTGAAACTGAGCAGTAGTTTGAAGATTCTTTGGTATTGCTTTTCTTTGAGATTGGAATGAAAACTGACCTTTTCCAGCCCTGTGGCCACTGCCGAGTTTTCCAAATTTGCTGACATATTGAGTGCAGCACTTTTATAGCACCATCGTTCAGGATTTGAAATAGCTCAACTGGAATTCCATCACCTCCACTAGCTTTGTTCATAGTGATGTTTCCTAAGGCTCACTTGACTTCACATTCCAGGATTTGTATCTCTAGGTGACTGTTAGTGGTCACACCATCATGATTATCTGGGTCATGAAGATCTTCTTCGTACAGTTCTGTGTATTCTTGCCACCTCTTCTTAATATCTTTTGCTTCTGTTAGATCAGTACCATTTCTGTCCTTTATTGAGCCCATCTTTGCATGAAATATTCCCTTGGTATCTCTAACTTTCTTGAAGAGATCTCTAGTCTTTCCCATTCTATTGTTTTCTTCTATTTCTTTGCATTGATCACTGAGGAAGGCTTTCTTATATCTCTTTGCTATTCTTTGGAACTCTGTATTCAAATGGGCATATCTTTCCTTTTCTCCTTTGCTTTTCACTTCCCTTCTTTTCACAGCTATTTGTAAGGCCTCCTCAGAAAGCCATTTTGCTTTTTTGCATGTCTTTTTCTTGGGGATGTGTCTTGTACGATGTCACGAACCTCCGTCCATAGTTCATCAGGTACTCTATCAGATCTAGCCCCTTATATCTATTTCTCACTTCACTGTATAGTCATAAGGGATTTGATATAAGTCATACCTGAATGGTCTAATTCTTTTCCCCACTTTCTTCCATTTAAGTTTGAATTTGGCAATAAGGAGTTCACGATTTGTGCCACAGTCAGCTCCTAGTTTTATTTTTGATGACTGTATAGAGCTTCTCCATCTTTGGCTGCAAAGTGTACAATCAATCTGATTTTGGTGTTGAACATCTTGTGATGTCCATGTGTAGTCTTCTCTTGTGTTGTTGGAAGAGGGTGTTTACTATGACCAGTGCATTCTCTTGGCAGTACTCTGTTAGCCTTTTCCCTGCTTCATTCTGTACTCCAAGGCCAAATTTGCCTGTTACTCCAGGTGTTTATTGACTTCCTACTTTTGCATTCCAGTCCCCTGTAATGAAAAAGGATATCTTTTTTGGGTATTAGTTCTAGAAAGTCTTGTAGGTCTACATAGAAGCATTCAACTTTAGCTTCTTCAGTGTTACTGGTTGGGGCATAGACTTGAATTACTGTGATATTGAATTGCTTGCCTTGGAAGTGAAGAGAAATCATTCTATCGTTTTTGAGATTGCATCCAAGTGCTACATTTTGGACTCTTGTGTTGACAATGATGGTCACTCCATTTTTTCTAAGGGATTCCTGCCTAAAGTAGTAGATATAATGGTCAACTGAGTTAAATTCACCCATTCCAGTCCATCTTAGTTCTCTGATTCCTAGAATGTTGATGTTCTCTCTTGCCATCTCCTGATTGACCACTTCCAATTTGCCTTGATTCATGGACCTAACATTCCAGGTTCCTATGACATATGTGTTATAGAGAATGACTAAGTCAACTTATATTCTATCAGAACTGCATTCTTTCATCTTTGCTACTCACTCACACAGACTGGATACACACATGCACAGTCTTACCCCTTTCTAATTTTGATTGAACTCAGATTTGAAGCATCATTTCAATGATTATATGTCTCTCTCCCAGAGGCTCAGTGGTAAAGAATCTGCTTGCAATTCAGTAGACACAGAAGATACAGATTCAACCCCTGGGTTTAGAAGATCCTCTAAAGAAGGAATGCTAACCCACTCTGGTGTTTTTGCCTAGAGAATCCTATGGACAGAGGAGTCTGGCAGGCTACAGTCCATGGGTCACAAAGAATCAGATACGGATGTAGCAATTGAGCACAGCACACACATCTATTAGTACTTTCCCATTTTCATTCTGCTGTTGAGATTTTTCTTTTTTAGAAATTGTAAAATAAGAACCTAAAAAATCCCTGAAATCTTGTCATGATTTTTGGTTCTTTTTAAGTTACAACAGCAACAGTAACAACAACTGACAAAATAACATTAAATTTTTTTTCTGATAACATACTATTATATATATATAATATATATAATATATATATATATATATATATATATATATATATAAAATCACAGGGCCAGTGTGTCTCTCAACTTAGAGCCTCAGTGAAGTCATCAATCTTATAACTCTCAGTGCACTCTTACCATCTCTTTGTGAATGGACCCCGGAGAAAACTGAGGTAAGTGCTGGGTTTAAAGTATGACAGAAATCATGGAGATTTTAAAGTAGTTGTCACCCCTCCAGAAATGCTGATGAACTCGCAGAACTCTTTCCATTGATCATTTTAACTTCAAAACTGTATTTCTCCCACCCAACAAAAGAGGCCAATATACCCTTTTTGCAATCACTGGTGACTTGTGTTTCTTACACTCTTAGAGGTATCTTTTTACTGGCACCTTGGGAGCTGTTATAACTAAAATAGACTGAGATGCCTGTTCTTAGGGGCATTTCCTACCTTCAGTCTTATATGACCATCCTTAGCAACACTCTCCCTGCCTCTGGGAATTAACAGAAGAATAATATATGTACCTCCCATAACCAACTGAACAATATTTATATTTGTGACTAACTTGGCAGTTTCAACTATTATTTTAAGCGTAGCTTAAAAAAAAAATTTCTTTTGAAGGATGATTGCTTTACAGAATTTTGTTGTTTTCTGTCAAATCTCAACATGGATCAGCCATAAGTCAGTCATTTATATTTTGAGTTTCAAAATGGATAAAAACCTCACTAGACACAAGTATTTTATTAATTTGAGATACAACCATATAAACAACCAAGTACAGTTAAGTAAAGCGAGTGACATCAGGGGAATAATTTCCTAGGTAGTTAACAGTTTTACAAAACTTTCCTTTTTTCCAGTGAAGCAGTCATGTAAATATACCCTTAATCAGTTAACACAAATATTTCATTGTGGGTTTAATTTGGATTTCCCTGATGATTAGTGACATTGAGCATTTTTTCATATTCCTGTAAGTTAATTGTATATCTTCTCTGGAGAAATGTCTATTTGAGTCCTTAGCCAAGTGTAAGAGAGGTCATTTTGCTATTGAATTGTAGGAATTCCTTTTATATTTTGGAGATAAAGCTATCTCCCATTCTGTAGATTGTCTTTTCACTTTTGATTGTTACTTTTGCTGTGCAGAAGCATTTTAGTTTGATGTAGCTGGTGGAAAGGCAAAATTGTGTAGCTGCTATGAAAACAGCATGTCAGTACTTCCAGTTCAGTTCAGTTGCTCAGTCATGTCCGACTCCTTGTAACCCCTTGAACCGCAGCCTGCCAGGCTTCCCTATCCATCACCAATTCCCGGAGTCCACGCAAATCCATGTCCATTGAGTCGGTGATGCCATCCAACCATCTCATCCTCTGTCATTCCCTTCTCCTCCTGCCCTCAATCTTTCCCAGCATCAGGGTCTTTTTAAATGAATCAGCTTTTCACATCAAGTGGCCTAAGTACTGGAGTTTCAGCTTCAATATCAGTCCTTCTAAGGACTATCCAGGAGTGATCTCCTTTAGGATGGACAGGTTGGATTTATTGCAGTCCAAGGGACTCTCAAGAATCTTCTCCAACACCACAGTTCAAAAACATCAATTCTTTGGCGTTCAGCCTTCTTTATAGTCCAACTCTCACATCCATACATGACCACTGGAAAAACCATAGCCTTGACTAGACAGACCTTAGTTGGCAAAATAATGTCTCTGCTTTAGAATATGCTGTCTAGGTTGGTCATAACTTTCCTGACAAGGAGTAAGCATCTTCTAATTTCATGGCTGCAATCACCATTGATTTTGGAGTCCAGAAATATAAAGTCAGCCACTGTTTCCACTGTTTCTCTATCTATTCACCATGAAGTGATGGGACCAGACGCTATGATCTTAGTTTTCTGAGTGCTGAACTTTAAGCCAACTTTTTCACTCACCTCTTTCACTTTCATCAAGAGGCTCTTTAGCTCTTCTTCACATTCTGCCATAAGAGTGGAGTCATCTGCATATCTGAGGTTATTGATATTTCTCCCAGAAATCTTAACTCCAGCTTGTGCTTCTTCCAACCCAGCGTTTCTCATGATGTATTCTGCATATAAATTAAATAAGCAGGGTGACAATATACAGCCTTGGCATAGTCCTTTTCCTATTTGGAACCAGTCTGTTGTTCCATGTCCAGTTCTAACTGTTGCCTCCTGACCTGCATATAGGTCAGGTGGTCTAATATTCCCATCTTTTTCAGAATTTTCCACAGTTTCTTGCGATCCACACAGTCAAAGGCTTTGGCATAGTCAATAAAGCAGAAATAGATGTTTTTCTGGAACTCTCTTGCTTTCTCCATGATCCAGCGGATGTTGGCAATTTGAGCTCTGGTTCCTCTGCCTTTTCTAAAACCAGCTTGAATACCTGGAAATTCACAGTTCATGTATTGCTGAAACCCGGCTTGGAGAATTTTAAGCATTACTTTACTAGCGAGTGACATGAGAGCAATTGTGCGGTAGTTTGAGCATTGTTTGGCATTGCTTTTCTTTGAGATTGGAATGAAAGCTGACCTTTTCCAGTCCTGTGGCCACTGCTGAGTTTTCCGAATTTGCTGGCATATTGAGTATAGCACTTTTACAGCATCATCTTTCAGGATTTGAAATAGCTCAACTGGAATTCCATCACCTCCACTGACTTTGTTCATACTGATGCTTCCTAAGGCCCACTTGACTTCAAATTCCATGATGTCTGGCTCTAGGTGAGTGATCACACTATCGTGATTATCTCAGTTCTAAAGATCTTTTATGTACAGTTCTTCTGTGTATTCTTGCCACCTCTTCTTAATATCTTCTGCTTCTGTTAGGACCCTACCATTTTTGTCCTTTATTGAGCTCATCTTTGCGTGAAATTTTCCCTTGATATCTCTAATTTTCTTGAAGAGATCTCTAGTCTTTCCCATTGTTTTCCTCTATTACTTTGCAATGATAGCTGTGGAAGGCTTTCTAATCTCCCTTTGCTATTCTTCGGAACTCTGCATTCAAATGGTTATATCTTTCCTTTTTTCCTTTGTTTTTTGCTTCCCTTATTTTCACAGCCATTTGTAAGGGCTCCTCAGAAAGCCATTTTGCTTTTTTGTATTCTTCAGGAATTTGAAAATAAAACTAAACTACCATGTGATCTAGCAATCCTTTTTCTCAGTCTTTATCTAGAATAAATGAAATCAGAATCTTGAAGAGATATTAGTACTTCCATATTCATTGCAGCACTATCCACAATAGCCAATATGTGGAATACTGTACAGCACTGTACATGTCATCAATAATATACACTTAAAGAATTGTTAATAAGATAGATATTTATCACCTGTTTTTACACAATCAAAAAATAATATACATTTATTATTTCATATTTAACACTAAAATAACTACTACATTAATACAGAAGTAAGAACAAATATTGATCACATGTAGATTCTTGTTCACTATATATATTTCCTAATTGCTAATAGGAATATATTATTAAATATATTCCTAATAGTTTATATTTTTATATATTTTAGAAACCATTTTCAAATGCAAGTAAAATACATCTATAACATGCATTTATCCTTTTTAATCTGGAAACATGATTAATGCAGATATTAAAATTGTTTAGGACCATCAGGGTTTCCTTTATTTTTTAAAGTTAAAATAAGTTTGACATAGAAAATTTTATGGCACAACCTCTTTTGTCATAGAAAGTTAAAATCTTACTCAGAATATTCTAACTCTGTATTAAGATTTAGAAATACAGCCTAATGGGGAAACAAACAGAAACAATCAGTCAAATAAAATAAAGCATTGTGGTATGAACTAAGAGGAAAGACCGAGGTAGCAGACAGTGAGTAGTGGCAAGAGAGTAAGGATGAAGGAATAATAGGTTGAAAGTGAGGAGGCAGATTTTCAAAAGTTAAGAAGGAAAGTCATGTTAGGATAAAAAGGGGAGGAGGATCCCTTAAGCAAGAAAAAGCTTGGCATATTTGAGAAACTAAAAGAAAGTTTGAATGATTAATATGCAATGCTTAAATGGGAAAGTAGCACTGTATCAAATGAGATAGATTGGTACTGACCATGCAGGGCACTTCAAACCACCAAGAAGACAATATTTCCTTTTTTGGAATTATGGTTAAAAATTGATATGAGAGTGGCAGTATCAAGTTATGTGAATGCAGTCATCCCTTGATATTCATTGTTTCCAGATCCCCTGCAGATACCAAACTTTGTCGATGCTCAGGTTCCTTACATTCAGCCAATCTAATCCACAAGTAGATCCATGAATGATGAATATGTAGATAGGGAGGTCCAACTGTTGGAAATTTGACCTTACTTGTAAGGTTATGTTAGCCTATCATATACAAGTAGAGAAATACTGGTGGAAGACTTAATACTAAAGTCAGAGATGAAAGGTATTATTATTCATGATATAGCAAGTGTCATGAGGATTAACATATTTGTACCAGTTCCCCTTGCCTGATTTCCACAGCAACAACACTGGTGAGCCTAGAGAAGTGCTGGAACAGACAATGTTGCAGAAGAGAGAGGAACCCTGAGCTTATGGAATAGGAATCTTTTGTAATAGTTATTAAAAACCTGCCTCTTTTTCCCACAAAAAAAGACATGGTTTTAATTAAATTGGGCAGTAAGTATGCCTACTTTGCACTCAGTAAGAGACTATGTCTATCTTTGTCTTACAAATATCCTTGGAAAGTTCAAGGATAGAACAAAGGCAGATCAATGTCTCACTCCCAAAACATCCAGATGTGTAAGGAATCCATGCGTAATTGTCTTCAAACCGTAAGGCTCTGATGTATGTTCTAAGCAAATGACTAAGGTCACATCGTAGAGAAAGAATTGAGAGGAGGCAGGTGTTTATATAGAGTGACCACATGAGTGTATATACACATATACACATATGACCACATCACATATACATCAGCAGAAGAGGACATAATTCTAGGTTGAACTAGGTATATTCTTGAGAAAATAGACAAAACTTAACAGTATGTTTTTATAGGTAAAACTGACAAAATCTGTTGATCTGTGCTTACTTTGATATGTTAACACATTTTGGAATTGTTACAAGTTTTTAAATTAAAGTTGCCCATCTAACATCTCTGTAACCAAAAAAATATAAAAATACTCACATATTCTACTTATTATACAATTTATTGTAATAGAAATGAATGTGTGAGAGAAGTAGATGCAGCTATGCTCATTTAAACAAGAGTTTAGTTTTGAATATAGTAAGCTTTGGATAAATGGAAAAAAATAACATGAAAACATACAAGTTGGGGCTCAGAGGATGTCTTGGTAAAAATAATTTTGAAGTTATCAACTAGATGATATAGAGTCCTTGAGATTGTCTGAAACAATCTAAGAATAAATTTATGAGAGAAAACAAAAAATGCAACCAAATGTTAAGGAAAACCAATTCTAAAATATGATTTATGAGTTACTACCTGAACATTTATGAAATGAGGTAATAAGGATAGTAATTGTATCAAAAAATCAAATAAATTCAGTGTTTCAGGAAGTATACAGACATCTGGTTCAAATGGTCCTGATGAACAGCTCTCTTAGTTATGAATTTAGAAACCTTAACTTTACTAGCTAGGACAAATAAAACATTTTTTCTTCAAAAAATGATTCATAACCAGAATATACATTGGCCAGGAAATTCAGAATTGCAGTCCAAATTGTTAAATTTTGGAATTGCTACAAGTTTTAAATTTAAAATTGACTATGTAACATCTTTGTAACCAAAAAAATACCAAAGGAAAAAAAAAAAAAAAACAATTAGCAGTGAAGTGCATTATGTTATAAACCATGTGAAAATGTAGAATATTACAGAGAGAAAGTGGAGGAACCCATTACATTGGAAAAACAGGTGCCAAAGATATTAACTTATTATTCTTAAATGGTATAAAATCAAGAGACACAGTCTGAAGTACATAAAATAATGATCTTAAATTAATGTATCTTATTTAAAATTCCAAAGAAGAAATTATGCAAACTATAAAATACGACTAACTAAACTGAAAATATAGTATAGTATCATGAAGCTACTTTTCTGGCTTTGATCATTATACTGTAAATTGTATTAACACTGGGGAAAATGGGTAAGGAGCATTTTTGTAACATTGTCTAAAATCATTTTGAAATAAAATGTTTTAAAATCTAAAGTGTCTGTGGTAAAAGAGAAAGGATAAGTATGCTATCCCTGCAATTATATTAGAATCATCCTCACCCCTATCATATATTCAAAGGCAAATAATAACAGCAATAATATATACAAAGCTAAAGATAAGAACCAGTTTGTAAGAAGTGATTTGTAGTATAATTCATAGTAACTGGATTAATGTATGTAAATATATGACATTATTTCAAGAAATACAACTAAGTATACAAATGGGTAATGGATGATAATTAGCAACTTACCAAAGATTTAATGCAGATGCCTGATACACGCATAAAACTGTACTCAGTAATAATCAAAGACAATAAAATTAAAACTATATTAAAATTTTTTTAACCCATCAAATGTCGATAATATAAAAAACTATGCTATACTTTTTGACCAGAATAGACCAAAATAAATAAATAGATAAAAATTATTTTGACAAGAGTGTTGCTTGGTATCCATTCCAAAAAGGTACCAAAAGAAAAGCATACAATCTAATTGTCTCTGAAAACTCAAACATAAATCTCTAAGCATTTCTCCCTATAGATTTTTCTCTCTGAAAAGAAAATAATTGGGCTGACAGGTATGAACAACTAAAATATCAGATGAACATTCAAGGGTTTTTTTTTTTTTTCTTTACATTTTAGTGCTAGAATAACCTCCTTTTTACAAAGCTATTATATAGATTACTTACTCTAGGAAAATTAAAATAGTATGTGAATTTTTACTTTTCAGGGCTTTGACATAGGTCACTATTATCTTTAATAACTCTTTCAATTTTATTGATTTTATATTTGCATGTAAGTATAGTAAGTATCTGATTTTCCTCTTCCTTCTTCTACTCAGCTTCCTTCTTCTCCCTCTCTTGTCTTTTTAAATTCATGCAGTCTATTTTGTGTTCAGTTTTATAATTTCAAAAAGTATTTCCTAGCAAAATATTCACCCTTGGTCTGTTCCCTTTAATGAATTGCCATGTAACTACAGAATATTTTTGCTTTTAAATATTTCTTAAATGGCAATCATTACATTTTTTTCCATTTAGAAGTTCACAAGTAGTACTGTAATTAAATTATGTTTCCTTCTTCATCTTAGTTTCTGAAAGTTGGGGCAAGACCTAGACACTATGTAATTTGAAATGAGTATATTACCTGTGTGGTAAGCATGAAGATTTTGGAACTGAGAAAGAAGAGACAGAATCATGAGTGGCAGTAATACATGGCAAGATTTGTTGGTCAATTCCTGGACAAGGCTGTAAGAAGGGGAGTTTGGCATGTGGAACCCTTCAGAAGGGGAATAGAGCAAGAGACTGGGCCACCTTAGAGAAGGGAAAATCAGAGAGGAGCAGATATGTCTTGGTGATGTCAGTTAGCAGTAAGGCTGGGAGTTTCCAGGTCTGAGTTCAGAAGGACATCTGGGGTTTGTGGTCTTTTATAGTCACAGGGTTTGTCTTATCTATGGTAATCAGATATAGGGCAAGTTTTGAGGAGTATACATAGTTGATAGACTAAATGGCTAAAAATATGTTTATATGGGCTATATTTAAAATAATTAAATGGTCAAGAATTTGAGTTTGATACCCATAAGCTTTGGTCTAGCAGGCTTGGCTGCTGTGTAGAAGTAAACATCTAAGCCAATGCAGAGGGTCCATCTTTGACCCATGTATATAACAACCTCTGTTGTGAAACATGGACATAAGCACAATTTATTTTGTTTCCTTCTCTATTTATTGAATGAGTTAACCTGTTCTGAATAATAGGCATGTCCTTTTGGGAGGCACATCGTGTAATTTTTGTCATTGATAAAATCAAAAGCAGGCAGCATACACTATTTATCATAGATGATTACAGGTTAAACTATTCTGTAGCTATTCAGTTCAGTTCAGTTCAGTTGCTCAGTTGTGTCCGACTTTTTGCGACTCCATGAACTGCAGCACGCCAGGCCTCGCTGTCCATCACCAACTGCCGGAGTCTACCCAAACCCATGTGCATTGAGTCGGTGATGCCATCCAACCATCTCATCCTCTGACTTCCCCTTCTCCTCCTGCCCTCAATCTTTTCCAATGTCAGGATCTTTTCAAATGAGTCAGCTCTCTGCATCAGGTGGCCAAAGTATTGGAGTTTCAGCTTCAACATCAGTCCTTCCATTGAACACCCAGGACTGATCTCCTTTAGTATGGAGGGGTTAGATCTCCTTGCAATCCAAGGGACTCTGAAGAGTTCTCCAACACCACAATTCAAAAGCTTCAATTCTTCAGTGCTCAGCTTTCTTTATAGCCCAACTCTCACATCCATACATTACTGGAAAAACCATAGCCTTGACTAGACTTTAGCACAGAGCAAATTGTTAGAGTTATCAGTGAACTATTCCCTGAAACCAGATATCTTGGCCAAAAGTTTGGAAAACGATTTTGCTTATTTATTGATACAACTAAGCTTTCAGCATTTGAAGGGGAAAAAACAAAAGTGCAGAATGAAATCATATTTACAAAATGCTCAAGGTACTAAGGGAGAATGCATGATATTGCCCTTCCATATGTTCTCTAAAAATGATTGAGTTTCATAGAGAGAAATTCAAGTTGGGGTGCAAAGGGAATGGTGGAACTGGAAAAACATCTCCCTTTTCTAAAGGTAAAGCAATACCTTAGTTATTCCAATAACATTTTTTGATTTAGTCACTAAAGGAATTCCTTGATGCATGTGAGTGTTCTATTATTTCTTTCATGCTTTAGTAATGAAAATGAAATTAGTACCAAAGAAAACTTTCATTAGAAAGCACCTTACTATAACCATGAATTTGGATTACTTTAGGGCAGATACTGTCTCTAACACACTTGGGGATTTAGTACAACTTTTTCCATAGCAAACAGTCCCTGTAATATAATAATGATGCCAGATTCTAACTTTATATTCAGTAAAACACAATCATCTTTTCTCTGTCTTGTTGGCCAAAGTAGAGTGAGTTTTGCATGCTTGTCTTGCCCTTTAAGAAACCACTCTTTCTTTTCCCATTGATTGGTTTAAGTGATTTGGATGGGACTAAGGATATTTCCAGATGGGTAGACTCTGGGAGTTGGTGATGGACAGGGAGGCCTGGAGTGCTGTGGTTCATGGGGTTGCCACGAGTTGGACACGACTGAACAACTGAAATGAACTGAAGGATATTTCAGAGATGACGGTTTCATTGGAATTTTTTTGGTTCAACATATTAATTGTCAAATAAAATTAGTCTTGTCAGTTGAATAGAAATTTAGCCCTTTTGTGAAAATGGTGAAGAAAGAATCAGAATGTGTAAGGCAGAGTAATATGGTTTTTCTTTTTTGACTAGGAAGATGCATAGTTGTTGCTTTTTAATATAGATGGGAGATAATGAATGGAACAGCACAGTCATACAGCACTGAATATTAGACTAGATTGGGTCCTAGGAATACACTAATCAAATTTCTTCCTTCAGTTTATAGATAAGTGAACTGAGGCCTATGAATATAAGGAGCTAGATAACTATGCACCATCATTATCATGTGACAATGTTGTGTTATTGAACAAACCAAGTCATTATTTGAACTTCATCTGTATAAATTATTAAGAAAGTATGATATAGGAAAGTAGAGGAACTAGAAAAAATTTTCTGATACTAAAAGGGTTAATGGAATATAAAGTTATTTGCTCATAAGATATACAATAAAATTGAGGTTTGTATTTATGGCATTACAGTATGATAAAAATACAACTGGTTTTTAAAAATTTTATTGGAGTATAGTTGATTTACAATGCTGTGTTAGTTTCTGCTGTATAGCAAAGTGAATCATACATATATATCCACTCTTTTTTAGATTCTTTTCCCATAATGGCCATTTCAGAATACTGAGAAGAGTTCCCTTTGTAGGTCCTTATTAGTTATCTATTTTATATTTAGTAGTGTGTATATGTCAATTCCAATCTCCCAGTATGTTTCCCCCCACTTTCCCCACTAGTAACCATAAGTTTGTTTTCTACATCTCTGGCTATTTCTGTAAATACAGCTGTTTTTAACAGTAAAATCTAGATACCAAAGATAAAGAATTTGGCAGTGCAGAATACACAGGTTTGATCCTTTGGTTGGGAAGATGCCCTGGAGGAGGAAATGGTAAGCCACTCCAATATTCTTGCCTGAAAAATTCCACGGACAGAGGAGCCTGGTGGTTACAGTCCAAAGTGTTGCAAAGAGTTGGCACTATCAAACACACACCTCCCCACATACCCATACACATGCGTACATGCACACAGACACACACACACACATGCAACTAGTGGCTCTCAATAATTAGTACTTCTTTGTATTACTATGTTTTCCATAGCAAACCGGCAATTGTTTGGAAAACACACAAGTTCTTTTTATGTGGCCTGTGGCTTGCTCTTGATAATAAGGATTAATTGTACGGTACTTGTCACTTACGTGAGCTATTGAACTTTTGTTGCTAAATGGTATAGACCCATGAGTTTAGTGTATGTCCATGCACACAGTATCATCACTGACAACTTAATGGTTTTTCAGTTTGTGATCATAAAGTATCTTCATGATCATTTTGAAAGATTTATAAGGTTTGTGTCCACTGGGAAATTCTTATCTGGGAATTAGCATGAATAGTGCAGAGGAGCCCAAGTACTATTAGACATATTAAGGATGATACTGTAAATGGTAATTACTAGCTTAAATGTGTATTTTTCAAGTGAAATGTAATCCTCCATTTACATCCAAGTTCTAGCTATGAAATATGAATTTTTAGTAAGCTGGGAGTGGGTTTTTTCAACACCTGTTAAAAATGTATATGCAATACATTAATTCAAGAAGGAAACAGTGCAGTTCTAAAACCAAGTGAGGTGATATTCTATACAGTTCCCATTGGAAGAAAGATATCCTTTTATCATTTCATTGCACTGTGAGTCTAGTGATAGAAACCAGTGAAGAGAGGAGTCTGATGCATGGAGAAGGTTGAGGAATTAAAGTAAATAATCTTTGATTAATTCTTATGTATAAGAATATTACAAATAATACTTTGGAAAAATTTTAGGAGAAAATTAGTCCCAAGGCAGTGGTCATTGCCTTACTTCTAAACAACTCTAGATTTTAATAACAGTATTTTAAAAATGTAGTTACTTTGAAGGAGATAAATCATTTCATGTGGTATATGAATTGAACTTTGAGTTCTTATATGAAGTTTCATTGGGGAAAATCATGAACATGTTGCACTTCCATTTATAGAAAATCACCATGTATATAAAAAGATGTTTCCAAGTATCAGGAATTCTTAAATCACATGCTTTCTTGTTTTAGCTCAAACTTAGTAACTTATAAATTTCTAGAATAATATTTGTTTCTTTAATTTGACTTCCAGGTTCATAATTGACTCTGCAAAATATTATTATTGTATAGTGCCAAGTCACTTCAGCTGTGTCTGACTCTTTGCAATCCCATGGACTATAGCCCACTAGGCTCCTCTTGTCCAGTGATTCTCCAGGCAAGAATACTGGGGTGGATTTCCATGCCCTCCTCCAGGGGATCTTCCCAACCCAGAAATCAAACCCACATCTCTTATGACTTCTGCATTGATAGGCAGGTTCTTTACCACTTGTTGTTGTTCAGTTGCTCAGTTGTGTCTGACTCTTTGCGACCTCATGAACTGCAGCATGCCAGGCTTCCCTGTCCTTTACTAACTCCCAGAGCTTGCTCAAACTCATGTCCATCGAGTCAGTGATGCCATCCAACCATGTCGGTCTCTGTCGTTCCGTTGTCCTCCTGCCTTCAATCTTTTCCAACATCCAGGGCTTTTCTAATGAATCAGATGGCCAAAGCATGGAGCTTCAGCTTCAGCATCAGTCCTTTAGTATTGACTGGTTTGATCTCATTGCAGTCCAAGGGACTCTCAAGAGTCTTCAACACCAGCGTTCAAAAGCATCAATTCATCAGCAGTCAGCCTTCTTTATGGTCCAACTCTCCATACATGAGCTGGAAAAACCACTAGCACCACTTATTAAGCAAGGAACTAAGACATTTAAACTTTAGGGAAATACAGTGAGGTTGAAAAGATTATTTTCCACACAGATAAAAATGTTAAAGCTAGTAAAAGTTTTCATTGTGTGAATTTATAAATAATAAATCTAAGAAAATGTATACTATCATCTAAAATTGCAAATTTTGATTATATGGAGAATAAACTAATAGGTTATCATCAGTTTCTTAAGTTCTACATACTGTCGTTAGTGAAATATTTCATTGTATTTCTGGGAACGTGCCACAAACATGTCATGTGATGATTTACTTTGGGAATTTTTATGTGTTTATTATTATTATTTTCTTTGCCTAGACGATCACTCAGCTTCTCCTCATCTGATTAATCTGTACTTATTCCTCTAAACTGAGTTCGGGAACTTCTAGAAATATGAAATAGAAGAATGGTATTTAAAAATCTCTATTTCATGAACACATTGAATTTGCCAAAATGAGAGAAACTGGTGGAGAACCTTCTTTAACACTGACGTTAGAACCATGATATAAACCAAGCACTGAGTAGAAGAATTTCTCCCAGACAAAGTGAAGATAGTATCATATTGAAGGAATTTTTCCATTTCCCATTTCTGCAAAAGCAATTCAGTGTTATGTGAAGTGGATGAAGAAAATCCTCAATATCTCTAAAATCTGGAGGTGAATATTTTACTGGAATACAATGGGCAATTCACAATTTATGGTCATTCTTTGAATCGGTCAGTGGGAGTCACCTTTACTGCAGTGAAAGGTGCCATTCTGAGACTACAGAAGTATGCTTTATACAGCAAATATAAAGTTACAATAAATGGAAAAATCTATGGCTGGATGATTTTTACTCTGACTGATTTTCTAATAGAGGATTATGGGTTTGAAATAATTCAAGCATCAGTAAGTTTGTTTCTTAATCAAAACAGAAATATTCTAACCCAGTAAAGTTGCATTTGAAGTATTATTTGTAATGTAGAAATGACAAATACTCTTAATCTAGGAGAGATTTTGTTCTCAAATGCTAACACTTTTTAGAAAAATAATGGAAAAAATATGTGCAGTCATGGATCTCACCTGCAAGCAACAGGTATTGCTCCTGATAAATATCTTTCTGTCATTAGACAAAAACTCTCTGTAGGAAAACTCCTAAATAAATAACACAATCTCAGTTAAGTTTAAAAAAAAAAAATTCTTCCCAATTGGCTAGCAAAATAACCAGGAAAATTGTTGGCACATGGACACAGTGGTTTTCTAGAGCAGAGGCCAAGTCAAATAGAAAACGAACATAATGGATAATTTAAAAATATATGAAACCAGTAAGTTTTCAATTTCTTCCCACACAATATATATATATATTTCATATAGCCTGTTTCACCTTTATAATCTCAGAAGTCAGTTGGAGAGAAGCTGGTTGGAACATTCTTCTGTGAAGTACAGATTCAGCTAATGAAGCCCAGGAAAACTGATAGCCCCTTAGAAAAAGTCCCTCCATTTATTGTGGGAGTAGAGCAAGATTTTACCACTCAGGTTGTGTTTAACAAATGGAAGGGGGGAAATATCTAGTCAAGCATCCCTAAGCCAGACATCTCCTCCATCAAGTGTAGAGTCCTCAGCTCCTCTGTTCTTTAGTCTGATTCTACGTTTATGTGTACCAATGTGAGGTGAATTAGAAAAACTATTAAAAAGAAACAGAAGGCCTGCGAAGGGCCACTCTGGCTAAGGATGATATGCACTTTAGTAAGTTATGAGATTAACATCATCAGCCATGGACTGGACAGAGGATGGCTGAGACACAGATGTATTGGCCATTTTCAAAAAGCCATATTGTATAGTAAACAAGGGTCAGCATATAAGAAACTTGGAAGTTACTACTATATCCTAAAAACAAACAAAAAGGTGAATAGACTAAAGCATCAACAACTCTTCTTAGACCCATGAGAGAAATGAAGTCACAGGACAAACTACTGTCCCCAACATGTAGAGATGGACAGGAATACAGAAAGCATCACAGCTTACCTAAGCAGAGCATAAATCTTCATGGGAACCAGTTCCAGGGCAAGAAAACCTGAAATGCAATTGACTAATTGCTGTGTGCTCAGTGAGGAGTAAATACTATAAGAAGATCCAATCATCTGATGGGCCCAGTACTTTTGTGAGTTTATATCCTGGAGCTCTGCCAGGTTCACAGTGAACACTGGAGAAAAGCTCCTTCTACTTCCATCAGGAAAGCCAGAGCATCCTGTTCTTAACAAGGTCTACCCTCAGGAGAAACTAACTAACCCAAACCTAAATTTCTGGTGTTTTATCCAAGCCCAGCTGACCTGAAGTGAAGTGAAGTGAAGTCACTCAGTCGTGTCCGACTCTTTGTGACCCCATGGACTGTAGCCTACTGGGCTTCTCCGTCCATGGGATTTTCCATGCAAGAATACTGGAGTGGGTTGCCATTTCCTTCTCCAGGGGAACTTCCCGACCTAGGGATTGAACCCGGGTGTCCCATATTGTAGGCAGATGCTTTACTCTCTAAGCCACCAGGGAAGCCTCATAGGGGAAGCAAAATATTTGCATACTGGCAAATACTATATTGCTTTATTGGCAAATTTTATGATGAATTATTTTATACTGAGAGAGTCATTTCCTAGGCAGGTTGATAAGAAGTCTAGGGGTCCCCAAGGAGAGAGGGGTCTGGAATTCTCAAGGAGGAAGAAAGGACAAACTTTTTTTCCTTCTCTACATTCCTTAGGATTATATAACAAAAATATACTGCCTGAGGACAGTCTCTGGATTAAACCTTCTGGCTAATTCTGTAAATTATGGGAGTAGACCTGCTCTTTACAAGGAGTATATAACAACAATGTATTCTGCCTGAGGACAGTCTCTGTATTAAACCTTCTGGCTAATTCTGTAAATTATGGGAGTAGACCTGCTCTTTACAAGGATTATATAACAACAATGTATTCTGCCTGAGGACAGTCTCTGAATTAAATCATCTGGCTAATTCTGTTATCTTAAACTGTAAGTTATGGGAGTAAGTCTAGTGAGGTCTTTACAACCTCCAGACATTCTTTGGATTTACTGGAGCATATATAACTTCATTGCTAACACTAACAAGCGGGTACTCTTTCTGCCCCATTCTGATGCCTATGTCAGAAGCTTTCTCTATCTCCTTTATACTTTAATAAAACTTTATTACACAAAAGCTCTGAGTGATCAAGCCTCATCTCTGGCCCCGGATTGAATTCTTCTCCTCCAGGGGCCAAGAATCCCGGCATCGTGATTCAACAACAACCTTTCAATACGATACTGTCAGGAATGTGAGGAAATACTCTCAAGTACTGTAGGAAAGAGTATAAACTGTATCATTTTTGCCAGGATTTTAGGCAGTTGATATCAAACATCTTAAAAATATATACTTTTACAAAGCACATAACTTTTTAGTAACTTGGCCTAATAAAATTACCAGATGTATTTTTGATAGATGCATGATTATCCTTAGGTTTTAAAATGTAGGTTTTATATTTATTCAAGCATGTTGAGCCCAACAGATGAGAAGACAACTGTCGTTTGAAGTAAGAGCTTGTTACTCATAGTTTTCAAGAGAAGGGACATGTTGCACCATGCGAAAAGCACAAGGAGAAGTACCAAGGTCTGTCAGGAAGTATCGGTCATCCATGGGGAATTCTCTCCTCAATCAGGAAGTTTCCAGACGTCAAAACATCAGAAAACACAGAAAAGGCATGAGTGATACTACTTCAGTTCAGTTCAATCACTCAGTCATGTTTGACTCTTTGCGACTGCATGGACTGCAGCATGCCAGGCCTCCCTGTCCATCACCAACTCCCAGAGTTTACTCAAACTCATGTCCATTGAGTTTGTGATGCCATCCAACCATCTCATCCTCTGTAGTCCCCTTCTCTTCCCTCCTTCAATCTTTCCCAGCATCAGGGTCTTTTCTTTTTTTCTTTCTTTCTTTTTTGTAAGGGATACACATATTTATGAAAATTATCTTACAAGGTTCTCAAGGAAAAATGTTTGCACCCTGATGAGAGGGGGAAAAGTGCAGACTCTGGAGTTAAGTAGCTCTGCATCCAATTTCTGATTCTGCTGGATCACTGGACAAGTTAGGTTAATCCATATTTCCTTATTCTCCTCTAGTATTTAACTGAAAATGCATGCAAAAATTCCATGGATGGAGGAGGAGCCTGGTGGGCTGCAGGCCAATGGGTTGCAAAGAGTCAGATAGGATTGAGCAACTAAACAACAACATTTGATACTAACCTGCTCTTGCTGTTGAATCTTATGAGGAAAGAGGGGTAAATTAGGAGTTTGGAAATTTATATATAGTTTATATACACTATTGTATATAAATAGATAAACAACAAAGACCTACTTGACAACATAGGTAATTATATTCAGTATCATGTAATAATCTATAATGAAAATTAATCTGAAAAATAATATATGTATATGTAATAGCCACTGTATATGTATATATAATTAGCCAGTCAGGTGAAAAACAATTTATCAAATCCCTTATATGTGAGAGTGAATTTATTGGATACAGGGTGAAAAGATTTTATTTTGGAAAGGAGGGATAATTTTAGACTGTGAAGCAAGAGAAGAAGCTCTGTTACATGACAAAATGGCACTGGAAGGGACCTTACTTGAGAGGATATTAAGAAGGATGGCAGGGTTGTTTGTTCAAAGAAAAATAAGAAGGAAACATAAATTAACTAACATTGTTGATTCTAACCTACCATGTAATTAAAATAGCTCTTACATTTTAAAGTTACTCAAAAGGTTGCTTTTAAGTTGGCATAATTATTTTATATGTATCATAAATAACATGTGCTTTATGAATCTCCTCCCTTGTGTGTGACTTCTATTTTAACTTGATCCCAAGTGATCCCAGAGAGCTAACTAGGTCAACTGCCACCTGTGTTTGTTTCTTTCATAAATCTTTTAAATCTTTGAGAGAATTCAAGAGGTTAAGTATGGCAGTTCCTTTACCTAATACCTCTGATCATAGTGTGAACCTATTGACTCAGCAGATGAATGTTAGTCATCATGGCTGGAACAGAAGCTGGGAAGGCTGTTGAAATGGGAAGTTCATGCCTGGTGACAGGGCAAATGCAGGACCTGGTGTCAGCTGACCTTTCTATTCAAATTTGGATTTACCACTAGAGTTTTTGCATTTAGGGAAGGGATCATAGAAAGTCATAAGAGAACCACATTATGAAAAATATTAATCAATGTTGGGAGTATAAACTGATGCAAAAGCTCTATGATTGAAAATTTAGCAATAGCTTTCAAAATGCTATTATGTTATGTGTACATTAATTTTTTTTTATTGAAGTATAGTTGATTTACAATATTGTATGAGTTTCAGGCATACAGCATAGTAGCAGTTGTATGTATATTACATATGTTATTTTGCCTTATACATTATTACATAATAATATTGAGTATAGTTCCCTGTGCTATACAGTTGCCCCTTATTAGCTATCTATTTTATTTATTTTTGGCTGCATCAGGTCTTAGTTGCAGCAGGTGGGATCTTCGTTGAAGAATGTGGGCTCTCTAGCTGTGGCCCTAGGGCTCAGTAATTGCAGTGTGGCAGCTTAGTTGCCTGACTAAGGGTTGAACCCGAGTACCCTGCTTTGGAAGGGAGATTCTTAACCACTGGACCACCAGGGAAGTCCCAGTTAATTATTTTATACACAGCAGTGTATATATGTGAATCCCAGCCTCATATATTATCCCTCCCCCCACCTCTTTTTTCCTTTTGTTAACCATAAGTTTCTTTTCCATTGTCTCTAAGTCTCTTTTTGTTTTGGAAGTAAGTTCATTTGTTCTTTTTTTTTCTTTTATATTCCACATGTAAGTGATATTATATGATATTTGTTTTTCCTTGTATGGCTTACTTCATTTAATATGATTGTCTCTCTAGGTCCATCCATGTTGCTGCAAATGACATTATTTCATTTTTTATGGCTGAGTACTATTCCTTTTTGTCCATTCATCTCCTCATGAGCATTTAGATTGCTTCCATATCCTGGCTGTTGTAAATAGTGTTACTTTGAACATTGGAGTGCATGTATCTTTTTGAATTACAGTTTTCTCTGGATATATTAAAATAAATTAATTAATTAAATTAAAAAGTTAGTGCTTCTACTCTGAGAGTCAAATGATAATATCCTATTACTACTTTAATTTGCAGTTTTTGATTGTTAGTGAGTGTGAATTTTAATAAATTTATTAATGTAATTAAGGACACCTAGCTCATTAGCTTAAGTTCAGTCTTAAGAATAAACACAGAGAGCTACAGAAGCAAATATCCAAAGGCCAATGATTTCTTCAGTTTCATATAGAAAAATATAATTCTGAGAATGACAACAGCAAAAAAATTAAATCTTAAAAAAATGTACACATAACCAACAGCTTATACAGCTCAATATTAAAAACACACACACACACACACACACAATAAAAATTGGTCAGAAGACCTGAACAGACATCTCTTCAAAGAGGACACAAAGATGGCTAAAAGGCACGTGAAAAGATGGTCAACACTGCTAGTAATTAAAGAAATGCAAATCAAAACTACAATGAGTTATCACCTCATACAGGTCAGAATGGCCATTATCAAAAATTCTTCAAATAATAAATGATAGAGAGTGTACAGAAAAGGAACCTTCCTAAACTGTTGGTGGGAGTATAAATTGGTGCCACCACAGAAAACAGTATGGAAGTTTATTAAAAAACTAAAAATAAAGCTACCGTATGATCCAGCAATCCCACTCCTAAGAATATAACCATGGTCTTTTCAAATGAGTCATTTCTTCCAATCAGATGGCCAAAATATTGGAGTTTCAACTTCAGCATCAGTCCTTCTAATGAATATTCAGAAATGATTTCCTTTAGAATGGACTGGTTGGGTCTCCTTGCAGTCCAAGGAACTCTCAAGAGTCTTCTCCAATACCACAGTTCAAAAGCATCAATTCTTCAGCACTCAACTTTCTTTATAGTCCATCTATCACATCCATACATGACTACTGGAAAAACCATAGCTTTTACTAGACAGAACTTTGTTGGCAAAGTAATGTCTGTTTTTTAATACACTGTCTAGGTTGGTCATAACTTTTCTTCCAAGGAGTAAGTGTCTTTTAATTTTGTGGCTGCAATCACCATCTGCAATGACTTAGAGCCTAAAAAAAACAAAGTATGTCACTGTTTCCCCATCTATTTACCATGAAGTGATAGGACCAGATGCCATGATCTTAGTTTTCTGAATGTTAAATTTTAAGCCAACTTTTTCACTCTCCTCTTTCACTTTCATCAAGAGGCTCTTTAGTTTACAAGCTTATTAGAAGGCATATCTCTCATGATCAGAAAAAAAGTTTTTAAAAAAGCAGAAATGACAAATATATTTTGAAATATGAATGATTGTTGTTGTTTAGTCCCTAAGTCATGTCCAACTTTTTTGCTGCCTCATGGGTTGTAGCCCACCAAGCTCCTCTGTCCATTGGATTTCTAAGGCAAGAATAGTGGAGTGCATTGCCATTACCTTCTCCATGGGATCTTCCTAACCCAGGGGCTAAACCTGCATTTCCTGCATTGTTAGGTGGATTCTTTACCACTGAGCTAGCAGGGAAGCCCATTAATCAGTAGAATTGCTTATCTTATGCTACAGATGCTGTTTTCCACATTCAGTCAGCTAAACATTCATTATTCTTTGACTCAGAGAAAAGATGAATACAGAAAATGTTGGTAAAGGCAGCAAGCAGGGGACTTCTCTTAACTTTTGAGTTTTTAGAAGTCTTTAATCTCCTTGGATCAAAGAAATTCTAGCTAATATTACCAAACAGATGATCAGAATTTCTTGTTCAGGGGAGAAAGTGAATACAATAGGAAATGAGGAAAACATAGATTATGTGGGTTTCAGAAAGAATGTTCTGTGCTCTCCTCATACTCTATCCTTGAGTATAACTCTGAGTATCTTTAAAGTACAGGGATTGTTAAAATTTTCAAATATGCAGCAAAGTTGGGTGATCCAAGAGCAGAACGGACCTGAATCCCCTTCCAGATAGTGTTTTTGAACTGTCATGACACCCAGAAGAGAAATGGCTATGTAGTATCTCTGCACCAAAATTTGAGGCTGTCTCTCCTATCAATTGGTCAAAAATAGTAAATATAGGAAAACAACACCCAGGCTAAAAGTGTTTTTGTTGCTTTTTTTTTTTCTTCCAGTGCTACAAAATAAATAGTGAAGAGCTATGATTTTTACTGTAGTAACACTCTTAGTAATAATGATTTTTAAATTCCCTTTAAGATAAAAATACATAGGGATAATCAAGTATCTCTATATAAAATGTGTAGTCATTCACCTGTTTATGTATATGTGTGTATATATATATACAGCTCAGCTGGTAAAGAATCTGCCTGCAAAGTGGAAACCTGGGTTCAATCCCTGGGTTGGGAAGATCCCTTGGAGAAGGGAAAGATTGCCCACTCTAGGATTCTGGCCTGGAGAATTCCATGGACTTTATAGTCCACGAGGTCACAAAGAGTTAGACATGACTGAGTGACTTTAACTTTCACTTTTTGTCAAGCTTGAGGGAAATGATAAATTTCAGGTAGAGTTAGATGAAACTCAGTTCAGGTCAATCAGTCAGTTGTGTCCGAATCTTTGCAACACCATTGACCACAGCATGCCAGGGCTCCTGGTCCATCACCAAATCCCAGAGTTTACAGAAACTCGTGTCCATTGAGTCAGTGATGCCATCCAACCATCTCATCTTCTATCATCCCCTTCTCCTCCTGCATTCAATATTCCCCAGCATCAGGGTCTTTTCCAATGAGTCAGTTTTTCACATCAAGTGGCCGAAGTATTGGAGTTTCATCTTCACCATCAGTCCTTCCAATGAATATTCAGAACTGGTTTTCTTTAGGATGGACTGGTTGCATCTCCTTGCAGTTCAAGGGACTCTCAAGAGTCTTCTCCAGCACCATGGTTCAAAAACATCAATTCTTCGGAGCTCAGCTTTATTTATAGTACAATTCTCACATCCATACATGGAGAAGGCAATGGCAACCTACTCCAGCATTCTTGCCTGGAGAATCCTGTGGATGGAGGAACCTGGTGGGCTGCTGTCCATAGAATCACACAGAGTTGGACACGACTGAAGCAACTTTGCATGCATGCATGCATTGGAGAAGGAAATGGCAACCCACTCCAGTATTCTTGCCTGGAGAGCCCCAGGGACAGAGGAGCCTGGTGGGCTGCCATCTGTGGGGTTGCACAGAGTTGGACATGACTGAAGTGACTTAGCAGCAGCAGCAGCAGCAGCTATAAATTTAAGGAAATATATATGGGAAATATATGTGAGAAACTAAAGAATTTTGTTGCAAAATCAAAGAACTAACTAAATAGCAAAATACTCTTGTTCATGTATTGCAAGATCCAATATTGTTAAGATACCAATTTTTCCAACTTGATCAATATATTCAGTTAAATCTTAGTCAAAAATATAGTGAGTAACACCCTTGACATTTATAAAGAGATTCTAAAATTATAGAGAGAAAACAAAGATACAGAACTTCTAATGCGATACCGAAGAAGAACAAATTCTGAGGATTAACACTATCCAATTTTAAGACTTACAATAAATTTACAATAAGCAAGTGTCACCTGTGTGATACTAGTGGAGGCAAAAAAAAAATACACATAGATCAATAGAGCATAATAGAAAGTCTAGAAATAAACCCATATGATGCAATCACCTCATATTTGGCGAAGAAACAGGGGCATTTCAGTGAAGAATGGATAGTCTTTTAAGCTTATGGTGCTGGAAATTTCCATAGAAAAAGTGACCGTTTCAAAATTGGGAAAAGCTGTATATCATCACCCTGTTTATTTAGCTGATATGCAGAGTACATCAGGTAAAATGCCAGGTTGGATGAGTTACAAGCTGAATCAAGATTTCCAGAGAAATATCAACAACCTCAGATATGCAGATGATACCATTCTATGGCAGAGAGTGAAGAGGAACTAAAAAACCTTTTAATTAAGGTGAGAGAGGAGAGTGGAAAAGCTGGCTTAAAACTCAACATTCAAAAAATGAAGATCACAGCATCCAGTCCTATCACTTCATGGCAAATAGAAGGGGAAAAAGTGGAAGCAGTGACAGCTTTTCCCTTATTGGGCTCCAAAATCACAGCAGATGGTGACTGCAGCCATAGAATTGGATGACACTTGCTTTTTAGAAGAAAAGTTATGACAAACCTAGATAGAGTATTAAAAAGTAGAGACATAACATTGCCAACATAGGTCAAAATAGTCAAGGCTATCGTCTTTCTAGTAGTCATGTACATGATCTATGTGAGAGTTAGACCATAGAGAAGTCTGTGTACTGAAGAATTGATACTTTCGAATTGTGGTGCTGGACAAGACTCTTGAGAGCCCCTTGCAGTGCAAGGAGATCAAACCAGTCAGTCCTAAAGGACATCAACCCTGAAAATTCATTGAAGAACTGATCTGAAACTGAAACTACAATACTTTGGTCATCTGATGCAAACAGACAACTCACTGAAAAAGACCCTGATGCTGTGAAAGACTGAAGGCAAAAGGAGAAGGGGAGGCAGAGGATGAGATGGTTGGATAGCATCACAAACTCAACTGTCATGAACTTGGGCAAACTCTGGGAGATAGTGAGGGACAGGGAAACCTAATGTGCTACAGTCATGCGGTTGCAAAGAGTCAGACACTACTTAGCGAATGAACAGCTGTGAAGAGAATCAAAAACAAGCCACAAAGTGGGAGAAAATGCCTGCAAACCATATATCTGATCTAAGACTTGAATCCAAAATATATAAAGAACATTTGGCATTATGTAATTAAAAAATCTAATTTAAAAAACAGTGAAAATTTCTGAATAGACATTTTACCAAAGAAATATATAAATGGATCATATGTAATGAAAATATGCTCTACATAGTTTATTATAAAGAACTGACAATTAAAACAATAGTGAGATACTGCTATATATGTTTAAAATGGCTTAAATGCAAAACACTGACAACATGGTTGCCTGTGAGAGTGTGGAAAACATGAACTTTCATTCAGTGCTCATGGGAATACAAACTGGGATCATTACTTTGGGAGAAAGTATGGCAGGTTTTTCGTTTTTGTTTTTGTTTTTGTTTTGTTTTTTTTGCAAGTTAAGCATAATATTAACTAAAGTCCAACAATTATCCTCCTAGGTATTTAAAATTTATGTCTATACAAAATCTTGCAAACAAATGTTTATAACATTTTACTTATAATTTCCATTAACTAAAAACAGGATAATTGTTCTTCAGTCAGTGAATGGATCAATACAATTTGATACATCTACGCACTGGACTGTTATTTAGTGAGAAAAAAAAAATGAAATGAACTGTAAAGCATGAAAAGACTTGAATGAATCTTTTAGATATGTATTGCTAAGGTTAAAGGGTCAGTCTATAATTCTCCATACTGTATGATTCCAAATAATTTGACAACCTAGAAAAGGTAAAACTACAGTGATAGTTATTAAATTAAAAGACACTTGCTCCTTGGAAGAAAAGCTATGACAAATCTAGACAGTGTATTAAAAAAACAGACACATCACTTTACTGACAAAGGTGCATATAGCCAAAGCTATGGTTTTTTCCAGTAGTCATGTACAGATGTGAGAGTTGGACGGTAAAGAAGGCTGAGAGCCAAAGAATCGATGCTTTTGAATTGTGATGCTGGAGAAGACTCTTGAGAGTCTCTTGGATAGCAAGGATATCAAACCAGTCAATCCTAAAGAAATGAACCCTGAATATTCATTAGAAGGACTGATGCTGAAGCTCCAATACTTTGACCCCCTGATGTGAAGAACTGACTCATTGCAAAAGACCCTCACACTAAAAAGTATTGATGGGAGGAGGAAAAGGGGGTAATAGAGGATAAGATGGCTGAATGACTTCATCAACTCAATGGACATGAGTTTGAGCAAACTCTGGGTGATAGTGAAGGACAGGGAAGCCTGGTGTGCTGAAGTCCATGAGGTCACAAAGAGTTGGGCAAGACTTAGTGACTGAACAACAAAACAGTGATAGTAAAAAAGAACATGGTGGCCAGGGTTCCTGGAGGCTGGGGAAAATAGCTGGATAAGTGAAGCAAATTTTTAGAACACTGAAACTAGTTTGTTTGATACTATAATAAGGAATATACAAGGCAATGTCTTTCTTAAAACCCATATAAATTTATGGAATGAAGATTGAACTTTAATACATATATTTTTTAAAAAGAATTATTTGGGCTGTCTTGAACTCTTCAGATGGAATTCAGAATGTGACAACAAAACAATCTAACTCTATTATAAATTTATGAAACAAACTCACTGAGGGCATGGGAGAAAATGGTTTTGGATTAAATAATTTTGGAAATGAGCAGAGTTTGTAACACTAAATCAGAAATTGTACATACGTCCTGTTCACTAATTAGTAAAGTTATTTCTCACATAGGGTACAATTTAGCAATTCTGATACTAATATACAAGTATACTGAAATTGAACAATCAAGCATTAATAAATAAATGGATGGTGGGGGACAGTTTTCTTATTGTTGAAATGGAAGTTCACAGGTAAGGGAAGGAGTTAGGATGATCCATTATAATGTATTAAAGTTGAAGACAGCACTATTCACACATATTTAACTTGAGTATAGATTATTACATAGATAAATTTTAGAGATATATGCATACACACTAGGATATATACATATAATTCCTTTCTCTATCATTTGAGAGGGATGGTGATAATGGCACCTCATTAACAATGAACACACTTAATACCCAGATCTTGGTTTATAACATGATTTTCAACTAAAGAAATGAGCTCTTTGGAGAAACGGCTGATTGTAAGATTCAGACAGAAATATACAAGATGAGCCTGAAGTTCAGTGCCAGAAAGTAAGGAAAATAAAAATAAAACAAATTACTATGATGTGGCTATACCAAAGAGACACAGTAAGTAACCAGAAGTCAACTCAAGATGTTTCCAGTGGCCAAATATGCAACAGGTTGAACGACCAAATAGATATATTAATAGTAATACTGGATTATAAGCCAAAAGTACAAAATAAATATATGAGTCCATATTGATGATTGAATGAATGATTGAATGAATCATTGGGTAACAATACAAACCTACATGAAACAACTTCAGTCAATTTATAAAGATACTCTGACTTTAAGGAGGTGGAGCATAGTTCCTCATTCCTTAAGTATGGGCTGTGCATAGTAACTTCCTCCCAAAGGGCAAAATATGGAGGGAGGGAAAAAAACTAACATTATGGTGGAGAAATCAGTTAAAGACTAACACAGCCATATGATTAAGGTCAGCAAGCTCAAGCTGGAATCAAGATTGCTGGGAGAATTGTCAATAACCTCAAATATGCAGATGATACCACTCTAAAGATGGAAAACAAAGAGGAACTAAAGAGCCTCTTGATGAGAGTGAAAGAGGAGAGTAAAAAAGCTGGCTAAAAACTCAACATTCTAAAAACTAATATCTTGGCATCTGGCCCCATCACTTCAAGGCAAATAGATGGAGAAACAGTGAAAATAGTGACAAGTTTTATTTTCTTGAGCTCCAAAATCAGTGTGGACAGTGACTGCAGCCAGGAAATTAAAAGACACTTGTTCCTTGGAAGAAAAACCATGACAAACCTAGGCAACGTATAAAATGTAGACATCACTTTGCTGACAAAAGTCCGTCTAGTCAAAACTATGGTTTTTCAAGTAGTCATGTAAATATGTGAGAACTGGACCATAAAGAAGACTGAGTACCAATGAATTGATGCTTATAAATTGTGGTGATGGAGAAGACTGTTGAGAGTCTCTTGGACAGCAAGAATATCAAACTAGTCAATCCTAAAGGAAATGAACCCTGAATGTTCATTGGAAGGACTGATGCTGAAGCTGAAGCTCCAATACTTTGGCAACCTAATGCAAAGAGCCAACTCATTGGAAAAGCCCCTGATGCTGTGAAAAGTTAAGGGCAAGAGGAGAAGCAGGCAACAGAAGATCAGATGGTTGGATGGCATTATTGGCTCAATGGACATGAGTTTGAGCGAACTGTGGCAGTAGCGAAGGACAGGGATGCCTGGCCTGCTGCAGTTCACAGAGTCACAAAAAGACGAACACACTTTATGACTGAACAACAACAGAATACCTGAACAGTAATCCTTAAAACTGTCAGGGTCATTAAATATAAGAGAAGTCTATGAAACTGTTACAGCCAATATTAGCCTAAGGCGACATGGCAGCTAAGTGCAGTTCATATTCTGGATGTGATTCTGAAGTAGAAAAAAAGGAAATTCTATAAAAACCAAAGATAAATTAGTAAATATGTACTTTACTTATTCATGATTATTCAGTATCAGTCCATTAATTGTAAGAAAAGTACTAAGTACTTAATGTACTAAATGTACTTAATGTACTTAATATACTTAAATGTAATAAGGTAAGAAGATAATAATAGGGAAACTTGAACATATTACTATCTTCATTTTTTATTTGAAAATCTAAAACTATTATAAAATAAATCCTTAAAAATATATAATTGTGAAGACTTTGCATCATTTCATTAAAGTCAAATCATTGATTTGTTAAATAAAATGGCCTAACTATACTGAAAAACTCCCTTTGTAAAGAATTTGCCTTTTAGGCTCATTTTAATTTCCTCTCCTAGTATAGCAATGCACTGGGAACAAAGAATAGTTAGATGATTATCATTTTATTTTCAGTTAATGGTCCAACTTTGAGTTCCAAAACAGCAACCACAGTATGCAATCATATCTTTAAATGTTCTATTTATCATCAGTATAGCTAACAGAGCAAGACAAGAGACATGAGACTTTGTTCACTGACTAAGCAAATACATTAGAACAAAAACTAGATCTTTAAGAAACCTAAAGACAGTCAAATTGCTAGAGTTAACTACTTTCCATTTTCTGTAGACACTTTTTCCCCTGAATGTTCATTTAACTTCAAGATTTGTCTGACTATACTGATTGTAATCCACAAATCAGTTGGTAAAAAAAAGGCACATTCCTGACACTGATATTGAATGATTTCCACTATGAAGAACATAATATAATTGAGTACTAAGTTAAAATCTTACAATTAAACTCATAAAATTTTATAACTAAGATTGTATAAGAGCAAGGATGGAGCAAAAGATGTTTTTTATAAAGTCATTAATTATCAAACTAAAATCAAGTTTAAATATGAAGGTGGAAACCAGGGATAAGAAGTATACTAAAATAGAAAAGTTAGGTTGATAATGAACATATTTTATGTGAACAGTCTGTGAAAATATCTTTTGTGTCTTCTCTGTTAATCAGTCACAATATGATTTGAACACACAGATGCAAATAATATGTATACTATGAGGAGTTAATAAATCCAAAATTGCTGATTGCTTTTATTGTTGGTAAAAAGTCTATGGAAATGAGAGTAACTCAATTTGGATTAAATTCACAATGTTGGCTTGCTTTTGACTGGAGCAAGTGAGGGAATATTTTTATACCACAATTATCCTAGAAGTTAAAAAATAAATTATATTTTTTCTCACTACTTCTACCTTACTGGTACCTGAGAAGACTTTCATTAAGGTATACTACAATTAATTACATTATTACTTTTTCTAATGCAATACATATTCAAAGTTATAATTAGTAAATAACCATTAAATAGTTCATCATTCAAACACTTTGATTATCTTTCCATTTTTATACCATATTTATATAGGTTAAATGGGCTTTAATTGATATAATTATTGGAGTATAACATAAAAATTAAGGTGGTCCATCTTCATTAATAATGTTAGAAAATAGACTGCTTGAAAAGCACTAAAAATCAAGGAAAGTACTGTTTTTATTCATTATAGAAATATTTTTATTATACTTTATGCATAAATATTAAAAGATGCAAAACACTGGACATAGTGAGTTAGGACCAATCTTCTGAAGATTGATTACATGAAATTTGGTTTTTCATAACCTGTTATAATGAATATATCACTCTAGGTAGCACTTCCTTTCAAGGAGAAAACAATTTATATATTGGTGAATTAGCCTGATAGATAACAGAAATGTGATGACTCAGTGAGTAGGTGGGTGGGAAATTGTGAAGATATCTTATTGGCAACAGTGCATTGTTTGGTTGACCTTAAAGCCACATAATTTTATAACTTTTATAACTTTGGCTTCAGTTCAATTCAGTTAAGTTCAGTCGGTCAGTCGTGTCCAACTCTTTGTGACCTCATGATTCTCAGCATGCCAGGCCTCCCTGTCCAATACCAACTCCCGAAGTTCACTCAAACTCACGTCCATCTAGTCGGTGATGCCATCCAACCATCTCATCCTCTGTCATCCCCTTCTCCTCCTGCCCCAATTCCTCCCAGCATCAGGGTCTTTTTCAGTGAGTCAGCTCTTCACATGAGGTGGCCAAAGTATTGGAGTTTCAGCTTTAGCATCAGTCCTTCCAAAGAACACCCAGGACTGATCTCCCTTAGGATGCACTGGTTGGATCTCCTTGCAGTCCAAGGGACTCTCAAGAGTCTTCTCCAACACCACAGTTTAAAAGCATCAATTCTTTGGTGCTCAGCTTTCTTCACAGGCCAAATCTCACATCCATACATGACTACTGGAAAAACCATAGTTTTGACTAGATGGACCTTTGTTGGCAAGGTAATGTCTCTGCTTTCGAATATGCTATCTAGGTTGGTTATAACTTTTCTTCCAAGGAGTAAGCATCTTTTAATTTCATGGCTGCAATCACCATCTGCAGTGACTTTGGAGCCCCCAAAAATAAAGTCTGACACTGTTTCCACTGTTTCCCCATCTATTTCCCATGAAGTGATGGGACCAGATGCCATGATCTTCATTTTCTGAATGTTGAGCTTTAAGCCAAATTTTTCACTCTCCTCTTTCACTTTCATCAAGAGGCTTTTGAGTTCCTCTTCACTTTCTGCCATAAGGGTGGTGTCATCTGCATATCTAAGGTTATTGATATTTCTCCTGGCAATCTTGATTCCAGCTTGTGTTTTTTCCAGTCCAGCGTTTCTCATGATGTACTCTGCATATAAGTTAAATAAGCAGGGTGACAATATACAGCCTCGACGTACTCCTTTTCCTATTTGGAACCAGTCTGTTGTTCCATGTCCAGTTCTAACTGTTGCTTCCTGACCTACATACAGGTTTCTCAAGAGGCATGTCAGGTGGTCTGGTATTCCCATCTCTTTCAAAATTTTCCACAGTTTATTGTGATCCACACTGTCAAAGGTTTTGGCGTACTCAATAAAGCAGAGATAGATGTTTTCCTGGAACTGTCTTGCTTTTTTGATGATCCAGCAGATGTTGGCAATTTGATCTCTGGTCCCTCTGCCTTTTCTAAAACCAACTTGAACATCTGGAAGTACTAATATCCAAATAAGAACAATTTACAAACTCTCATCCCAGCTTCAGCTCACAGTGTTAATGTACCTCTGCATTTGACTTTAATCTGTGCACTTAAGTATAATCTCTTTCATATTCCTAGCTGGGTCTTTACAGATACTTCCTTTTAAACATCCTCATGTTTTCCCATTTGTTTCCCATTAATATTATCATTGAAGCATTATACTGCTGGAGACACAGTGCCATCCTTAGGTCTGGGCAGAAGAGACCCTTATTCTGTGCCTTGCATTATTGATAGTCTTGCTTTGGGTTTGTCCTGGATGGCCCCCTCCCAGTGGTGTGAAGGGAACAAACACACTGAGAGTCTGTTTCCCCAATTCTAGATTACAGTTTGCAAAATTAGGACAATTGATTAATTGATTAATTAAGTAATAGACATTTTGCATTTTTACTCATCTTCCTAAGCATCAAAAGAACAATAGTTGAAAGCCATTTTAGAATTGTGCCTTTTTAGCCTATTGACTTGTTCTTAAAAATAATTCCTATATATGTTCAAAAATAAAACTATATTCTAAATTCTGCTGCAGTTGTTCAGACAGTACATTGTAAATTTAGATTGCATCTCAAATAGGCAAAAATAAAGTGTATATTTTTTGCTACTTATTTACTTTCGTTTTCCAGTTCCAGGCTAAGTCCAGAAGTAAACAAACAGTTGGAAATTGCCTATTAATGGTCTTTCTTAAGAGTTTTTTTTTTTTTCTCCCTAGATAGTTGCATGGAATTTTTCAGTGTTTCATACATCTACTATCTTTTTATTATCTTCTCCAAATAGGTACTAAGTACCAGGAGTGGCATTTATTGACTCCATCGAAGTCAGTCAGAGAACAGACTCAATCCATTAGGAATATCATGATCTCTCTCTTTTCTGATGAGAAATGTTTGATTCGTTTTGGTTCCTTAATTTGTATCTGCCATGTTATGATTAATCCTATGTAATCTTTTGGAATGATGTGATGCCCACAACTGGTGTCTGAGCAACTAGCTTTGCTTCTGGATTCAAAGTGTCTGTGTATCAGGGTTCCTTTAACCTTAGCATTTTGTGTTCTCCTCCTATAGCATTTAGGGATTTCTTAATTACCTGTTGCTGCTTAAGAGTAAGGTGAATTAGAAAAGCTACCTTAGTTTCTTTCACCAGTTGATCAGAATGGTTCCTACTCCACATTAAATGGTGCTAAGTGGGGGGAAATCTGCCAGTGATGAGTCATACCAGCTCAACTGTCTTTCCTTTATACAAACATGGGTATTTGCATAGCAACAACCTTCTTAACCCCAAAGTTTATATCCACATTCTCATTTGGACCTGTTTGCTCTACTTTTATTTCTGTCTTCCTTTCTAAGGTAATGCAAAATAGTGAAGGAAGCAGTTTTTAATCTTTCCATTTAAAAGGGACTTCTACCCCATATCCCATTCCTAATGAAGTGGTCATCAATCTATCCCGTTCTGTAGAGTCATATTTGAAAAACAAAAATCTTTATTGTTTAGGTAAGAAACATCACAAAACTGATGATGACTGAAAACAATCAGTTTGCTTTTCTCCTTGAGAGTGCACCATATCATTGTTTAAATGTTAGTGCCAACATCTGAGTCATCTGTGGGTCTGTTTCTATTGAATATTTTCTTATTTAGTTATGTATCAGATTTTCTTGTTTTTTCATGCTTCTCAGCTTTTCCTCTTCTTTTATTTTCCTGGATAATGTGTATAAAATAACAGTGTAGAGAAGATGGAAATACAACTTTCAAAATTTGCATTCCTGAGCTAACAGTTCTCTTCTTCATCTGCCAGCTAGGATAGGGAACTAAACATTTAAACTCTATAAATTTAAGTGCTATTTTAATTACAATGTTTTTTAGACCTTCTTAGTAAAACCCTGTCTGCTCACATAATAGTTACTGATCTCTTTAAACTTATAAACATTTGATTTGGGCTGTAATAGCCAAAACTTCATATAATTTTGTGTGAGGGTTTATGAATCTAATCTCTTTGAAACTCATTAAGACTTCATAAGTTCTCTTTAATTTCTAGCTACTTTTTCACTGCAATTTTTTTTTCAGAAAAAATAAGGGAAGAGGAGAATTAGGTTGAGTGATTTAATTTTACATTTGAGGCTTTTCATTTTCTAATTTACCATGCTATTTCAAATTATCATTAAGAATTCTGCCTCTCCTTTATCTGTCTGCCTCTGGAAAAAGTGTTTTGTTTTTTCTGTTTTTTTTTTTTTTTTTTCTTTTTCTTTTGTCTTTTTCCTCAGTAGCTATGATTCTTAGCTCACCCACAGAAGACATTTTCATCTCTGGAATTCAGTTTCTCTGGGTTCCTTGCATCTACAATTCTGAAGTAGCATACTATATAAAAGCTATTGTCTTCTAAATAATTCATTTTTTTAATTTTTTTTTTTTACCATGAAAGCATAGGCTTTGCCATTATTCTATATCCTGACAAACAATAAGTAGCAGGATTCCAGTTTATCTTAAAGCATGAAAATATATTTTATTTAAGTTTTGCCTATATTTAATTCTATATTTGTTTTTCATGGAGTCAATAAAAAGTCTGTGTGTGTGTGCATATTTATATAAGTTACAAGTAAATATAATTTTATACTTTCAATGTTTTTAAACTGAGTTGGAATAGGTGATTGTATCATAATTGAAGGGTAAATAAAGAAATGGAGAATTTATTTTAAATTCTCATTTGATTTACCCCTCCAACCTAAGCAAACTTTAGACTTCCCTGGTATCTTAGCTGGTAAAGAATCCATCTGCAATGCAGGAGACCCTGGTTCAATTCCTGGGTTGGGAAGATCCACTGGAGAAGGGATAGACTACCCACTCCAGTATTCTTGCCTGGAGAATTCCATGGACCGAGGAGCCTGGAAGGCTACAATCTATAGGATCACAGAGTCAGACACAACTGAGTGACTTTCATTCACTCACTCAAGCAAACTTTAGAATCATGGCCTAAAACAAAAAATGAAATATGGGCCAGATTAAATGTAATAAACCAGCAAATGTGATGGAATGTTTCTCACATATAAATATATGAAAGAAATAAAGATACAGAAAACTGGAAAAGTTGTTATGAAATACAAAAGAATATCTTCAAATAATCAATGACAATACTGATATATAACTTCTCAGAGTAAACAACAGAAGCAAAAACATGACCAACTATGATAGTTAAAACTTAGTGTGTATGGTGGTAGTGGTGTGCAATTCTGACCTAGAATTTTAGCAAAATTTTCATCAAAAATAAAGATAAAATAAAAATGTTTTTATTAAAAAAATCTGAGACAATGTATCACTAGCATCCTTGGTTATTTAAAAGAAGTATTATAAAATTATCTTCAAACAAAATAAAAATGAAACTAGATAGAGTGAAGTAAGCCAGAAAGAAAAACACCAATACAGTATACTAACACATATATATGGAATTTAGAAAGATGGTAATGATAACCCTGTATGTGAGACAGCAAAAGAGACACAGATGTATAGAACGGACTTTTGGACTCTGAGGGAGAGGGAGAGGGTGGGATGATTTGGGAGAATGGCACTGAAACATGTATACTATCATGTAAGAAACGAATTGCCAGTCTATGTTTGATACAGGATACAGGATGTTTGGGGCTGGTGCATGGGGATGATCCAGAGAGATGATATGGGGTGGGATGTGGGAGAGGGATTCAGGATTGGGAGCTCATGTACACCGTGGCAGATTCATGTCAATGTATGGCAAAACCAATACAATATTGTAAAGTAAAATAAAGTAAAAATAAAAATTAAAAAAATAAAAATTAAAAAGAATATTAGGCAATCAGAAAAGAACAAAGGATATCTAAGAGTAAAATATTTTGGTAACTCAAAATGCATATTAGCTGTTTTAATATTAAATATAATTAATATTACATTTAATATATTGTTTAAAACAATATAGTGACATCTAATAGAGTTTTAAAATTTAAGATGCATAAGAACAAGAAAATATTAGTTCAGAGAAATTTATGAGCTAATGTGATAAAATTGAGGTAATGTGGAACTAATGTGGTCTAATAATATTCATTTTATTTATTAGATCTTCATAAGATAGGAATATATGATATAATCTGGAAGCTTCGACTATAATGATACAAGAATGAGTTGGCATATGAGTAGTAGAAGGACAGTGGAATGATTTAAAATATGTATATATATATACATATATATATATCTCAAGTGATAAAACTACAGAATATAGAAACATGCAGAAACATAATATAGAACATAAATATAGAAACATAAAACATGCAGAATATAGAAAAAGCAGTAAAATGGTTTATTTAAGTCTGAAAATGTCAAAAGGGACTGTAATATAAGTGGATTTCATATTGAATTAATAAGTGATAATTATCAGACACAAAGAAAATAATTTAAATACTGATAATAGAAATATATAAAATGAAGAGTATTAGAATCAAATACTATGCAAATACTAACCAAAAGAAATTAATGGAGCTGTTAATCAGACAGTTAAACTTAAGGTGAAGAGATAGAGAAATTTTTCATGATGATAAAATGCTTAATTAGTCATGAAAATATAGCCAATTTTAATTTGTAGTCACACAATATAACATCAAAACAGAAACAGTAAAAATTGACACAAGTACAAATATAGAAATAATAGAATTATAGAGGGATATTTTAATATACATTTCTCAGTACTTAATAGCAGTATCAGACCAAAAATAAATGAGAAGATTTGAACTCTTTGATTATAAAACTTGATATATTTATCTGTAGAAGACTACTTCCAACTGTAGAAAGAACATTTTTTAAAGTACACATGGCACATTAATAAAACTTGACCACTAAGCAAATGCTGACATAGTTATAGGATTTAGATTCATTCTGATCGCAAAATAATGGAAATAACTTTGATAGTCCTAAGAAAATATAATTTGAAAATCATCATACGTTAAGACATGTGAAGCTTTTAAATAAATAATCCATAGATCAAAGAAATAAACCATAATGGTAGCTAGAAAATATTTTATACTAAATTTTAAGGAATATATGGTATAACCAAAATACTAAAGAGAAAAACAGCAGTTATTGCTTTGGATTTGTGAAAAAAGAGTGAAATCTTTCTGAGAGCTTGGAAAAGAAATAGGTAATATCAATAAGGAATAAAGGATATGACTACAGATACTAAGGGCTTCCCTTGTGGCTCAGCTGTTAACACAGGTTCAACCCCTGGGTTGGGAAGATCCTCCTGGAGAAGGGAATGGCTACCCACTCCAGTATTCTGGGCTGGAGAATTCCATGGACTATATAGTCCATGGGGTTACACAGAGTCAGACAGTTATTAAACCACCACAGATACTCCAGGGAATGAGTAAGGAGTCAGGAGTAAGGAGTCTGCCTGCAATGCAGAAGACCACCTAGGTTTAGTCCCTGAGTTGAGAAGATCCCCTGGAGAAGGGAGTTGCAATCCACTCCAGTATTCTTGCCTGGAGAATTCCATTGGCATAGGAGCCTGGCAGGCTATGGTCCATGGGATTGCAGAGTCAGTCATGAGAGTGACTGATACAAACACTCCACTATTTTAAGAAATTGAAGAGCATTGTGAACAACTAATGCCAATAACTGTTTTAAAGTTAAACAGAAAGCGTTACAGCTCTTTTAGAATTTGTGTAGCGTGTTTTATGATCCTCACCAGAAAACACCCATGGGAAAAAAATAAATAAAATTAAATGGGAAAAGATTCCTATGAGAATTAAAATATAGTTTACTAATAATGACACATAGATAAAGAGATATTCTAACTAGCCATATTATATGTTAAAGAGATAGAATCTGCACTGCAAAACTTACCCCTAGTGATGAATTCAGGCTAAGGCTGAGGGATGCTGCCAAACAGAAGAAATAATTTGCATCCTATGGCAAAGTTTTCCAGAGAATATGAACAAAAGGGGACAATGTTCTAAATTCTTTCCAATGAACATTCAGGGTTGACTTCCTTTAGAATTGACTGGCTTGATCTCCTTGAAGTCCAAGGGCTTCTTAACAGTCTTTTCCACTATTGCAATTGGAGGGAAACATTGGGAAAAAAATGTAAGCATTTTACTAGTATGTACATAGATGCAAAAGGGAATGAAACATTAGTAAATTAAATCCATCAATAAATAAAATGAATAATACACCACAAAAATTGTCCTATTCAAGGAATGTGAAGTTGTATTTGATAAAGTGCATACACAAAATCTTACAAAAGAAACTACTTAGAATGTTGAAAAAAAATTTTTAAGAGCTAATATTTACTTTTTATTTAATTTTAATTTATTGTTTTAATTGAAGGATAATTGCTTTACAGAATTTTGTTGTTTTCTGTCAAACATCAACATGAATCAGCCATAGGTGTACATATGTCCCCTCCCTCTTGAACCTCCCTCCCAAATCCTTCCCCATCTCACCACTCTAGGTTGGTACAGAGCCCCTGTTTGAGTTCCCTGAGAAATACAGCAAATCCCCATTGGTTCTCTATTTTACATATGGTAATATAATTTTCCATGTTACTCTCTCCATACATCTCACCCTCTCCACCCCGCTCCCCAGTTTGAAAACCATCCCATAAAGATTAGGAATCAAACATGGAAGTCCATTATCATTATTTCTGTTTGATACTGTATTAGAAGACCTAGCTGGTTTGATAATAAAGTGTTAGTCTCTCAGTCGTGTCTGACTCTTTGTGACCCCGTGGACTGTAGTAGCCCATGAGGCTCCTCTCTCCATGGAATTCTCTAGGCAAGAATACCGGAGTGGGTTGCCATTTCCTTCTCTAGGGGATCCTTCTGACTCAGGGATAAAACTGGGGTCTCCTGCACTTCAGGCAAATTATTTACTGTCTAATAACAAAGACAATTTTAAAATAAAAAGTACAGGGATTAATAATGACAGAATGAGTTGTTCGCATGATTCTGTGAGTAAATAATCTAAACAACCTTTAAGTAAGTTACTAGATCTAAAAAATGATTTTAGCAATAATGTTGGATGCAAGTTCAACATAAAAGTTTGATTGCATTTCTAGGTTAAAAGCAGAAATGAATACTCATGTGCACACACATCCACACACATACCATTTGGTACAACAGTAACAGTATAAAATGCCTGCTGCTGCTAAGTCACTTCAATCGTGTCTGACTCTGTGCGACCCCATAGATGGTGGCCCACTAGGCTTCCCCATCCCTGGGATTCTAGGAATACGTAAATCAAGATAAGATATAAAAGACTTTTACTGAAAAATATAAAATATTGTTAGGGTAATTTTAAAAAATTTAAACAAATAAGGGAATATGCCACATTCATGAATTGGAAAGTAATATTGAACATCTTCAGTTCTTTACAGATTGACTTATAAAATCAAAACAATCTCAAAAAAATCTATGCATAACTTTTACTAAATTTGGCAGAAATAAATTATTAAAAATTCAAAGGCCAAAATATCCTAATTCTTGAAGGAAAAAAAATATAGACGTTATTCTATTCAATATTAAGACTTAAAATAACAGAAAGGTTATGACAGTGCAATACACATGACAGGTTAAAAAAAAAAAGCAGACTAATACAAAAAGTGAGTCTGGAACACTTTATACTAACAATTCATTCATGCAAAGATGACAGAATAACAATGAGGATTGAACTTTCTATAAATATATTTTTTTGTCAATTTAGTTTCCATGTGGAAAATTATTTGTAGTAGTCTCAAACTGAATATAGCCCAAATGTCTAACAGAAGTGGACTGTGTATATGAGTTGCTGCATATAAACAAATGCAATGTTAAATGAGTATTTAATAAACAAATATACATCATCTCATAAACATAATGTTGAAAGAAGAAAGTCACCACAAAGGAATGCATGCTAGAGACTACAAATATCTAAGGGCTCAGTACAGGCAAAAATGATCCCCAGTGTTTACAAATGAAGAAACTGGTTTGAGTTTTTTAAGAGCCAAGGGGATAAATATTGAAAGGAGTGGTGGTGGCAGTGTGACTTCTAGTTTCCTAGAATTACTCTGTTGAATGAACTGGATGGTGGTCACACGGGTATACTCAGTTTTTAAAAAGTTTTAAGCAGCACACTTTGAATTTGTACATTTTCCAATACATTCAGTAAATAATTTAATTAGCTTTTATATTCCTGAGCAGCTATAACTTGCGTTGGTTCATAGCTATACATGTCAAAATCTCAAGCTTTCTGTATTACATGAACATGAGGCATAGAAATAGGTCTGTAAGTTATTGAATAAGATTATAAGTATATTTATGTGAAGAAAATGAACTAAGTACACAGAAGCCAAAATGCCTTTTTATATATATCTCAAACAACAATATCACTCTAAACACTATAACTTTTTTTCTGAGAACATAACATAATGTTGGAAAAATACTATGTACTTAAGAAGATTTTTCTATGGATTAGAATTAAATGTAGTTGAGAGTCACATTCCAGTTAGTCTATTTATAACCTTGTGATCTTTATCTTGTTACTTGAACTGTCTCTTCAGTATCCTTATTGGAAAAATTTGTAAGTATTCTATCTCATAAACTTTATGAAATAACTTACAGAAAGTAATTGGTACTTCAGTTCAGTTCAGTCGCTCAGTCATTTAGTAGGTATTTGATAATAATAAATATCAAAATAATATCATGATATCACTACTCCAAGCTTAATTTGCTAAATTAATCCCTAATGACCTCTTGATTTAAGTAAAAACTGTCATATCATTATATATGTGGCAGTGAAAAGTTATTTTCATTGTCATTTTTCATGAAATTTGAAGTTTTTAATGTGGGAAATCCATATCAAATGATTTGGTAAAAATATTTAGTGAGATTTTTGCTGACATATATTAGCATGCCAATATTTGAGAGGAACATGGTTAGAGGAGTTTGTATACTAAAAACAATTGGATATATGCCCCACTTCCCATTCCAATGGCCTCCAGTTAGAAAGAGAGTAGGTCCAAATTATGTTTCTGTGGTATTTCCATCATAAGTTTTAAGCACAGATACTGCAGTTTTATTTTACATTAATAATTTTGCCTTAAAGAAAATTCTGTTATCTTGAGACACTGACTTAATCTTCCTGGCATTGAGTGAACTCATTTTCAGAGTACAGTAAGACTAATTACTTCATATAATTATTGAGAGGATTAAGTTATTTAAGATGTAGATGATTATAAGTGGTAAAACTTGACAGAAATATACATTTTCTTAACATTGTTTAAGAATTTTCCCTAAATTTTTCATTGGTATACCCAATCTTTTCTATCCTATATCTCTCATATCTAACTTATTATAAAATATTTTTAATTTGGGCAACATTGTATTGCAAATATGCCTATTTTTCTTTATATTCATTGGTAACATTCTAAACAACCCTTACTTCTTACCTAGAACTAAGGAATGTTAATATTTTGCCACTCATATTTCAGTTTTCACAACAGCACCCAGATCAGCATCAGAACATTCATACCATAAGCCAAGCCAAAATTTTGTTTCCTGTTGTTCTTGCCATAAAACCTAGATCACCTACTCTCCTTTAAAAAAAAAAGACATATTTTTCAAGAAAGTTAAGCATATTCCTGCCTCTAAACTTCATGGTAGCCATGCACTAAAATCTTTCTTCTGATTATCTGAATACGCTGTTGACTAGATTCAGTTTTCAGTTGAATTTTCATGTCCTTTAAGAAGATTTCTTTCTTGATTTATATTCAGTCATTCTTCTTCATTCATTCCTGTGAATGGCTCTCTTTATGACATTATTATCATGAGGAATTCTCTTTTTATTTATTTATTTATTTTTCTTATTTATGTTTCTCAAGTAAAAGTTTTATGAGAGTCAGGACCTTGTTTGTCACATTGAATGCTTTGTTTTCACTTGTGGATTAGACGTGAGACAATGGATGTTGAATGAATATTCAGTTTAATCACTAGCTATTATGACAGAAGGTGCATAAATCAGATGGAATTAATGATGAAAGGGGTTTGTATGTTCTGGTGTGACATAGTTCTCAATCTTAAGAGCAAATGCTTTAGTACTTCTCTATTAAATTAGTCGTTGTAAACAAAAAGTAAACACAACTGTAGAAACAAGTTAAATATTTTATTAGTCAAGATGTTGTATATATAAATATTGATATCTTCATTTTTTTCTTAATGAATTGTACACATGGTAGACATATAAAATATATATTATGAGAAATTTAGCAGAAAGCATTATTATAGATTGCGATTTCAAAACTTTTTTTTGTTGTTGTTAAAAATAGTACAATGTAACACAAAATATATAGCAGCTAATACATAGTACGTAGTGTTATTAGGAGGAATTTGGTTTAGACTAAAACTATCACTTAAAATTTCATGGAGAAATTAATAAACTGCAACCACCATCATTGTTTTTTTTTTTTTTTTTTTTTTTTTTTTAATTTTAAAATCTTTAATTCTTACATGTGTTCCCAAACATGAACCCCCCTCCCACCTCCCTCCCCATAACATCTCTGTGGGTCATCCCCATGCACCAGCCCCAAGCATGCTGTATCCTGCGTCAGCGCAACCACCATCATTGATTAAGAATATTTAGATAGCTAAATGTTTAAGGTACACGTTAAAATTTTTTTTTTTTCAAAAGAACTTAAGGAATTAAAACCTTTCTGTTTAATAGGCATTTTTGTGCAATTTTATTTTAGAGAAAGCTTTTTAGAAAAAATATAACCAGTCAAAGCAAACAGAAAGCTTTTTTCAAAGAAGTAATCAATTATTAAACTAGGCCACTGGCATCATTGTCACTCTAAGCTGTACAGGAAACAAATAAAAGTTGCCAGCTGCACAAGGCCTCCACTGTCAATACTAAGCTATTCATGTTGAGTGAGATGACTTTTTAGCAAACAAAATATAATGCTAAAAGTATTTTCACAAGTTAAAGTGTACTGAATTGGACTTGGCATCTGAAATGCTTGATAGGACAGCATTTCACAATGTGTTATAGTATCAGAACATTTCATTGGAGGCATATTCTGATTCCAATATTAAACATATAGAACTCAACCAAATTGACAGTTGAATGGTTCCTAAGTGATGTTTCATGGGAGATAGATTAACTTCAAAACAGTTGATTCTGAGCATTGACTTTTTTATTTATCAAATACACATGGACAGTGCTTTTATTCAGTCAAAAATACTATGTCCTTTTATTTTTGGTTAGGTCCCATTTGTTTATTTTTATTTTTATTTCTATCACTCTACAGATGGATCCAAAATAGTTTTGAGGTGATTATGTCAGAGACTGTTCTGCCTACATTTTCCTTTAGGAGTTTATAGTACCCAGTCTTAATATTTAGATCTTTGGTGGGTGCACAGCACTGGAGTGGTGAGCAAAATGAGATACCCTACATCCAAGGTCAGTACCAGCAGCCGTGAGGAGTACCCCACATCCAAAGTAAGGATCAGTGGCTGCTTTTGAGCAGCTGTGAAGAGGTACCCCACATCCAAGGTAAGAGAAAACCCAGTAAGATGGTAGGTGCAGGGAGAGGGCATCAGAGGGCAGACAGACTGAAACCACAATCACAGAACACTAAACAATCTAATCACATGCACCACAGCCTTGCTAACTCAACAAAACTAAGACATACCATGTAGGGCCACCCAAGATGGACAGGTCTTTGTGGAGAGTTCTGACAAAACATGGTCCACTGGAGAAGGGAATGGCAAACCACTTCAGTATTCATGCCTTGAGAACCCCATGAACAATGTGAAAAGGCAGAAAGATAGGACACTGAAAGAGGAACTCCCTAGGTCAGTATGTGCTCAATATGCTACTGGAGATCACTGGAGAAACAATCCAGAAAAGAAAGAAGAGATGGAGCCACAGCAAAAACAACACCCAGTTGTGGATGTAACTTGTGATGGAAGCAAGGTCCAATACTGTAAAGAGCAATATTGCATAGGAACATAGAATGTTAGATACATGAATAAGGCAAATCGGAAGTGGTCAAACAGGAGATGGCAAGAGTGAACATCAATGACGGGGTCCAGCCCCGGTGGATCCAGGGAATTCGAATGTGGGGACAGTGTCGGTGTCCTTAGAAAAATACATATTTAATTACAGATATATAGAGAGATTAGAAACGGATAGTGTAGTAGGAAAATTAGTGGAGAAAAACAGGCTGAATAACTTGGTTTACGTGGAATAGCATCCATGCTCCAGATGGAAATTCAGCCAGAAAAACGGGAAGCAAGAAAGAAACAACATGGGGGAATCAGTCTTTCTGGAAACTGATCCAATTTCTTTATTTTTGGGTTTGCTTATATACCTTTTGTTACACATAGGGATGAATACAGAGTCACGTGCGAGTCAGCAGTCCTGACCTTTATCAAAATCAGGTGCTTCACATAAAAAGGTCTTAGGGATTTTACATCATCTTCTGGCCATGAGTGAAACCTGCTGACATTTTATGATCCTTTCTTTCTGATAACCAAAAAACATTTCTTCCAAGGGTGTTTTTTCTTAAACCAGGCAGCACCTCCAAATAAAGTTACATTCCTATAGGGTGAGGGTGTAGTGAGTCACAATCAAGAAAGGAATTTATTTAACCCAAGGTTAACATGATTAATCTTAAAGGTTAATACTTATTTCTCCTATATGCTTAAAGGTTAATACTTATTTCTCCTATATGTTAGTTATATTCATTATAAGGGCAGGGAATATGGAGATTTAGCCGCAAACATTAGCGCAACAAATGAAAATCCTTTCACCAATGCTCCCCTTAAGATCTATTTAGTCTTAAGATAGTGATAAAGTTACATTTTTACATAGCAAGGACACAGTGATTTATAACAAAGTACAGTGATATATTACAAAGGAGAAAATTCATTAACTCAAAAAGTCTAGTATTGCTAACCTTAAAAACTACTATATTTCCTTTTCTATATTCCAAATACATTGATTAATATATTCCCAGGTGCCTAAGGATATGGAGGCCTGGCAGCAATCATTGACTCAACAATGAGAAAAGCCCTATGCTAATTAAGACTTTCAAAATACTCCAGAACTCTCTGTGCTGTTTATGGTTGAGAGGTAGTAAACAATCATGTGTGTAGTGGCAGGAGTATGGATAATCCTGTCACACAAGCTAGTCTGTCAGCAGAGAGGTTTGACCTAAGACACCCTTGTCACACCCAGGGCAGGGAATTAGCAGAAATTATTGGCACAACAAATGAAAAACCCTTCACCAATATAATTCCTAACAAACCCACTCTACTAATAATTTCCAACTCCCCAAAAGAATTTGCCTTTAGTAAGTCTAAAACATCTCATACCTCTCAGATTGGGAGGCTGTAAACAAATACATGTGGCCGGACAAACCTATACAGGTAGGCTAGATAACCTTCAGAGGAGTCTGTAAGCTGAAACACTCTTGTCACGCCCAGGAATTTTTATTGCCTTGGAGCTGCACGTTTACTCCTTCTCCGAGAGAAACCGTTATGGGGGAGAGCCCCCGTAAAGTCAGAGGTGTAGGTGAGAGCATGAAACAGACTCTGGTTTTGGGGTAGATGCTCGGGAACAGGGGGTTTCCTGAGGCTTGATCACACCTTTGCGTGTGCCATGCCTCCTTCCTCATGACCTTTGCCATGGGCAGAGTTCCTCACGCTGGCCCCCGGCATGTTGTACCATGACCAGTTCTAACTGTTGCTTCTTAACCTGCATACAGATTTCTCAGGATGCAGGTCTGGTGGTCTGGTATTCCCATCTCTTTAAGAATTTTCCAGTTTGTTGTGATCCACACAGTCAAAGACTTTGGCGGAGTCAATAAAGCAGAAATAGATGTTTTTCTGGAACTCTTGATTTTTCTATGATCCAACGGATGTTAGCAATTTGATTTCTGGCTCCTCTGTCTTTTCTAAATCCAGCTTGAACATCTGGAAGTTCACGGTTCACATTGCTGAAGCCTGGCTTGGAGAATTTTAAGCATCACTTTACTAGGGTGTGAGATGAGTGCAATTGTGCAGTAGTTTGAGCATTCTTTGGAATTGCCTTTCTTAGGGATTGGAATGAAAACTGACCTTTCCAGTCCTGTGGCCACTGCTGAGTTTTCCAATTTGCTGCATATTGAATGTAGCACTTTCACAGCATCATCTTTTAAGATTTGAAATAGCTCAACTGGAATTCCATCACCTCCACTAGCTTTATTCATAGTAATGCTTCCTAAGGTCCACTTGCCTTTGGGCTCCAGGATGTTTGGCTCTGGGTGAGTGATCACACCATCATGGTTATCTGGGTCATGAAGATCTCTTTTGTATAGTTCTTCTATGTATTCTTGCCACGTCTTCTTAATATCTTCTGCTTCTGTTTGATCCATACTGTTTCTGTCCTTTATTGTGCCCATATTTGCATGAAATATTCCTTTGGTATCTTTAATTTTCTTGATAAGATCTCTCCTCTTTCCCTTTGTGTTGTTTTCTTTTATTTCTTTGCATTGATCTTGAGGAAGTCTTTCTTATCACTCCTTGCTATTCCTTGGAACTGCATTCAGATGGGTATATCTTTCCTTTTCTCCTTTGCCTTTAGCTTCACTTTTCTCAGCTATTTTTAAGCCCTCCTCAGACAACCATTTTGCCTTTCCTTTTCTTGAGGTTGCTCTTGATCACTTCCTCCTGTAAAGTGTCACCAACCTCTGTCCATAGTTCTTCAGGCACTCTGTCTAATAGATTGAATCCCTTGTTTTCATCTGATTTGGTTGTTATCCTAATACAACTCTTAAAAAGTCTTTTAGAAAAGTCTAAGTCTCAGTTATTCTGTAAGACTGAAAAGTAGAATACAGAGCCATCCAAATTTTTGACCTATAGAAAATTATCAATACATAGTTCCTCTAAAAAATGCTACTTTGAATATCTCTCTAAAACAAGAATACTTGTATAAGTATACTTGTAATAGTGGAAAGACACATACAAGTAAACTGGCTAGACAGCATTATTTGCACATATTATACACCATCAACTTTGGAAAATATTGTGAAATTATTTTTCAAAATTTCTTTTTACCCTTCAGGAGAATAAAAACTTCTGCAGCTCTCATCTTGCTAATACATGGTTTCATAAGAAATTAAGCACTTGTAATGTGTATAAAGAAAACAGTATTAAAATCTCTCAATAATATAAAGAAAAGAAAACTATATCAATTGAATGAATATAAATAAATAATTCATGGAGGAAAATTATCAATTAACAATACATATAGGAAAATGCTTAATTTAATTAGAAATAAAGAAAATGTTAACTGAAATGTTAGCTATTAACCCTTACCCAAGACTGACATTTTTTTTAAATAAGAAAACTAACTGACCTGGAACTCTGAAATTTTACTTCTAAATATGTTCAGAAAAAAATAATTTTAAATATACAGAAGGATATGTGCTAAAACATGTTACAGTAAAATATTAGAAACAATCTAAATGTCCTTCTATATTACAAGAATAAATGGCTGTAATTTTATATGATGGACAGCCATGCAGCAGTGAAAATAGTGAATGAGAAATGTGTGTATCAGTACATATATATTATCCAAAGTAAATATCTACTGAAAGAAGCATTAGGTAGCAATATATGCATAAGATGTCATGTATATTACCAAACCTACAAAACTTTAGTATACAATGCTTATGGTTATAACACCATACTAAAATCAAATTAAAATATGAGAATTTCAATACCAAATCAATTTCTGCACTGGGTACAATGGTAAATAAGTATTCATTATGTAAAACATTCATAATTTTATAGTTTAATTTAAATAGTGTTATTAGTAATTTATATTTTATTTCTTATAATTTTATTTTTGCATTAGGCATTTGTTCCTTTGTGATATGGAAAAAAAATATTTAAAAACCTTCACATACCAAAATTAACCAAGATTAATATACTGCAGAAGCCTCTCTTAGCATTATTTTGGGGAAAGTTTACAAAGTGTTATGAATATTTAACATTATTGTCCTGAATTTTAACACTTATATGCTCTTTCCACATATATAGTATGTATCTGCTGACAACAGACATTGTTCCTTGAATTAGAAATCAGAGGCAGAATCACCTCTTTCTGCAGATGTTAAGCAGAATACTTTCAAATATAGGTGTATCCATGAAATACAGCTCTCTCTCCATCAGTTAAGAAAAACAATGTGAACACATTGTCCCTGTTTTCTTATTTAGATGTAAACTTACCCTTCAATAATTCCTTTCCCCAAGCAAGTTTACTCTGTTAGCCCCGATTGTCCCCAGTATATTTCTTTCATGGCAAGACTTGATGTCAGGGTCCTGGGAATATTTGCCAAGTTTGTCAAGGATAAATCTTTAACTTTTACCCATTCTTAAATCATATTCACATGAAAATCCACTATTTCAGTTTTTGTCTCTAATTGGTTTCAATGACAATCTTCTCTACTGAACCACCTCTTGAAGAACGCTAGTACATATTCACTGCAATCCCTAAATATTTATTTTTGCCATTCATACTGCTTGGAATGTCCTGTAAAATTTTTATGTCAATTTAAATATGTATGTCTTTAAATAGTTTTCTCAATCACATTATCATTCTACATTTCTTACAGGATTAGACAATAAATACAATGTTGAACTTTATTTGCTGTTTCACAACTGTTTTCTAGTTATTTGATATAACTAGAAAAAGCAAGAGAGTTCCAGAAAAGCATCCATTATTGCTTTATTGACTATGCAAAAACCTTTGACTGTATGTATCACAATAAACTGTGGAAAATTCTGAAAGAGGTGGGTATATCAGACCACTTCACCTGCCTCTTGAGAAACCTATATGCAGGTCAGGAAGCAATAGATAGAACTGGACATGGAAGACCCTGGTTCCAAAAAGGAAAAGGTGTACATCAAGGCTATATATTGTCACCCTGCTTACTTAATTTATATGCAAATTACATCATGAGAAACGCTAGGCTGGAAGAAGCACAAGCTGGAATCAAGATTACCAGGAGAAATATCAATCACCTCAGATACACAGATGACACCACCCTTATGGCAGAAAGTGATAAGGAACTTAAAAAGCCTCTTGAGGAAAGTGAAAGAAGAGAGTGAAAAAGTTGGCTTAAAGCTCAACATTCCAAAAACGAAGATCATGACATCTGGTCCCATCACTTCATGGGAAATAGATGGGGAAAGTGTCAGACTTTATTTTTGGGGGCTCCAAAATCACTGCAGATGGTGACTGCAGCCATGAAATTAAAAGATGCTTACTCCTTGGAAGAAAAGTTATGACCAACCTAGATAGCATATTCAAAAGCAGAGACATTACTTTGCCAACAAAGGTCCATCTAGTCAAGTCTATGGTTTTTCCTGTGGTCATGTATGGATGAAAGAGTTGGACTGTGAAGAAAGCTGAGTGCCAAAGAATTGATGCTTTTGAACTGTGGTGTTGGAGAAGACTCTTGAGAGTCCCTTGGACTGCAAGGAGATCCAAACAGTGCATCCTAAGGGAGATCAGTCCTGGGTGTTCATTGGAAGGAATGATGCTAAAGTTGAAACTCCAGTACTTTGGCCACCTCATGCAAAGAGTTGACTCATTGGAAAAGACTGATGCTGGGAGGGATTGGTGCAGGAGGAGAAGGGGACGAGAGAGGATGAGATGGATGGATGGCATCACTGACTCGATGGACATTTGTCTGAGTTAACTCCGGGAGTTGGTGATGGACAGGGAGGCCTGGCGTGCTGCGATTCATGGGGTCGTAAAGAGTTGAACATGACTGAGCAACTGAACTGAATGGACTGAACTAGTAAATACATTTTCAAAATAGGAACTATGTCTTTAACGTAATTTTTAAGCTCTACATAGTGCACAGATAGAATTCTCAAAAGCATGAATGTCCAATTAATGAGCCACAATGTGATTACTTTAGAGAGCTCAAAGAGAAGTGTTCACTACTCATTTAAAACGATATTCACTGCTTTGGGAGTATAAATTAGCACAAGTATTTTGAATAATACTGTATCATTATATAGCAAAAAGTTATTTAAAGCTATATTTTCTATATTAGAACAATACCATCCAGAGATTTATTTAAATAATAGTAGTGTGCATGTGGGCAAGAATTTTTTAATGGATGTTCTATGCATCATTATTTAGAACGTGAAAATTATGAACTTTTCAACTTCACTTTCATGCATTGGAGAAGGAAATGGCAACCCACTCCAGTGTTCTTGCCTGGAGAACCCAGGGACAGGGGAGCCTGGTGGGCTGCCGTCTATGGTGTCGCAGAGTCGGACACGACTGAAGCGACTTAGCAGCAGCAGCAGCAAGTTCAAAAACAAGGATGATAACCATAAGTTAAAACACTATACAGTCACTAAAGTGATACTTTAGAGAACATTTAAAAGTTTTCAGACTTGTTAATGATGTTATCTTGAGGAGAAAAACAAGTTAGAAACAATTATGGTTAAATATCTGTCATCTTTTGATAAAATTTTAATAAAGATACATGCATAAAATACTATGAAGTGTATTTTAAAAGTGTCAGTAGTTCTTTTAAAAATTCAGTCGTGTCTGACTCTGCGACCCCATGGATTGTAGCCTACCAGGCTTCTCTGTCCATTGGGTTCTCCAGGCAAGAGTACTGGAGTGGGTTGCCATTTCCTTTCCAGGGGATCTTCCCTACCAGGGATCAAACCCAGGTCTCCGGCCTTGCAAGCAGATGCTTTACCATCTAAGCCATCAGGAAAACTCCATAAAATACTATGAAGTGTATTTTAAAAGTGTCAGTAGTTATTGGAAATTATTGTAATTAGGATTTTTCACACTCGCTCACCTATGTTTTCTATTTTTGGCAATAAACATTGCTAATTATCTAATTATACAGACTTTAAAAATAGTACAGTACTATAAAGTAAAATAAAGTAAAAAAAATTTTAAAAAATATGGTACTTACTTTGAGCTCAAGCATACCTAATACTTGAACAATTTTTTTTTTTAATTTCTGTTTGAGGAATTAGCGAGTAACTTCAGTGTGTGTTTATACATGTTTGTGTACTCCTAACTTTTCCTTTATTTGCTAAATTTTTGGATGGACATTTATCCATTTTGTGCTTTCAAAATATACAAAATCTTTAAATGAAAATTCAGTTTCTATCTTGATTCTGTTCCAAGTTATTCCTTAAATAAACGTAGTGTCAGAAGAAAAGGTGAGCTATAGTCTTTTTATGCTACATAAACACACAGGTGATGCACTGATTTTTTTTTTTTTCTTTATGTAATGCATCACAGAGAGTAGCTTCATAAAATAACGCTATGTATATCAGACATGGGGTATGTTAAAAAGAAAATTCTTGATTATAAAGTATTTAACAAGCACTAAGAGATTACTGATTTTGTCTAGAATACTAGTTTTGTGTTTGAGACCATTTGATTGCTGAGCAAAAAATATAGCTCGGAATTTTCAATTTTCTCTAGTTGGGCATCTTGATTTATAGCTCTATAAGAGGAGTATTATCCAAATATGCAATCTATTTTTCATTTGTACTTGTTTACACTTGCATTCCTTTCTTTGTTTACACTGGTCTCTACTGAGGACCCTTTAATACTGCCTACACCAGAAAGGGCATATGCAACAATAAACAACTTTTTTTTTTTTTCTTATAGAATGTGACTATAATATATAAAACTTAATTAGTTTGTTGGAAAGAATGACCTTGCTATAATACCTAGCTTTGGTTTTTCCCATCTGATTCAGTTCAACTGAGTTGCTCAGTCGTGTCCCACTCTTTGTGACCCCATGAATCGCAGCATGCCAGGCCTCCTTGTCCATCACCAACTTCCAGAGTTTACTCAAACTCATGTCCGTTGAGTCGGTGAGGCCATCCAGCCATTTGTTCTCTGTTTCCCCTTCTCCTCCTGCCCCCAATCCCTCCCAGGATCAGGGTCTTTTTCAATGAGTCAACTCTTCGCATGAGGTAGCCAAAGAATTTCAGCTTTAGCATCAGTCCTTCCAAGGAACACCCAGGATTGATCTCCTTTAGAATGGACTGGTTGTATCTTTTTGCAGTCCAAGGGACTCTCAAGAGTCTTCAACACCACAGTTCAAAAGCATCAGTTCTTTGGTGCTCAACTTTCTTCACCATCCAACTCTCATATCCATACATGACCACTGGAAAAACCATAGCCTTGGCTAGATGGACCTTTGTTGACAAAGTAATGTATCTGCTTTTTAATATGTAATCTAGATTGATCATAACTTTCCTTCCAAGGAGTAAGCGTCTTTAATTTCATGGCTGCAATCACCATTTGCAGTGATTTGGAGCCCAAAAAAATGAAGTCTGACACCGTTTCCACTGTTTCCCCTCTTTCCCCATCTATTTCCCATGAAGTGACGGGACCATATGCCATGATCTTAGTTTTCTGAAAGTTGAGCTTTAAGTCAAGTTTTGCCCTCTCCTCTTTCACTTTCATCAAGAGGCTTTTGAGTTCCTCTTCACTTTCTGCCATAATGGTGGTGTCATCTGCATATGTGAGGTTATTGATATTTCTCCCGGCAATCTTGATTCCAGCTCGTGCTTCTTCCAGCCCAGCATTTCTCATGATGTGCTCTGCATATAAGTTAAATAAGCAGGGTGACAATATACAACCTTGACATACTCCTTTTCCTATTTGGAACCAGTCTGTTCGATGTCCAGTTCTAACTGTTGCTTCCAGACCTGCATATAGGTTTCTGATGGGGCAGGTCAGGTAGTCTGGTATTCCCATATTTTTCAGAATTTCCCACAGTTTATTGTGATCCACACAGTCAAAGGCTTTGGCATAGTCAATAAAGCAGAAATATATGTTCTTCTGGAACTCTCTTGCTTTTTCAATGATCCAATGAGTGTTGGCAATTTGATCTCTGGCTCCTCTGCCTTTTCTAAAACCAGCTTGAACATCTGGAAGTTCAAAGTTCACATTTCGCTGAAGCCTGGTTTGGAGAATTTTGAGCATTAGTTTACTAGCGCGTGAGATGCGTGCAATTGTGCGGTAGTTTGAGCATTCTTTGGCATTGCCTTTCTTTCGGATTGGAATGAAAACTGACCTTTCCTACTTGATTAGTGACCTGTTAAGGGTAACCCTGGTGCCTTTTGATATGGCTACATATGCCGGCAAGCACTATGGAGTTCATTTATTTTTTATGGGAAATTCAACCAGTAGGTTTACTTTTTCTGAGCAAAACGTGTGTATAAATGCAAAGATATAAGACATTCTTTTCTCACAGTGCCTAGAATGTACAAGTTCTTGCCACATACTACAATATATCAATAATATTTAAGGCAAGGTTTTTCAACATGTCATTATGGACTTTTAGAATGAGACAATTATTTGTTAGAGATGGGAGTAGAGTACTCTCCTGTGCATTGCAGGGCTTTTAGCAGAATTTTGAGCATCTGCTCCCTAGATGTCGGAAGCATTTCCAGTTGTGACAAATCAAAGGATTTCTCCAGACACTGCAAATGTCCTCTAGGAACCAAAAATGGCCCAGTTCAAAACCAATGATTTAAGGAAAATTAAAAAAAAAAAAAAAACTAAACTAAAATTTCAAGAAAGATGGATGTCTGAATTTTACCTTGATTCTACAACAATAATTACTGAAACATACTTTCTGAGTCTCACATTTCTTTACTGTAAAATTTAGATAAAATTGTTTGTACATCACAGCTTACAGCACATCTGCAACATTTTATGCCTTCCAGTGTGAATACTTCCATTCTCTAGAAGAATAAGGAATTCATTTCTGGAGAAATGTGACAAGACAAGAAGGATGGGTGGTCTCTTGTGGCTGTGTACATCTAAATCTTTGGTGGGGATTTACACATCAGAATTAGTGCATATCTGCCTTCAAAAAATCCCCAAAGGAAATCCTCTTCTATAAACCAAAGAAGTCTGCAAAATTAATTTCATGTTTAGGACTTCTGGTTCAACTAAAGCTGAACATACACAAAGACATTGTAAGTATCTTAAGTTAGTCCAAAATTAGGGGGGAAAAACTGTTCCTTTTTCACTCAACTCTGCAGCAAAGAGTTGAAGTTTGTCCTACTGGAAATAGGATCCCAATTTATAATTATGATCCTTCTCCAAATATGCTGCTTTTGCTGCTGCTAAGTTGCTGCAGTCGTGTCTGACTCTGTGCGACCCCAGACAGCAGCCCGCCAGGCTTCCCTGTCCCTGGGATTCTCCAGGCAAGAACACTGGTGTGGGCTGCCATTTCCTTCTTCAATGCATGGAAGTGCAAAGTGAAAGTGAAGTCGCCCAGTCGTGTCCGACTCCTAGCTACTGCATGGACTGCAGCCTACCAGGCCCCTCTGTCCATGGGATTTCCCAGGCAAGAGTACTTGAGTGGGGCACCATTGCCTTCTCCACTCCAAATATGATAGTGCTTTAATTTAAAGAACAGGAAATCTTAAGGAAAAATACATTTAAATACATAGTTCAATTGAAGTTTGTCTTTCCAGGCCCAGATGGACTTTGAGACAGTACACAATTTTTCAAAACTTCTCGTCTCATAGGATGTCTCTTATACTAGTTATAATTGACCATGCTACCTCCTTGGAGAAAAATATTGCTCTTTGATCCATACGCAATAAATCAGATTTGTTTAAAGGAATACTTTGTTTCCACCTTGTGTGAATAGTTCACAGTTTACATAATAGTAGTTTTCAAACAGATGTCAACAAAATATAGACATTGTTGATAATGAACTATTATCATGACTTGAGTTACTACAGTGGAAAGAAGGAAATTAAGTCATCCTTGAAGAATGATAAGCAGGCATTAGTGGAAGAGTAACTCTCCCTCTCTCTCTCTCTTTTTTTTTTTTTTTTCTATAGATGAAGCCCAAGATTTTAAAATCTTAGGAAACTATTCAAGGCAAAGAGACAGCAGTGGCATGTATAGAAAGAAAAGAGCACAGCAGACATTAGAGGATTTATGTCTTTGACATCATATCAGAGACACAGAGAAAGCCAAGAGGACTTGCTATGAGCATAAATTTGCAAATAAAGGTAAAGATTAGTGGAATTAGAAAATAAAATAGAGGCTGTTTTCCTTATATAGAATGCTTTTTCTACTCTTCCCCTTATATGTCTTTTTTTAAGGGTTAGTGAAAAAGTTTATCACAATAGAGATACTCACTATTTAATCAGTGATTTACCTGACTCTTACTAGTGAGTGCCTACTTATTTTGTTAACACACACAAGTCTGAAGATCTTCAGTGTAAAGGAAGTATGGTTCTTCAGGTGACATATAACTCTTACATTGATTAGTCATGCTTGGTGTGTAACTGCCACTTTGTGTTCATTTAGCTCTTGAGACTTGTGAGATCTGAATCTGAAAATGTGTTTCTTTGTAGGAAATATAGTGACAGTAAATAACAGTTGACTGATAAGTCATGCAAGACAAATGTCTGTGAAATGTCTTAACAATTGTTATTAGCTTTAATGCTGAACATCTAGTTTTATTAGAGGGGAGAGGATATTTAGGCAAACTGGGTTAGAAACATTGACCAGATGAGTGACAGGTATACAAAATGTAACTTAGACTTTCAGCTGACTGAGACTCTCAAAACAATTTCAGTCAATCACTGCTGTGAGGAATTTTTTAATCATCTGAAACAACCTACCTTTGAAATGATATATTCTGATATCCCAGCTCCATGAAAGTTGTCTCTAGCAGTGTCGTGTAGTTACAGCACCAATGCTTTTTGACCTCTCAAAGCTATTCAAAGCATGAATTACTCTTTTCTGATTAATCCTAAACCTTTTCCATCCCTCCATGCTAGGTTTTTCTATGTCTATTTTCTTTTTTAGTATATTGATTATATTTTTAGCACAACCAGGTAATATTCCAACTTGAGATAAATCTTTCTATCTTCTCTGAACCTAAACACTATTCAGAGAGAAATGTAGCAACACTCACATATGAGTGCTTCAATATACCCATGGTCTTAGATCCACAAATGGATCCTGGCAATTTTATTACTTTTACTTTTTTCCCCTTTTACATAGCAGATTGGAGAAGGAAATGGCAACCCATTCCAGTATTCTTGCCTGGAGAATCCCATGGACAGAGAAGCCTGGTGGGCTACAGTCCATGGGGTCACAAAGAGTCAGACACGACTGAGCAACTAACACACACATAGAAGATACTTCAAATGTTTCCATTCTTATCAAAATATTTTCACACTCTATCCATCAGTTTTAATTCAGCAGATGCTTTTGCATAATGTTTGCAGAGTTATGCAAGGAGACGAGAATTTCAACAACTTCCACATACAAATATGCAGATGAACTTACCCCTACTTTTCTGATTTTCTACTATAGCATAAAAGGGTGTTCTTTCTACATATTATTCCTTTCTAATCCATTTCTCCCCATCACAGTCCTGACTCTTATCCAATCTTGCCATCTTTCAAAGCTCACTTCATTTGTTACCTCAGTTCTTTCCCTTATGTGTAAGTTCTTTCTCTACGTTAAAACTGAGAAAAAAATATGCATTCAAGTGTTCATTTTTACATTTTCCCCACTCCATGTTCAGAAAGGAATTTCACTCCATTTTATATTCAACATCATTAGCTTATGGAACACAAAATAAACATGCTCCTGGTCACAAAAAGACAAGTGACTTTGTAAAATGTGAAAGAATGAATACACAAAACATCTATAGGCAGGTAAAGAAAATAAGCTTGCAAGAAAATGGTCTGTGGTGACAATGAGGGCCATATTTCAGTTGTCTACATGTAGTACCAAACAAAAAACCATAACTGTGAATAAATTAAACACAAAACACAAAGTTGTGTTAGTTATTAGACTGCAATGACACTTCAGACATTCACTATGGAGGCCATGCTGAACTTGAAATTTCAGTTTATAAAAAGGTCTGAATTGGATGTTTCCTGTAGAAAACACAACTTATGTGACATTTTTGTATCAAAAATCTTAAGTAGTTTAAACATATTTTTTTATTTGCAAATTGATTTCTTAAATTAAATATATATAGCAAAGAAGTCAATGCTAGATCTGAGTTAGTTTAATAATGCCATTGTACACTTCCAGTATAGACGGAATTCATGAAAATAATGCTATTAGTTGTGGTATTATAATCAGAAAAACTTTAAAATTAGAGAAAGAAATACCACTATCAGATATATATATGGTATTTATTTCCAAGCCTCCTATTTCTGGTGTATGGATGCAATAACCTCTCATTATCTGAGAATATAAATTAAAATTGTGTAGAACTACCTTGTTTCCTGTTTAATCTGCTTTATTTCCTTGCCATAAGATTATGAGATAAAGTGTTATTGATATTTCTGATTTTTTCCCTTTTAATATTCAACAGCTATTAAAGACTTGCTTCAGTGCTAATGAGAAAGAGGGTTCTACATCCAATCTTAGGTAATACTCTTAGTCTTTCCAAGGGTAATTATGTTTGGGATCAAAATATAAGCATAAAGAATATTAAAAAGGAACAAAGAAGGGTCTCTTACTATAGGTTGTTTTTTAAAACAATAGCTGGGTTTAGATACTGTACTTAAATTTTCTGGTTCTGGCTTATCTCTGCCATTGTTTTTTTTTTTTTTTTAATAAATTAGAAGGTACATGTATTTATGTACAAATGTATACATACATATTGGAGAAGGGCATGACAACCCAGTCCAGTATTCTTGCCTGGAGAATCCCATGGGCAGGGGAGTCTGGTGAAATACAGTCCATAGAGTCGCACAGGTCAGACATGGCTGAAGCGAATTAGCACAGCACACATACATATACCTTTTTTTCTAAAAGACTGAGCTGAGATGAATCCCTATAGCATTTTCTTCCACTTCAGTTTGTTTACATATTATTAAATGGCTAATATTTTTCACTTTCATACTTTACTTCAATTCAGCTAAAAGTTACTGAATGCTTTCTATGAGTTAAATACTGATATTATAACAAGAAGAATAAAGATGAATTATTGTATATGCCTCTTTGAGAGATAAAAAATACCAAAGGAGATACACAAATAAAAAAGTGATGTGAATGAAAAGATATATGACAAAACTGGGCTATGTATAAAGCACTAGAAGGGGGCAGATAAATTATGTGGTGGAATTAGAGGAAGTAGATGATCATCAAAACTTATATTATCTAGAAATTAAGACAGAAGAAAGAACAAACCTTGGGCAAGTTATTGCACAAGCAAAGCACTAAGATATTTTGTTCCATTTTTCTTGGAGAGTCAAATCAAAACAAAACAAATGATCCCAACAAAATTCCAAAAATAGCATTAAAGTCCAAACAGGACAGCAATAAAGAACTATGGCAAGTAAAGAACTATGACTTCTACAACATCTGCAATAAGCCTATGTGAATATGTCAGTCATGTAAGCATCGTTCATCAAATACATCATAACAGAAACACACATTGAGAACACCTATGATGAAATACAAAGTCACACTGAAATCATACTAAGCTTAAAAAGGACATTCTGCGAGTATTTGATGCAGCATTGCATCGTATGATTAAAGGAAATAACTTGCCAAAAACCATGGTTATGCATGTTAAACATGTATGTATGCATACAGTCACTGTCATATATTTTGTATTGGAAGAAATGCAAGGAGGTTATTATATACTGATACTTAGCTCAAGGAATAGGATTATTTGATTTAGATTATTAAAGGGAAATATCTTCATGTTAATAGCATTATCTTCAAGAAGAAAAATTAAACATAAATACATAATTAGCACAAACTGATTTCTCAGGATGTTTTATGTCATCTTATTCAACATACAACATGCCATCTTGACATTTTAGTGGACTCCTTGACTCTATGAGGCAGGTCAGGTGAGAAATCTGTATGCAGGTCAAGAAGCAAGAGTTAGAAACTGGACATGAAACAACAGATTGGTTCCACATTGGGAAAGGAATACAACAAGGCTGTATATTGTCATCCAGCTTATTTAACTTATATGCAGTGTACATCCTGAGAAATACTGGGCTGGATGAAACACAAGCTGGAATCAAGATTGCCGGGAGAAATATCAAAAACCTGATATACAGATGACACCATACATATGGTAGACGGTGAAGGAGAACTAAAGAGCCTCTTGATGAAAGTGAAAGAGGAGAGTGAAAAAGTGGGCTTAAAATTCAACATTCAGAAAACTAAGATCATGGCATCTATTCCCATCACTTCTTGGCAAATAGATGGGGAAACAGTGGAAACAGTTACAGACTTAATTTTGGGGGTTCCAAAATCACTGGAGATGGTGACTGCAGCCATGAAATTAAGACACTTTCTCCTTGAAAGAAAAGTTATGACCAATATAGACAGCATATTAAAAAGAAGAGACATTACTTTGCCTACAAATGTCCACCTAGTCAAAGCTATGGTTTTTCCAGTAGTCATGTATGGATGTGAGAGTTGGACTACAAAGAAAGCTGAGCACCAAAGAATCGATGCTTTTGAACTGCATTGTTGAAGAATACTCTTGAGAGTCCCTTGGCCTGCAAGGAGATCCAACCAGTCCATCCTAAAGGATATTAATCCTGAATACTCTTTGGAAGGACCGATGCTGAAGCTAAAACTCCAATACTTTGACTACCTGATTCAAAGAGCTGACATTTGAAAAGATCCTGATACTGGGAAAGATTGAAGGCAGGAGGAGAAGGGGTTGACAGAGGATGAGATGGTTGGATGGCATCACCGACTCAATGGACATGAGCTTGAGTAAGTTCCGGGAGTTGGTGATGGACATGGAAGCCTGGCATTCTGTAGTCCATGGGGTCACAAAGAGTTGGACATGACTGAGTGACAGAACTGACCTGAACTGAACTGACTCCATAAGAGCTTCCCAGGTGGCACTAGTGGTAAAGAAACTGTTGGCCAGTGCTGGAGGCATAAGAGATATGTGTTTGATCGTTGGATTGGGAAGATCCCTGGAGAAGGAAGTGGCACTTGCCTGGAGGATCTTATGATCAGAGGAGCTTGGCACGCTATGGTCCATAGGGTCACAAAGAGCTGGACATGACTGAAGCAACTTAGCACCTTAACTCCATGAAGGTGCATTTTTTTTTTTTCACTTTGATTCTAATATGCTAACTACTCTACCAATGACCTAACCATAGTCCTTTTGGTATAAAATTATTTTATTTTAAAAATAAACATAAGCCTTTATATAAAACAGGCAGTTGAATTCATTATATTGCACATTAAACACCAACTTTAATGCAGCAGAAAAGAAGATAAGAAGAGCAATTACCAGAGGAAATAAATGCATGAAACTGAAATCTTATCTGATGTCTTGCTCAAACCAGCAAAATCACTCTTAAAAAGAAATATAAACCTATATCTATCCATGCCCATTCTTACAGATCAAGCCTACCTCAGTCAGATTCTGGATGTTATCTCATTCAGAATAACAGAGATAGACAGAAAATGATCGAGTGGTGTGTGCCTTTGTGTATGTAGCATATTTTATCTGATTTACCCACTCTATTTCTTTTGTCTGCCTCCCTTTCATTGATAGTACAGTTAAGTACAACTTTGACTCTAAGTTAGTGAAAATACAAAACCTTAAAAATATATAAAATAAAAAAGATACAAAATTTGGGCAGTTAATTATTCCTACTTTTATAACTAAATTCTTAGGGGAATCTCTAAAATGAATTCATATTTTTATATACCTTTCCCGTCCTTAATTAAACTATTTATTCTTTAGGAATTAAGGCAAGTTAAATAATTGAATATTAATGAATTGCTATAGAAGAGCACTTGTACAGCAAGGAGATCTAACCAGTCAATCCTTAGGGAAATCAACCCTGGAATCAATACTGAAATCAACACTGGAAGAACTAACGCTGAAGCTAAAGCTTCAACATTTTGGCTACCTGATGCAAAGAGCTGACTCACTGGAAAAAAAACTGATGATGGGAAAGATTGAGGGCACGAGAAGAAAGCGATAGAGGGTGAGATGGTTGGATGGCATCACCAACTCAATGGACATGAGTTTGAGAAAACTCCCAGAGATAGTGAAGGACAGGGAAAGCTAGTGTGTGTGCTGCAAAGTGAAAAGTGAAGTCTCTCAGTCATGTCCAACTCTTTGAGACCCCATGGATTGTAGCCTATCAGGTACCTCCATCCATGGGATTTTCCAGGCAAGAATACTGGAGTGGGTTTCCATGCTGCAGGAGGGTTGCAAAGAGTTGGACATGACTTAGCAACTGAGCAAAAACAGCAGTGTTACTCAGAAGAAAAAACTATGTATCTATACAGAGGGATGGGTTTCCCTGGTGGCTCAATGGTAAAGAATTTGCCTGCCAATGCTGGAGACCTGGGTTCAATCTCTGATCTGGAAAGATTTCCTGGAGAAGGAAATGGCAACCACTCCAGTATTTTTGCCTGGGGAATCCCATGGATAGAGGATCCTGGCAGGCTACAATCCAGGGGGTTGCAGACACAACTTAGTGAGTGAATAACAACGTATAGAATGATATATAGAGATGTCTATCTATTTATATATAGATATCTCTATCCAGGAGAATATCTTCCTACCTGCTGCACCTGTGGAGAAGACTAATTGTAAATTCTCTTTCTCTCATCTCTTTAAGCTACATGTGAATGATTGATTATTCTACTTTGTTCCCCTGTTTCACATTAAATCTCACCTTGAATGGAGTAATTAAATATACAAACTGCTTTATGTCTGTGTAATAGACATTTATCATTCTTTTAGAACACACGTCATGGCTATATACTTTTAGTATACTTGAAACTTCTCCTAAAAGGAAATACAGAAATCTGTCTTTCTTACCAGAGCGCATAGATTTGATCATGGTTCCACAAATCAAATTCAATGTGTGAAGACTTAATCTAGAAACAAGTCTTGTGGAGAAACAAGCAACACATAGCATTTGTTATCATGTTATGGGAGGCTAACAATGTTCCACTTTCAGATTCAATTTGGCAGTAATTCTAGCAGTTGTGCCTGGTGGTAGCATGCGCACATCAAGCTGCAGGGTCTGTGAGTAACTGGCTGGGGTCAATATATTTCCATTGGAATCATCTTGTACTTTCATTGTCTTGATGCTCCTGATTATGAGTCATTCAGTTCAGTTCAGTTGCTCAGTCGTGTCTGACTTTTCACAACCCCATGAATTGCAGCACGCCAGGCCTACTTGTCCATCACCAAAACCTGGAGTTCATTCAGACGCACGTCCATCAAGTCTGTGATGCCATCCAGCCATCTCATCCTCTGTCGTCCCCTTCTCCTCCTGCCCCCAATACCTTCCAGCATCAAAGTCTTTTCCAATGAGTCAACTATTCGCATGAGGTGGCCAAAGTATAGGAGTTCCAGCTTTAGCATCATTCCTTCCAAAGAAATCCCAGGGCTGATCTCCTTCAGAATGGACTGGTTGGACCTCCTTGTAGTGCAAGGGACTCTCAAGAGTCTTCTCCAACACCACAGTTCAAAAGCATCAATTCTTTGGTGCTCAGCCTTCTTCACAGTCCAACTCTCACATCCATACATGACTACTGAAAAAACAGAGCCTAGACTAGATGGACCTTAGTCAGCAAATAATGTTTATGCTTTTGAATATGCTATCTAGGTTAGTCATAACTTTTCTTCCAAGGAGTAAGCATCTTTTAATTTCATGGCTGCAGTCACCATCTGCAGTGATTTTGGAGCCCCAAAAGTAAAGTCTGACACTGTTTCCACTGTTTCCCCATCTATTTCCCGTAAAGTGATGGGACCAGATGCCATGATCTTCATTTTCTGAATGTTGAGCTTTAAGCCAACTTTTTCACTCTCCTCTTTCACTTTCATCAAGAGGCTTTTTAGTTACTCTTCACTTTCTTCCATAAGGGTGGTGTCATCTGCATATCTAAGGTTATTGATATTTCTCCCGGCAATCTTGATTCCAGCTTGTGTTTCTTCCAGTCCAGCGTTTCTCATGATGTACTCTGCATATAAGTTGAATAAGCAGGGTGACGATATACAGCCTTGACGTATTCCTTTTCCTATTTGGAACCAGTCTGTTGTTCCATGTCCAGTTCTAACTGTTGCTTCCTGACCTGCATACAGATTTCTCAAGAGGCAGGTCAGGTTGTCTGGTATTCCCATTTCTCTCAGGATTTTCCACAGTTTATTTTGATCCCCACAGTCAAAGGCTTTGGCATAGTCAATAAAGCAGAAATAGATGTTTTTCTGGAACTCTCTTGCTTTTTCCATGATCCAGCAGATGTTGGCAATTTGATCTCTGGTTCCTCTGCCTTTTCTAAAACCATCTTGAATGTCAGGAAGTTAACGGTTCACGTATTGCTGAAGCCTCACATGGAGAATTTTGAGCATTACTTTACTAGCATGTGAGATGAGTGCAATTGTGCGGTAGTTTGAGTATTCTTTGGCATTGCCTTTCTTTGGGATTGGAATGAAAACTGACCTTTTCCAGTCCTGTGGCCACTGCTGAATATTCTAAATTTGCTGGCATATTGAGTGCAGCACTTTCACAGCATCATCTTTCAGGATTTGAAATAGCTCAACTCGAATTCCATCACCTCCACTAGCTTTGTTTGTAGTGATGCTTTTAAGGCCCACTTGACTTCACATTCCAGGATGTCTGGCTCTAGATGAGTGATCACACCATAGTGATTATCTGGGTCGTGAAGATCTTTTTTGTACAGTTCTTCTGTGTATTCTTACCACCTCTTCTTAGTATCTTCTGCTTTTGTTAGGTCCATACCATTTCTGTGCTTTATAGAGCCCATCTTTGCATGAAATGTTCCCTTGTTATCTCTAACTTTCTTGAAAAGATCTCTAGTCTTTCCCATTCTGTTGTTTTCCTCTATTTCTTTGCATTGATCACTGAAGAAGGCTTTCTTATCTCTTCTTGCTGTTCTCTGGAACTCTACATTCAGATGCTTATGTCTTTCCTTTCTCCTTTGCTTTTCACTTCTCTTCTTTTCACAGCTATTTGCAAGGCCTCCCCAGACAGCCATTTTGCTTTTTTGTATTTCTTTTCCATGGGGATGATCTTGATTCCTGTCTCCTGTGCAATATCATGAACCTCATTCCATAGTTCATCAGGCACTCTATCTATCAGATCTAGGCCCTTGAATCTATTTCTCACTTCCACTGTATAATCATAAGGGATTTGATTTAGGTCATACCTGAATGGTCTAGCAGTTTTCCCTCCTTTCTTCAATTTAAGTCTGAATTTGGTAATAAGGAGTTTATGATCTGAGCCACAGTCAGCTCCTGGTCTTGTTTTCGTTGACTGTATAGAGCTTCTCCATCTTTGGCTGCAGAGAATATAATCAATCTGATTTCAGTGTTGGCCATCTGGTGATGTCCATGTGTAGAGTCTTCTCTTGTGTTGTTGGAAGAGGGTGTTTGCTATGACCAGTGCATTTTCTTAGCAAAACTCTATTAGTCTTTGCCCAGCTTCATTCTGCATCCCAAGGCCAAATTGCCTTTACTCCAGGTGTTTCTTGACTTCGTACTTTTGCATTCCAGTCCCCTATAATGAGAAAGATATCTTTTTTAGGTGTTAGTTCTAAAAAGTCTCGTAGGTCTTCATAGAACCGTTCAACTTCAGCTTCTTCAGTGTTACTGGTTAGGGCATAGACTTGGATTCCTGTGATATTGAACGGTTTGCCTTGGAGATGAACAGAGATCATTCTGTCATTTTTGAGATTGCATCCAAGTACTGCATTTTGGACTCTTTTGTTGACCATGATGACTAATCCATTTCTTCTGAGGGATTCCTGCCTGCAGTAGTAGACATAATGGTCATCTGAGTTAAATTCACCCATTCCAGTCCATTTTAGTTTGCTGATTCCTAGAATGCCAGCGTTCACTCTTGCCATGTCTTGTTTGACCACTTCCAATTTGCCTTGATTCATGGACCTGACATTCCAGGTTCCTATGCAATATTGCTCTTTACAGCATTGGACCTTGTTTCTATCACCAGTCACATCCACAGCTGGGTATCGTTTTTGCTTTGGCTCCCTCCCTTCATTCTTTCTGGAGATATTTGTCCACTGATCTCCAGTAGCATATTGGGCACCTACTGACCTGGGGAGTTCCTCTTTCAGTATCCTATCATTTTGCCTTTTCATACTATTCATGGGGTTCTCAAGGCAAGAATACTGAAGTGGTTTGCCATTCTCTTCTCCAGTGGACCACATTCTGTCAGACCTCTCCATCATGACCTGCCCATCTTGGGTTGCCCCACGGGCATGGCTTAGTTTCATTGAGTTAGAGAAGGCTGTGGTTCTAGTGTGATTAGATTGACTAGTTTTCTGTGAGTATGGTTTCAGTGTGTCTGCCCTCTGATGCCCTCTTGCAACACCTCCCATCTTACTTGGGTTTCTCTTATCTTGGGCATGGGGTATCTCCTCAGGGCTGCTCCAGCAAAGTGCAGCCGCTACTCCTTACCTTGGATGACGGCTCCTCTAGGCCCTCCTGTGCCCGCACAGCAACCCTATGAGTCATTACAGCCTGGTATTCAGCATTTCTTAAGATTCTGTGGGCTTAATAATAGCAATTGATCAATTCATTTCCTCTAGAATCTATTTAAAGACGTTTTGATTGGTTGCAAACAAACAAAAATCCTCTGACTCATATACTGTATATAAATTTTAAATCATATAAAATAATTTGTTACTTCAAGTTATTTGAAATAAGTAATAGAGTATCTGTATCTATAAGAACACAGAGCAGAAGCTATTGAAATCAATACCCACAGCTACAGATATAGAAAATGAAGTAACGTTTTCACTTGCTAGGAAAATACAGTTTTTTTCACATTTTTATACTTTATGACAGTTAATTTTATACTCTGAATTCAATATACAATTTAGGTACATAAAGGTAAAGGGGACTCCATTAGAAATATGATTAATATATAATTACAGGTTGTGACTGATTAAGATATTACCTTGTTCCATACAGGCACACCTTTAATCTTTGAGAGAGATGTCTGATGATGGTATTGACTCTCTTTAATTTTTATCTTATAAAATTTTTCAATAAGTTTCCAAATGATCTGTGAGCCTTTGCTTATATGGTTGCTTTCTTTTTAGAAATATAATTATATTATTATAATATGGTTAGCTTTCTTTGTAAGGACTTTGGAAAAAAAAACAATTCAAGGGCAATGCCCCAAATCATTGTTATTTGTAGATTTTTTTTTTTTTTTTTCAGTATATAGGAAGCGTCTTGGTTCAGAAAAAAAAAAAAAAAAAGAAGTAGCAAATTTGACAGAATTAGATTTTTGCTATGAAAGGTGACTTAAACTCACCTTCATACCATGATTTAAAAAGCAATGCCCATTTTAAGTAGAGAATGCAAATAACAGAAAGTGCAGACATTGTATGCTTGAGATAGAAGAAAGATGCAACATTAAGCAGACATCTCAGGGATTAACAAGATAATTTTAACATTTATCGGGAACCTAATTACAATCACTGTAATGGGAAGCAGACATCTCAGAGTAGATGGTGTGGATAAGCTATGAGATGGTACATGCAGCAGAGGGTCTTGACCGCCAAAGCAGAGTCTATGACTTACAAATGCTTAATCTGTAGTGTTCATGCTCAGTTGCTCCATCGTGTCCAACTCTTTGTGACCCCATCAACTGTAGTCTGCCAAGCTCCTCTGCCCATGTAATTCTCCAGGCAAGAATACTGGAGCACGTGGCCATTTCCTCCTCCAGGGGATCTTCCCCAGATCAGGGATCAAAACAGTGTCTCGTGTCTCCTGCATTGGCGGCAGTTTTTTGTTTTTTTTTGTTTTTCCTACCACTGAACCACCTGGGAAACAGTCTACAGTAGTCTTAGAAGCTAGTGTGACTATCTCTTACATATTTTTCCATACTTGTATGTGGCATTTATAGTTATCTCTATAAAATAATCATTATTTATGTATGCATAATCATATTATCATTGTACCTTTTGCCAATACCATGGAATTCCAAGAGAAAGATCCTTTACACATGGTTACATGTTTGTTAGTTACATGGTTCATGGTTCATGTAGATTCTTTGTGACAACCAGAATAAAGATTTTGGTGGCCTCAGAGCACATTTTTGTATGTTATATGAGATTGGTTTACACCTAGCTAGTCTTTGAATAAAACAGTCATAGAAACCTTAAAAATATTTCCAGTAAAGAGAACAAGTATATGAGCCATGGAAGAAGCATATTTCTCAGGAAGCAGAAGTAGGGAAAACAGAAATGCTAAAAACAGTAGAACATACAAAGATTCACAGTACCTTTTAATCTGAATAAAAGCAGAAATGTAAGATGCTCCACATTTGTATGTTGAAACAAAAGCAATGCAACATCAACTTTAAGTGAGAGAAGTCAGGAAATAATAGGATCAGAATCCTATTGTAGTTTAATAGTAAGGGAAAGCATTTACTCATTAAACATGATGTTTTGACCTGATAAAACAATTAGACCAAAGATCTGTCTGTTTCCTGAACCTGAATTATTTCTGTGAAACAGAAGATATGCAAAGCTGCAGTACATTAATCCTTATGGATCCAAAGAGCTTTACTGAAATATGTAATACAAAGTAGACTTAATGACTATGAAGTTAAAGAGCATAGGCAAGACAAAGTCCATTGTCCTGTCATAACGAATTTCTTTTAATATGGAGTCATTACCTTACTGCTAAGGACTGAACTGTGTTCCACCCAAAATCCCTATATTGAAATTCTAATTCCCAACACTTCAGAATGGGACTTAGCTGGAGGTAGAGAATTTAAAGAGGTGTTTAAGTTAAAATGAATCCTTTAGGACGGGTTTTCTTCCAGTATGACTATAGCCCTTATAAGAAAAGAAAATTTGGGCACACAGAAGTGGACTTCCAGCCTCCAGAAGTGTGAGAAGAATAAAATTCTGTTGTTTTAAGCCACCTGGTCTATGCTTTTTGTTATAGCAACCTTAGCACATCAATATATTTACCATAGAATATATTTTGGCAAGACTTATGAATATAATCTATGCATATTATACTGTATTCAATGAACAAGATTCAATTTGGTCTATATATCATTGTCCATCTATAATATATGCTAATGATTGGTATACATTAATTTTCTAAAAATGTTAACATTTTTCATGAACAAACACCATTTCAAAAGAGCGAAAATATAAATATCATTTGTGCATCTCCATGTCAAAGTGACTAATATCTAGCTTTCTAATTAAGGGCATGTTAACTGTACATTAAAAGATGCTTACTCCCTGGAAGGAAAGTTATGACCAACCTAGATAGCATATTAAAAAGCAGAGATATTACTTTGCCAACAAAGGTCCGTCTAGTCAAGGCTATGGTTTTTCCAGTGGTCATGTGTGGATGTGAGAGTTGGACTGTGAAGAAAGCTGAGCACCAAAGAATTCATACTTTTGAACTGTGGTGTTGGGGAAGACTCTTGAGAGTCCCTTGGACTGCAAGGAGATCCAACCAGCCCATCTTAAAGGAGATCAGTCCTGGGTGTTCATTGGAAGGACTGATGCTAAAGCTGAAACTCCAATACTTTGGCCACCTCATGCGAAGAGTTGACTCAATGGAAAAGTCTCTGATGCTGGGAGGGATTGGGGGCAGGAGGAGAAGGGGATGACAGAGGGTGAGATGGCTGGATGGCATCACCAACTCGATGGTCATGAGTTTGAGTGAACTCCAGGAGATGGTAATGGACAGGGAGGCCTGGCGTGCTATGATTTATGGGGTTGCAAAGAGTCGGACACGGCTGAGTGACTGAACTGAACTGAACTGTACATTTTTCTTTCAGTGTGAATATACATTGCAAGTTAAATTTTAAGAAGAAAAATACAGATATTATCAGAATTTCTAATCCCAAACAGTATGTTTTAAACTATAAAATATCCTTTATAATGACTAAACATTCTTTATGTTGAATAGTTTGCAGCAAAATAACAATATTAAAACATACCCACTTGATTAAAGCTCCCGCTTTATGCTTCCTAAAGAATTTATCTTACTATTTCCTCTTCCTGACCTTTCTTACCAATTTCTAGTTTCAGAAAGTACCTATAAAGTCAGTTACATACAAAGAAATGATGGCATGTTTATAACAGAGAATGCATATATCAGCCTGATTCATAAGAAAAAAAGAGATTAGTAGTCCTTAGAAATAGTAGTTTTACTAAAAAATAATTTGGTACCATGCTTACTAACTTTGGAAAAAAATGGTTTAATGAAAACTGATGTGGTGATTCCCACCCTGCTCAAACACTGAACGTGAAATTCCACTCCCAATACTTTCCTAATGTATTTCATTATGAATTCTAAAATGTTTTTGAGACTTTAACACTCATTAAAGCTCAGAATCTGACACATAGTCAATTTTTGGTATGTATGCCTTGAAAGAATGAATTGAATATTTTGAAAATTATTGCACCATAATCTGAATGATCACTTAAACGTTTACACATCTTTGATACAATATGAACAACTATATCGGCTTCCCAGGTGGCTCAGTGGGTAAAAGAATGCACCTGCAGTGAAGAGACATGCATGTTTGATCCTTGAGTCAGGAAGATCCCCTGGAGGGCATTGCAACCCACTCCAGTATTTCTGCTTGGAGAATCCCATGGACACAAGAGCCTGGCAGGATACAGCCCACAAGGTCACCAAGAGTTGGACATGTTGAAGTGTCTGAGCAGACATGCATGCACTACATAGCTTGCTTTAGGTTTGAAAGCGAAAGTGAAGTCTCTCAGTTGTGTCCAACTCTTCGCGACCCCACGGACTGTAGCCTACTAGGCTCCTCCGTCCATGGGACTTTCCAGGCAAGAGTACTTGAGTGGGTTGCCATTTCCTTCTCAGGGGATCTTCCCAACTCAGGGATCAAACCCAGGTCTCCCACATTGTAGGCAGATGCTTTTACTGTCTGAGCCACCAGGGAGGCCTATATAGTTGCTTTAGCTTTGGATAATAAATAAAACTATGATGAAGTGAATTAAATGGTTTTTATGGGTTTAGTCATACTGTGAAGGGAATTGAAAAACTGAATTATATTTTGTATATATTATCCAGATTTATTACTGACAAATTGCTTACTATCACTTAATTCACCGAGAGCAATATATTATTTCATTTTTGTATTAAAATGTGAGATGAAAACACTGAAACTGTAATTCTAATTGTATTATCCAGCCCCTATATTTAATTGAGAATTAATCATGCGTTTTAAAACAGACAACAGTTAGTCCACACAAACTTTTACAAACCATTTGAATGACATGTTGAGACTATAAATTTCTGCAAACTTCTGATGTAAAGCAGGAGTCCCCTATACTACTCCTCACACACTATCTTAGCCTGTAATTTGTGATTGTTAAAGAAGAATGCTTACCACTGTCTATTTGCGATTAATAAACATCAATTCAAATTTTGTTTTCTTCTTATAATCTCATTATAATTTTGATAATCTTTCGGGACAATCTTCTCTCTATTGGACATTTTTTAAGGCAAAATCAAAAATTAAATCAAATATTTCACTTTTGTTTGACTCTTTGGAATCCTATAAATTAGGGAAAGAAAAATTCAAAACAACAACAAAAAAGTGACCATAAAAAAAAAAAAAGTGACCATGAATTTACCATATAATTTGAAGATTATGGCAAAGTGTTGCCCTTAGTATTTCCTGAAAAGTAAAACTTAAAAGCTTGATAAGTTTGTTCACGGAATGTCTAGTCTTCTCTTGGTGATAAGCTAGTACATATTTTATACAAAGATGAATGTGACCCAGTTCCTAACTATATTGAATTTATAATAGAGTATAAATGATGGTTAGTGATTCAGTTCCAAACAACAGTTGAGCACCTTTATAGAATATTCTTCTATGTTCTTTGGTGTTATTTAAGGTAGTAAAATCTACTAAATAAATGCTCTCAGATAGTGATCTCTGTGGTAGATAAGCTGTATGCAATGCCATAAGGAGGGATTATAGACAGTGGGTAACTGAGTAACAAATTCAGTGGTAGAGACTGTGTGTTTGAGTTCTCAGACCCGAGCAGTAAACATACACTTTTAGTCAGACAAGTTAGTGAATGCTACCAGGTTTTCCACACCTCAGTTTTGGCTTAAATCTCCAAACTCATCACTAGAGATTCTTATAAGTAAGAAAAAAAAGCTAGCACTGGTAGAGAAGAATTTTATTTAAATTGTATAATGACCACTCAATGATGCATTCTCATAAGGTAATAAGATGCCCTGAATGAGTTTTCCCTATATATTAATGGTCTTCAATTATGCTGTATCCACAATCTCAAAATCCATAACCAAAAAAGACATGATTAACTAACAAGGTTTTCTACACCAGTTGATAAAGTAACTAAGTTTGAGCCTACTAAAGAAGAAAAACATGATGATGAGGAGGGGCAGTGGAAGAAGGAGAGAGGCAAAGAGATAGGAAAGAAGGAGAGTGTGGTAAAGGAGAGTATAAGGAGACATTACAGGCAGAGAGAAGAGGAAATGAGAATGTTTAGGAGGAAGAGGAGAAGAAGGGATAGGAGAGAATAAAATGAATTTAATTTTCATGAGTATTCACTACAGTACTAAGTTATCCTATCTTTTGGAATCCTATGTTTGTGTTTCTGTTTGTCAGCTTAAATTTATATCATTTTCCAGATTCCTGCTGGGTTAAAATGAAATACAAATACCTTTCCAGGTCTATGACCTTAATGTTTTAGATTCTATAACTTTTTCAATTTCTTCACAGATCACTCTTCTTCTTGATCACTATGTTGTAGCCACTAAATTCATTCAGTTCTTGGCTTCTGTGAGTTTTCTCTTCCTTGAAGTTTCAGAATATATTTTCTCTTCTGACATTTTTCCAAGACTGGTTGTTTGAATAGTTAATACCATGTATGCCACATTCTATGAGAAGGTCACAATGTCATTATTATTTAAGGTATCTCTTCATCTGCATATTGCAGTACTCTGTCTGTATTGTTTATTATATTTTGGAATTCTGTGCCTTTTTCTTTACCTTTATTTAAATTATATCCTTACTACACAAAAAATAAGGCAGGGATAATATATGCCTTATTGATCTTTGACTACATAATGTTCTAGATAAGTATGACTCAAAAAATAGATGCTCAAGAAAATGGTTTTTAAATAATGCAAACAATAGGTAAATAAAGATTTAAATTAAAAAATAAATGTTTTCTCTTTTTTTACTCCTTATGGTTCCAATTTTCTTATTACCTTGATAGCTTTTTGAGATTTCCAAACTTCCATTTATCCAGAATTATTTAATTATTCTTTGACTTTGACCTCATTTTCAATCCAATTTTTTTTTTTTTTTTTTTTTTTTGGCCAGAATCTTGAGTCTCATTTCACCATAAAATATCAAACATGAAAAAATTTTATACATTAATTCATATTTTAAAAACATGGCAGGCCTTTATTAGTACTTAAATAACAACCAATACTTGCTTTTCTTTTCTTGTTGGTAGAATTTGTTTACAATATGACAAGAGTGAAAATCTGATAGTCAAATATGATAGGCCCACTCTTATCAGTGATTGTCTTACAAGTTTGTAAAATGGCCAAATTTTGACAAAAGAGATACATAAAGAGAAACAGTCTGCTATGGATTTTTATGCTCTGTCAAAACACAAAATAGTTTCCTGTTGGTAACAAAATTTATCTTCAGAAACTGTCATTGTGTTATATAATTGCCAGTGATGAACAAGCTGAACCATGGACAGATTAAAAAGTTTCCAATGTTTAGCTAACATTATCCCTCTCTCTTTTTTGTCTTAAGGGAGATGAAGAAGGCAGAAAAGATTTGACAGTCAATCTCACTTCTCTTACATTGTATATAAAAGAACACAGAGTGGGGCTCAACATCCTGACCAGAACATAGTGGTTTGGAAGACAAAAGGACCTAAAACTCTACCAAGTATTGTTGTTGTTGTTATTGTTCAGTCGCTAAGTCGTGTCTGACTCTTTGCAACCCCATGGCCTGCAGCACGCCAGGCGTCCTGGTACTTTACTATCTCTCAGAGTTTGCTCAAATGTATGTCCATTTAGTCTGTGATGCCATCCAATCATCTCACCCTCTGTTGCCTCCTTCTACTGCCTGCAGTCTTTCACAATATCAGGGTCTTTTCCAGTGAGTCATCTCTTTACATCAGATGGCCAAAGTATCGGAGCTTCAGTTTCAGCATCAGTCCTTCCAATGAATATTCAAGGTTTATTTCCTTCAGGATTGACCGGTTTAATCTCCTTGCTTCCAAGGGACTCTCAAGAGACTTCTCCAGCACCACAATTTAATAAATGTGTTAATTCTTCAGTGCTCAGTTTTCTTTATGGTCCAACTCTCACATTAGTACATAACTTTTAAACAAACTATAGCTTTGACTATATGACCATTTGTTGCCAAAGTAATGTCTCTGCTTTTTAATACACTGTCTAGATTTGTCATAGTTTTTCTAGCAAGGAGCAAGTGTCTTTTAATTTCCTGGCTGCAGTAACCATCTGCAGTGATTCTGGAGCCCAGGAAAAGAATGTCTGTCATTCACTGTTTCCATCTTTTTCCCCATATGTTTGCCATGAAGTAATGGGACCAAATTCCATGATCTTAGTCTTCTGAATGTTGTTTTAAGCCAGCTTTTCAACTCTCCTCTTTCATCTTCATCAAGAGATTCTTTAGTTCCTTTTCTTCCATTAGGGTGATGTCATTTGCATATCTGAGGTTGTTGGCATTTCTCCTGGTAATCTTGATTCCAGCTTGTGATTAATCCAGCCCAGAAATAATGCTGTATTCTGTATAGAAGTTAATAAGCAGGATGGTAATACACAATCTTGATATACTCATTTCTCAATTTTGATGCAGTCCATTTTTCCATGACCAGTTCTAACTGGAAATCTGTACCTGAAGAACAGAGGATGGAGACATGTTTCAATCATCTTCTAATAATGAAAAACTGTTCTGTTGAAAGCTTAGACTTTCTTTTTGTGCTCTAAAAGTACAAAACTACAGTGTAAATTATAAGAAGGCAAATTTTTTCTGTCTGTAAAAATGCATTTCCTAACTATTTAGCCATATAAAATTTTCATGAGCTGACTCATAAATAGTGAGTTCCTTATTACTGTAGGAATTTGTACTCATATATGGGACTGTTATTACTCAAGATTCAGTGACTTTACAGTATTTTTTTCCTTTCTTTTAAGTGTAACAGTTGATTCTCCACAACTCTCCTGCCCCAGATAAAATCTTGCCTAGAATTCCAGTTTATAAATCAGGTAAGTACAACAACCCTTAGCTTGGATTGGGGTTAAACTGCCAGTGAAGAATCCTAGTATCCCAGAAAACACTACTTGAAAACCATTAAATATTAAGTTTTGGAAGAGGACTAGAATCTCTGAAATCTTTTTCTTTCTGAAAATCTATGAACAAATTAAGATATTTCATATAGTGACACTCATCCACTCTCTTGAATTTGGATAAGACAAACAACCTTAAATGTTCAAGTTATTTCTTTCTCCTTTCCCTATCTCTCTTCCTCTCTTTTATTTTTTGTTGCACTGGGTCTTCACTGCTGTGCATGGGTTTTCCCTAATTGTGGTGAGCAGGGGTTATTTATTTATTTATTTTGTGGTGCATGAGCTTTTTATTGTAGTGCTTTCTTGTGTTATCTTCGTTCTGCCTTAATGGAGCTAAAGGAGGTCAAGAAGAACATCAGTTCAGTTCAGTCGCTCAGTCGTGTCTGAATTTGTTACCCCATGAATTGCAGCACGCCAGGCCTCCTTGTCCATCACCAACTCCCGGAGTTCACTCAAATTCACGTCCATCAAGTCAGTGATGCCATCCAGCCATCTCATCCTCTGTCGTCCCCTTCTCCTCCTGCCCCCAATCCCTCCCAGCATCAAAGTCTTTTCCAATCAGTCAACGCTTTGCATGAGGTGCTCAAAGTACTGGAGTTTCAGCTTTCGCATCATTCCTTCCAAAGAAATCCCAGGGCTGATCTCCTTCAGAATGGACTGGTTGGATCTCCTTGCTATCCAAGGAAGTCTCAAGAGTCTTCTCCAACACCACAGTTCAAAAGCATCAATTCTTCGGTGCTCAGGCTTCTTCACAGTCCAACTCTCACATCCATACATGACTACTGGAAAAATCATAGCCTTGACTAGACGGACCTTAGTTGGCAAAGTAATGTCTCTGCTTTTGAATATACTGTCTAGGTTGGTCATAACTTTTCTTCCAAGGGGTAAGCATCTTCTAATTTCATGGCTGCAATCACCATCTGCAGTGATTTTGGAGCCCCAAAAAAGTAAAGTCTGACACTGTTTCCACTGTTTCCCCATCTATTTCCCATGAAGTGATGGGACTGGATGCCATGATCTTCATTTTCTGAATGTTGAGCTTTAAGCCAACGTTTTCACTCTCCTCTTTCACTTCATCAAGAGGATTTTCGGTTCCTCTTCCCTTTCTGCCATAAGGGTGGTGTCATCTGCATATGTGAGGTTATTGATATTTCTCCCGGCAATCTTGATTCCAGCTTGTATTTCTTCCAGCCCAGCTTTTCTCATGATGTACTCTGCATATAAGTTAAATAAGCAGGGTGACAATATACAGCCTTGACATACTCCTTTTCTTATTTGGAACCAGTCTGTTGTTCCATGTCCAGTTCTAACTGTTGCTTCCTGACCTGCATACAGATTTCTCAAGAGGCAGGTCAGGTGTCTGGTATTCCCATCTCTCTCAGAATTTTCCACAGTTTATTTTGATACCCACAGTCAAAGGCTTTGGCATAGTCAATAAAGCAGAAATAGATATTTTTCTGGAACTCTCTTGCTTCTTCCATGATGCAGCGGATGTTGGCAATGAGATCTCTGGTTCCTCTGCCTTTTCTGAAACCAGCTTGAACATCAGGGGTTCACGATTCACATATTGCTGAAGCCTGGCTTGGAGAATTTTGAGCATTACTTTACTAGCATGTGAGATGAGTGCAATTGTGTGGTAGTTTGAGCATTCTTTGGCATTGCCTTTCTTAGAGATTGGAATGAAAACTGACCTTTTCCAGTCCTGTGGCTGCTCCTGAGTTTTCCAAATTTGCTGACATATTGAGCACAGCACTTTCACAGCATCACCTTTCAGGATTTGAAATAGCTCAACTAGAATTCCATCACCTCCACTAGCTTTGTTCATAGTGATGCTTTTAAGGCCCACTTGACTTCACATTCCAGGATGTCTGGCTCTAGATGAGTGATCATACCATTGTGATTATCCAGGTCATGAAGATCTTTTTTGTACAGTTCTTCTGTATATTCTTGTCACCCCTTCTTAGTATCTTCTACTTCTGTTAGGTCCAGACCATTTCTCTCCTTTATCGAGCCCATCTTTGCATGAAATGTTCCCTTGGCATGTCTAATTTTCTTGAAAATATCTCTAGTCTTTCCCATTCTGTTGTTTTCCTCTATTTCTTTGCATTGATTTCTGAAGGGGTGGTGGCCAGGAGGAGCCATGCCGCGTCCGAGGCCAGGGGCGGCAGCCGGGAGGAGTGACCCCAGGTACAAGGAACATTGGCTGAGTGGGCACCGGAGAGCCTAGAGGAGCCATCCATGTTGAAGGTCAGGAAGGGCGGTGGTGAGGAGATACCCCTCATCCATGGTAAGGAGCAGAGGCTACGCCTTGCTGGAGCAGCCCTGAGGAGATACCCCATGCCCAAGGTAAAAGAAACCCAAGTAAGATGGGAGGTGTTGCAAGAGGGCATCAGAGGGCAGACACACTGAAACCATACTCACAGAAAACTAGTCAATCTAATCACACTAGAACCACAGCCTTCTCCAACTCAATGAAACTAAGCCATGCCCTTGGGGCAACCCAAGACGGGCAGGTCATGATGGAGAGGTCTGACAGAATGTGGTCCACTGGAGAAGAGAATGGCAAACCACTTCAGTATTCTTGCCTTGAGAACCCCATGAATAGTATGAAAAGGCAAAATGATAGGATACTGAAAGAGGAACTCCCCAGGTCAGTAGGTGCCCAATATGCTACTGGAGATCAGTGGACAAATATCTCCAGAAAGAATGAAGGGAGGGAGCCAAAGCAAAAACGATACCCAGCTGTGGATGTGACTGGTGATAGAAACAAGGTCCAATGCTGTAAAGAGCAATATTGCATAGGAACCTGGAATGTCAGGTCCATGAATCAAGGCAAATTGGAAGTGGTCAAACAAGACATGGCAAGAGTGAACGCTGGCATTCTAGGAATCAGCAAACTAAAATGGACTGGAATGGGTGAATTTAACTCAGATGACCATTATGTCTACTACTGCAGGCAGGAATCCCTCAGAAGAAATGGAGTAGCCATCATGGTCAACAAAAGAGCCCAAAATACAGTACTTGGATGCAACCTCAAAAACGACAGAATGATCTGTTCATCTCCAAGGCAAACCGTTCAATATCACAGGAATCCAAGTCTATGCCCTAACCAGTAACACTGAAGAAGCTGAAGTTGAACGGTTCTATGAAGACACAAAAGACCTTTTAGAACTAACACCCAAAAGAGATGTCCTTCTCATTATAGGGGACTGGAATGCAAAAGTAGAAAGTCAAGAAACACCTGGAGTAACAGGCAAATTTGGTCTTGGAATGTGGAATGAAGCAGGGCAAAGACTAATAGAGTTTTGCCAAGAAAAACATAATCAACCATAAAATTTTATTTTATTCCAGTCTTCTTGCCATATTCTACCTTCTCACCTGCTTCTTACCAGGAGAAGAAACAAGAAGAGAGAAAAAATGGGGAGATGTTTGGCCATTAGAGTATTAGAGCCTGGTTTCTATATTTTTCAGAACTGAATTTCATGCTCTAGAGACTGTGTGCTGTTGCATTAAATTTTATGTAGAAAAAGTATCATTTTGTTTTACCATGGACTTTTAAATGGTTTTCCTCTACATTTTAAACTGAGGATGAATAAGGGCATTTTGTTGGATGTAGAAGAAACCAAAACTTTTAAAGCTTATTCCTCCCAAGTAACAGTCCTATAACTACTGCTGCAGCTGCTAAGTCACTTCGGTCGTGTCTGACTCTGTGTGATCCTGTAGACGGCAGCCCACCAGGCTCCCCCATCCCTGGGATTCTGCAGGCAAGAACACTGGAGTGGGTTGCCATTTCCTCTCGAATGCATAAGTGAAAAGTGAAAGTGAAGTCACACAGAAGAACTGTACAAAAAAAGATCTTCGTGACCCAGATAATCATGATGGTGTGATCACTCATCTAGAACCAGACATCTTGAAATGTAAAGTCAAGAGGGCCTTAGGAAGTGTTACTACAAACAAAGCTACTGGAGGTGATGGAATTCCAATTGAGCTATTTCAAATCTTAAAAGATGATGCTGTGAAAGTGCTGCACTCGATATTCCAGCAAATTTTGAAAACTCAGCAGAGGCCACAGGAGTGGAAAAGGTCAGTTTTTATTCCAATCCCAAAAAAGGCAATGCTAAAGAATGCTCAGTCTACCACACAATTACACTCAGCCTACACACTAGCAAAGTGATGCTCAAAATTCTCCAAGCCAGACTTCAACAGTATGTGAACTAAGTACTTCCAGATGTTCAAGCTGGATTTAGAAGAGGCAGAGGAACCAGAGATCAAATTGCCAACATCCACTGAATCATTGAAAAAGCAAGAGAGTTCCAGAAAAAGATATATTTCTGTTTTATTGACTATGCCAAAGCCTTTGATTGAGTGGATCACAATAAACTGGGAAAATTCAGAAAGAGATGGGAACACCAGACCACCTGACCTGCCTCTTGAGAAATCTGTATGCAGGTCAGAGAGCAACAGTTAGAACTAGACATGGAACAACAGACCGATTCCAAGTTGGGAAAGGAGTACATCAAGGCTGTATATTGTCACCCTGCTTATTTAACTTATATGCAGAGTACCTCATGAGAAATACTGGGCTGGATGAAGCGCAAGCTGGAATAAAAATTGCTGGGAGAAATATCAATGACCTCAGATATGCAGATGACACCACCCTTACGGCAGAAAGCTAAGAAAAACTGAAGAGCTTCTTGCTGAAAGTGAAAGAGGAGAGTGAAAAAGTTGGCTTAAAGCTCAACATTCAGAAAATGAAGATCATGACATCCGGTCCTATCAATTCAGTTCAGTTCAGTCGCTCAGTTTTGTCCGACTCTTTGCGACTCTATGAAATGCAGCACGCCAGGCGTCCCTGTCCGTCACCAACTCCTGGAGTTCACTCAGATTCACATCCATCAAGTCAGTGATGCCATCCAGCCATCTCATCCTCTCTCGTCCCCTTCTCCTGCCCCCAATCCCTCCCAGCATCAGAGTCTTTTCCAATGAGTCAACTCTTCACATGAGGTGGCCAAAGTACTGGAGTTTCAGCTTTAGCATCATTCCTTCCAAATAAATTCCAGGGCTGATCTTCCGAATGGACTGGTTGGATCTCCTTGCAGTCCAAGGGACGCTCAAGAGTCTTCTCCAACACCACAGTTCAAAAGCATCAATTCTTCGGCGCTCAGCCATCTTCACAGTCCAACTCTCACATCCATACATGACCACAGGGAAAAGCATAACCTTGACTAGATGGACCTTAGTCGGCAAAGTAATGTCTCTGCTTTTGAATATGCTATATAGGTTGGTCATAACTTTTCTTCCAAGGAGTCAGTGTCTTTTAATTTCATGGCTGTAGTCACCATCTGCAGTGATTTGGGAGCCCAGGAAAATAAAGTCTACACTGTTTCCTCATCTATTTCCCATGAAGTGATGGGACCAGATGCCATGATCTTTGATTTCTGAGTGTTGAGGTTTAAGCCAACTTTTTCACTCTCTTCTTTCACTTTCATCAAGAGGCTTTTTAGTTCCTCTTCCCTTTCTGCCCTAAGGGTGTTGTCATCTGCATATCTGAGGTGATTGATATTTCTCCCGGCAATCTTGATTCCAGCTTGTGTGTCTTCCAGTCAAGCGTTTCTCATGATGTATTCTGCATTTAAGTTAAATAAGCAGGGTGACAATATACAGCCTTGACGCCTCCTTTTCCTATTTGGAACCAGTCTGTTGTTCCATGTCCAGTTCTAACTGTTGCTTCCTGACCTGCATACAGATTTCTCAAGAGGCAGGTTAGTTGGTCTGGTATTCCCACCTCTTTCAGAACTTTCCACGGTTTATTGTGATCCCCACAGTCAAAGGCTTTGGCATTGTCAATAAAGCAGAAATAGATGTTTTTCTGGAACTCTCTTGCTTTTTCCATGATCCAGTGGATGTTGGCAATTTGATCTCTGGTTTCTGCCTTTTCTAAAACCAGCTTGAACATCAGGAAGTTCACGGTTCACATATTGCTGAAGCCTGACTTGGAGAATTTTGAACATTACTTTACTAGCATGTGAGATGAGTGTAGTTGTGCAGTAGTTTGAGCATTGTTTGTCATTGCTTTTCTTCGGAATTGGAATGAAAACTGCCGGTCCCATCAGTTCATGGCAAATAGGAGTGTAAACAGTGGAAACAGTGACAGACTTTATTTTTTGGTCTCCAAAGTCACTGGAGATATTGATTGCAGCCATGAAATTAATAGAACCTTGATCCTTGGAAGAAATGCTATGACCAAACTAGACAATTATTAAAAAGCAGAGACATTACTTTGCCAACAAAAGTCCATCTAGTCAAAACTATGGTTTTCCAGTGGTCATGTATGGATGTGAGAGTTGAACTATAAAGAAAGCTGGGTACTGACACATTTATGCTTTTGAACTGTAGTGTTGGAGAAAACTCTTGAGAGTCCCTTGGACAGCAAGGAGATCAAACCAGTCCATCCTAAAGGAAATCAGCCCTGAATATTCATTGGAAGGACTGATGAAACAGAAACTCCAATACTTTGGTCATCTGATGTGAAAAACTGGCTCATTTGAAAAGACTCTGATGCTGGGTAAGAATGAAGGCAGGAGGAAAAGGGGATGACAGAGGATGAGATGTTTGGATGGCTTCACTGACTCAATGGACATGAGTTTGAGTAAATTCTGGACATTGGTGATTAACAGGCAGGCCTGGTATGCTGGAGTCCATGGGGTCATAAAGAGTCAGATACGACTGGAGTGACTGAACTGAGCTGAACTGAGTGCATTCTGCTAAGGTACCTCTCACTTGTAGCCAAAAAAGAGAAGCAAATGATAGATAAGCATAAACCAAAATACCATATTATCATATTAAAGCGTATAAAACTTCCTCATTAGTTAAGTTTAAGTATAGCATAGTGACTCACCTTGAATCCTGTCTTATGGATTCAGAGTTCTTGTCAGAATATAAAATTTCTAATATCCTTAGGTTTTTTGTTTGTTTGTTTGTTTGTTTGCGAGTGTGGGTATTAAATGTTTCTGCTGCTGCTGCTGCTGCTGCTGCTGCTGCTGCTGCTGCTGCTAAGTTGCTTCAGTTGTGTCTGACTCTGTGCGACCCCATAGACGGAAGCCCACCAGGCTCCCCCTTCCCTGGGATTCTCCAGGCAAGAACACTGGAGTGGGTTGCCATTTCCTTCTCCAATGCATGAAAGTGAAAAGTGAAACGGAAGTCGCTCAGTCATGTCGGATTCTTAGCGACCCCATGGACTGCAGCCTACCAGGCTCCTCCATCCATTGGATTTTCCAGGCAAGACTAATTATAAATATCTTTTGATGGCAAAAAGTATTTGTTGTGTATTTCTTCCAACTTCTAGATTTGATCTCTTTGACTTAGTTTACATATGGTTTTCAAGCTGTCATCTTATATATATATATATACTCACACACATATAATTTATTTATATACATATACAAGCCATTAGCAACTGACTTTTTAATTCTTGTACATTTTAAAATAGCTGTGTTGGCATATTTCATTTTCATGACTTCTATGTTTGTTCTTTTGCTTATATCTGAATTTATGGCATATCATAAGTGGCCAACTTTCCAGAAATCTAATCCCACAGTGACTTCTTAGACCTTTTTGGCTAGTGTTCCAAATAGCTCTAGATGTCAAATCTCCTATAAACATCTCCCATTCTTACACCAGTCCTTAAAAACCCCAGGGACTCAGTCTTCCACTCTTATGCTCATATAACTTAGACCTATTTGCATATCATTGTCTTAATTGCCAAAGAAAATATTATATGGTCATAAGCAAATAGCCAAATGTATGTACATGAAGCAAATGCATTTTATTTTATTTTTTTACCTTACAATATTGTATTGGTTTTGCAAATGCACTTTAAAGTTACCAAATGAATCAGAAAATTCTGTTTGATTTCTCTTTAAAATAAATTTTTGTCATTAAATAATTGTGCTGTTATAAAATATTTTGTCCGTATTTTGTATCTCATACTTCATTGACAATCACCATTCTTAGTTGTTTGCTATAATAACCAATATGTTACATTATCTTGAAGTTAGGGTAAACTGATAATTGCAAATAGGAGAAAAGATATTTCTGTTTTTAGCAGCCATTTTAAGCAGAGAAATTAAGGGTCTCCTTGTTAATGAGCATTTTTATTCTGAGTACAAAGTCATGAATTTAGAATTAAGAGTACAAAGTAAAGCATTACGACTCGGGGATATCTCCTGTGGTCCCAGATCTTAACCCCACTTAAAATATAAACACGTACACCTAGAAACATTAGTCCTTCTGGAGTTCTCTCACCATCTGGTTAGTCTTTCCTAAGCCTTACTCTTTTAGTTAAAGTTTCAAATAGAGTTCGCTCACAGAACTCTAACTGTGCCAAAATATAAAACATAAAAGTGTTTTCTCTATAGTTCCACAACATCATCTTTAACTGCAGAATTTTCATTTCTTTCCTTATGTCGTCAATGTTGCTTCCTGTAAGCTTCTATTATTAGATGCATACACATTTTCAATTTTTTAAGTCTTCCTAATACATTTTTCCCTTGCATCACTCTGATATGTTTCTCTTTATCTCTACTCTAGTAAAATTCTTTGTTTGGAAGTTATATTTACCAGTATTTTAGGAGTAATTCCAGACTTATGTGTTTTGTTTGCATACTGTGTCTTTCTATTTGTTTTTTAAAAATAATCTTTGTGTTGATATTTAAGTTTTGCTTTTTAGTATATAGTTATTTATATTCAATTTGTGATATAATAACTATGTTAAATTCTACCTTAGACACTTTGAAAATTATGATGTTTTTTAATTGCAGTATTTAGACAGCTGGGTCTTCCCTAGTGGCTCAGTGGTAAAGAACCTATCTGCCAATGCAGAAGAGGAGAGCTTGATCCCTGGGTGGGAAAGATCCTCTGAAGAAGCAAATGAGAACTCATTCCAGTATTCTTCCCTGGGAAATCCTGTGGACAGAAGAACCTGGTGGTCACAGTAGTTAATGGGGTCAAAAAAGACTTGGACATGGCTTAGCAACCAAAACAAAAACAAACGATTGAATGTAATTAGGGGTATGGTTGAATTTAGGCCTACTAAATTTATTTATTTATCATTTGTTTTCTGATTAATCTCTTTTGCTTTTAAGTTTCATCTTTTGCCTTATTTTCTTGATGTTTTTGTATAATGTTAAATTATATAATGGTTCATAGGCTATAGTTGCTCTGAGGATTACAATATAAGTATCAGTTCAGTTCAGTTCAGTCGCTCAGTTGTGTCCTATTCTTTGTGATCCCATGCAACTGCATCAGGCCAGGCTTCCTTGTCCATCACCAGCAGCTTGTTCAAACTCATGTCCATCGAGTCAATGATGCCATCCAACCATCTCATCTCTGTCGTACCTTTCTCGTCCTGACTTCAAACTTTAGCAGCATCAGGGTCAGCTTTTTTTCCAATAAGTCGGTTCTTTGCATCAGGTGGCCAAAATATTGGTGTTTCAGCTTCAGCATCAGTGCTCCCAATGAATATTCAGAACTGATTTACTTTAGGATTGTCTGGTTAGATTTCCTTGCAGTCCAAGGGACTCTCAGTCTTCTCCAACACCACAGTTCAAAAATATCAATTCTTCGCTGCTCAGTTTTCTTTATAGTCCAACTCTCACATCCATACATGACTACTGGAAAAATCATAGCTTTAACTAGATGGACCTTTGTTGGCAAAGTAATGTCTTTGCTTTTTAATATGCTAAGTTGGTCATAGCTTTTCTTCCAAGCATCTTTTAATTTCATGGCTGCAGTCACCATCTGCAGTGATTTTGGAGCCCCCGAAAAACAAAGCCTGTCACTGTTTCCATTGTTTCCCCATCTATTTGCCATAAAGTGGTGGGACCAGATACCATGATCTTAGTTTTCTAAATGTTGAGTTTTAAGCCAGCTTTTTCACTCTCCTCTTTCACTTTCATCAAGAGGCTCTTTAGTTCCTCTTCATTTCTGCCATAAGGGTGGTTTTATCTGTGTTTATCTGAGGTTATTGATATTTCTCCCAGCAACCTTGATTCCAGCTTGCACTTTATCCAGCCCAGCATTTCACATGATGTACTTACTCTGCATATAAGTTAAATAAGCAAGATGACAATATACAGCCTTGACGTACTCCTTTCCCAATTTGGAACCAGTTAGTATCAGTTAACTTACTGTGAAGATTGCACCACTTCTGTTAAAATATAAAAGATTTACAACCATATACAGTCTCTTCTCTTTTCTAGGCCTTTTATGTTACTGTTATGGTATCTCTTACATATCCACACATAGTAAACTTTACCTCTCTTAAATAGAAAAATCAGTCTTTTATATTTATCCAGCTGTTTAGTGTTTTTCTTCTCATTCCTTATTTCCCCTCAATCTATTTTCTCTGGTATTATTTCCTTGTAGACATAATAACTTCCTTTAGAAACACTTGTGAGGGATGTTTGCTGTTTGAATTCTTTTAGTTTTTTTTTTTTTTTTCATTCTTTGGAAATGCCTTCATTTCACCTTAATTCCCAAAAGATATTTTCTCAAGATATAGAGTTCTAGGTTGGAAGGCTTTTCTTTCAGATTTAAAGACAACATGCCAATGTATTTTGATTTCCTTTTTTTTTTTTTTTTTTTTGATGAGTGATTTGAAGTCACGTGAATTATTATTTCCCTCCATATTATGTGTTATATTTTCTAGTTGCTATGTTATTTATGTTTTGGTGTTTGGCAGTTTCGTTAAATCTGCGTATGCATTTTTCTTTTCTTTTTTTTTAGTTTCTTCTGTTTGGAGGTCACTGAATTTCTTGAATGTCTAAGTTTATGTCTTTCAAGCATTTGGGGAAGTTTTGGCCATTACTGTTTCAAAAAAAAAATTTTTTTTTCTACCCTAATATCTTTCTATTCTCTTTCTGAAACTTCAATAGTACTTCTTTTGATGTTGTCACATATTTCTGAGACTCTATTTTTTTCCCCATCCTTTTCTCATTTCTTTCTTCAGAGTGAATGCAATTTATTTATCTATTCCCAGGTTCAGTAAATATTTTTTTCTTTCATCTACATTCTGTTATCTGAGTCCACCAGTGTTTTTTTTTTTTTTTTTTTATTTTAAAAATTATGTTTTGTTTTAGTTTCTACTTCTGTACTGAGAAATTATATCTTTCCATTAATTTAATGAAACATATTTGCAGTAGCTACTTTAAAATATTTGTTTGACATTTAAACTATCTACATTTTTCTGGGTTCAGCATCTGATTCTTTTCCCTTAAGAACTGGTCAGATATATCTAGCTCTTATTATGCTGTATATTGGACTGGAGCCTGGATATTTTCAATATTATACTGGGCACATTCTTGCTCCTTTAAAAATCCTCAGGAAAGTGTTGATTTTTTGTTTTGTTTTATTTTTTTGTGCAGACAACTGAGTCAAGTTCAGAGAAAGTTCTGGCAGTACAATTTTCAGTTGACTTTTCAAAGTGTGTTCTTCTTTTGAATTTGTCCCCTGAATATACTACTCAGAGATTAGCCTAAAAACTGCATGTGTGCTCAGTCATGTCCAACTCCTTGTGAATCTATGACATGTAGCCCACCAGGCTCCTCTGTCTAGGGGAATTTCCAGGCACAAACAATGGAGTAGGTTGCTATTTCCTCCTCCAGGAGAATTTCCTTACAAATTGGGTCATGTCTAAATATCTAGGAATTTCTCAAAGACTATTTATGCTGCTTTCTTTCTGTGCTATGTGTGCACACACTTCTGTGAGTGATCCCAGACATATATTTATTCATACATAGAATTAGGATCCCACCTTCTCTAACACTCCTCTCCAGGATTCCCTTTGCAGACTTCAGTCTGAATAGCCTTCATGTACAATTTCTTTCTTCAGAAAGACAGGGTTTCTAGGTATTATGGGTTGAATTGTAGTAAATATAATAGAGATCTAGCCACAAGCACTTGTCAATAGAGTCTCTGAATATGTAGAAGAGATTTAAGTTAGATAATGTCCTACTGGAGTAAGACAGGTCCTTAATCTAATATCACTGACATCTTTATATGATGAAAAGAGATCAGTTCAGTCAGTTCAGTTGCTCAGTCATGTCCAACTCTTTGCAACCCCATGAACTGCGGCTCGTCAGGCCTCCCTGTCCATCACCAACTCCTGGAGTTCACCCAAACTAATGTCCATTGAGTCAGTGATGCCATCCAATCATCTCATCCTCTGTTGTCCCCTTCTCCTAATGCCCTCAAATCTTTCCCAGCATCAGGGTCTTTTCAAATGAGTTAGCTCTTCACATCAGGTGGCCAAACTATTGGAATGTCAGCCACATCAGTCCTTCCATTGAACATCCAGGACTGATTTCCTTTAGGATGGACTGGTTGGATCTCCTTGCAGTCCAAGGGACTCTCAAGAGTCTTCTCCAACACCACAGTTCTGAATATACTACTGAAAGCATCAATTCTTCAGTGCTCAACTTTCTTTATAGTCTGACTCTCACATCCATACATGACTACTGGAAAAACCACAGCTTTGATTAGGTGGACATTTGTAGGCAGAGTAATGTCTCTGTTTTATAATATGCTGTCTACATTAGTCATAACTTTCCTGACAAGGAGTAAGCGTCTTTTAATTTCATGGCTGCAATCACTATCTGCAGTGATTATGGAGCCCAGAAAAATAAAGTCTGATACTGTTTCCTCTGTTTCCCCATCTATTTGCCATGAAGTGACGGGACCAGATGCCATGATCTTCGTTTTCTGAATGTTGAGCTTTAAGCCAACTTTTTCACTCTCCTCTTTCACTTTCATCAAGAGGCTCTCTAGTTCTTCTTCACTTTCTGCCATAAGGGTAGTGTCAGCTGCATATGTGAGGTTATTGATATTTCTCCCAGAAATCTTGATTCCAGCATTCTGTTACTTCCTGACCTGCATACAGGTCTCTCAAGAGGCAGAGCAGGTGGTCTGGTATTCCCATCTCTCTGAATTTTCCACAGTTTATTGTGATCCATGAGTCAATGGCTTTGGCATAGTCAATAAAGCATAAATAGATGTTTTTCTGGAACTCTCTTGCTTTTTACATGATCCAGCAGATGTTGACAATTTGATCTCTTGTTCCTCTGCCTTTTCTAAAACCAGCTTGAACATCAGGGAGTTCACGGTTCACATATTGCTGAAGCCTGGCTTGGAGAATTTTGAGCATTACTTTGCTAGCGTGCGAGATGAGTGCAATTGTGCGGTAATTTGAGCATTGTTTGGCATTGCCTTTCTTTGGGATTGGAATAAAAACTGACCTTTTCCATTCTTGAGGCCACTGCTGTTTTTTCCAAATTTGCTGGCATATTTGTGCAATCGTTTCACAGCATCATCATTTAGGATTCGAAATAGCTCAACTGGAGTTCCATCACCTCCACTAGCTTTGTTCCTAGTGATGCTTCCTAAGGCCCACTTGACTTTGCATTCCAGGATGTCTGGCTCTAGGCGAGTATGAGTGATCAAACCATTGTGATTATCCAGGTCATGAAGATCTTTTTTGTACAGTTCTTCTGTGTATTCTTGCCATATCTTCTTAATATCTTCTGCTTCTGTTAGGTCCATACCATTTCTGTTCTTTATTGGGCTCATCTTTGCATGAAATGTTCCCTGGTGTCTCTAATTTTGCATTTATCACTGACGAAGGCTTTCTTATCTCTCCTTGCTATTCTTTGGAACTCTTCATTCAAATGAGTATATCTTTCTTCTTTGCTTTGTGCTTCTTTTCTTTTCAGAGATACAAAGATGGAAATTTCTACAAGAACACCATGTTTTTGAAGACAGAGACACACAGGGAGAAGATGGAAATGGAATAATGTTGGTATAAATTGGAGTGGTGTAGGTACAAGCCAAGGAACACCGAAGATTGTTGTAAACACCAGAAACAAGAAGAGACATGGAAGACGTCTTCCTTCCAGTTTTCAAAGGAACCTGCCAACAACTTGATGTTGAATTTCATGCCTCCAGAAATGTGAGTCAAATTTCTATTGTTTCAAGACACCCAGTTTTTGTTACTTTATTAGGATGTCCCTAAGAAACTAATACACTACATTTTTACCTGTTGAAATTCTCTCCTGGAAGGAAGTTCTGGGATAGTGCCTATACCTGGGCAGATATAAGAGAGAAAATGGGAGAAAAATAACCTGACAAGATCACTTTCTACAGATCATTTTTCCAAGTTTTGAAAGCCTTTGCACTCTGCTTGTTTAAAAGCCCTGAAAAATTCATTATTATGCAACAGACTAACACCAACACATGTACAAATAACCCATTTTTTACTTTTAATTTCTGAATTAAACCCATTATTTTATCCCACTTATTTTACATTTTATTGCCAAATCATAGTTATTTCTATTATATATTATAATACTTCTATATATATTTCTATATATTATATAAATACTTATATATTTTAACCTAAAAATGTTATAGGATTATCTTCTTATTCTTTTTCTAATTCATTTCATTTGCTCATATGAAATAAGCAAAAACAGAGATCCATTAAATGCCATTAAAAATAAATTATCCTCCTATTTGGATATCACATCTTGATTAGAACTTGGCATCAAAGAATATCAGCAACATATTAATTGATTAACAATGGCCTTGGCCAACCCATATCAAGGATTTCATATAAGATTTTTATTTGAGACTCTTTCTAAATTCAACACACAGCATATCTGAGAGTTCATTTTACTCTACCAATAATTCAATGGTACATATGTACAAAAATGAAGTAATGCTAGTGTAGTATACTATAACAATTCTGTATTTTTGATACAATGTATTGCAATATCCCAAGAAAAGTTAATAAAAATTCTGTATCTATAGTTCAGTAAATTTGGGATATCCTGGGCTATAAAATGATAAAGAGATGAGCTTATAAACTGTATGCATTCTCTGAGCCTTTCTATGTTAATATGAAAAAATGCTTATGTAAACATATACACACAAAAACACACACTCTAGGCTTTATTTTATAAACATTTTTGACAAAGGATTATTTTTATTAATTAATTTATTATAATTATTTATTTATATTATTATAATACATTATGAGTATATTATAACTATATTATTATAATATTATATTATTCTATATAATAATAATGTATTATAGTTATTCATTTACTTATTATTTATTTATTTATTTTGTAGCAAAATTAAGGTTCTTTGAAATATGTTTCAGAGTAACTCTTATAGTTAATCCTGTTGGTTATGTTAACTCCTAATGATATGATACCTCTTTTCTATTTTAGCACTATACTTTTCCTTAGGGTTCATAAACATTTAGGGATAATTATTTGAGTTTGTCAATATGATTTAAAACATAATGTCTCCAGAAATGTGAGACAAATTTCTACTGTTTCAAGACACTCAGTTTGTCTATCTGTTATGAATAGTGGGCCTCCCTGGTGGTTCAGACAGTGAAAAATCTGCCTGCAGTGCAGGATACCAGTGTTCTCTTCCTAGGTTGGGAATATCCCCTGGAGAAGGGAATTGCTACCCACTGCAGTATTCTTTCCTTGAGAATCCCATGGACAGAGGAACTTGGTGGGCTACAGTCCATAGGGTCACAAAGAGTTGGATACGACTGATCAGCTAAGCACACATGACTTCTTCTATTTATTTATTTTGAAAAAATAATGAAAAAAAATTTACTCTAGCCCTGTATACTACCAAACAGTGTTTGTAAAATTGATCTAAAACAGTGTTCACACTCATTTATTGAAATATATTCTGTTTTGCTAACATACCATGAGTTCTGTGCTCATATAACCTCACTTCTTTCTTGCTTTCAGTTCAGTTCAGTTCAGTCTCTCAGTCGTGTCCGACTCTTTGCGACCCCATGAATCGCAGCACGCCAGGACTCCCTGTGTATCACCATCTCCCGGAGTTCACTCAGACTCACGTCCATCGAGTCAGTGATGCCATCCAGCCATCTCATCCTCTATGTCCCCTTCTCCTCCTGCCCCCAATCCCTCCCAGCATCAGAGTCTTTTCCAATGAGTCAACTCTTTGCATGAGGTGGCCAAAGTACTGGAGCTTCAGCTTTAGCATCATTCCTTCCAAAGAAATCCCAGGGCTGATCTCCTTCAGAATGGACTGGTTGGATCTCCTTGCAGTCCAAGGGACTCTCAAGAGTCTTCTCCAACACCACACTTCAAAAGCATCAATTCTTCGGTGCTCAGCCTTCTTCAGAGTCCAACTCTCACATCCATACATGACCACAGGAAAAACCATAGCCTTGACTACACAGACCTTAGTCGGCAAAGTAATGTCTCTGCTTTTGAATATACTGTCTAGGTTGGTCATAACTTTTCTTCCAAGGAGTAAGCATCTTTTAATTTCATGGCTGCAGTCACCATCTGCAGTGATTTTGGAGCCCCCCAAAATAAAGTCTGACACTGTTTCCACTGTTTCCCCATCTATTTCCCATAAAGTGATGGGACCGGATGCCATGATCTTCGTTTTCTGAGTGCTGAGGTTTAAGCCAACTTTTTCACTCTCCTCTTTCACTTTCCTCAAGAGGCTTTTCAGTTCCTCTTCACTTTCTGCCATAAGGGTGGTGTCATCTGCATATGTGAGGCTATTGATATTTCTCCCGGCAATCTTGATTCCAGCTTGTGTTTCTTCCAGTCCAGCGTTTCTCATGATGTACTCTGCAATCCTCAAAAAAATTTTTTTTAATTATTTTATCCTCACACTGCATCAAATGCTTTATTATTTATTTATGCATTATCTTCTATACCAGGGATGATCATCCCCTGGCCACAGACCAGTACTGGTACTCACTCAGTCATGTCCAATCCTTTGTGACTCAATGGACTATATATAGCCCACCAGGCTCCTCTGTCCATGGAATTCTGCAGGCAAGAATACTGGAGTAGATTTATATTTCTTCTCAAGGTGATCTTTCCGACCCAGGGATCAAACCCAGGTCTCCCACAGTGCAGGCAGATCCTTTACTGTCTAAGCCACCAGGAAGCAGGTTAGCTGGGATAAAACAAAAAGCACTCCCCTAACACCCCACACCCTGCTCCATGGAAAAATTGTCTTCCACAAAAACAGTCACTGGTAACAAAAAGGTTGGGGAATGCTTTTCTATACTATTTTATTACATTATGCTCAATAATGTTTTTATAAGTTGAGAAGTGTTTCCATAGAAATTCATTTTAGAATGCCAGCAGCAAATTGCAGAATAGTTTGTGCATAGAAGATGCTCAACATATTTAATAAATTGAGTTGAATTTACCTTATTTCTCTGATAATTTCTTCTCATTTTTAGAAGGAGGTTGCTTCACTAGTGTTCAGTAGGGCTTTAATGTCTAATGATTTTGTGTATGTGGGATTTTTTTCCCCGTGATTATTAAGATACATGACAACATTTGTCAGAAACTTAATGAACAATGTAATGCTGCTGCATGATGCACACTCTATTTTTTAATTCACTGTTAAAGTGGTCTGTTTAAAAGTATGTTCACTAGTAGTGTTTCAAGAAAAATTTGTTGTGCTAATATCAATTTGGAAAATAGTAAACTGAAAAAAGTTAAACAATTTTTTACTAGAAAACTATCCAGATTATTCAGCATATTCATAAATAAAGATTTTCATCTCTCAAATTTATTAAACCCAAGAAAAACAAAATAAATAAAATTGATATTAAATAAAAAGAGAAACTTTATTCCCTATATACATCTCCCAGAACAATATTACTTTAATTATAAACATTTAGTGTCAGCAACTTAGCAAATCAGTATTCAGTAATTAATAAATTGATTTGAGGAAGGTATAAGAAAATTCAAAAAATGAAACAAAATAAACTTTAAAATGTTTGCTTGGAGATATTGTTTCTTGATTTTAAAAACAATATAAGAAACAGAAAATAAACAAAAACCTCATAAGGGATTCAGGAGCATTATACAAAGGGTCTAAATTCTGCAACATTTATTCAGCAGCTTTTTATATTGTTTTATAAATAACTATTTTTAATCAAAATGCTTTCAGTAATAATGAAAAATGAATTCATTCCTTCTCCATTGTCTTTCTCAGCAACTCATACTTATCAATCATAGGTGATTTCACACCATAAGATAAACAATTGTAACTATCTTCACCTTGATTAAAACTAACATTTAGGAAATTCTGTGGTGGTCTAATAGTTAGGACTCTGTGGTCTCACTGTCGAGGGCCTGTGTTCAACCTCTAGTTAGGGAACTAAAATCTCAAAAGCTGAGTGGTGTGGTCAAGTGAATAAATAATCTAACATTTAATTGACCTCCCCCCAACAAATTAATGACTAGAAATAATAATTATAAAATTTTAATATTCCTAAACTTCTTATATGATGGTAAAACTGAGTACAGTGGATGATTTTGGTGTGTGAGTGTCTCTGTGTGTGTGTGTGTGTTAGGTCTCTCAGCTGTGTCTGACTCTTCATGGCCCAAAGACTATAGCTAACCAGGCTCCTTTGTCTTTGGAGTTCTCCAGGTAAGAATACTGGAATGGGTTGCCATTCCCTTTATAGTGGATCTTCCCCATCCAGGGATTAAATCTGGTCTCCTGCATTGCAGGCAGATTCTTTTACCATCTGAGCAATGGATTCTAATTCATGATAAGTCACAATCAATCACAGATATGTCCTGGATTTAATTTTCGTACACATACGATTTATGACCTCCCAAGTTAACAATATACAGTTGCATGATTTCAGACATTTATAGGAAAAAAATGCCTTTACTAGAAATTGAGAAAATGTTTAACTTCTGTCAATAGGCATTATGCCAATATTTGTGCTAAATTATTCTTGAAATAATAATTTGTACTTTTCATTTATTCACTGGGCTGAGTATCCTCAGCTTCTTTTCCACTGAAGAATCTAATCAGTCTGAAACTATTGATTATTCCCTGGTCTTATCCATTTATATCACCTTCTTCATCGAGAAATTTCCAGTTCTACTACAAGACATTCATTATAACTTGTTATTGATTCTTGACAATGTGAGTTCACAATTAATTGGGAGTCAAACTAAGTTCTGATACTGAAATTAATCAAATATTACAAATATAAAGCTCTGTGCCTGAAAATATTCTTAGAAATAAAGCTGAATCTTTTAAAAGAAGCATTTGTCAGCCATTTTTAACACTTAAAAATACATGCTATGTAAAGATTATGTCATCCTTAGCTAATTTGATTTCAAAAGAAATGTTGTTTTGAGCCTCCATGTTTCCTCTATTAGGACTTTGAATAAAAGATGAGATTTTTGGTTTAAACTTGATAAAACTTTAGCCAGACTCATCAATAAAAAAAATGTGAGCAGGTCCAAAATCAATAAAATGAGAAATGAAAAGAAAACATAACAACAAATATCACAGAAATACAAAGGATTATAAGAGACTACCAGCAAAAACTGTATGCCAATATAATGGACAATCAAGAAGAAATAAATCCATAGAATCCACAATCTCCCAAGATTGAACCAGGAAGAAATTAAAAAAAAAAAAAAAAGATCAATTACCAGTAATGAAACTGAATTAGTAATTTAAAAACTTCAAACAAACAAAAAATCCATGACCAGATGGCTTCATAGGTGAATTCTACCAAACACTCAGAGAAAAGTTAATACCCATCCTTCTGAAATAATTCCAAAAAAATAGAACTCAGATTAATAAACACTTCTAAAGTTATTATATGAGGCCATCATCACCCTAATCAGTCTAATTTTCTTGAAGTAAATCAGAGATACCAAGGGAACATCTCATGAAATGATGGGCACAATAAAAAACAGAAATTGCATGGATCTAACAGAAGTAGAAGATATTAAGAAGAGGTGGCAAGAATACACAGAAGAACCGTACAAAAAAGATCTTCATGACCCAGATAACCATGATGGTGTGATCACTCACCTAGAGTCAGACATCCTGGAATACGATGTCAAGTGGGCCTTAGGAAGCATCACTGCAAACACAGCTAGTGTAGGTGATGGAACTCCAGTTGAGCTATTTCAAGTCCTAAAAGATGATGCTGTGAAAATGCTGCACTCAGTATGCTAGCAAATTTGGAAAATTCATCAGTGGCCACAGGACTGGAGAAGGTCAGTTTTCATTCTAATCCCAAAGAAAGGCAATGTCAAAATGCTCAAACTATGGCACAATTGCACTCATCTCACATGCTAGCAAAGTGATGCTCAAAATTCTGTAAGCCAGGCTTCAATAGTACATGAACCATGAATTTCCAGATGTTCAAGCTGGTTTAAAAAAGGCAGAGGAAGCAGAGATCAAATTGCCAACATTCGCTGGATCATCAAAAAAGTAAGAGAGTTCCAGTAAAACATCTACTTCTGGTTTATTGACTATGCCAAAGCCATTGACTGTGTGGATCACAACAAACTGTGTGGATCACAACAAGATTATTCAAATTCTTAAAGAAATGGTAATACCAGATCACCTGATGTGCCTCCTGAGAAATCTGTATGAAGGTCCAGAAACAACAGTTAGAACTAGACATGGAACAATACACTGTTTCCAAATCGGGAAAGGAGGACCATCAAAGCTGTATATTGTCATCATGCTTATATAAATTGCATGCAAAGTACATCATGCAAAATGCCCGGCTGGAAGAAGAACAAGCTGGAATCAAGATTGCCGGCCGGAAGAAATATCAATAACCTCAGATATGGAGATGATACCACCCTTATGGCATAAAGTGTAGAGCTAAAGAGCCTCTTGATGAAAGTGAAAGAGGAGAGTGACAAAGCTCGCTTAAAACTCAACACTCAGAAAACTAAGATGATGGAATCTGATCCCATCCCTTCATGACAAACAGATGGGAAACAGTGGAAACAGTGACAGACTTTATTTTGGGAGGTCTCCAAAATCCTTGCAGATTGTGAGTGTAGCCATGAAATTAAAAGACGCTTGTTCCTTGGAAGAAAAGTTATGACCAACCTCTCTGGTGGCTCAGAGGTTAAAGTGTCTGCCTGCAATGCAGGAGACCTGAGTTCAACCCCTGGGTCAGGAAGATTCCCTGGAGAAGGAAATGGCAACCCACTCCAGTATTCTTGCCTGGAGAGTCCCATGGATGGAGGAGCTTGGTGGGTTACAGTCTGTGGGGTCACAAAGAGTCAGACGTGACTGAGCGACTGACCCCCTGACCCTGAGACAGCATATTAAAAAGCAGAGACATTACTTTGCCAACAAAGGTCCATCTAGTTGAGAGTCCCTTGGACAGCAGAGAGATCCAAACAGTCAATCTTAGAGGAAATTAGTCCTTAATATTCATTGGAAGAACTGATGTTGAAGCGGAAACTCCAATACTTTGGCCACCTGATGCGAAGAACTGACTCATTTGAGAAGACCCTCATGGTGGGAAAGATTGAAGGCAGGAGGAGAAGGGGATGACAGAGGATGCAATGGTTGGATGGCATTACCGACTAAATTGACATGAGTTAGAGTAAACTCTGGGAGTTGGTGATGGACAGGGAGGCCTGGCATGCAGCATTCCATGGGGTTGCAAAAGGTCGGACACAACTGAGAGACTGAACTGAACTGATCATCACCCTGATGCCAAAACCAGAAAAAGATATCACAGAGAAAAGAAAACTACAAGTTAATATCACCAATGAACAGAGATGCTAAAATCTTCAACAAAATGTTAACAAACCAAATCCAACAATACATAAAAAAAAATCATACCCCATGATCAAGTGAAATTTATCCCTGGGATGCAAATTTTTTTCAGTATCCACAAATCGAACAATATGATACACCACATTAATAATTAAATAATAAACACCAAATGATCATCTCAATAAATATGGTAAAAAATTTTTGATAAATTTCAGCATCCATTGAGGAGAAAAGAAACCCTGTTGCACTATTTGTGCAAATTTAAACTGACACAACCACTATGTATTGTATGGAGATTTCTTTAGAAAACAAAAAATAAACAAACTAGGAATAAAACTACCATATGACCCAATAATTCCAGTACTGTGCATGTACCCTGAGAAAATAATAATTCAGAAAGACGCATGTGCCCTAATGTTCACTGAAACAGTATTTACAATAACTAGGGCCTGCAAGCAACCTAAATGTTCATCAACAGATGAGTAGATAAAGAAGTGTGGTACGTACAAAAAAAAGGGAATATTACTCAGCAATAAAAATGAACAAATTTGAGTCTACTATAGTAAGGTAGATGAAACTAGAGCCTGTTATACAGTGGTAAAAAAGTCAATAAAAGAAAAACGAATACAGTAAAATAAAACATACAAATGGAAACTATAAATAAGGTACTGATGAACTTATTTGTATGGTAGGAATAGAGACACAGACATACAGAATATATGTGTGGATATATTGGGGGAAGGAGAGGGTGAGATGAATTGAGAGAGTAACAATTAAACACACACATTACCATGTGTAAAATTAGATAGCTAATAGGAAGTTGCTATGTAACATATGGGCTCAACTCATGCTCTGTAACAACCTTGAGGGGTGGTGGGTAGTGGGAGGGAGGTTCAAGATGGAGAAGCCATATGCATTTATATGGCTGAATCACTTGTTGTATGGCCAAAACCAACAATGCAAAGCACTTATTCTGCAATTAAAAAAAAAAAATCATCATCCATTTATGGTAAAAAAATCTCTAGAAAGTGTGCATACAGTGAACCCACCTCAACATAATAATTGCCATATATGACAAACCTACAGCAAACATCATTCTCAATGGTGAAAAACTGAAAGCATTTTCTCTAAGATCAGGACCATTATTCTACATAGTTTTGGAAATCCTAGCCATGATAATCAGAAAAAGGAGAAATAAAAGGAATACAAACTGGAAAAGAAGTAAAACTGACAGTTTCCAAACAGCATTTTATTACATACAGAAAACCCTGAAAATGTTTCCATAGAACTGCTAGAGTTCATCAGTGAATTTGGTAAAGTTCAGTTCAGTTCAGTTCAGTTGCTCAGTCTTGTCTAACTCTTTGCAACCCCATGGGCTGAAGCACACTAGGCCTCCCTGTCCATCACCAACTCCCAGAGTTTACTCAAACTCATGTCCATTGAGTCAGTGATGCCATCCAACCATTTCATCCTCTGTCATCCCCTTCTCCTCCATAATGGCCTATTTACAGCACTGGGAACTTTACTCAATACTATATAATAGACTATATGGGGAAAATAATCTGAAAACAACTGGAAACATCTTTATCTCTATCTCTATCTCTATCTATATCTACATCTGTATCTATTTATATCTATTTTAACCCAGCTTATCTAACTTTTATGCAGTGTACATCATGCAAAATGCTGGGCTGGATGAATCACAAGCTGGAATCAAAATTGCCTGGAGAAATATCAACAATCTCAGATATGCAGATGATACCACTTTAATGGCAGAAAGAGAAGAGGAACTAAAGAGCCTCTTGATGAACGAGAAAGAGGAGAGTGAAAAAGCTAGGTTAAAACTCAGTATTCAAAAGATGAAGATCATGGCATCTGATCTCATCACTTCATGCCAAACAGATGGGAAAAATGTATAAACGGTGACAAATATCATTTTCTTGGGCTGTAAAATCACTGTGGACTGTGACTGCAGCCATGAAATAAAAAGGTACTTATTTTGGGGGACACCAAAATCACTGCAGATGGTGATTGCAGCCATGAAATTAAAAGATGCCTACTACTTGGAAGGAAAGTTATGACCATCCTAGATAGTTAGTTATGACCAACTTAGATAGCATATTCAAAAGCAGAGACATTACTTTGCCAACAAAGGTCCATCTAGTCAAGGCTATGGTTTTTCCAGTGGTCATGTATGGATGTGGAAGTTGGACTGTGAAGAAAGCTGAGAGCTGAAGAATTGATGTTTTTGAACTGTGGTGTTGGAGAAGACTCTTGAGAGTCCCTTGGACTGCAAGGAGATCCAAACAGTCCATTCTGAAGGAGATCAGTCCTGGGTGTTCTTTGAAAGGACTGATGCTAAAGCTGAAACTCCAGTACTTTGGCCACCTCATGTGAAGAGTTGACTCATTGGAAAAAACTCTGATGCTGGGAGGGATTGGGGGCAGGAGAAGAAGGGTACGACAGAAGATGAGATGGCTGGATGGCATCACTGACTCGATGGACATGAGTTTGGGTGAACTCCGGGAGTTGGTGATGGACAGGGAGACCTGGCATGCTGTGATTCATGGGGTCGCAGACAGTCGGACATGACTGAGCAACTGAACTGAACTAACAGCTGCTTGGAACAAAAACTATGATGAGCCTAGACAATATATTCAAAAACAGAGACAATACTTTATCGACATTGGTCCATATAGTCAAAGCTATTGTTTCCAGTAGTCATGTAAAGATGTGAGAGTTGAACCATAAAGAAGAATGACCACCATAGAATTGATGCTTTTGAACTGTGGTGCTGGAAAAGATTCTTGAGAGTTCCTTGGGCAGCAAGCAGATCAAACCAGTCAATCCTAAAGGAAATCAACCCTGAATATTCACTGCAGGGACTGATACTGAAGCTTCAATACTTTATCCACCTGATGTAAAGAGCTGATTCACTGAGAAAGAGAGTAATGCTGTGAAAGATTGAGGGCAGGAGGGGAAGAAGATGAGATGGTTGAATGGCATCACTGACTCTATGGACATGAGTGAGCAAACTGAGAGAGATAATGAAGAACAGAGAAGCCTGATGTGCTGCAGTTCATGAAGTCACAGAGAGTTCAAGCAATTTGGCAACTGAAAAACAATAACAACTATACACACACACACACACACACACACACACACACACACACACTAAATGATCTATACTCCAATAAAATGAATGAACAAATTGAAGAATAAAAACATATGATCATATCAATAGATGCAGAAAAAAGAGTTTGATAAATTTCAACATCCATTTGTGATAAAAGCTCTCCAAAAGGTTGGCATTGGAGAAGGGAATGGCAACCCACTCCAGTACTCTTGCCTGGAAAATCCCATGGATGGAGGAGCCTGGTAGGCTGCAGTCCATGGGGTCGCTGAGTGGGACACAACTGAGCTGCTTCATTTTCACTTTCATGCACTGGAGAAGGAAGTGGCAACCCACTTCAGTGTTCTTGCCTGGAGAATCCCAGGGATGGGGGAGCTTGGTGGGCTGCTGTCTCGGGTCGCACAGAGTCGGAGACGACTGAAGTGACTTAGCAGCAGCAGCAGCAGCAGAAGGTTGACATAGAGGGAACATGTGCTGTTCTTAGTTACTTAGTCATGTCTGTCTCTTTGCAACCCCATGGACTGTAGCCTACCAGGCTCCTCTGTCCATAGGGATTCTCTAGGCAAGAATACCGGAGAGGGTTGCCATGCCCTCCTCCAGGGGATCTTCCCAATTCAGGGATCGAACCCAGGTCTCTTGCTTTTCAGGTGAATTCTTTATCAGAAGAGCTACCAGGGAAGCCCATAGAGGGAACACGCCTCAACATAATAAAGGTCATATATGACTAACTCATAGTTAACATCATAATCAGTGGTGAAAAGCAGCATTTCCATTGAGATCAGGAAAAAGTTGCTGATGCTCACTCTCACCACTTTTATTCAACATAAATTTGGAAGTACTAACCACAGAAATCATAGAAGAAAAATAAAACAAGAATTCAATTTGGAAAGGAAGATGTAAAACTCTCACTGTTTGCAGATGACATAATAACATACATAGGAAATCCTACCTATACACACCACTAGAAAACTACTAGGACTTATCAATGAATTTGGTAAAATTGCTGGATACAAAATTAATATATAGGAATCTATATACTAATATTGAACTATCAGAAAGAAAAATTAAGGAAAGAACCCCATCTACCATCACATGAAAAAGAATAAAATACCAAGGAATAAGCCTACCAACGGAGGTAAAAGATCTGTAATGGGAAAACTGTAAGGCAGTAATGAAAAAAATTGAGGATGACCCAGACAGATGGAAAGATATATCATATTCTTGGATTGGAAGAATTAATATTAAAATGACAGTACTATCCAAGGTAATCTACAGATTCAATGCAATTTCTTTCAAAATAACAATGACATTTTTCACAGAATTAGAACTAATAGTTCTAAACTTTCTATATAAACACAAAAGATCCTGAACAACCAAAACAATTTGGAAAAAGAAAAACAGATCTGGAAGAATCATGCTCCATAATTTCAAGCTACACTAGAAAGCCATCATAAAGCATTATGGTACTAACACAAAAACAGACACATAGATCTATGTACCATAATAGAGAGCCCAGAAATAAATCAAGACAATTATAATAAATAAGTCTATGGTAATGGTAAACAATTTGTTTGCAATGCAGGAGACCCTGGTTCAATTCCTGGGTCAGGAAGATCCAGTGGAGAAGGGATAAGCTACCCAATCCAGTATTATTGGGCTTCCCTTGTGGCTCATCTGGTAAAGGATCTGCCCACAATGTGGGAGACCTGGGTTTGATCCCTGGGTTGGGAAGATCCCCTGGAGAAGGGAAAGGCTACCCAGTCCAGTATTCTGGCCTGGAGAATTCCGTGGACTGTATAGAAAAACTGAATAGACAATTTTCCAGAACTGAATGCAAATGGACAACAGGCCCATGAAAAGATGCTCAACATTGCTAATCATCAGGGAAATAAGTGCAAATCAAAATCATAATAAAATACCACCTCACACTTGTCAGAATGGCTATCATCAAAAAGTCTGTGATATAGTTAGTCGCTCAGTCATGTCCAATTCTTTTGCAACCTCATGGACTATAACCTGCCACGCTCCTCTCTCCATGGGGATTCTTCAGGAAAGAAAACGAGTGGGTTGACATGCCCTTCTCCAGGGGATCTTCCCAACCCAGAGATGGAACCCAGGTCTCCCCCATTGCAGACAGATTCTTTACCATCTGATTCACCGGGGCCCATCAAAAATCTTCAAAATAACAAATGTTAGTGAAGATGTGGAGAAAAGATAACTTTTGTAAACTGTTGAAGGGAGGGGATGTAAATTGGTACAGTCACTGTGAAAAACAGTATAGAAGTTTCTCAAAAAACTGAAAATAGAACTACCTTATGACCCAGCAATTCTATTCCTGGGTATATTTCTAAAAAAAAATAATAATAAAAAGAAAACACTATTTTGAAAAGATACATGCACCCCAATGTTCATAACAATGTTATTTACAATTGGTCTTCCCTGATAGCTCAGTTGGTAAAGGATCCACCAGCAATAAAGGGGACCCTGGATTAATTTCTGGCCCAGAAAGATCCACTGGTTAAGGGATAGGCTACCTAATCCCGTATTCTTGGGCTTCCCTTGAGGTTTAGCTGGTAAAGAACCTGCCTGCAATACAGGAACCCTGGGTTCAATCCCTAGGTTGGGAAAATCCCCTGGAGAAAGGAAAGGCTACCCACTCCAGTATTCTGGCCTAGAGAATTCACAAAGACTCGGACACAATTGATCGACTTTCATTTTCACTTTGAAGTATGGAAGCAACCTCAGTATCCATCACCATATGACTGGATAAAGAAGAAATGTATATTTATATATACAATAGAATATTATTAAGTCATACAATAATGGAATTTTGCCATTCACAGCAACATGAAGGGCATTATGCTAAATGAAATAAGTCAGAAAAAGACAAGTGCTAAATGATTTCACTTATATGTGAAAGAATATACAATGGATTAAAGACAATCCCTTTAATAAGTGGTGCTGGGAAAACTGGTCAAACACCTGTAAAAGAATGAAACTAGAACACTTTCTAACACCATACACAAAAATAAACTCAAAATGGATTAAAGATCTAAACCTAAGACCAGAAACTATAAAACTCCTAGCGGAGAACACAGGCAAAACACTCTCCGACATGACCCACCTCCCAGAATACTGGAAATAAAAGAAAAAATAAACAAATGGGATCTAGTTAAAATTAAAAGCTTCTGCACAAGGGAGACTATAAAGCAAGGTGAAAGACAGCCTTCAAAATGGGAGAAAATAATAGCAAATGAAGCAGCTGACAAACAACTAATCTCAAAAACATACAAGCAACATATGCAGCTCAATTCCAGAAAAATAAACGACCCAATCAAAAAATGGACCAAATAACTAAATAGATATTTCTCCAAAGAAAACACACAGATGGCTAACAAACACATGAAAAGATGCTCAACATCACTCATTATCAGAGAAATGAAATCAAGACCACAATGAGGTACCATTTCATACCAGTCAGAATGGCTGCGATCCAAAAGTCCACAAGCAATAAATGCTGGAGATGGTGTGGAGAAAAAGGAACCCTCTTACACTGCTGGTGGGAATGTAAACTAGTACAGCCACTATGGAGAATAGTGTGGAGATTCCTTAAAAAATTGCAGATAGAACTGCCTTATGACCCAGCAATTCCACTGCTGGGCATACACACCAAGGAAACCAGAATTGAAAGAGACACGTGTACCCCAATGTTCATTACAGCACTGTTTATAATAGCCAGGATATGGAAGCAACCTAGATGTCCATCAGCAGATGAATGTATTTTATTGAATGGATAAGAAAGCTGTGGTACATATACACAATGGAGTATTACTCAGTCATTAAAAAGAATACATTTGAATCAGTTCTCATGACGTGGATGATACTGGAGCCGATTATACAGAGTGAAGTAAGGCAGAAAGAAAAACACCAATACAGCATACTAACACATACATAGAATTTAGAAAGATGGTAATGATAACCCTGTATGTAAGACAGCAAAAGAGACACAGATTTATAGAATAGACTTTTGCACTCTGCGGGAGAGGGAGAGGGTGGGATGATTTGGGAGAATGGCATTGAAACGTGTATAATATCATGTAAGAAATGAATCACCAGTCTAGGTTCGATGTAGGATACAGGATGCTTGGGGTTGGTGCACTGGGATGACCCAGAGAGATGGTATGGGGAGGGAGGGGGGAGGGGGGTTCAGGATTGGGAACTCATGTACACCTGTGGCAGATTCATGTTGATGTATGGCAAAACCAATACAGTATTGTAAAGTAAAATAAAGTAAAATTTTAAAAAATGTGAAATTTATATAATACAAATCAACTAGTTTATAAACCAAAACAATGCAGACTCATAGATCTAGAGAACAAATTAGTGGCTACCAGTGTTGAAGGGGAAAGGGGAAGGTGCAATACAGGGGAAGGGAAAAAGGGGTTATTATGGAATTATATGAAATCATCTTTGTGACACTTTTGAAAATTGTAAAGCACAATAGAGTTTACAGAATTATTCATTCAATAAAGAATAAATTAATTTTAAAAAGAGTAGTTAAAGGGGAAATTTTGTTTTATAATTCTTCCTTTATATTTCACTTACAGATAAAAAATATTGTATTTTAACCTGTCAACTAAGGTTTAGAAAGTAAAATTTATAAGCATGTTTTCAATACAGGATTTCCATGTAATTTCTTTCTTATAATCTTTCTAGAGAAACCAAATAGCATTAATCCAATTTAATATCCTCACTCTAAATCCCTAGATTAAATATGAGAGCATTTTTATATATAATGCTATAATTCATGTTACTATGATTTTATTACATTCTTTAGATATTTATAGTTTTCACATTTGTCTGGAAAATTCACTGTAATGCTTTATTCAATAAATCAATGAGAATATTTCTCTATGTAGGCAATTAAGTGATAGTTAACCCAATTTTTTAAAATTAAGATTTACAAAATATTCAGTCAGCCACGTAGGAAAATTAGCTAAAGCATTAAATGCATATTGATGAAGCTTCTTGAGTTTGACAAAGTTGACTGAGTTTCATTTTTGATCTGTCAAGTGTTTTCTTCTGGTAATTTTTTCTTAATTCTGAACACATCTATATTTCTGTTTATTCATGCCAGTTGTTCAATTACCTTTGATTCTATGTCCTTAAGTAACAGGGCTAAGCATTTAACAAGAACAAAACTTACCATATTTGTTTAATAGTAACTGTCATTAAAGGTGCATAGATTACTTAGAGAGCCTGAATAACCAGAGATACAATAACAACACACCTACAAGGAGTAACGATTATGATTTCTCCACTGGAGAAGGGTAGTTGAATCATTGAACAATAGAACAATGAGCATCTTCATAAAGCATGAAAGAAGCACATATTCTTCCTCCTTGAGGAAGGAGGGATGGATCTGGCATGGTTCTTAAAGACATCGAAAAAAGAAACATTTTCTAATAAAAGTAAATTGAGATGATATTAGAATTTTAATTTCTTATTTCTCAACTATCATCTATAAAATTACCAGTACATGCTGGCAAAATAATAATATATAGGAAGACTCATAAAGAACAATCCTAAAATATTCACTAAAATAAGCAGTTTCTAGAAGAAAGTAATTGGTAAGATTCTACAATACTTATTCTAAAGCTAGCACAGGAGTTTAAATGCAACAATCTGGTTTTTACTTTATGGCATGTGGCTTATTTGCATGATGCTATAAATTGGGAAATAATTGAGACAGAGAAAGCTTGTGACATCAAAGGTAAAATCTGTAACCAAAATAGTGATTTTCTTAAAGCTGATAACAATATTTGAAGGTAAGTTTGTCAGAGTAATATACCTGGTATTCCATCACTGTTGATCCTGAGGCAGAAAAAAAATCACAATAAGCAAAGCAGCCAAAATGAAAGCACTCAGAATAGGAGAAGCAGCCAGAGGCATGAATTATCCTTGCCCTGGACTGGGGAACCAGCCATTGAATAATTGAGAATTGACTTTGTTTGAATGTTGAATTTTCACTGTGTGGAAATGTGAGCTCTGGAGCCCATAGGTAAAGATTTAATTTACATAGATTAAATCAATAAATAAAAGATAAAAATAAGGAAGATATAAAAACCCATCTTCAGATAAAAATCATGCTCTTAAGTTTTGTTTAGTTGAATTCTCTTTGGGAGACAAGCTGGCAAACTCTTCTGGTTTTCAAAATCAAGTATCTAAGCTACTTTCCTCCATAACACAGAAGAAAATTAGCAAACAGTACCAACAATTCATTTACATACTTAGAAACTATTTTTCAAGCTATTTCAAAATGCAGTTTTGAGAAAGAGATAAACTATAACAGCAGAAGGGTCATAAATTATGAGGTATATAATTTATTAACTTAATGTGTGGCATTTATTTCTTTTATTCCAGTCAAAATGCTGTTTTACTTGGATTTTTTTTTTTTTTTTGCATCGCAAGTTGAAAATTGTGTGATGATAATAACTGTTCCCTCTATATTTAACATTTTTATTGCTACACTTAATTTTTGTGAAAATTTAGTGAATATTTTAGGATTGCTCTTATGCATCTTCTATATATTATTATTTTGTTCTCTTGTATCATAATTATTTCATTTTAAAAATATTGTTGACTTATGATCTTTATTTTGCAGTTTCTTTCATCAAATTCATGACAGGGAAATATTGTTATCTCAACAGGCTCCCAGATGATGAAGTCCATTGCAGAACTGAAATTAAAGCTTTGAATTATAGGCTAATTCTTTTGAAAAATATATACAGTTCCTTTCAGAATGTTTTTGCTTGCCTTCTCTAACCAGTCAATTAATTACATATATTTAAAATCCACAGGGACTTCCCTGGTAGCTCAGACAGTAAAAATTGTGCTCAAAATGCAGGAGACCTGAGTTTGGAAAGATCTCCTGGAGAAGGGAATGACTACCCACTCCAGTATTTTTCCTTATAGAATTTTATGGACAGTGGAGCCTTTCAGGCTGGAAGTTTACAGGATTGTAACCCACGGGGTCATAAAGAGTTAGACACAACTGAGCTATTGACATTTTCATACTTTCTCTTAAAATCACAAACACTTCCCTGGAACAAAGGAAGATCACAATATGTGGGTAAAAAAATATTGGAACATGTACAAAACCACTAAAGATATTACTTTTAGGCTCTTGACTCTTTAAGGTACTGCCTATGATTTTGTTATTTTGTTTTTCTTGGTTTCATGAAAGACATTTGATTTTTTTTATTACATCTGTATAATATTCATGGATGTAATCGTCATTACTTTATCATTATAAATACTTGACATAGATTTTTTTCTTCATTTCTTTCCTGGATAGTTTACCATTTCTCTAAAGTTAATACACAATGTTAATGCATATAATTTTATCATTATCATATAATAGTTTACAATACATCAATAAACTGCAAGGCTTTCCACGCAACTGCAAAGAATATAATCATATACTTATAAAACTTTAACTGGTCTTAGCATCTCTAGTTCAACCATTTTGTCTTCCAGCAAAGACAATTATGTTGGTGGATTTGTAAAATTTCCATGCATATCCAAGTTAATGAAAGTGTCAAGAAAGTGTGTAATTTCCTCTGTCTTGTCACAATAAAAATTTGAAGTGATGGACCAATGTTACAACTCTGTGTTAAAGCTCAATTTTATTTAGAAAATAAAAGAAAATACATCCTCAAGGTGTGAGGGCATGCTGAGAGAGAGAGAGAGAGACCCCCAGTCCTTTGGTTTCTCTTTTTATGTTTTTTTCTCCTCCCCCTGGGCCTGCTCTATGTAAATTGGGATAGCCAGGAATGCTGTTTCTTCTACCTGAGGTCCTCACTCTGGTCCTCGGACCTTCCTTTGTTCTATTTTCATGGGATTGTCCCTTCCTTGTCTTTTAGCCACCACCATTCTAGACTCATTTTTCCTATTCTAATTACCTAACAAAAGAACCAAATTTAGAATCCAGTCCTCGCAGTTTTTAAGCTGAAGCTACTTTAAAGTATTATCCAATTATTTGTGTGCTGTTTACAAAGTGAAAGGCATAAAATTGAAGTAACCATAGTAGTAAGCAGAGTAGCGATATGCCTCTCAATCTCTTTTTCATCATGGTGCATGTGGGGAAAGAAGTGAGGTAGCTCATGGTAAGAAGAGAGACCCAAGGGCTCTAGCTATCTCATACTCCACCCAATTATCCCAAGGACTGTGGTAATAAATACCTAAATATTCCACTCAGTACCAAGCATGCTATGGCACATTATTTGAAAAGCTCTACTGAACTTATTAAAGGTTATAAGGTTTCAACTCAAGCTAAAGGATGCTTTATGATTTTCATTCTCTCTAAATTGGGACTATTAAACTAGAAATGAAAGCATAATGGCCTTAAAAGTTTAAATCATTATTGAAGAATATATAGAGAGGTCCATTAGACTAAGCATTTCCTCTGACCACTACCATTTGAAAGGTTGTGATGTCAGAAAAAAAATACAAATAAAAAATTATTAGGTAAAGAGGAGGATATATTGTGAATGTTGTTTATAATTAAAGCCAGACTTGGGTCAGAACACCTTAACAGATATTTCAAGGAATTTGAAAATACAAGAGAACATAGAAACAAACTTTTGTAAAGCAAAAAGTGTGTTCTAATAAGATGATTCTTCTATATTGCACAGAATGGGTAAAATGGAGTTAAGCTCAGCAGTTGATTGATTGAATTAAGGCAATACCACTGGGAGTGGTAGACAGGTAGAAATGCAATGGCTATTTTGGAGATAGGTGAGATAGAAAAGAAAGTGGAGAGGAAAAAAAAATCTAAGGTGGCTGTATAAGCTAGAGGATAAGTTAGGGTCAACTCATTAGAAAAGAGGAGAATTAATTAAGGAAGAGAAATTGATGAAGTAATTGTATACAATTGTTATGAACTAATTTGGAAACTACTAGTAAGTAAATGGGTATCCCTGGGGGTGCGAGTGGGAAAAAAAAATCTGTCTGCCAATGCAGGAGACAGATGTAAGAGACAATGGTTTGATCCCTGGGTCAGAAAAATTCCCTGGAGGAAGAAATTGTGCCCCATTCCTGCCAAAAGAATCCCATGGACAGAGGAGCCTGGCGGGCTCCAGTCCATGGAGTCACAGAGTTGGACATGACTGAACATCTGAGCACAGCACAGTAAATAATTAAATAAATAGCAAATTTTTGGGTCCCACTTTAGAATCACTGAAGAAACCAGATCTCTGAGGGATGACAATGTATAAGCTCTACTCATGACTCTTAAAGTTTGAGAAACATTGAAATATGCTAATAACAATATTTCTCAGAGTGTTCTGCAAGTCACTGAGGTTCCTACTGATGTATTAAATAGTCCTTTGACAATCTGGCAAATGCAGAGAGAAATTATTAATAGAAGTTTGAATAAGTTTCTTTATACATTTGAAAAGAATGGCTAATTTTGACTTTTACAGAGTTCTACACTTTTATAATTATTATATTTTTAAATTATGTATATAAATTTTAAGAACTGTGTCAGTATCTTTCAGCAAATTCATATTTAAGTCATTTTTATTTGTTTACATTTGTAAAATTTTAAATGATCACTGCTTCTTTTATGTAGAATTATGGTTATTTGCAAAAGGTAGGATGAATTAATCTCTGAATATCCTGATTTCATATAAGCAGTGAAAAAAATATCAACTAGAAATTGTGAAAATTACCATCTAAAAAGAAAATTTATTGTTATTTATCTCAATCACTACTTCTTTGATAATTTTCTATCATAAAACAAAATCATCTAAGCTTTCTGATAACCTCCTTTGATAAACTGAGATTTCCCATAAATAGTCCTTCCTGGTGGCTCAGATGGTAAAGCGTCTGCCTACAAGGCAGGAGACCAGGGTTTGATCCCTGGGTGGGGAAGTTTTTCTGGAGGAAGGAAATGGTAACTCACTCAAGTATTCTTGCCTGGAAAATCCCATGGGAGGAGCCTGGTAGGCCCCAGTCCATGGGGTTGCAAAGAGCTGGACATGACTGAGCAACTTTACTTCACTTAATTCCTCCTATCAAGAACAGATAATTTTATTATTAAATGAAAAGAAATAGCTACCTGAAAAAAGATATTATAAGTTTGTATAAATCACAGTCAAAAGATTTATAAGTCATAGCATTACCAATGGGAGAAAATCTTGCTATTACATGAATGAAAATGGTTATACCTGAACACTAGATTTAATTTGTTTTATTTTATTTCTCAAGAGCAGTTGGAGTTTGTGGTGAGAATGTTCAGTCAAAGAATTTGCTTGCTAGATTTTGTGTGTAACAAGCTCTGATTTTCCACTGACAAGCTATTGACTGATCACTGAAAATAGTCTTTAAAAGAAAAAAAAAGAAAATAGGCTTGAGTGAGAAAATTTTGAATACATTTCAGATGAATTTACAATTGGAATATCCAAATATATCTGATAAAGTGGGCCATTACTAACTTCTTCAAAAGCCTATAATTTTAGACAAACAGTTAAATATAAAGCTAAAGAAACAAACATCATATAAGGACTCTGATATTTGGCTTATCACCATTAAAATATTACCCACCTTTTAGCATAAAGTAATTAAGTTCAAGTCTGATTTAGAATGTATTGAATGCACATTTATGGAAATATCACAGACTCTTCTAATCAAATACAGTAAAGATGAGGATTGTTAAATGTTTATATTAAAAAGGATATTTATTGCTGGACCTATATAAAACAGAGCATATTCCCAAACTTTAAACACTTTATACATTGTACTAAAGCAAAGTTCAAAATAATTCTTTCAAAATGTAAAAATACAGAGATGACATCACAGTTCAAACAATAGTAGTGCCTAAAAATCTAGAGTTGTAATACAACTTCTGTTTACCAATAGAAGGTCTAATTTCAATGGTTTGAATGGGAAGAAAAAAGCTGCAGCTTTGGAAATGATCAAAATAAGCAAAACTTCAAGATAGTAATATTGAAAACCATCTAAGGTAACATCATAGTATGGTATATTCCACTGCAAGATCATAATTTTAAAAAAAAAATCATAATTTTTACTTAGACTTTACAAATTCATTACAGTTGGAAACAGTAGCATCAAAAACATGTTCTATTTCAAATTTTATACAATAGATATTTTTTTAAAAATCCAGCAAAAACAAAATATCTTTAATAAGACTACACAATAAAAAATTATCTTTTTAAATTTATACTTTATTTATTTTGTCTTGGTGTGAGTAAATCATGTATAATAATGCAGTAGCTTGTTCATCTGATAGGGACTGAAGCTCTAGTATACATAACAATAACACATATATTTCCATACTATTCTATTTGCTAACAATTTAATATGTAACATTACAAATATGACAAGACAAATTTTATTAAACTTTATATGTTATTTATATTGGTGATTAAAGTATGCACCAAATATAAAGGCATATAAAATTTTGTATAAAATTATATTAATTCATATAAAATTGAATTAATAAAACTTAGAAATAAAATAACATTGTAGTAAATGAAACCTTTTAATATTGGGATCTTCTGAGAGAATTTTTGCCTCTTTAAATTGTTTCTTGGTGTATCAATGTTTTGAATGACTTGCCTAAATAATTACATGTAGAACTCATCAGATCCCTTTTCACATGATGTTATTTGGAGTTAAAAGTGAAACTATATGAGGAAGACCACTGGATCTGAAATTAAACATACAGCCAATGTGGGATTCTAGAACTAGGGATATATTCATCGGGACACCATATTTCAAGAAAAACAACTCTTTTCTGTTATCTAGGTCTTAAATGTCAGCTGTCTACACATCCCCACTTGTAGGTTAACATTTTTTAAAAAAATGACACAACAGTGTTTACTGGTCTCACTTGAAATTCATAATCTTGACTCTTGTATGAGCCACTCAGCACTGTTCACATATGCATGTCTCTAGTGTGCTTTCCTTCCAAGCCCCTGAGAAGGCTAGTTCATACTACCTAGTCCCTACCAAATCATTTCCCAATCCTCTGTCAATTTTCTCAGCTAAGATTTTGCCTTTTATTTCATTAAAATATAATAAAAGTTATTATATTCTCACAATCAAATCGATTAACAAGCTACATCTGTATCAAACAATTTTTCCTTTGCTGCTGTGCCTTTACTCCAAATTTCCATTTATTTGATTGCTGAATTTAATTTTCTCTAGAACTAAAATCTTGATTATGGTGATTATATACATATATCTTTTCTATATCATCGCTTTTTCAGTGTTCGGATTCATGCTCCCCAGCATACAATATATTTCATTTTTAGGTCTTGTAAACGTATAAGCTAATTAACTAAAAAGATCTCTGTTGACCATATTCTTACTTTGAAAATTGTTTTGGGACTTCCTTGATGGTCCAGTGGCTAAGACTCCATGCTCCCAGGGGATCTGGATTCAATCCCTGGTCAGGGAGCCATATCCTACATGGCACAATTAAGAATCTTCACACTTCTCAACCAAGATCCGAGATCCAGCACAGCCCTAAATAAGGCCCAGCACAGTCAAATAAATAAATATATCTCAGTGGTAAAAAATCCACTTGTCAATATAGGAGACATTAGAGATGACGCAGTTTTGATCCCTGGGTCAGGAAGATCCCCTGGAGAAAGAAATGGCAATGAACTTTAGTATTCTTGCCTGTGAAATCTCATGGACAAAGGAGCCTATCAGGCTTCAGCCCATGGGGTTGCAAAGAGTCAAACGTGACTGGGTGTGCACACCCAAGGAAATAAATAATATTTTTAAAGAAAATTGTTTCTTCCCCTTACAATCAAGCTTTCAATGTCTCAGCTTTCTGTTTATAGGTGTTAATCTCCCCACTTCACCATCCCCAATTCAACAAAACTGCTCTTTGTTACAGTCATCACAGACATTCATCTTGTAATATCCAATGTTCATTTTCAACATTAAACTCTCCCTCTAAGCAGCATAAAACATAGTTGACCACTTTCTATTTTCCTGAGGTGTTTTTGGATCACTGTTACCATACTGTATGCTACTCTGATTTTCTTCCCATCCCAAAGCTCTCCTTCTCATTCTCCAATTCTTGTCCTTCCTGCATATGATAAAATTCTAAATACCACTATGTCTCAAGACTCAGGCCTGGAATTTCTTTTTATCTCAATATCATATTCAGAAAGGCCAGTGAGGTAAGATGACACATTCATGACAGTCAAGCTGGATGTGATGTATTTTATAATTTTTATCTACATAGAAATGAGAATGATAATTTCTTATTCAAAATCTCTAATAGCTTTATAAGTAACCAGAGCTAAATTATAAACACCTTACAAATTCCTCGTAAGGCTTAAGGTTATATTCTCTTTGTCTCCAATTTCACATCATAGTTTCTGTGTTTATTGTCTTTGTCAGGTATGGACTTTCCTCAGATCATAACAAGGTTGTCTGTGGAGGAATTAGACTACTCTATTGAAGATTTGTACTTCTTTTTCCCCACTGTTATTGCCCTTTATTATAAGCATCTCTTTTACTCTCTCTTAGGACCTAATGCTATTGAAATGATCTTGGTTATTTGTTTAAATATTTTAGTCTTCTTCTACAATATAAGCTTTTCTATCTCCATACTGCTACTGCTACTGCTAAGTCGCTTCAGTCATGTCCAACTCTGTGCGACCCCATAGACAGCAGCCCACCAGGCTCTCCGGTCCCTGGGATTCTCCAGGCAAGAACACTGGAGTGGGTTGCCATTTCCTTCTCCACAGCCAATGTTAAAAAAAAAAAAAGGACTGGTAAAGTACCTGGCACAAAACAGTGATCAATATATAGCTCCTCCATTCAGTTCAGTCGCTCAGTCGTGTCTGACTCTTTGTGACCCCATGAATCGCAGCACGCCAGGCCTCCCTGTCCATTACCAACTCCCAGAATTCACTCACGTCCATCGATTCAGTGATGCCATCCAGCCATCTCATCCTCTGTCGTCCCCTTCTCCTCCTGCCCCCCAATCCCTCCCAGCATCAGAGTCTTTTCCAATGAGTGAATACTTTGCATGAGGTGGCCAAAGTACTGGAGCTTCAGCTTTATTATCATTCCTTCCAAAGAATTCCCAGGGTTGATCTCCTTCAGAATGGACTGGTTGGATCTCCTTGCAGTCCAAGGGACTCTCAAGAGTCTTCTCCAACACCACAGTTCAAAAGTATCAGTTCTTCGGTGCTCAGCCTTCTTCACAGTCCAACTCTCACATCCATACATGACCACAGGAAAAGCCATAGCCTTGACTAGATGGACAGAAGATATTAAGAAGAGGTGACAAGAATACACAGAAGAACTGTACAAAAATGATCTTCATGACCCAGATAATCACAATGGTGTGATCACTCATCTAGAGCCAGACATCCTGAAATGTGAAGTCAAGTGGGCCTTAGAAAGCATCACCATGAACAAAGCTAGTGGAGGTGATGGAATTCCAGTTGAGCTGTTTCAAATACTGAAAGATGATGCTGTGAAAGTGCTGCACTCAATGTGCCAGCAAATTTGGAAAACTCAGCAGTGGCCACAGGACTGGAAAACTTCAGTTTCCATTCCAATCCCAAGAAAGGCAATGCCAAAGAATGCTCAAACTACCACACAATTGCACTCATCTCACATGCTAGTAAAGTAGTGCTCAAAATTCTCCAAGCCAGGCTTCAGCAATACGTGAACCGTGAACTCCCTGATGTTCAAGCTGGTTTTAGAAAAGGTAGAAGAACCAGAGATCAAATTGCCAACATCTGCTGGATCATGGAAAAAGCAAGAGAGTTCCAGAAAAACATCTATTTCTGCTTTATTGACTATGCCAAAGCCTTTGACTGTGTGGATCACAAGAAACTGTGGAAAATTCTGAAAGAGATGGGAATAGCAGACCACCTGACCTGCCTCTTGAGAAAACTGTATGCAGGTCAGGAAGCAACAGTTAGAACTGGACATGGAACAACAGACTGGTTTCAAATAGGAAAAGGAGTATGTCAAGGCTGTATATAGTCACCCTGCTTATTTAACTTCTATGCACAGTACATCATGATAAATGCTGGACTGGAAGAAACACAAGCTGGAATCAAGACTGCTGGGAGAAATATCAATAACCTCAGATTTGGAGATGACACCATCCTTATGGCAGCAAGTGAAGAGGAACTAAAAAGCCTCTTGATGAAAGTGAAAGTGGAGAGGGAAAAAGTTGGCTTAAAGCTCAACATTCAGAAAACGAAGATCATGGCATCTGGTCCCATCACTTCATGGGAAATAGATGGGGAAAGAGTGTCAGACTTTATTTTCGGGTCTCCAAACTCACTGCAGATGGTGATTGCAGCCATGAAATTAAAAGACGCTTGCTCCTTGGAAGAAAAGTTATGACCAACCTAGATAGCATATTGAAAAGCACAGACATTACTTTTTTAGGTTAGAAAGATAAAAACTAATATTGCTTATATTCTAAAAATAATTGTGAATGGTGTGATGTAATAAATATTCCCTTTCATCCTTTCTCAATATAATAAAATTTTCAGGGGTCCATTCCATGAACTTTCCCTCAAGTTCATTTGTCAAAATTGTAAATTTGAGGTGCTGCACATGTTAGATTGCAGGATAGGAAACTGACCTGGGACACATAACTCCATACATAGTAGAGATGAAAGATTAGAATGGTTAACTCACACTTAATGTTAACTCACACTTAACTCACACACAAAAAAATCTTGAAAGAAAATATGATATAAAATAATTAAGAATGATTATAAGTTTTAAAGAGCAAAACAACTAGAAAAATACTAGGTGAGAATGCTACATTAAGCATGTTGAGAAATGAATTGGAGAAATATCTATGGAAAATTTCTGTATCATAATTGAACAGAAAAGTCTACATGTATTACTTAGGAATTTAACTAAGATTGGCAGTTATTTAGAATATAGGAAACGTAGAAGAAATTTTAAAATGTATATAGAATTTTGGGGGGCTTACTGATAACTTAGAGGACCAGGAGAATAAGAGGTTTCAGTTTTGAGAGCCTGGGCAAACTACAGAAGGATCATACAAGTGGCCATGTGATGAGAGAAGGGTGACATCCAGGAAAAATATTATCTTCTGGGGAATATGACAAATTCAGCTTTCAATGTTAATATTAAGACATAAAAGTTCATTAAAATTAAAGTAATATTATGTATGAGACAGAATAGTAGTGTTATAAATAAAGATGGATGAAGCCTTTCTTCCTTACCATAACCTCTAGGCAAATTCAAACTTTGTTTGGCTGTCCGCTACCCTTATCTTCCTTTTAAACAACATTGTTTTTTCATTATTGGACATCAGATATGTGCTAAGTACTCATAGGTACACTTAAAATTGACTTAACTCACTAAAAACACCATTCTCCCATAATTATATCACTGCATAGCTGCTGCATCCTGTCACTGCTTCCTTTCTTATCCAAAACACTGACATGTTCTGGGTCTATTACACTCCAAACAACTCTGCTTTACTTTAAAATATGGTTTTATTTTTAATAAAATTCAGCAATCTCTCCCCTCTCTCACCTCTTGCCATCAAAACTGAAAGCATCCCCTAGGTCTGTGTGTTTCATAGTCAATGGCTAGTGAATCACTATTAGGAAAAAAGAAATAAAGAAAAACTACAGATAGGGAGATAATCTTGCTCTAGATATTTTTATTTTAAACGTTTGGGACTTTGACACTTTGACCCACAGTGATTTTGTTTCAAAAAGTAAAATGGTTATTAAATCCATCTCCATTCATCTGTGATCACACACACACACATACACATACATACATATATATATATGTATGTATATATATGTGTGTGTATATACATATATATATATATGTATGTATGTGTATGTGTGTGTGTGTATCACTAAGGAGAAATATTTTATCATAGAGCTACAAAGTGACTGACTTTTAGAATAGGATTGAGGAATATAAAATGTTACACTGAAGAGTATTTTTACCCTAGAGATTCTTCGGGAAATTCAGTACATAGAGCAAAAAATTGTGTTTAGTTTTAATCATACTTGAAAGTCCCTCAGGGAAACCATGCCTAATACCAATACAGACAGTTTTTTCCTCACTGTTATATCTAACCACCATTTCTTTACTTGGCAATGCCATGTGATAGCTGTCTATATCTAAGTATTTTTTCTAAAATCCATTTTAAATTATTCAACATTGCATACATAATAAATACAAAATTTTAACAACCAATATAATAAATGCCCATCTGCTCTGTATCCTGTGATTCACTGGTTACATGCCCTGGAGGAAAGTGTTTTTTTAAACAATAGATTTACACCATCATTACACTTAATTTGTAGAAATGCTTATTTTAAGGAGGTGGAAGGCATCTATGACAACTGATAAAAAAGAGAACCAGAGATCCTATCTTATTCACTGGGGTATAAATTCATGGAATGAAGAATCACACAGAGTCTATGACACTATGAGTTCTTTTGTTTCCTTTCTCTTTTTCAAGAGTATCAAGTTGAATGCATATTAGCTCCTGCCTCTAATTGTGAAATTAGACATCCTTTTGCCCAAAATACTACTATGTGTGTTAAAATAGTATATTAAAAGACCAATCAAAAATTAGGAAATCAAATAAGGGAAGAGCAGGAGACTGCTTGGAATTCTGATGGAATATTAGAGCCAGAGAGAGAAATGGAACTGCTGACTCAAGAAAGTCATAAAATTACGTAGATTCAAGAAATAGTGTGGGTATTTATGCAAATCTCTTTCAATAATGCAAGATATGCAATATATATAAAGAGAAAGACACATTCAGTCCGCATTCTAAAGAGAGGATGGTTATGTGGCCACGACATCACTTATGCCTTTCCTCCCCTTTCATGATACGCTTGGTGTACCCATTCATTGAGTTGTTAATCCTATGATGCTCTTTATGTTGATCTGTGAATATTACTGGATTCCTGCACTCAAGTAGCATTCACTCTGGTCGGGGAATAAAACATGTAGATGAAGAATTGCACTTAAATGTGAAAAGTGAAAACTGCTTTGAGGACAAAGGAATTAGGGGTCACCTGACCAAGTGAGTGCTTCTATTTGTGAGATCTGACATTTGAAATCAAAAAGAGAGGATAATAATTTAACATCAAGGCCTGCCTGGCTAAAATTAGTGATAAAAATAATCTTTCTAGGAATTTGATAGTTTATATTTCCCTTGCTTTCTGATTCCTCTTACAAAGAATTATCTTTGTTTGTAAAACAAAACTGTATAAGAAAAGATGCTTCACATCAAAGACAGAATCTCACAGGAGACTTCAAAACTACAAAAGGACTTAAGTTTCTCCCTGTTTAAACAGAAAACATTGGGAATTTATTTGAGTTCTCTTTTTGGTTTAATTTGTATTTGATGATACAGGAAGAATAGAAAAAAAGTAGTGGGGTAGATGATGGTTCTCATACTTCTGTATAAAGAGACAGGAGATAAAATTTTGCCTTTTCAAAAGTTAGGATTCTAATTCTGGGAAAGAATGAAGGCAAAATGAGAAAGGGGCAGCAAAGGATGAGATGGTTAGATAGCATCACCAATTCAATGGACATGAATTTGAGCAAACTCCAGGAGATAGTGAAGGACAGGGAAGCCTGGAGTGCTGAAGTCTATGGGGTCTTAGAGTCAGACATGACTTAGCAACTAAACGATAACAAAAACAAAGATATTTGCATTGACACAAGTCATAGGTTTCAAAATGGACTGACAGTGTTTCAAGTGCACACAGGCCATACGCAAGCACTTTGTCGTTTGTAAGAAAGAAAAGGTCAAGTGGTAGAATCAGCAATTGGAAGATAATGAGAACTCCATACATTTAGCTCAACCGACAGAAGCAGGAACTCTGCCAGAGGTGATATGAGAATGCATATCTGAGAATTTACTTCATATTTTACACAGGAAATGGTATTGGGTTTGAGTTTATCTTCCTTAGATGTTAAATGATAGAGTGACCCAATCTGCATTTCACAATGTTAGTTTCCTTTGATCATTAAAATGATAGTTAGGGTCATACCTCTAATCCTATTGGAATCAAATGTTAATGTAAGCAGTCACACTTACCTTGCTATCATTGTGGATGTAACTATCTTTTCTTGCATTTCATTTCTAAACTAAGCAGTAGAACACAATGATTTCATTTACCCAATCACTGCCTATGTGTCTACATGTCCTATTGGTCCCAGCCTTTTGATAATGATGATGGCTGTGATATAATTGCTAAGTTCTGTCCAACCGTATAATGATAGCACGTGACAAATTCCTGAGGCACTTCCCTGGCCTGATCCTTGTTACTCCTGGGGAATAGCTGCAGATGTTTTCCTCAGACCTGAAGCTCTGCTTTTATCAGGTGAAGGATGAGGCATCTATAGTTTCAGGTTCACTCTTATTGGCTAATTCAAAGCATAAGAATAAGAATTAGAGTACTAGAAGGGAGTTGGCAGGTTACTTAAGCAGTCAGTTATTTAGATTTATCTAGGGTTTCAGAAAGAGCAAACCTCATGGACAGGGGATGGCCTGATTTCTCTTCTGGTTGTTTTGTTAGTTGTGTCAAACTGTTCCGTTCAGTTCAGTTCAGTCACTCTGTCATGTCCGACTCTTTGTCACCCCATGAATCTCAGCATGCCAGGCCTCCCTGTCCATCGCCAACTCCCAGAGTTCACCCAAACTCATCTGCATCAAGTCGGTGATGCCACCCAGCCATCTCATCCTCTGTCATCCCCTTCTCCTCCTGCCCCCAATCCCTCCCAGCATCAGGATCTTTTCCAATTAGTCAACTCTTCGCATGAGGTGGCCAAAGTATTGGAGTTTCAGCCTCAGCATTAGTCCTTCCAATGAACACCCAGGACTGGTCTCCTTTAGGATGGACTGGTTGGATCTCCTTGCAGTCCAAGGGACTCTCAAGAGTCTTCTCCAACAGCACAGTTCAAAAGCATCAATTCTTCGGTACTCAGCCTTCTTCACAGTCCAACCCTCACATCCATACATGACCATTGGAAAAACCATAGCCTTGACTAGACAGACCTTTGTTGACAAAGTAATGTCTCTACTTTTCAATATGCTATCTAGGTTGGTCATAACTTTCCTTTCAAGGAGTAAGTGTCTTTTAATTTCATGGCTGCAGTCACCATCTGCAGTGATTATGGAGTCCCTCAAAATAAAGTCTGACACGGTTTCCACTGTTTCCCATCTGTTTCCCATGAAGTGATGGGACCAGATGCCATGATCTTCGTTTTCTGAATGTTGAGCTTTAAGCCAACTTTTTCACTCTCCTCTTTCACTTTCATCAAGAGTTCGACTGTAAAGAAAGCTGAGCACCGAAGAATTGATGCTTTTGAACTGTGGTGTTGGAGAAAACTCTTGAGAGTCCCTTGGACTGCAAGGAGATCCAACCAGTCCATCCTAAAGGAGATCAGTCCTGGCTGTTCATTGGAAGGACTGATGCTGAGGCTGAAACTCCAATATTTTGGCTACCTCATGCGAAGAGTTGACTAATTGGAAAAGACTCTGATGCTGGGAGGGATTGGGGGCAGGAGGAGAAGGAGACGACAGAGGATGAGATGGCTGGGTGGCATCACTGACTTGATGCAGATGAGCTTGGGTTAACTATGGGAGTTGGTGATGGACAGGGAGGCCTGACATACTGCGATTCATGGGGTTGCAAAGAGTCAGACATGACTGAATTGAACTGAACTGAACTGAACTGAACATTTATAAATAACTACTACAAAGCCACAGTCATCAACACAGTATGGTACTGACACAAAGACAGAAATTTAGATTAATGGAACAAAATAGAAAGCCCAGAGATAAATCCACACACCTATGGACACCTTATCTTTGACAAAGGAGGCAAGAATATACAATGGATTAAAGACAATTTCTTTAACAAGTGGTGCTTGGAAAACTGGTCAACCACTTGTAAAAGAATGAAACTAGAACACTTTCTAACACCATACACAAAAGTAAAGTCAAAATGGATTAAAGATCTAAACATAAGACCAGAAACTATAAAACTCCTAGAGGAGAACATAGGCAAAACACTCTCCGACATATATCACAGCAAGATCCTTTTTGATACACCTCCCAGAATACTGGAAATAAAAGCAAAAATAAACAAATGGGACCTAATTAAACTTAAAAGTCTCTGCACAACAAAGAAACTATAAGCAAGGTGAAAAGACAGCCTTCAGAATTGGACAAAATAATAGCAAATGAAGCAACTGATGAACAACTAATCTCAAAAACATACAAGCAACTCCTGCAGCTCAATTCCGGAAAAATAAATGACCCAATCAAATAATGAGCCAAAGAACTAAGTAGACATTTCTCCAAAGAAGACATACAGATGGTTAATAAACACATGAAAAGATGCTCAACATCACTCATTATCAGAGAAATGCAAATGTCAACCACAATGAGGTACCATTTCACGCCAATCAGAATGGCTGCGATCCAAAAGTCTACAAGCAATAAATGCTGGAGAGGGTGTGGGGAAAAGGGAACCCTCTTACACTGTTGGTGGGAATGCAAACTAGTACAGCCACTATGGAGAACAGTGTGGAGATTCCTTAAAAAACTGCAAATAGAACTGCCTTATGATCCAGCAATCCCACTGCTGTGTATACACACCGAGGAAACCAGAATTGAAAGAGACACGTGTAACCCAATGTTTATAATAGCCAGGACATGGAAGCAACCTAGATGTCCATCAGCAGATGAATGGATAAGAAAGCTGTGGTACATATACACAATGGAGTATTATTCAGCCGTTAAAAAGGATACATTTGAATCAATTCTATTGAGGTGGATTAAACTGGAGCTGATTATACAGAGTGAAGTAAGCCATAAAGAAAAACACCAATACAGTATATTAATGCGTATATGTGGAATTTAGAAAGATGGTAATGATAATCCTGTATGCGAGACAGCAAAAGAGACACAGATGTATAGAACAGTGTTTTGGACTCTGTGGGAGAGGGAGAGGGTGGGATGATTTGAGAGAATGGCATTGAAATATGTATAATATCATATATGAAATGAATTGCCAGTCCAGGTTTGATGCATGATACTGTATGCTTGGAGCTGGTGCACTGGGACAACCCAGAGAGATGGTACGGGGAGGGAAAGGGGAGGGGGGTTCAGGATGGGGAATACGTGTATACCTGTGGTGGATTCATGTTGATGTATGGCAAAACCAATACAATATTGTAAAGTAATTAACCTCCATTTAAAATAAATAAATTTATATTTAAAAAATAACATAACATTTTTTAAGAATGATAGATTCTGCATATGGCAATTAAGAAATACAGTGTTTCACCTTTCATTTTGCAAGGATTTTCTCACTAAAGTTTAGTATAAACATATATTCCTATCATTTTTTTATCATTTAAATATTTCCATTATTTTGATGCTGCCATAGCATTTTGTTATGTTAGAATATCTCTAACTTGCCAGATACATTCAAAACAATTGGTAAACATTAAATGAAATAAAATTCAGAGTGTATGACAGTTGAGAATATAAAAACTCTCCCAGCATGTTTTACCCTTATGGTATTTGAAAAATTGGCTAATTGCGCTATAAATCAAATGATCAGTAATACCACTTGAAATGAAAATTTTAAAAAGCAAGCTTCATGTAACCATCCTGTCACATCTGACATCTGATCATATGGAAATCATTGCTAATAAAAATACGATCTTCCACAAACCTTCACTTACTGATTTTTTTCATTTGTATAATATCATTTAATCATCATTTTCTGTAAACATGGTTTTCTCTGACTAAACATCAAATCTATAGCAGATATGAACATCTTACAATGTGGTCTTTTAAGAAATGGCTATTTTCTTATTTGGTTCATTGTGCTTTCCTTCTCTAGATATTGAGTTCAAAGAAAGTGCAGTCTTAAAGTCTCTATGAAATAAAAAATAACTTATATATATTGCCTCTAATTATACTTTTGTTCAAATAGCATTTTGGAAAATATTTTCCTCCTCAAGTCACTGTGACAGGTTTTGTAATCCTTCCAATCTGTAATTTGTTATGCTTGATTCAAAGAAAAGTACTGAAAGAGTAAATATATATGTTTTATTTTAGGATGATATTAGAAAGAGTAATTATAATAAAAAATAACCACAATGTAAAATATCGTATATACCTAGTTATTTTCACTGTGTATTATAGTCTAAATCCATCAGATTTTTCAATAATAATATTCCAGTTATATTTTCCAGTTTAACATTCACATGTATAATTATGAAATACTGATTATCAATGTATTCACACATTTTGAGAGACCTTTTGTTACTTTCTTTTAAATTAGCGACATTATGTTATAAATTAGTGCTATTTATGTTAAAGGTCTGTCTGCAATTTCACTGCATTCTCTTATTTTTTGTACTTCATAATTTGAATTAGAAAAAATATTCCAACAAAATCTAGGCAAAAATGATTCTAGCCTTAGGAAGACATATATTTTAAAAGAGCAAATTTAGAAGGCTCTTTTTATTTATTTTTTTTTTTTTGGTGCTGCTGATCATTTGAATTATATAATTACAATAGGTTTGCTTTTTATTCTTATATTACTATGAATAAATATATCTGCCTTTGAAGTACAAATGTAAGTGTCATTTATTGGAAGGCACTTTGAATTTCTTTTCAAAGGTTTGTGACCTTGGGCAAACCACAGCAAGATTCAGCTTGCTGAATAAAGAAAGGAAACTAGCCTGACTATTTGTAGCTCCATATAACACTGAGTGTAATGATACAAATCTAGAAAAGATGGACAGCCACTCTTCTCAGGAGCATGTCACTAGACCTTCTAATTTATATATCTCCTTTAGTGTGACTCTTGGCAGAGAGTATTCCTGGGATATAGGAAAAAAAGTGAGGTATTCTGTATGTTATTGTTCTGAATATGATTGTCCCCTTACTACCTTGTCAGCCTCTCTAGAAGTTGCATAGATTCTCTCAGGTCTAGAGGAAACAATTTAAAGTCCACAAGCAACAATTTTCTAAACAATTAGCAAAGTACCTTGCAATCTTTCATAAATATTTGAATGCACTCCCAAGTTATAAAAAAATTTATGAAATTAAGTGGTTCATCTTGGGAGAGATCTCCTTCCTCTGTATTTATTTTTATTTCTAAGCAATCAGCCCAATGCTTCTTTTTAATCAGCAATATTTACTAGGACTTAGTAGATGTTCAGATCTATAAAGTCATTAAAGGGGAAACAAAGATAGCTAAGAAAATCCTTTTTGTTTCAAATCTTAGTTGATAAAATGAGATTCAAGTATATAAAGCCATTACATCACAATGTACATCAGTTCTGAGCTATCATAAACAAGATAGGACCTGAACTGAGCTCACAAATAAATAAAATCTGCATAAAGAGTAAGGAAGAAGAGAGCATTCTAAAAATTTAGACTAGCAAAGTGTGCTCAGGATATACTGTGGACCATAAAAGAGAGAGAACCTCCCTGACTAGAGCCAATACTGGGAAACTAGGTAGAATTTGATAAAGAAGACCTGAGTTCCAGTTTCATATATGTTTTAACTTTCTCCTGAATTTTAAATAATGCATTGTCTAGAGTAATGAAACTTTCTGATGCTAATACTACTCTTTATTTTAACTTATTTGTCCTATATTAGAAATTTTATAACATAAACCTTCATTTAAAAAGACTCCTTTGGTTTCCTATTATATATTTGCTTACAGGGAGCTACAGGGAAGATCATATCTTTGCTTAAGCTTCCCCAAATACAGTCTCTTACTCATGAATTAGATGACCTAGCAGGCTGTCAAATGTAAATTCAGCAAACTGAATTCATAATCTATATCCTCTTTGTGCCTTCCCTACAGAGAGAATTGCATCACCATTCCCCATGCCCCTGAAGCTAGAAGTCAATAGGCTTGCTAATTTAGGCTACAATCTTTGAAATCCTCAAATTTCAAACATTTTTCAGGTCTTCCTCATTCTCTTTGCTAAATATTTTCCAAGATAGTGCTATGTTTTTGTTTGTACGTTTAATCTAACTGTTGATACCTTTTCTCTGGTTCTCATTAGCTATTACCAAGATTATGTTTAAAACTATTCAATTACTACTTTTTTGTTGTTTTTATATTAAAACAAATCTCCAGTATAATATATAGATCATGCAAGATCCCTTCTCTGTCCTCTTTTCAGCTTCTTCTCCCACAGCTCTCTTCCTCCTTAATTACTTTAAACCAGCTATTTAGAGTTAATTTCATGTTTCATAATGAGCCATGCTCTTTAAAGATCTGTGGGTTTGCCCATGCTACTGTTATATCTTACAACTTAATTCCTCTTCCTTCAATCTGCAACCAACTCTAGTCCTTCAAGACTCCACTTAAGTATCTACCCTCTCAAAGCCTTTTGTGAACCTGAGTTGGGTTTATCTAGTTTATTTATTAGATTATATGGCTAACTTTACCATGGCACTTTCAACCTTCGGAGAAACTAAACTAATCCATTTAAGTTATTTGTTTCACCTACATTTTGCAAGCTTGAGTTCAAGGACTTTATCCTATTTTCCTTATAGACACATGATGCTTTTCTGTTAGATAGTAAATATTCAGCATGCTTAGTCACTCACTCATGTCCAACTCTTTGTGACCCCATTGACTGTATCCTGCCAAGCTTTTCCATCCATGGGGATTCACCAGGCAAGGATACTGGAGTGGATTGCCATGCCCTCCTGCAGGGCATCTTCCCAACCTAGGGATTGAACCCAGGTCTTCCACATTGCAGGTGGATTCTTTACCATCTATCTGAGCTACCAGGGAAGCAAAAGAATACTGGAGTAGTTAGACTATCCCTTATCCAGGGTATCTTTGTGACCCATGAATCGAACCGAGGTCTCCTGCATTGGAGACAAATTTTTTACCAGCTGAGCTACCACAGAAGCCCACATATTCAATACTTGTTCCCTAAATAAGAAAACTTTATTCCACTTCCTTGAAATTTTTCCCGAGGGAAAAGAAAAAAAAAGGAGAATGTGAGGAGTGGGGACTCAACCAAGGTGAAAAGAAAGCCTGTGTTTAATGGGCCATGACTCCAAGTTACTGGACAAGTACCTCCATGAAAGATCAGAGGATGACTCAAAAAATTAAAAACTGTATATGTAAACCCAATGAAAAACTGACCAAAAGAACAAATTCTTCATATCAAAGGCCAAGTAAGACTGCCTGCTTGCATTGAGAAAGATAATCCATGCTTTAGGAAAAGATTATAATTTTATTTTTGAACTTCAACTCTTTCAAAGTCTGTATCTCAATTAAAGAAATAATTTTGAGCATATGTATTATGTGCTCTCTCAGGCACTTTGATATTCCACGAAATGCCCAACATACCTAAGAGGCTGTCAGATTTCAGACACAATATCTTAGTTATAGGATCAGAAGTTCAGAAGTTTTAGGAAAAGAGTTTCAAGGAACAGATATTAAGGTAGTGATTTTTAAATACCAAACTCAAAATAAGGAAATATGGAAACACTTGTCTTTGGGAAGGAATTTCAGAGGATTTTTATATTGGCCTATACAAAGTATGTGGAGTTAGACTTTTAAAACCATTTCATGTAGTTTTGTGTGCATACTGTATGAAATGCAAGCTAAGAAGTGAAAGAATAGTGTTGGAACAAGCAGATAGCCATGATTATTTTTGAAAGGGAATTTGAAAGGAATTCAGTCAAACAAAACCTAACCATACTCACAATGGAAAACAAAAAAATGTTTTGCAACTTAAAGAACTGCTTTGCATTTTCATCATTTGCATGAGTACCCCTATCTATCTGTTAGATTGGAATACAGGTTGAAAGGAAGCCATCTTTCCCCCTGTTATAAAGGAGTAATTACTTTGAAGATATTTTTATTTTTTTATTATATAAAATATTACAGTTCACACTAAAACTGAATATCCAGCCTTATCACAATTAGAAAGCCCCTTGAAATAGATATATCATCATAATTTATATCAGTAAATCTGGAGATTGCTGATTTTTCATACTGATAGAGATGAATGAATACTGTCCTTCAATACAGTCAAAATAAGGTAATTAATAGTTTCTCAGAACTGAATGGCATTAGTTTGTGAGTCTAACATGCATAAATACTGAAAAAAAAACTATTAATTGGTAAACTCACTTCGGAATCAAATAATTTTCCCTTGAGTTATGTATAAAAAATACAATTTAAACAAATAAAATTTATTAATAGATGAAAAAAGAAACAGTATACTGAATACACACAGGTAGATATTCCATTTTAATACTGACATCTCAGTATCCCAAACTGATTTCTCCTTATACATGAGAGCAGCAAAAACATATTTATTTTTAATAAACTATTTATTTTACATTGGGTTATAGATGATTGACAATGTTGTGATAGTTTCAGGTGAAGAGCAAAGGGGCTCAGCCATACATATACATGGATCCATTTACCTCCAAACTCCCCTCTTATCCAGGCTGCCATATAACATTGAGTAGAGTTCCGTGTGCTATACAGTAGATCCCTGTTTAGTTCAGTTCAGTTGCTCAGGCGTGTCCGACTCTGCAACATCATGAAACGCAGCACGCCATCACCGATTCCTGGAGTTCACACAAACTCACGTCCATTGAGTCAGTGACGCTATCCAACCATCTCATCCTCTGTCCTCCCCTTCTCCTCATGCCCTCAATCTTTCACAGTATCAGGGTCTTTTCAAATGAGTCAGCTCTTCGCATCAGGTGGCTAAAGCATTGGAGTTTCAGCTTCAGCATTAGTCCTTGCAATGAACACGGAGGACTGAACTCCTTTAGGATGGACTGGTTGGATCTCCTTGCAGTTCAAATGACTCTCAAGAGTCTTCCCCAACACCACAGTTCAAAAGCATCAATTCTTCAGGGCTCAGTTTTCTTCACAGTCCAACTCTCACATCATACACGACCACTGGAAAAAACATAGACTTGACTAGATGGACCTTTGTTGACAAAGTAATGTCTCTGCTTTTTAATATGCTATCTAGGTTGGTCATAACTTTCCTTCCAAGGAGTAAGCGTCTTTTAATTTCATCGCTGCAGTCACCGTCTGCAGTGATTTTGGAGCCCCCAAATATAAAGTCTGTCACTGTTTCCCCACCTATTTGCCATTAATTGATGGGACTGGATGCCATGATTTTCATTTTCTGAATGTTGAGCTGTAAGCCAACTTTTTCACTCTCCTCTTTCACTTTCATCAAGAGGCTTTTTAGTTCCTCTTCACTTTCTGCCATAAGGGTGGTGTCGTATCTAAGGTTATTGATATCTGTCTAAGGTTATTGATATTTCTAAGGTTATTGATATTTCTCCCAGCAATCTTGATTCCAGCTTGTGTTTCTTCCAGCCCAGCATTTCTCATGATGTACTCTGCATATAAGTTAAATAAACAGGGTGACAGTATACAGCCTTGACGTACTCCTTTTCCTATTTGGAACCAGTCTGTTGTTCCATGACCAGTTCTAAGTGTTTGTTCCTGACCTGCATTCAGGTTTCTCAAGAGGCAGGTCAGATGGTCTGGTATTCCCATCTCTTTCAGAATTTTCCACTGTTTATTGTGATCCACACAGTCAAAGGCTTTGGTGTAGCATATAAAGGAGAAGTAGATGTTTTTCTGGAACTCTCTTGTTTTTTCCATGATCCAGTGGGTGTTGGCAATTTGATCTCTGGTTCCTCTGCCTTTTCTAAATTCATCTTGAACATCTGGAAGTTCATGGTTCACATATCAATGAAGTCTGGCTTGGAGAATTTTAAGCATTACTTTACTAGTGTGTGAGATGAGTGCAATTGTGCAGTGGTTTGAGAATTCTTTGCCATTGCCTTTCCTAGGGATTGGAATGAAAACTGACCTTTCCAATACTGTGGCCACTGCTGAGTTTTCCAAATTTGCTGGCGTATTGAGTGCAGCACTTTCATAGCATCATCTTTTAGGATTTGAAATATCTCAACTGGAATTCCATCACCTCCACTAGCTTTGTTCAGAGTAATGATTTCTAACGCCCACTTGACTTGACATTCCAGGATGTCCCTGTTGGTTATCATTTTTTAAACACAGCAGTTTGTACATGTCCATCTCAAACTCTTTAACTCTGTCTTTCCCCATCCTTCCCCCTTAGTGACCATGAGTTCCTTCTCGAACTCTGTGACTCTATTTCTGTTTTTCAAGCACTGATAAGTTCATTTGCATAATTCCTTTTTAAATTCCACAAATAAGGGATGTCACACAGTATTTCTCAAATCTCTTATGAGGTTCATAATATTTACCAGAAGCAGTAACTAAAACCATTCCAAAGAAAAAGAAATGCAAGAAGGCAGAGTAGCTGTCTGAGGAGATGTTATATATAGCTGAGAAAAAAAAAAAAAAAGAGAGAATTTAAAGGGAAAGGAGAAAAGGAAATATATACTCTACTGAAAGCAGAGTTCTAGAGATTAGCAAGGAGAAATAAGAACGCCTTCTTAAGTGAACAATGCCAAGAAATAGAGGAAAACAACACCATAGGAAAGACTAGAGATCTCTTTAAGAAAACTGGAGACAACAAGGGAAGATTTCAAGCAAAGATGGGCAAAATAACAGAAACCACAAGGAACTAACAGAAGCAGAGAGGTTATGAAGAAGTGGTAAGAATACACAGAAGAACCATACCAAAAAAAAAAAAAAAAGGTCTTCATGACCTGGATAACTGCGATGGTGTGATCACTCACCTAGAGCCAGACATCCTTGAGTGTGAAGTCAAGTGGGCCTTAGGAAGCATTAACACCAACAATTCCAGAAAGGTGACAAAATTTTAGCTGAGATATTTTGAACCCCCAAAAATTATTCTGTTAAAGCACTGCACTCAATATGCCAGCAAATTTGGAAAACTCAGCAGTGGACACAGGACTGGAAAAGGTCAGTTTTCATTCCAATCCCAAAGAAAGGCAAAGCCAAAGAATGTTCAAACTACCATACAATGGCACTCATTCCACACACTAGCAAGGTAATGCTCAAAATCCTTGAACCTAGGCTTCAACAGTACATGAATCAATAAGTTCCAGATGTTCAAGCTGCATTTACAGAAGGCAGAGGAACTAGAGATCAAATTGCCAACCTTCGTTGGATCATAGAAAAAGCAAGGGAATTCCATAAAAACATCTACTTCTGCTCCACTGACTGTGTTAAACACTTTGACTGGGTAGATCACAACTGTGAAAAATTCTTAAAGAAATAGGAGTAAGAGACTACCTCACCTACCTCCCAAGAAACTTGCATGCAAGTCTAACAGCAACACTTAGAACCAGATGTGGAAAGGACTAGTTCAAATTTGCAAAAGAGATATGTTAGGCTATATATTGCCATCCTGCTTATTTAACTTATATGCAGAGGACATCATGCAAAATGCTGAGCTGGATGAAGCACAAGCTGGAATCAAAATCACTGGGAGAAATAACAACCTCAGATATACAGACAATATCACTCTAATGGCAGAAAGTGAAGAGGAACTAAACAGCCTCTTGATGAGGGTGAAAGAGGAAAGTGAAAATGCTGGTTTAAAACTCAACATTCAAAAATGAAAGATCATGGCATCCAGTCCCATCATGGCAAACAGATGGGGAAAAAATGGAAACAGTGGCAGATTTTATTTTCTTGTGCTCCAAAATCACATCAGATGATGACTGCAGCCACAAAATAAAAGTAAGTCACTTGCTCCTTGGAAGAAAAGCCATGACAAAACTAGACAGCCTATTAAAAAGCAGAGACATCATTTTGCTGACAAAGGTCCATATAGTGAAAGCTATGGTTTTCCCAGTACAGATATGAAAGTGGGAGATCATAAAGAAGGCCAAGTGCCAAAGAACTGACACTTTCAAATTGTGGTTTTGAAGAAGACTCTTGAGACAGCAAGGAGATCAAACCAGTCAATGCTAAAGGAAATCAACCCTGAACATTCATTGGAAGGACTAGTTCAAATGCTGAAGCTGAAGCCCCAATAGTTTGGCCACCTGATAGGAAGAGCTGACTCACTTGGAAAGGACTCTGATGCTGAGAAAGATTGAGGGCAATAGAAAAAGGCAGTGACAGATGATGAGATGGTTGGTTGACATCACTGACTCAATGGACAGGAGTTTGAGCACACTCTAGGAGATAGTGAAGGGCAGGGAAGCCTGGCATGCTGCAGTCTGTGGGTTTGCAAATAATTGGACACCAAATTAGTAACTGAACAACAACAGTATTTTTTCTTCTCTATCTGAGTTACCTCACTCAGTAAAACACTCTCTAGGTTTGCCTATGTTGCTACAAATGGCATTATTTAATTCTTTTTAATGACTGAATAATATTCCATTGCATATATGTACCACATCATCTTTATCTACCCTTCTATCAATAGAACAAAGGCAACTTTAAATACTACCACCCCTTTACAGGCTAGGATTTTTTTTTTTTTCTGTATGACCATTGTAGATAGTTTCACGAGCAATTTAAAGAGAAAAGCTTATGTCCTAATGGCTATATGTTTACCTATGTGTTAACTAGATAAACAGAAAATGTTTTGATTACCTGAAGGTTTTCCAGTCTAAACTAGGTAATAAGAGATACATAGAAATATTAAATAATTTCTCCAAATTGGTAAATTTCATAGCAAACAGAATAAGATAATAGTCTATTTTTTTTAATTTTTAAGATAATAATATCCATTACATTTTCCCACATCCATAAAACAAAATTATCATAATAAAGCTATTTGTCTTTCATATTCCTTTACTAAAACTGACTTGAAGAACTCGGCAGTGATATATGTCTTAGATTATTCCAGTCATTCAATTTTCCAGACAATAAAGTATTTTGAACTATAAAAATAAAAGGAAATTTTGCCTGCCAATAAATAAAATTGTCATTCCATATGGTTCCTATATTCCCTTTATTCTTTTAATTGTGTTTTCTTTTATATGTTAAAAATTTGTAAAATTCCATAATACACAAATTGCTTCTTCAATTATTACTGGAACTGCCAAATTTTCATGGATTATAAAGCTGACCTTTCAGTCACAGCATCCTTCCAAATGAGTTTAAGATTTGCGCCTACTATCACATAACTGGCATAAAAATTGTACAGGAAACTAAATTGTACCCACGGGCAACTAAATGAATAATTAGTCACTGGAACTTCATGCCAAAATACAAATTAGCCAAAATACAATTGCACCTGCAACTAGTCACCTGTAGGTTCAATTAGACACATGCAGTTTTGCCTGGACAATACATATCTGGCATAAAATAACTGACATATTTTTAGACTAGAAAAAAGTACTCAACCCTTTAGAAATTCCCAGAGGAAAAGAGCTCTGGAATATTTTCTTATACCTATGTATTGCCAGTTCTGGCAATGTTCTCCAGGCATTTAAAATGTAATATTTTGTTTCTATGTTTTCTTTTCTCATATTACTTGTTTAGTTTGGCAGATAACAAAGAGTTGAAATAATCTGTGATTATGTTTTTCTAAGAATTGTTACATCTAACTATCTGTGTTCTACAGAATTATGCATGGTATCCTTCTACAAAAACTGATTAGTTACTACTAATGCTTCCTCAGGTAACACTGGGATTTTCTAAACAATGCATTTTCATGGAAAATTTATATTTCTTAAGGAATGATTTTATTTCAAGGTTAAGGCTAGAAAGAAGACAGTGATATGGAATCATGTTCTTATTTATTTTAGTAACTAAAAATCTAAATACATGTGCAGAACACACCTTTCTTGTTTCTGGAATGATACCATCCTGCTACCTACTTCAGTATTCTAGCCTGGAGAATTCCATGGAATGTATAGTCCATGGGGTAACAAAGAGTCAGACACAACTGAGCAACTCTCACTTCACTTCACTGCACTGCACTGCACCATCCTGTTTTAAAGACTTGAAAAGAAAACTGGTGACTCATGCTCTGGGGGAAAAAATCTAATAAAATTGTGAAATAAAAACAGCCTTTGGAAATGTGTGTCACCCCAAAGTTTTAATATAATATTATAGTATACTAGATTGTTGAACATTTAAAGTTTATTTCTTCTCAATTCTGATTATCATGAGAAGAGTATATCCTGTACCTATGAATGCTGAGCTTGACGATTGCAGTTGTTATTGTGGAATACATGCAGAAATGACAGATGCCAGTTCTGAGCCTAGGCATTAAAAGGCCTTGCATGATTCTGCTCATCCTCTAGAACCATCTGACCTCATCAATGAGACAAACCTATGTTACATAGTTTCCTGATCCAAGAATAAGAAACACATGTAACTAACTTGAATTTGATCCATTACTGGCAACAAGCCCACTCAAGCCTAGTTTAAATAAGCTAAAATACAACTTACAGATTCATAAGCAAGAAATACATGCTTGTTTTATGTCATTAAAAACAAAATAAAAAAGTAAAATTATGAAATAATTTTTTGTGCTTTTCAAAATCTACACTGTAAACCAAATTCACTGCAGATGGTGATTGCAGCCATAAAATAAAATTAAAAGACACTCACTCCTTGGAAGGAAAGTTATGATCAACCTAGATAGCATATTCAGAGAAGGCAATGGCAGCCCACTCCAATACTCTTGCCTGGAAAATCCCATGGATGGAAGAGCCTGGTAGGCTGCAGTACATGGCGTCGCTAAGAGTTGGACACGACTGAGTGACTTCACTTTCACTATTCACTTTCATGCATTGGAGAAGGAAATGGCAACCCACTCCCGTGTTCTTGCCTTGAGAATCCTAGGGACGGGGAAGCCTGGTGGGCTGCCATCTATGGGGTCGCACAGGGTCAGACACGACTGAAGCAACTTAGCAGCAGCAGCAGCAGATAGCACATTAAAAAGCAGAGATATTATTTTGCCAACAAAAGTCCGTCTAGTCAAGGCTATGGTTTTTTTCCAGTAGTCATGTATGGATGTGAGAGCTGGACTACAAAGAAAGCTGAGTGCTGAAGAACTAATGCTTTTGAACTGTGGTGTTGGAGAAGACTCTTGAGAGTCCCTTGGACTTCAAGGAGATCCAACCAGTCCATTCTAAAGGAGACCAGTTGTGGGTGTTCATTGGAAGGACTGATGCTAAAGTTGAAACTCCAGTACTCTGGCAACCTCATGCGAAGAGCTGATTCATTGGAAAAGACCCTGATCCTGGGAGGGATTGGGGGCAGGAGAAGAAGGGGACAGCAGAGAATAAGATGGCTGAATGGCATCACCGACTCGATGGACATGAGTCTGAGTGTTCTCCAGGAGTTGGTGATGGACAGGGAGGCCCCGGTGTGCTGCGATTTATGGGGTCACAAAGAGTCAGACACGACTGAGCAACTGAACTGAACACAATATTAAATAGGCAAGATACTGGTGATATAACATTATATCTGTCTGTGCAACCAAATCAAACAAAACATATGAAAATGAATCAAAACCTCAAAAATAGTCTGTGATCAGTTTATATTCTTTATGCAAGTCTCTAAATTTGTCCATGTATTTGATGGGTCATTTTTTATTGATTAGGGTATTTAATAATTCTAAAAAAAGACCTTTAACTTGTAGAAAGGCAATTTCAGTACAAGCAATTATTGTCCAAATTCATTCAGTAAAGATGCAAATAACTATGTGTGTGTTTGATCATTTCCTTACTTTTGGGCATAACAAGATGTTAAAGTTTATCTTACATATTACCTGCCCCAGCCCAAGAATCAACCACTTCCTTCTACTGGAGAATATTGTTAGAAATTCATATCTGGGCACTGAACACCTTCATAAAGTTAAATGGATTTTATTAATCCCACAGGAATCTATTTTCCAAGCCTATTCTTTGTGGACAACCAAATATAAGGAAGTTATCATTTCCAACAGAAGAACAAATTGCCAGAAGGAACTGTCAGAATGGAATGTGAGCACAGTTTGATGGATCCCTTATGTTATCTATGGGTTTTACAATCACCTAAAATGCAGTAGTGGAATGCATCTAGCATAGATATGTCTGTGTCTGTGTGTGTGTGTGTGTGTGTGTGTGTGTGTGTGTGTGTGTGTCTATAGAGAGAGAGAGAAAGAAAGAGAAAGATATATACTCAACTTTCTTTGTTTCTCATTCTTTTATTCTTGTTTTACTTTAAAATGGTATGTAATTTAAAAGAAACAGGAGACTGGCATCAGGTGGGCAATTTAAAGAATTGCGGAAGCAGATTTTTATGTAACTCAAACTACTCATCCCGCTATACTCCACTCATTGAGTGGTGCATTTAATGTAATGTTGGAAATGTTTTGCTTTGGTTAGCATTCATCTGATTCAATCAATTTTAGTTTGTAACCATTGAAAATCCCTACTTTAGAAGATATTTTTGATTACATTTGTCTATGTTTATCATTTGGGATAGGGTTTTATAGAATAAGAATTAGATTTTATATTTATTACTGTAATGTGCTTTCACAAAATTTGTGCATAAGTGTACAAGATATCCTGTCTCTGTCATGACAGATTCAAATTCAATACCTAATAGAATATAATTACATCCCAGGATGGGCATGCATTAAGAATATAAGAACAAGCTAAAGTTTAGATGTCACAGGTCAAATATTAATAGTAGTTTTATATATATATATACTATATATACCTATTATATGTATATGTGTATATATATATATATATACTGTATATACATGTATATGTGTGTATATATATATATATATGGCATACTTTCACATGGTGACTCCTTTCTATTTATTCCTTATTTGGATCTATCCTACTCAGTTCTACTATGTAAATACAAGAAATTTCCTTCCCATTTACAATGGGATTTAACGCGTGCTACCTAAAATTTACATATGTATATATATACATATATATATATATATATATACATACACATAATCACACTGTCTATTCACAGTGACCAGAATGGTGCCACCTACACACTTTCTAAACATTAAATACAGAATACTGGGAACTATGTGGTTCTCAAGCAAATTCTTGATTTTTGATTCACAAAGTAGGAACTTACTACTTCTAGACCCCTTTTAAAAAGTATCTCACTCTCTTTGTTTTCAGAGGTATTTAATGTCAGATAGCAGGTAAATAGTATAATAAATTGTGCCATCATTTGCTATTAACAGCAGTAAATTGTTTAACAATCTAATTTTATTTTAAATCTCATGTGGTTAGGAGTCCACGGAAGCCCACTTTAAAAAGAAATCTAGATTTCAACCACTTACTAGTGCCTCTAAGTGCCCATAATGTACTCCTGGGACCCTTGTAAAGGCAAGAGCATTACGGTATCTTTTCATTTTCATCAAGGGATAAACTTGATATGGAGTATACATATTTTCATCAGCAATCATGTCACTCAATTCTTTTATAGTGGGTGAAATAAAGTTAACACTGCCATCTTACATATATCTCTTCACATTGTAGCTCTCCTGTAACTGTCAGATGTGTTTTAGGAAAGCTACTGGTTATAGCAGCTCATTGCTGAACCTGGGATTTGCTCTTTTATAGAAATATAACTAATTGGGTTAAAATCCCTATAAAAGGGAAAAGAGAACTGATGTCTGCTTTTTAAAATTTTGACATTCCAAATTTTGTTCAAGTACCTTTTGACATTAAAAAAATACTTATTTTTCTATACTGAAAGAACTTTGAGATTTGTGAAGCCTCATAGTCTAGTGTAAGATATAAAACATCCTGTGTATAGCCACTTAGACATGTGTAAGTTACTAGGGACTAGAATAAAGATTTCTTCTTGTAAGTATTTTGAAAATATAAGAACAATCATGTCTACAAGTTGAAGGTTGATTCTAGTGTATATGAGGAGGTAAACATCTGTTTCAGTGCTTTACCTCTTACTATTCTTCTTCTCTTATTCTTTCAATATTCCCAAATGCTTTTTCATAGTAAGTAAACAAATCTTATGTTTATTAACATAAAAATGTTTTCTGATTTGCCTCTAACACAACTCTATTGGTTTTTTCAGTAAATTTTACTGAGCTTAACATTTACTACTATATCCAAATATATTACAACTGTCATATTTAAGGTTATCTAATATTATATTTCTAGTACCCATACTTATTTATTATTCTCTCCCAAGAGAAAGTAAAAAAAGGAAAGACTATCTACAGTATTACAACTATAACAAAGCATTATATAGTCAAAGCATTGCTGTTATTTTATCAAGACAGCAAAAAGCAGCACAAAGCTAGCACTATGCAAATAAATGGTATTAACTTCAGGTGCCTTAATGCAGCCAGGACACATAGAGAGTGACTAAGATCACATTGCTTTCCTACTTAACAACTCCCTTTCCATTCTCCCCACTTCCCTACTTTAAAAGATAGTGGCTCAGGAGAGAATTAAAACAATACTTTAAGAAAAAAGAAAGTTATTTCTTTCACTCAGAAATTGCCGCCAGCCTGGAATAATATTTAATTCAAGCACCTAATCAACAGAAACTGTTTTCGTACTAACAAAATCAGAGTTGAGCTGATCTTTCGGTTTGTTCATTTGTTTTAAAATATATTCATAGATGGTACTTTCAATGCTCAGGTCAGTGAAATTTCTACCTAATCAGCTGGAATGTGGCCAAATGAAACTGACCAGAAGATCATGCTTGAGATTAGTCCCACACTATGTGGGATTTCCTTGATAAATCATTCAAAATAATTTATATTCTAAGTTCTGTTGTTCACTATTGGAGCTTTTAGTTTGAAGATGTCTCTTCAATGAAGTATGACTTCATGAAAGTCAATAACCAAAATATCTTGAATAGCTACTTTATCAAGAGTTTAATTTTTTCTTTGAAGCACTAAATGTTGCTTATAAGGGTTAGAGATGAGAAACTTCAGAATTCATTTAAATTCCTTATTCCCAAATACTTAAAATATATAAGATAAAGAGATATTGTCATAAGACAGAAATAAAGTTAGTGTGTTTGATTTAAAGCTACTGTCTATAACCCTGAAAACTCATAAGGGAGATGAGCTGGAGTTTCATTGATGCTGCTCCTTTGGGTTATTCATTTGCTCTTTCTTCATTTTATTCCCTCTTGTTTTTCGTCTGAATTTTCTATAGTAAGTAGTTAAAAACTTTTATTAAGCAGTAAAATACTACATTTGGCAATCCCATATTGAACTGAACAAAAATTTATTTGACTTTAAATTAGCTAATATCTGTTTAGAATCAGTATTATTGACAGCTCAGATTACATAGGAATTCACCATTTTAAGAACAAACCTGAGCAAACATGCTTCCAGTAAAGGACAGTGGTGGATTTGCAGATGCATGCAGGCCTCTGTTTATTTGTATTTTAAATGCTACTTCTTCTGAAGACTCAACTACATGCATTTCTTCTTTCTGACAACATGGCGTAGTGGCAAGAGCATGGATTTTGACTACCGACAAAATCCTGAATCTATTATTTCCTATTATGAAGTTCAGGATGGTTACTCACCCCATCAGTTCAGTTCAGACCTTTGTTGGCAAAGTAATGTCTCTGCTTTTCAATATGCTATCTAGGTTGATCATAACTTTCCTTCCAAGGAGTAAGCATCTTTTAATTTCATGGCTGCAGTCACCATATGCAGTGATTTGGGAGCCCCAAAAATAAAGTCTGACACTGTTTCCACTGTTTTCCCATCTATTTCCCATGAAGTGATGGGACCAGATGCCATGATCTTCATTTTCTGAATGTTGAGCTTTAAGCCAACTTTTTCATTCTCCTCTTTCACTTTCATCAAGAGGCTTTTTAGTTCCTCTTCACTTTCTGCCATAAAGATGGTATCATCTGCATATCTGAAGTTATTGATATTTCTCCCGGCAATCTTGATTCCAACTTGTGCTTCTTCCAGCTCAGCGTTTCTCACGATGTACTCTGCATAGAAGTTAAACAAACAGCATGACAGTAAACAGCCTTGAGGTACTCCTTTTCCTATTTGGAACCAGTATGTTGTGCCATGTCCAGTTCTAACTGTTGCTTCCTGACCTGCATACAGTTTTCTCAAGAGGCAGGTCAGGTGGTCTGTTACTCCCATCTCTTTCAGAATTTTCTGCAGTTTATTGTGATCCACACAGTCAAAGGCTTGGGCATAGTCAAGAAAGCAGAAATAGACGTTTTTCTGGAACTCTCTTGCTTTTTCCATGATGCAGAGAATGTTGGCAATTTGATCTCTGGTTCCTCTGCCTTTTCTGAAACCAGCTTGAACATCAGGAATTTCACAGTTCACGTATTGCTGAAGCCTGGCTTGGAGAATTTTGAGCATTACTTTACTAGCATGTGAGATGAGTGCAATTGTGTGGTAGTTTGAGTATTCTTTGGCATTGCCTTTCTTTGGGATTGGTATGAAAACTGACTTTTCCAGTCCTGTGGCCACTGCTGAGTTTTCCAAATTTGCTGGCATATTGATTGCAGCACTTTCACAGCATCATCTTTCAGGATTTGAAATAGCTCAACTGGAATTCCATCACCTCTGCTAGCTTTGTTCGTAGTGATGCTTTCTAAGGCCCACTTTACTTCACATTCCAGGATGTCTGGCTCTAGACGAGTGATCACACCATCGTGATTATCTGGGTCGTGAAGATCTATTTTATTTACCTCTCTTGGTTTCTTTCCATTTTCCTTCTTAAACTACTTAAATCAATACTGAAATAATGAGGTCATTGATAAAAACTTAGAACAACCATTTTAAGTCAAAGCATTTGGCTAAAAATAAGTCAAGGAAATTAAGAGATGGAGCAAAAAATATAACATTTTCCTCCAGTGCAGGATTACCTGTAACTTAATGCTGATACAGAAAATTTTCCTCATATCTAGGATAATGAAAGCTTATTTTAATATCTGTATATATTATTCTTAATAGATTGACACAAGTGGCTCTGATAGACAGTCTGGCAATCCTGCAAGCAAATGCTTTTCGGATTAAGACTACTAGTGAGCTTAGATAAGTTAGGATCCACTTTTGTCTACTTTCTCTATATTTTATCAACTATATTATTGACCTCTAAGGAACCCTCAGAAAGAATTAGACAATAAGCCAGATTTCCTTTCATGAGTCAAACTCAGTCTTGTTTTACAATCTATTTACCACCTAAAACAATTCACTTATTTTTGCTGTATATCTAATACGACATCTATTTGTTGCTGTTGTTCAGTCACTCAGTCCTGTCCAACTCTTTGCAAACCCAAGGACTGTTGCATACCAGGCTTCTCTGTCCTTCACCGTCTCCTGGAGCTTGCTCAAACTCATGTCCATTGAGTCGGTGATGTCATCCAACCATCCTCTGTCCTCCATTATCTCCCAGAGTTTGTTCAAACTCATGTCCCTTGAGTCAGTAATGCTATCTAACTCTGTTATCCTCTGCCCCACCCCCCACCCCCCTTCTCCTCCTGCCTTCAATCTTTCCCAGCATTAGGGTATTTTCCAATGGTTGCCTCTTTGCATCAGGTGGCCAATTATTGGAACTTCAGCTACAGCAACAGATATTCCAGTGACTATGTAGGGTTGATATCCTTTCAGATTGACTGGTTTAATCTCTTTGCAGTCCAAGGGACTCTCAAGAGTTCTCCAGCACCAAAATTTGGAAGCATCAAATCTTCAGTGGTCAGTCTTTTTTACAGTCCAAGTCTCACATCCATGCATGATGTGCACAAAAAAATCACAGCTTTGCCTATACAGACCTTTGTCAGAAATGTGATGTTTCTGCTTTTTAATGTGCTACCTAGTTTTGTGATAAGTTTTCCTTTCAAGGAGCAAGCATCTAGAACAGCTCTATCAATCTAAAAGATTTCGTTAAGCCCTTTGCATCAATCCCGTCCCCCTACATGTTGTCCTGAGTAACCACCCATCTGCTTTCTGTCACAGTTCTGTACCTCCAGAATTTCTTACAAATGGAATCATACAGAGTATTCATTTGTATTTAATTCATTCATATAATTAATATAGTGTTTCTAAAATCTTTTTATAATTGTGCACATTAACATTTAATTTCTATTTACTGCTAAATAATATTCCATTGTATGAATATACTAGAATTTAATAGTCCCAAATAGGGGTGGTTCCAGTTTAGGGCTATTACAAGAGAAAATGATTCTGCCAACCTTTGTGTATGCATATTTTTGCTGTATTGTTTTCTGCTGTATCTGTCCTCAATATTAGAAATTTGCTAGAACACAGTGGAGCTCATGAATTATTATGTTGTTCAAGTGGCATGGCATACAGAAGAAAAGTGTATTTCTCTAAAAGACAAACAGAGCTGCTGCCTCCACCAAAGCCACTTTGCATTCCCTTAGGTGTGTCACTTAAAACTTCAATTTAACCTCTCCTTGTCAAATGAGAAAAATAATGAGTCCTTGCCTTGGAGGAATGATGTGAGGATTTATAACATAATAATGCATATAAAAATTGCTCTGTACTTTTAGGGAAAGAAGTGCAATTTAAATAGAAAAAATTATTTTCATATTTTATATTGGCTTGTATCTGTTTCTGTTGTCATCTAATTAAATCAGTTTTAACAAAAGTTAAAAAATTAGCAAGGTTCTAATGCCGCAGAATAATTCTAATGATCCTGAAAAAATTACATCTTGAAGCTAGTCAATAATTACAAAGTAATATTATGTTTTACCACTGAAATACGACTACAAATCTTTCAAGAATATTTTAACAAGTCATAAAGCTTAGCTGCTTACTATGACCTGGGAATCTTGCTTTATATAGAATCAAATGACTCTTGCAGGTAATACTTTTTGTATATTGGTGTGTGTACAAAATGATTCCTGAGAAGCACGTTAGTCAGATATATGACATAACTGCATTTAATTGAATTCACATGCTTCTCTGCAATAAAGTTGAAACGTCAAAAAAAGTTATACACTAATTTAATATTCTCCTTTTAGCTACAGTGATAAATTGGAACTTCATTTTAGCACCAAATAATGCTCTACTTGCAGTCTAAAAGATGGCAAATTGGAAAGGAAGTGAAATGAGAAAATACGGAAGTTAGAAGTGATTTGGATCATAGCAAGTAGCACACAAAAAATTAAGATCGTGACATCTGGACTCCATCTGTAGTGATTTTGGAGTCCAAAACATTTAATTCTGCTTCACTGACTACAGTAGATACAGAGGGTGACTGCAGCCATGAAATGAAAAGATGCTTTCTCCATGGAAGAAAAGCTATGACCAAACTATATAGCATATTAAGAAGCAGAGACATCACTTTGCCAACAAAAGTCTATATTGTCAAAGCTATGGTTTTCTAGTAGTCATGTATGGATGTGAGAGTTGGACTATAAAGAAAGCTGAGCACCGAAGAATTGATGCTTTTTACCTGTGGTGTTTCTTGAGAGTCCCTTGAACTGCAAGGAGATCAAGCCAGTCAGTCCTAAAGGAAATCAGTCCTGAATATTGGGCTGATGCTACAGCTGAAGCTCCAATACTTTGGCTACTTGATGCAAAGAACTGACTCCTTAGGAAAGACCGTGATGCTGGGAAAGACTGAAGGCAGGAGGAGAAGGGGACAACAGAGGACGAGATGATTGGATGGTATCACCGACTCGATGACATGAGTTTGAGCAAGCTCCGGGAGCTGTTGCTGGACAGGGAAGCCTGGTGTGCTGCAGTACATGGGGTCACAAAGAGTCGGACATGATTGAACAACTGAACTGACTGACTGACCGAAGTGGTACAGTTGAAGAACATTAGAGTCTGAGCCTCTTAAAATTGTGGTGACTGAAATTTAACAGAATGTAGACATAAGGGAGAGAGAAGATAGAGATAGCAAAATAGTCACATTAAAATATACAGAATTGATTCACAAAAATACTGAGATCATAGAAATTTCAACAGATTGCTTAAGTACAAAGCAAAATGAACACAGCTACTGCATTCATTAAAGTTTAATTAATCTGATAATTACTTAAATTTAATCAGTATCTCTTCATTCATATTAGAAGATTTCAGAACATAAATTTCACTCATGAGTAAGTCTCAAAACTGGCTACGTATTAGAATCACCTGGAAAATATTTTTAAAATACCAAGGTCCAGGTATCATCTGGAATATTAGACTAATATGGTTCAGAGAAAGGTTCAGATTTCAGTATTTTTTAATAAAGCCTCCAACCCCACAGTGATGCTAAAATATAGACAGAGGTAAGAACCACTGCCTTGGAGAGAATAAGTTATTTACTTCAGTTCTAAAATTATTCTCAATCTGGATGTTAGATGGATATGCTAGCTGCTTTACTTGGCCAAATTCCTAACTAACCCAAAATGTAATATTTCTCCATTGACTTGGATGCACTGTATTATGGTTGTCCACTTGTCTGTCTCACTATTTTTTGTGAAGGTAGTTGGAAAATAAGCATATGTAATTCTTATGATGCATACAAAAATTACTGTGATCACTGACAAGGAGGGCCTTGCTGGACTAGTACTTCTGCACACAATGCAGACCAGCACAGTGTCTGGACCTATTGTCTCTTCCAAAGATGGAAAAGTTTGTGTAAAAAAAGGAGATAAAAGAAAAGTAGTAGCTCTGGGTAAAGGATTAAATAGTTGGGTTATATAATAAGGGAACTTTCATATTACATCGACACCTCAGAAGAGACTCAAATATAGGATGATATTGTCTCTTGGCTGGATTATACTATATGCCTGAAAAACTGAAGTCATATATTGCTGACCCCATTGCTGCTTTTGGAACCTGACAGCATCTCATGGGAGCCTAGTGGCCTTGCCCTGGGAGACATTTTCAGATGATATGATGAACTTCCAGCTAAGTTGTTTCAGTTGTGTATGACTCTTTGCAACCCTATTGACCGTAACCTGCCAGAATCCTCTGTTCATGGGATTCTCCAGTCAAGAATACTGGGGTGAATTGCCATGCCCTCCTCCAGGGGATTTTCCTGACCCAGGGATTTAACCTGCATCTCTTATGTCTCCTGCATTGGCAGGCAGATTTGTTACTAATTGTGCCACATGGGAAGCCTGATGATGGACTGGATAGTATATTAACATGTGAATGGGATTTGAGTTAATGAGTCAGTGTCTCTGAAGATTATTTTACTATAAGGAATCCTTATTATAAGATGAGGGAATGGACTGTGATACTGTGCTTTATAATAAGAAATATATAAGTCTCTGTTCTTGTTCTAGGTACAGAGTTCTTAAAATTCTTGTAAATCCCTAAGGGACCAGAGCCTTAGGAATGAATGACTTTTGTTCTAACGAGATAATCCTGGGAAGACTTTTGGATGGCTCCTGGATGGAAATGGTCACCAGAAAGATCAAGTCATAATTAGAAGCTTGAAATTTTCAGCCCCACCATCCATTCTCCTTAGAAGGGAGAGAGGTTGAAAACGGAATTAATAATTGAGCATGTCTATGTGATAAAGGCTCCATAAAACCCAACAATATGAGATTATGAGAGTTTCTGGGTTAGTAAAAAGATCCATGTACTGGGTAGAGTGACACACCTCCAACTCCAGAAGGACAGAAGCTCTTGTGCTCAGGACCCTCCTAGACATTGCCTATGTATCTCTTTATCTGGCTGTTCATCTGTATCATTCATCATGTCTTTTAATAATCTGCTAAATGTGTTTTCCTGAGTTCTGTGAGTATTGCTAACAAATTAATCAAATCCTAAAATGGGACACTGAAATCTTAGATTTATAGGTGACAACCAAGACTTGTACTAGCCCCTGAAGCAGGGTAGGAGAATTCTTGTGGGACAGAGCCCTTAACCGTGAAATCTGATATTATCTCCAGTTAGATAGTGTTGGAGGAGCAGGCAATGGCAACCCACTCCAGTACTTTTGCCTGGGAAAGTACATGGACTGAGGAGCCTGGTGGGCTGCCATCTATGGGGTTGCACAGAGTTGGACACGATTGACACAACTTAGCAGCAGCAGCAACAGCAGCAGCTAGCATTGGAATTGTTTGAAATAGTAGGAAACTCAACAGGTACTACAGAGAACTTCTTGGCTCAGGGAAAACCCCTAAACCTATGGTGTAAGAAGTGTTGTGAGTGTGGTAGTAGTAAAAGAGTAATGAGGAATCTTTTCCTTTCCAGTCAGCAGCAGAACAGTAAGAATGAAATTCTAGTTTATTATAAATAATTTTCTTGTTTTTCTCTGCACAGGTTTCCCATACTCATGATCCAAAGTACCTTTAGAGTTTAATATTTCTTCGGTTTATTCTATTATTGATGCTTTTATCTGCAGTACACCCAACTCTATACTATACCACCAAGTGAAAGCTATGATAAGTGAAAATCATTCAGTCCTGTATGACTCTTTGCAAAGCCATGGACTACACAGTCCATGGATTTCTCTAGGCCAGAATACTGGAGTGGGTAGCCTTTCCCTTCTCCAGGCAATCTTCCCAACTGAGGGATCAAACCCAGGTCTCCCACATGGCATGCAGATTCTCTACCAGCTGAGCCACAAGGGAAGCCCGACAGCAATGGGAAGATAGACTCTAAGTCAGTATTGCCTCTCTGTAGGTTCCTGTTTCTCATTTATTCAAACTCTGGATTCAAATTGCCACTTTTGCTCTACTTTTTTGATGATTCAATCAGATACATTGTCTAGTTTGCTAGATTTGGCCAACCATTCAAACTGAACTACTGTCCATGATCCTAAGAATTTGAGGTTAAAAAGATTAAATTGTTTTGAAGAAATATAGCAGGAAAATGCATAGAAGATTTGTTCTCAAACTTCATCACAATTGATTTTTTCTTTTTGGTCAAACAAATGTTTTCAAGAACACTCACACCTACTTTCTTAACAGTTAAAACTGAGTAATAATGTAAGAAATAGGGATTCAGCAACAAGAAGAAATGGTTATCATTCAGCATGTTTCCTACTGTTGAATGATTAGAAAGCAAATATATCAAAACAAAGAATCAGAGAATATTAGATAGAGATTGATTGGACTCTAGGAAAATCAAGGCTTGACATTCTCATGTGATTTATATTTAATAATTAAGTCTCATGAAATTCGAAGTAGTATTTAACATGATGTAGCCCAATGGTGACTCAGTCTTTTGAAAAACAGAGCTGCAAGATGGCAATTAAATTGTCTGAAATGAAACAAGTATGAAGTGGTAAAACTGGATTAACATTTCCAGTTTTGACCCTAAAATCTGTATGCTTAATCTTTGGTGCTACCTAGTTTTTTCTGTCTAATTTTTGACTTGTGGTTGACTAGCTTAAAACAGAGATATGCTAAGAATTCCTTTTATCTAAAAATGCATTACATTAAAAGTAAAATTCTATCAAAACCACAGTAAATGGCAAGAGATAAGAAAGAAGGAGCTTAGATTGTTACATTTGGAGTTAGAGCAAGTCACAATGAAGAAGCAAATAATAATGATCAAATAGAAAAAGATCTATTCTGACAAATGTATGGGGTCAATATTTTTACCATGTTATCACAGATTACTACATCGCTTTCTATGCTTAGTATTGTCTTGCAGAGAGGCTGAAAGTGGGTTATAAAATGAAAGAAAAATGTTTTTTACCCTACTGCTCACTGAAAAATATGGAAATTTTCATTTTTATACCATCTGGATATAAATGGTACCATGCAGTAGTTAGATTTAGATCCCAGTTAATAACTCTGGTGACAGAGCGTTCCCTAAGGGAGTGAGGTTTAAACAGGAAAATGTCAATCACTCCATTCGGACAGCTCTAATTTGCTGGGTGATCTGATAGTATTTTAAGTGCTCCTCATTGGGAGGACCTGCTGTGCATGCTGCCCCCCTCCCCATCCATGCAAAGGGTCAAATCAATATGAAGTGAAAAGGGACAAAGACTGAAATGAATACTTGAATAATATATACTAAGTTTATTTTTTTAAAGAATACAAATGCAAGATACTAAAGGTGTTAAGAATTCCCAATGCTATCTCCACATAATCTGTGTTTGCTGGCTACTCAGGCTGCATTATTATTCCAGGTCTCTACTGCTGCACCTATGCCTCAGGATCAAAAGAAAATATGCTAGGAGGTAGTGATAGTTCACTGCTCCCTTTATTCTCTGGCCACACATCTACCTGCTGAGATTTCTCCCACTTCCCCCCGGCAGTAACAGAAGGCTCTAAAAAGAAGGTGGAAGTTCATGTCAAGGTTTCTGTGGATTATTTTAATGCATAATATCCAAAATAACAGAATTAACAGCTGCTGATACTTGAGAGAAAGGAACTCACAAGGTGGAGTTGCTTCACTAATTCCTGCCATGTATGAGTGCTAAGTGCTTCACTTATGCCCGATTCTTTGTGACCCTATGGTCCATAGCCCACCAGGCTGTTCTGTCCATGGAATTCACCAAGAAAGAATACTGTAGTGGGTAGCTATGTCCTCCTCCAGGGGATCCTCCCAAGCCAGGGACTGAACCTGAATCTCTTATGTCTAACTGCACTGGCAGGTGGGTTCTTTACCTCTAGTGCCACCTGGGAAGCCCTATTCCTGCCATAGTGATGTTGAAACACAAGCACTTAGGTTTTGCCTCAACTATCCCTTCCTATCCTGGAATGCAGCACAGTATCTAAAGAGAGTTAGTTGTGGCATCAAAGGCTGAGTGTGTAGTTACTAATGCACTCTATGAAGGTATTGTGTCCTTGCTACCTATACTACATGCGCCAGACTGGTTAAGAGAAATATGATGGAACTAAACTCAATATTTAAAAAATGAAGATCATGGCATCCAGTCCCATCACTTCAAGGCAAATAGATGGGGAAACAATGGAAACAGTGACAGACTATTTTCTTGGGCTCCAGAATCACTGCAGATGGGACTACAGCCATGAAATTAAAACACACTTTCTCCTTGGAAGGAAAGCTATGACCAACCAAGACAACATACTAAAAAGCAGAGACATTATTCTGCTGACAAAAGTCCATCTAGTCAAAGGTATGGTTTTTCCAGTAACTAATTATGGATGTGAGAGTTGGACCATAAAGAAGGCTGAGCACTGAAGAATTGATGCTTTTGAACTGTGGTGTTGGAGAAGGCTCTTGAGAGTCCCTTGGACTGCAAGGAGATCAAACCAGTCAATCCTAAAGGACATCAATCCTGGATATACATTAGAAGGACTGATGCTGAAACTCCAATACTTTGGCCATCTGATGCAAAGAGTCGAATTATTAGAAAAGACCCTGATGCTGGGAAAGACTGAAGGCAGAAGGAGAAGGGGACGACAGAGGATGAGATGGTGGGATGGCATCACTGACTTGATGGACGTGAGTTTGAGCAAGCTCTGGGAGCTGGTGAAGGACAGGGAAACCTGGCGTGCTGCATTCCATAGGGTCATAAAGAGTCAGACATGACTGAACGACTGAACAACAACAAAATGGGGTGAGGGTTAAGGCCCTTATAATAATGCAGAAAAGGAAAGATAAAAAGAAAGGGGATGGAGTCTTCTTCCCTGAGAGCATGCTCTCTTTAAGAAACCCATTGGAATGACTAAAAATTCTAAGGGTAATGAGTCCACATAAATCAGCGGTTTTCAACAGGAGGAAATCTCCCGTTACCGCCCCAGGATGTTTGGCAATGTTTAGAGACATTTTGCTTTCACAGCTTAAAGAGTGCTAGTGTCTATGTTAGAGAAATAGAGACCAAAACTGCCTGCCTTGGCCGGGCATGATATAACTGCTGGCATGAGTTGTGTCACAACAGGAGAGGCTTGATAGTAAACATGGGGCTGTCAACAAAACTAGCCGGGAGAATTCAGGAGGGCCAAAGAGAAGGAGGAAACACTGGTCCATAATTTGCCTTGCCAATCTCCTAAAAACTTTCAAGAATCCATCTTGTCTGTGAGATGCATGCACCACCAGGAAGGACTCTGAGTGGGGACCAAATTTGGGTATGAGCAAGATGACTGGCCAGGAACAACCAAGAAAGCTAATCCTATTACCATAAAACCTGAAGCTGCAAGCTCGGCATGGCAGAGCAGTTCTCCTGGGTTCCCTTACCCTGCTGCTCTCTTCTTGAGGGCCCCATCCCAGTAATATCTTCTGCTTTGCAAGTACATGTATCTCCTCAGACAATGCATTTCCAAGTGTTAGACAAGTGTCCACTTTTGGGCCCTGGATGGGGTCTCCCTTCTGGTAACAACTGGAGATCTGGGATGGTGCCAAACATCATACAATTCCCATGTAACAGAGTTAATCTGTGCAAAATGCCAGCAGTGCTGATATTGAGGAAGGAAAAAGGTGAAGTCACTTAGTCTTGTCCGACTCTTTGTGACCCCATGGACTATAACTCACCAGACTCCTCCATCCATGGAATTTTCCAGGCAAGAGTACTGGAGTGGGTTGCCATTCCTTCTCCAAGGGATCCTCTTGGCCCAGGGATCGAGCCTGGGTCTGTCACACTGCAGGCAGAGTCTGCAGGTAAAGCCTGGCTTTACCTTCTGAGCCACCAGGGAAGCCCCACTGATATTGAGGAACCCCATATGAAGAAATTCAGTATATAACCCTAGTATAAAGTAAGAAAGCTACACCAGGATAAAATTCTTCTAAAGAATAATTATATTCAAAAGAGATATTTCAGAAGGGTTAACACAGAAAATACCAAGCAAAAATGCATTTTTTTCTACCAAATGAATCTTTACTATATTGTAAAAAATACCTGGATATTTAAGTTTCACAGTTTTAATACCAAAATTTAATGTTTCAAGTCTTAGGGAAAGATAAAGAGATTACATTGACCTTGATTTTTATTTTTAATTTCCCATTTCCATGATGTAAATTTCAGTTCATATTTGAAACTCTCAACTGGCCTCAACTGACATGAAGGCTATGAAGTCTGTGAACAATTCCTTTTAATACTAAATATAGTTTGTGATTAAAATATAAATGATTATTAATTTAATAGAGAATTAAGCTTTATCAAAAGAGACTATTACATGGGAAAATAATCTCTCCCAATTTCTTTCAGCCATACTTCTTGTGGCTAAATAAAATACATGTACATTTTTAAGGTCAATTTTCTGACATACAGCTTTCTACTTTTACTTTCTAAGTTTTCCTTAAAAGGAAAACAAATTCGATTTCATGTCACTTTACTAACTGTAGCCACTCCTCGATAATTGCTACCATCTACTGTGAGGTGTCTGGATGGCATCACTGACTTGATGGACGTGAGTTTGCGTGAACTCCGGGAGTTGGTGATGGACAGGGAGCCCTGGTGTACCGCGATTCATGGGGTTGCAAAGAGTCGGACATGACTGAGCGACTGAACTGAACTAAACTGTGACTGTAAATATCTAAATAGAAATATTTAAGTAAAAAGAAACAGCCACTCTCAAGAAAAATGGGTCAAGACAACACTGACATTCTCAAGTGGATAATTAGGTTAATTTTCTGGATCATTCAAGCTCAAATTAAAATCTGAATAAAACATTCAATTTAAACAACACTTATTTAGCACCTGTACTGTACAAATAATGCATAATATGCTCTAGAGGATCAAGAGATGATCAAGGCAGTTTTGCCCGTTACAACTCTAGAGAAAGAATGCCATGTTTGAAACTCAGCTTTATGTTTAAGTTCATATTATTTAACTTCTCCCTACTTCAATTTCATCATTTGTAAAATGTTAAGAGTTATTGTACCTATGTTTTTCAGGAGTCTGAAATGCTTAAAGCAGTTCTTGGGTCAGTAAGCCATCACAAAAATATTAGCTATTTTTAAGTACACTTCTGAGAGGAAAGGACTTCTAGATTGACAGATCAGCATGAGTAAAAATGTAGAAACAGGAAAATGCAATATATGTTGAGGAATGATAAATGGTTTAGTAAACTTGTACTAATGGGAGTGATTGGAAGATACAGTCAATTTTAATGAGAAAAACCAACTATGCCCAAAATCCTGAGGGGTTTGAATGTCATACTGATAAATGCAGATTTGTGAGGGGTGGGGGAGGATGATCAGAGTTGAATAGGACCTTCATTTACCTGAGTTTTAAAAGCAACTCTAACGGCAATGTGAAGTCTGAATTGGAGGGCAAAAAATTAAAGGATGGAGAAGAATTTAGAAATTTTATATAGCAATCCCACTCCTGGACTTATCTCTAGAAAAGATGAAAACTCTAATTTGAAAAGTTACATGTGCCCCAATGTTCATAGCAGTCCTATTTAAAATAGCTAAGACATCAGTTCAGTTCAGTTGCTCAGTCATGTCCAGCTCTTTGTGATACCATGTACTGCAGCAAGCCAGACTTCCCTGTCCGTCACTAACTCCCCGAATTTACTCAAACTCATGTCCATTGAGTCGGTGATGACATTAAACCATATCATTCACTGTTGTCCACGTGTCCTCCTTCATTCAATCTCTTCCAGCATCAGGGTCTTTTCTAATGAGTCACTTCTTCACATCAGGTGGCCAAAGTATTGAAGCTTCAGCATCACTCTTTCCAATGAATATTCAGGACTGATTTCCATTAGGATGGGTTGGCTGGATCGCCTTGCTGTCCAAGGGACTCTCAAGAGTCTTCTCCATTACCACAGGTCAAAAATATAAATCCTTCAGTGCTCAGCTTTCTTTATGGTCCAACTGTCACATCCATACATGACTACTGGAAAAACCATAACTTTGACTATACAAACCTTTGTTAGCAAAGTAATGTCTCTGCTTTTTAATACACTGTCTAGGTTCATCATAGCTTTTCTTCCAAAAAAAAAAAAAGCATCTTATAATTTCATGACTACAGTCACAAACTGCAGTGAATTTGGAGCCAAAAAAATAAATAAATAAACTCTGTCACTATTTCCTTTCTTCCATCTATTTGCCATGAAGTGATGGGACTGGTTGCCATGATCTTCATTTTTTGAACATCAAGTTTTAAGTCAGATTTTTTTTTTACTCTCCTCTTTCACTTTCTTCAAGAGACTCTTTAAGTTCTCTTCACTTTCTGGAATAAGGTTGTTGTTACCTGCATATCTGTGGTTATTGATATTTCTCCCAGCAATCTTGATTCCAACTTGTGCTTCATCCAGAGTGGCATTTTGTGTGATGGATTCCACATATAAGTTAAATAAGTTGAGTGATAATATACAACCTTGAAGTACTCCTTTCCCAAATTGGAATCAGCTCATTGTTCCATGTCCAGTTCTAACTGTTGCTTCTTGACCTGCATATAGATTTCTCAGGAGGCAGGTCAGGTAGTCTGGTATTCCCATCTCTTTCAGAATTTTCCACAGTTTGTTGTTATCCACTCAGTCAAAGGCTTTGGCATAGTCAAGAAAGCAGAAGTCAATATTTTTCTGGAACTCTCTTGCTTTTTTGATGATCCAACTGATATGTTTGCAATTTGATCTCTGGTTCCACTGAGTTTTCTAAATCCAGCTTGAACATATGGAAGTTCACGGTTCATGTACTGTTGAAGCCTGGCTTGGAGAATTTTGAGCATTACTTTGCTAGCATGTGAGATGAGTACAATTGTGTGGTAGTTTGAGCATTCTTTGACATTGCCTTTCTTAGGGATTGGAATGAAAACTGACCTTTCCAGTCCTGTGGCCATTGCTGAGTTTTCCAGGTTTGCTGGCATACTGAGTGCAGCACTTTCACAGCATCATCTTTTAGGATTTGAAATAGCTTAACTGGAATTAATCACCTCCACTAGCTTTGTTCATAGTGATGCTTCCTAAGGCCCACTTGACTTCACATTCCAGCATGTCTGGCTCTAGCTGAGTGATCACACCATCGTGATTATCTGGGTTGTGAAGATATTTTTTGTATAGTTTTTCTGTGTATTCTTGCCTCCTCTTCTTAATATCTTCTGCTTTTGTTAGGTCCATACCATTTCTGTCCTTTATTGTGCTCATCTTTGCATGAAAAGTTCCCTTGGTATCTCTAATTTTCTTGATGAGATCTCTAGTCTTTCCCATTCTATTGTTTTTCTCTATTTCTTTGCAATGATCACTGAGGAAGGCTTTCTTATCTCTCCCTGCTATTTTTTGGAATTTTCATTCAAATGGGCATAACATTCCTTTTTTCCTTTGCCTTTTGTTTCTCTACTTTTCATATCTATTTGTAAGGCCTCTTCAGACAACCATTTTGCCTTTTTGCATTTTTTCTTTCTTGGAGATGGTCTTGATTACTGCTTCCTGTATAATGTCATGAACTTGTGTCCATAGTTCTTCAGATCTTGGTTTACATGGAAGCCAAGACATAGAAGTATCCTAAATGTCCATCAACAGTGAATGGATAAAGAAGATGTGATTTGTGTATATATATATATAATGGAATATTACTCAAGTCATAAAAAGAAGGAAATATTGCCATTTGAAGCAACATAGAAAAAAGTAGAGACTATCAAACTAACTGAAATAAGGCACACAGAGAAAGATAAACACATATGATATCACTTGTATGTGTAGTCTAAAATATGATATAAATGAACTTACTTACAAAACAGAAATAGATCTATGGACAGAAAATAAACTTATGGTTACCAAAGGGGAATAGGAGCAGGGACAAATTAGGTGGTTGGGTTTAACAGTTACACACTAGTATATATAAAATAAACAAGGAACTACTATATATAACAGGGAAGTACATTCAATATCTTGTAATAACCTATAGTGGAAAAAAATCTGCAAAAGTGTATATATATATGCATAATGGAATCACTGTGCTGTATATCTGAAACATTGTAAATCAAACATATTTCAATTTTATAAGATCTTTTTTAAAAAATAGAAATTGTTTCCACAAATCACATAGCAGATACTAATGTGTGATTTCAAATAATGGAATGGAGAAGAGAAAGAGTAGATAATGGAGATATCATAGTAGAAAAAATGAACCAAATTTTTTTTTTTTTTTTTTTTTTGTGAAAGTTGTGTGGGAGGGAGAGTAAGCCACCTGTACTGTTTAGTTTCTTTTCACCAATTTGCAATTCTATTTTATCAAAAAATATTTAATGGTAACTCTCCAAAGTTATATTGATTTGTTCTTGCTCTCAAAAAGTTTATGCAAAACTCTGTCTGATTGTTTGGATAAATACTATGTTGTTTTTTTTTTTTCCCATGTTTCACTTCTAAGAAAATATTTTTGAAAAACTGCCAATTGGTCTCTCTCTTCAATCTTATGGCACAAGTGAGCCTTGCCCTGTTGGCTCCTGGCTGGTTAGTGGCTATAAGAAAAGATAAACAATGCTTCACTAAGTTATAGATGAAGTGATTTTAAAATGGAACATTAAAGAAGATACCCAGAAACTTATGAAATATAACTAATAACATATAATCGTAAGCCAAATCCAATATTTTATGCATTAAAGTTTACTTTATGACAGATGCCTTCCTAACTAACTGGAGATTTGGGACTTTCAAGCCAATATTTTACATGAGAAACAAGTTTGCTTCAGGCATAGTAATTTTACTGCATACCATTATAAATTTTTATTATCCTAAGTAAGAAGAAATATGATCAAAACAATTCTATGATCAATGAAGCCTAAAATACAAGCAGGAAAGAATGTTCCACTGCTCACTTGACAAAAATCAAGTCCACTAGGAAGTTTCATGTTATAAAGAATAGCCATGGCTCATGAATATTATTGGGTTTTTCTATGGCTACTATACTTACTAATAAAATCTTTGAAAAAACTACAATTTAAAGTCTGCATCAATAAAGCAGAATGCTGTAGTCTCAATGGTGGTCTAAAAGTTCCCACAAGTCAATCAGCAAAAGGTCAACACCTCAACATGAAAAAGAAATGCTATTTTATAACATGAAAATTCTAATGACAAAAATCAACGTTTCTACCCTATCAGACTGACAAAGAAAAAACAAACATAATAAAATATTTGGTTGGGGAAGAGATACTCTCTTGCACTATATATGGCATGAAAGTTGGTAACAATTTTTGAGGCCAATTTGGCAATATCCATCAAATTTAAAAGGTACATAACTCTCTAGGGTATTTATTTGTCCTAGCAGTACTTTCCAAATAGGGTACCAGGATGTTTAGTGCATGATTATAACACCAAGTGCCTGGAAGCAATTTATATGTCCATCAACTAAGGGACTATTATGTCTACCATGGCACCTCATTCAATAGCATAAAAAACAAGCATTAAAAAAGATGAGGTTATTCTGTATACACTGATATGAAATAACTCATAAAATACATTGTCTACAGACAGAAAAACAAGGTACATATTTTTTTGTACAGAAAGCAAATATTAGTATAAAAAATGAATGAATAATTTCATATATGTTTGTATTTCAATAAAATATTTCTTAATGGAGTTACAAAAGAATCAGCAAGAGGAATTATGTTTCAGATGTTAAGTTGCATACTAGCTGACAGAGAGAGGAGGGCTTGATACTCATGATATAAACTTACGTCCATTTGAATTATGTATCATTTACCTGACTTTCTCTTTCAAAACACATGTTAAAACACAATGTTTATGAAAACACAAAGCAATAATAACTGCTGCTTTTCTGGCTTCATTGTAAATGTAGACTGCTACAAATAAAAGTTTTTAATTGTCCTCAGATCTCAAGGGAGTGTCTGTCTCTCTCTCTCTCTTGGTCACTCTCCTTCTCTTCCAAAAGTGCAAAAAAAAAAAAAAAAAAAACTGTTTTATTCTCACACTGTGAATTTATATGCCTATAACTCTTTTCATATCTGGACATTCTGTTAAGCTCTTAAAAAAAAAAAATCCTCAACCATAGCACAGTACCCATAAGAAGATCCTCAACAAATGTTTTAGACACAGAGAGATATATTATACAAAGGAAAAGATACTTGATTATTACTGAGTTCACTTCAAGGTGAAAAGGACAATACTAAGACTTAATCAAATCACATGTATGAGAAATTCGAGATTTATGGAAGGAGAGAGTTCTGAAACTTCAAATGACTATTATCATATGTGCATATAGGCTAAGTCGCTTCAGTCGTGTCCAACTCTTTGTGACCCCATGGACTGTGGTCCACCAGGCTCTTCTGTCCATGAAATTCTCCAGGCAAGAATACTGGAGTGGGTTGCCAGGCCCTCCTTCAGGGAATCTTCCCGACCCAGGGATCAAACCTGGATTCCCTCCATCTCCTGCATTGGCATGAGGATTCTTTAACACTAGCACCACCTGGGAAGCCCCATATTATATATTGGCATACATAAATATTATATATATATATATAAGTATAAGTATACATAACAGATAAATAGATGGATGCTAAGAGTGTTTTGTGAGGTGCTTTAATGCTTTAAGAATATTATCTCTAACTTTTTACATTTTACATAACTAGTTTAACTATAATTTGAAAATGTACATGCACCCAATATTCATAGCAGCCAGTGTCTATAAATGCCATGACATGGAAGCTCCTACATGTACATGTATTTTGTTAGAATATTTATAGTTGCACAAGGAAATGGGAATCATAATGGGTAAACAGCAATTCAGTAAAAACTAACTGGTAGTATTATATAGATTTTGTAGCACCAATAATTTTGTAAATAAAATGGCTATAATGTGAAATTCAAAATATGCTTTTATAGGTGTGAATGGAACAAGGCTGAGAATAGCAATAAGTGTCAATTTTCTGGATTTGTTCAAATGCACGGTCCTGAAAAGACATTAAGTAATTTACTTAAAATGCACAACATATTTTAAAAAAATAGAAAGTCAGCAAATGGATTGATAACTTTCAGTTTGCTAGGGTAAAATTGTCTGAATTTAATGACAAATTTTTCCTGGAGTATCTAAAGAATTTAACAGCAGCCTATAGATTGTTATATTGATGCATCTGGAAAACATAAGCTGTCATTCTAGATTCTCCTTTCATTCTTAATAAAACTTTCCTGCACATGATTCAGAGTTCTAATTTAACTTTGTAAAGACATGATTACCACTGGGATTTGAATAATGATGTCTCTTTTCAGACTAACCGAAATTGCAGGAGCCCAAATTCTGCTTGGGTTGCCTGTTTGGGGTTTTGCTTATTTGTTTAATATGTCTTTAAAAACAATACCCACAGACATATTTTTATTTTTCTATTATGTGTTTCCTCCTTTAAGTCTCCATCCAAAAGTAAACATAATTTCATACCAAAATACTTGAGAATGTTAGTTCTCTGAAGTTAGAAATTATGACCAAAATATTTATGAGAACCACTGAGATTTAAGCTCAGTGTGTAAAATACTCTTAAAGCCATCTCCTAAAATAAATGACAGATTTTTATATTTTGTTTTTGAACAACATTCCACAATAGTATACTTTGTTTAATTGATTTACCATAAATAGAATATTTCTGCAATTTGGCAAAAAAGGTAAATTAAAAGTTATATTTGAAGAAAGAGTGACTATTCAAATTTAGAATATTTTTGGAGTCAGATTTCAAAAAATAAAACTCAACTTTTATGAGTGTACATTTATGATAGTAGAGAGAACAGCACAAGCTGGAATCAAGATTGCAGGGAGAAATATCAACATCAGATATGCAGATGATACCACTCTAATAGAAGAAAGCAAAGAGGAACTGAAGAGTCTCTTGATGAAAGTGAAAGAGGAGAGTGAAAATGTTGGCGTAAAACTCAATATTCAGAAAACTAACATCATGGCATCTGGTCACATCACTTCATGGCAAGTAGATGGGGAAACAATGGAAACAGTGACTGACTTTCTTTTCTTGGGCTCCAATATCACTGCAGATGGTGACTGCAGCCATGAAATAAAAAGACAATTGCTCCTAGGAAGAAAAGATGACAAACCAAGAGAGCATACTAAAAAGCAGAGACATTAGTTTGCCGACAAAGGTTCATCTAGTCAAAGCTACGGTTTTTCCAGTAGGCGTGTTATGGATGTGAGAGTTGGACTATAAAGAAAGCTGAGCACCGAAGAATTGATGCTTTTGAACTGTGATGTTGGAGAAGACTCTTGAGAGTCCCTTGGATTACAAGGAGATCAAACCAGTTAATCTAAAGGAAATCAGTCCTGAATAGTCATTGGAAGGACTGATGCTGAAGCTGAAGCTCCAATATTTTGGCACCTGATGTAAAGAAATGATTCATTGAAAAAGACCCTGATGCTGGGAAAGACCAAAGGCGGCAGGAGAAGGGGATGACAGAGGATGAGATGGTTGGATATCATCACCAACTCAGTGGAAATGATTTTGAGCAAGCTCTGGGAATTGGTCGAAGCTTGGCGTGCTGCAATCCATGGGGTCGCAATGAGTTGGACACAACTGAGCAACTGAGCTGAACTAAACTGAAGGCATGAGGGCAGGCCGACCCCAAAGCAGAGGACTCAGTCTGTCTTGGCTCCCTCTTTTTATGTTTTGTCTGCTCCCCTTTGGAGCCTGCCCTATACAAATTGGGGCTAGCCAGGAAGTGGGTGTGGACTAAACTAATTTGAGAGAGGTCTTAGGTGAAACTGAACCTGCTGTCATCTTGATACTGGACTTTCAGACTTTAGAATGGTTAGAAAATGGATTTCTGTTGTTTAAGCCACCTAATCTATGGGATTTTGTTATGACAGCTCCAACTAATTTAATATGTCTTTTTCATGGTTTTTTTTTTTCTATTTCAGAATTTAGCCTCAGTTCAGTTCAGTTCAGTTGCCCAGTCATGTCCGACTCTGCAACCTCATGAATTGAAGCATGGCAGGCCTCCCTGTCCATCACCAACTCCCGGAGTTCACTCAGAATCATGTCCATGGAGTGGATGATGCCATCCAGCCATCTCATCCTCTGCATCCCCTTCTCCTCCTTTCCCCAATCACTCCCAGCATCAGAATCTTTTCCAGTGAGTCAACTCTTCGCATGAGGTGGCCAAAGTACTGGAATTTCAGCTTTAGCATCATTCCTTCCAAGGAACACCCACGACTGATCTCCTTTAGAATGGACTGGTTGGATCTCCTTGCAGTCCAAGGGACTCTCAAGAGTCTTGTCCAACACCACAGTTCAAAAGTATCAATTATTCAGCGCTCAGCTTTCTTCACAGTCCAACTCTCACATCCATACATGACCACTGGAAAAATCATAGCCTTGACTAGATGGACCTTTGTTGGCAAAGTAATGTCTTTGCTTTTGAATATGCTATCTAGGTTGGTCATAACTTTTCTTCCAAGGAGTAAGCGTCTTTAATTTCATGGCTGCAGTCACCATCTGCAGTGATTTTGGAGCCCCAAAATATAAAGTCTGACACTGTTTCCACTGTTTCCCATCTATTTCCCATGAAGTGATGGGACCAGATGCCATGATCTTTGTTTTCTGAATGTTGAGCTTTAGGCCAACTTTTTCACTCTCCTCTTTCACTTTCATCAAGAGGCTTTTTAATTCCTCTTCACTTTCTGCCATAAGAATGCTGTCATGTGCATATCTGAGGTTATTGAAATTTCTCCTGGAAATCTTGATTCCAGCTTGTGCTCCTTCCAGCCCAGCATACTAAAATATATGTACCCGGAATTCAATGCATAGTAACAAAAAAAGATTGTATCTTTAAGAAAATTTTAAATGATTCCAAATCAGTTTCAAATTCATTCAATTCAGAATGAATTCCAAATTAATTCATTAAATTAATCCCATTTAATCTAATGCTTAATTTCTTACCCTCCTGTATCTTTTTCAAGATACTGGTTCAGGAGAAGATGCCTTACTATTATGTCAATATCAGAACTATGTGCATTTGGTTTGGGTTCTTGCTGTACATGTTCCTGAAAACAGTAAGTGACTACCTGAGGTCTGGACCATGAGTTGTTTCTCTGTGAAACTTTCTGACTATATTGATTTTTGTCTGCTGTAGTGTTCTCAGAATAAATTGTGTACACTGAGGCCATACTTAAATTTATCTAGACTGCTGGCCGGTGCAATCTGAAATGGCCAAATAGTCTTGCTTTGCTCTTTCCTGAGCAGAATGACTTGTCCTCCAGGATAGCAGCATGTGGCCTCTTAGCTGAGATAGGATCTCCTTGCTTATAATCAGGGTACTGGGTTCAACCTAGTATCTACCTGAGAGTCATGGAGAACTGAGAGGAAAGAATGTGTCTGCCCTTTCCCATCTAGGTTTCCTCAACCTGTTTCCACTGAGTATTCAGGGCACCTCCATTGATCAGAAATAAAAAGGTTAAAAGCATTTTCAGCCCTAAGTTTTCAGAATTGTTTTAATAAACCATGAAATATCAGCTTTCTCCTTTATATTTTCCCCTAAAATCAACCTAGCATGTAGAATGCATGCTTCTATGTATACATCACTCTTCTGCCCTTTGAAAACTAGTTTTCTTCATGTCCACTTTCTGAATTGCTACACTCCTCTATAGCATACATTATGCAGTATAGCTGGTGTGGAGGGATGGAAGGGACATAAGATTTTTGTTTTGCATATTCTCCTACCTGAATATTTATTTGGTAAAACTAGTGTTTACATGTTTGTGGGAGCTTGGAGAATAAGGATAATGTGAAAGATGTTTATGAGAATGTGAGGAGAAAGGTAGATCTCATCACTCTGTTTCATTTGTTTTGAAACAAGTAAATATTTCATAGTAAGTGTTTATGAAATGAATAATGATTAATAAGGACTAAATTAACTTCTAATTATCACAAAATAATTTTATTGGGAAACTTAAAAATTCCCACCAACATATATGTAGAACTTACTTGCAAAATATAATTGTTGTAAAAATTCTGGACAAACTTGATTGAGTGATATATTTCTGTGATCTTTATTTTCATTAATGTTTTGTTTTAGATCTTGCTTCTCCTCTTGGAATATATTTTATTTCTATGCCCTGATTCATCCAACCTGAATCTAATAAATATGGAACATCTTATGGTTCAGAACACACTAAGATATTGAAATATCCTTTCAGAAAAAAAAAAAAATGCCCCTTTCCATTCTCAAAGTAAAAACACCCACTTTAGGTCTTTAAGGTTAAATTTATCTCTGCATTTTTCACATTCAATGTGCTTAACATATCTGTGATTTATCAGTTGAGAAAATATTCAGATTTAGTTTTTATTTTCAACTGAATCTGAAATCATAATTGATTCAATCTTCATTTTACTTATTAATGATTTGTAAATGTACACCTAGAGTTTTATGATTCTACTTTAATTTTTGACAATTTGATTCCTTCCCTATTAATTTTTACATTTCATAAATGTAACTGACATATACAACTTAGGCATTATTTACTCTACTGTGAAGTTATTTGTGTGAAATATCTTATGTAAAAACCAAAGCAAGAATAAAAATGTGAAGAGAGTCACCCCTACTTATATAACAAGTTGAAAATTTGCATGATCTATTTTATTTCTTGCTTCTAAGAAGTGATAAGGGGGAAAAAATGTCAACAAGTACATTTCCATGAGGTATAACATAAGTTGGAGGATCACTGAAAAAGATAATAATATAACACTTGTTCATCTGTTAAATAGTAGGCAACACTACAATTTAAATCATAGAGAATCACAATAACCTTCCAGCTAAGGTAGCATTCCTAAATCATTTTTGCTAACACATTACTTCAATTCAAAATATTAAAAATAAATATACTTCTGTTTTACAAGATGACTTTTTTTACTTACAGCTTAGAAGGATGTGTTAAGCTATGATTTTAGAAAATCTTAATGTGGTTCCACATTTTAAACATCACATATATGACATAAATTCTGACTTTAAAAAATGTAAATATAGATGAGCTATCATTAGAGGTTCTATTCAGCTTTTTCCCCTATAACTCTGAAAATTAATCAGTCCTAAATAATGAGGACCAAACAAATTAAGCATAATATTGAAGTAGATATATTAACAACTAAATATAAAGAGACTTCAAACATATATAAATATCCAGAATTAATCTGAGTTTTATCACTGGAAACAAAGTGGAGACTAACATATTATGAAAGAGAACTTGACTTTAAATATGCCAATCTTACCTTGAAATTAATACACACAAATATTCCATCTTGCTTTTTATCCACCCTACTTTTTTTTTACCGAAAGGGCACACCCATTTTTCAGTATAAGATTCAACTAGGAAACTATTTTAAAAACTGTTCTAAGACCCACTTTCCTTCTCCAGGGGATCTTCCTGACCCATGGATCAAACCCAGGTCTGCCACATTAGGCAGACGCTTTAACCTCTGAGCCACCAGGGAAGACCCTAAGACCCACAAGACAGATCAAATATTGAGAAAATATAAACTTTTAAAATGAACTGAAAGAGCATAGTTCTTCACCATTATACAGAAAACAACCAAGAATAAAAGTTAACAGGACACCAAGATGTAAAAGATTTACTGAAATGATGCCTGTCTTAATGAACAGTTGACTAGCTGTACACTAGCCTCAAGGAACAGATAATTTGGAAGTTAGTGCAGACTTATATGTGTGCATACATGTGTTCATACTCAGTCTTTGTGACCCCACAGGCTGCGGCCCACCAGACTCATCTATCCATGAGATTTTCCTGGCTGGTAAGAATACTGGAATGAGCTGCCATTTTCTCCTCCAGGAGATCTTCCCCACCCAAAGACTGAACTCACGTCTCTTGCATCTTCTGCAAGGCAGATGGATGCTTTACCACTGAGCCACCAGGGAAGCCCACAGTTTCATAGCCCAAGGCCTAAAACTAGTATGCCATTAGATATTAATAATTAAGAGCAAGTTCAAAATGCCTTATTTGGAATAGTAAATAATTATTTACATAAATCATTTCTTGAAAGTGAAAGTGAGAGTCACTCAGTCATGCCCTACTCTTTGCAACCCCATGGACTATACAGTCCATAGAATACTCCAGGCCAGAATACTGGAGTGGGTAGCCTTTCCCTTTTCCAGTGGATCTTCCCAACCCAGGGATCAAACCCAGGTCTCCTGAATTGCAGATGGATTCTTTACCAACTGAGCTATGAGGGAAGCCCCACAATCACTTCTTAAGGTAGAGTCCAAAGATTCTCCTTGGAAGAAAAGTTATTATCAACCTAGACAGCTTATTAAAAAGCAGACATTACTTTGCCAACAAAAGTCTGTCTAGTTAAAGCTATTGTTTTTCCATTAGTCATGTATGTATGTGACAGTTGGACTATAAAGAAAGCTGAGCACTGAAGAACTGATGCTTTTGAACTGTGGTGTTGGAGAAGACTCTTGAGAGTCCCTTGGACTGAGAGGAGATGCAACCAGTCAATCAATCTTAAAGGAAATCAGTCCTGAATATTAATTGGAAGAACTGATGCTAAAGCTGAAACTTCAATACTGTGGCCACCTGATGTGAAGAGCTGACTCATTTGAAAAGACCCTGATGCTGGGAAAAATTAAAGGCAGGAGGAGAAGTGGATGACCAAGGATGATATGGTTGGATGCCATCACCGACTCAATGGTCATGAGTTTGAGTAAACTCCAGGAGCTGGTGACAGACAGGGAGGCCTGGCATGCTGCAGTCCATGGGATTTCTGAGTTAGACATGACTGAGCAACTGAACTGAAAGATTAAAAAAATATTTATTTTCCTCAAGTTCTGGAATTAGAAAGCAGACTAAACCCCTAAAATAGATAACAAATATTTACACCTAATTAACTCTCTCTCTCTTCTCACATACACACCTTCAGCTCTGTTCTTATATATTCAGAAGTTCACATGTGATATGACTCACTTGAACTTTAACATCAGTTATGGCAGAAAAGTTATACTGGACTAGTTTCCTCATAGTAAACAACCATTAAACTAGAAAAAATATTTACTACAGCCTGGGTTAAAATTAGAAAACAATGGTCTAGAAGGCAATGGCACCCCACTCCAGTACTCTTGCCTGGAAAATCCCATGGACGGAGGAGCCTGGTAGGCTGCAGTCCATGGGGTCGCTAAGGGTCGGATACGACTGAGAGACTTCACTTTAACTTTTCACTTTCATGCATTGGAGAAGGAAATGGCAACCCACTCCAGTGTTCTTGCTTGGAGAATCCCAGGGATAGGGGAGCCTGGTGGGCTGCCGGCTATGGTATCTCACAGAGTCGGACACGTGTGAAGCGACTTAGCAGCAGCTACTCTACTAACTATAAGTAATGAGCAGAAACTATCTTGATCCTGGATCATTGCTGACCCTATACATATGGAGGAAGGGCAGAGTCACTGGCCCTCAAATCTGAGACCCAGTTAGATAAACACAACCTGTTTTTGAGGTTGATAGAGGATAACAGAGCATGTCAATTCTGAATCCATCCCCAGACTAGCAAATAACAGTAACAAGTAACAGAAGTTTATCCCTGAAAGCAGGAATGAGTACCTGGAAAGATACTCTCTTTGAGCCAGGAAATCACAAGAATAACCTAAATCTGAGCGAAGAATAGAAACACTTAAAACATTTCCATTAGCCCAGCCCCACAATAAGGATGGATAACACCTGAGGAATTTGAAGCCAGTAGCGTAATAATTCTAATAACAACAGTAAAGCACAAACACAGCTTGATTCATGACTATATTGACAAAATGTTTCACACTGCAGTTCTAGCAAAGGAAACATATCCATAAGTTCTGTGATCTAATGCAGAGCATGGTGCCAGTAATTAATAATAAAGTTTTATATACATAAAACTTGCTGACATAGTAGACCTTAAGTGTCCTTACTACATATACAGACAAAGGTAAATATGTGAGTTGATGGATAGTTTAATTAGGTTGATTGGGAAAATCATCTCACAATGTACACATATATTGAAACATAATGCTGCATACCTTAAATGCATATAATGTATATGAATATATTTGTCAGTTATATAATGACAATAAAGTTGGGAGGAAATTCCCATTTTGAGGGCTACACATTAATTCTGTCTCTTAATCTACAGGTGATTTAGATTTTTTATCCAAAAAGTGTGCAACAAAGGAACTAAGAGAGAACATAAGGGACAAAATAGACAAAGGAGCCAACAGATGTAAGCTCCAATATGACCTAGGCGTTGGAACTTTCAGACAGAGAATTTAAAATAACATGATTAATATGTCAAAGGCTATAATGGAAAGGGTGGACAACATGCAAAAACAGATCGGTAATATATTAAAAAAAATGGGAACTGTAAGTAACAATCAAAACGACATGATATAAAGTAATAACAGAGATGAAAACTGTCTTCAATGGGATTATCACTGTCTTCAATGAAACTGACACCGAACCTTGCAAGAACTTGAAGATAAGGAAATAGAAACTTGAACTGAACACAAAGTAAAAGCAATGTGAAAGTAAAAATTAAAGAAGATAGCATCAAGATCTTTGGGAAAATATCAAATAGTAACACACATGTAATTGAAATCTCTGACAGAAATAAAAGGGGTAACAGGGAGCAATACATATATGAAGAGATGTCAGTCAAGAATTTTCTGAAAACTAATGAAAGGCATCAAGTCACATGTCCAAGATGCACAGAAAACAAATGAAATGTAAATATAAGCAAAGAAACAACTACTCGCAGAACATCCTATATTAAACCTGCTAGAAACAAATAGTAAAGAAAAAAAAATCTTAAAGTATAGTGAAGGAAAAAAAAATATATAATGCATATTGAGAAATACAGGTAAAAATTAAAGCAGATTCTTTTTCAGAAATCATGGAAACAAGAAGGCAATGAAAGGAAGCCTGAGGGGATTCTTCTCAGATATTTGTTAATACTAGGAGAAATTGGCAGAGCTACTGCTGGTAAAAGTGAAAGTGAAAGTGAAGTCGCTCAGTCGTGTCCAACTCTTTGTGACCCCATGGACTGTAGACTACCAGGCTCCTCCATCCGTGGGATTCTCCAGGCAAGAGTACTGGATTGGGTTGCCATTTCCTTCTCCAGGAGATTTTCCCAACCCAGGGATCAAACAAAGGTCTCCTGCATTGCAGGCAGATGCTTTACCATCTGAGCCACGAGGGAAGATATTTGGGGCCTCCCTACCCCTGCAGAGCTCCCGCTGGTGAATCTCATGGTATTGGAGGGTCTACCCCTGTGGTCTTAGGTTTTTAAGCTCAGAGTTGTCCACACTGAGCCTCCAGCAGTCTTTCAATTACAGTTCAGCTTTTCCTGCCTGACATTGGTTCCCAGGGTCTTGACCTGTGAATCTCACTCTGGTTCAACCAGGATGGACTCAAAGCTAATCTTGTTTTGCCTCTGCCTGATACCAGTGATGTTCTGGAGCTGACTTGCTCTGCCTGCCAAGACTCAGTTCCATGTTCCATTCCAAGAACCAAGATTCTCTTCCCAATTCTGTGTTCAATGACACACTGCTGGGAGTTTGCAGACAACCATGGTGGGAGTATTTACATCATGGAAATTGGCAAATGCTACAAATCAACCCTTCTCCCCTACATCCACTTCTTTGCTGGAAGAGCCTGTTGTTAAGGAATTACCAGACACCTGCTGCTACAACTCTCACCCCCCTATTAGATTCTTTTGGAACATTGTATTATTTTGTTTCAGTGTGTACACCTAAAATGCTATAATTTTTTAAAAATAAAACCATAATTCCCTTGTCATATATTAAAAAGTTAATACTAATTTTAAAAATATTGTCAAATAGACATTTGTTCAAATTTCCCTAATTAAACAACAACAACAAAGGTATTCAAGTATTGGAAAAAAAAAAGTCATTCAAGTATTGGAAAAGGGGTAACCTACAATTCTGTATAAAAGTGAAAAGTTAAAAGATACAAAAAAAAAATGTGTATGAAAATCAGCAACCCCAATACAACCAAACAAAAAATGAGTAGTTTTATTTTCTTAAAAAAAAGTATAATTCCAAAGCAATGTGCTCAAACTGAATATTTTTAAGTATGAAATTTACAAATATTTAAGAAACATTATAAATGTGAAATAAGGCAAATGCTATGAGAAAATATATATGAAATACATATTTTTATTTATAACAGACATGGTTTCAAGGAGGCTTAGAAAAGCTTAACTTAATAGACATAAATGATTGTTTACTTTTCATTTTCACTAAAATCAACAAGCTCAATTAATATGTTTGCATCATTTCACTCTTGCTCTGTATCCACAAGTTTATTTCATCTATCAACTTCTTTTTGGTGGATACAAGCATGTGCTGACTTATCTATTTTGAAGCAATTGTTTTATGAGAAGCCCTCACAAGATCCATGAGTAATTATGGATATTATTATTAGTGAATCAAATAGATAGCAAATATATGGCTATCTGCCACTGATCAAGAATTAAACATAGGGAACAGAGATGTCGTTATATAATTTCAGATAGTATATTAAATATTTGGAAAAAGATATTCAAAATAGAGCTTTAATATCTGAGGCTGCTGCTGCTGCTGCTAAGTCGTTTCAGTCGTGTCCGACTCTGTGCGACCCCATAGACAGCAGCCCACCAGGCTCCCCCGTCCCTGGGATTCTCCAGGCAAGAACACTAGAGTGGGTTGCCATTTCCTTCTCCAATGCATGAAAGTGAAAAGTGAAAGTGAAGTCACTCAGTTGTGTCTGACTCTTCACGACCCCTTGGACTGCAGCCTACCAGGCCCCTCTGCCCATGGGATTTTCCAGGCAAGAGTACTGGAGTGGGGTGCCATTGCCTTCTCCATCATATCTGAGGAGAGAATCACAAATTGTGCATGCATGTGAAATGCATTAAACTCCTGGCAGATTGCTGTTAAATAAGAGCCCAAATTGTTACTCACATCAGTATACATACCAATTTCCATTGTCTGTTAATAAACAATACTCATTTAGTAGAGTTAATTGACATTTGGTTGTAGAGTTATTCTTATTTGCTTCATGTCAAAGCCTTTCAAATTCAGATGAATTGATGAAAACAGTTCATAATACTAGCCTTGTTCACATATAAATATTTTTCCTTCCATGAGTAACAAACTTAAATCAACCTCTCCTCAAGAAAAACAAAGAGATAAAATTTTACTAACAGTGGGCTAATTTTCCTTTGTCTATAGCAGTTTCAAAGTCCTCTAAATTAAGAACTCAAAGTTTCATTTTTAATACTATGTGAGTGAAGTTGCTCAGTCGTGTCCGACAGTTTGCGACCCCATGGACTGTAGACTAAGAGGCTCCTCTGTCCATGGGATTTTCCAGGCAAGAGTACTGGAGTGTGTTGCCATTTCCTTCTCCAGGGGATCTTTCCAACACAGGGATCGAACCTGGGTCTCCCTTATTACAGGCAGATGCTTTACCGTCTGAGCTACCAAGGAACCCCTTTAATACTATATATGTACATACATAAAAGACATTCAAATAAAAGGATTTCATTTTAAGAAAGAAGAAAAATTAATTGATCTGGGAAGGAAACAAACTAGGTAACATATGCTTTTAACTAAGCAAAATAAAATAGTTCTCTAATGATATGTTTGATGCCCCTCCCTTGCATTGGCGTTGATTGAAAGGATTATTTATTTTGAACATACTAGGGAAAACACTTCTTCTATTTGCTATTGTTAACTATGAAAATTGCCATACATACAATTGAAGAAGTAAAGAAACAGCTTCATTTTCAATTTATTATGTTAAAAAGTTCCACTGAAGAATAGTTATGGCAATCACAGTTGCTTAACTGTTTTACACTTAAGTAATTTAAGGTTTTAGCCTACTGTTTAATTCAGAGATTTAAAGAAAAAAAAAACATAATTCTTTCCAAGCTTTTTTTGACCACTAGGTTTGACTTTTTGACTGTACATTTTCCACTGCACATCAAGAATAGCTAATTTCTTGACATACTAGAAATAAGTAAATGCTGTTAAAAGGATTATTCTGGTTTAGAAATTCCTCCTTAGCAGCAATTTATTCCACCATAATTTGTGCAAACCTGTGAAATAAATAGTGGCACTAAGACTTAACTTTAGACAAACTTCTCTCTTTACCATAATAGAAATTACTAATAGATTTTGAAAATGGAGTATTCTTAACAGTCTTAATGAATTTTCTACTCCTCTGTAGGCATGCAAATATCATAGTCAACATACATGTAATCTCTCTTTTTATTAGTTTTTTTTTTTTTAATGGAAAATTATATTGAGAAGGGAAATTATGGGCTAGTTCTCTACTGGCAGATCTTAGAGGCAAGAAGTAAGGAAATTACTAATCAAAATTTAAAAAACTTGTCAAATGTTCTCAGTTTTAAAATAAAGCTTGGACAAGGCCATCTGGTGACAGACTATCATTTTGCCCACTAAGTATTTCATAGAAAGGTGATTACTTTGCAAACCTGTATGTTTTTTTGTTTACTATTTGAAAACTGAATTTTAGCTCCTGAATTTTCATTTCTGTCAAAACTTTAGCTTTTCTACTAGGTCTTCCTGCACATGTTCTTCTCACTAACTCTTCACTAACTGATTTAACCAATGACTAGCAAGATTCTAGTCAATAAAGTAAGAATTGTTAATTAACATGTTTCATTTTAAAAATAAACTTACATTTATTCATTTACATCTCTAAGAAAATTTTTATCCATTTACTACTGTTATCTTTTAATGCAATTAATAGTTTAATATCTATGGCATGCTGCAATTCATGGGGTCACAAAGAGTCAGACATGACTGAGTGACTGAACTGAACTGAACTTCCTCACAAAAGCTAAAATACTAGATAAATACGTACATACATACATATATGTTGTTGTTTAGTCACTAAGTTGCATCCATTTTTTGCAACCCCATAGACTGTAGCCTGACAGACTCCTATGTTCATGGGATTTCCCAGGCAAGAATACTGGAATAGGTTGCCATTTCCTTCTCCAAGGGACCTTCTCCACCCAGGCATCAAACTCATGTCTTCTACATTGGTAGGCAGACTCATTACTGCTGAGCCATCAGGGAAGTACACACAATATACATAAAAGTTTTGAATTACAGAAACATTACTCTAAAAATCTTATGTTCTTAGAAATATATTAGATATGTGTTTAAGGTTCAGAATTCTAAATGGCATAAGAAATGTCTAACAAAGAGTACAGAGTACCTTTTAAATATCTGTCAGTTGACAAATAGGTGATCAGATGAAAGGAAGGAAAGCTGTTACCATTTTTAATTTTATTATTAAATGCAACAATGGGGTAAGTTTAAAATAGTGTTTTCATTCATAGTAATAACGGCCTAGGTATAGCCTGTTCTTATAAATTAAATTCATTTGATCCCTCTCACATTCTATCAAGAAAAAGCTATGTATTTCACCTACTAAAAGAAATGGTATGGACCTAAAAGAAGCAGAAAAGATTAAGAGAGGCAGCAAGAATACACAGAAGAATTACAAAAAAGATCTTCACACCCCAGATAATCATGATGTTGTGATCACTCACCTAGAGCCAGACATCCTGGAATGCAAAGTCAGTTCAGTTCAGGTCAGTCGCTCAGTCGTGTCCGACCCTTTGCGACCCCATGAATCGCAGCATGCCAGGCTTCCCTGTCCATCACCAACTCCCGTAGTTCACTCGACTCAAGCCCATCCAGCCATCTCATCCTCTGTCATCCCCTTCTTCTGCTGCCCCCAATCCCTCCTAGCATCAAAGTCTTTTCCAATGAGTCAACTCTTCGCATGAGGTGGCCAAAGTACTGGAGTTTAGGCTTTAGCATCATTCCTTCCAAAGAAATCCCAGGGCTGATCTTCAGAATGGACTGGTTGGATCTCCTTGCAGTCCAAGGGACTCTCAAGAGTCTTCTCCAACACCACAGTTTAAAAGCATCAATCTTCAGTGCTCAGCCTTCTTCACAGTCCAACTCTCACATCCATACATGACCACTGGAAAAACCATTGCCTTGACTAGACGGACCTTAGTCGGCAAAGTAATGTCTCTGCTTTTGAATATGCTATCTAGGTTGGTCATAACTTTTCTACCAAGGAGTAAGTGTCTTTTGATTTCATGGCTGCAGTCACCATCTTCAGTGATTGGAGCCCCAAAAAATAAAGTCTGACACTGTTTCCACTGTTTCCCCATCTATTTCCCGTAAAGTGATGGGACTGGATGCCATGATCTTCATTTTCTGAATGTTGAGCTTTAAGCCAACTTTTTCACTCTCCTCTTTCACTTTCATCAAGAGGCTTTCTAGTTCCTCTTCACTTTCTGCCATAAGGGTGGTGTCATCTGCATATCTGAGGTTATTGATATTTCTCCTGGCAATCTTGATTCCAGCTTGTGTTTCTTCCAGTCCAGCATTTCTCATGATGTACTCCGCATATAAGTTAAATAAGCAGGGTGACAATATACAACCTTGACATACTCCTTTTCCTATTTGGAACCAGTCTGTTGTTCCATGTCCAGTTCTAACTGTTGCTTCCTGACCTGCATATAGATTTCTCAAGAAGCAGGTCAGATGTTCTGGTATTCCCATCTTTTTCAGAATTTTTTACAGTTTCTTGTGATCCACACAGTCAAAGGTTTTGGCATAGTTAATAAAGCAGAAATAGATATTTTTCTGGAACTCTCTTGTTTTTTCCATGATCCAGTGGGTGTTGGCAATTTGATCTCTGGTTCCTCTGCCTTTTCTAAAACCAGCTTGAACATCAGGAAGTTCACAGTTCACATATTGTTGAAGCCTGGCTTGGAGAATTTTGAGCATTACTTTACTAGCATGTGAGATGAGTGCAATCATGCGGTATTTTGAGCATTCTTTGGCATTGCCTTTCTTTGGGATTGGAATGGAAACTGACCTTTTCCAGTCCTGTGGCCACTGCTGAGTTTCCCAAATTTGCTGGCATATTGAGTTCAGCACTTTCACAGCATCATCTTTCAGGATTTGAACTAGCTCTACTGGAATTCCATCACCTCCACTAGCTTTGTTCCTAGTGATGCTTTCTAAGGCCCACTTGACTTCACATTCCAAGATGTCTGGCTCTAGATGAGTGATCACACTATCGTGAATTTCCGGGTTATGAAGATCTTTTTTGTACAGTTCTTCTGTGTATTCTTGCCATATCTTCTTAATATCTTCTGCTTCTTTTAGGTCCATACCATTTCTGTCCTTTATCGAGCCCATCCTTGCATGAAATGTTCCCTTGGTATCTCTAATTTTCTTGAAGAGATCTCTAGTCTTTCCCATTCTGTTGTTTTCCTCTATTTCTTTGCATTGATTGCTGAAGAAGGCTTTCTTATCTCTTCTTGCTATTCTTTGGAACTCTGCATTCAGATGCTTACATCTTTCCTTTTCTCCTTGGCTTTTTGCTTCTCTTCTTTTCACAGCTATTTGTGAGGCTTCCCCAGACAGCCATTTTGCTTTTTTGAATTTCTTTTCCATGGGGATGGTCTTGATCCCTGTCTCCTGTACAGTGTCATGAACCTCATTCCATAGTTCATCAGGCACTCTATCAGATATAGGCCCTTAAATCTATTTCTCACTTCCATGGTATAATCATAAGGGATTTGATTTAGGTCATATCTGAATGGTCTAGCGGTTTTCCCTGCTTTCTTCAATTTTAGTCTGAATTTGGTAATAAGGAGTTCATGATCTGAGCCACAGTCAGTTCCTGGTCTTCTTTTTGTTGACTGTATAGAGCTTCTCCATCTTTTGCTGCAGAGAATAAAATCAGTCTGATTTCGGTGTTGACCATCTGGTGATGTCCATGTGTAGAGTCTTCTCTTGTGTTGTTGGAAGAGGGTGTTTGCTATGACTAGTGCATTTTCTTGGCAAAACTCTTTTAGTCTTTGCCCTGCTTCATTCCGCATTCCAAGGCCAAATTTGCCTGTTACTCCAGGTGTTTCTTGACTCCCTACTTTGGCATTCCAGTCCCCTATAATGAAAGGACATCTTTTTTAGGTGTTAGTTCTAAAAGGTCTTTTAGGTCTTCATAGAACCGTTCAACTGCAGCTTCTTCAGCATTACTGGTTGGGGCATAGACTTGGATTACTGTGATATTGAATGGTTTGCCTTGGAAACGAACAGAGATCATTCTGCCATTTTTGAGATTGTATCCAAGTACTGCATTTTAGACTCTTTTGTTGACCATGATGGCTACTCCATTTTTTCTGAGGGATTCCTGCCTGCAGTAGTAGATATAATGGTCATCTGAGTAAAAGTCACCCATTCCAGTCCGTTTTAGTTCACTGATTCCTAGAATGTCGACGTTCACTCTTGCCATCTCTTGTCTGACCACTTCCAATTTGCCTTGATTCATGGATCTGACAATGCAGGTTCCTATGCAACATTGCTCTTTACAGCATTGGACCTTGCTTCCATCACCAGTCACATCCACAGCTGGGTATTGTTTTTGCTTTGGCTCCATCCCTTCATTCTTTCTGGAGTTATTTCTCCACTGATCTCCAGTAGCATATTGGGCACCTACTGACCTGGGGAGTACGTCTTTCAGTATCCTATCATTTTGCCTTTTCATACTGTTCATGGGGTTCTCAAGGCAAGAATACTGAAGTGGTTTGCCATTCCCTTCTCCAGTGATCACATTCTGTGTGCCCTCTCCACCATGATCCACTCATCCTGGGTTGCCCCACGGGCATGGCTTAGTTTCATTGAGTTAGACAACGCAGTGGTCATAGTGTGATTAGATTGATTAGATTTCTATAATTGCGGTTTTCAGTCTGTCTGCCCTCTGATGCCCTCTTGCAACACCTACCATCTTACTTGGGTTTCTCTTACATTGGGCATGGGGTATCTCCTAATGGCTGCTCCAGCAAAGCACCGCCACTGCTCCTTACCTTGGATGAGGGGTGTCTCCTCCCGCCGCCCTTCCTGACCTTCAACGTGGGATGGGTCCTCTAGGCCCTCCTGTGCTGGCACAGCCACCACTCCTTGGGCATGGGGTTGCTCCTCCCAGCCGCTGCTCTGGCCTTGGGTGCCGCCCCTGGCCTGAGACGAGGGGTGGCTCCTCCCTGCCATTGCCCCTGACCTCGGACATGGGGTAACTCCTCTTGGCTGTTCCTCCGCCGTCGCAGCCTGGCACTGTAGGCTGCTGCCCCTGACATCGGATGTGGGGTAACTCTCGGGCCACGCGTAGTGCGCCGGCTGCCGCCGCCGCCTGTGCTTAGTGCGCTGTCAAGTAGGCCTTAAGAAGCACCACTATGAAGAAAGCTAGTGGAGGTGATGGAATTCCAGTTGAGTTATTTCAAATCCTAAAAGATGACGCTGTGAAAGTGCTGATCACAATATGCCAGCAATTTTGGAAAACTCAGCAGTGGCCACAGGACTCAAAAGGTCGATTTTCATTCGAATTTCAAAGAAAGGCAGTGCCAAAGAATCTTCAAACTACCACACAATTGAACTCATCTCACATGCTGCAAAGTGATGCTCAAAATCTCCAAGGCAGGCTTCAACAGTATGTGAACCATGAACTTCCAAATGTTCAAGATGGATTTTGAAAAGACAGTGGAACCAGAGATCAAATTGCCAATATCCATTGGATCATCAAAAAAGCAAACGAGTTCCAGAGAAAAATATCTACTTTTGCTTTATTGACTATGCCAAAGCCTGTCACTGTGTTCAGCTCAGTTCAGTTCAGACACTCAGTAGTGTCTAACTCTTTGCGACCCCATGAATTACAGCACACCAGGCTTCCCTGTCCATCAAAAGCTCCCGGAGTTCACTCAGCCTCACATCCGTCGAGTCAGTGATGCCATCCAGCCATCTCATCCTCTTTCGTCCCTTTCTCCTCCTGCCCCCAATCCCTCCCAGCATCAGAGTTTTTTCCAATGAGTCAACTCTTCACATGAGGTGGCCAAAGTACTGGAATTTCAGCTTTAGCATCATTCCTTCCAAAGAAATCCCAGGGCTGATCTCCTTCAGAATGGACTGGTTGGATCTCCTTGCAGTCCGAGGGACTCTTAAGAGTCTTCTCCAACACCACAGTTCAAAAGCATCAATTCTTCGGCGTTCAGCCTTCTTCACAGTCCAACTCTCACATCCATACATGACCACTGGAAAAACCATACCCTTGACTAGACGGACCTTAGTCGGCAAAGTAATGTCTCTGCGTTTGAATATGCTATCTCGGTTGGTCATAGCTTTTCTTCCAAGGAGTAAGCATCTTTTAATTTCATGGCTGTAATCATCATCTGCAGTGATTTTGGAGCATCCCAAAATAAAGTCTGACACTTTTTCCACTGTTTCTCCATCTATTTCCCATGAAGTGATGGGACCAGATGCCATGCTCTTAGTTTCCTGAATGTTGAGCTTTAAGCCAACTTTTTTCACTCTCCTCTTTCACTTTCATCAAGAGGCTTTTTAGTGACTCTTCACTTTCTGCCATAAGGGTGGTGTCATCTGCATATGTGAGGTTATTGATATTTCTCCCGGCAATCTTGATTCCAGCTTGTGTTTCTTCCAGTCCAGCGTTTCTCATGATGTACTCCACATATAAGTTAAATAAGCAGGGTGACAATATACAGCCTTGATGTACTACTTTTCCTATTTGGAACCAGTCTGTTGTTCCATGTCCAGTTCTAACTGTTGCTTCCTGACCTGCATACAGATTTCTAAAAAGCAGGTCAGGTGGTCTGCTATTCCCATCTCTCTCAGAATTTTCCACAGTTTCTTGTGATCCACACAGTCAAAAGCTTTGGCATAGTCAATAAAGCAGAAATGGATGTTTTTCTGGAACTCTCTTGCTTTTTCCATGATCCAGCAGATGTTGGTAATTTGATCTCTGGTTCCTCTGCCTTTTCTAAAACCAGCTTGAACATCAGGAAGTTCACGGTTCACGTATTGCTGAAGGCTGGCTTGGAGAATTTTGAGCATTACTTTACTAGCGTGTGAGATGAGTGCAATCGTGCAGTAGTTTGAGCATTCTTTGGCATTACCTTTCTTTGGGATTGGAATGAAAACTGACTTTTCCAGTCCTGTGGCCACTGCTGAGTTTCCCAAATTTGCTGGCATATTGAGTTCAGCACTTTCACAGCATCATCTTTCAGGATTTAAAATAGCTCTAGTGGAATTCCATCACCTCCACTAGCTTTGTTCATAGTGATGCTTTCTAAGGCCCACTTGACTTCACATTCCAGGATGTCTGTATGGATCACAACAAACTGTGTAAAATTCTTAAAGATATTGTCACCCTGCAGATGACACTACCCTTATGGCAGAAAGTGGAGAACTAAAGAGCCTCTTGATGAAAATGAAAGAGGAGAGTGAAAATATTGGCTTAAAACTCAACATTCAGAAAACAAAGATTATGCCATTGGTCCTATCACTTCATGGGAAATAGATGGGAAAACACTGGAAACAGTGACATACTTTATTTTTTTAGGCTCCAAAGTTATTGCAGATGGTGACTGCAGCCACGAAATTAAAAGACATTTACTTCTTGGAAGAAAAGTTATGACCAATCTAGACAGCATATTAAAAAGCAGAGACATTACTTGGCCAACAAATTTCTGTCTAGTCATAGTATGTTTTTTCCAGTAGTCATGTATGGATGTGAGAGATGGACTATAAATAAAACTGAGCATTGAAGAATTGATGCTTTTGAACCATGGTGTTGGAGAAGACTCTTGAGAGTTCCTTGGACTGCAAGGATATCCAATCAATCCATTCTAAAGGAATTCTGTTCTGAATATTTGCTGGACAGGCTGATGCTGAAACGGAAACTCCAATACTTTGGCCAGTTGATGGGAAGAACTGACTCATTTGAAAAGACCCTGATACTGGGGAAGATTTAAGCCAGGAGGAGAAGGAGTTGACAGAGGATGAGATTGTTGGATGTCATCACCGACTCCATGGACATGACTTTGAGTAAACCACGGGAGTTAGTGATGGATAGGGAGGCCTGGTGTGCTGCAGTCCTTGGGATTGCAAAGAGTCATACGTGACTGAGAGACTGAACTGAACTGAATTAAATTAATGAGATATTCACTCTCAACTTGCTCTCAACATTTTGTTAAATATGATATCTGAGTCTAACTTTTGTGTTGTATTATTTATTTTCTAGGACACTTAAATTCACTTTTACCTTTTGTAATTTTAACTTATGTCTTTTTATTATCAAGTAATTAAAACATATTCTGTTGGGAAGTCCACATGCAAAAATTAAAGTCTAATCATACTGTAATAAGTACTTAATGATCCTTTCCATTACTCTTCTTTACCTTGGATAGAGTTTTCAGGTTGGCATTATCTCCCTATGATAGTTGTTTATAGCACTGTTGGCTTAGTCAGTAAACAATGAGCCTGCAATGCAGGCGACCCAGCTTCGATCCCTGGGTCGGGAAGATCCGCTGGAGAAAGAAACAGCAACCCACTCCAGTATTCTTTCCTGGGAAATTCCATGGAAAGAGGAGCCTGGCAGGCTACAGCGCATAGTACTACAAGAGTTGTACATGACTTAGTGACTAAATAACAAACACAGAGAAAACACAGACTCCATGAACTCTTTCTGATAGATGACTTTACACAGTAAGATACCTCTTTACCCATAGAAACCAGACATCATTTGTGAAATATTTTCAAAATCTTCTGATTATAATCTTAAAATGTGATGGAAAGAAATTGTTTAATGTTATAGCAGTGCAAATTACATTATTAGATGGGCTTAAATTTTTAAATTTCATTTAGTTTTAGCAGAATCTTGGCTTTCCAATTAAGAGTCTTCCAAACATTTTACTTAGTTATGTACTACTTCACTAGCAATCTATTATTGTTTCAAATGGAGTATGCTCTGATGTTATTTTCTTGAAATTGGTAAAACTCACTTTCATTTGGATAAAGAAGGGAAAAAGAATCATCAGAAAGAGTGATTTTTTATTACTGAGTATAATCCTTCATTTCCAATTAAAACATCTTTCCTGCCTCATTTTTACTAACTTCCACACTTTTAACATTAATTTTCCTCATATAGTCAAATATAAATCAAACCAACTTTGTTTTCTTTTTATTTTATTTAACCTCTTATTTAATATCAACTTACCATTCAACTTTATAATTTATGCAATAATATTTCTTATTGCTTCCTTAAAATATTCAGCATAGGTGTATATTCACCAGTGTCCTGGAGATAGAATTTTAAATTATTTCAATAGTGATGTTTGAGCACATTTTAAATTAAAAAAGAAAAAACACACACACGGAAAAAGGAAATTATTTACATCTACCTAGATAGCAACATAAAATAATCAAACAATTTTTTATACCTTATAAAATATTAGACATTCACTACAAAATCTATGCATAGTCTAAGAACAGAGCATCAAGATCACTTATATATAAATCTGAATTGTTTTATACAGTTCCATTTATAACTTATGCCTTTATATATTAAAACACCAATATTCACAAGAGATTGAATCTGCATACTTCAGAATTTTTCATAAGAATACAAGAAATTGAAACTTCTGAGTCTACTCTAATGGGTAAAAAGGCACTGTGACATTGAAAACTAGTTTGTACAACTATTTTATCTTTGGCTCAGCCTAAGAACTGACAATTTTATATGAAACATTACAATTTGGAAAATAGTATTTTTACAAAGATACAAATATATAGTTCCAAAAACCCCAAATCTGAGCATTAATTGGCTGATTCCAGCTGCATTATACTTAAGTATGTCCTAGAAATAAAATGCTGACAATAGTACGTGTATGACATGCCCTCAAAATCTGACCCTAAAACAGATCTAACACAAGTTGTGATTCCACTATGACTGCATTCATTGGGATCACACAATTATTCTCACTTGCCATATTTCTTTTCTAAGTTATGATCCCCCAACACATATTTCTTCAATGTAAGAAGTTGTTAAAGGAAAAAATGCAGAGAGTAGAAAGCCAAAAATAGAAGGCCATTTGAGCAAATTTCATATTCAAATAAATACTTTTGATCAGAAATTTCAGTTTTGATGACTAGTTAACTGATATAACTGATGTGGTTAAATATTTCATCAGATAGATCTAGGTTTAATTTGCAAAGTCATCACCATCATCTGTGTGAACCAAAGTGCCTTTATCCTTTTACTTTATTTCTTTTTTTGCCATTAACTTAAAGTCAACATACAATTTTAGATCTCATATTAATAGCATAAGGTCTAGTAACATGATTTATACTAGAGAACTTTTAATTTCAGTTAGTCTTTTTTAAAAAGAAGAGAAAAGATCTCGAAGAATTTGGAATATGTGTTTCTATTTTTATGGGAAAGAAGAGGGTCATCTAGTTATCTGTGATGACTTTCAGTAAACCCTCTACTCTCTAAAATATGACCCAAAATGATGTCATTGATATCTAAGGATACAAATTGGATCCTTATTTTCTTGGTGCAGTGTTTGACTTTTATTTTCATTAAAATGCAAATATCCTAGAGAGGGGACTCACTTTTTTATTCACTCATTTATATTTTCCTGTAAACAGCAGATATACAATCAATATTTCTTCATTTACACTGTCAGATGATTTATTAAGAGAGAATAGGGTTGACTTGGGGGGAAAGAGGAAAACTCAGAAGCTACTCTCAATAAGGCACATAATGTGGGAAGAAAAAAGTAAAACTGAGAAAAGAATTCATAAACATGTACTTATCATACAATTTTGCTAAGAGTTGACCTTGAATATAATTCTGAGAAAACAGAGTTATTACGTGAAACAGTTCTGTATTCTTACTGACAAAAAAGAATATCAGAAATAGCTAATATTAGAAAGCATGTTTTATAATATTGGTTAAGAAAGCATTGGGGGGGGGGGGGGGGAAATGAAAAATGAGTAGCTAACGTAAAATTCCATAAAATCTCAATACTAAACAAGACATATTTTCCCCTTGTGTGAATAAATATGAGGAGGCCAGAAAAAATGGAAGAAATAAGTTTTTCCCCTTTAATAGTCCTTAAAGAAAATCCTTTTCAATAGTCATTTAGTATCCAAATGGGGGATGCTAAAGACAAGGTTTGTATGTCACTAAGTCCCTTCTGACTCTGAGAATTCATGAACTGCAGCACTCCAGGCTCCTCTGTCCTCCACTATCTCCTGGTGTTTGTTCAAATTCATGCCCATTAAATGAGTGAGGATTGACTGGTTTGATTTCGCAGTTCAAGGGACTCTCAAAAGTCTTCTCCAGCACAATTTGAAAGCATCAGTTCTTCTGCGCTCAGCCTTCTTTATGGGCCAGCTCTCACTTTCATACATGACTCCTGGAACAATCAGTTTTCACCGTACAGAACTTTGTCAGCATAGTAATATCTATGCTTTCTAATACACTGTCTAGATTTGTTTATAGCTTTCCTTCCAAGGAGCAAGTGTCTTTCAATTTTATGGCTGCAGTTACTGCCTACAGTGATTTTGGAGCCCAAGGAAAGAAAATCTGTCTCTGTTTCCACTTTTCCACCTTCTATTAGACACAAAGTGATGGGACTGGATAGATGATCTTAGCTTTTTGAATGCTGAGTTTCAAGTCAATTTGTTCACTCTACTCTTTTACCCTCATCAAAGGTTCTTTAGCTCCTCTTCAAATTTCTGCCATTAGAGTGGTGTTATCTGCATATCTGAGGTTGTTGATATTTCTCCCGCAATCTTGATTCCAGCTTGACCTTCATCCAAAGAGGCATTTTTCATGATGTACTCTACATATAACTTAAATAAGCAGGGTGATAATATAAATCCTTGTTGTACTCATTCCCCAATTTTGAACCAGTCATTTTTTCCATGTAAAGTTCCAACTGCTGCTTCTTGACCCACATACGGATGTGGTGTCCATTTGTACTGAGCTTCAGTAGGAAACAAGTTGAGTTATTTGAGGAGAGTTTAATAAAACGAGGGTTTGGGTTTTTTTTTTTTTAATGTTGTTTTTGAATTCTGTAAAATTTACACACAGTAAAATTTACCTCTTTATTGAAAAGAGGTATGAGATTATATACTTAAACAAATAGCCAACATCACAGGATTCAGAACAGTTCCAACACTCAAAAAAACAACTTTATGTTCACACCCTCTCCACTCACCTATGCCCTGAAACAACTTTTCTATTTTCTCTGTTGCTACAGTTTTGCCCTTTTTAAGAATGCTTTAAAAAGGAATCACATATATATAACATTTTGAGGCTGGCCTCCTTCACTCAGCATTCTGCAATTAAGATTAATTCATGTTGTTGCATAATTGATAGTTTGCTTTTGTGTTTTTTAATTGCTGAATAGTATTTCATTGTGGGGATATATCAAAGTCTACTTTCTAGTTACACATTCACTTGTCAAGGTATACCTGAGTTTATTATTTGTGGCAAAACTGAATACTGCTGCTATAAATATTCATTGGAAGGTTTTTGATGAGATGCAAGTTGTTATTTCTCTAGTGTAAAAAGCTAAAAGTGGTATTGCAGTGTCAATCGATTTGTAAATCAATCCATGTTATTTACAATAATAACAAAGAAGAAAAACCATATTGTCTAATAATGCATGTATTTGACAAAATTTAACATCTGTTCATGATGCAAACTTTCAGTGGACTAGGTGTCTAAAATCATTTCAGCTTATACAAACTGCACCACTGCCTAATGAAAAGAGATTGCTGTCTAGTATATGGGAAAAGTCAGTTTTCATTCCAATCCCAAAGAAAAGCAATGCCAAAGAATGCTCAAACTACCACACAATTGCACTCATCTCACACGCTAGCAAAGTAATGCCCCAAATTCTCCAAGTCTGGCTTCAACAGTGCGTGAACCATGAACTTCAAGATGTTCCAGCTGGATTTAGAAAAGACAGAGGAACCAGAGATCAAATAGCCAACATCTGTTGGATCATCAAAAAAGCAAGAGAGTTCCAGAAAAACATCTACTTCAGCTTTATTGACTATGCCAAAACCTTTCACTGTTTGGATCAAACAAACTGTAGAAAATTCTTTAAGAGATGGGAATACCAGACCATCTGACCTGCCTCTTGAAAAATCTGTTTGCAGGTCAAGAAGCAACAATTAGAACTGGACATGGAAAAACAGACTGGTTCCAAATCGGGAAAGGCGTATGTCAAGGCTGTATATTGTCACCCTGCTTATTTAACTTATATGCAGAGTACATTATGAGAAATGCTGGGCTGAATAAAGCACAAGCTGGAATCAAGATTGCCAGGAGAAATATGAATAACCTCAAATATGTAAATGACACCACCCGTACAGCAGAAAGTGAAGAAGAACTACAGAGCCTCTTGATGAAAGTGAAAGAGGAAAGTGAAAAAGTTGGCTTAAAACTCAACATTCAGAAAACTAAGATCATGGCATCTGGTCCCATCACTTCATGGTAAATAGATGGGGGAACAATGGAAACAGTGATAGACTTTATTTTGGGGGGGCTCCAAAATCACTGCAGATGGTGACTGCAGCCATGGAATTAAAAGATGCTTATTCCTTGGAATAAAAGTTATGACCAACACAGAGAGCAAATTAAAAAGCAGAGACATTACTTTGTCAACAAAAGTCCATCTAGTCAAAGCAATGGTTTTCCCAGTAGTCATGTATGGATGTGAGAGATGGACTATAAAGAAAGCTGAGTGCTGAAAAATCGATGCTTTTGAACTTTTGACAGTACGGAGATTAAAATAGTCCATCCTAGAGGAAATCAGTCCTGAATATTTCCTGGACAGACTGATGTTGAAGCTGAAACCAATATTTGGCCACCTGATGCGAAGAGCTGACTCACTTGAAAAAGACCCTGATGTTGGGAAAGATTGAAGGAAGGGAGGAGAAGGAGATGACTGGGGATGAGATGGTTGGATGGCATCACTGACTCAATGGACCTGAGGTGTAGTAAACTCCAGGGGTTGGTGATAGACAGGGAGGCCTGGTGTGCTACAGTCCATGTGGCTGCAGAGAGTCAAACCAGACTGAGAGACTGAACTGAACTGATATGATACATATCCATGTGAATTTTTATTTCTATTTCATATATTCTGTGGTACATCTGTTAGTTTAGATTTAAATCATTATGTTAAATTATGAATAAAGTAATAATAAAAGAAAAATATTCAGATTTTATTTAGCATTTCCCCACACTTGCTAGCTTACAAGACATCTAAGAAAGACAAACAAAGGAAATGCAATTTGATGTTTCTAGCTAAATTATGAAACACACTTCTGAGGAAATATATACATTTGCTTGCTTAGAAATGTACTTAATAAGGTGATGTTCCATTTAGCAAGCTATATGACTATAGATAAGAATACACAGAAGAACTATACTAAAAAGATCTTTATGGCCCAGATAACAATGATGCTGTGAACACTCAACCTACAGCAAGACTTTCTGGAGTTCTAGGTCAAGTGGGCCTTAGGAAGCATCACTACGAACAAAGCTAGTGGAGGTGATGGAATTCCAGCTGAGATAATTCAAATCCTAAAAGATGATGCTGTGAAAGTGCTGCAATCAATATGCCAGCACATGTGGAAAACTTAGCAGTGGCCACTAAGATTGGAAAAGATCAGTTTTCATTCCAATTCCAAAGAAAATCAATGCCAAGGAATGCTAAAACTACCACACAATTGCCCTCATCTCACATGCTAGAAAAGAAATGTTTAAAATTATTCAAGCCAGATTTCAAAAGTATGTGAACCGTAAACTCCCTGATATTCAAGCTGGATTTAGAAAAGTCAGAGGAACCAGAGATCAAATTTCCCACATCCACTGGATTATAGCAAAAGCAAGAGATTGCAGAAAAACATCTACTTCTGCTGCACTGACTATGGTAAAGACTTTTACTGTGTGGATCATAACAAACTGTAGAAAATTCTTAATAAGATGGAAATACCAGAACACCTTGCCTGCCTCCTGAGAAATCTATATGCAGGTTAAGCAGCAACAGTTAGAACCAGACATGAACTTGTTTCAAACTGGGAAAGGAGTACACCAAGGTTGTATATTGTCATCCTACTTATTTAACTTATATGCAGAGTATATCATGAGAAACACTGGGCTGGATGAAGCACAAGCTGGAATCAAGATTGCTGGGACAAATATCAATAACCTCAGATATGCAGATGACACCATCCTTATGGCAGAAAGTGAAGAGGAACTAAAGAGCCTCTTGATGAAAGTGAAAGAGAAGACAGAAAAATCTGGCTTAAACCTCAACAATCAAAAAATTAAGATTGCCGCTTCTGGTCCCATCATTTCATGGCAAATAGATGGGGAAACAATAATAACAGTGACAGACTTTCTTTTCTTAGGCTGCAAAATCACTGCAGATTGTGACTGCAGTCATGATATTAAAAGATGCTTACTTCTTGGAGGAAAAGCCATGACAAACCTAGACAACATATTAAAAAGCAAGGACATCACTTTGCCAACAGAAGCCCATCTAATCAAAACTAAGGCTTCTCCAGTAGTCACGTATGGATGTGAGAGTTGGGCCATAAGGAAAGCTGAGTGCCAAAGTATTGATATTTTAAAACTATGGCGCCAAAGAAGACTCTTGAGAGTCCCTTGGACTTCAAGGAGATCAAATCAGTCAATCTTAAAGGAAATCATTCCTGAATATTGATTGGAATCACTGATGGTGAAGCTGAATGTCCAATACTTTGGCCACCTGATGCAAAGAACTGACTCACTGGAAAAGACCCTGATGCTGGGATGGATTGAAGGCAGAAAGAGAAGGGGACAACAGAGAATGAGATGCTTGTATGGCATCACCAACTCAGTGGACATGAGTATAAGCAAGCCCTGGAAGTTAGTGATAGACAGGGAAGCCTGGCGTGCTGCAGTCCTTGGGATCGCAAAGAATTGAACACGACTGAGTGGCTGAACTGAACTGAATTACTATAGGATCTTTCTCTTCGAAATCCTCTATGATAGTACCCAGCTATTTAGTACTGCAAATACAAAATTATTGAAAAATTTTATAGTATTAACCAGAAAAATACCATGATAAAATATTTTTTAGGTTTTGTTCATTCATTTCTGCCACTTGACAAATATTATTTATCTTGTATTTGTGGTAGGAATATGATAAGAATTGAATATTATTTTCTCGAGTATAATAAGTTTTCCCCAAGCGTTCCTATTTCCAATTATTTCTTTACAGCCTTAAACATCATTGGTATTGATACTGGTTAGTATAGTATGAATAATTTTAATATGTATAGTTCTACAAACATTTCTTTATGTACAGTTTAATTTTCTAACCAATGGGTACACATTTAAGATACTTTGAAATTTGTCATTTCTTTCTTCATCTGTAAGCTATCAACATCACTCCTATCATTCATTTTTCTGCTCTATATTGAAGGCATATGAACCCCTAAAAATTAAATTTCTCAGACTCCTCTCCCAGAAAGAACAGAAATGGTATACACGCTTTATTCAGTTTTCCCCAATTGTTACACCTTACATAATTCTAATACAATATCAAAATCAGGAACTGACATTTGTAAAATATATGTACAGTTCTATTTCATTTTATCAGGTATATGGATTTATGTAACCTACACCACAAGCAAGATACAAAAACATTTCAGCACCACAAAGATTTCATTCATTTTATCTTGTATAGTCACTCACATCACTTCCCTACCCCTTCACTTTCCAGAATACCTGACAAGCACTACTATGTTTTCCATATCTATTGTTTTATCATTTTAGGAATATTATCTAAATAGAATCACACCATATGTAAACTTTCGGTATTTGTTTACCAAGCATAATGCCTAGAGATTACTGGTAAGATTTTAGGAGGAAGACGGGCAGCGGCTCAGTAAATAGTGACTGACTTCAGTGTCTTTATAATCCAGCAGCAGTGGCAGTGGGAGACTGCCAGTAGTTGTTGGAGGTACAGGCTACAGAGGCTTTCAGGAGCACTAATGGCTAAGGCAGTGAGTAGCTGCAGGCCTCAGCAGCCTTTGGAGGATTTGGCATTAACAGTTTCCAGCTGAGTCAAGGGAAAATATGAACCTTCCTTTGTTTTATACAGCTCTCAGCTGTGAGAGAGTCTTCATGAAAATATCAATCTCTAGTTGCTCCAATATCTCCTTTTCACTCTTTCTACCCTTTGAACATCTTTGTAATCATTAGACAATACATAAATATATATCATAGTGTATATTTGTTAATCACAGACTTCTAATTTATCTCTCACCTTAATCCCCTTTGATGATCACAAGTGTTTTCTGTGTCTGCCAGTCAATTTCTGTTTTGTAAATAAATTCATTTGTATATTTTTTTGTTTTTTAGATCCCACATATAAGTAACATTATATGATATTTGTCTTTCTCTGTCTGACTTACTTCACCTAGTATGATAATATCTATCTATACATTTCAGCAAAGGGCATTATTTCATTCATTTCTATGAATGAATAATATTTCACTGTATATATGTAAAGTATCTTCTCCATTCATTTATTTATCAATGGACATTTAAGTTACTTGCATATCTTGCCTATTATAAATACTGTTGCTATGAATATTGAAATATATATATCTTCTGAATTAGAGTTTTTATCTTTTATTGGATATATGCCTAGGAGTGGGATTGCAGGATCAATGGCAACTCTATTTTTAGTTTTTTAAGGAATCTCCATAGTGTTCTCCATAGTGGCTGTACTAAGTTACATTTCTGGTAACGGTGCAGGAGGGGTCCTTTATCTCCATACCACCTTAGCATTTATTGTTTGTAGACTTTTTAGTGATTTCCATCTGATTGGTGTGAGTTGATACCACACTGTAGATGTAATTTGCATTTCCCCAATAATTAGCAATATTGAGCATCTTTCCTTGTTGTTGGTGGTCATATGTATGTCTTCTTTGGAGAATGTCTAATTAGGTCTTCTGATCATTTTTTTTTAATGTTTTTGATAATGAGTTGTATGAGCTATATGCATATTTTGAAAATTAATCCTTTTTTAATAGCATCATTTGCAAATATTTTCTCCCAGTCCATAGGTAGTCTTTTAGTTTTGTTTACGGTTTCCTTTGCCGTATAAAAGCTTTTTTTTTTTTTAATTTTTTAAACTTTATTTTACTTTACAATACTGTATTGGTTTTGCCATACATTGACATGAATACACCACGGATGTACATGCAATTCCAAACATGAACCCCCCTCCCCCCTCCCTCCCCACAACATCCCTCTGGGTCATCCCCATGCACCAGCCCCAAGCATGCTGTATCCTGCATCTGACATAGACTGGTGATTCGATTCTTTCATGATAGTATACATGTTTCAATGCCATTCTCCCAAATCATCCCACCCTCTCCCTCTCCCTCTGAGTCCCAAAGTCCACTCTACACATCTGTGTCTTTTTTGCTGTCTTGCATACAGGGTCATCATTGCCATTTTTCTAAATTCCATATATATGTGTTAGTATACTGTATTGATGTTTTTCTTTCTGGCTTACTTCACTCTGTATAATCGGCTCCAGTTTCATCCATCTCAACAGAACTGATTCAAATGTATTCTTTTTAATGGCTGAGTAATACTCCATTGTGTATATGTACCACAGCTTTCTTATCCATTCATCTGCTGATGGACATCTAGCTTGTTTCCATGTCCTGGCTATTATAAACAGTGCTGCGATGAACATTGGGGTACATGTGTGTATAAAAGCTTTTAAGGTCAATTAATATACAACAACGGAGGCAAGAATATACAATGGAAAAAAAAAAGTCTGTTCAATAAGTGATGGAGAGAAAACTGCATGAAACAGGAAGAAATTAGAACATTTGCTAACACCATAAACGAAAATAAAGTAAAAATGGATTCAGTTCAGTTCAGTTGCTCAGTCGTGTCTGACTCTTCCTAACCCCATGAACCACAGCACTCCAGGCCTCCCAGTCCATCAACAACACCTGGGAATTGACTCAGACTCATCTCCATTGAGCTAGTGATGTCATCCAACCATCTCATCACCTTCTCCTCCTGCCCTCAATCTTTCCCAGGATCAGGGTGTTTTCCAGTGAGTCAGCTCTTCCCATCAGATGGCCAAAATGTTGGAGTTTCAGTTTCAACATCAGTCCTTCCAATAAACACTCAGGACACATCTCCTTTAGGATGGACTGGTTGTATCTCCTTGCAGTCCAAGGGACTTTCAAAGTCTTCTCCAACACCACAGTTCAAAAGTGTTGATTCTTCATCACTCAGCTTTCTTTATAGTCCAACTCTCACATCCATATATGACTACTGGAAAAACCATAATCTTGACTAGACAGACCTATGTTGGCAAAGTAATGTCTCTGCTATTGAATATGCTGTATAGTTGGTCATAACTTTTCTTCCAAGGAGCAAGTGTCTTTTAATTTCATGGCTGCAATCACTGTCTTCAGTGATTTTGGAGACACCAAAAATAAAGTCAGCCACTATTTCCACTGTTTCTCCATCTATTTGCCATGAAGTGATGGGACTGGATGCGATGATCTTACTTTTCTGAATGTTGAGCTAAAGCCAACTTTTTCACCCTCCTCTTTCACTTCCATCAAGAGGCTCTTTAGTTCTTCACTTTATGCGATAAGGGTGGTGAATCTCCATATGTGAGGCTATTGATATTATCCTGGCAATCTTGATTCCAGCTTGTGCATCATCCAGCTCAGAGTTTCTCCTGATGTACTCTGCATATAAGTTAAATAAGCAGGGTTACAATATACAGCCTTGACATACCCCTTTTTCTTATTTGGAACCAGTTTGTTGTCCCATGTCCAGTTCTAACAATTGTTTCCTGACCCACATACAGATTTTTCAGGAGGCAGGTCAGGTGATCTGTTAGTACCCATCTCTTTAGAATGTTCCACAGTTTATTGTGATCCACACAGTCAAAGGCTTCGGCATAGTCAATAAAGCATAGATAGATGTTTCTCTGGAACTCTTGATTTTTCAATGATCCAATGGATGTTGGCAATTTGAGCTCTGGTCCCTCTGCTTTTTCTAAATCCAGCTTGAACATCTGGAATTTCATGGTTAACGTATTACTGAAGCCTGGCTTGGAGAATTTTGAGCATTACTTTACTAATGTGTGAGATGACTGCAATGTGTGGTAGTTTGAGCATTTTTGGTATTGTCTTCTTAGGGACTGGAATAAAAATTGACCTTTTCCAGTCCTGTGGCCACTGCTGAGTTTTCCAAATTTGCTGGCACATTAAGTGCCGCACTTTCACAGCATCATCCTTTAGGATTTGATATAGCTCAACTGGAATTCCATCACCAGTGGAGCTTTGTTCATAGTGATGCTTCATAAGGGCCACTTGACTTCACATTCCAGGATGTCTGGCTCTACGTGAGTGATCACACCATCATGATTATCTCGGTTTTGAAGATCTTTTTTGTACAGTTCTTCTGTGTATTCTTGCCACCGTTTCTTAATATCACCTGCTCCTGTTATGTCCATACCATTTCTATCTTTTATTGAACCCATCTTTGCATGAAAATTTCGCTTGGTATCTCTAATTTTCTTGAAGAGATCTCTAGTCTTTCCCATTCTACTGTTTTCATCTATTTTTTTGCACTGATCACCGAGGAAGGCTTTCTTATCTCTCCTTGCTATTCTTTGGAACTCTGCATTCAAACGGGTATATCTTTCCTTTTCTCCTTTGCTTTCACTTCTCTTCCTTTCACAGCTATTTGTAAGGCCTCTTCATATAGCCATTTTGCTTTTTTGCATTTATTTTTCTTGGGCATGTTCTTGATTACTGCTTCCTGTACAATGTCATGAACCTCTGTCCATAGTTCATCATGCACTCTATCATATCTAGTCTCTTAATCTATTTCTCACTTCCATTGTATAAACATAAGGGATTTTATTTAGGTCATACCTGAATGGTCTAGTGGTTTTCCCTACTTTCTTCAATTTCAGTCTGAATTTGGCAATAAGGTGTACATGATCTGAGCCACAGTCAGCTCCTGATCTTGTTTTTGTTGACTATATAGAGCTTCTCCATCTTTGGCTACAAAGAATATCATCAATATGATTTTGGTATTGGCCTCTGGTGATGTCCATGTGTAGTGTCCTCTCTTGTGTTGTTGGAAGAGGGTGTTTGCTATGACCAGTGCATTCGCTTCGCAAAACTCTATTAACCTTTGTGTTGCTTCATTCTGTACACCAAGGCCAAATTTGCTTGTTACTCCAGGTGTTTCTTGACTTCCTACTTTTGCATTCCAGTCCCCTATAATGAAAAGGACATTTTTGGGGAATATTAGTTCTAAAAGGTCTTATAGGTCTTCATAGAACCATTCAACTTCAGCTTCTTCAGCATTACTGGTTGGGGCATAGACTTGGATTACTGTGATATTGAATGGTTTGCCTCGGAAACAAACAGAGATCATTCTGTCATTTTTGAGATTGCATCCAAGTACTGCATTTTGGACTCTTCTGTTGACTATGATGGCTACTTCATTTCTTTGAAGGAATTCTTGTCCACAGTAGTAGATATAATGGTCATCTGAGTTAAATTCTCCCATTCCAGTCCATCTTAGTTTGCTGATTCCTAAAATATTGATGTCCAATTCGGGAAAGGAGTATGTCAAGGCTGTATATTGTCACCCTAGTTATTTAACTTATATGAGTACATCATGAGTAATGCTGAACTGGATGAAGCACAAGCTGGAATCAAGATTGCCAGGAGAAATATCAATAACCTCAGATATGCAGATGACACCACCCTTATGGCAGAAAGTGAAGAGAAACTGAAGAGTTCTTGATGAAAGTGAAAGAAAATGGGGGAACAATAGAAACAGTGACAGACTTTATTTTCTTGGGCTCCAAAATCCCTGCAGATGGTGACTGCAGCCATGAAATTAAAACACATTCGCTTCTTGGCAGAAAAGCTATGACCATCCTAGACAACAATTAAAAAGCGGAGACATTACTTTGCTGGCAAAGGTCTGGTCTAGTCAAGACTATGGTTTTTCCAGTAGTTATATATGGATGTGAGAGTCAACCATAAAGAAAGCTGAGTGCCGAAGAACAGATTAATTTGAACTGGTGTTGTAGAAGACTTGAGAGCCCCTTGAACAGCAAGGAGATCAAACCAGTCAATCCTAAAGGAAACCAATGCTGAATATTCATTGGAAGTACTGAGTCTGAAGCTAAAGTTCCAATATTTTTGCCACCTGATGCAAAGAACTGACTGATTAGAGAAGACACTTATGCTGTGAAATATTGAAGGCAAGAAGAAAAGGGGAAGGCAAGGACTATATGGTTGGATCGTATCATCAACTCAATGGCCATGAGTTTGAGGAAGCTCTGGGGGTTGGTGATGGACAGGAAAACCTGGCACGCTCTAGTCCATGGGGTTGCAAAGAGTCTGACATCACTGAGTGACTGAAATAAACTGAACTGATAGGCTTCTCACATCTGCCCTCCCCAAATACACACAGCTTCCTCCACTACTGATGATCCTTAACAGAGTGGTATATTTGTTACAATATGTGCACTGACACGGACATATCATTATCACCCATAGGCCCTAGTTTATACTAGGTTTCAGTCTTAATATTGTATATTCTATTCATTTTGACAAGTATATAATGTAGTTATCCATCACTATAGTATCACAGATAATAGCTTCCCTGCACTGAAAATCCTCTGTTCTCTACAAATTCTGTCCTTCTCCCACCATGCCCTGATAATCATTGATTATTTTACTCCCTCCATATTTTCAATTTTTCCAAAACGTCATCATATAATGAAATAATGCAGTATGTAAACTCTTTATTTTGGTTTCTTTTATTTGTAATCTGTATTTATGGTGTTTTAATGCCTTTTTACAGTTCGATAACTCATTTTTGAGAGCTGAAGAGTACTTTTGTCTGGGTGCACCACAGTTTATTTATGCATTAATATACTAAAGGATATCTTGCTTGCTCCAAAGTTTCAGTGATCATGAATATAGTTACCATACCATATCCTGTGCAGGTATTTATGTTTATAAAAGATTTTGTCTCATTTGGTTAAATGACAGCACATTTGCTGGATCATCTGATAAGAGCATATTTCATTTTGTAAGAAACTGCCAAACTGTCTTCCACAGTGACTGAACTGTTTTGCATTCTCACTACCAAGTGATGAGAGATCCCATTACTCTGTATCTCCACCAGCAGTTGGTGATGCCACTGTTCCAGATAACCTCCATTTTAATAGGTGTTAGTGATATCTCTTTGGTGTTTTACTTGCAATTCCTTAATGGTATGTGATGTTGAGCATTTTTTTTCTATATTTATTTACTAGCTAAATATCCTGTTTGGTGAGGTGTCTGTTCAGGTAGCATGCCCACTTTTTAACTGGACTTTTTTTTTTTTTTTTTTGCATTGTTGAATTTTAAGATTCCTTTGTATATTTTGGATAGCAATAACCTATCAGATATATATTCTGCAAATACTTTTCCCAATCTGTTACGTGTTTTATTTCTCTTGATGTTATCTTTCACAGATGTTTTAATATTAATGAAGTTCAACTTCTCAATTATTTATTTCATAGATTATTCTTTGATATATCTAAAATTTTATCACCATACCTAAGGCATTCTAGATTTTCTTGTAAGTTATCATCTAGGAGATTTGTAGTTTTGCTTTCTACCTTTAGGCATATAATCCATATTGAGTTAATTTTTTTTTTTTTTTTAATGATGGTTATACAATCTTCGGGGGCTTCCCTGGTGGTGCAGAGGTTAAAGCATCTGCCTGCAATGTGGGAGACCTGGGTTCAATCCCTGGGTCAGGAAGATCCCCTGGAGAAGGAAATGGAAACCCACTCCAGTATTCTTGCCTGGAGAATCCCATGGACGGAGGAGCTTGGTGGGCTACAGTCCACGGGTTGCAAAGAGTCAGACACGACTGAGTGAGATAAAGTATAAAGTATACAATCTTTGTCTAAATTTGTTTTCTTACATGTAGCATTTAATTGCTTCAACAGCATTTGGTGAAAAGGCTTTATTTGTTCCACAGTATTGCCTTGTTCCTCTTTCAAAGATTAGTTGACTGTATTTATGTGGGTCTATTTAAGCTTTCTATTCTTTCTATTCTGTTTGATCTATTTGTCTATTATTTCACCAATATCATACTGTATTGATTATTGTATCTTTATAGTAAGTTTTAAAATTAGGTAGGGTCAGATCTCCACATTCATTATTTTTCATATTTAAGTTCACTCTTCTGAGTATTTTGCCTCAACAACTTTAAAATCACTTTGCCAAAAACAAAATAAAATCATTTTGCCAATTTTCACAAAACCTGCTGGGATTTTGATTGAAAGTACAATGAATCAGTACATAAAGTAGGGAAGAACTGACATCTTAACAATATTGAGTTTTTCTACTCATGAACATGGAGTATGTCTTCAGTTGTTGGTTCTTTACATTTTTGCTAGTTTTTCTCATACGAAAGTGAAAGTCACTCAATTGCGTCCAACTCTTTTCGACCTCATGGGCTATACAGTCCAGGGAATTCCCCAGGCCAGAATACTGAACAGGGAAGCTGGGGATCTCCCAACTCAGGAGTCAAACCCAGGTTTCCCAAATTGCAGGCAAATTCTTTACCAGGTGAACCACCAGTGAAGCCCAGAGTAGGTAGCCTGTCCCATCTCCTGTCCCTTAATATTAACATTGTATCCTGCAAACTTCCTATTATCACTTATTAATTTCAGGGGGCTTTGGTTAATTTCTTTTTTTTATGTTCTACATAGATAATCATGCAATATTAAAAAAAATAGTTGTTGTTGTTTTTTTTCCTTTCCAATCTGGTATGCTTTTTATTTCTTTTTCTTGTCTTACTGCACTACCTAGGATTGGCAGTAAGATTTTGAAATGCAGTGATGAGAGAAAACAATTTTGCATTTTTCCTGATATTTGTGGGTAAAATTCTAGTTCCTTAAGTATAATATTAACTGCAGTAATTTTTGTAGATCAAGTGATGAAGTTCTTCTCTAGTCTCAGTATTCTTAATTTTCTTTTTTTTTAAATAATGAATAAATGGCCGATTTTTTTCAAATACCTTCTTTGTACTACTGATATGATCTTGGGATTTTTTATTTGTTAGCCTGTTGATGAGATGGATATATTAATTTATTTTTGAACATTGAACCAGAATTGTAAACCTAGGATATATCCTGCCTGGTCATTATGTTAGTCCTTTTAAAACATTTTTACATTCAATTTGCTAGTATATTGTGGAAAGAGGTGAAGAAATCTAATGAGTAAGAAATATATAGAAAAAAAAAACTGGTATAAAAAGATTGAAGTTGTTGGAAATTGGCACAAACATTTAAGGTTGCACCATGAAGGCAATGACACCCCACTCCAGTACTCTTGCCTGGAAAATCCCATGGATGAAAGAGCCTAGAAGGCTGCAGTCCATGGGGTCGCTGAGGGTCGGACACAACTGAGTGACTTCACTTTCACTTTTCACTTTCATGCATTGGAGAAGGAAATGGCAACCCACTCCAGTGTTCTTGCCTGGACAATCCCAGGGACGGGGAAGCCCAGTGGGCTACCGTCTATGGGATTGCACAGAGTTGGACATGACTGAAGTGACTTAGCAGCAGTAGCAGTGATATATTCGACTTTACACTGATTTCTCATCTTTCCATTCATATAACATATTGAATAGTACAGATAGAACATTCAAAACTGTGGACACTAAGGTCAAAATTATGGCTATATTGTCAAATTTTTCCTTTTAGAAGATCAAGTATTAATGTTATGGACACTGGATTTTACTGATGTTCTTCACTGGTTATGGAAGAAAATGAGGAAATTATTATGATAGGACAATGTAGGAAAAACCCAAGATTAAGTCCAAGAAATTTTCCATGGAAGCTGTCAAACATTGAATTATTCTCCTACAATTATGTCCCTGCAATGCATGCAGGTTATTAGATATCCTCTGCTGGAAAAGACAATGGAGGTCAGATTCTCCTTGTATTTTATAGAACAGATAGTTACACCATTATGAATTAAAATGAAGGATTATAGTCATAACTAAATGACCAACTCATAACCATCACTGTCCTGATCAGAATGATGATGATCATGATGATGACTAATATAATATTATTAATCTTATAGCTATGTCTAGGCCTGTGCTAAGCATTGTGTCTAGCCATTTATTATAGTTGGTTATACCATAATACTGATGGAGCTACATTTGTGGATATGTCAGCTCTTTCTTTAAAGCTTACATTTCTTGGTTTTAGAGTCAGGGACTGAAATCTTGACCTGCCAGCTTTCCTGCAGTTGAACCCAATATGTATCTACATATGATATGTGGATGATTCAGTACAATCAGTTAGCATTGCAACAAAGTTCAAGAAAGTAGTGGGTTTGTTTTTGTTTTTGTTTTTGTTTTGCCAAAAATTTCAGTGAAATTGTGTTTAGGAAATTGAAAGCTCAATATTTTTACAGTTCTCATAGTCTTAAGACTAGATTTGTTTTTCATTTATTTCTGCTCTAATTTTTATGATTTCTTTCCTTCTATTAACTGTTTTTTTTTAATAGTGAAATTATGTACATTCATAGAATACTTAAACATCATCGGAATAAATTTCACTTATGAGGTTATTAGATTCTGTTCTTGAAGAGCTAAAAGTTTCTCTGTCATTGGTTTGAATAAAATAATAAAATCCACGTTGATAATAAGTATGTGTAAAACTTGCAGGGAAAATCTGTATGTTCCATTACAAACATTATGTTAATATTAATATATCTTTCATTGGTCTGAAAAATCAAGTAAAATAAAACTAGAGCAATTATTTGAAATTCAAGGTAAATGATTCCATTTAGTCTGAAAATTCTACATAATTATGAATAGAAACCACATAATAGCTTCTATTATATAGAAAGAAGCTATATAAATAGCTTACAGAAATAAAATGCATAGTAGATGTATGCAGGGAAAGAAGAAATAAAAAACCCTGGATATATGGATAGTAATAAATGTTCAAGCTTGGCACAAGCCCTTAAAAAATTAGGATGTCTGTGAGAATTGTATCTTGAAACTAAGCCATGCAGTGAAGAAAAAATGTGAATATATATACCATGAGAAGAACTTGATAAGCTTTGACAGATGTTTGAATGGCAATCATTTGGAAAAGATATTTTTAAAATTCTAAAACCAGTGAGTGGGAATCATAAAAAAAATGTTTCATTTCAGCATAAGATTTTACTGTACATAATAGAAACTAAATTTTTGTTTATTCCAAATATTACTCAGCTTCCCTCTGATGTGGTTATCTTATTTCTGAATGAACATTTATTCATTTCATGAATATTGGTTGCTATGTACTATGTTGTCTCTGAATAATTTTCAGCGGACATAAAACTTAAATGTTAGTGGAATAACTATTCATGGATAGTTGCAGTGGAGAGTCCTCTGCAGTGAGTAGGGAGAAGTCTATGATTGACAGGGAAAGTTTATGAAATGTTTCCCCTTTCCTGTTTTCTTTTTCTTTTTTTGGCTTTGTTTTCCTTCTGAAGTTACAAATGAAATGAAATGCTCTGAAGGTACTGGATGAAAGTGAAACAACAGAACCAAGATTTTTGATGTTTTGCTCTGTTTGTCTACTTGTATTTCTTTTCTGGAGAAGGTTCAACTACTCAGGCTACATCTCACTCCAAGTTTATAGGAGTTAGATTATGCAAATACCACCAGAAATAATATTTCTAAAAAATAACATTTGGAACCAAATTTTTTAAAACATCTGTCCTTGAAGAGGGAAGTTATACTTTTATTTTCTACCTGGAATGGAATTAGGTCTATTCACATACAAAGTAAATAAACATCATTGACGTTATATGCTAGGAGATATGTTTTATTGTTCTATGTAGAATGATTTTTGTCTGTGGTGAAACAGTTGACAACTCCAAGATAAAGCTATGATTTTGATAAAATGTTTTTGTAAAAAATGTGTTTTGAGGAGCTAAAATACATTCTGAAACATGTTCTATAAACCAGACTTTGTCAGTTACGGGTGGATTTTATTTTCTTTATTTTGGCATGTCTACACAGCATGGGAGGAAACAGTGAAAATGTTTGCCAAATGACACTGCACCATCCATTCCTAGGGAACAGCTCTTGGATTATCATCCCCACAGCCATTCTGAAAGGAGTCATTTGGAATTGAGGAGAAAACACAAGTGAGCCTTTTGCTTTTGCAACTCTTTACAACTTCAGTAATATTTAAGCAACCTTCAAATGGATGACTTTTGAGGAGGTGGAGCTATCTACCTGTGATCTGCAGGACTTCTTGTGATAACTGCACTTTTTAAAAAAGGGAAGCTTGAATGCCTTGCTCCTTAAAGTGTGGTCCCAGGACTGAAAACAAGCAGGAAGCTTGTTAGAAATGAAGAAACTCAGACCCACAACAAAATGGATTAGACTCTGCAGTTTAAATGAGATCCTCCTTTAAAGTTTTAAAAGTAGTGCCTTAATCTGTACCGTTGTCAAGTGAAAATGAGGATAATATAATTTAAAGGAAAGTCTGGGAAACTAATTTGTTTTGCCAACATCCGCTGGATCATTGAAAAAACAAGAGAGTTCCAGAAAAACATCTCTTTCTGCTTTATTGACTATGCCAAAGCCTTAGACTGTGTGGATCACAAGAAACTGTGGAAAATTCTTTAAGAGATGAGAATACCAGACCACCTGGCCTGCCTTTTGAGAAGCCAGTATGCAGGTTAGAAAGCAACAGTTAGAACTGGACATGGAACAACAGACTGGTTCCAAACAGGAAAAGGAGTACGTCAAAGCTGTATATTGTCACCCTACTTATTTAACTTAAATGCAGAGTACATCCTGAGAAATGCTAGGCTAGAAAAAGCACAAGCTGTAATCAAGATTGCTGGGAGAAATATCAATAACCTCAGATATGCAGATGACACCACCCTTATGGCAGAAAGTGAAGAGGAACTAAAAAGCCTCTTGATGAAAGTGAAAGAGGAGAGTGAAAAAGTTGGCTTAAAGCTCAACATTCAGAAAACAAAGATCATGGCATTTGGTCCCATCACTTCATTGCAAATAGATAGGGAAACAGTGGTAGACTTTATTTTCCTTGGCTCCAAAATCACTGCAGATGGTGATTGCAGCCATGAAATTAAAGGACATTTACTCCTTGGAAGGAAAGTTATGACCAAACTAGACAGCATATTAAAAAGTAGACATTACTTTGTCAGCAAGGGTCCATCTAATCAAGGCTATGGTTTTTCCCGTGGTTATGTATGGATGTGAGAGTTGGAGTATAAAGAAAACTGAGTGCTAAAGAATTGATGCTTTTGAACTGTGGTGTTGGAGAAGACTCTTGAGAGTCCCTTGGACTGCAAGGAGATCCAACCAGTCCATCCTAAAGGAGATCAGTCCTGGGTGTTTATTGGAAGGACTGATGTTGAAGCTGAAACTCCAATACTTTGGCCACCTGACATGAAGAACTGACTCATTTGAAAAGACCTTGAAGCTGGGAAAGATTGAGGGCAGAAGGAGGAGGGGATGAAAGAGGATGAGATGGTTGAATGGCATCACTGACTCAATGGACATGGGTTTGGGTGAACTCTGAGAGTTGGTGATGGACAGGGAGGCCTGGCATGCTGTGGTTCATGGGGTCACAAAGAGTAGGACATGACTGAACGACTGAACTGAACTGAACATTGAGTGTTTTCAATGGCTAGGTAATATTCTAGCTGCATTACAAACATGATCTCCTTTAATCCTCCCCATATGTTTTGAGCTGGAAACTATCATGTTCATTTCACCAATGAAGTAACACTTAAAAAGTCCAGGTATATTGCCCAAGACCACCCAGCTACTGAGAGTCCGAATCTGTTCTCAGACTTCCTTGCTAGTTCCAATTCCCAAAATATAGAATCTTAAACTGATAATCTGTATCTTTGTTATTCACTTTCCTATATGCCTTCTGAAGTGAAAGCTATACAATCAGGTGAAAATGGTCATATTAGAATGTAGTAGATTGGTGGAGAGTGTTCATCTCAGTAGGTGAATCTTCATCATAGTAGAATACTGACATGAATTAAATTCTGATAAAAGTAAATTATTGAAAGTATTACCAACAATGTCAAGGTATAGTTAATCTTAATGATGATATGGGTCACTGTCTAAAAAATTACCTTATTAAATATTTTGGTGCCTACATTTTTTTCACACAATACATACAAGCTGCAAATTAACAGATTTTATAGGCAATTAATGATCATGAACACCTTATTGCCAAATTCAGACTTAAAATGAAGAAAGTGGAGAAAACCACTAGACCATTCAGGAATGACCTAAATCAAGTCTCTTATGACTATATAGTGAAAGTGAGAAATAGTTTTAAGGGGCTAGATCTGATAGACAGAGTGCCTGAGGAACTATGGACAGAGGTTCGTGACATTGTGCAGGAGACAGGGATCAACACCATCCCTGTGGAAAAGAAATGTAAAAAAGCAAAATGGCTCTTTAAGGAGGCCTTACAAATTGCTGTGAAAAGAGAAGCAAAAAGCAATGGAGAAAAGGAAAGATATATCTATTTGAATGCAGAATTCCAAAGAATAGCAAGGAGAGATAAGAAAGCCTTCCTCAGGGATTAATGCAAAGAAACAGAGGAAAACAATAGAATGGGAAAGACTAGAGATCTCGTCAAGAAAATTAGAGATACCAAGGGAACATTTCATGCAAAGATGGGCTCAATAAAGGACAGAAATGGTATGGACATAACAGAAGCAGAAGGTATGAAGAAGAGGTGGCAAGAATACATGGAAGAACTGTACAAAAGAGATCTTCAAGACCCATATAATCACGATGGTGTGATCACTCCTCTAGAGCCAGACATCCTGGAATGTGAAGTCAAATAGGCCTTAGGAAATATCACTATGAACAAAGCTAGTGGAGGTGATGAAATTCCAGCTGAGCTATTTCAAATCCTGAAAGATGATGCTGTGAAAGTGCTACACTCAATATGCCAGCAAATTTGGAAAACTCAGCAGTTGCCACAGGACTGGAAAAGTTCAGTTCTCATTCCAATCCCAAAGAAAGGCAATGCCAAAGAATGCTCAAACTACCGCACAATTGCATTCATCTCACACACTAGTAAAGTAATGCTCAAAATTCTCCAAGCCAGGCTTCAGCAATACGTGAATCATGAAATTCCAGATGTTCAGGCTTGTTTTAGGAAAAGCAAAGGAACCAGAGATCAAATTGCCAACATCCACTGGATCATGGAAAAAGCAAGAGAGTTCCAGAAAAACCTATATCGGCTTTATTGACTATGCCAAAGCCTTCAATTATGTGGATGGCAATAAACTGTGGAAAATTCTGAAACAGATAAGTGTACCAGACCACCTGACCTGTCTCTTGAGAAATCTGTATGCAAATCAGGAATCAACATTTAGAACTGGATATGGAACAACAGACTGGTTCCAAATAGGAAAAGGAGTAGGTCAAGGCTGTATATTGTCACCCTACTTATTTAACTTATATGCAGAGTACATCCTGAAAAATACTGGGCTGGAATCAAGATTGCCAGGAGAAATATCAATAACCTCTGATATGCAGATAACACCATCCTTATGGCAAGAAGTGAAGAGGAACTAAAAAGCCTCTTGAAAGTGAAAGAGGAGAGTGAAAAAGTTGGTTTAAAGCTCAACATTCAGAAAACAAAGATCATGGCATCTGGTCCCATCACTTACTTCATGGGAAATAGGGGGGGAAACAGGGGAAACAGTATCAGACTTTATTTTTTTGGGCTCCAGAATCACTGCAGATGGTGACTGCAGCCATGAAATTAAAAGATGCTTACTCCTTGGAAGAAAAGTTATGACCAACCTAGATAGCATATTCAAAAGCAGAGACATTACTTTGCCAACTAAGGTCCGTCTAGTTAAGGCTATGATTTTTCTAGTGGTCATGTATGGATGTTAGAGTTGAGCTGTGAAGAAAGCTGAGTGCCGAAGAATTGATGCTTTTGAACTGTCGTGTTGGAGAAGACTCTTGAGAGCCCCTTAGACTGCAAGGAGATCCAACCAATTCTGAAGGAGATCAGCCCTGGGTGTTCTTTGGAAAGAATGATGCTAAAGCTGAAACTCCAATACTTTGGCCACCTCATCCAAAGAGCTGACTCATTGGAAAAGACTGAAGCTGGGAGGAACTGGGGGCAGGAGGAGAAGGGGACGACAGAGGAGGAGATGGCTGGGTGGCATCACTGACTCGATGGACGTGAGTCTGAGTGAACTCCGGGAGTTGGTGATGGACAGGGAGGCCTGGCGTGCTGCAATTCACGGGGTCACAAAGAGTTGGACACGACTGAGTGACTGAACTGAATTGAACTGAACTGAGTAAGTATAAGATTACATTTCTAGAGCTTGTCTGGGGAAAGTATATATCAGTACCAGGTTTAGATTAGAGTATTACTAATCTCAACTCAGTCCAGTGTTCTTGCCTGGAGAATCCCAGGAATGGGGAGCTTGGTGGGCTGTCATCTATAGGGTCACACAGAGTCAGACAGGACTGAAGTGACTTAGCAGCAGCATCGGCAGCAGCAGTCCCATACAGAACTTCTGTAAATTATTTCCTGACTCCCTCCTTCTCACTCCTGCTTAACAGGAACATATATACGCCTTGAAATTTTGGTCTGTTAAATGTTTGTTGTTCTTTATTATTTTATCTCACATACTTTTGCTTCAATCACATGTTTATGTTATGACCTGCTGAGTTTTAGATGAGTAGAAGTAATCAATGTATTCCTTTTTGAAATAGTTTAACTCAACCCTTGAGTGATGAGATGCATCAATACATACATAAACACATGTACATATATACTCAAAAGGGCAAGTTATGTTGGGTGAAAAAAGCAGATCTTTCTGGGGGAAATAGCATGAAGATTATTGGGAGAGAATTCTCTCTGTGTCTCATAGGTTTTTGCACATCTTATGAATAGAGAACTGACTGCCGTTTCTTTTGGAACAGCATTTCAAATATGTTTGTTTAGTGTACAGTCTTAGAAGACAGAGATAAAATATCTCTGGAGCAAAGGGAAGGGTTAGAAGATAGAGATGGTGGCACTTTACAGAGAAAAGTGCACCCATGTTTGCTGTCTAGGTTAACATCTGGGGGAAGGCATACATAATCTTGATGCCCACTGTAGAACATTCAGATTGCATAAACTCAGAGTTTATTTTCTATAACACACTTACTATGTGTATAGGTGTCATCTGGATCTATTAACATTATCCTATGGGAATTATTGTTTATAAGTTGTTAAAAATGCTTATTTCCCTTGTTCCTATTACTTTTTTGAGTAATAAATTTATTTGTGTCTAATCTAAGGACACATACCTTCAACCAACTTTCATATAGTCTAAGATTTTCTTTAAGAGAAAAATTATTTAACTTCTAAAGGACTTATCATATATAATCCCACTGCTGGGCATACACACTGAGGAAATCAGAATTGAGAGATACGTGTACCCCAATGTTCATCACAGCATTGTTTATAATAGCCAGGACATGGAAGCAACCTAGATGTCCATCAGCAGACGAATGGATAAGAAAGCTGTGGTACATATACACAATGGAGTATTACTCAGCCATTAAAAAGAATACATTTGAATCAGTTCTAATGAGATGGATGAAACTGGAGACTATTATACAGAGGAAGTAAGTCAGAGAGAAAAACACCAATACAGTATACTAACACATATATATGGAATTTAGAAAGATGGTAATGATAACCCTGTATGCGAGACAGCAAAAGAGACACAGATGTATAGAACAGTCTTTTGGACTCTGTGGGAGGAGAGGGTGGGATGATTTGGGAGAATGGCTTTGAAACATATATAATATCATATAAGAAACGAATTGCCAGTCCAGGTTTGATGCATGATACTGGATGCATGGGGCTGGTGCACTGAGATGACCCAGAGGGAGGGTACGGGGAGGGAGGAGGGAGGGATGATCAGGATGGGGAACACGTGTATACCTGTGGCAGATTCATGTTGATGTATGGCAAAACCAATAAATATTGTAAAGTAATTAACCTCCAATTAAAATAAATAAATTTATATTAAAAAAAAGAAATATAACTTGGCCTGCCCCATTCCTCTCTCCTGCTTACAATTTATGGTAATGATGACAACCAGTAACTTTGCAGGTATTTGAGTAGATAGACCAGATTTGAAGCACCTTATAAATCCCTGTTACCAGGCATTTTCAATAATTGTCCCAACTCTGATTCTTTAGAAAATCCCTAATCAAGTGGTACTGTCAATTTGTGACCTGACTTGGAGCCCCATTCATGTAAAAGGCCCTATTCCCAGGGTGTTTTTCAAAAATAATTAGCTGCAACCGCTTAACTTCAAAGCTATCAAAGACTGTGGCACTGGCTGATGCAAATAAAAGTCCAGGCAAAGTTTGCAAGTAAGGTCTGAAAACTAGATGCCCATAGGGTACTTTGAAATGCTCTGACATATTGCTGGAGATTTAGAAGGATGTGCACATATGCAGCACTGTGTGTGTGCCCAGGCGAGATATGAGACATCTCCAGGTACTTACCTCTGGCTGAGTTTGAGTCCTGTGCAAGAAGGGAACGATGAGCAAGGCAGACTTGTGAACTGCCTGAGCAATGAAAATATATCTTAATATAGACCAACATACACACACATACATACACACACACAGTCACTTGGTTAAGGTGAAAAACATATTAATACAAGGCATTTAAGGAAATTTCTGACCAAGTATTAGCTAACCAATAAACTAATCAAGCAGGTGTTTCAGTGGCTGCATGTGACAAGAAACACTAATTTTATAGAGTCCAAGGTAATCACTCAACAAACAAAAGGCAATTAAAACAACATGGAGCAAAAACAACAAACTCTGGAGTTAGAAGAATCTGATTTCTAGAATTTACACACAATATTTTTATATTGTTCAGTTTCAAACAAAAATGTTAAGATATACAAAGGAATAGGAAAATAAAGCTCATAAATAAAAAATAAATATTAATAGATACTGTCTTGGAGGGGTCCCATTTTCCAGATGTTGAAAAATTATAATATGTTGAATATGTTAGATTTGAAAAGCCCAAATAATCTGAAAGTGGAAAGATGTAAATAAATGCAAATGTAAGTGAAAGAGAGGGGGAGTGACTATGTTAATCTAAAAAAATGATAGTCAATAAGGTAGTAATTATTCCTCTAGACAGTGAGGGACAGTGCATAATATCAAAAGTTAGAGATAACAATTATAAATATATATACACCTAAAACAGAGCAGCGTCACATCAAACTATGTAAAACTAAAGCTGATAATAGAAGACAGAAATACTTTAACAATAATTTCCTGATTTCAATACTTCATTCCCAATAATTGAGAGGACAACTGGAATTAGTGATTAGAAATTAATAGTAATGTGTTGTTATAAAATAACAACATTTAGAAAACTTGTATGTAACAATCAATCAACTTGACCTTAGAGACATTTATAAAACACTAAATACCAAAACAGCAAAGTACACATTCTTCTGAAGTGCTCATGGAACATCTTCCAATATACACCATATGGTCTACCATAGACAAGTCTTAACAAATTTAAAAGAATAAAAGTCATTCAAAATATAAACTTGGTACAAAGTAATGCAAAATATAAATCAAAGATTGAAAGAAGTTTGATAAATCAACATATATTAGGGTTGGCATAAGCTTTTTTTAAAAAAATGTTTTTTCTTCTCTGTCATTACTTCTAAATACACAAGTGCACAGGTACACACATACACACACACACACCCATAATACTCACATACAATGTTTCAATTAATTTATAATAAGTAAAAAAAAAAATACAACCAACCTATGTCTTAAATAAGTTTGGAATCTATTACTTCTTCATTTAACAAGAAAAATAGATACAGTCATTTTAGGACTGAACTAAAAGTCAGACTCAGCTGAAGCAACTTAGCACACATGCACACAGTCTCATCATAATGACGTCAATGATTCAGTTTTCTTATAAATTTCTACTCTGTTATTTTAAATTTATGGGCTACATCATTATGTTTTTCACCTTATAGTCTCAAGAAATCTTTGCTTTCACTATATATCTGTATTTTTAGCAGGGAAAAAGAATAGGAAGATGGGTAAAACAATATCAATCACACAAATTTGTTCTTTTATAAGAATATTTACTTGGAGCCCTATCCAATATTATCTGCTTCCATTTCCTTGGTCAGAATTATTGTGTCAGATATTTATTTTTAGCTATGAATAATGGTTAGAAATGTAGATTTAGTTAGTTTAAAGCTGAGCACATTGTCCCTATACTAAATGTAAGCTCTGTTTGTTAGCAAGAAAAGGAGAATGAATATTGAATTCGAATTTGTCAGTGTGTGTACATATACACACAGGTTTGATGAAATATACTAAACTCTTCCTTTTTTTTTCCTTCTGGCTCTCTGCCTCTCATATAGTATAAGTAACAATTTTTTATAATCTTTATTCTTCACTGTGCATCCCTTTGCATATACATTGCCTAGGAAATGGGGTCATCTAAGAAATATATGTTAAATATGTGCTTATATATATTTTATGTGTATATACATGAATAAACATAGCAGATTGGGTTTGAAACTGGTAAGCATATGATGCCAGCCACTGGTAACCTCCAGAATTCATTGATTGTGACTGTCAACTAGAAATGCCTAATTGAGACTGTAGAGGTTCTATTGAGGATACAAAAGTAAAAAAGGAAAATCTTTGCAATTTTTTAGCAAGTTTATATAGCCTTATTTTCTACTCCTCACCAGAAAATCAAGCTATGTGAAAGAAGACTCCCACTGTCTGATTTGTTTCTCTTTTGTTTTGTTGTGTTTGTTAAATTCAGTAAAAAACAAAACAAGAATGTTAATGAGTCAACTCATATGAAACCCATGTTAAGAGTTAACAGCTATCCAAGATAATGAATACAATGCATAAGAGTATAAGATAAATGAGTATAAATGAAGAATTTATTTCAAGGGTTAGAAATTGGTCTATGTTTTGTACCTTTCTGGCTTGTTTCAGTGAATAAATTAGAAAAATAATAAATTCTCTTATAAGCTACTCAGAAAAATTGAAAAAGCTTTTATTTATTTATTTTATTATTTTTTATTTTACTTTACAATACTGTATTGGTTTTGCCATACATCAACATGAATCCACCACGGATGTATACGTGTTACCAATCCTGAACTCCCCTCCCACCTCCCTCCCCATACCATCTCTATGGGTCATCCCAGTGCACCAGCCCCAAGCATCCTATATCCTGTATCGAACCTGGACTGGCGATTCATTTCTTATATGATATTATAGATGTTTCAATGCCATTCTCCCAAATCATCCCACCCTCTCCCTCTCCCACAGAGTCCAAAAGACTGTTCTATACATCTGTGTCTCTTTTGCTGTCTTGCATACAGGGTTATCGTTACCATCTTTCTAAATTCCATATATTTGCGTTAGTATACTGTATTGATGTTTTTCTTTCTGGCTTACTTCACTCTGTATAATCAGCTCCAGTTTCATCCATCTCATTAGAACTGATTCAAATGTATTCTTTTTAATGGTTGAGTAATACTCCATTGTGTATATGTACCACAGCTTTCTTATCCATTTATCTGCTGATGGACATCTAGGTTGCTTCCATGTCCTGGCTGTTATAAACAGTGCTGCAATGAACATTGGGGTACACATGTCTCTTTCAATTCTGGTTTTCTCGGTGTGTATGCCCAGCAGTGGGATTGCTGAGTCATAAGGCAGTTCTATTTCCAGTTTTTTAAGGAATCTCCACACTGTTCTCCATAGTGGCTGTACTAGTTTGCATTCCCACCAACAGTGTAAGAGGGTTCCCTTTTCTCCACACCCTCTTCAGCATTTATTGCTTGTAGACTTAGATCGCAGCCATTCTGACTGGTGTGAAATGGTACCTCATTGTGGTTTTGATTTGCATTTCTCTGATAATGAGTGATGTTGAGCATCTTTTCATGTATTTGTGAGCCATCTGCATGTCTTCTTTGGAGAAAAAGCTTTTAAAAATTTATTTTTTAATAAATGATTCACATGATTATAAGTAATAACTATGAAGTTCATGTGCATGTCTTTTTGTATGTGTAAGTGTGTGTGTGTGTGATAACTCTGATAATAGAACCCATATATTTAATTATCTGAACAAACCAAAAGGCAGCTATTAGTATCTTGATTTTACAGATTAAAAAAATAAAACAAAAAACTGAAGCTCAAATTTTAGTAACGTCCTTATATAGAGAGTCGGTTAATGGACCATCTAAGACATCCCTCTCTCCAGAGTCCTTTTGTGATATATGATCAATTATACCCACACTTTTCTTACAAATAGATGTTCTAAGGAATCTGTTGTTGTAGAATATGAAAGTGAAGTTGCTCAGTAGTGTCTGACTCTTTGCAACCTCATGGACTGTAGCTCACCAAGCTCCTCCGTCCATTGGATTCTCCAGGCAAGAATACTGGAGTGGGTTGCCACTTCCTTCTCCAGGGGATCTTCCCGACCCAGAGATCAAACCCAGGTCTCCCACATTGCAGGCAGATGCTTTAACCTTTGCACCACCAAGTTGTAGAATATAATTGCCTTTATATAATTCCCTGCTTTGGCTACCAATTGGGCAAGTAATGAGATTGTATACTTATCAAAATGTGACTTTTAAAAAGTTTTCCAAATTACTTGCAAGTTTTATCTTAGAATTTTAAGATTTGTTGTATATTTGTGTATCTCTTTGTTTAAGTCAGCCATGATTTCAATGATTTATCAGCTTTCTTTTTCTGTGATGTCACTTTGATCTTAGCACTTTATACTAAAGTGTCAGAATATTTTCTCTCTTCTTATACAGTAGCTCTTTTCATCATATCTATCTACTTGCCTATCATATCTGTATATCTACATCTATATTACCTATGTATATTTACATGTATACATGTTCCCCACTGATCTTTCTATACCTAATATTTTATTTTAACTTTCCGAAGGTGCATATTTAGAGTTACATAGGCCATACATTAATTTTAATATTATTTTATTTAAAAAAATTAAGCACCTGTCATCTGAATATTTTAATATCTTATCATCTGAATGTTTTCTCTTCACTGTTTCCATCATGCTGAAATATTCTCTTAAGCTATAGCAGCACATTATGAATAATTTATTGGCTCATTCACATGGCCATAAATTAATATTTAGGCAAGACACCTTTTTATTAAAACGTTATTTTGGGAGGGGCAGTGTCCTTAGAATTGTGAATTCAAAATTATTTTATATCAAGTGTCAATTAAAAAGACTTTCAAATAAAGAAAAAGAATGAAGAATTCTCAGTTAGCTTTTATATATGTAACTGAATGAGACAAATATCTACTTAATTTATTAATTATATATATAAATATATATCATGTATGTATTAATTCTATCATATATCATTTACATGTATGATAAAATTGAATTATGCATCTAATATTTAAGCATCTTTTCTCAAAAATAAATATTTTTTTAAAAATTCAGACACTGTGCTAGCATCCTTGATAGCAGTTTTTGATTTATTCACAATGTATTCCAGAGGATATTATTTTTATTTCATTTTAAGTTTTTTAATATGGATTTCTTTCTTTGTGTGATTTTTAAAAATTAGTGTAGTATGAGAGATACCTGAAGAATGCATTCTCAAATCATTAGAACTTTTGTTTTTATTTTTGTATGTTGTCTATTATGATTACCCTATTTTAGTTACTTCCAGTGACTTAAAATGTTTAATTGCAATTACTTCAAATAATTTCAGTTGTGAAGCCGCATCTTTGAAATTAAATGTCACATCTGTGTTGTTTGTTTATTTATCACCATGATTTTATTTAGCAGTTTTTTAAACAAATATCTTCTTTAAGTATGCAAATTGACACGGATTGAAAATGTCTCTGTTTATTATGTCTTCCTTGAACAGTATTTAGGGTTCAAAATGCAGCATTTTATTTTATCCATTTTAAGGTATTTATTGTCATGTTTTACCAACCTTGAAATTAGGATGTCTCTGTCAGTGACATGTCATAGTTTAACTGCATTTTTTTCCCTTTTAGTAGTATATAAAATGATGTGTCTTCCACTGAATAACATTCTAACTTTGATGAGCTAGAGAAATTGAGTACTCTGTAATAACTGATAAGTTTAGTGAATCCATCTTTTCTGGGAAATAATTATGTATATATGAGTTTGTGCTTTAGCAACAGATGGAACATGGTTTCTAACTTCTGAGGCATCATGGAGGAGGATAATTACACTGTACTTAGTAATGTCTATAATAGAAGAATAAAGGAAGATATGCTGGAGCCCACTGAGGGGCTGAACAGAGAGTTTCACTGTAAAGAGTCGGGAAAGACTATAAAGAGTAGATAACTTTGAGGTTAAATTTGTAAAATTAAGCTTTTATTAGGTGGAAACTGTGGAGAGGGAAATTTGGACAGAGGAGAAAACCTGTGAATAAACATGAAGACTGATAAAAGAATAACATGATCTAGATGCCCAGTTATTCTAACTGGATTAGAGTATGGGAGAAAATTATGAAAATAATCTGAAAAATTATACAAATATACTTAAATAAAAGTCCATGACCTGAATAAAGAAATTGGACTTTTTCTTCTAGGTAAAAGGTCACTATGGAACAGCTATTATTATCCACTGTATGATTTAGAATGATCAGTATGAGGGCAATGTGCACACCAAGAAGAAAAAATTGAAAAAAGAAGATATAAGAGCTTAATGAAGAGAGGAGCTTAAAAGAGAAGCAGTATAGTACAAGAATGACTATATCTAGAGATACCATGAAATTATTTGGCAAATGGAGTCTGTTCTCCTGTGGGCAGTAAAGCCAATCTTCTGACACTGGGTTGTAGTGAAGGAAAGTACAGCATTTATTGTAGGGCACAGAGCAAGGGGAATGGGCAACTCATGTTCAAAAGACTTGAACTCCCAGATGAGTTTCATGGAAGGGGTTTTAAAGGCAGTGTGAGGGAGGAGACTGCAGAATGTGTGACCAGCTAGTGCACAATTCTCAGTTTATTGGCATTGAGGTGAAGTTTCAAACATCATCAACCTTCTGGTTTCAACCAGTCTCAGGTTTATATCCTTGAGGTCCATAGTTTTCATCTGGTGGAGGTCTGCTTATATAAAAACAACTTGGGAGTGTGTGTCAGGCCTTTATCTGTATCTTTCAGGGAATTGTGAGTTTGGTGAGTCTCCTTTCTGGCAGATTTATACCACAGATTTATATCTAAATTGTTACCAGTTTCCCAGCTCAATGGTTAATCTTTGTTTCCATATCTTTACATTTCCTAATCAACTCTTGAGTCAGCCTTTAGAGATTAAATGGAGTCCTGAGACTAAAGCAAAAACCTTAGTCTTCAAAGGACAGGGACACAGGGGCTTATATATGTTTTCAGGAGTAGACAACATGAAGAAAGAAAGAAGAACTTGAATATGAACATTTAAGATTTGAGGAACATTATTAGCTGAGAGAATAGGTGAAGAAGTAGCTTTGATGATAATGTATGTGTTGTGCTATGTGTGGAAACGTCCAGTAGATAGAAATAGAAAGCATAAAGTCTGATATATTAAATTCTAGTAGGTGTCTTAAAAGTAGTCATTATAACTATGGAGAACTGTACATCATAAATTAAACCACACAGTTCTTACTTAAAGCTTAAATATTACTTAAGTTCACTCTCCTTGGTTCAGAGGAAGAATTAGATAGCACAGGATTATTTTAAGAGTTTCTTGAATGGTGGTGATTGTGAAGTTTGATAAAAGTAGCTAAACTTTAGTTTATTCATCACCCTTCACCAAGAGGAGCTCTGCTTATATTTAATTTATTTGTCCATGTTCCTTGGTATGATTTTATCAGAAAAGTTCTAGACAGAGATAGACAAATAAAACAGAAATTTCCCATGTACCCACTGCCTCCCTACATAGGATAGCTTTTCTTATAATCTGTATCCTCTACCAGAGTTGTATATTTGTTACAATTAATAACTAATTGGTGAACCTCAATTGATACATTATTATCACCCAAAGTGCATAGTTTACATTGTGGTTGAGTCTTGGTATTGTACATTATATGCATTTGGACAAAAATATAATTACATGTATCCACCGTGTCATTATATTGTCAGATATAGCATTGCCACTGGTCTAGAAACCCTCTGGGCTCTGCCTTTTCGTCTCTTTTTCTTCCCATCCCTTGGCAACTGCTGATCTTTCTACTGTGTACATACTTTTGTCTTTTTCCAGGATATCTTGTATAGTATGTAGATATTTTGGAATGCCTTTCTTCCTTTGCTGCTGCTGCTGCTGCTAAGTCGCTTCAGTCGTGTCCGACTCTGTGCAACCCCATAGAAGGCAGCCTACCAGGCTCCCCTGTCCCTGGGTTTCTCCAAGCAAGGACACTGGAATGGGTTGCCATTGCCTTCTCCAAGGGATGAAAGTGAAAAGTGAAAGTGAGGTCACTCAGCCGTGTCCGACTCTTCACGACCCCATGGACTGCAGCCCACCAGCCTCCTCCATCCACGGGATTTTCCAGGCAAGAGTACTGGAGTGGGGTGCCATTGCCTTCTCCGTTTCTTCCTTTAGTAATATGCATTTCAGTTTTCTCCATGTCTTTTCAAAGCTAGATAGCTCATTTCTTTTGAGCACAAAAATATTTCATTGTCTGGATATAATTCTGTGTATTTATACATTTATCTACTAAAGGACATCTCTTTTTCAAGTTTATTATTTAATTGGAAGAAAATCACTTTACAATATTCTATTAGTTTCTGCTGTACAACAATGTGAATCAGCCATAATTATATATATATATATATATATATATATATATATATATATATATATATATAATCTTTCTTCTTGAGCCTCCCTCACCCTCATCCCACCCCTCTAGGTCATCACAGAGTTACCAGGCTGGGCTCCCTGTGTTATATAGCAACTTCTCACCAGCTATCTATTTTACACATATAGAGTCCCCTGCCAGGAGCTTTTTCATTTGTATTCAGCAGATTGGAAATGATGGTTGTCCATGCCCAGAATAATTCAATGTGAGCCCTTGGGTTACATGTAAACAAGAAAAGTTCCATTTCCAGAGAGCAGTAGAAACACAACTAATCTTATGCCCCTCATCTGTTCCTTCCAAATTTGTGAGAAAATATGTATAGAATTTTAAAATTAATATTGTAAAGTAGATGGAAGTCTGAAATTTAAAAAGAAAAAAAGATAAAACAACTCAGGAAAAGATATAGTGTATTCATTTCTTTAATCTATAACCTTTCTTTTTTCAAAAAGTGACCCAGGGCCTCAAAATTACTTATGTCTTTTATAATTTATGATTATTTTCTTCTTCTTTCTGAAATACTCCCTTACATACTTATTTTCTATGCCCTGGGCCTATAACCTATCCATTTAGAACCCGATTAAAGAATAACAGATGCTCAAATAACTTTGAATCTCAATAGTTAAATACAGCTTCCTTCAAAAATATTGACCAGAATACTGTCTTCCTTTTTAACTGAGATGTTAAAACCTATTTCAGGAATTCTTTTTGTCCATTTAATTATGCTTATACTTAATTAAATCTACATAATTCAACTGATATCCATCATTATAAAGTATTGTTATAGGCATGCAGAGAATAAATAGATTTGATTCTATTAGGAAGAAAAAGCAAAAACTGAGAGTTGGTGTTCTTTAAATTAAAATATAATTTCTACTTAGTAAAGAATTAGTTCCAAAAAAATACTTCTATCCTTCATTTTCCTTAAAATTACACTCAAATATTGATCAATTGGGTAATTTACAGAGCCTACCCAAGGTTTAATGATAAGTTTCTCCTTATTTTTCTCAGTATTGTCTTTAGTCTGTTTTCTTAAACTACAGTCCTCTGCATGCCCCAAATTCTAAAACTTTCCCCTGATTACCTAGAGATTCTTCTGTGACACATGTGATTCTCCATCCTGAATTCAAACTAATTTAATTTCTTAGTTAGTGTCTTGAGTTCTTGATCTAGTCATCTTTACCTTACTTTGTGCTCATACTCAGTCACTCAGACATGTCTGACTCTTTGTGACTCCATGGACTATTCTGTGACCACCAGACTATTCTGTCCATGGGATTTTCCAGGCAAGGAGCCTGGAGTGAGTTGTCATTCCTCCTCCAAGGGATCTTTCTCAGCTGTCAGCAATTCAATGTGATAACTCATCTGTGCCCATGTATTGTTTTCTCATTGAAGGATAATCTAACTAAATATTTTGGGCTGCTGAGAAAGCATATTTTCAGAACATAGTTCTGTACAAGAATTTATAAAGCTTTTTATTTGTGTTCTAACAAAGGTCCACCTAGTCAAGGCTATGGTTTGTCCAGTGGTCATGTATGGATGTGAGAGTTGAACTGTGAAGAAAGCTGAGCGCCAAAGAACTGATGCTTTTGAACTGTGGTGTTGGAGAAGACTCCTGAGAGTCCCTTGGACTGCAAGGAGATCCAACCAGTCCATTCTAAAGGAGATCAGCCCTGGGTGTTCTTTGGAAAGAATGATGCTAAAGCTGAAACTCCAATACTTTGGCCACCTCATGAGAAGAGTTGACCCATTGGAAAAGACTGATGCTGGGAGGGCTTGTGGGCAGGAGGAAAAGGGGACAACAGAGGATGAGATGGCTGGATGGCATCGCTGACTCAACTGGCATGAGTCTGAGTGAAATTCGAGAGTTGGTGATGGACAGGGAGGCCTGGCATGCTGCAATTCATGGGATCGCTAAGAGTTGGACATGACTGAGTGACTGAACTGAACTGAATAACTATATATAAGCATATTTTATATACTTATAATTATTGGAATAAATATTGAATCATTAAGTATCTCAAAGAATTATTCAGTGAATGATTATCGTCTTTTTTGCAGCTTGCATATATCCAAAGATACTCTCTGAAATGGTAGCTAATGAAATAGTTCAAATAAAAAAATAGTGGAAAAATTAAGCCATTATATCATGTCCAAGAAAAGAGGTTTGTAGGGGAGAAAAAATTTCCCTTAACTCCCTTAAGATTTCTGGCTGAGCCTATAAATTAGATTTACAAAGACAAATCAACAGGAGAAACACATGTAATTCCTCTTATTTAGTTAGTAGAAGTTTTGTGTGAGATGGGGAATTTCATAAGGAAATTAAGACCAGAAGAAATGAGTATATTTGATGACTTTATGCTAGGTTTGATGAAAAATGGAAAGCTGTGGGGAAAATGATAGGACAAAGGCTATGCGCTAGGGATAGCACACTGGGGAAAACTTGGCAAGGCCGGTTTATTCAAATTCCTTTCAATGTCTTTCATCTTCTGGGTATGGAGAAGTAACCTCTTACATGAAAATCCTATGACCTGCATCAGGGGCAAAAGGGAAGTTCAGAGAGTCCTTCACCTGCTGTTCTTCAAATTCATTCAGGTTAAAATGTTCAATATGCCAAAGCACCATATTTTAGAACTGAACCTGATGCTGCTATGTTTGTTCTTAAAATTCAACTTAGAAGTTGACCATCTCGTTTCAGGAAAACAAAATCTGTCACATTAATTTAGGTATGTCATTGACTTTTATTTTTTCAGAATCTTTGTATTTGGTTTATAATTTGTTTTATTGTTATTTTTTAGTGTTTTGTATCTATTGTTATATTTATTTATTTTTAAGTAGCATCAAAAGAAATATAAAATACATTGGCACGGATTTAAGTAAAATCATTGCATTACGTTTCACTGGGATATCATTTCTGTTTGAAGAAAAAAATGCCTCATGGGTTTTGCAGATAAAGGGCTTGCTACTCTCTAAGTTAAATGTCTCAATTAGTAGAATTTACTTGTTTTACCTTTTACTAATAGTAGTATTTAAATAACGAACAGTACACTTTATGGGGAAAATTTTTATACAATGGCTAGTCAGCTAAGGAATGCCTTTTGCACAGCTGACAAACACACAAAAAATATTTTAAACCATTAATTTCAAGTCATCTATTGATTGTCTGTTATCAGTTTTCTTACAAATTATGCCATTTTCCAAACTGAGGTTAGTCCTCCATCCCCTCAAAAATGTTACTTTTTTATTACTTTAAAGGCAGGCAAATTATAAAGATGAATCCTTCAAAATATCTCAGTTATTTTTATTCTTGCTGACTGTTTTGATTTTTCTGCTCTCCCTCACATCGGTGATTTGTTCATTTACATCACAATACAAGGTACTGGTAGAAATGGAAACTCCATCAGGTTTAATGTTACCAATAGAAAAATTTTATTATTTTTCTTCATAGTGTTTAGATTTTAATCATACACCCTTTTAAAAAGCAATCATTTTAATATGGCATAGTATAAATACATGGAGAAGGAAATGGCAACCCACTCCAGTGTTCTTGCCTGGAGAATCCCAGAGATGGGTGAGCCTGGTGCGCTGACATCTATGGGGTTGCACAGAGTCAGACATGACTGAAGCGACTTAGCAACAGCAGCAGCACCAGTACAAACATATACAAATTTTACACTCACTGGCATTCACAGTCGAGGTGTTTCATCTTTCTGTGGACTTCTGCTTTTACTTACATGGGAATGTGTGTGGAACCGTAAAGAACATTGTAAATATGTCTTGGCATATTTAAATATTATCATCATGGATTCTTGGCATATCAAGAAATAATAAATGATATATGCAATATTTATTCAACTATACAAAAACATATGTCAGGACTAAATTGAAATAGTAATTTTGTCATAAGACAACTAAATAACAAGCACAAAATTGAAAAACTACAGGCAAAATAAAATGAGTAAGATGTTAGCTTTGTAAAGAATAAAGAAGAACTGATGTTAGCATCAAAAGAAACTTGCATTTTATGCTAGTACTGATGATTTCAGTGTAGGTTTATATGAATCATAATATATATTTTTTCATTTTATCCAAATGTGATAAAGAAAAATCATGGAGATACAAGCTACCTAAAGGAAAATTTTCCATGGGACAATAAAAGATGTGAATATGTCCCTGAGAGAGTACAAAATATAGTACAAAAAGAAGGAAGTTGACTTTGGAAGGGTGAAACAAGAAAATGGGTTGTACTTAGCAATTAATGATTTTTCAAACCCTTTCCACAATTTGATATTCAATAAAAATTGTCTGCAATATAAAACTGGCAAATTTATTAAAATATATTTCTTATTACTTGGTGTTGTTGGCAGTGGTGATGGTGGCCAACAAATTTCTATTTTTTGAAATAATTTACATTTTTATACTATGTATGTGTGTGTGTATTTAAAATGAAGACATTCTCTAAACCACTGGGATGAGAAGATATTAAAGTAGATGTAAAATTCTAATTGTATTTAAAATTTGAGAGCATGAAGAACTTTAAAATCTAAATGCTTACTGGCAGCTCTGTGTATAAAATATTGAAAGAGGTATTTGTATTTACACATCTTAGAGCAACTGTTTGAGAACAGTATTGTACAATGTATGTCTCATTGTTCAATGAGTTAACTTCTGCAAAAGAGTAAAAGAGCTTTTATTTTGCCAGCAAAAGCACTCAGACTACTGGCATGTGAAAATAAAAAATGGAAAACAATAAATGTAAATAAAGCATTTCTGTAACCATTTTCTTGTTGCTTTCTCATCATTTTTTTTTTCAGTCACACACTGCTGAAAAATAATGGTTTCATCCATTGAAGAACTGAGGAGGAAGCATGTATGTACTACTGTTTCTTTGATATAATAAGGATGTGTAAACAATTTCACTTTAAGAGACTTTACAGTAGAACTTGTTTTTAAAAGGTATAGTAAGATTATTCCTTTTCCTGATGCCAGGAAAAGTTGCCAGTGACTTGGAAATAAGCAAAATAGGATTGTGGCATACTTGCACCATTTAACAGACTCACTGGAGAGTATTGGATTCCTTAAGGCTGTGTAATTATGTCTTCAACCAGTTATCAAACAACTCTGTAGATAGCAGTTAACTTGTAGAAAACAGTAATGCTTACAGCAATGCCGATGATATTTGTTCATGGTGATGGAAATGAATTTTGTCCAGAATATATATCTCTGTAAGTAAACTTTCATTTGAACTGGTTTAAATGTCTATTGGCTTATTCACCAATTAATGAGTTGACTAAAACATTTTACACGTGTTCATTTTATATTTCTGTGCAAATCATAAATTTATTCTTTTTGAAAATTATACTTTACTGCTATTATTAAGTGAATTAATGATGGGAAGAACCAGAAGGTAAGAAGTTGAAGAGGGAAAATTGGTCTTAACATGAGATCAGATAGTTGGATTTTCATTATTGTATTGTTTTTGGTTCATTGCTGCTTCCTTCTCTCTATGTTAAGGCACAGAATGAAGCTTTTTTACTTACCATGATATAAGCCAAACTAGTAAATTTTAGAACTCCAGCATGTTCCCCTCTAGAGTAATCGAAATCACTTTGTAAAGTTTTAGAACTAATTCTTTATATGCATATGGGGGAGGAGGAGTTGGATAGCATGTAGGTACCAGAAACCTGGAATAAAATGGGAGAAAGGATTTGGGACAGAATCGTGGCAGTGCTCTTTTTAGTGCCTTCATCCTTTCTCATCATTATATTCTGTTTGTGGCTGCCAGAATAATTAAAGGAGTGGGGAAGAAGCTTCTGTTACTATCTTGCTTTTAAGCTTTGCACTCAGGTTGATGAATGCTTTCTTTGCACTTGCATCGGGGGCTGTTTTACATTTCCTTTGTAAGTAATGCTAATTAGATTGAGCAAGCACTAAGTGCTTGTGGAGCTGGTGCTTGAGCCAGAATAAATCTTGGGAGATCATGATGATTCTGGATGAGACTAAATAGAAAAAGCTAGGAGGCGAAAGGCATTTTCATTCATTCATCACTTTGGCAAATATCAGTTGAGAGCAGCTATGCACACTATAACTATCTGAGCAGCAAAATGTCAAAGATAGAAGTTGGGAGCCTTGCAAATGACTGTGGCTAAGATCAGAGTATTTGTAGAGGAACTAGTGAGGAATGAGTTGGATGCAGTATTTGAGAGATAAGGATCAGTATTTTTACTTTTAATATATTTTGCCTGAAGAACTAGGGAAATGAAGCTGTTTTCTTTTTCTGGATAAAGTATATTGTTGTAAGAGAAATTTTCTTAAATAATGGGTATAATTAGGAGTTTGGTTGTGAGTACACTGTGTATGAGTTGCCTGTTAATGTTCAAGTGAAAATGTTGAGTGTGTAGGTAGATGTAAAAGTCAAGTTCAAGGATGAGTCAGTGATATTGAATGAGTTTTGTTTTATTGAGTTATACTTAACATATAATAAGGTACACAATTTTTCAGTTAGTTGAACTTTGATAGTTGCACATATCTATGTATTCAACATCCAAAACTAATTTTACAAACTTTCCATGACTAAAATGCTCCGTAATATTTGTACGATTAAATTATTTCCAAGTCCCTTCAAACTCACCCCTTAGGCAATTACGTTCTATCACCATAGACATATTTTACCCATTCTAAAACTTTACAAAAGCACAGTTATACAGTATGCATTTTTAGTGTTTGATTTATTTGCCCACCATAATGGCTGTAAGATATTTTTACACTGTAACATTTATAAATCATATTTGTATATAGAAACCTATTTGAAGATCTTAGCTCTTCAAGAAATGTCTTAGATTTTGCTGTAAGAATTCTACATAAACAACAGATCCAAAAAAACTATTAGCTTAAAACAAATATTGATTTTTCACTCCTGAATCTGTAGGTTGTCTGGGATTCTACTTGACTTCGTTGAGCTTGACTAGACTTGGGGTTAGGTCTCCTATATAGGCTTGTCTTTTGGAGACCAAGATGAAGAGCAGCAATTTCCTGAAGCAGTTGCAGCCCCTTCTTCTAGTAGATTGTAGGAAAATGAGAACACTCATAGAAATTTGGAAATCAAATATTTTCATGTCTTCCCACATGTCCTTGACTGAAGCAAGTTACTTGGCCAAACACAAAGTTAAGGGAATTTAAGGAAAGGGGAAATGTATTCCTCTGGGCTTCCCTGTTGTCTCAGATCGTAAAAAATCTGCCTGAAATTAGGGAGACTCATGTTGAATATCTGAGTTAGAAAGATACACTGGAGAAAGGAATGGTAACCCAATCTAGTATTCTTGCTTGGAGAATTCCATGGACAGAAGAGTCTGGCAAGCTACAATCCATGGGGTCTCAAAGAGCTGGAGACAACTGAGCAACTAACACACACAAGGTGCTGAAGATAAAAGGGGAGTGAATAGATGTGGAAAAATAATACAATCTCACAAGTTGTCAGGGTGAGATACATTAGTCATTATTCCTATTAAGAAGACAAATAACACTCAGCTCAAAGGATATGAGAGCTCAGTTTAATTTTAGAGTATAGATGGGACCCAAACACTGCTCTTGTGACATTTAATCTAGCATGAGACCATGTTACTGCTTTTGTTTTATTAACAGCATAGGCTTGCACAGTGGAAAGAAATAAGGACTTTGAAGACAAACATAAAAGACAAGGGAGAAGACTACAGAGATGTAAGTTAGTTAGTTCAGTCACTCAGTCGTGTCTGACTCTTTGCGACCCCAGCATGCCAGGCCTCCCTGTCTATCATTTACTCCGGGAGCCCACCCAAACTCATGTCCATTGAGTTGGTGATGCCATCCAACCATCTCATCCTCTGTCATCCCCTTCTCCTTCTGCCCTCAATTTTTCCCAGTATCAGGGTCTTTTGAAATGAGTCAGCTCTTCATATCAGGTGGCCAAAGTATTGGTGTTTCAGAGATGTAAGTAAGAAATGATAAAACACCCCTCCCCCACCATCATTTTTGAGATACTCCCCAATTTATGTGAGAGATAAGATTTACACACTGAAAAAGATAAGCAACAAAAACAGTGTCATTGTCTTTAGGGACACTTATTGAAGTCATCACAGAAAAAAGAAAGTTAAGATTTACTAGAGAATAAGTGCTATTTTTTTAATTATATGAGAAAAAAAAAAAGAATATTTAAATATGGGAACAAACACCCTGTCTTTTTTTACTTATGATATACGTCAATCATCAAGCTGTCTGAACAGAACATAGTTATGGACACTTATGTCAAGAGTATAAAGTTCTTTCAATTTAAGAAGCACACCGTCATAGCTTTTGAATCAACTTCATTAGGAGGAAGTTAAGACAATGTCTGTTAATGAATTACCATTGGAGGTAAATGATAGCCCTCTCTTTTTAAGTACTGACAAAACATTAATATCAGTTTTAGAGGAAGGAAGGGAGTGCAGAGAGCGGAAGAAGTATAAAGAGAAAGTTTGTGGTAAGAGTTAAAACAGGGGTAAATATATCCTAACAAATAGCATTTGGAGGTCAGTGATTCCTCTAGAGAGGAGAATTTATGTTACACAGCAGGGGGGAAATTGAAAAATAGGTTGGGGCCAGATTTCAAAAAACCTTTAAAAGGTCAGATTATTGAATTTTGACTATATTTTGTAGATACTAGTTAGTACTGCACTTCTAGAATATTTTTAGGATGCTAAAAGTGGTATTTTAAGATAAGTAATTTGATAGTAATGTTCAGAATTATTAAATGAATAAGATTTTATATTAGCGATATCAGTTAGGAAAACATCGATTAGTCAACACTAATTCATAATGTCAAATGCAGTGCGAAAGCAATGGATACTTTTGAAAAATATTATAAATTCACAATTCACCAAGTATTGCAAATGATTAACGATCAATGGTTAGAAAGAATATGAGGTTAAAAAAATGACTGAAATCTGAGCCTTCTTTGAATAAAAAGATGTTGATTCCATATGACTTTGTTAGTGAGGAGAGGTATTAGCAATATATAATAGTTTTATGTGTTTAATAGTGTTTAAAGAAAGTTTCTGTTAAGCTTATTTAAAATTAGCAGATGCAAGTACATATGTTGGAAAGGAGAGTATGAGTTGTATCAGTTCACTTCAGTTCAGTTCAGTCGCTCAGTCGTGTCCAACTCTTTGTGACCCCATGAATTGCAGCACACCAGGCCTCCCTGTCCATCACCAACTCCCAGAGTTCACTCAAACTCACGTCCGTCATGATGCCATCCAGCCATCTCACCCTCTGTCGTCCCCGCTTCCTCCTGTCCCCAATCCCTCCCAGCATCAGAGTCTTTTCCAATGAGTCAACTCTTCACATGAGGTGGCCAAAGTACTGGAGTTTCAGCTTTAGCATCATTCCTTCCAAAGAACACCCAGGGCTGGTTTCCTTCAGAATGGACTGGTTGGATCACATTGCAGTCCAAGGGACTCTCAAGAGTCTTCTCCAACACCACAGTTCAAAAGCATCAATTCTTTGGCTCTCAGCTTTCTTCACAGTCCAACTCTCACATTCATACATAACTACTGGAAAACCATAGCCTTGACTAGACGGACCTTTGTTGGTAAAGTAATATCTCTGCTTTTGAATATGCTATCTAGGTTGGTCATAACTTTCCTTCCAAGGAGTAAGCGTCGTTTAATTCCATGGCTGCAGTCACCATCTGCAGTGATTTTGGAGCCCCCCAAAATAAAGTCTGACACTGTTTCCACTGTTTCCCCATCTATTTCCCATGAAGTGATGGGACCAGATGCCATGATCTTCGTTTTCTGAATGTTGAGTTTTAAGCCACCTTTTTCCCTCTCCTCTTTCACTTTCATCAAGAAGATTTTTAGTTCCTTAGTGATAAAATACATGGAATGCTTATTTGGAGGCTACAAAGACATAACACAAAATAAAATGGATTTTTTAAAATTCTATGAAGGTGAAGGTGAAGTCGCTCAGTCGTGTCTGACTCTTTGTGACCCCGTGGACTGTAGCCTACAAGGCTTCTTTTGTCCAACACCTCTGAAAAACACGATAGAGCAAAATTTAGTGTGAGGTAGACCATCTTGGAAAACATTTATGTCACTTTAGTCTCTAAATTATTATACCTAACACTGTGGCTTGGTCATCATAAGCAAGTTTTTGCCTTTTTGAAGTATTTTTCTTAAAGCATCTCCAATGGCATAAATCCCAAGAATTCCTATAAAGCACAGGGTACAATTGAACTTTACTTATTTTCACCTTGATTTACATATATGATAATTTATGTGATGGATACCTTACATAGGCATCTATAGGAATGTTTCTTTTTTCTGTTCTTACAGATGTATTTCTATTTGAAGGAGGAATAATTATTTTTTATTTTTAATAATTTAATTAATGGTTTGTTGAATGCCTTCTGTTGGAGAATGACTAGGTTAGTTGCTGGAGATGCAGAGGTAGAGAAGTGTTATAGCTCAGAGTTCAGGATGAAAGTAAAATGAATGAACAATTATAATGAAGTTTGTGAAAAGTGGTGTGATGGAGTTCTGCCCAAAGGGCTATAGGCTTACAGTGGGAGGATTCAAACTGAGATTAGATCAATGTTTGAATGATGAATAGTGGTTAGATATAGCTAAAGTTAAAGGGGATGACGAGAGAACATTCTTGACACAGGAAACAAACTGCATAGAGGAATAAGGGGTGTGTTGAGAATTTCAAGTAGTTCAACGTGACTGAACTGAGAAGTGAATATGATGCAATAGCAGAATTTAAAAGGTCCCACGGTACTTTGAACTTTCCTTTTTTCACTTTGCCTGTGTTTCTTCACCATAAATTTCCTATGTCTTCAGTGTCTTCAAGGCTCTTCTTATTCACCCCAGAAAAAAAGTGTTAGTGAAAATCACAAAAATAGCAAAGCTGGAAGAAATCTTAAAGATGATATATTAAACCTTTCCTTTTTCAGATAAATATCTTCAAGTGCATAAAATTCAATTTTCAATTTGTAAATGAGTGTTCAAATAAAACTAGAAGCTAAGACTTTCTGCTTTAATTTCAGATATTTTACTAAAGAGCCAGTTGATTATTCTATTTTTCAATCAGATTTACCATCAGCTGAACATCTTGTTTTATTCTTGCTTAAATGCCAACTTCTGCATGGACCCTCTTTTTAGAGTAAAATGTTAAACCCCTGGTGTGGTGCAGTCCATGGGGTTGCAAAGAGTCAAACACGACTGAGCAACTGACTGAACTGAACTGGATGAAACCTCTTATTATAGTAAAATGTTAAACTCCCAGCCAATTTCAACTGTTCCATTGTTACAGCCAATTTCAACTATTTTGCTAGAGATCCTTGTTAATTCTAAACACATTCACTAGGGGAGTTGATAGACACTATGAAGACTCAATTATTTTTGAATAACATGCCACATTTATCTAAATAATTCCCTTATGATGGGGATGACCTATAGTCTGGCTTTCCCAAGAAAGGCTCAGTTCACCACTGTTGTCCTAAATGTAATTACTAACAGCTCTTATTTTGTTCTCTAATAGCATTCAAATTCGGACGTTAAATTATATGGTCACTTTCTAGTCAGTCATATAAGTCCTTTATACAATTAGCATAACAGTTCTGCAAAATTTCAACCAACACCATTTAATATATAATTATAATTCAACCATCCCATACCCAAGATAAATGGACAAGAGATCTAGCACATGTGATATAAACTCTCTTCTCTCATCATCAAAGAACAAGGAAGTCCCTAAAATTGTAGAGATCAGGAACATATACTCTTAGTACATTTATTTTAGAACAAGGCTGGAAGAGTTATGGCTGTAAGTTCCATCTGGGATACTTCTAGTGGAACGTTCTGAAAGTGGATGTGGTCTTTGAGCTTTCCAAGGGGCTTTTAAAGAGTTGGCTGATTTTGTATCCCTTTAACTGTGAGAAATGTATATTTTCTTTTATATCTTGGCTAAAATATCTCTTGCTGCCATTTCCTATACAGTGTGAGGAGGAACTTAGCCGAGAGTGAAGATCCCTAGATAGCAATATACTGCCGGTATAACAGCTCCCACATAACAGTTATTTTTGCTTTGCCCATGGAACTTCTCTGTGCTTAATATCTCCTTCACTGAGGAACCAAATTTAACATTCTCAGTGACATGAGAAAACTTCTCTGAGTATGTGTCATTTCTAAGTGCCCTTATCCAGGTACCAAAGTAATTGAGCTCTTTTAAAGCACCATTTGTTCTTTCCAGAAATGTGATCACCCCTTCTGTAGAAAAGGGAAACAAAATTCTCTCTGATATAGGACAGCCAGCTATACATTCATATGTATATTTAACCAAATGGGGATGAAGAAAAATATAAGTAAATGGAAATGCATACCCTTATTATCACAGAAAAGGTCTAGGTACTCTTTCAAGAAAGTTTCAGCTTAAGTTAAAACTGTCTGGAGTGAGGCACCATTAAACTTAGTAATACTCCAGACATATTTGTTCAACAATAAATAATTCCAGTAGTAAATGATTCTGGGAGTGGAGCTGTGCTAAAAATATTCATATATTTAGAAACTTTATAGTAAGTAATTTTTTTTTTAATGGTGAACTACATGTACTTGAAAGGATTAGTACAGTGACTTAATTGATAATGCATATTTGACTAAAGTTGTCCTTGTGGGCTTTCTATACATAAAAGAGAAATTCAGTTATTCTTAGAGACAACTCTTTCATCTTAGTGACAACTCTTTCATTCCTAAAATTCATCTGCTTGAGTTCTTAAAAATTGTTCCACTGAAGTATATTGACCATGACTATCTATATAAATACTCTAAAAAAACTTTCCCCCTCAAATGCATGTGAAGATAAATCACAGCCCAACATGTGAAGAATCATTTTGCTTAAAACTGTTAATTCTAATCGGCATTTTTTTTTTTCTTCAACCAATGTTTGTCTGCTGCTACTGCTAAGTCATTTCAGTCGTGTCCGACTCTGTGCAACCCCAGACGGCAGCCCACCGGCTCTCCCGTCCCTGGGATTCCCCAGGCAAGAATACTGGAGTGGGTTGCCATTTCCTTCTTCAATGCATGAATGTGAACAGTGAAAGGGAAGTCGCTCAGTCGTGTCTGACTCTTAGCGACCCCATGGACTGCAGCCCACCAGGCTCCTCCATCCATGGGATTTTTCAGGCAAGAGTACTGGAGTGGATTGCCATTGCCTTCTCCAAATGTCTGTCTAGTCATGTCTAAATGTGTTCAATAATAAGTCAGTACAACATAATTATTATTATAGAACTTTGAATAAATTTTCTTTAAAGGAAATAGAAGTAGGAAATATTCCCATCAGTGTCAGACTTCATAGGCTAGTGAGATCCATTGTCAATGATACTGTTGTTCAATTTTGTTAACACCAGCTTCTCTGCTACCCTCCAAGCACACACTGGTTCTGCTAACTTGGCCTAGTGAGAGACTTGACCAGTCAGGTTTATCTGTGATGCTTACATAATCAGATAATAATTACATAGATATTGGCACTCCCAAATACCTGTTAGCAAGTCAGAGGAGAATAACGTCCAAGTGGGTTGTCACCAAGTTGTTGTTCAGTCACTCTATTGTGTCTAACTCTTTGTGATCCCATGGACTGCAGCATGCCAGGCTTCCTGCCATCTCCTGGAGCTTGCTCAAATTCATGTTCATTGAGTCACTGATGTCATTCAACCATCTTATCCTCTGTCATCCCCTTCTCCTCCTGCCTTCAATCTTTCTCAGCATCAGGGTCTTTTCTAATGAATTGGTTCTTCGCATCAGGTGGCCAAAGTATTGGATCTTCAGCATCAGTCCTTCTAATAAATATTTAGGATTGATTTCCTTTAGGATTGATTGTGTTAATTGCCTAACCCCATGATAATCACACTGTCAGAGAAATACCACTAAACATCCAGAAGCACACACAAAAAAACTAGTGTGCTTCAGTGCACAGGGACTTGTAAATGGGAGTCAGCAGTACACAGCTTCCTGGCCTCCGGTGCTGTCATAGAAAAGCAAGCATCTGCCAGGGCAGACCTGGAAGCCTCTTGACTAGGTATAAACTGAGGAAATACTCTGCCCTTGAAACTCTCTTTCTATAGTATGTTTTTCCTTCTACAGGCTCTCTAAAGAGAATGGAAGCATTTGGATCACACGCTTTTGTTAGACAATGCATAAAATCTCCAAATCATATAATTGTTTCTCTCCTACTTTCTCTCCTTATGACTATCTATCTGTCTCTCTCTCCTCTCTTTCTCTCTCTCTCTCTACACACACATACACACACACACACACACACACACACACACACACACTTTTGCATTCCACTTCATTATAGGACATAGTATATCTGACAATGAAACCAACTTTGAGAAGATTTTTTATCTTTTCATTTTCAGAAACACTCCAACAATTAAAAATAAACAAAATAGTTAATAAGACCAATATGTGATTTCCAATCAAAATATTATTAGAAATCATTATAACCTTTAACTTACACATAACATTATTTTTTTAAATGCAGCTTTCAGCAGCACATACAAACGAGAGTACCATCTTTATGGTTCTTCTAATAGGATAGACAGGACACTTGAAGTTGTAACAGTGTTGAAGGACAACCTAGGGGAAAACTAAGCAAACTCTGGAAGAAACAACTATAAGGAGAGAGAGAAAAAACAAAAAGGAATCAAGATATTTAAGCTGATGACCATTCCTTTCCTTCCTAAGCTACCCACAAGGCAGAATAAAATACAAACACAACTTTTCAACTATATTCAATATACTCAACTGAGCATTTGGACCTATACAAGTATTTTAAAACAAAAATCAAAAAATTATGAAAAGAATTTGAGAAGAAATACAATGAGAGCTGATCAGACTAAGGAAGTCTGGGGTGGAGCATGGGTGAAATAAGAGTAGAAGGTCAAAAGGTACAAACTCCAAGTTTTAAGAGAAATAAGTCTGAGAATTTTATACAGCATGGTGACTATAGTGATGAAGCTATATTAGATCTCAAAAATTCTCATCACAGGAAACGAAATGTAACTAAGGGTGCTGAAGGATATTAATTAGACCTTATAGTGATGACCACTTCATGATATATACATATTCAGTATATTAAGTCATTAAAATTATTATGTTGTACACCTGAAACTAATATACTTCTATATGTCAATTATATCTAAATTTAACAAAACTAAGAAGAGGAAAAACTCAGAAATAAAAAAAAACAACAACACTGTAAAGTGCCTCCCAAATATAAAAGAATTTTTAATATTTATTCTGAAATAAAATTTTTAAATGATGATGATTGGATTATGAATGCTTCTTATATTATTTATACATTTTCTAATTTTTAAATACCTCTAATACAAAGGTATATCTGTAAATAAAATGTCATTGTAGTTGATGTATTTGTTTTTATCCTGTTAAACATTGAGCCCATCACTGATGTGTAATTGTCCTGTTCTTCTTCCCTTTCTTATCTATCCTTGTCTCTTCTTCCCTTTCTAAAATGCTTGAGATCTGCATTATAAAACCACATAGATAAGAGGAAAATGTTACAAAGTAGATGGGAAAGTTCTAAATCCCATGTCACTTCTTACTAGCTGAATAAACTTACTGAGTTTCTAAAATTTGCATCATTTTCCTAATCTTTTGTGAGCTACAACTAATAACCATTTCCAACTAGCTATAACAAGCTAACTGGTTGCTATATGCTACTTTAAACTATGTGCCTTAGATGAATCTCAAAAGTATAACTTAAGGGGAAAAAAGTATATTTCAAAATATGTACAGGTGTCTTTCTTTTTGTCATGCCAGCTTGGAGATGTTGAAGGCATTTGACTAAATTTAGAGTTGACTGAGTAGGCAGAATGTCCCTTTTTTCCATTCTACCATTCCCATACTTCCCTTTCTCCATTTCCTTCTTTTCTTTCCCTTCCTTTTCTTCACTTTCCTTCCTTCCTTTGTTCTTTCTTTCCTTTGCTTTTACTCCCTTTCTTTGCTAAATGTCATTTTTTGTTGTTATTGCTCAGAATCCAGCCAAATATTTCACCAGATACAACTCATAGATGTGAAATCAGAGGAATTTCACAGATATTTTGTAAACTGCTTAGTAAAATAATTTCTTAAACTTTTATCTAAATACTTTTAATTCTATTCTCTCCTAATTAGTTTGAATTTTCAAGGGATTACAGGAAATAGTTCTTATCTAATTTCTCAGGCCTATCTCATTCTCTGTTTTTTCATGTTTAGAAGTTTGATCATAAGCCTAAAAAATAATTTGCATTGGACTTTAATTCAGGAAGATAAAGTCTGTGTACTTTTCCCTGTTCTAAGGACAATTAAAATTTTTGGTCATTATATAAAAATAAACATAAGAAACCTTTCAAAGTATAGAGGGAAAAGCTGATTGATTAGATAAGTTGGGAATGAGGAGTGACATGGTGGTGAGCTCCTGGATTTTCACTTTGCCTTGTTTATCCCAGACTTGGAGCTGGTGGAATAAGCACATTATAAATGACAACAGAGACTTATCATTGTTTGTTTGTTGTTTAAATCCAAGAAAAGCAAGTTCTCTCTAGCCAAGGGTGAAGAGACTTCAGTTCAGTTCAGTCTCTCAGTCCTCTCCAACCCTTTGCAACACCATGGACTGCAGCACGCCACGCCTCCCTGTCCATTACCAACTCAGGGAGTTTACTTAAACACATGTCCATTGAGTCGATGATGCCATCCAACCATCTCATCCTCAATTGTCCCTTTCTCCTCCTGCCTTCAATCTTTCCCATAATCACAGTCTTTTCAAGTGAATCAGCTCTTCGCATCAGGTGGCTAAAGTATTGGGATTTCAGCTTCAAAATCAGTCCTTCCAAAGAACACCCAGGAATGATTTCCTTTAGGATTGACTGGTTGGATCTCTTTGCAGTCCAAGGGACTCTCAAGAGTCTTCTCCAACACCACAATTCAAAAGCATCAGTTCTTCAGTGTTCAGCTTTCTTTATAACCAACTCTCACATCCATACATGACCACTAGGAAAACCATAGCCTTGACTCAGTCACTTCAGTTCAGTCACTCAGCCGTGTCCAACTGTTTGCGACCCCATGAATCACAGCACACCAGGACGCCCTGTCCGTCACCAACTTCTGGAGTTTACTCAAACTCATGTCCATCGAGTCAGTGATGCCATCCAGCCATCTCATCCTCTGTCGTCCCCTTCTCCTCCTGCCCCCAATCCCTCCCTTGACTAGACGGACATTTATTGGCACAGTAATGTCTCTACTTTGTAATATGCTGTCTAGGGTGGTCATAACTTTCCTTCCAAGGAGTAAGTGTCGTTTAATTTCATGGCTGCAATCACCATCTGCAGTGATTTTGGAGCCCCCCAAAAGAAAGTCTACCACTGTTTCCACTGTTTCCCCATCTATTTGCCGTGAAGTGATGGGACCAGATGCCATGAACTTTGTTTTCTGAATGTTGAGCTTTAAGCCAACTTTTTCTCTCTACTCTTTCACTTTCAAGAGGTTCTTTAGTTCTTCTTAGCTTTCTGCCATACGGATGGTGTCATTTGCATATCTGAAGTTATTGATATTTCTCCCAGAAATCTTAATTCCAGCCTGTGCTTTAGCCAGCCCAGTGTTTTTCATAATGTACTCTGCATATAAGTCAAATACGGACCAAGATAAGTTCATTCAAAACAGACATTCTTTTTCTTTTGCAAGTATCTTCAGTTTTAACCAGATACCACTGGGGGAAAAACAAAAGCATACAAACAAAACACCCATGATCTCTCCTATACCAGCAAAGGAGAGCCTAAACTTCTGCCCTCATAAGTCTGAAATTAGGCAACCCAAAATCTCTACTGAGGTATAGTCATAAAATGACAAGTAGGAAGCTAGGATGTTCATCCCTGCTGCCTAGTCATGAAGTCACACTCCCTTACCCATCATGACAGTAGAGGCTCCCCTAAGACATAAAATGTAAAGATGGGGCACTGAGGAATGAGGCATCTCTTCCCATGTCTGCTGAAATGGCCTCAGTGGTGGATGACTAGTGGATTATCAACATTTCCTAACCACTACCCAGGTATAATAGGGTCAATCTCACACAAAGTCAGTGGAAGACATGTGGAGAGCTTGACCTTCCATCCCTGCCCAATAATAAGGAGTCTACACTCCAGTCAGCAGTTGCTAACTGGAAAACATGAATCTCTACCTCTACCTGAAAGCCAAGCAACCCTTACTCCCACTTCTATGACAAAGCAATGTCAGAAAAAGCCAGAAAATTTAGAATGTTTAAATAAGATTTACTATTTCATAATAAGAAAATTTCTGAATTTCAAACAAAAATCATAATTGTCCTGAGACCCAGGAAGATCTCAAATGGAGTTAGAAAGTCAATCAAATGCTGCAAACAGAGATAAGAGAGACATTAGACTTAGGGTTTTCAAACAGCCATTGTGATCCTTCTTATCTCACAAAATAGGAAAGTTCACTTATATGTGTGTGTGTGTGTATATATATATATATATATATATATATATATATAAAAATTAATGCTAGTCTTTTACTGTCCTCCTCCTGATGACCACTATTAAGAATTTGTTCTGGCTGGTGGGCTTTTCCCTCTTCAAATTGCTAGGAGGATTATTAGCTGGAAATCAGGATTTTAGGACTTATTCTTATGAAACCATCATTCTTCTAAATTCAGGACAAAAAGGAAAATATCTATTGATTTCCTTCAGAGTCCAAAATATATTCCATAACATTTGGAATACATCAATTTCTGTCCAGATCAAAATTTAAAGCTATGAAAATTTAAAAGATGAACTTTAAAATAGTGTTAGAAAAAAAAAAAAGTTTATCCCTCAAATTTCTGCCAGAAAGGAGACTGTATTATTTTGCTAACTGAATATATTAGTCACTGATTTTGAGGACAGGTATAATACATGAAGCTTTTAATAATGAACATGTCATGGTTGTTTCTATTCTAATATATATATATATATATATATAGACATATATATAGTGAATCAATAACTTGTGATACTGGATTTTTTACTCTATTTTCTTTAAAATTATATAATGAAACATGTTGATTTTATGAGCTAACTCAAATTTACCATTTCAAAATTTGTTTTTAAAATGAAATGCAAACACACATTTCTCAAAATGCATTTTATTTTTTATTTCCATATTTATGCACAGTGACACCACATAAGGAGAGAATAAAGCTTTCCTTCTCAGAAAGGAGCATGTGCAGATTCCCTCAGATCATGGGTAGTTGCAGGTGAGGACAGAGTTAGATGAGAAAAGGAAAGAACTCAACTCATTGAAAAGTCATCCATGAAAATCACTTTATTGCCACATAGCTGGAGTCTTCTTCAGAAGCTTTCATAAGCCTCTTATCCTTCTCCATCAGACAACAGACAGACTGAAAACCACAATCGCAGAAAACTAACCAACCTAATCACATGGACCACAGCCTTGACTAACTCAATGAAACTATGAGCCAGGCCATATAGGGCCACCCAAGATGGATGGGTATGGTGGGTAGTTCAGATAAAATATCCACTGGAGAAGGGAATGGCAAACCACTTCAGTATTCTTGTCTTGAGAACCCCATAAACAGTATGAAAAGGCAAAAAGATAGGACACTGAAAGATGAACTCCCCAAGTTGATAGGTGCCCAATATGCTACTGGAGATCAGTGGAGAAATAACTCCAGAAAGAATGAAGAGATAGACCCAAAGCAAAAACAACACCCAATTGTGGAGGTGACTGGTGATGGAAATAAAGTCTGATGCTATAAAGAGCAATATTGCATAGGAACCTGGAATGTTAGATCCATGAATCAAGGCAAATTGGAAGTGGTCAAACAGGAGATGGCAGGAGTGAACATTGACATTTTAGGAATCAGCAAATTAAAATGGACTGGAATGGGTGAATTTAACTCAGATGACCATTGTATCTACCTCTCTGGGCAAGAATCTCTTAGAAGAAATGGAGTAGCCATCATAGTCAACAAAAGAGTCTGAAATGCAGTACTTAGATGCAATCTCAAAAGTGACAAAATGATCTCTGTTCATTTCCAAGGCAAACCATTCAATATCACAGTAGGCCAACTCTAAGCCCCAGCTAGTAATGCTGAAGAAGCTGAAGTTGAACGGTTCTATGAAGACCTACAAGACCTTCTGGAACTAACACTCCCAAAAGATGTACTTTTCATTATACAGAACTGGAATGCAAAAGTAGGAAGTCAAGAAACACCTGGAGTAACTGGCAGATTTGGTTTTGGAGTACAGAAGGAAGACGGGCAAAGGCTAATAGAGTTTTGCCAAGAGAATGCACTGGTCATAACAAACATCCTCTTCCAAGAACACAAGAGAAGAGTCTATACAGGGACATCACCAGATGGTCAACACTGAAATCCGATTGATTATATCTATTGCAGCTAAAGATGGAGAAGCTCTATACAGGCAGCAAAAACAAGACCAGGAACTGATGTGGTTCAGACCATGAACTCCTTATTGCCAAATTCAGAATTAAATTGAAGAAAGTAGGGAAAGCAACTAGACCATTCAGGTATGACCTAAATCAAATCCTTTATGATTATACAGTGGAAGTGAGAAATATTTTAAGGGAGTAGCTCTGATAGACAGAGTGACTGATGAGCTATGAATGGAGGTGAGTGACATGGTACAGTAGAGGATCAAGATCATCCTCAAGGAAAAGAAATGCAAAAAAGCAAAATGGCTCATTAAGGAGGACTTACAAATAGCTGTGAAAAGAAGAGAAATGAAAAGGAAAGGAGAAAAAGAAATATATACCCATTTGAATGCAGAGTTCCAAAGTATAGCAAGGAGAGATAAGAAAGCCTTCTTCAGTGATCAGTTCAAAGAAATAGAGGAAAACAACAGAATAGGAAAGACTAGAGATCTCTTCAAGAAAATTACAGATACCAAGAGAACATTTCATGCAAAATTGGCTCAATAAGACAGAAATGGTATGGACCTAACAGAAGCAGAAGATATTAAGAAGAGGTGGAAAGAACACACAGAAGAACTGTACAAAAAAGATCTTCACAACCCAGATAATCACAATGGTGTGATCACTCACCTAGAGCCAGAAATCCTGAAATGTGAAGTCAAATGGGCCTTTGGAAGCATCACTATGAACAAAGCTAGTGGAGGTGATGGAGTTCCAGTTGAGTTATTTCAAATCCTGAAAGATGATGCTGCAAAAGTGCTGCACTCAATATGCCAGCAAATTTGGAAAACTCAGCAGTGGCCACAGGACTGGAAAAGGTTAGTTTTCATTCCAATCCCAAAGAAAGGCAATGCCAAAGAATGCTCAAGCTACCAAACAATTGCACTCATCTCACACGCTAGCAAAGTAATGCTCAAAATTTTCTGAGCAAGGCCTCAATAGTATGTGAACTGTGAACTACCAGATGTTCAAGCTGGTTTTAGAAAAGGCACAGGAACCAGAGATCAAATTGCCAACATCCATTGGATCTTTGAAAAAGCAAGAGAATTCCAGCAAAACATCTATTTCTGCTTTATTGACTATGTCAAATCCTTTGACTGTGTGAATCACCACAAACCTTGGAAAATTCCTAAAGAAATGAGATTACCACACCACCTCACCTGCCTCTTGAGAAATCTGTAGGCAGGTCAGGAAGCAACAGCTAGAACTGGACATGGAAAAGCAGACTGGTTCCAAATTGGAAAAGAAATACATCGAGGCTGTATATTGTCACCCTGCTTATTTAACTTATATGCAGAGTACATCATGCAAAATGCCAGGCTGTTTAAGCATACTTTGGAATCAGGATTGCCAGGAGAAATATGAATAACCTCAGATATGCAGATGCCCCCAACCTTATGGCAGAAATGAAGAAGAACTAAAGAGCGTTTTGATGAAAGTAAAAGAGGAAAGTGAAAAAGTGGCTTAAATCTCAGCATTCAGAAAACTAAGATCATGGTATCCAGTCCCATCACTTCATGGCAAATAGATGGGGAAACAGTGGAAACTGTGACAGACTTTATATTTGGGGGCTCCAAAATCACTGCAGATGGTAACTGCTGCCATGAAATTAAAAGATGCTTACTCCTTGGAAGGAAAGTTACGACCAACCCTAGACAGCATATTAAAAAGCAGAGACATTACTTTGCCAACAAAGGTCTGTCTAGTCAAGGCTATGGTTTTCCCAGTTGTCATGTATGGATGTTTGACTTGGTTGTAAAGAAAGTTGAATGCTGAAGAACTGATACTTTAAACTGTAGTGCTGGAGAAGATTCTTGAGAGTCCCTTGGACTGCAAGGAGGTTCAAACAGTCCATTCTAAAGGAAATCATTCCTGAATATTCATTGGAAGGACTGATGTTGAAGCTGAAACTCCAATACTTTGGCCCCCTGTTATTACGAACTGAGTCATTTGAAAAGACCATGATGGTGGGAAAGATTGAAGGCAGGAGGAGATGGGATGATAGAGAATGAGATGGCTGGATGGCATCACTGAGTCAATGGATATAATTTTGAGTAAAGTCCGTGGTGATGGACAGGGAAGCCTGATGTGCTGCAGTCTATGCAGTTGTGAAGGGTTGGACACAACTGTGCGATGGAACTGACTGACTGACTGACTGTTCAGAATTCCATAATTTGGCAGACATGGGAGGCATACAGCCTAATAACTGTGTATCACTATATTTCCTGGATAGGATTCCAAAAGACATACATCCATGAGGATGTTTTATAGTGTACTAGAAAACCCAATTTTCTCCAAAATGCTGTGGTTAGCACCTTTTTTTTTTTTTTCAGAATAAAAGAAAGGAAGATAGAGTAGGCAAGAAGAGCACCATGTGCCCCCATGCACATTCTCCCATCAGTTCTGCATTATTTAGCATGTGTATGAAAACCTGATCAGAAGTCTTGACCTCTTGTGCAAGTTACACCAGAGCCATCTGATGACTTGTTAACATTTAGATTTTTAGACCCCCATATCAAGTTCTCCACTGAAGCAGAATATGCACCATTCTTACTCATTCTACAGGGTGAGACTTGCTTCTCTAAACATCTACAGCCACCTGGGGGTCTAGCATCTTGCATCACACCTGGAAATGGTGATATGGCTGATTCATAAGGTTTCAACAGGAGTTGTCCTGTGCTGTTTGCAGAGGGAGCTTTCTCCAGCACCTAAATCAAGGACTAAGAACTGTGTTTCTTTCACTTGCTATGCTATTATTTCATGGTGCCAGGAACTGTGTTTTAATCAGCAGATGGAAAGCTAGATGATTCCTGCCTTCTTATTTATTATCAACAATTTGCTGTATCTTTAGAGGAATATACAGCCATCGCACAACTAGAACATAAAGAAAATTATACCATAAAATTAGTGTTAAAATCAGGCATCTATTCCTTTTACTCCCCTTTAGGGGGTGGGTGTCTAATGAAAGATTTATAGGCATGTATATAATGCACTTTATGACTGTTTATAGATTTGACTAGTCAAAGCATAATTCTTCTGGTCATATATTGTACATCATGGAGTTTAATTGAAAGTGTATCTGCTTCACTATGTAGTAAATGAAGCATGCACATTACTCTACAGTATATACATATTTTATGTTATAATCATTCATTTTACAATCTAAAGTATACATTTAATTATACAAAAGTTTTACAACTTACAAACTTGGTAGATGATAAACACCATTTTTTTTTTAAAGAAAGGATTGAGTAGAATGTGAAAACAGAGGTTTTCTTAAAGAATTCATACTTGAAAATGTAATCTCTCTAAAATCATTTGTTTTTATCTCTAGAATTATATATTTTAATCAAAGATATCATACATCTCTTATAGAGTGTTTTAGCTGATGACCAAGATGATTATATTGAGAATCATAATTCTCTTTCTCTCTCTCTCTTTTTTTTTTTTACAGATCCAAAATCATTTGTGTGTGTGTGTGTATGTGAGAAGGCAAATTTTTAACTTTGCGAAATTTGAGGAAACTACTTTTAGAGGTCTTTTGTTAACCCATCTAATTTGGTCCCTCTTAGATGTTCAGTTAGTACCACTGTCATCACTCTATCAAAACCTGATCTTTGGAATGAACGGAAAACTTGTTATTTATAAAGAGTTTGCTCTGAAATTGACTCTACTTTCTCTCAGGGTTAGTCTCTTTTAAGTGTAACCTCTAAGTGAGCACATCTTACTGAACAAGCCCTTGTTAACATTTTCATAGAAAAGTAACTGCTTTTTTTTCCTTCTCATACCTAGATTGTGTAAGATGGCTTCCAGTCTATTTGTCACACCACTGTAGATTACTTTCTCTTTCTGTTGTTGCATTTAATATTTCCTGTGCTTCAGTTTTCTTCAGTTTTGCCTAAAACTACTTTAAATGGAAAGACACAAATAGGTTAAATGTACAATTATGAATAAAGATATCCTATGATAATACAACTAAAAACAAAGTTGCAATGGCTATGTTTATCTCAAACAAAGGGCAAAATATTACCAGACATATAGAAAGGCAATTCAAAATTTTATAAGAAAGCCAATTCATGAAGTACATAGCAATTCTAAATCTTTAGGCATAGAATAATAAAATTTAAAAATAAATGAAGCAAAGACTGCCAGTACTGCAAGGAGAAAGAGAGAACCGTAACTATTATCAGAGATTTCAGAAATCTGAATTAAATAATTCATTAAAATATAGGAAGAAAATCAGTAATGGCATCAAAGATTTGAAGAATATTATCAGCCAATCTGACCTAATTGGCATTTATAAAACAGTTCACCCAGCAATGAAGAATGTATATTGTTTACAAGCACAGTAGTATTTAGAAAGACTGATTCACATTTTGCCATAAAATAAGTCTCAATATATTTTAAGTACTCTAATTATGCAAAGTATATCCTTTGGTCACAACTGATTTGGAATATATAATAAAAACAAAAGGGTATATAGAACATCCACAGATATTACAAACTGAATAATACATGTATAAATAATGCAGGGGACAATGGAAAAATAAAATTGAAATTAGAAACTATTTTAAATGGAATACCAATGAAAATATGGCACATAAGATTTTATAGTATGCTGCTAGAATAGTAAAGAGGAAAGTTTACAGTACTAACTACCTAAATTAAAAAGCATTCATGTATGTGTGCTCAGTCATGTTCAACTCTTTGTGACTTTATGTACTTACGGAATTTTCCAGGCAAGAATACTAGAGCGGGTTGTCATTTCCTACTCCGCTTGCATCTCCTGTATTGGCATGTGGATTCTTCAACACTGGGTCATCTGGGAAGCCCAAATTAGAAAATATGGAAGATATCAACTCATTGACCTCAGATTTCACCTTCAAAATTTTATAAAACAATTAGTACAAAAACTAGAAGATAGGAAATAATGGGAAATGAATATCAATGAAAGAGAAAAGAACCAAATAATACAGAAAAAAAAAATGATAAAACCAAAAAGTAGTTTGCTGAGCAGAGAAATAAATGTAACAATTATCCAGTCAGACTGATCACAAAAATGAGTAAAGGAAATAAGAATCAATACAATATTGTAAAGTAATTAGACTCCAATTAAAATAAATAAATTTAAATTTAAAAAATAAGAAAGGTAACATTGCTAAGGATTCCACAGATATTTAAAATCCATTGAAGGAATAACATTAAAAACTTTAAAGAAATTCAATTGACAACTTGGATAAAGTGGAAAAATTCTTCAAAGAGAAAAACTATCAAAGTTTGCTCAAGGATAAATATGTAACCTAAGTGCTTCTAATCTATTAAAGAAATTTAATTGTTTAAATAAAACTTTCTCACAAAAAACTTCAGGCCCACATAGCTTTATTGGGAAATTCTATATAACATTTAAGAAAGAGGTATTACCAATTCTACATGATTCTTCTAGAAAATTGAGTAAGAAATACTTCCCAACTCATTCTGTGAAGCTTGAATTCATATGAAACCACACCAGACCTCCCCCAAAAAAGAAATTATAAGAAAAGAAATCTAGAGAACAATATCTCTCTTGAGTTTAGATGCAAAAATCTTATCAACATTATAGCAATTTATATTCAATGATTTTTTTAAAAGGACAGTATTACTTGGTAAAATAGTGTTTATCTGAAGAGTGAAGTATTGGTTTAACATTTGAGAATGAAGTCATGTTATTCATCATAGCAATAAACTAAAAGATTAAAGCTATGTTACCCAATAGATGATAAAAGAACAACTGACAAAATTCAATATCCATTCTTGGTACAAACTTTCTCAGCAAACTAAGACTATAACCAGACTTTCTCAATCTCATGAAGGGCATATTTATAAAAATTTAAAGCTTATACCATATTTAATAAGGAAAGACTGACTAATGCTAAGATCAGGAAGAAAAAAAGGATATTTTTTTTCTCATTTCATCTGTTCAATGTTGGACTGTGAATTTTAGTCAGTGTAAGTAAATAAAGAAAGTAAGAGTGATTCTCTTTTAAAGATTGAAAATAATACATGAAAGTACTTGCAAATGAAAGGACTGTTCATGTAAAAAAAAAAGTAGAAAATCTATAAAAGAGTTACTATAACTGTTTTGACACCCAATTAATATGCAAAAGTCAACTTTAATTCTGTATTCCAGCACAAACTTCGTTCTACGTAAAGCAATAATCAGAAATTGAAATAAAAAGAATTACTAGCTTATTAATACAATAGCAAGTTCCAAATTGGTCTAAAGATGTGCATGTCCTGAACACCAAAAACTATAAAGCTTTGCTGAAGACAATTAAAGAATGTCTAAATAAATGGAAGGATATAGTATATATTTCGGAGAAGGCGATGGCACCCCACTCCAGTACTCTTGCCTGGAAAATCCCATGGGCGGAGGAGCCTGATGAGATGCAGTCCAGGCGGTCTCTAAGAGTCGGACACGACTGAGCGACTTCACTTTCACTTTTCACTTTCATGCATTGGAGAAGGAAATGGCAACCCACTCCAGTGTTCTTGCCTGGAGAATCCCAGGGGTGGGGGAGCCTGGTGGGCTGCCATCTATGGGGTCACACACAGTCGGACACGACTGAAGCGACTTAGCAGCAGTAGCAGCAGCAGTATATATTTAATATACATGCAATAAAATGTTTTATATACACAATTATTTTTGTGTATTAACATATGTGAATGCATTTTATTTAAATTTATTTAATATATTCATTAAATGCATGTATATATTTATATGAATTGCTATGTTACTTATAATTTAGTATTTATATACTGGAAAACCAGTTACCATTAAAATGCTAATGTGAAGTGAAGTGAAGTGAATTCGCTCAGTCGTGTCCGACTCTTTGCGACCCCATGGACTGTAGCCTACCAGGCTCCTCTGTCCATGGGATTTTCCAGGCAATAGTACTGGAGTGGATTGCCGTTTCCGTCTCCAGGGGATCTTCCCGACCTAGGGATCGAACCCGTGTCTCCCGTATTGTAGACAGATGCTTTATCATCTGAGCCACCAGGGAAGTCCTTAAAATGCTAATTCTTGTCACCAATTAATCTGTATTTTTAATGTATTCTCAGTCAAAATCCTAGCAGCCTTTTGTAGAAATTGATGATTCTAAACTTTGTATAGATCTGTGAATACTTGAATCATTTTGAAAGAGCAGAGCTAGATAACTTGTCCTGTCTGACATTAAGACTTATTATTATGCTATGCTACATTATTGAGAGAGTGTGGTACTAGCATCAAAATTGACAAATATTTATCAATAGCATAAAATAGATAATCAAAAAATAAACATATACATAAAAGCAAAATAATTCTTGGGGAAGATCTAAAGGCAGATTAATTGAGAAATTTGTCTTTTCAATAATTCTGTTAAATTTTTATATGTGTATGCAAAAAGCTAAACTTTAAATCTCATCTGATACATATAAAGTGTATGATGATGTATATCCAAAATATATAAACGAACCCTGACACATATGTCACACATGCAAAGATTAATACAAATTGTTCATCATCCTAAAAGTAAAATGCAAACTTTAAAAATTCTGAAAGTAAACATAGAAGAAAATATGGTGATCCAGAGTTAAGCAAATATTTCTTATTTGTGAAACCAAGACTATGATCCATAAGGAAAGAAATAGGATTTTATCAAAATTAAGAACTGGTCTTAGGAGAACCTATTAGAACAATGAAAAAATAAATAAATAAACTGGGAAAAAATGCTTGAGACCATATACGTAAAAAGGACTTGTAACCATAATACATGGAGCATCTGAAAACTCAGTGATGAGTAAACAATAAAATTAGGCAAACGTTTTGAATAGACATTTGACCAAAGAAAATATGGATGTTAGTGGATGAAATGATATAAAACATTATTAGTCATTAGGGAAATGGGGAATGCAATGAGATGTCTCTGCATATCTATTAGAAGGGATAAAGTTAAGATTACTGATCATCCCAAATACTAGTAAGAGTGCAGAGGAATGATAATTTGTCCTGGTGGTGAGAATGTTAATTGCAAGATGTCTTTGCAAAACAATTTGGCAGTTTCTAAAAATCAAAATATAGTTTATTTTTGTATCATCCATATTATCTACTTCTAGGTGTTAAACCAAAAGAAATTAAAACAATTGTCCATGTAAACATTTATGTACCAATGTTTATAAATGCTCTATTGTAATAGCTAAAAATTGAAAACAGTCCAAACGTCTATTTGGCACCAAATGGATAAACAAATTTTGTCATATCAACACAATGGAAAGCTATTTAGCATTAAAAATGAAATGATTGTTGATACACACAGAAACATGAATGAATCTCAAAATAATCATGCTGAGTTAAGCTAGACAGAAACATTAATATTATATGACTGTCCATAGGGTCACAGAGAGTTGGACACGACTGAAGCAACTTTGCGCATGTGCAATTTATATAAAGTTTCAGAGAACATTGTGACAGTAAGTAGGTCAGTGGTTTCCTGAGAACAGAGATTGGTCTAGAGATAAAGGGCCCAAAAAGGGAACTGGTTATATGGCTATATTTAGGCAGTGATATATATGGTCGTTATTTTGATTATGGTGAAAGCAGTAATATAGTTTTCTTAGAGAACAGGTAGAAAAATTACTGTACACTAATTTCAGTGTTAATAGACATGTATGCATCATGGTGTGGAAAGAGAATATTAGAGGAGATGTAAAAGATTTCAGGATAGAAAAAATTATATCCTATAAGGATTCTGAAGCTACGAGCATAATGTGGAGAAGACAATGGCACCCTACGCCAGTACTCTTGCCTGGAAAATCCCATGGATAAAGGAGCCTGGTGGGCTGTAGTCCATGGGGTCGCTAAGAGTCGATACGACTGAAGCGACTTAGCAGCAGCAGCATATAATGATGACCATATTTCTTTAAATATTTCTTAAATTGCAGTATTTATATGACGAAGATTAGACCTCTTTTTTCCTTTATATTATTGGAAAGAAGTAGATGAACAGAATTTAATATACTGATTCATGAAATGGAGCTTTAGTTCATCATTATTTTTAATAAGTATGACATATTTATTATTACAGCAGTACCAATTCTGCTGTCAGACAATAGACTGGAGTAAGATAGACAGGTGTGATGACATTTCTATAAATAGTTAGGGGTACAAGTTTTAAGCATGCATAGAGAAATTGGAGTCAGAATTCTTAACTGATGCCGTATGTAGCATGGCAATAAAATCATAATATTAATAATTGTCCTAAGGCTATGACTACTACAGGAAGAACATTTTAATTCACAAACCAGGGTTTGTTTTTAGAGAATATTGGGAAAAAAAAAATAAGAAAATAGAATTAGAAATAAACCAAACTTGTCAGACTGCTAATTATCTACCAATATCCATTGTCTTCCTTCTTAGAAATAGAGTTTGGGTAGGCATGTGACCACCCAGCTAAATGCTACCTTTTTTTTTTTTTTTTTTTTCCTTCTTTCTTCTGGGTGTGGTAATTTAAATCAGTTTTGGCCAGTCTGATGTGCATGATAGAATGGTTGCCTATTCTAGGAATTGTTCATAAACAAATTAGATATTTCTTACTTCAGTCCTTTCTCCTGCCCACTTGCAGAAAGATAACAGAAACAGAATAGCTCAATTGACCCAGAAAATGGCAAGAATTCCAGAGCAATCCAAACAGCCCTAACATGCCTACCTTTCTGCAGTTACTTACTTCAACTTTATTTCAACATTTATCTTGTGTGGTCTTCTTATTTGAGTAATTTATCAAAATCTTGCCAGAGAACTCCTAAGTATGTGATAATCATATTGGCTACTATTTATCAAGAGCTTAAAGTAAACCAGTATTTTCTTATACTATTTATATTCGAAAAAAAAACTCTATAGGCTATAGTGAGACTGGGGGAAAAATGAGCTGTATGTGAAAGTTCAAATGTCAAATAGGTTATAGATGTTTGTAGACAAGGAAGGGAATTTGAACCCAGATCTCACTTGGGGGGTGGGGAGGAAGAACTAAAGTTTTTCTTCCTTCCATTGTGTTACAGAATATTTTCAAAAGTGAAGAAAAAATAACTTCATAGAAGCATCAAACACCCACCCTGAAAGATGTAAAAATAAATCTGAGGTTATAGGCTTACCCATTTTTGCATTGCTGGAATTTCTAAGACATTTAAGAAATGCTTTAAGCTCCTTTAGATATTCAGTAGAAATAAATCTTACCTTCTCTGTCTCTGATACACAAGGAAAGTAGCTGAGTGACCTTGTAGAATTTTCTGTAGAACTTTTCCATGACAACATTAAAAATCAATTCAAAGTTATCTATCAAAACAAAAAAATAAAATGTGTGGCATATAATCAAAGTAATATGCCTCTTTTCAAAATGGAAATAGCAGAATCAGGATAGAAGTCTTTTTCTTATGGGGCCTGTTGCTGCTGTTTATATAACAAAGTTTACTACTGATAATTTATAATCATTAACAACTACTGAATTAATTGTGTAACACAATTATAAAGTGCCTCAGAAGCATGTGTGCTTCAGGGACTATGTGGTAGCAGAGTGGACTGTAAAATCTGTGACAGTCTTTATTTAACACAGACAACTAAAGCAGCCACACAGGATTTAACAGTTAAGAGGCCATGTCGCAAGAGCAGCAACATCCAAGCCTGCTCCCCAAGACGGAGTGTGGCTCCTCCACAATGAAATAAGTGTGGCTCAGCCAGAGCTACTTAGGAGCATTGGGAATGGCAGGACCTCTCAGGGTCCACAGCCCCAAGAGAAATGGCACACAGATGAGAAAATTCTATTTGTCATGCTATTGCTTGTGACCAAATGGAAGCTTGCCAATTGCTGCTGGAACTCAGGAGAGTGACCCAGCAGCTGCTTCTATATAGGAGAGCACACTTCATCAAAGGACAGATTCAGTGTGGCAAAATAGGCCAATTCCCAGGATGCCTGTGAAACTCTGATAAGCCTAACTTCTTTCCATATAGCTTAAGGACACAAAGTGGAGCAAACTTAGGTAACTTTCTTTTTCTTTTTTTTTTAGTTTTATGAATGTGGAATTTTATTTTATTATTTTTATTATTTTTTAATTTATTATTATTATTATTTACTTTACAATGTTGATGCATGGTGACTTTCTTTTTAAATTATATTTTTGTTTTATTTTTGCTAAGAGTATGTGAGATAAAAGAAGCTACTGACTGAACTAAACAATGACTCAGATGAAATTTCAGAGTAAGTTATTGTGACCAGGCTTAATTATTGTGTTAAAATATTGTTTCTAGAAAAAAAGGAAACCTATGTTAAGATGTTTCACTCTTATATTTGCTTCAGAGTAATATAATTTACTTCTCAGCCAGTTGTCATTCCTTTAAGCTACATCTTCCATTTACCATCTGAAAATGGCTTTTCCCACATAAATTTGATGATATCTCATACCAGAAATTATAATCATCAAAAACACTGAAGGAAAGAAGAGCAATTGTTTAAAAGTAAAGAGAGGCCTCTGTGATCATAGGGTGGTATTAGATATCAGAGCACTGCAGCAGAATCCCCATGACTACCCTTTCCCACATACACATATACATATATGTTCTAACATTGTGGCTACTCAACTAAACATAGATCACAACTCATTATTAGACCATGTTAAGGATGACACCTGCTAAAAAAATATAGACCTCAATAATTTAGTTCTTCATCCACTCATGTAGTACCTCATATATGATATTCTCTCAAATATTTTAAATATGTGTATATCTATATATGTGCATTTATATAAACTCACAAGAGACAAAAAGAGCTTGCAAAATATAAATGCTGCTGCTGATTGCCCATATTTTCAAAAGATTTTTTGTACATCAAAAGTTCAAAACTGTTTTTTGAGCAACCTCTTATGTGGTTAGCAGGATAGACATGATCTGGTTTACTAGGGCTTAGAGTCTTGCAAAAAGACACACCTTAATAAAATACGTAGCAGAATGTAACCTATTTGAGTTGAAAAATGGTTTTGTATTCTGTATTCCCAACAGCCTTAGAGTAGACCAGCAGAATGTAACCTATTTGAGTTGAAAAATGGTTTTGTATTCTGTATTCCCAACAGCCTTAGAGTAGACCTGGGCATAGATTAAGGACTCAGTAAATACTTATGAATGACTCCTAAGAACTTTAGTTCTATGAATAACTTTGTTTCAGTATAACCTAACCCATATGGTCAGGAAAGGATTCTGTACAGAAAGAATATTGAAATTAAAATTTAAAAGTTATGAAGAATAAGCTAGGTGAATAAAGAAATGAGACAAGCAGAAGAATATATGGGGATGTTTCTAAAATGTTAGCAGGATGTTCTCCTCAAAAAACTGGAAGGATTCTAATAGAGGATTGGAAAGTAAAGAATTATATATGAAGACAGGTTGAAAATGTATAAGACAAAAATTTCTTATTGGATACTGCATGACTAAGTTCAATTCAGTAGCTTACTCTTGGCTGGTTCTTTGTGACTGCATGGACTATAGCATGCCAGGCTTCTCTGTACATCAACAACTCTTGGAGCTTACTTAAACTCATGTCCAAGGAGTCGGTGATGCCATCTAACCATCTCATCCTCTGTCGTCCCCTTCTGCTCCCACCTTCAATCTTTCCCAGCATCGAGGTCAGTTTTGTTTGTTTTTGTTCTTTTTTCCAATCAGTCAGTTCATCACATCAGGTGACCAAAGTATTGGAGTTTCAGCTTCAGCATAAGTGCTTCCAATGAATATTCAGGACTGATTTCCTTTAGGATCGACTGGTTTGATCTCCTTGCAGTCCAAAAGACTCTCAAGAGTCTTCTCTAACACCACAGTTCAAGAGCATCAATTCTTCTGCGCTCAGCTTTCTTTATAGTCCAACTCTCACATCCATACATGACCACTGGAAAAACCATAGCCCTGACTAGACAGACCTTTGTTGACAAAGTAATGTCTCTGCTTTGTAATATGCTGTTTAGGTTGGTCATAACTTTTCTTTCAAGGAGTAAGCATCTTTAAATTTCATAGCTGCGGTCAACATCTGCAGTGATTTTGGAGTCCAAAAAATAGTCTGTTACTGTTTCCACTGTTTCCCCATCTATTTACCATAAAGTGATGGGACCAGATGCTGATCTTCATTTTTTGAATGTTGAGGTGTTTTTTTTTTTTTTTTTTTTTTTTTTGGTTTGTTTAGGAGGAGGAACTAGGTCTCTGCTTTATTTTTAAATTTTTTTTTTTTTTTTTTTTGAGAATGGCATGGCGGATTCATATTGATGAATGTTGAGTTTTAAGCCAGCTTTTTCACTCTCTTCTTTCATTTTCATCAAGAGGCTTTTTAGTTACCCTTCATTTTCTGCCATGAGAGTCGTGTCACCTGCATATCTGAAGTTATTGATACTTCTTCTGGCAATCTTGATTCCAGCTTGTGCTTCATCCAGTCTGGCATTTCACATGATTTACTCTGCATATAAGTTAAATAAGCAGGGTCACAATATATAGCCTTGACATACTCCTTTCCCAATTGGGAGCTAGTCCATTGTTCCATGTCCAGTTCTAACTATTTGTCTTGACCTATATACAGATATCTCAGGAGGCAGGTCAAGTGGTCTGGTATTCCCATCTCTAAGAATTTTCCACAGTTTATTGTGATCCAAACAACCAAAGGCTTTGGCATAGTCAATAAAGCAGTAGATTTTTTTTTTTTTTTCCTGGAATGCTCATGCTTTTTAGATGATCCAAAGGATGTTGGCAATTTGATCTCCAGTTCTTATGTCTTTTCTAATCCAGCTTAAACATCTGGAATTTGTCATTTCACATACTGTTGAAGCCTGGTTTGAAGAATTTTGAGCATTACTTTGCTAGCATGTGAGATAAATGCAATTTTGCAGTAGTTAGAACACTCTTTGGCATAGCCTTTCTTTAAGATTGGAATGAAAACTGACCTTTACTCAGTCCTGTGGCCACTGATGCGTTTTCCAAATTTTCTGGCATATTGAGTGCAGACTTTCACAGCATCATCTTTTAGGATTTGAAATAGCTCCACTGGAATTCCATCACCTCCACTAGCTTTGTTCATAGTGATGCTTCTTAAGGCCCACTTGACTTCACATTCCAGGATGTCTGGCTCTAGGTGAGTGATCACACCATCGTGATTATCTGGATCATGAAAATCTTTTTGCATGGTTCTTCTGTGTATTCATGTCACCTTTTCTTAATATCTTCTGCTTCTGTTAGGTCCATACCATTTCTATTCTTTATTGTGCCCATCTGCATGAAACGTTCCCTTGGTATCTCTAATTTTCTTGAAGAGATCTCTAGTCTTTCCCACTCGGTTGTATTCCTCTATTTCTTTGCATTGATCACTGAGGAAGGCTTTCTTATCTCTCCTTGCTATTCTTTGGATCTCTGCATTCAGTGAGGTATATCTTCTCTTTTCCCTTTTGTCTTTCACTTCTCTTCTTTTCACAGCTATTTGTAAGGCCTCCTCAGACAACCATTTTACATTTTTGCATTTCTTTTTCTTGGGAATCATCTTTATCACTGCCTCCTGCACAATGTCACGAACCTCTGTCCACAGTTCTTCAGGCACTCTGTCTATAAGATCTAGTGCCTTGAATCTATTTGTCATGTCTCCTGTATAATTGAAGGTGATTGGATTTAGCTCATACCTGAATTGTCTAGTGGTTTTCCCTACTTTCTTCAACTTAAGTCGAATTTTGCAATAAGGATAATAAGTATTTATGCTCAGAACAATATTGTTAGAAAGTCATTGGAGCAATTAAATATTTTTTCTGCTTATTATTTTTCATTAATTCATTTATTATTTTATTTAATTTCTCAAAACTGTTTTGATATAGGAGGCATAATATTGACTCATATATCCAATCTTCTGAACCTAGTCTGTAATTGTAGAGGAATCAATTAATTTTTTTCCTAAGTTTTCTCATTCATATAATATTTTAAAAGTTTAAATAGATAATCACCAACCTTCCCTTGTGTAAAAGTTTATACCTTGATAGGTGTAAATATTTTCTAGTAAGCCCTTAATATAATGATTGGCCAGCAATGGGTACCTTCCTTTAATGAGCAAGATAATCAGAGAGGAGGAATAAATGTTTCCTCTCTGACAGTGTACCTATTGACATATTCTGTTACTTTAGTTTCAGCTCTCTTCAAAGCAAACCCTACATATCAATACAGAGAGAGAGGTGAGATGGACAGAGCTGATTTTAGGGTGAGGAGACCAGGAGGATAGGATAGAATGAAGAGGGAAGAAAAGTCAAAAGGACCATTTTTGATCTCCTCTCTGCAATGGACAACTGGGGCTCCATTGTACTTTTAAATCCCTTAGGATTTGTGTAAAAAGGACCTTATAATTGCACCACCAGATTACAGGGATATAGACCAAATTTTACACCCTCTTGCCCTCATTAATTTAAGGCTAATTCTGAAAGCATTAGCTATTTTCATACTTCCTGACTGTAGGAAGGCTTAAGGAGATTATTGTGACTCAGGAGATGTCTCTAGAGTAGAAATTCAAACAAACAAACAGACAAAAAGTCTCAAGTTGTGCCTGAGAGGAACCAAAAGTGTCTACAAGGCTGACAGTCTGAGGACACAAGCAATCAGCACAGATAGAGAGAGTTATTCTAGAAGACTTGAGTATCATTTCATTGGGAAGAGTAATCATTAAAAGGGCCATGGTGATAAGTGATTGCCCTAATTGTATTTTAGACTGACAAGTCTGGGTGCAATATGGAAGTCCTTTTAAAAGTGGGAGACTGGGCAGTCCTAAGATGGTAGAGGAATAGGACAGGAGACCACTTTCTTCCCCACAAATTCATCAAAAGAACATCTGAACACTGAGCAAATTCCACAAAACAACTTCTGAATGGTGGCAGAGGACATCAGGCACCCAGAAAAGCAGCCCAGAAAAGGAGGTAGGACAAAATATAAAAGATAAAAAGACAGACAAAGAGTTAAGGACAGAGATCCGTCTCAAGAAGGGAGTCTTAATAGAGGAGAAGTTTCCAAACATCAGGAAACCCTTTCACCGGTGGGTCTGGGGAAGTTTTTGAATCTCAGAGGGCAACATAACTGGAAGGAAAAAGAAATAAATAAAACCCACAGATTACGTGCCTAAAGGCAACTCCTAGCAGAGAAGTACCCCAGATGCTCACATCTGCCACCAGCAAGTGGGGGCTTAACGGAGAGGAATGGGCAACATTGTTAGGGTAAGGACCTGGCCTGAATGCCCTGAGGGCAATCTGAGGGAGCTAACGTGGGATAGCAACCTAAACTGTGGGATAGCCAGAGAGAGAGAGAGAATTATCCCTTGAAAAGCTCTAACCTAAGGCACTGCCGGCCCACTCACTGAACAAGGGACTGAGCAATACCAGAGTAGAGCTAGCTGGTTGCTGACTGGCCTATGCCCCACCAGACGCACGGGGCAAGAGGGTGCCAGCCAGAGCTGGAAAGGGGCAAACTCAGCCCCAGAGAGGGCATCCCCTACCAAACTGCGAACAGGCTTCCAGTTTCTAACTAAAGACTTCCTGAGATTCTGGACGATTGACATCTGCCAGGAGGGTCACAGCAAGAGATCAGCTCCCCAGAAGAGACACACCTGAGATGGGCGCACCCAGAAAACGAGCGGCTGGGACTGGGGAGGTGATAAGACGCACTGCACCTGAAGAGAGTGCGCTCGCCAAGCACCTGGTCGCCTGAGCTGCGCCTGAGCTGCTCGGACCCCCGGAATGGCACAAAACGAAGGCCCGATTCTGCACCTTTGTGGAGTACCTGAGAACATGGAGTACCTGAGAACAATCTAAACCCGAGTGGTTTAGATCGGGGAAGTACATGCAACTCAGGGCCCACTCCCTGCAGAGCAACCTGAAGCCTGAGAAGTGTAGGCTGGGAAAGCACACAAGCTGTGAGTGAGGACAAAGCCAGTATTGTCGAGACACGGCGAGTACTCCCCACACACACGCTAGTGATATTTGTTTGCAGTGTTCCTCCCTCCCCACAGCACAACGGAAGAAGTGAGCCTAAACAAGAGACCACCTCTGCCCTCTTGTGGAAATTAGACACTGAAGAGACCCACAAACAGAAGAAGCCAAATAAACAGAGGGAGCTACTTTGGAAGTGACAGATGCAACAAATTAAAATCCCTGTAGTTAACACCAACTACATTGGAAGGGGCCTATAGATATTGACAAGTATAAGCTGGAACAAGAAACTATCTGAAACTGAACTGACCTCCCAATGCCCGCAACAGCTCCAGAGAAATTCCTAGATATATTGTTACTATTATCATTTTTTTTTAATTTTTTAAATTTTTTTCTCTTTTTTAAAATCCTCTATTACTCCTTTAATTTTCATTTTTATAACCCACTATTATCTTGCAAAAAAAGACCCTATTTTTAAAGCAAACTTCATTTATATATATTATATTTTTTGTGATTTTTTTAAAAATATTGTATTTTTAAGAGTCCAATCTCGACTCTAGATTTTTAATCTTTGTTTTATAGTATTTGATATCAATTTTGTATATTTAAGAATCCAATCTTCAGTACCCATACTTACTCAGGAGTGTGATTACTGGCTTGATTACTCTCTCCCCCTTTTGACTCTCCTTTTTCTCCCCCAGGTCACCTCTATCTCCTCCCTCCCCCCTTCTCTTCTCAACCCAATTCTTTGAATCTCTGTGGGTGTTCTGGGCTTCAGAGAACACTTAGGGAAGAGGGTACTGCCTAGATCTATTTCTCTCCTCTTGATTCCCCCTTTTCTCTTCCTGCTAACCTCTGTCACCTTCCTCCCTCTTCTCTTCTCTATGTAACTCTGTGAAACACTCTGAAGGTTCCAGACTGTGGAGAGCACATAGGGAATTGTTTACTGGCTAGATTGCTCTCTCCCCTTTTGATTCCTCCTCTTCTCCTCCTGGTCACCTCTATCTCCCACCTCCTTCTTCTCTTCTTCATGTAACTCTGTGAACCTTTCTGGGTGTGGTTTTATTATCAGTGGTATATGGATGGAGAAGTCTTAAGGCTACTGTAAGAATAAGACTGAAAAGCAGAGGCAGGAGGCGTAAGCCCCAAATCTGAGATTACCAGAGAACTCCTGACTCCAGGGGACATTAATTGATGAGAGATCATCCAAAAGCCTCCATACCTACATTGAAACCAAACACCACCGAAGAGCCAATAAATTTCAGAGCAAGACATACCATGCAAATTCTCCAGCAATGCAGGAACATAGCCCTGAGCATCAATATACATGCTGCCCAAAGTCAAACTAAACCCATGGACATCTCAAAACTCACTACTGGACACTTCATCATTCTCCAGAGAGAAGAAATCCAGCTCCATCCACCAGAACACCGACTCAAGCTTCCCTAACCAGGAAGCTTTGACAAGCCAATCATCCAACCCCACCCACAGCGAGGAGCCTCCACAATAAAGAGGAATCATAAACTTCCAGAATACAGAAAGGCCACCCCAAACACAGCAATATAAACAAGATGAAAAGGCAGAGAAATACTCAGCAGGTAACGGAACATGTTAAATGTTCACCAAACCAAACAAAAGAGGAGACAGGGAGTCTACTTGAAAAAGAATTTAGAATAATGATAACAAAAATGATCCAAAATCTTGAAAACAAAATGGAGTTACAGATAAATAGCCTGGAGATAAGGATGGAAAAGATGCAAGAAATGTTTAACAAGGACCTAGAGGAAAAACAAAAAAGAGTCAATTAATCATGAATAATGGAATAAATGAGATAAAAAACACTCTGGAGGGAACCAACAGTAGAATAACAGAGGCAGAAGATGGTATAAGTGAGGTAGAAGATAGAATAGTGGAAATAAATGATGCAGAAAAGAAAACAGAATCAAAAGAAATGAGGACAACCTCAGGGACCTCTGGGACAATGTGAAACATCCCAACATTTGAATCATAGGAGTCCCAGAAGAAAAAGACAAAACGAAAGGCCATGAGAAAATACGCAATGAGATAATAGTTGAAAACTTCCCTAAAATGGGGAAGGAAATAATCACCCAAGTCCAAGAAATCCAGAGAGTCCCAAACAGGATAAACCCAAGGCAAAACACCCCAAACACATACTAATCAAATTAATGAAGATTAAACACAAAGAGCAAATATTAAAAGCAACAAGGGGAAAACAACAAATAACACACAAGGGGATTCTCATAAGGATAACAGCTGATCTTTCAATAGAAACTCTTCAGGCCAGGAGGGAATGGCAGGACATACTTAAAGTAATGAAAGAGAAAACCCTACAACCCAGATTACTGTACCCAGCAAGGATCTCATGCAGGTGTGAAGTAGAATTCAAAAGCTTTACAGACAAGCAAAAGCTGACAGAATTCAGCACCATGAAACCAGCTCTTCAACAAATGCTAAAGGATCTTCTCTAGACAGGAAACACAAAAAGAGTGTATAAACTCAAACCCAAAACAACAAAGTAAATGGCTACGGGATCATACTTATCAATAATTACCTTAAATGTAAATGGGTTGAATGCCACAACCAAAAGACAAAGACTGGCTGAATGGATAAAAAAAAAAAAAACAAAAAAAAAAAAAAAACACAAAAAACCCTATATATGCTGTTTACAAGAGACCCACCTCGAAACAAGGGACACATAAAGGCTGAAAGTGAAAGGCTTGAAAAAGATATATCACACAAACGGAGACAAAAAAAAAAAGAAAAAGAAGGTGCAGCATACTCATATCGGATAAAATAGAATTTAAAATAAAGGCTGTGAAAGGAGACAAAGAAGGACACTACATAATGATCAAAGGATCAATCCAAGAAGATATAACAATTATAAATATATATGCACCCAACATAAGAGAACTGCAATATGTAAGGCAAATGTTAACAAGTATGAAAGGGGAAATTAACCATAACACAATAATAGTGGCAGACTTCAAATGCCACTCACACCTATGGATAGATCAACTAAACAGAAATTAACAAGGAAACACAAACTTTAAATGACACAATAGACCAGCTAGACTTAATCAATATCTATAGGATATTTCACACCAAAACAATCAATTCCACCTTTTTCTCAAGTGCACACGGTACATTCTCCAGGATAGATCACATCCTGGGCCATGAATCTAGCCTTGGTAAATTAAAAAAAAAAAAAAAAAAAGAAATCATTCCAATCTTTTCTGACCACAATGTAGCAAGATTAGATCTAAATTTCAGGAAAAAAAATATTAAAAATTCCAACATATGGAGGCTAAACAGCACGCTTCTGAATAACCAACAAATCAAAGATGAAATCAAAAAATAAATCAAAATATGCATAGAAATGAAAGTAAATGAAAACACAACAAGCCAAAACCTATCAGTTCAGTTCAGTCACTCAGTCGTGTCCGACTCTTTGCGATCCCATGAATTGCAGCACGCCAGGCCTCCATATCCATCACCATCTCCCAGAGTTCACTCAGACTCACATCCATCGAGTCCATGATGCCATCCAGCCATCTCATCCTGGATTGTCCCCTTCTCCTCCTGCCCCCAATCCCTCCCAGCATCAGAGTCTTTTCTAATGAGTCAACTCTTCACATGAGGTGGCCAAAGTACTGGAGTTTCAGCTTCAGCATTATTCTTTCCAAAGAAATCCCAGGGTTGATCTCCTTCAGAATGGACTGGTTGGATCTCCTTGCAGTCCAAGGGACCCACAAGAGTCTTTTCCAACACCACAGTTCAAAACATCAATTTTTCGATGCTCAGCCTTCTTCACAGTCCAACTCTCACATCCATACATGACCACAGGAAAAACCATAGACTTGGCTAGACGGGCCTTAGTTGGCAAAGTAATGTCTCTGCTTCTGAATATACTATCTAGGTTGGTCATAGCTTCTCTTCCAAGGAGTAAGCGTCTTTTAATTTCATGGCTGTAGTCATCATCTGCAGTGATTTTGGAGCCCCAAAAAAATAAATTGTGACACTGTTTCTACTGTTTCCCCATCTGTTTCCCATGAAGTGATGGGACCAGATGCCATGATTTTCGTTTTCTGAATGTTGAGCTTTAAGCCAACTTTTTCACTCTCCTCTTTCACTTTCATCAAGAAGCTTTTTAGTTCCTCTTCACTTTCTGCCATAAGGGTGGTGTCATCTGCATATGGGACACTGTAAAAGCAGTGCTACCTGGAAGGTTCATAGCAATACAGGCTTACCTCAAGAAACAAGAAAAAGTCAAATAGATAATCTCTACCTGGAAGGTTCATAGCAATACAGGCTTACCTCAAGAAACAAGAAAAAGTCAAATAGATAATCTAATTCTACACCTAAAGCAACTAGAGAAGAAAGAAGTGAAGAACCCCAGGGTTAGTAGAAGGAAAGAAATATTAAAAATTAGGGCAATAATAAATGCAAAAGAAACAAAAGAGACCATAGCAAAAAGCAACAAAGTTAAAAGTTGGTTCTTTAAGAAGATACATAAAATTGACAAACCGTTAGCCAGACTCATCAAGAAACAAAGGGAGAAGAATCAAATCAACAAAATTAGAAATGAATAGAGAGAGACCACAACAGACAACACAGATACAAAGGATCATAAGAGACTATTATCAGCAGCTATATGCCAATAAAATGGACAACTTGGAAGAAATGGACAAATTCTTACAAAACCCAGAGGGACAGTACGGGGAGGGATGAGGGAGGGGGGTTCAGGATGGGGAACACGTGTACACCTGTGGTGGATTCATGTTGATGTATGGCAAAACCAATAAAATATGTTAATTAACCTCTTATTAAAATAAATAAATTTATATTTAAAAAAAGAAAAAAAAAAAGAAAAGTATAAGTTTCCAAAACTGAACCAGGAAGATCTTAACAGACTCATCACAAGCACAGAAATTGACACTGCAATCAGAACTCTTCCAGCAAACAAAAAGCCAGGACCAGACAGCTTCACAGATGAATTCTACCAAAAATTTAGAGAAGAGCTAATACTTATCTTACTCAAACTCTTCTGGAAAATTGCAGAAGAAGGTAAACATCCAAACCCATTATATGAGGCCACTATCACAGTAATACAAAAACCAGATAAAGATGCCACAAAAAAAGAAAACTACAGGCCAATATCACTGATGAACATACATGTAAAAATCCTTAACAAAATTCTAGCAAACAGAATCCAACAACATATTACAAAGATCATACATCATGACCAAGTGGGCTTTATCCCAGGAATGCAAAGATTCTTTAATATCTGCAAATCAATCAATGTAATACACCACATTAACAAATTGGAAGATAAAAACCATATGATTATCTCAAGATGCAGAAAAAGCCTTTGATAAAATTCAACATCCATTTATTATTAAAACTCTCCAGAAAGCAGGAATAGAAGGAACATATCTCAACATAATAAAAGCTATATATGACAAACCCACAGCAAACATTATCCTCAATGGTGGAAAATTGAAAGCATCTCCCCTAAAGTCAGGAACAAGACAAGGGTACCCATACTCACCACTACTATTCAACATAGTTTTGAAAGTTTTGGCCACAGCAATCAGAGCAGAAAAAGAAATAAAAGGAATCCAGATTGGAAAAGCAGAAGTAAAACTCTCACTGTTTGCAGATGACATGATCTTCTACATAGAAAACCCTAAAAACTCTACCCGAAAATTACTAGAGCTAATCAATGAATATAGTAAAGTTGCAGGATATAAAATTAACACAGAGAAATCCCTTGCATTCCTATACACTAACAATGAGAAAACAGAAAGAGAAGTTAAGGAAGCAATACCATTCATCATTTCAATGAAAAAAATAAAATACTTAGGAATATATCTACCTAAAGAAACAAAAAACCTATATATAGAAAACTATGAAACATTGATGAAAGAAATAAAAGATGACCCAAATAGATGGAGAAATATACCATGTTCATGGATTGGAAGAATAAATATAGTGAAAATGAGTATACTACCCAAAGCAATCTATAGATTCAATGCAATCGTTATCAAGCTACCAATAATATTTTTCAGAAAACTAAAACAAATAATTTCAAGATTTGTATGGAAATACAAAACACATTGAGTAGCCAAAGCAATCTTGAGAAAGAAGAATGGAACTGGAGGAATCAACTTGCCTGACTTCAAGCTCTACTACAAAGCCTCAGTCATCAAGACAGTATGATACTAGCACAAAGACAGAAATATAGATCAATGGAACAAAATAGAAATCCCAGAGATAAATCCACACATGTACGGACACCTTATCTTGGACAAAGGAGGCAAGAATATACAATGGAGAACAGACAACCTCTTTAACAAGTGATGCTGGGAAAACTGGTCAACCATTTGTAAAAGAATGAAACTAGAACACTTTCTAACATCATACATAAAAATGAATTCAAAATGGATTAAAGATCTAAACGTAAGACCAAAAACTACAAAACTCCTAGAGGAAAACATAGGCAAAACATTCTCAGACATAAATCACATCAGGATCCTCTATGACCCACCTCCCAGAATATTGGAAATAAAAGCAAATATAAACAAATGGGATCTAATTAAAATTAAAAGCTTCTGCACAACAAAGGAAACTATAAGCAAGGTGAAAAGACAGCCTTCAGAATGAGAGAAAGTAATAGCAAACGAAGCAACTGACAAAGAATTAATCTCAAAAATATACAAACAACTCCTGCAGCTCAATTCTAGAAAAATAAACAACCCAATCAAAAAATGGGCCAAAGAACTAAAAAGACATTTCTCCAAAGAAGACATACAGATGGCTAACAAACACATGAAAAGATGCCCAACATCACTCATTATCAGAGAAATGCAAATCAAAACCACAATGAGGCACCATTTCACACCAGTCAGAATGGCTGCTATACAAAAGTCTACAAGAAATAAATGCTGGAGAGGGTGTGGAGAAAAGGGACTTTCTTGTACTGTTGGTGGGAATGCAAACTAGTAAAGCCACTATGGAGAATAGTGTGGAGATTCCTTAAAAGACTGGAAATAGAACTGCCATCAGTTCAGTCACTCAGTCGTGTCTGACTCTTTGTGACCCCATTAATCGCAGTACGCCAGGCCTCTCTGTCCATCACCAACTCCCGGAGTTCACTCAGACTCACATCCATAGAGTCAGTGATGCCATTCAGCCACCTCACCCTCTGTCGTCCCCTTCTCTTCCTGCTCCCAACCCTCCCAGCATCAGAGTCTTTTCCAATGAGTCAACTCTTCACATGAGGTGGCCAAAGTACTGGAGTTTCAGCTTTAGCATCAGTCCTTCCAAAGAACACCCAGGACTGATCTCCTTCAGAATGGACTGGTTGGATGTCCTTGTAGCCCATGGGACTCTCAAGAGTCTTCTCCAACACCACAGTTCAAAAGCATCAAATTTTCAGCCCTCAGCTTTCTTCATAGTCCAACACTCACATCCATACATGATCTTTGGGAAAACCACAGCCTTGACTACATGGACCTTTACTGGCAAAGTAATGTCTCTGCTTTTGCATATGCTATCTAGGTTGGTCATAACTTTCCTTCCAAAGAGTAAGCATCTTTTAATTTCATGGCTGCAGTCATCATCTGCAGGGATTTTGGAGCCCCAAAATATAAAGTCTGACACTGTTTCCACTGTTTCCCCATCTATGTCCCATGAAGTGATGGGACCAGATGCCATGCTCTTAGTTTTCTGAATGTTGAGGTTTAAGCCAACTTTTTCCTTCTCCTCTTTCACTTTCATCAAGAGGCTTTTTAGTTCCTCTTCACTTTCTGCCATAAGGGTGGTGTCATCTGCATATCTGAGGTTATTGATATTTCTCCCAGCAATCTTGATTCCAGCTTGTGCTTCCTCCAGCCCAGTGTTTCTCATGATGTACTCTGCATATAAATTAAATAAGCAGGGTGACAATATACAGCCTTGACACACTCCTTTTCCTATTTGAGACCAGTCTGTTGTTCCATGTCCAGTTCTAACTGTTGCTTCCTGACCTGCATATAGGTTTCTCAAGGGGCAGGTTAGGTGGTCTGGTATTCCCGTCTCTTTCAGAATTTTCTACAGTTTATCATGAACAACACAGTCAAAGGCTTTGGCATAGTCAATAAAGCAGAAATGGATGTTTTCCTGGAACTTTCTTCCTTTTTCAATGATCCAGCGGATGTTGGCAATTTGATCTCTGGTTCCTGCGCCTTTTCTAAAACCAGCTTGAACATCTGGAATTTCACAGTTCACGTATTGCTGAAGCCTGGATTGGGGAATTTTGAGCATTACTTTACTAGCATGTGAAATGAGTGCAATTGTGTGGTAGTTTGAGCATTCTTTGGCATTGCCATATGACCCAGCAATCCCAATGCTGGCCATACACACCAACCTAGATGTCCATCATCAGACGAATGGATAAGAAAGCTGTGGTACATATACATAATGGAATATTACGCAGCTGTCAAAAAAATACATTTGAGTCAGTTCTAGTGAGGTGGATGAAACTGGAGCCTATTATACAGAGTGAAGTAAGCCAGAAAAAAAACCATCAATACAGTATACTAACGCATATGTATGGAATTTAGCAAGATGGTAATTATAACCCTATATGTGAGAGAGAAAAAGAGACACAGATGTATAGACACTGTTTTGGACTCTGTGTGAGAAAGCAAGGGTGGGATGATCCCAGAGAATAGCACTGAAACATATGTATTATCATATGTGAAACAGATCATCAGTCCAGGCTTGATGCATGAGACAGGTGCTTGGGGCTAGTGCACTGGGATGACCCAGAGGGATGGATGGGTAGAGAAGCTGGAGAGGGGTTCAGGTTGTGGAACACATGTAAACCCATGGCTGATTCATATTAATGTATGGCAAAAAAACACTACAATATTGTAAAGTAATTAACCTCCAACTAAAATAAATAAATTTTTTAAAAAAGTGGGAAACTGTCACTCAAGTACCTCTTCATTTCCTAATTAGAAAAGAACAAAAAACAAAAACAACCCACACTCAATGTTTTGTATATTCTGATCAATTAATGTGGAGGGCTATAAAAGTGATAAAAATAAGAGATTGGTAAGATGATAGAATGAAGGAAATGGTGGGGAAAGAATTATGAAACATTTTGGAAGTGAAATCAATTGTACCTGATGACTGAGTATGGGGAAAGGAGGATTATCTAGACTGATTCCCAAGTCTTTGGCATGAGTGACTGAGAGTAAGTTAATATCATCAACTAATATTGGAAATACACATAAGAAAATATTTCTTCTTGTGCTTTTTATAGTTATGTCTTGACAAAAAATGGATAATCAGTAAGAACCTACTGTATAGTCCAGGAACTCTGCTCAATGCTATGTGGAAGCCTGGATGGGAGGGGAGTTCTGGGGAAGAATGGATATATGTATAGATATGGCTGAGTCCCTTTGCTGTCCACCTGAAGCCATCACATTTTTTATTAACTGGCTATACCCTAATACAAATTATAAAGTTTAATAAAGAAAGAGATATAAAACAAGCAACAACATCATCATCATCAATAACAACAACAAAACAAATGGGACTAATTAAACTTAAAAACTTTTGTGCAGCAAAGGAAAACAAGCAAAATGGAAAGAGATCTCAGAATGGGAGAAAATATTGGAAATGAAGCAATGGACAGGGATTAATCTCCAAAATACACTAACAGCTCATGCAGCTTAATATCAAAATATTAAAGAAAACAAACAACCCAATCCAAAAATGGACAGACTATCTGAATAGACATTCCCCCAAAGAAGATATACATATGGCTAAAGAGCACATTAAAAGATCCTCAAAATCACTAAATATTAGAAAAATGCAAGTCAAAACTACAATGAGGCATCACTTCACAACTGACTAGCTATCAGCAAAAAGTTTACAAACAAAAATACTGGAGAAAGTGGACAAAAGGGAAACTTCCTACACCATTGTTGGGAATGTAAACTTGTACCATCACTCTGAAGGACAGTATAGAGGTCTGCTAAAAAATTAAAAGTAGAGCTACCATATATATGTTCCAGCAATCTCAGCCCTGGGAATATATCCAGAGAAAACTATAATTTGAAAAGGTACATGCACTCCAGTGCTCATTGCAACACTATTTACAATAACAAGAACATGGAAGTAACCTAAATGTTCATCAACAACAGTGAAATGGATAAAGAAAATGTGGTACATTTATACAATGGAATATTTGATGTTGTTTAGTTGCTCAGTCATGTCTGATTCTTTGTGACCCCATGGACTATAATGCTACTCTGTTGATAGGGGTTTCCAGGCAAGAATACTGGAGTAAGTTGCCATTTCCTTCTCCAAGGGATCTTCCTGACCCAGGAATCAAAGCCATGTCTCCTGCTAGTCTCCAGTATTGTGGGCGGATTCTTTACCACTGAGCCACCAGGGAAGCCCATAATGGAATATTACTCAGCCATTAAAAAAGAAAAACAAATAATGTCATTTGCAATAACATGGGTGGACCTACATATTGTCATACTGAGTGAAGTCAGTTCAGTTCAGTCGCTCAGTTGTATCCAACTCTTTGTGACCCCATGAACCTCAGTATGCCAGGCCTCTCTGTCCATCACCAATTCCCGGAGTTTACCCAAATTCGTGTCCATTGAGTAATTGATGCTATCCAACCATCTCATGCTTTATCATCCCCTTCTTCTTCCATCTTCAATCTTTCACAACATCAGAGTCTTTTCAAATGAGTCAGCTCTTTGCATTAGGTGGCCAAAGTTTTGGAGTTTCAGCTTCAACATCAGTCCTTCCAATGAATATTCAGGACTGGTCTCCTGTTGGATTGACTGATTGGATCTCCTTGCAGTCCAAGGGACTCTTAAGAGTCTTTTCCAACATCACAGTTCAAAAGCATGAATTCTTTGGTTTCAGCTTTCTTTATAGTCCAACTCTCACATTCATAGATGACTACTGGAAAAAACAGCCTTGACTAGACAGACCTTTATTGGCAAATTAATGTCTCTGCTTTTTAATACTCTATCTAGGTTGGTCATAACTTTACTTTCAAGGAGTAAGCACCTTTTAATTTCATGGCTGCAATCACCATCTTCAGTGATTTTGGAGACCAGGAAAATAAAGTCAGCTACTCTTTCCACTGTTTCCTCATCTATTTTCCCTGAAGTGATGGGACTGGATGCCATGATCTTAGTTTTCTGAATGTTGAGTTTTAAGCCAACCCTTTCACTCTCCTCTTTTACTTCTATCAAGAGGCTTTTTAGTTTTTCTTCACTTTCTGCCATGAGGGTGGTGTCATATACTTATCTGAGGTTATTGATGTTTCTCCTGGCAATCTTGAGTCCAGCTTGTGCTTCACCCACCCTAGCTTACTTACTGAATAATGTAAGTCAGAGAAGAACAAATATCGTATGATACTTATATGTAGAATCTAAAAAGAAGAAACAAGTGAACTTAGTGCCAAACAGAATTATAGATGTAGAAAATGAACTTATGGTTACCAGGGGGTAATAGCTGGAATTAATTGGCAGATGGAGATTGACATATTTACACTACTATATATAAAATGGATAGCTAATAAGGACCTACTGTAGAGCACAGGGAACTTTATTTACTCAGAACTCTGTAATGGCCCTTTTGGGGAAAAAATACCTAAAAAAGAGAGGATATACGTATATGTATAACTGACTAAATTTGCTATAGTCCTGAAACTAACACAGCATAGTAAATCAACTATATGGCAATGGAATTTTGTTTTTAATGGCTTATTCCATTTTATTTGGCAGAATTACTTAATTACTGTTTTTCTAACATTTTGAAAATAACTTCTTGCACACAGAATGGTATGACATATATGTTTAAACGTATTCAAAGATATCTTATGATTAAAAGAGAAAATGTAACAGAATTGTGTTCTCTCTCTCTTGTTTTATTTTACTTTCAAACAGACAACATTCCTTCCTTATCAAAACAAGCAGAACTTTTGAGTCTGCCTTGCAGGCCTACCTCCATTTTTTCATCTTGCTTCTAGTTGAAAAAAACTGTAAATCATTTTCAAGACAAGGGCCACTGTCCTCAGTCCCCTAAGGCTTACATCTTCCTAGTGACTTTCCAAGTCACTTGGGCATGGATGGAAAGAAGTAATGCAGAATCAGAGTGTCAGGCAGGGAATTGGGTATGCCAAGTCAGACAGACCTGGGAACCTGTGACCAGGTTGCAGCTGGGCTCAGATGGTAAGAGAGAGAGGAGACAGAGATGCTCTGTGGGGCAGGTCTTGGGATCAGGCCCTCTAGTTTAGCTGTGGTTTTTGGCCTTGATCATGAGGCTCTAGGGGATTTGGCTCAAGCTGGTCTGATATGTACTGCCCCTCAAAATAAAACAAACTCACAATTTACTAAGTAAAATTTAAAATAAAAGACTCAAGGTGATGTTATACGTTTAATAATAGTAGAAGAACATAATATGACCAATACTTTTCTTAAAATAACTGAAACTAGAGTCTGTTCAATCCTCTGTATATACAGGGAAATATAGAAAGCCAAAAGGTACATTTAAACTATAATATAAAGAAAAAAATCAGTAAAATTCTAACAAACTTTACAGGAAAAATTGATATAATATCCTCAACAATTTAATTTCTAGTAAAAAATGGAAAACATAGAAGATAAATGTATGGATTAAAAGAATTTTAAAAAAATATTAACCAAGCATAATGTGTGGAACATCTTTGGATTTTGAGGCAACATAATTATAAAATTATACACTTATGAGACAGCTGAGAATTTGCCCACTGACTGAATATTTGAAATAATTATTGTTATATTATAAACTTATTTTGTGGTATTTTAATGTGGTTTAATATACATATTTAGCTTTTTAGACATATATACTGAATTATGTGTGGATAAAATGTCTAAAGTTGGCTTCAAAATAATCTAGGAGTAGCAAAGGAAGCCATGGTTATGATCTGATAGTCCTTGATGTTGGGTGAAACTAGATGGAAGCTCATTATACTGTCTTTCTTTGGTGCATGTTAGAAGTCTCCATGTTAAAAAACACAAAACAATAAAAGTAATCATTCAGGACAGTTCAGTTCAGTTCAGTCGCTCAGTCGTGTCCGACTCTTTGTGACCTCATGAATCGCAGGACGCCAGGCCTCCCTGTCCATCACCATCTCCCGGAGTTCACTCAGACTCACATCCATCGAGTCCGTGATGCCATCCAGCCATCTCATCCTCTGTTGGCCCCTTCTCTTCCTGCCCCTAATCCCTCCCAGCATCAGAGTCTTTTCCAATGAGTCAACTCTTTGCATGAGGTGGCCAAAGTACTGGAGCTTCAGCTTCAGCATCATTCCTTCCAAAGAAATCCCAGGGTTTATCGCCTTCAGAATGGACTGGTTGAATCTCCTTGTGGTCCAAGGGACTCTCAGGAGTCTTCTCTAACACCACAGTTCAAAAGCATCAATTCTTTGGCGCTCAGCCTTCTTCACAGTCCAACTCTCACATCCATACATGACCACAGGAAAAACCATAGCCTTGACTAGACGGACCTTAGTTGGCAAAGTAATGTCTCTGCTTTTGAATATACTATCTATTAGAATATAAAAAATATATCAGAAGAGTTATAAAATTACTGGGACAAATAAAAGGAAAAGAACAGTATTATTTTAAAAGTGGTGAAATTTGGAAAACCTTTTAATATCAATAAATCTGTTTTACATCTACAAATGAAATGTTATCTAAAGAATCTGTAGGCAAAGAGGACACTTAACATGTATCAGTTCCCTTCCTAAAAAATTTAAATGAAAATCCTGTTTGTCTGTATGTCTACATTTTTGTCTCCTGAAGTTAAGGCGATAAGACTAAACATTAGATGCTATACTGATTTTATAAAAATATTAAAATGAGTATAAAGAAGAAATAAGAAATGAACACAAAAAAATAACAATGTGAAAATCAGCACCATTCTGAAAATCAGATGGAAATACTTTAAACCCTCTGTTATACTCTGCCTTGTTGTGAAAACTACTCACTATTCATCACAGCAGCTAATTTATAGTTTATTTAAAATCCATTTTAGGTGCCTCTCCATATCATGAGTGGAAATTATTTGGCTTTTGACAAACCATACAGGGATAAAGAGGAAAAGATAATGGGGAAGTGATATAGGTAATATAAAAATGAAAAGGGGATTGATATAGAATCAATGGTTAATATGAAAGGACAATGGAGTAATTAATAACAATACCTCAAACCTCTACTCTCTTCAGAAGAATTGATATTTTGACATCACCATAATATGCACAGAAACACTGGTCATAAACTCTAAAATGCAAACCAATATTTTTTTTTTCCATTATACCAAATATCTGTATAACACCACCTTTATTAAACATGTTTAAGGCCAATGAGTTTGGTAAATGCAAGTGATAACAAGGAGATAATAAACCTGACCCAGTTATCTCACTGAGTAATCACTACCTCTCAGGTATGCAATATTTTTATACTCACCCACAATTATAAACAGCAACTGGAATTTTCCTCAGAGGGGAAAACCTGAACCCAAGAGACTGTAAAATAGTCTTGCTTGTTTTTAAAGTGTTAATTTCTATAACAAAATGTAATTGAAAATGTATTGTTTAGAAACAAAGAAAATGAATGAATATGTATGAGATATTGGATATCTCATATGGATATGTGTGAGAAATTTAGCAACTGTGTGTGTCTCTCTCTCACACACACATTTTAAAGTCTATCATTATCCTGTGAAATGGATTAAAATTCACCTCTATACTGTAATTGCCCCTTCATGGATCACAGCCTTGTCATGGGGAAGGGGCTTGCATAATTCAGTGAAGCAATGAGCCATGTCATGCAGAGACACCTAATAGAGAAGGGTCATAGTAAAGAGTTCTAACAAAACGTCGTTCATGAGAGGAGGGAAATGGAAGGACTGATGCTGAAGCTGAAGCTCCAATACTTTGGCCACCTGATGCAAAGAACTGACCTACTGGAAAAGACTCTGATGCTGGGAAAGATTGAAGGCAGAAGAAGAAGGGGATGTCAGAGGATACGATGGTAGGATCACATCACCAACTCGATGGATATGAATTTGAACAAGCTCCAGGAGTTGGTGATGTACAGGGAAGCCTGGCATGCTGCCACACATGGAGTCACAAAGAGTTGTACATGACTGAGCTACAGAACTCAACTGAGGAGGAGGGAATGGCAACCCACCCCAGTTTTTGACAAGAGAACCATGAAATTGAAAAGTGAAAGTGAAGTCACTCAGTCGTGTCTGACTCCTTCAGACCCCCTCGTGGACTGTAGCCTACCAGGCTTCTCTGTCCATGGTATTCTCCAGATGAGAATACTGTAATGGGTTGCTGTTTCCTTCTCCAGGTGATCTTCCCAATCCAGGGACTGAACCTGGGTCTCCCACATTGCAGGCAGAAGCTTTAACCTCTGAGCCACCAGGAGAGACAAGGGAACCATGGATGGTATGAAAAGGCAAAAAGATATGACATTGGAAGATGAGCCCTCCAGATCAGAAGGTTTGCAATATATTACTGGAAAGGAGCTGAGTGCAATTACTAAGAACTCCCAAAAGATGAAGCAGCTGGGCTAAAGCAGAAACGACACTCAGTTGTGGATGTGTCTGGTGGTAAAATAAAAGTCTAATGCTGTAAAGAGCAATACTGCATAGGAACCTGGAATGTTAGGTTCATGAATCAAAGTTAACTGTGGTCAAGAAAGAGATGGCAAGATTGAACATCAACATTTTAAGAATCAGTGAACTAAAATGGACAGCAATGGACAAATTTAATTCAGGTCACCGTTGTATCTACTACTGCGTGCAAGAATCCCTTAGAAGGAAAGGAGTATCCCTCATAGTCAACATAAGACTCTGAAATGCAGTACTTAGGTACAACCTCAAAAACAAGAGAATGATCTTGGTTCATTTCTAAGGCAAACCGTCCAACATCACAGTAATCTAAGTCTCTGCCCCAACCACTGAAGTTGAATAAGCTGAAATTAACTGATTTTATGAAGACCTACAACACCTTTAAGAACTAACACTAAAAAAGATGTCCTTTTCATCATAGGGGATTGGAATGCAAAAGTAGGAAGTCAAGATATACCTGGAATAACAGGTAAGTTTGACCTTGGAGTACAAAATGAAGCAGGGCAAAGGCAAACAGTTTTGTTAAGAGAATATGCTGGTTATAAAAAACACCATTTTCCAACAACCTGAGAGAAGACTCTACACATGGACATCACCAGATGGTTAATACTGAAATCAGATTATGCTCTTTGAAGCTAAAGATGGGAATATGTAGTCAGAAGAAACAAGACCTAGAGCTGGCTGTGGCTCAGACCATGAACTCTTCTTTGAAAAATTCAGGCATAAACTGAGAAAAGTAAGGAAAACTATGAGGCCATTCAGGTATGACCTAAATTAAATACCTTATGATTATACAGTGGAGGTGACAAATAGATTCAAGGTATTAGATCTGGTGGACAGAGTACCTGAAGAAATATGAAAAGAGGTCCACAACATTGTACAGAAGGCAGTGAACAAAATCATCCCCAAGAAAAAGAAAGAAAGCAAAGTGGTTGTCTGAGGAGGTTTTACAAATAACTGCAGAAAGAAGAGAAGTAAAAGGCAAGGGAGAAAATGAATGATATATCCAACTGAATGCAGAGTTCAGGAGAAAAACAAGGAGAGAAAAGAAGATCTTCTTAAATGAACAATGCAAAGAAATGGCATAAAATGATAGTATGGGAAAGACTAGAGATCTCTTCAAGAAAGTTAGAGATATCAAGGGAACATTACATGTAGGGATGGGCAAATTAATGGATAGAAACAATAAAGATCTAACGGAAGCAGAATAGATTAAGAAGTTACAAGAATACACAGGAAAGCTATACATAAAAGGTCTTAATGACCCTGATAACCACGATGACGTGGTCACTCAATTAGAGCCAAATATCCTGGAGTGTGAAGTCAAGTGGGCTTCAGGAAGCATTACTGTGAACAAATCTGGCTTGTACATTTGGATTTAGAAAAGGCAGAGGAATCAGCAATCAAATTGCCAACAATTCTTGGATCGTGGAGAAAGCAAGGGAATTCAAAAAATATCAACTTCTGCTTCATTGATTGTGATAAAGCCTTCCTGTGGATCACAACAAACCATGGGAAATTCTTAAAGGAATGGGAGTACCAGATCACCTTACCTGTCTCTTGAGAAACCTGTATGTGGGTCAAGAAACACTAGTTAGAACCAGACATGGAACAATGGACTGGTTCAAAATTTGGAAAAGATTACATCAAGACTTTATTCAATCTATATGCAGAGTACATCATAAAATATACCAGGCTGGATGAATCACAAGGTGGGATCAAGATTGCATGAGAAATATCAACAACCTCATATGTGCAGATGATACCACTCTAAAGCAGATAGTGAAGAGGAACTAAAGCACCTCTTGATGAGGGTAAAAGAGGAGAGTGAACAACCTCTCTTAAAATACAGCATTCATAAACTAAGATCATGGCATCCGATCCCATCACTTCATGGCAAATAGATGGGGAAAAAGTGAAAGCAGTGACAGATTTTATTTTCTTGGGCTCCAAAATCACTGCAGATGGTAACTGCAGTGACTAAATTAAAAGACATTTGCTCTTTGGAAGGAAAGCCATGACAAACCTAGTCAGCATACTAAAATGCAGAGACATCACTTTTCTGACAAAGGTCCATATTGTCAAAGCTATGGTTTTTCCAGTAGTCATGTGTGGATGTGAAAGTTGGGCCATAAAGAATTCTGAGCACTGAAGAACTGATGCTTTCAAATTGTGGTGCTAAAGAAGACTCTTGAGAGTCTTTTGGACTACAAGGAGATCAAACCAATCAATCTTCAAGGAAATTAACCCTCAGTATTCATTGAAAGCACTAATGCTGAAGCTGAAGCTCCAAAGCTTTGGCTATCTGATTTGAAGAGCCGACTCGTTGGAAAAGACCCTGATGCTGGCAAGATTGAAGGCAAAAGCAGAAGGGTACAGCAGATGATGAGATAGTTAGATTTCATCACCAACTCAATGGACATGAATTACAGAAAGACAGAGGTACCTGGCATGCTGCAGTCCACGGGGTTGCAAAGAATCATACATGACTTAGTGACTGAACAGCAACAAATTCTATAATTGTCAAATAAAATAATTTAAACCCCTTATAACCCAAAACTTGTTTCCTAAATCCTCAAGTTTCGGTAAATAATATAAGCCTCCATCTATATTTTTAGCATTAGTTTAAGAGTTGTTTCTGTAAAACCTAAGATTAACTGGTAATGTGTGTCAAACAACAATTTTGTAGCCAAATACCAACAGGAGTGAGAGATACAATAGCATATTCACAGTAGCAGAGCATCCATGAATCACGCATGAACCTGAACAGGTTACTGTGGAAATGGCCTTTAATATTGTTACACTATATACTCATTATGCAAAAGGGTGATAGGTAGTGTACAGTAAAAATTATGAAATTTTGCTAATTGAAATTTTAAAGATATAATCAGATTATTAATGTGACATTTAAAAACCAGAAATGGTTATCATAAAAAGCAAATTTTCAGATGGGTAGATGGGTAAAGCAAAAAGTATTTACGCCAATTAGGATGTAGAGAAAGTGGCTGTATATACCACATGAATGTGCTTCAAATGACGATAAAGAATCTATCAGTAGCCATATTTTCAGACTCCATCATTTTCTCTTTTTATTCTGAAGACAAACTTCCATTTGAATTGTTATTTATAATCGTATATAAGTAAGCATAAGAATATTGCATATCTGAATGGTAGTAATCACCTAGTGAGATTACTGAGTCAGGTTTGTTGTCTTGTTAGTATCACTTACATTTACAGATAATAGTTTGGAAGTTTGCTCGGCATATAAAAATTAGGTCACATAGCTCATCAGCAGTGTGTCAGATAGATTAGTATATATGGAACTTTCTGTAATACCTGATAGCTACCATGGATTTCTAACTACTTTGTCAAGGAAGAATTATAGATCTTCAGCTGGAAAATACCCACAAGAGAACTACAAAATCTCAATTTATAAGGATCTATTTCTCTTTACCTTGTATTTATAGGTGCTGTGACATAATGCTGGGAACTATTGTATTTATGTTTTCTGTAAAGGGATCATTTACTGTAAGACTATTATACTGACTGAAGTACAGTAGTAAAATTGAGGCAATTGGGGATCCCCTCTTCAGTCAGTCAGTTCAGTCACTCAGTCGTGTCTGACTCTGAGACACCGTGGACTGAGACTCTGAGATGCCATGGAGGCACACCAGGCCTCCCTGTCCATCATCAACTCCCGGAGTTTACTCAGATTCATGTCCATTGAGTCGGTGATGCTATCCAGCCATCTCATCCTCTGCTGTCCCCTTCTCCTCCCACTTTCAATCTTTCCCTACATCAGGGTCTCTTCAAATGAATCAGTTCTTTTCATCAGGTGGCCAAAGTATTAGAGTTTCAGCTTCAACATCAGTCCTTCCAATGAATACTCAGGACTGAGCTCCTTAAGATGGACTGGTTGGATCTTCTTGCTGTCTAAGTGACTTTCAAGAGTTTTCTCCAACACCACAGTTCAAAAGCATCAGTCCTTTGACACTCAGCTTTCTTTATAGTCCAACTCTCACATCCATACATGACCACTGGAAAAACCATAGCCTTGACTAGATGGACCTTTGTTGACAAAGTAATGTCTCTGCTTTTTAATATGCAATTTAGATTGGTCATAACTTTCCTTCCAAGCGTCTTTAATTTCATGGCAGGTCAGATGGTATGGTATTGCTCTCTTTTAGAATTTTCCAGTTTGTTGTGATCCACACAGTCAAAGTCTTTGGCATAGTCAATAAAGTAGAAATAGATGTTTTTCTGGAACTCTCTTTCTTTTTCAATAATCAAACGAATGTTGGCAATTTGGTCTCTGGTTTCTCTGACTTTTCTAAATTCAGCTTGAACATCTGGAAGTTCACGGTTCACATACTGTTGAAGCCTGGCTTGGAAAATTTTGAGCATTACTTTACTAGCATGTGAGATGCCCCTCCTATATGACTAATTTTTTATGTGGTGAGAAAAATCTTTGGGGTATTGAATATGAGTGTGGATTAATTAGTATAATGAAGTAGGAAATAAGAAAGATAATTTTCCTGAAGATGTGATCTGCATGTGTTACCTGAAAAATTATCTGACCTCCTATCTGTTCTGACCCTTTTACTCAGAACATTGTCTTATAGAATTGTCTGAACATGTTGAAACTCATGATATCAAATATGAGTCTGCTTTATTCTCCCTGCTTGTAAATATCAGTAATTTGAAAAATGTTTGTTTTTTCATGCATGTAATAAACTATATGGAACACATTGCAGTTTTGAATGATGCTGTGTATATGCAAACAGGAAACAGTAGTTTTGAATTTCAGAAATGAATAAAAAATCCACTTGTGTAGGAAATCAGATTTTAATGAAATTGTCATTAATATGTATGTTAAATACCATCTAAATCTAAAGAGACATATTGACATTAGTGTCTGAATATGTTAGAATTGCTTGAAACTACATTTCCAAGGAAATATTTTGTTTTTATTCAAAAGCTGTCTGATTTCTGCTCAAATGTTTATTGTTTTATTCGAAAAGGCTTTCTCATTTTTGTTCCAGATGTCCACAGAGCAAACACAGAACATGGTAGATAAATGAGAGTTTACAGCTGTAAGCATAAATTGACTGTTTCATTCACTAACAAGTTACTCTGATAAGATGAAGACTGAATGTTGTTTTTTTTTTTTTTTTCTCACATGGCTCTTATGGCTTACATTATTATGTATGTGCTATGCAACATTTCCCTTAAAATGCCCTTCTTATCCAATAACCATAGGCTGTATCTTTTTACTTTAAAAAGGTCATTTTGGTATTCACTATCTACTGTTTTAAGAAATTACGATTCAGGAAAATATTATTGTTGTTTAAATAACAGTGTTTGGAGAGTCAGAAAAAATTATTAACATATGTAATCTTTCAAAAATGAGGGGATATGATAAAATACTTATGATTATGATCAAAATATCAAATGCAGTATGCATACACAATATTTGGATACAATTATACTCACCTATCATGTATATCTATCAGATACTTTCATACTAATAATTTCTTTCCCTAAAATGATACTTCCTTTGCATATTCGCAGTGTATACAAACAAATATTTATTTTTTTCTTCGAATTCCCTAGTCTTGCAATGTACTTTTCATTGGAGATGTCAATAATCCTTTGAGTTCTTAGAAGTGGCATTATGGAAACTTTCCCAAAATGCTTAAAAAGGGTTATTTTATCAAAATACAGAGTATAAATAAAAAGGAAAGTAACCTACTTATAAATTTAAAGCAGAAAGCTCACCAAACTAGTTTTTTTAAGTATTCACTTTGGGTCCATACATGTAATTTAATGGTAAAGTTATTGCTCAAATAATCTTAGAATTTCTTTTAGTAGAGATCTTTTAAACAAGGTTATTAGCCTCATAGGGAAGCATTTATGTCTTCTATTCACCATTCTTTCACTCAGTTTCTCCTAATCATTTAAGAAGTTTAAACTTTGTAGTGAGTTTTTTTAAGCAATCATACAAAGTTGTTCTCTCAGTGATCTACTGTCATAGGAAAGCATATGCAGCCAGGCAGGTGCAGGGAATCCACTTTCAGACTCCTAGTGTGGCTGACATTCTAAATGTCTCCTCAGTACCATGGAGTATGGAACACAAGTCTTATGACAAGAATAGATTATATGCTCTACAGACTTCTCAAAAAAGCTTTGGATTAGTAGTAAAGAAATGTTTATTGCCACTACCATTCCAATCTAAAAATGTAAGGAATATACCTTATTCACTTTATTTCACAAGGATATTAAAAATAAATATGTAAACTCATGTTGGGCTTCCCTGTTGGCTCAGATGGTAAAGAATCTTCCTACAATCCAGGAGACTTGGGTTCAATTCCTAGATTGGGAAGATCCCCTAGAGAAGGAAATGGGAACTCATTCAAGTATTCTTGCATGGAAAATCCCATGGACAGAGGGGCTTGGCAGGCTACAGTTAGTGGAGACTCCAAAGAGTGGCACACAACTTAGTGACTAAATCACAACAAATTCATGCCATAGTCACGTTTTAATAACTGTCATGGAATAGACAGGTTAATTATTTTTTTTAAAGTACTCTTGTTTTTCTATATCACACAACTTCTTCCATAACCCACCGTAAGACAACACAGTGCTGTCATTCTGTACAGGCCTTTATCTCAAAATGAGCAAAGCATAAATGCCACTGACATTTTTGTCTGATTTTAAAATTATGTTTACTTGTTGAACACATTCTGAGAGTTCTGACATCTTAGAAAAAAGATCAGGAAAATATTTTAGGATAGATTGACTTCCATGTAATGTGCCTTCAAAATGACCGTGATAGCAATCACCATTTACCTTGGGCTCTGCCCTCCAGAAGGAGGGTCATTTACATATTAACGTGATGGGAACTCAAGTAGTTGAAAGAATATAAACAATGATTTGTCCTGTTTCATAGGGCAGAGAAGATGGCTTACTATGCAAATCATTTTTCCTTTCTTCCTTTTTCTTTTTCTTCCTTCTTCCTCCTTCTCTACCTACTCTTTTTCTTTTATTTTTTTCCTTGTAAGATTTTAGATGAATGAATTATCAGTCTTTGATATCCACTCCTGGAAGTGATATAAATTAATTAATAATAACCTGTAACCTTAATTGATAAATCATTCTTTGAGCTGAATACGAGTTTCTGTTGGGGGGAAAGAAAATATCTAAGATAGACTGAGGAAATAGAAAGGAGTTTTTATCTACAATAAACATAAATTTATGTAGAGAAAGGACATCTATCTTGTTTTCAAAGGAAAATTAATCCTATTATTCTTTTATAAAATATCCTAAAGACAAAGCTATTATCTTAATATCTTAAAGCTATTATCTTAATATATGTATATATATATATATATGTATGCATACATGTACATATGTATGTACATATATGGATCTATCTGTCTCTCCAACTATCATTTGCCTAAGAGAGTGACCATTATACATTTTTTTTTGAGGCCAAGTATTCATATCATATCATTTAACTTCTATGCAGAGTTCATCATGAGAAACGCTGGACTGGAAGAAGCACAAAATGGAATCAACATTGCCAGGAGAAATATCAATAACTTCAGGTATGTAGATGACACCACCCTTATGGCAGAAAGTGAAGAAATAAAGAGCCTCATGATGAAAGTGAAAGGGGAGAGGGAAAAAGTTGGCTTAAAGCTCAACATTCAGTGAACTAAGATAGAGGCATCTGGTCCCATCACTTCATGACAAATAGATGGGGAAACAGTGGAAATAGTGGCTGAATTTTTTTTTTGGGGGGGGGCCTCCAAAATCACTGCAGATGATGACTGCAGCCATGAAATTAAAAGACGCTTACTGCTTATAAGAAAAGTTATGACCAACCTAGACAGCATATAAAAAGCAGAGACACTACTTTGTCAACAAAGGTCCGTCTAGTCGAGGCTATGGTTTTTCCAGTAGTCGTGTATGGATGTGAGAGTTGGACTATAAAGAAAGCTGAGTGCAAATAATTGATGCTTTTGAAGTGTGGTGTTGGAGAAGACTCTTGAGAGTCCCTTGGACTGCAAGGAAATCCAGCCAGTCCATCCTAAAGGAGATCAGTCCTGGGTGTTCATTGGAAGGACTGATGCTAAAGCTGAAACTCAATACTTTGACCACCTGATGCAAAGAGCTGACTCATTTGAAAATACCCTGTTGCTGGGAAAGATTGAGGGCAGGAAGAGAAGGGGACTACAGAAGATGAGATGGTTGGATGGCATCACCCACTCAATGGACATGAGTTTGGGAAGGCTCTGGGAGTTGGTGATGGACAGGGAGGCCTGGCGAGCTGCAGTTCATGGGGTTGCAAAGAGTCGGACAAGACTGAGGGACTGAACTGAACTGAACTGAAATGATTCATGTCAAACAAAGTATATATGTAAGGAAATTTTGTTTCAAATAGCATTTTAAAAAGTGCTTTTGTGTAGAATGGGCATTCATATTACCTATATAATACCAATGATAAATAATGAATGGATCAATTCTACTTTTTTATCTTTAATGTGTAGGTGTGCTCTTTAGTTTTCTGAGGAGAAAACTGGTTTGACCTATAATAGGCTTTCAATGCTTAACAGGATTATAAGTAAATCTTTCAGATGCTTTTTGCTTTTCTCAAATGGTCTTCTATCTGAAAATCCCTTTTCTGGTTAAGATATGTGAAATGATTCTTCTTTTGCTTAACTTTTATGAACAAAACTAACAAGATATTATTCTCTAAGTCTGAAAAATATGGTAAATAGGATTATCTATCCTGTCACAATTTTAGATAAATAGCACATTTTGTCATCAACCTATCTATGTTTGTTTGACTCACCACAATAATTGAAGTGTTTACAATTAAGGCCTATCAATCATACCTGGATGAGTATTTAGGAGTAAAGTTAAAGTGAAAGTCACTCAGTATGTCTGATTACTTTGTGACCCAGTGGACGATACAGTTGATGGAATTCTCCAGGCCACAATACTGGAGTGGGTAGCCTTTCCCTTCTCCAGGGAATGCTTGCTACCCAGGGATCAAACCCAGGTCTCCTGCATTCCAGGCAGATTCTTTACCAGCCAAGCCACAAGAGAAGCTCATTTAGGAGTAAAGATATAGGTAATAGTGAGGAGAAAGAGAAAGTCTCAGTTGAAAAAGGAGAAGAAAAGACAAAAGGGAAAAAGGAGAAAGTGTAGGAGGAGGGCGGAAAAGGAGGGAGAAATGATCCAAGGAAGGAAGGAATGAATGGAAGGCAGCATCTGCTTTTAGAGGGAAAGTTCATTTCAGTCTTTGGTAATGAGACTGCAAGAAAATTTTTCCCACTTTTATTTGATTTATTTCATAGAAGCTACCAATATAGTGAGTATACAAAATTATAAAAAGATGAAATCTTTTACTTCAAAAAAACTTTTTTTTAATTTTAAACAATAATTTACTATATCCTCAGTTATGCTGAATGTATTGCATTCTATTTTTCTACTCTGTCAGTATCCCAAAGTTAATTCATGAATGAAATGGATGGCAGCCTTCTTACTCCAGGCTGTACTTTATTAAAAGGAGGATAAAGAAAAGGCACAGTTTACATTCTTTTTGAGTAGTGCTGAATGTTCTCTCCATTGAGAATCAATTTAATCAATTAGCAATACTAACACAAATTAAAATATCCTCAAAAAGTAAATGCTAAGTGTAGTTGTTAGTTGTGGACACACTAAGTGCTGCTGTAGCCATTTCCAGAGAGCTGCTTACTTGCCAGCAAACAGAACATCCCTTTTGCAAGTATTTGTAAGTGTCCTAGAATGTGAATTGTTTTAACTCATGGTGAGCCTGCTTCACTCCATGCTGTTTCCTCATTCAGTCTGGCAAGCTACTGCTTTTTATGTGTGTGCAGAATATACACTCATCCATTTAAAATATTTATGGATATAGGATAATTTGTTTATTTCTATAAATATTCTAAAATACAGAGCCACATTATCTGGCACCAACTGTATGAATAATGCTTTAGTTCTCAATTTTCCAAAAAAACAAAATGATGAAACCTTAAATATTATCACCTGGTCTGAGGAAATAAGATATATCTCAATTCTGTGGCCCAAGGATGAAGATCTTTTCTTTTACTAGAGATACCTTTAGTTATTTTAGTTGCCTGAGGGCTAGAGCCTCAGCAGAAAATATTTTATAACTAATTTCATTACCATCTTGTAAGAAATAAATGGGAATGAAAAGTCAGGCCAAAAGGAATAATTTGAGTGTTTCTTAAGTTTTCTTTATCTCAAAATGCTCTACCTCATTTTAAGTTCTATATTTACATTTAATACTTTCCTATGCAAATGCATATCATCTTATATAAAATTGTAACTGAATTAACTTTGTGTGGCCTAAAACACTAAAATAGGATTAAAATTCTCACTATATTTAATTCTAACAAAAATATTCCATACATTTTTTTCAGACTATCAAAATGCATGTTTTTTGGATATGTGGATCAAAACCCAGTTTTTTCAGGGAAATCCTCTGACTTTAAATGGAATCACAAACAGAAGCCCATAACAGTATGAGCCTCATTAACCAGATATATTGCAATACTTTAGAAGAGGGGTTAAAGAGCTAGAGTGAAATGGCAAATGGCTTGCAGTGCCTAATCCTTTATAAGTAGATACAGTTCACATATATAACAGACTTTTGTTATGCAGATATCTATAAAGCACTAAAGTTGCCACATCAAAGATTTTTTTTTTTATTTTTTGCCTTTTTGGTCATTATTAATTAATAATGAAATGAAAAAGAAAGGCCAGTATTTCATAAATCATTAATTTTTAGCCACATGATCAGAAGAGAGTTAACAATCACAGCTCTTTTCAGAAATTCATTGCATAAGAATATGGTAGAACACTTTGTTATTTAAGAAGATCCATGGTATCTGTTATTTGAAACAGGGAAAGGGTGGAATTCAGTAATTATCAGTATAATTATGAATCATTCATAAAAGTTGGAATTTTAATGACTGCAGAGACCACATTCATCATTCAAGCTGAAAATATTTTATTATTAAATTATTAAACATGTTATACAGTGTTGCATTCAAAATGAGAAATTATCCTGTGTAAACTATCATGCAAATATATTTTATATATTTATATATATTTATTTATTTACCTAATATTTATCTATCTATAAATAAATATCTAAATATTTATATAATATTTACATTATAAATATATATATATTTATTCATGGTAGATTATGCACAGTCTTGCATTTTATTTTCTAAAAAAATTAATAGAAAATTTTCATATTATGAAAATTGTTTCTGATTATCTAAGTACAACCAGGTATTGCAGAATTTTTGTGAGAATCTGGAATAACATAGGAAAATTTTATTTATTATTATTAAACTACTAAACATATAGATGCCATCATCATATCTTTGCAATGAATATATCTCTTCCACAAACTCAAGACCTGTCCCTTTAGATGTTTGCAGTAAAATGTTATAAAATATTTTGGCACAATGTTAAGTTGAGATAAAGATTATAGAGAATTAATAGCATGTATTTAGCCAGGTCATCCATAAGAATGGTATTTGTGGTCCATCTACTTTTCTTCTTTTATAAGTTCCACATATAAGGTAAAAAAGAACTGCACTCTATTTTGAATGAGCCATAAAGATATTCAACAAATATGTAATAATATTTTTATATTATTTTTATCACATTAAAATTTTAACAAGTCTTCAAAAATGCCTATTAAGGCAACCCATTTCTATCTGTACTTTAGACATCATATTTAGATTTAGTTTACCTCCCCCCACCAACTTCTCTCATCATGCTGTTTACTCTTTTTATTAACATTCTATTTAGAAATAGACTTAAAATATTTAGACTAGCCTGTGGCATCCCTAAATCAAACCACTATTATCAAAGACAGTGTTTCTCAATCTATCTGTGGGGAAAGACGAATATTTCATTTTATGTTTAATTACCAACATGACTAGTAATTTCTCATAACAAGTAACTCACACCTCATCTGACTAACCACTCAAGTTTTACAACATTTACACTGCTTTGCATCTTGTTTAAAAATTTGTTAAATATCTCTATAACTTTTCCTGTATCTTCAAGTAAGGACCAGCAGCAAACAGCAAATTGCCAGTTTTTGTGGCTGTTGCCCCAGGGGGCAGCCCCTGATTACCTGGTGGCTAAGCCTTGCATTTTGGGGTCCCACAGTACTGTGGCAATTGGAGAGACAGTTCTTGGCAGGCTACAACCCCAAGGGCATAGCAAGGAGAGCAGACTGAGACACACCTCCTGGTCTTTCTGTGAGGGAGGCTTCTTCCTTTGTTCTGGGGCTTCAGCCTGAGGGACAGTCTTCAGGTTTGGCATACATCTAGTGGTACAAAGCTGCTCTCAAGAAACATAGATTGTGGACACCATCTTGGTTCTCACTTTCTGCTTTGCTCAGCTTTCATGTATCACTCAGAAAGGAGCTTATATACTCATCTGAACCCCAGTCACATAAACTGCTGCTCAAGAGATTCCTTCAGATCATCTGATTCAAGTAGCCAGTGGAACTATGCTTACAGTCCTGCACAACTGTATACATCTTATTGTTGTATAGTTGCTAAGTCATGTCTGACTTTGTGATGCCATGGACTGCAGCACGGCAGGCTTCTCTGTCCTTCACTATCTCATGGAGTTTGCTCAAATTAATGTTCGTTGAGTTGGTGATGCTGTCTAACATATCATCCTTTGCCGCTCCCTTCTTTTGCTTCCAATCTTTCCCAGCATCAGGGTCTTTTCCAATGGTCGACTCTTTATATCAGGTGGCCAAAGTACTGGAGCTTCACTTTCAGCAACAATCCTTCCTATGAATATTCAGGGTTGATCTCCCTTAGGATTGACAGATTTGATATTAATGGCCAAGGGACTCTCAAATGTCCTCTCCAGCACCACAGTTCAAAAGCATCGATTCTTCAGTGCTCAAGCTTCTTGATGGTCCAACTCTCACATCCGTATATGACTACTGGAAAAAAACATAGTTTGACTATGTGCATCTTTGTCAGCAAATTAATGTCCCTGCTTTTTAATATGCTGTCTTGATTTGTCAGAACTTTCCTTCCAAGGAGCAAATGTCTATTAATTTCATGACTGCAATCACAGTCCACAGTGATTTTGGAGCACAATAAAATAAAATCTGTCACTGCTTCTATTTTTTCCCTTCTCTTTGCTATGTAGTGATGCTATGACCTTAGTTTTTTGAGTGTTGAGTTTCAATCAAGCTTTTTCACTCTCCTCTTTCACTCTTGTCAAGAGGCTCTTTAGTTCCTCTTCATTTTCTTCCTTTAGAGAGGTATAATCTGCATGTATACTTTTAAAAAGTTGATGCCTGAGGGTCTGACATCCAGTCAACCTGAACGTAAGTGATGAGACCAAACCCTTTGGGACAATTATAAGACATGAAACATTCTAAATTACTGGGAGCTGTTACAAATATAATAGTTTGCTTGGCAAGCATAAAGGTTTGAGAAACAGTTGAAAGCTGAGGCAGGGTTGAATGACATCATGCATTCATCTTCTGCATGCATTCTCCTTCAAGACAACATGGTTGCTTCATTTACTATGTAGAAACCAATGCAAAGAACCAAGCAAAATTAAGAAATAGAGGAATACATTCCAAATGAAAGAACAAGACAGAACCTCAGAAAAAAGTAATAAAATACTCTTTAATTTTATTAAAATATTATTAAAATTATGTATAAATATAATAAAAATTATAATATATAAACTTTTAAAACATTATATATTTTAAAACTACAAAATATTTTATTAAAAAATTATTTTATTTAAAAATTCACCTAATAAACAATTGAAAGTAATCATCATTAAAATGCTCATAAAACTGAGGCAGAGAATGAATGGACCATAGTGAGAACTTCATAAAGGTGAAAAATACAAGAAAGTACAAAATAAAAGTCATAGAACTGAATAAAACTACAGCTGAACTGAAAAATTTATGGGAAGGGTTCAAAAACAGACTAGGCAAAAAAAAAAAAAAGTCAACTCAAAGACAAAGCAGTGAAACTCAATCAGAGCACCAAAAAGAAAAAAGAAAGAAAGAAAGTGACTTTTGTCATTGATTAAACAGAGGAACATTTGCATCATAGGACTCCCAGAAGACAGGAATAGAAAGGGGCACAGGTCTTATTTAAAGAAATAATGGCTAAGTACTTTCCAAACCTGGAGAAAGAAAAAGACACCCAGACTCAGGAGTCCCAGAGCGTTTATATAAGATGAACCTAGAGATACTTACACCAAGACAATTATAATTAAAATGCCAAAAATTAAAAAGAAGGAGAGAATATTAAAAGCAGTAAGAGAAAAGCAATCAAGGGGACTTACAGAAAATTATCAACAGATTTTTCTGCAGAAACTTTGCCAGCCAAAAGGAAGTGGCACAATATAGTTAAAGTGCTGAAATGGGGAGATTGGGATGGAGGGGCAGTGAGAAAAGAACAAAAAACAAGCTTCTAACCGAGAGCCCTCTACTCAGCAAAGTTATAATTCCATTCAAAACTGAAAGAGAGGAAAAGAGCTTTTTAAGACAAGCAAAATCTAAAGGAATTCATCATGACTAAACTAGCCTTACAAGAAATGTTAAAGAAAATTCTTTAAGCTAAAAAGAAAGAAAATGCTAAATAGTATCAAGAATACATAGGACAGAATAAATATCTCCGAAAAGGTGAATATATGGTACATGCACGTGAGTTTGGGTGAACTCCGGGAGTTGGTGATGGACTGGGACGCCTGGAGTGCTGTGATTCATGGGGTCACAAAGAGTCAGACACTACTGAGCAAATGAACTGAACTGAACTGAATCACTTGTAAAGCTGATATAGAGGTTAAAGAAATAAGTAGTAAAAATAACTATCATTACAATAATTAGTTAAGGAACACAGAAGAAGAAAAGATGTATAATGTGATACTTAAAAGCACAAAACATGAGTGAGGAAGAGTAATAATGTTGACCATTACTATGGGATAAGACTTAACCAAAATTTATGGCATGAAGCAAAAGCATTAAGAGGGAGGTACAGAGTAAGAAACATCTATCTCAATAAATAAGAAAAGTCAACTTAAGTTTGCATCCCAAGTAAACAATCTAACTTTTCTTCTCAAGGAAGTGGTAAAAGAAAAAGAAGAATGAACAAAGCTCCAGGTTAGTGGTAGGAAGGAATTTAACAAAGATTAAAACAGAAATAAACTAAATAGAGGCTGAAATGGCAATAGATATCAATGAAACTAAACACTGGTTCTTTGAAAAAATAAAACTTACAAACCTGTAGCTAGCCATGTGAGTGAGTAAACGTCGCTCAACCATGTCTGACTTTGCAATCCCATGGACTGTAGCGCTTTAGGCTCCTCTGTCCATGGGGTTTTCCAGGCAAGAATACTGGAGTGGTTTGTCATTCCCTTCTCCAGGGAATCTTCTCAACCCAGGGACTGAACCCAAGTCTCCTGCATTGCAAGCATACCAAGAAAAAAAACAAAAGAGAGAGAGAGAGAAAATACAAATAAATAAAATCATAAATGCAAGAGGAGATATGTTATAAATTTTGCCAAAAGAATATAAAGGATTATAAGATATTACTATAAAAATTATATGCAAGCAATTTGAACAACCTAGAAGAAAGAGATGAATTCCTAGAAGCAAACACTCAATAATACCAAGACTGAATTATGATGAAACAGATAATCTGAACAAACTGATTATTATATGGAAGAAAAAAAAGGCTCTTAATAAACAACATTCAGAGACCAGATGACTCCCTTGGTTCTACCAAACATTCAAAGAAGAATTAATACCAATCATTCTCAAACCCTTCCAAAAAATAGAAGAGGACAATACTCTTCCAAACTCATTTTGCAAGGCTAGCATCACCCTGATTTAAAAATTAGACAAGGACACCACAAGAACGTAAATTACAAACCCATATTCCTGATGAATATATACACAAAAATCCTCAAAAAAGTTTTAACTAAACTAATTCAACAATGGATTAAAAGGATCACGCAACATGATCAAGTGAAATTTATCTCATGAATGCCAGGATGGTTCAACACGGGCAAGTCAAACAATGTGATGCACCATATTAACAAAAGGATGGGTAAAATCATATGATCATCTGAAGAGATGTGGAAAAAATTATAAAATAAACATCCATTTATGATAAAAATTCAGCAAATTGAGCATAGAAAGAATGCACATTCACATAATAAAGACCAAATATGACAAGATCACACTTAGCATCACAGTCAATGGAGAAAAGCTGAAAACTTTCCCTGTAAATAAACCTGTTACATATTTGCAAATGTCATGATATTATATATAGAAAATCCTAAAGATTTCAAATAAAAAACTGTTATAACTCATAAATTCAGTAAATTCGCAGGATGCCTCATACCTGTCAGCTGGCTATCACCAAAAGGAGTATAACAAATGTTAGCAAAGATGTGGAGAGAAAAGAACCCACCTTCACTGTTGGTGGAATTGTAAACTGGTGCAGCCACTAAAGCCAGGACTACTGTATGACTTAGGAATCCCACTCCTAGGTATATATCAAAAACAAAGCTACTAATTCAAAAAAAAAAAAACACATGAAATCCAGTGTTCATAGCAGAATTTTAATTTACATTTGACAAGGTATGTAAACAGTTTAAGTATTGATTTATAGATAAATAGATAAAATATATATAAATATTTAGAGTTGGGCAAAAAGTTTGTCCAGATTATCCCACAATATTGTTGTCCAGTCTCTAGTGGTGTCTGACCCTTTGCAACCCCATGGATTGCAACACACCAGGCTTCCCTGCCCTTCATCATCTCTCAGAGCTTGCTTAAACTCATGTTCATTGACTCAGTGATGCCATCCAACCATCTTATCCTCTGTCATCCCCTTCACCTCCCGTCTTCAATATTTCCCAGCATCAGGGTCTTTTGTAATGGGATGACTCTTTGCATTAGATGGCCAAAGTATTGAAGCTTCAGCTTCAGCATCAGTCCTTCCAGTGAATATTTAAGATTGAATGGTTTGATATCCTTGCAGTACAAGGGACTCTCAAGAGTCTTCCCCAACACCACAGTTCAAAAGCATCAGTTCTTTGGAGCCTGGCCTTCTTTATGGTCCAACAATCACATACATACACGACTACTAGAAAAACCATAGCTTTGACTATACAGACATTTGTTGGCAAAGTAAAGTCTCTGGTTTTTAATATATTGTCTAGGTTGGTTACAGCTTTTCTTCCAAGGAGCAAACATCTTTTAATTTCACGGGTGAAGTCTCTGAAGTGATTTTGGAGCCCAGGAAAATAATGTCTATCACTGTTTCCATTTTTTCCCCATCTATTTGCCATGAAGTGATGGGACTGGATGCCATGAACTTTGTTTCTTGAATGTTGAGTTTTAAGCCATTTTTTCAGTCTCCTCTTTCACCCTCATCAACAGACTCTTTAATTCCTCTTCACTTCCCACCATAAGGGTGGTGTCATCTGCATATCTGAGGTTATATATATACAGAAAATAAAGAAAATACAGAAAATACACAGTGGAATACCATGCAACCATAAAAATGAATGCAATTTTGTCATTTGCAGCAGCATGAACGGACTTGGAGGGCATTATGCCAATTGAAATAAGTCAGGTAGAGAAAAATATATACTGTATAATATCACTTATATGCAGAATCTAAAAAGAAAAAAATCCAGTGACTATAACAGAAAAGAAGCAGATTCACATATAAAAAACAAATAAGTGGTTTCCAGTGGAGAAAGGGAAGTGGGGATGGGCAATATAAGGTAAGGGCCTGAAGGTACCAGCTATTGGGCATAAAATAAACTTCAAGGATATATTATACAACATAGGGATTATAGCAATATCTTATAATAACTATTAATGTTATATAATCTTTAAAAATTGTGAATCACCATAATGCAACCTATAACATATAATATTGTGTATCAACTATATTTCAGTAGAAACAACTTTTACATTTGTACACACTAATAGCAAACTGTCAGAAAGAGACATTTTTAAAAATCACAGTTGCAACAAAAATAATAAATTTTTGAACCTATGAAAAAAATTTAACCAAGGAGGTGAAAAATTTGTGTATTGAAAACTGCAAGGTATTAATGAAAAGGAAGACAAGAATAAGTGGAAAGATAGTCCCTGATTATGGATTAGGATAATCCATACTGTTAAATTGTTCAATCTGCAATATATGAATCCAGTATAACTCCTATCAAAATTCCAATGGCATTTTTCACAAAATATAACAAAAAAATCCTAAAGTTTATGTGAAAAATTGTCCACAAATATCTAAAACAATCTTGTGAAAGAGTAGCAAAGCTAGACTTCTCATACTCTTTGATCTCAGTCTCTATTGCAAAGCTTAAGTAGCTAAAATATTATACTGACATAAAAACAAACACCTGGATCAATAGAACAAAGCACAGAGCCAAGAATTAAATCCACACATAAATGGTCAATTAATTCATGACAAAGGAAGCAAGAATAAACAATGCGGAAAGCACGGTCTCCTCAATAAAAGGTATTGTAAAATTGGACAGCCACATACAAAAGAATGAAAATAGACCATGGTCTTATACCATACACAAAAATTAACTCAAAATGAATTAAAGACACGAACATAAAACCTGAAACTATAAAACGTCTAGAAGAAAACATAGGTGCTAAGGTCCTTGACATAGGTCTTGTTGAATTTTTTAAAATCTGACACCAAAAGCAAAAGCAAAAGCAAAAAATCAAAATAAACAAGCAGATCTATATCAGACTAAAAAACTCCTGTGCAGCCAAGGACACCATCAATAAAATGAAAAGGTATCCTACTGAAAGATACATGCAGATCATATAGTTAATAAGAGGCTAATATCCAAATATATTTAAAGAATTCATAAAATGGCACTCGATTTCACTTTCATCAAGAGGCTCTTTAGTTCTTCTTTGCTTTGTGCCATAAGGTTGGTGTCATCTGCATATATGATGTGATTGATATTTCTCCTGGCAATCTTGATTCTACCTTGTACTTCATCCAGTCTAGCATTTCTCATGATGTATTCTGTATATAAGTTAAATAAGCAGGGTGACAATATACAGCATTGTACTCCTTTACCGATTTGGAACCAGTCTATTGTTCCATGTCTACTTCTAACTGTTGCTTCTTGACCTGGATACAGATTTCTTAGGAGGCATGTCAGGTCGTACAGTATTCCCATCTCTTTAAGAATTTTCCACAGTTTGTTGTGATCCACACAGTCAAAGGCTTTGGCATAGTCAGCAAAGCAAAAGTTGATGTTTTTCTGGAACTCTCTTTCTTTTTCAATAATCCAAAGGATGTTGACAAGTTGATTTCTGGTTCCACTGCCTTTTTTATTTTTATTTATTTATTTTAATTTTTTTACTTTACAATACTGTATTGGTTTTGCCATACATTGACATGAATCCTCCACAGGTGTACATGGGTTCCCAACCCTGAACCCCCCTCCCACCTCCCTCCCCGTATCATCTCTCTGGGTCATCCCAGTGCACCAGCCCCAAGTATCCTGTATCCTGTATCGAACCTAGACTAGCGATTCGTTTCTTACATGATAGTATACATGTTTCAATGCCATTCCACTGCCTTTTCTAAATCAAACTTGAATGTCTGGAAGTTCATGGTTCACATGTTGCTGAAGCCTGACTTGTAGAATTTTGAGTATCACTTTGTTAACATGTGAGATGAGTGTAATTGTGCCATAGTTTGTGCATTCTTTGGCACTGCCTTTCTTTGGGGTTGGAATGAAAGCTGACCTTTTCCAGTCCTGTGGCCACGGCTGAGTTTTCCAAATGCACTGGCATATAGAGTACAGCACTTTCACAGCATTATCTTTTAGGATTTGAAATAATTCAAATGGAATTCCATCACTTCCACTAGCTTTGTTCATAGTGATGTGTCCTAAGGCCCACGTGACTTCACATTCTAGGATGTCTGACTCGAGGTGAGTGATCACACCATTGTGATTATCTGGGTCATGAAGATCTTTTTCTATAGTTCTTCTGTGTATTCTTACCACTTCTTAGTATGCTCTGCTTTTGTTAGGTCCATACCATTTCTGTCCTTTATTGTGCCTATCTTTTCATGAAATATTCCCTTGGTATCTCTAATTTTCTTTAAGAGATCTCTAATCTTTCCCATTCTGTTGTTTTCCTCGATTTCTTTGCATTGATCACTGAGGAAGGCTTTTTTATCTCTCCTTGCTATTCTTTGGAACTCTGCATTCAAATGGGCATATCTTTCCTTTTCTCCTTTGGTTTTTGCTGCTCTTACTCCTTTTAGAAGAGCTATTGTCAAAAGACAAAAATAATTAATATTTGTAAGAATGTGAAGAAAAGGGAACCCTTGTTCTCTATTGGTGGGAAAGTAATGTAGTGTAACCACTTTGGTAAAGTATGAAATGTTCCTCAGAATATTATAAAATATAACTACCATATGATCCATTAGTTTCATTACTAGGTAGATATCCAAAGGAAATAAAAATAGGATGTCAAAAATATAGCTGCATTCCCCTGTTTATTATAGCAGTTTTTTTAAATAATAGTATAGTAAAATAATCTGTGTCTACTGATGGATGAATGGATATGGAAACTGTCTCTCACACACACAAACACACACACACAATGGGATATCTTTCAGCCATAAAAAGAATAAAATCTTGCCATTTGTGGCATCATGGATAAATCTCGGGGGCATTATGCTAACTGACATAAGTCAGACAGAGGAAGACAAATGTAATATAATATCACTTATATATGAAATACAAAAACAACAAACAAAATCCCAAAGAAGTTCATAAATACAGAGAATAGATTGGTGGCTGACAGAGGTGGAGGGTGGGAGAAAAGGGGATACTATTTTATTTTATTTGTTTAGTTTAAAGACAGTTAATAATGATAAAAGATGGTAATTTTTTAGACACTTTGGATTATACTGATTTTGCTAGAAATATTGAATTGCTTTAGGAAGCCAAGACCATGGTAAGACTGTAGATTTACACATTGATATAAAATAATTCTCTCATGATTTTGGAATAAATTAATACTATATTTCCAATTATAAATTACCTTTGAAATTACATTTTTCAAACCTGAAGTTGTGAAGATTTTATAAATCTGAATATTTGAAGAATATTCTAAATCTCTTACTTAAGTAGAAACCCCCTAATGAACAAAAATCCCCACTGATAAAACTGATTGAAACTAGTTAAGAATATCCAGATAGGCCAGTTGACCCAGCACATCAGCAGACCTTGTCCATTAGTGACTGCAGTAGTGGTATTCAACTGAGGAATTTAATTACCAGAGATGTGCAATCTATGAAACTCAAAACAAACATATCTAGATGGATTAAATCTATTATTTCCCCTTGAGTCTCTCAGGCTTTCTGTTGTATCACAGAAGATTAAATTGCTAAAAATGATTTATTTTTACAAAAATGGTGCTGCTGTTTTACTTCTTTCTAATTTTCTTGTCATAGAAGCATACATGTATTTTCTTTTTTTTTTGTATAAACATTTTATAGATTGTGAGTAACTTCTATCATGATTTGGAAGTGTAGACACCCATTGTCATTTCTAGTGATGATCTCAGAATGGAGACAGAAATAAAAATGAGTCTTACATATTCCTCAATATGATGTTTAGTGCAATAGCAAAAATAAACAGTGGATCATAACAGTTAAATTGGTACTATCCCCCTGCAAGGGACAAAATCCCATAACAGATATAAAGAGAAATTTAGTCTTAAGAGAGTTGAGAGATAAACTGCACATATCTGATTATATTACTTGGAAGCATTTAATAATATTACGTTTAGGAAAATTATATTGATGGACACATTGATGCCATCCTCATTTCTCTAATTTAGATATTTTAAAATATATGATATGTGTGGGTATATAAATGTAGGATTTTTTAATCCATAGAATTTTTTGAATCTATTCATTAGCTTTTTGTATGTGTCTTAACTAATTAATTAGCCAGAATCTGAGGAACTGTAGCTTTTTATTTTAACAGTAAACAAGTAATCTTGAAATATAAGAAAATACATGAGTTTTGTCATTTCAATACTACTTTTTCCAATCCATGTTTTACCAAAATAGTTATTATTTAGAACTTATCAATTTTGCATCTGCTGCCAGGTAAATTTAATGATACGACACACATGTGCATATATATTAAATAATTATAAACATATTTACCTTTAATACTATTTTCCAAATTATTTGGTATATAATCTTAAAGATGTGTAGTACAGTGAAGGTAAAATATGCAAGATTATAGCAATTTTAGTGGTTTTTCAGATAACCAAGTTTTAATAATATACTTATGTTTCAACTTATTTCTAACTTTATTAGGAAATTTTTTAACATCTATTTTCTTAGTGCTTTTCACATTATCTCATCTTTGTGACTTTTCATTATTTTTCTTCTTTCATAGTTGAAGTTTTTGGTAAACAGCTTTCATTTATTGAGTAGGTGTTTCTTGACTTGTTATATGCTAAATATATATTAGACTTAGCTGTCTTTATTATATGCCAAATTAAAAAAAATTCTCTGACTCTCACAATATGACATGTAATAGTTCTCTGTCCAAGTCTTAAATATTAGTAGGCATTCTAACTTCAAATCATCTAAAAATTATCTTAGATTCTGGTTATGAAAGCATTATCAATAGTACTTTTGATAGTAAAGATTAGTAAAGATTTTAAAACACAGATTAGTAAAGATTTTTAGTTTGGATGTGGAGGATTCTTCTCCAATACCGGAAAGTATTTAAAAGGCAGATCAATTTAAAGGCAAAAACAAAAAAAGCTCTCAAATACACTGGAAAGTTAAACAGGAGTAAAAAAATGATGACACCACTCTAATGGCAGAAAACAAAGAGGAACAAAAGACCCTCTTGATGAGGGTGAAAGAGGAAAGTGAAAAAGCTGGCTTAAGGCATTAACATTCAGAAAACTAAGATCATGGCATCTGGTCCCATCACTTCATGGAAAATAGATGGAAAAAAAGTGGAAATTGTGACATATTTTAATTTCTTGGGTTCCAAAATCACTGTGGATTTTGACAGCAGTCATAAAATTAAAAGAAGCTTTCTCCCTGGAAGAAAAGCTATGACATACCTAGAAAGCATATTAAAAAGTAGAGATATCATTTTGCCAACAATGGCCTGTAGAGTCAAGTAAGTTATGGTTTTTCCAGTAGTCATGAACAGATGCAACAGTTCAACCATAAAGAAGGCTGAGCATCGAAGAACTGATGCTTTCAAATTGTGAAGTAGGAGAAAGATCTTGAGAGTCCCTTGGATTGCAAGGAGATCAAACCAGGAAATCCTAAAGGAAATCAACCCTGAATATTCATTGGACTATTGGGGCTTCCCTGATAACTCAGTTGGTAAAGAATCTGCCTGCAATGCAGAAGACATGGGTTCTATCCCTGGGTTTGGAAGATCCCCTGGAGAAGGGAAAGGCAACCCACTCCAGTTTTCTGGCCTGGAGAATTACATGGACTGTATAGTTCATGGGATCGCAAAGAGTTGGACACGACTGAGCAACTTTCAAATTCATTGGAAGAGACTGATGCTGAAGCTAAAGCTCCAATACTTTGGCCACCTGATGTAAAGAGCTGACTCATTGGAAAAGACTCTGATGCTGGGAAAGACTGAAGGAAGGAGGAGAAGGGGGCAACAGAGGAAGAAATGTTGGATGGCAACACTGACTCCATGGACATGAATTTGAGCAAACTCTGGGAGACTAGTTAAAGATAGGGAAATCTGGCATGCTGCAGTCCATAGGGTTGGAAAGAGTTGGATATGATGTAGCAATTGAATAGCAACAATAACTATAGAAACAAATATTTAGTTTATCCAACTATTTTAGCTGTACTCATTAGAGATTAATTCTCAACAGGATTTTTAGGATTATTATTACTTTCAAAACAGCTGACTCTCCTTGTTTTATATAGGCTTAATAACAGATATGCAACATGACCTTATTTAAGTCACTTGAATAGTAGAACAAATCAGAGAAAATTCCAAAATGCTTATTCTTACTCATCATGATGAACTGGGTATTTTAAATGACTAAATAACATCTATAATCAAGTTCAGTTTGGAATTTGTTCTTTTCATTCCTTTAGGCTTAATTTTATGCTCTGTTTAGCTCAAATTTAAATCTTCCACATCTTAGAAGCACATTTTTTACTATTTTCACATGTGTCTAAAACGACCTAGTTGTAAATATATTAAAAAAGAAAACATTTCTATAAGTAAATAAATGACAAGATTTTTTAACATCTTCACTAACACATCCAGTTCACAGAAGAGAGTTCAAACATGCCACCAAATAAAGGAAAAAATTAGTGTTATATACATAATATTTAACAAAGACAATAAAGAGTTTGTGTTTTTAACGAGACTAAAGGGCCCTTCAAGAGTTAGGTTTCCAGTGATGTTTCTTTATGGAGTTACCACTAACATTTTGCTGAGGATGACAAATTCAGACAGCGTAGAGACATAATTTTGTTGACAAAAGTCCATATAGTCAAAGCTGTGTTTTTTCCAGTAGTCGTGTATGGATATGGGAGTTAGACCATAAAGAACACTGGAGAATTAGTGCCTTTTACATGTATCTTGAGAGTCCCTTGAACAGCAAGGACATCAAGCTGGTCAATCCTAACAGAAATCAACCCTCAAAATTTATTCGAAGGACTGATGATGAAGCTGAAGCTCTACTACTTTGGCCACTTGATGTGAAGTGCCAACTCATTGGAAAATACCCTGATGCTGGGAAAGATTGAAGGCAAAAGGAGAAGGGGACGGCATAGGATGAGACAGTTGGAATGGACATGAGTTTGGGAAAACTCTGAGAGATAGAAGAGCCTGGTGTGCCCAGTCCATGGTATTGCAAAGAGTTGCATATGACTGACTTAGCAACTGAACAACAGCTCTGTATGGGAGGATGTTCAACAGTTCCTGTTTCAGAAAACGAATGTCAGTAGCTGGGTTGTGATTCCTGATTGAAAATCACTTGATATGGAGGAACCCACATACCTTCTTCCTCCCAGAAGTACAAAGATGAATTATTCTCCCACTCTCCCTCATTTCACTCATTTCCTCCTAATGAAGAAGGGCTTTAAGAAGGAATTTATTGTATGCTACTCAGTGTCTTCTGATTTCTTTCTTTTGGAGTATCTCATCCTCACTATGCCAACTGCTCCACTCCGCTCAGCAGTAATACTATAGAGGTAAGCTCGGGGCCAGCAAAATCTCTACAGTTGTCTAGATCCATCCAAGACAGAGAATAAGGTTAATTCTGGGGACAAATGTCAGGGACTTTGGGCACAGAATTGTATTTTATTCATCTCTCTGGTTGTTATTCCTCATTTGGTATAAAGTTTGGGAGGACATGATCTCAAATATCAGCTAGGCTAAGAACCAGCCTATCAGGGATCCTGCACTCTTGGAACACCTGGTGCTCATTCCCTAGGTGAGTATGAGCTTATACCACCTCTCTAGCTGTACTTCAGGCAGATGGGATAGCCACTAACCTGATCCCAGAACCCACAGATTTCATGGTTATTCCCAATCTCTTGTTTGGCTCTTAAGTTCCTAAATGCATTTATTGTTTCTTAATTTCAGAGGACTGGAAATGTGAATTCTGTGCAGATGAGTTATTTTCTGGTAACAGTTAGTTCATAGTTATGTGAAATGCACAGAGGTAAACTATATAATAAATAATATTAATAACATATCTGAGGAAAATGTAAAGTTTATAAGAAATCAGCAAAAACTTTCAAGTTGCCTGTGCTTTACTGTAATTATAGTATAATTTTTACTTTCCTCTCAGGTTCTTCGCATTTATTTATACACAGTTCTCACAATTTGGTCATCTGACATTATGCTCTTTGTTCAAGCTTGTATCATATCCATTGTAAGCAATCTGCATTTAAACTCTCCCTTCTTCATTCTACCATGTGTATTCTTGAAATTCTACCTTGAAAGTATTACTGCCTAAAATATAAAGCTAATAATGTCACTCCTTGTTTAGAAAATGTTCACAGTTTCTCATCAACTAAAGTAATACTAAACTTCTTTAGTTTCTTTATGACTTTAATCCATTATCTTCTGTGTGACTTCTATCTTCCATTATCCTATTATTTCTTTATCTAACAACTTTCATTTTTAGTTCTGGCAATTCCAAACTGATGTAGTCATTGAATTCCTCAAAACTACTCTGTGTCAGTCACAGAAAAGAGCTGTTGACACAAATAGAAATGTTAGTGTTATCTGTGAAGAGGATTATTGTTAGCGACACCATTTTATACATACAGTGATTTAACTCTGACCATGACCAAGACCTACAATTGGACAGTATTGATTTCAATTCTTGTGTGGTATTTTAGGAATGGCTTAGAAATACATATTATAAACAATGCAAAGTAATATTTGAGATTCTGAAAAGATATATGTGGAGTGCTTTCTAGTACTATATATGATTTACAAGTACTGGCATAGACAGTCTTCTGTTTCAGAAGGATAGATCTGCCAGTAATATGAAGAATGGACATCTGAAACACAAGGCTGAAGAGCTGGAGACTCATCACTCTCATTGAATACAACCAGTGTTTAGTTGATTTGTATGGGAATAAATGTTGAGCTAAGCTTTGAAGTCCTGTTTACGGATTGAAAAACTTTTTGAAATCAATGTGGTATTTTCATCTCTTCTTTGGTTGATGTTTTCAGAAAGGAAAAATATAAGTGCTGTATTAGATGATATCATAAATAAGATTGGATTTTATGAATTTTGCTGTCAAAAAAGTGAACTCCTAAGAGAATATGGATTGCGTAGTGAGATTCGAAACATATATTTGAAGAGAAAAGTGAGACATACCAAGATCAAGAAAACTTTAACAGATACTATAGATGCATGCCATAAAAGAAGTACAAGAGTTTTTAGTAGTGGAAAACAAAGAAAGAGGGCCAGAAATATTAACTGTGAGTTAAAAAGAGAATTGCAAATTTTAAAATGAGATGAGAATTTTAGAGGTGTCATCAAGATATAGGGTAATGGTGTTTGTGACTAGCAAACAAAAGTGAAGGATATCTTGTTCAAAGAGACAAATCTGTTTTAAATCACATGGTTGACTATGGTGTGTTTAATATGGATACACTGTGGAGAGCATATGGGATTAGTATAAAATTATGATTTAGCAAAACTATTTTGAGAGAGTACTACAAAACATGTTCTGAAATAATATTCCACATATGATTTCAGGGAACATTATAGAAAAAATCCAGTGAGAGAAGCCAAGAGAACACCTTTAAGTTTGAAAAGAAATGTGAAAACCATAAGACCCTAAGTAGGAAAACATGAGATACAACTGGTAGTTGTATTTGATTTGTGGTTCAAATAGTGATTTGATTAACTTGATATTGATATTTTGCCAGAATCCAAGATTAAACATTGACTCTGTTCTATTGATTGTATACATAATGAGTTAATCATATCCTGCTTTTTGAATTCTCTAAAATGCAGTTATATTGATAAGAAATACATTATGATTAACCCTCCCAAATAGTTTTTACTTTTGTACTATAGTTTGCAAAGTGGTGAGGAAAAATAAGATGTTATGCAAATATTTGGACATGAGGAAACTAGTTCCACTGGCTTAATGAAAGAAAATAAACAAAAAAGGTTATGTACAAATAGTTTAAATTTATAAAAAATAAAATATACTCCTGGGACTACTTAAAAATATAAATGGTAGGTGGAATATAATTTGGGAGAAGGCAATGGCACCCCACTCCAGCACTCTTGCCTGGAAAATCCCATGGACAGAGGAGTCTGGTAGGCTGCAGTCTGTGGGGTCGCGAAGAGTCAGACACGACTGAGCGACTTCACTTTCACTTTTTACTTTCATGCATTGGAGAAGGAAATGGCAACCCACTCCAGTGTTCTTTCCTGGAGAATCCCGGGGATGGGGGGAGTCTTGTGGGCTGCCATCTATGGGATCACACAGAGTCATACACGACTGAAGCAACTTAGCAGCAGCAGCAGCAGAATATAATTTGGAAATATTTCTCTATCTGTATTTATCAGACTACATAAAGAAATGCCCTGATTTATTTATGAATTTTTAAAAGTATTTTGTAGAATTATTCATTGTATACATATGTGCTAAAGAGTAAAATTTGAGTATTTCCTTTCTTGTTAGAAAAGTCACATGTTGTCAATTTTTATGTACTCTCTGTCTCTTTCTTTAGGATATAATTCAAGTCATTTATCATAAGCAGTCTTTCTCAAAACTTATGAATATAAGCCCTAGTATGTGACTAATTTGAAAACTATCCAAAGTTTTATTTTTTTCCTCCTGATATTTTAAGATGAAATCCAATAAAGACTTAAATTAAAAAAATCAAAAAGAAAGCAGGAAAGAAAATTTAATAACATTAACTATGTAGACTCAAGAAGATTGAAAAACTCATAGACAGTAGAAAATTAAAATTAAATCAAAGGGAAATGACAAGAAATATAAATGTCACAGAATCTCAAATGATGAGTCAATTGAGGGAAATATAAATAAAATAAAATAAAGACATTACAAAAAGCTTTAAAAACACATAAAAAGCAAATGTGTAGTTTGAAAAATGAAAAATAAATGCATATAAAAAAAGAAAGAGCATAAAGCATAACATTTGATAATACCTTTTGAATATATACAGAAATACAACTCAACTTTCCCTTTATTTCCCTGAAATCCTATTAGTTTTGCTCCTACTGGAAGAAACCATTGCCATAAATAGAGTTCGCTCTTTAATGTATGTTTGATATATTTTATTTCATATAGGTTATATATGTAAAATTTATTTTTTTATTTTTTTTAATTTTTATTTTTACTTTATTTTACTTTACAGTACTGTATTGGTTTTGACATACATTGACATGAATCCACCATGGGTGTACATGAGCTCCCAAACATGAACCCCCCTCCCATACAACATTATCAGTGTATTAAAATTTACATAGATGATAACAAATGTTCTTTAATGTCCATTTCTCCCTCACCACTGACCTTTTAAAATGTATTTTCTTTGAAAAAAATGTTATCTATCTAAATATAGCATAATCATTTTTAACTATCATATAATAAATATTCTGCATATCAGCATACATTGTTAGTTTTATATTCTAAGATTGTTTCTGATGTTAACAAACATGTACAAGTTTCCTGTGTGCATACGGAAATGTCTAATTAGAAGTAGAATTGCCGAGTAAGCATATTTTAAATGTTTACTAAATTTGGCAGGAGTGTTTTCCAATTTTTTCTACTAGTACTTGATCCACTCCAGTATTCTTTCCTGGAGAATCCCAGGGGCAGAGGAGCCTGGTGGGCTGCCATCTATGGGGTCGGACGTGACTGAAGCAACTTAGCAGCAGCAGCAGCAACTAGTACTTGAAATGTATGCAAGGTTGGGTTTCCTTCAGTCTTTATAGAGAATACCTATGAGAAATTTTGTATTTGCCTCTTCTGTTGGATGTGCATTAACAACTTTAATTGGCATGTCTTTTATTATTAGTCAAGTCAAACATATTTTCATATATCCATTGGCTTCAAATAGATTCTCTTCAATGAAATACCTGCTTGCTCTTTACTCTTGATTTCTAGATGCTATTTATATATTCTAGTGCTTACCATTTTCTTTGTTTTATCATTATAAATATCTTCTAGTTTATTGTTTGCCTCTTAATAATGTTTATGCAGTTTTGAAAACTTTTTGGTCTTAAATATGTCTGGCTTGAGTTCATTCACTCAAAGCATTCAGATTTTAAATTCTTGCCCTAGAAATCCTGTAGATTTATGGCTTTAGTCTCCATTTATTGTGTTGGGTTTGAATTTCATTTGGTCCACTTAGGCATTTGCTCTGCTTTTAAATATTACTATATTGATTTATATATATAAAAATACTGCTTAAATATACTATACCATTTTACATATTGAGGTGTACTTTTATTGTAATATCTTTTATGTTTGCCTGTAACAAAACTCTGATGAGGACATGACTGACATTTTGATGTAATAAAATCATTCGTTCAAAATATTAAATGTATATTCCATTTTCTGAAAGAATACATATTAATTTATTTCTGGATAGACTAGTTCCTTCTTTTTTTTTTTTTTTTCAAAAACAAACCATATTCCAAATTTTGTTCTAAAGAAATCCTGAATACAGTGAAGTACTTCAATTCTTAAATTATATGAAAATGGCCATATTTGGCCATTGTATTTATCAAAGTTCTCCAGAGAAGCACACCGAAGACATACACATGCAGGCACATACACACACATACACACTGAATTGATCCCTTACTATTCTCAGAGAATCGGTTCTAAGACTTACCCATGGATACCAAAACCCTGGGATGCTCATGTTTCATAGTCAGCCTTCCAATATATGCTGTTTGCAAACTGGAGCCCCAGGAAAACTGATGGTATAATTCCAATCTAAGTCCAAAGGCCTGAAAACAAAGAAAACACACAATGTAAGGGCAGGAGAACACTAGCCTTCCAGCTCAAGCAGGAAGGCCGGAAACAAAAGGGATGAATTACTCCTAACTTCACCTCTTTATTCTGTTTAGGCCTTTAACAAGTTAGATGCTGCCCACCACATTGGGAAAAAGCAATCTATTTTATTGAGTCCAGGATTCAAATGCTACTCTTATCTGGAGACACCTTCACCCTCATACCCAGAAATAATGTTTAATTTATGTATCACTAAACCCAGTCAAGTTGACACATGAAATTAACCATCTTGTTTACATAAAAGAAAAAAGGATAAAAGTCACTGTCCTAATTTCATATGATTCAACCTAGTAAATGTGTTGCTTCAGATTATGTAGTTAAGCATCTTATTTAGGAAGTAAACTACACTACTATTTTGATTTAGAAAGTACCTTGACTAAAATATATTTATATTTATTTTTTCTACCATCATAGTATCTGCAAATGTATGTATATAAATGTATGGATTTTGTGCATTTGGATTAAAAAAATTGCTAAGAGTTGGTAAAGAAAACTGAGCTAAAAACAGGAAGGATATGAAAACTTAATCTTGATTTTGTTGCTTACTAGAGGAAAGTTGATGATACAGCAAATATGGTGTTGTTTGAAGTAGACTGATTCCAAATCCCAGGAACATGTTATTTTATTTTTAAACAGTGAGCCATATGTCAGGCTCATTGGAGGCAAAACACAGTATTGGAGATAGGGAAAGGAATTCTCTACTGAAGGATATAAATTCATTGTATCATTCATTCTGAAAGGGTTTAACTGTTGGGCAAGAAATACGATAGTGCCTAGAAGATGAAATGTATGTGAGGAGCCATTCAATCTTGGAAATTTCTAATGGTATAGATGAGTCAGAACCGACCTAAAGAAGTTATTCTTGTGGTCTTAGCTATCACCAAACTTTCACTAAAAAATGTCATTATTACTTATAGTTGGTCTTAGCTAACTGTATGAAGTTCACTAAATTATGAAGAGGCTCTTCTGTATTTTACAGTAGCACACATAAAAGAAAATAATTTCCAATGTCTTGGGAATTAGAAGGATAGCTATTTGTAGTGACTAATCAAGTGGGCCAAATTTGATTACAAAATGATAAGTTTTGAAACTAATGTGACAAAATGTTAATGTTTGCTAATGCAGAGTGGTAGTTAAAAGGGTGTTTGTTGTATTCTTTGTGTTGCTCATATGTATGAAACATTTCTTTACTAAAAAGAAGCATAAGGTTTTTTACAGTACCTATTGCTTTGTACTAAAATTATTATATTAACATTGCTGCATGTCTTTGACTTCCAGCATATAGCAGAGATCATGACTTATTTATCTTTGTATTCACAACACTTTAATAAAATATGAAATCGTAAATAATGACTGTATAAATAAGTAAATGATCAAGTTAATGAACAAGATAAATAAAGAGCATAATGTGTGTGGTACGTTTGTTGAACTATGAGTGTGTACATTCAAACAAGTGAAGTGCTGGATAAAGGTATATGAAAAATATAAATCAATAGTGTATGTGTGCTCAGTCACTCAATCATGTCTTTGCAGCCCCATGGACTGTAGCCTGTCAGTTTTCTCTGTCCATGAAATTTTCCAGGCAAGAATACTGGAGTGGTTTGCCATTTCCTACTCCAATAAATCAGTAGAAATAAGTCTAAATAATGATTGTCCTGACTGAGACATGTAAACTTCATCATGAGAAAATAACTGAATGCCAGTTATTTTTAGATCTGAGATATAGGTGAATTGTGTGTAAAATAGTGACATGTATGTGGCAGTGATGTTTAAGATGAAGATGAATATTGTAGATGGAAGAACATTTTCTTTCCAAGGGATGCAATGGAAAAAAAAAAAAAAAAAAAGGAAGAAACAAGATATGCAGAGTTGAAAGTCCAGATAGTTATATGCTGTGCTATCTTTAGTTGCCCAGTCCTGTCTGACTCTTTGCGACCCCAGGGACTTTAGCCCACCAGGCTACTCTGATGATGGGGATTCTCCAGATAAGAATACTAGGGTGGGTTTTCATGCCCTCCTCCAGGGGATCTTCCCAATACAGGAATCAAACCCAGGTCTCCTGCATTGCAGGCAGATTCTTTACTGTCTGAGTCACCAGGGAAGCCCAAGAATACTAGAGTGAGTAGCCTATCCATTCTCCAGAGGATCTTCCGAACCTGGGAACTGAACTGGGGTTTCTCACACTGCAGGTGGATTCTTTACCAGCTAAGCTAGCAGGAAAGCCCAGATAATTATACAGGTAGGAAGAAATGAGAGAAATATATATATATACTTTACAATCACTAACATAAAATGGCACCACAAAGTTAATACTATAATTGCCTTTATTTTATTTATTTTCTTGAATATGTTTTTATTTATTTATTTTTTTAAATTTATTTATTTTAATTGAGAGAAAGAAAATGAAGCTCAGAGAATTTAAGTAATTTACTCAGGGTTTGTACCCAAGCCTACAGTCCTGGTGTCAATTTCTTCAGGGCTTAAATAGTAAATTACTGTTAGTGTTAGTCACTCAGTAGTGTCTGACTCTTTGCAACGCCATGGACTGCAGCCCACCAGGCTCTTCTGTCCATGAGATTTTCCAGGCAAGGATACTGGAGTGGGTTGCGATTTCCTTCTCCAGGGGACCTTCCCAACCCAGGAGTCAAACCCAGGTCTCCTGCACTGCAGGCAGATCCTTTACCGACTGAACTACAAGGGAAGCCCAAATAGTAAATTATACTTGCTTAAAGAGAAAATTGGTAAAGTAGAAGATTGTCTTATTGAAAATCACTAGATTGCTACACAACAGATGAGTTGGAAAATATCAAACAATTCTTAAAGAACAGAGGATATATCCATAAGCATCAACATACGACTAAAAGAGATTAAAAACTCACTGAAGAAATAAGATGATAGAAGGATACTATTTGAAGAAATAATGATTGGTTTCCTAGAAAAAGACATAAATCACAGGTTAAAAATCTCATTAAATGGCAAATAAGATTGAAATAAAATTTAAAAAAATCTCGACACCTAAATGTATCATAGTGTTTTAGAAAATGATGAGTAAAACAAAACAATCTAAATGAAAAAGAAATTAATGGAAGGAATGTGGTAGCTGCAGGTTATTCCATGTGTGTCATATCTTCAACATCTCCTTACTGTTGAGATTTTTTTATGTTTTATATGTGTGTGTGTGTGTGTGTGTGTGTGTGTGTGTGTGTGTGTGTGTGGTTCTGTCCATGGGTGGGGAAGATCCCCTGGAATAGGAAATGGCAACCCACCCCAGTATTCTTGCCTGGGGAAATCCCATGGAAAAGGAGCCTTGTGGGCTACAATCCATGAGGTTGCCAAGAGTGGGACATGACTCAGCATGCACACACTCACACCACACTCCTTTATGTCTTAGAAGGGAAACTCTGTATTGGAAGGAATTGAGCCTGCTGGCCTTAGGCAAGGCAGGTGGGTATATACACTGGCCTTCCTGTGTAAAGGTGAGAACAGAACAAGAATATCTATGGCCAGAATAATTGTAGTTAAGTTAGTGTATGAGTTTTACTCGTTTTCATTTATTCAGTCACTTTTTTAAAAGTTACCATTGAAGCATCATGATGTAATTGACATTGTCATTACAATGAAAGCATTGGTCACTCAACTGTGCCAAATTCTTTGCGACCCCATGGACTGTAGCCCACCAGGGTCCTATATCATAATTACTGGAAAAAAGATGCCCAAGATATATCCACTGCCACTTAAGAAAATTAAGTTTAATAGGAACAATGACGTGTCAAGAGTAATTTAAAGACATTCCCCGATAAATAATCATCCCTGCCACAAAAGTTGAGACATGGAGCCTGATTTCTATTTAGAGTCTTAGCAATCTCTGCTGGTGGTGTAAAATCTGAGTCTGGACACAGTGTGGAGCTGGATAACTCAGAAGCTTGTCCAAGGGTAAAATAGGACTAAGAAAAATCTCTATCTGTGAGACTTTGGAAAGAGGGAAAATCCGAATATAGGAAAGTAAATTGGCATACGGAGATATTTGAAGATAGAATTTAAAGCATAGTCTAGGAAGAATAGCCTGAATAGACCTCCTGAATCTAAAAGCATATTTGTTTGTTTGTTTTATTTTGGTTTGGTTTGCTAGGGGTTCTTTGTGTGAAACTCTGAAGTGATATTTTTTAATGTGTGTTAAATAATCATTTAAAATATGAAAACCTACATGGAATAAGATGTCTGCCATGATGTACATGGCAAGCATCAAAGAGGAAATGGCATATGAACCATTTTGAATTTACCAGTAAGACAAAGATAGAAGATTAGACATGCTAGACTGGGAGGCATATTAGTGCAGCATATTTGTGTCAGTGTTAATAAAGCTGACAGCTTATGGGAATATAAGTGGTCTGGGAGAAATAAACAGCAAGTTTTGTATTTGAGGTAACCATGGAACATCGATTGTTGTCCAGTCACTCAGTTGTGTCTGACTCTTTGCGACCCCATGGACTGCAGCACTCCAGGCTTCCCTACCCTTCACCATCTCCCGGAGCTTGCTCAAACTCATGTCCATTGAGTCAGTGATGCCATCCAAACATCTCGTCCTCTGTTGTCCCCTTCTCCTCCTGCCTTCATTCTTTCCCAGCATCAATGTTGTTTTCAATGAGTTGGCTGTTAACGTCAGGTGACCAAAGTATTGGAGCTCCATCCTCAGCATCTGTCCTTCCAATGAATATTCAAGATTGATTTTCTTTAGGATGGACTGGTTGGATCTCCTTGCAGTCCAAGGGACTCTCAAGAGTCTTCTCCAACACTACAGTTCAAAAGCATCAATTCTTCAGCACTCAGACTTCTTTACAGCCCAACTCTCACATCCGTACATGACTACTAGAAAAACCATAGCCTTGATGAGATGGACCTTTGTTGGCAAAGTAATTCCTCTGTTTTTTTAATATGCCATCTAGGTTTTTCATAGCTTTTCTTCCAAGGAACAAGTGTCTTTTAATTTCATGGCTGCAGTCACCATCTGCAGTGATTTTGGAGCCCAAGAAAATAAAGTCTGTCTTTGTTTCCATTGTTTTCCTATTTATTTGCTATGAATTGATGGGACTGGGTGTCATGACCTTCGTTTTTTGAATATGGAGTTTTCAGCCAGTTTTTCCACTCTCCTCTTTTACCTCATCAAGAGGCTCTTTAGTGCCTCTTTGCTTTCTGCCATAAGGGTGGTGTCATCTGCATATATGAGGTTACTGATATTTGTCCCAGTAATCTTGATTCTAGGGCTTCCCAGGTGGCTCAGAATTATTTTTCCCAGGTAAAGAATCTGCCTGCAGGGTGGAAGGCCTGGGTTTGATCCCTGGGTTGGGAAGATCCCCTGGAGAAGAGCCTGGCAAACCACTCCAGTACTCTTGCCTGGAGAATCCCCATGGACAGAGGAGCCTGGTGGGCTACAGTCCATGAGGTCGCAAAGAGTCAGACACGTTTGAGCAACTAGGACACAGTCTTGATTCCAGCTGCTGCTTCATTTAGCCTGGCACAGATGGAACATCTAGGGGAGGTATAAGTCCTGGATGCTTGAAATGTAAGTTGAAACTCAGGAAGCAGACTTTTACCATTGGGAATGCATTAGTGTATAAGGAGATCACATGTTAATTAAGTAAGTTCATTCAGGGGAAATATATACATAAGTGTGTGTGTGTCTATATATATGTCTGACTCTTTGTGACTCTTAGACTGTAGCCAGCCATACTCCTCTGTCCATGGGATTTCCTAGGCAAAAATACTGGAGCAACTTGCCATTTCCTACTCTAGGGGATGTTTCTGATCCAGGGATCAATCTAGCATCTCTGTGGCTCCTGCATTGGCAGGTGGATTCTTTACCACTGAGCCACCTGGACACCTGGAAAGCTCCATATATATGTATGTGTGTGTGTGTGTGTGTGTGTGTATATATGTACATATATATCAGAGAAAGAGAAAATAGTATATTGTACCAATTAAGCACTAGATACATGTCAAAGATATCTCATAGCAATATTATGATACAAGTATTAATGTAATAATATAGTAAGTGAGGAAACTGAGGATCAAAGAAGCTATGCTTGTCCTAAGATCACGTATACTGTTTGAAAAATGAGATTGAAATCAACACTTCATGGCTTGAACACTATTACTGGTCCCCAATTACACAATGACAATTATAGGACTTTTGGGACACAAAATAGGAAAGTAAAGGTAAAGCAAGAGAAACCTAAGAAACATTTAGAGGTGTTTCTTTATATCCCCATTAGCACAATAACACTCCAATTCCCCTTTTCACTTATTTGTTATCCTCATTCTACCAAAACTAGCTTAGATATCATCATTATCCACCATCTCAATAATCTTCTTCCAAATACCCTTAAATCTCTAATTTTCTCATTTTTTTTTTACAACCTGTTAAAACTGCCACCTTGCACGAATGTACTTATCCTTCTTCAATATAACTGTGCCAAACATGAAATTTTAAAATCTCAGTAAAAAGTCATGCCCAGCATTGTCAACTCAACACTCACTGCTGAACAATCTTGCCAAATTTATGATTACTATTTGTACACACACACACACACACACACGCACACACACACGCACACGCACACACACACACTTACTTTCAGAAAGCAGTCCTGTCTACTACCACAAGGAAAACAGAAACCATCAGAGATGTCTTCCCTAATGTCACACTACCATGTATATGAGGATATAAGGATGTTTGACCATCACCTCCTTTACATGATTTTCAGAAATTATGTCTTCCTCTAGGATTATTCTTTACATTTTCAGAATATTGGGAAAGAGAAGTCAAAATCAAGATAGAAGTTTGCTAAATAAAATATGTTCTCTCCTTCTTCCTTTGAAAATACAACTGTATGTTTACAACCAGAAAATAAAATTTTAATTTAGATTTCTTGCACTCCTCACAATCCCATCTAGGAAATTGGCAGCAAAGAGAGTTTTCCTAACACATTCACTGCTCTTAAAGCTGGCCCACCTACTTCCTCTTTCACTCCCTTCTCATTACTATATTTCATCAATTTCTTATTTGAATATCATATATGTGGAAAAACATCTTCACAGCTAAGATTTTTTTATATCCACACAAGGACTTATTCCTTGGCTGTACCTTGTGTCTCAGGCTGTACATGCTGGAGCACACTGCCAGTCCTGCTTCTTACAGGGTAGAAGGATGTGAAGAAGAGATCCAAGCAGCCTTGAATGTAGATTTTCATCCACATTTGTAGATTATTTTAGTATCTTGGTTGTTAGAAGAGCTGGACTTGTGTTCCAGATGGATAGGTCCCCTTGGTCTCAAGGACTCCTCATTTTGCACTCTCAAGCATGGTCAAAAAAAGGCCATAGAGAGGGTTTCTAAACATAGGTTCAAAAATGTGGATGGGGAGTTGTATGCTTGGATTCAATTAAGATTACCAGAAAAATGCAGCATGTCTGTATAAATTTGAATTTCAGGTAATGACAAAATTGTAGTAAAAAAATGTGATACCAATATTATATTAGATATACTTATAGTAAAAATGTTAATTGTTTATCTGAAGTTCATTTTAATTGGAAATGGTATATTTTTGTCTGCTAAATCTGGAAATCCTCTTCTAAGGGCCAAAATATATTCATCCATCTAATGCTCATATTTCACCCTAGGCTCTCTATTATAGTATATATTGTCTCCTAGGAAATCTTACTTTATTAGTTATTGTTCTCTCTCCTTTATCTTTACCCTTCTAGTCTACAAAAGCTTTCTTATCATTTAAAAGTTTCTTATCATTTTAAAATTCAAAATTTCTATTATTTAAAATGTTTTGTAAAACACAATTTTAAAGTTTCCAAACTCCACTGTCTTTTAAATATTATCATTTTAACTCATTATTTCCATTACTGCCAAATTTTCAAGAGGTATTTATGCTACTTACATTGTCCCCACCAACTCATTCCCTTCTGTTACCATCCTTTATAATTCCACAACATTTTCCGTGTTTTGTTGATGCTTAACCCCAGTGGATGTATTTCAACCTTCCGATTTTTCAGTTCACTACATCTTTCCTCTTTAATTACATTTTCTTTAGTTTCAATGATACCACACATCTCAGGTATTCTTACTTTACTAATCTTTGCTCAGTCTTTATCAACTCATCATTATTTATCTGTATTTAAATGGTTGAGCTCTTGAAGATGTCTTAAATTTCTTATCCTACCACTCTTCAGCTTCTCTAGAAAAAAAAAGTTTGTATATATAATGAATTCCAAAGGAAGATATCCAACCCAAATTTTCTTTTATGCTTGAGACAAATTTATTATATTATTTTTTTGACATCTGTATTTGGATGGATCAAAAACAACTATTTTAAAACATCAGAACTCCAGTCTCCCAGCCCTGATCTTTTATTCATTTTTTGATCTTTCAGAAAATTGAATAAACCACCCTACTAATACACTCATAACAAACGCGGTAATCTCTTATACCTAGTAGAGAGTTAGTTAGTGGCTCATAACTAAGTGTTTATCAGTAACAAATATCCTCAAGACTACCATAATTATTAAGGAAAATTTAAGAGAATTTTGCTGAGATCTGAAGTGTTAATATGATTCTGAAATATTTCACAGGAGATAAAACTCATAAACCACAAGCTACCAGGAGTCAAGATTCATGTATTTCCTTCATATTTATCATTCCACATAATCCATCTTTGGTGGGTGGGGCACAGAGTAAAAAATGGCTGCTTGGCATTATATGGCCTTCATGTTCATTTTGCGTAACAGGGTCTGAATCCAGTCACTATGTGATCTTTTTGTTGAATAGAGAACCTCAGTAATCTGACTTGGGACGGGAAAATACTTACAACAGCAATGGCCAGAAGGTGGTATCAAGGTTTTCTTGAGAAGAGTTTTTAGAGCAAACTGAAAAGGGTATAACCATGCTCTCTATGAGGGAGGTATGGGAGTAGGAAGGAAATAATAAAGGAGATGATTACTATCTTTCATAGAATAGGTGGAAACATTTTTTAAGTACTGTGATTTGGATTTCTTATCAGAACCTAAGTGTACATCAGAAAAAACGCCATTGACACTATTCCTCAGTGAATATATTTTAGAAGATTTCTATCATGTATAATCTACAATGAATCGTACTGTAGAGAAAAAGATTAGAAGACAGTTGTGTAAAGCTTTCTTTTTATTTTCAGTCTATGATTCAACTATCTGCTAATGGACCTACGTGGAGAATGATTAGTAAACATGATGAGTGCCTGATGTAATACAGAATATATCATATTGAGAATGGCCAAGTTATGCTATATATTTTTATAAAGTATTAATTTAAACAGACTAATTTAATTTTTGAATCTTTAGTTGCGCTTTAGATGAACTAACTTCAGAAGTTCAAACTGTAGAGATTATACTTATTATAAAATTGTTCCAAAATTAATACAATTTTAAATTTGAACAATGTGTTTATATAATTTACATTATTTTGTATTCCTAAAGAATATCTCTAGCACAGCAGCTCACAATCAAAAAACTTGTTAGCATCATTATTAGAGTCTTGGTTTTAGTTTTGTTTTGATATTTCACTATGTTATATTCAGGGGGAAAAAAAAATCATTGTTTGTGAAATAATTAATTTTCCCTGTAAAGCAGTTCATAACACAAACTAAAATTTCCTTATAATACTAGCCAGGTAAAATTATATGCATGTGTGTTATTTATGTGAATAATATGTGTGCCTCTGCATGTGTGTGTCTGTGTGTTCATTTTGGACAAAACAGTGTCTAAGGAATTAATCAGCTATGGTGTTCTCTCTTTTATCTATAAACAATGCATCATTTGCACATAAGTGACCCAAATGATTCTTATTAGTAAAGCCAGAAATACTTATATTTCAGAAAGGTAATCAGTATAATAAGTGTTTACAATGAAAAATCAGTAGTTCATCACTTTGAATCATATCACTTTGTATCCTTTTCCACGTGCTTTAAATAGTCATACAAATTCTGAGGGCTTTCCTAATAGCTCAGATACCCTGGTTCGATTTCTGGGTCAGGAAGATCCATTGGAGAAGGGATAGTCTACCCACTCCTGTATTCTTGGGCTTCCCTGGTGGCTCAACTGGTAAAGAATCTGTGTGCAATGCAAAAGACCTTGGTTCGATCCCTGGGCTGGGAAGATACCCTGAAGGGAAAGGCTACCCACTCCAATATTCTGGCCTGGAGAATTCTACGGACCGTATAGTCCATGGGGTTGCAAAGAGTCGGACACGACTGAGTGATTTTCACTTTCACAAATTCTGAATGTACTTTATTATATAAAAAAGAAATCTGTGAAATGACCAAGTAGAAGCTATTGATCAAGAAAAAATATATGGAAATTAAAAACAGACTTACAAATTGAAATGAGAAGTTGTTCTCTTTAATAGTTATTACAATAAATAATTACAACCATAATGAAGATAATTATACCTCATTTATAGAGCATTATATGTATCTTATATATATATTAATTCATTTAACCTCTGAAACTATCCTGTCACCTTCATTTTATAGAAACAGAAACTGAGAGGCAAAAGCATTTAGTAATGTGTCAAAGAAAATAATTGGCAAATCCAAGATTTTAATCTCAGTGATCTATATTCAATTTTTTAAATATTTTTAGAAAAAAACAGAAAAAATGTTTTACACATTTAGTTTGGTGAATATGAGCTATTTTATTTATCAGTTTATCTCCAAGCATCACTGAGAACTCATTATACTGTCACTCCTTTGAAACAGAGAGTCAATCAAAAACATCAGTGAATATACCCCATAATTCTAAAGCCCATTCACATAAATCACTGAGTTTGTAAATCCTGTGATTTGCATCCCTTCATTTTGTAAGATCTTGAATGTCTAGTCATCTCCTTGGGTATGTTATTGCTCTCCTGCTGTAGTCCGGGATCTGGCACTGCTGCTCTTGCTCTATTATATTTGCATCATCTGTACCTGTTCTTATAACTGGTACTTGTATTGTAGAACTTCTCAGAATCCCTTTCATTCTTCTCACCCTCCGTTCCACAGGAGTTACTTCTCTGTTGATAAGAGAAAAGTGTCTATCCAGAAATGATATTCAACTCACGTGTCTCTTCTCAAAACATTCAGTTCAGTTCAGCTCAGTTGCTCAGTCGTGTCCGACTCTTTGCGACTCCATGAATCGCAGCACACCAGGCCTCCCTGTCCATCACCATCTCCCGGAGTTCACTCAGACTCAGGTCCATCGAGTCCGTGATGCCATCCAGCCATCTCATCTTCTGTCATCCCCTTCTCCTCCTGCCCCCAATCCCTCCCAGCATCAGAGTCTTTTCCAATGAGTCAACTCTTCGCATGAGGTGGCCAAAGTACTGGAGTTTCAGCTTTAGCATCATTCCTTCCAAAGAAATCCCAGGGTTGATCTCCTTCAGAATGGACTGATGGGATCTCCTTACAGTCCAAGGGACTCTCAAGAGTCTTCTCCAACACCACAGTTCAAAAGCATCAATTTTTCAGTGCTCAGCCTTCTTCACAGTCCAACTCTCACATCCATACATGACCACTGGAAAAAACCATAGCCTTGACTAGATGGACCTTAGTCGGCAAAGTAATGTCTCTACTTCTGAATATATTATCTAGGTTGGTCATAACTTTTCTTCCAAGGAGTAAGCATCTTTTAATTTCATGGCTGCAGTCACCATCTATCACTTCATTAGTTTGCAATCAGTCTTATAAAACTTTATTGTTCTTTATGCCACACATTTTATAAAATTATAAAAATTATATTCATAGATTTTTGGCAACATTTGCTTGAAACTATCAGTGATATATATATATATATATATATATATATATATATACTTCTGCATATTAAAATTAACCAATTTTCCAGGTTATTTGACCTTCTGAAACTTGCAGTGGCCATCCATAATACTTTCTGAAAGATCTGTGCCTACCTCTATCCTTTGCTATTTTGGAGTTGTAACTCTTAAATCTTCTCAGTATTGCAGACTTCATTTCTCATTCTTTCTAAGAAACCAGTGTGTTCTTTTGTAAATCACATGGAAGAAGAAAGAAATTTATTTCTATTGAGTTATTTATTTATTTATTTAATAAAGTCACTCAGTCCTGTTCAACTTTTTACAACACTGGAATTCCCCAGGCCAGAATACTGGAGTGGGTAGCCATTCCTTTTTCCAAGGGATACTCCCAACCCAGGGATTGAACCCCAGTTTTCCACATTACAGGCAGATTCTTTACCAGCTGAGCCAAAAAGGAAGCCCAAGAATACTGGAGTGGGTGGCCTATCCCTTTTCCAGTGGATCTTCCCAAACCAGGAATCAAACAGGGGTCTATTGAGCTCTCAGAACTTGCTAAATTTTGTGTGCTTATTATGAAGCGTCCATTATGGATGACCATTATATATACTACTGTGGGCAAATATCCCTTAGAAGAAATGGGGTAGCCATCATAGTCAACAAAAGAGTCTGAAATGCAGTACTTGGATGCAATCTAAAAAATGACAAAATGATCTGTGTTCATTTCCAAGGTAAACCATTCAAAATCAGAGTAATGAAAGTATATGCCCTGACCAGTAATGCTGAAGAAGCTGAAGTTGAAGGGCTCTATGAAGACCTACAAGACATTCTAGAACTAACACCCAAAAAAGATGTCTTTTTCATTATTGGAATGCAAAAGTAGGAAGTTAAGAAACACCTGGAGTTACAGGCAAATTTGGCCTTGGAGTACAGAATGAAGCAGGACAAAGGCTAATAGAGTTTTGCCAATAAAACGCACTGGTCATAGTAAAAACCCTCTTCCAACAACACAAGAGAAGGCTCTACACATGGACATCACCAGATGGTCAACACTGAAATCAGATTGATTATATTCTTTGCAGCTAAAGATGGAGATCTACAGAGTCAGCAAAAACAAAACCATAAGCTGACTGTGGCTCAGATCATCAACTCCTTATTGCCAAATTCAGACTTACATTGAAGAAAACCCCTAGACCATTCAGGCATGACCTAAATCAAATGCCTTAGGTTATACACTGGAATTGAAAAATAGATTTAAGGGACTAGATCTGATAGAGTGCCTGATGAACTATGGATGGAGGTTCGTGACATTGTACAGAAGACAGGAATCAAGACCATCCCCAAGAAAAAGAAATGCAAAAAAACAAAAATGGCTGTCTGCAGAGGTCTTACAAATAGCTGTGAAAAGAAGAGAAGCTATAAGCAAAGGAGAAAAGAAAAAATATACCCATTTGAATACAGAATTTCAAAGAATAGTAAGGAGAGATAAGAAAGCCTTCCTCAGTAATCAATGCAAAGATATAGAGGAAAAAAATAGAATGGGAAAGACTAGAGATTGCTTCAAGAAAATTAGAGATATCAAGGGAACATTTCATGCAAAGATGGGCTCCATAAAGGATAGAAATGGTATGGACCTAAAGAAGCAAAAGATATTAAGAAGAGTTGGCAAGAATACACAGAAGAACTGTACAAGAAATATCTTCATGACTCAGATAATCACGATGGTATGATCATTCACCTAGAGCCAGACATCCTGAAATATGAAGTCAAGTGGGCTTCAGGAAGCATCACTATGAACAAAGCTAGTGGAGGTGATGGAATTCCAGTTGAGATATTTCAAATCTTAAAAAGATGATGCTGTGAAAGTGCTGAACTCAATATGCCAGCAAATTTGGAAAACTCAGCAGTGCCCATAGGACTGGAAAAAGTCAGTTTTCTTTCCAATCCCAAAGAAAGGCAATGCCAAAGAATGTTCAAACTACCACACAATTGCACTCATTTCACACACTAGTAAAGTAATGCTCAAAATTCAGCAATACATGAACCATGAACTTCCAGATGTTCAAGCTGGTTTTAGAAAAGGCAAAGGAACCAGAGATCAAATAGCCAACATCTGCTAGATCATGGAAAAAGCAAGAGAGTTCCAGAAAAAAACATCTATTTCTGCTTTGTTGACTATGCTAAAGCCTTTGGCTATGTGGTTCACAATAAACTATGTAAAATTCTGCAAAAATTGGAAATACCAGACCACCTGACCTGCCTCTTGAGAAATCTATATGCAGATCAGGAAGCAACAGTTAGAACTGGACATGGAAAAACAGATTGGTTCCAAATAGGAAAAGGAAAAGGAGTATTTCAGTGCTGTATATTTTCACCCTGCTTATCTAACTCATATGCAGAGTACATCATGAGAAATGCTGAGCTGGATGAAGCACAAGCTGAATTTAAGATTGCTGGGAAAAATATCAATAACCTCATATGTGCAGATGACACCACTCTTATGGCAGAAAATGAAGAGGAACTAAAGAGCCTCTTGATGAAAAAAGAGAAAGAAGAAAGTGAAAAACTTGGCTTAAAGCTCAACATTCAGAAAACAAAGATCATGGCATCTGGCCCCATCATTTCATGACAAATAGATGGGGAAACAGTGGGAGCAGTGGCTGACTTTATTTTATTGGGCTCCAAAATCACTACTGATGATGACTGAAGCCATGAAATTAAAAGACTCTTACTCCTTGGGTGGAACTTTATGGCCAACCTAGACAGCATCTATAAAGAAAAGACATTACTTTGCCAACACAGTTCCGTCTAGTCAAGGCTATGGTTTTTCCACTAGTCAGATATGGATGTGAGAGTTGGACTATAAAGTGAGTTGAGCTCCGAAGAATTGATGCTTTTGAACTGTGGTGTTGGAGAAGACTCTTGAGAGTCCCTTGGACTTCAAGGAGATCCAACCAATCCATCCTAAAGGTGATCAGTCCTGAGTGTTAATTGGAGGACTAATGTTGAAGCTGAAACTCCAATACTTTGGCCACCTGATGCAAAGAGCTGACTCATTTGAAAAGACTCTGATGCTGGGAAAGATTGATGGCAGGAGGAGAAGGGGACAACAGAGGATGATATGATTGGATGGCATCACCGACTCAATGGACATGTGTTTGGGTAAGCTCCAAGTGTTGGTGATGGACAGGGAGGCCTGGTATGCTGTTATCCATGGGGTCTCAAAGAGTCAAACATGACTGAGAGACTGAACTGAACTGTTAATTCCCAGGTCCTTTATATACTTATGTATCATTTCATTTTCACAATAATACTGTAAGAAAAGCATTATCACACCAGTTTACAGTTTAGCAATTAAATAGCAAACTCATTGTTAACTGCACCTAAGTCGGAGACAAACCATTTTTGCTTGACTCCAAAGAATCCATGCCTTCTTTTGTTTTCTACTCTATAAACATATAGAGACATGCACACTTACACAGAGTTGTAGTTTAATTCCATGCAAAAAATTCTCAGTATAAATGACAAGGGCACTATATTCAGGCTCAGGTGTTAGCTTTCCACAGCTCAGTAGCAAATGGGAATGTATTCCAGAATCTCACCAAAAGAATAATTTGACTTCGTCTTCCTGATCCATGCTAAGAGTGAACTCCATACTCAGTTCTTGCATGAATAAAAAGAAAAACCTCAAGGCATAATCATTTGTGAAGCAATCATTATATCAAGTGACACGAATGCTTTCCTGGCATGGATAGCATGGCCATAATTCATAATACGAGACCAAAGAGGTGAAAACCCTCCAAGATATACACTCCTCCTTCCTGTAAACACTTTATTTTTTATTGAATAACTTGTATAGTGTTCTCATGGAAAATAATTTCAAAACTTTTATTATTGATTACTAAATAAGTTGTTCCTTAGAGAATTACCTTAAAAACTTAGCTGGTATGTTAAATTTCAACTTACAATGTGAGTAAAATTTTAAAAGTGCAGAATTTTTTATCCTTAAACATTAGGGCTATGAGGATTCTCAGAATGCAAACTTTCTTTTAGGTATAAAAATTTATGCAGAAAACTACAGTTGCTGCCAAATAGCCAATACATAAAATGCAAACTGTTGACACAAGATGGTAAACTATCTTTTTGTTGTTTTTATTAAAAAGCAACATGATATTTATAATATAAATGTAAATATGCTGAGACTGTAGTAATGCTTTCTAAATAGAATAATGTTATTGCAGCTGGATTAAATCTTAGTTGGACGGAAACAAAGCATTTTTTCTTGCCTCTGATACAAGTTGGTGTGCTAGTTTTATTAGCATATCTGTGATTCCATAGTATTTCATTTGAATGAGATTATCTGAAATCACTAAATCTTAACATACAAAGACAAATAGGATTTTATGGAACTACTTTATTAAGGCTGCTTCTTTGTTTTTGTTTCAAAAGAAAGCCTATAAATAATATAAATTCAAAAGAAAGTCTGTGAATAATACAAGGCTTATATAACTTGAAAATGTTATAATTATGTTGCTATTTACATTAAAATTTATACTTTTATTTATATTTTATATTATAGTACTTCTAATGAGAATTCGCCTTTTTCCCTTGGAAAAAATTATAGATTGTGAAATGAATATATGCATAGACGCAATTGGACATACATATGCCATTTACATTCTCTATAATAATAGTTATGATTCCTAAGGAGGAAATATGTGTACTTATATGAAATACTTTAAAGCTCTTAGTTGGGAATACTATGACAATTAGACTTCAAAATACTGACATAGAATTGTTATTTTTTCTGTAAAAACAAAGAAATAATTATTGCTAAATTTTAATCACCCTCTTATAATAAAAATAGTTAAAAGTAGTCTCATGAGTATTTCACATGTATTCATGCATTTCTTATCGTCATCAACTCTGGATTCCCACTTTACTCCAATTCAAAATCTATGATAGTATTAGAGAAGGAAGAAATTTTGCATTTTCAATGGAGGAATAAAGTGAGATTTCTTCCTCTGCAATTGTAGTTTTCACAGTTTAACAAAAGACAGCAGTGCCCTTTTTGAATATAATTTGAATTGTAGAATGTTAATTTATAAGACCACCCTTATAGCAGAAAGTGAAGAAGAACTAAAAAGCCTCTTGATGAAAGTGAAAGAGGAGAGTGAAAAAGTTGGCTTAAATCTCAATATTCAGAAAACGAAAATCATGGCATCCTGTCCCATCACTTCATGGAAAATAGATGGGGAAACAGCGGAAACAATGTCAGACTTTATTTTTCCAGACTCCAAAATCACTGCAGATGGTGACTCTAGGCATGAAATTAAAAGACACTTACTCCTTGGAAGAAAAGTTATGACCAACCTAGATAGTATATTCAAAAGCAGAGACATTACATTGCCGACTAAAGTCCGTCTAGTAAAGGCTATGGTTTTTCCAGTGGTCATGTATGGATGTGAGAGTTGGACTGTGAAGAAGGCTGAGTGCTGAAGAATTGGTGCTTTTGAACTGTGGTGTTGGAGAAGACTCTTGAGAGTCCCTTGGACTGCAAGGAGAACCAACCAGTCCATTCTGAAAGAGATCAGCCCTGGGATTTCTTTGGAAGGACTGATGCTAAAGCTGAAACTCCAGTACTCTGGCCACCTCATGCAAAGAGTTGACTCATTGGAAAAGACTCTGATGCTGGGAGAGATTGGGGGTAGGAGGAAAAGGGGATGACAGAGGATGAGATGGCTGGATGGCATCACGGACTCGATGGACGTGAGTCTGAGTGAACTCCGGGAGATGGTGATGGACAGGGAGGCCTGGTGTGCTGCAATTCATGGGATCGCAAAGAGTCAGACACGACTGTGTGCCTGAACTGAACTGAAGGGACATAAGAGATGAGGGCTGGATCCCTGGCTTAGGAAGACCCACTGGAGGAGGAAACGGCAACCCACAGTCGTGTTCTTGCCAGGAAAACCCCATGGACAGAAAAGGCTGGTGGAATAAAATCTGTAGTGGCAGAGTTGGACTTGAGTGAGTAATTTAGCACATTCAGTATATAAAAAGAAACAAAAGTTATGTCCTGCTTGATTCCTCCTTTGCACATCCTTATTTCTGAGAAACCTGAGATTCTACAAACCATTGTTCCAAAAAGTGTTTTTTTCTTTTTCTTTTTGTAGTAAAAATTGAGTTATTTTCTACTTAATCTGCAAACTAAAATGCTGTAAAACGAGGGGGGATGTGGTCATAATTAATCAGGGGAGATTTGGCTTTTCTAAAAGCATTTATGCAATTTTCTAAAATATTTCTATCTTGCTCATATCTGTCTTCCTTTGATATTTTTTCTCTTTTCTTTTCAAAAACTTATAAAAATAAATTAAAAAGAAATACCTTTGTACCATGACATTAGTCTTAAGTCTAGTGATAATTTACGGCAGTTTTTTTTTTTTTTTTTTTAATATGTTTGAATCATGTTACTCTGAAAAACTCATGGGAATTTGAGAGATTCTAACATGAGATTGCTTTGACCAATTTTTCCTATCTCTACTGACGGCAAATGTATCCTTCTGTTACTCAGGTAGAAAATGGGGTGTAATTCTTAACCACTCTCTTTCTCTTTCAATCCTTTTATCTATTGCATAAGGAAGTTACTTTATCTATGATAAATCAAAAAATCAACCATTTCTAATCATCTTTGTCAGTACATTCTTTTACTAACCTACTATCATCTCTAGTATCAGTTGTTAAATTTCTTCTCTATGGTCTATTATCAAAAAACAAATGTCATCAAAGATTTATGACTGCTCATTGATCTGTAATGGTTTCCTGTCTTCCTGAGAATAAAAGATAAAGTCCTTATGATGCCTGTATTAATCAAGGTTCTCTGTAGAAACAGAACCAATAGACTCTCTCTCTCTATAGAGAGAGTCGTGTCCGACTCTTGTGAGCCCATGGACTGTAGCACGCAAGGTTTCTCTGTTCATGGGATTCTCCAGGCAAGAATACTGGAGTGGGTTGCCATTTCCTTCTCCAGGGGATCTTCCCAATCCAGGAATCAAGCTCATGTCTTCTGCATTGCAGGCAGATTCTTTACTGACTGAGCTAGGAGGGAAGCCCTAATATATGCAGTTTACATCTATAGCTTAATGAATTAGCCCTTGTGATTATGAAGTCTAGGAAGTTCCATAATCTGCCATCTGAAACTGAAGACACAAGAAAGATAGTGGTATAGTTCTAGGCCACATTTGAAGGCCTGAGAACCAATCAGTTCAGTCAGTGCAGTTGTTCAGTTGTGTCGGAGAACCGGAGAGTCAATGATATAATCAGAAAAATGGATGTCCTCACTCAAAAAATCAGACAGAGAGAATGTGTTATTCCTTCTTGTGCCTTTTTGTCTATTCAGACTCTCAAAAGATTATATGATGCCCACCCACATTGGGGAAGGCAATCTGCTTTATTCACTTTACTGATACAAATACAAATCTCATCTGGTAATATCTTCACAGATATACTCAGAAATAATGTGAACCAGATATCTGGGCAAAACATGACCTAGTCACCCTGATGCATAAAATTAATCATTACAATGCCTTTGCCAAAGACTTTGACTGTGTGGATCACAATAAACTGTGGAAAATTCTGAAGGAGATGGCAATACCAGATCACCTTACCTGCCTCTTGAGAAACCTGTATGCAGGTCAAGAAGCAACAGTTAGAACTGGACATGGAACAATAGACTGATTCCAAATAGGAAAAGGAGTACATCAAGGCTGTATATTGTCACCCTGATTAGTTAAGTTATATGCAGAGTACATCATGAGAAACACTGGGCTGGAGGAAGCACAAGCTGGAATCAAGATTGCTGGGAGAAATATCAATAACCTCAGATATGTGGATGACACCATCCTTATGGCAGAAAGTGAAGAAGAACTAAAGAGCCTCTTGATGGAAGTGAATGAGGAAAGGGAAGAAGTTGGCTTAAAGCTCAACATTCAGAAAACTAAGATCATGGCATCCAGTCCCATCACTTCATGGCAAATAGATGGGGAAATAGTGGAAAAGATGTCTGATATTATTTTGGGGGGCTCCAAAACCCCTGCAGATGGTGATCGTAGTCATGAAATTAAAAGACACTCCTTGGACGGAAAGTTATGACCAACCTATATAGCAGCATATTAAAAAGCATAGACATTACTTTGTCAACAAAGGTCTGTCTAGTCAAGGCTATGGTTTTTCTAGTAGTCATGTATGGACGTGAGGGTTGGACTATAAAAAATGCTGAGGGCCAAAGAATTGATACTTTTGAACTGTGGTGTTGGAGAAGACTCTTGAAAGTCCCTGGGACTGCAAAGAGATCCAACCAGTCCATCCTAAAGGAGATCAGTCCTGAATCATTCTAAGGACTGATGTTGAAGCTGAAACTCCAACACTTTGGCCACCTAGTGCGAAGAGCTAACACATTTGAAAAGACCCTGATTCTCGGAAAGATTGAGGACAGGAGGAGTAGGGGACGACAGAGGATGAGATGGTTGGATGGCAACACTGACTCAATGGACAAGGGTTTGGGTAGACTCCAGAAGTTGCTGATGAATAGGGAGGCCTGGTGTGCTGTGGTTCATGGGGTCACTGAGTCGGACCGACTGAACAACTGAACTAAACTGACATTGCCTTAGCAAGTTCTTTATGAGTAGACTGCCATTACCTGAACATCTCATCTCTTGATATTCTGCTCCTTCAAGTCTGTTTGTTATTTCTTAAACATAGAAGACATGCTCTGAGTTTAGAATTTTATATTGGCTCTTTTCTTTTATAGGACATTTCTGTCTCAGGTATTTGCATTGCCAATTCCTTTGCCTGTATCAAGTCTGCTCAAAACTAAATTACTACTGAGGCTGCTTTGACCACACAGTTTAAAAGTACAACTTTCTCCTCTACCTTGGACCACCTTGCACTCCCAGTTTCCCTTTCCCGTCTCTTTTTTTGTTGTTGTTAAGATAACTTGGATCAACAGCTAACATACACTATAATTTCCTTATTTTGTACCCAGTTTATGTCTTCTTTCACTAATAAATATAATTAAAGGAGAAGAATATATACCTATTTGCTGATGGTTCTAAGAACAACAACAACAACAAAAACCCAGAACAATCGGAACTTTGTAGGTTTTTAATAAATGTGAAGTGAAGCGAAAGTTACTCAGTCCTGTCCAACTCTTTGCAGCCCCATGGACTATGAAGGAAGCAAGGTGAAGTCGCTCAATCATGTCGGACTCTATTGCAGCCCCATGGACTGCAGCCTATCAGGCTCTTCAGTCCATGGAATTTTCCAGGCAAGAGTACTGGAGTGGGTTGCCATTTATTTCTCCAGGGGATCTTCCCAACCCAAGGATTGAACCCGGATCTCCTGCATTGCAGGCAAATGCTTTACCATCTGAGCCACCAGGGAAGCCCCATGGACTATACAAAACCCTAAACCCTAACCCTAACCCTAATTCTCCAGACCAGAATACTGGAGTGGCTAGCCTTTCCCTTCTCCAGGGGATCTTCCAAACCCAGGGATCGAACCCGTCTCCTGCACTGCACACAGATTCTTTACCAGCTGAGCCACCTGGGAAGCCCTTTTAATGAATAGTTATTGAAAATAAATGAATGATGAATGAGTCCATTTGAAGGTATAAAGATTTACTCTCAACTGTTCCTGGAAATATCTTCTATGTCTTTCTACATTTTGATCAATCACTTTTTAACCAAGGGCAATGTAATGTACTACAGCAGTTAATTGTTAATTACTGCTATAGACTATCATTTACTTCAGCATTATAAGAAGTCTGAGAACATGGCCCAATGGACTTTTGCATCCTATAACAATTTCTTCCGGACAATGGAATCTACACATGATCTACTGCTCATGGAGTAATATATGGTTAAGCAGTGGGAATAATGAGCAAAGTATAAAGAGTGATTTTTTCTCCATTATGTAGCAAAAGCTGTTTTAGTAACCTTAAACCTGTTTAAGGAATGTTTAAGTTAACCTTACTTAACCTTTGGTAAGCTTTTACAGAAACCTATATGTAGGTCAGGAAGCAATAGTTAGAACTGGACATGCCAAATAGGATAAGGAGTATGTCAGGGCTGTATATTGTCATCCTGCTTATTTAACTTATATGCAGAGTACTTCATAAGAAATGCTGGACTGTAAGAAGCACAAGGTGGAATCAAGATTGCCGTGAGAAATATCAATAACCTCAGATATGCAGATGACACTACCATTATGGCAGAAAGTGAAAAGGAACTAAAAAGTCTCTTGATGAGAGTGAAAATGGAGAGTGAAAAAATTGGCTGAAAGCTCAACATTCAGAAAACTAAGATCATGGCATCTGGTCCCAATACTTCATGGGAAAAAGATGGGGAAACAGTGGAAATAGTATCAGACTTTATTTTTTGGGGGGCCACCTCATGCAAAGGGTTGACCCATTGGAAAAGATTCTGATGCTGGGAGGGATTGGGGGCAGGAGGAAAAGGGGATGACAGAGGACGAGAAGGCTGGATGGCATCACTGACTTGATGGACGTGAGTTTGAGTGAACTCTGGGAGACAGTAATGGACAGGGAGGCCTGGAGCGCTGTGTTTAAACCATTAGAATATTTACACTGCTATTTTTTCTTTTTAAAATACTTTAACATATAAATGGTAAAGTGAAGTTAAAAGATGAGAAAAAATAAGAACTTGAAAGATGAGAAATAGGTTTTATTTTTTAAGTGTGTTGGCATTTTTCACATGGCAGCATTATTACCCAACTGTGAGGTTGTTTGTCATCACATTTGAAAAGGTTACTGCATGACCACTCAAATGAAGTGTGAAGCACTTAAACCTCTGCTTGCATTTAGAACTAGAAAGCTGTTCATTATTATCATATTTCATATTCTCCCTCTCCACTTGTCTTCAAACACAATAATCTTGATGGATCCAACATCAATTTTATTCTATGAATATTTCTGGAAAGCAAATGTAGCAATATCAGGCAACTGCTGCTTAAGGGTGACTTCAGTTCATACGTCTTCCTAATACTTTTTCTTGTTTTGTGACATAGATATTGTATTTATACCAGATTTCAATGTAAAATATTGCTGTAAGGGTACTGAATGCAAAATCTCAACATAACTGTTTCATTTTGAGTTTCTGTGCAATGTGTGAGGCAACTCATGAGTCATAGTTTCCTATTTCTTGTTAGCTACAGGAATCACTCAATATAAGGGTCTGCAGATGCTGATGTTTACTTTACACACTGGTATGATTTCTGTTTTGTTTCATTTTCCTTCAGATTTTGATTGACTGTAAATATTTCTGATTCATCACCCTCACATAAAAACCCACCATTATTTTTAGTTAATTTAACTGTGCCAGTCTTTGACAACAGCCCTCCTTCAGTGCTATTTGTAATCCTCAGCCGCTCACTGCATGCTTTTCTTTTTACCTGGTATTTGGGATGGTACGAAGCTATATTTAATTGATAGTTCTCTTTCTTTCATTTGTTTTGGTAATAGTCCCAAAGTTTCCTATCACATAAGAATATACATTTTTAAAAAATAATTGCCAATATTTTTAATTATCAATACTGAAACTCTTTAGTGAAACTTTTAAAATTATTAAATAATAATTAAGAAAGCTTTTCTATCTTAATTATTTTTACATAAATAAATTTCCTCTGAAAACATATACAAAATTAATGACAAAAAGGATAACCATATAATTAACTGTAATTGTAAGCCTAAACTTAATCCTTACATTTCAATGACAGTAAAGTGGGAAATAACATTGCAATCTTAACTGTCGGGAAACTTATCCTTTTTTAAATCAAATATGATGTTTTCTTCAATTTTAGCAATTCAGTCCTAAGCGTCTGAGCCACCAGGGAAGTCTGTTAAATTATTAAGAATGTAAAAATTCTAATGTTGAAAGAGGGTTTCTAAAGATATTACTATAGGAATCATTAATTTAGCGGGAAACCTCAGCGTTTCAGTGTTAAAAGATTTTTTTTTTCAGCATCATAAATCTAGTTAAGGGCCTGGGATGGAATATGAAACGGTTCATCAAGATTTATTTTCTGGGTGTTTCTTAAATCATTACCTTAGTTTCTCCTAAAATATTTCAAAATACTCTGTCTTGTTATTAAAATCAACATCAATGGTTTCAGTCAACAAGTAGATTTATTTATTCTTTTTTAAGGAAAACTTATTATAGTATAAAATATTTTCAATAATGTATGGAATTCTTAAATAAAGTGTCTAGTGGTTTTTTTTTTTTTTTTTCACAAAGTGGACAAACACTAAAACAACAACCTAACCAGGATCTCAGAAGTCCCCTCATGCTTCCTCCAGTCACAATCCTTTCTTAACACCCTCACCAAAGTAATGCTTATCTGACTTTTAACATTAAAATTATAAATTTCCTGTTCTTACACTTCACATAAATAAAATCATGTGGTTGTGTACTTATTTATGGTGGCCCCTTTCTGCTTGCAAGTTCTATTCATATGTTCTAATTGCTATATAGTAGTTCATTATATAAATATGTCAAAATCTGCTTGCTCATTCTGTTTGCTATGCTCTTCAGATAAATTATATTTTGGAGATACTATAAATAGTACTACAATAAACAATTTGTACAGGAATATATATAAATATATAGATATCGATAAATAGGCATTTCTGTTGAGTATCTTTATGGACTGAATTATTTACCCCCTGCTTCAAAATACATCTGTTGAAGTCTTCCTAACTTCTAGTACCTCAGAATGTAGCTATTTAAAGATAGGGTCTTTAGAGAGGTGATTAGTTTAGATTCAGGTTTTATGGGTGAGTCCTAATCAAATATAACTGGTGTCTTCATAAGAAGAGGCAGTTTGGACACAGACATAGGCAGAAGGAAAACAAAGTAAAGACATGGAGAAGATTACCATCTCAAAGCCAGTCTTGGAATTCCAGACAGATTCTCCCTAATGGATCTCAGAATAAAGCAGGTCTACCAAAGTGTCGATCGTGAACTTCTAGCCTCTAGACACAAGAGAAAAAATTAAAAAAAAAAAAAAATCTTTTGTCATTTAAGCCCAGACTGTGACACTTTGTTCAGGGAGCTCTAAAAAAGGAATTGCTCAGCAAGGTGTGTGTATATGTTCAACTTAAGTAACAAAATTTTCTAAAGTACAGATTTATACTTCTAGCCATGTATAAGCATTCCAGATGCCCCACAAACTTCTCTGACTCCTTGTATATTTTTTCATTAGTTTTCTGGTTGATATGAAGTGGTACCTCATGATCTGTTTTACATTTCCATGATTACTAATGTTGAGCACACTGTCACAGGTTTATCAGCCATTTTGAAGTTGTCTTTGATAGGAAATTTCTCTCCATCACTGTGTACATATCTATATACTTTAAATTTAAGAATTGACTCTAGCTTCTTTGCATGTTTGAGGTATAATATTTTTCTATCCATCCTGTTGTCACCTGTACAGCTTATTCTTTGTTAAAATCTTCCATGTGAGAAAATCAAGAAAGTCCTGGTTAATAATTTTTTGGTTGTTTTATCTTTAACATCATCTTCACTGTTATATTTTCTCCTTAAACCACAGAGTTATTATTAATACTTTTTGTATTTTTCACTGGTTCTAAGGGATTCCCAGGAGGCGCTCTGGTAAAGAATCTGCCTGCCAATTCAGGAGATGTGATTTGGATCCCTAGATCAGAAGATCCCCTAGAGTAGGAAATGGCAACTTGAGGATTCTTGCCTGAAAAATTCTGTGGACAAAGGAGCTTGGCAAACTACGATCCATGGGGTCCCAAAGAGTTGGACATAACTGACTACAAGGAAAGAAAAACCTCACAGAGTCAGATTTTCATTATTTATGCTGTGTGTCTGCATGCTCAGTCATTGTCATTAAGCTATTCATAATTCCTTGCATAAAAGGTGTTTCTCCCTAGTGTAGCAGTCACTCAGCCTTTCCTTGAATGATGATTGCTGATCTTCACTTTGAAGTTACAGAAGATTTGCATAATATTTTTAAAATCCTGCTGTAATAGACTTTTGATGAATCTAATAATTATTATGACTTGTGTAAACCAAATAGATTTAAGATTATAAATGGCTATAGAGTGAAACAAATGTTTTTATTCAAGAGCTATTGATTTAAATCTTTGCAAATAAACAAATAATCATTTGAAGTTTTGATATGAATATAATGAGTTAAAATAAAGTGAAAAAGCAAAGATTTATCACTCATCAACTATTCAGTAATTTATAATTACGAATAGTTCTAATTTACTGAGGCAATTCTTTTTTTTTTTTTCATGCCATGGCAAATATTTACGAAGGGCAGTCTTGCTGTTAAGGGCATTTATTCAAAATTAAACAACACATTCTAGACATTCTTGGTGGATAAAGCAAGAGAGTTCTAATTTCAAAGTAGTACATACATTTTTATTTTATTTATGTACTCACAACATATCATTTATCATTATTATTCTAGTATTCAAAAATATGCCAGATGATATCAAGGGACTGCTTGCCTTTTCTGAACATTGAAATGCATCCTAAAAAACTATCTAAATAGTTTATAAAATTTTACTTCCTTTTTAGATTCTGTTGTTTCCTCTAAGGAGTATTTTGTTTAGCTTTATGATATGAACTTGCTGAATTTTATAAAATACCTAGATTATGTTTTTAACATTATTCTAACTCATAAATGTTTAGAAAGCCAGGGAATATGTATACTTCTTTTTATTGCTATTTCAAAAACAGAAACAAATTTGCTTATGGATGCTTTAAACACAAACAAATAACATTCCATTTATTAATATATGTAGCTTCAACTTTATTGCCATCCTTACATGTCCTTTTAATTACTTCATTGTGTTGGTGACCATGAAACAAAGTAATTGTGATGAGAAAATTTAATGAAAATAAAAAGTATGTAATGAGAGTTTCAAATGTCCTCTGAATATTTCTATCAATATCTAATAATTTATTTACATGTACAGGAAAAGGAGTTTTATCTGAGACCCGTTCAACCACACAGTCTACCCCCTAATTCCTAATTCTTTCTAATGAATGAGGAAAACTTATGTCCAAATCCAGGATGCTGGATAGAAATGCCAAGCAGGTTGAACAGTGGTGAAGAATTCACCTGCCTGTGCAGGAAACTCAAGAGACGCAGCTTAATTTCCTGAGTCTCAAAGGTCCCCTGGAGGTAGGCATGGCAACCCACTCCAGTACCCTTGCCAGGAAAATCCCATGGACAGAAGAAGATGGCAGGCCTCAGTCCATGGGCTCACAAAAAGTTGAACATGGCTGAGCAACGGAGCGCACACACATAGCACAAAGAGTCAAAATGGTATATGGTGGTTTATCTTATGCTTCATCATTCTCTGCTAAAACAGCTTGTTCAGTTCAGTTTAGTAGCTCAGCCATGTCCGACTCTTTGCGACACCATGGACTGCTGCATCCAGCCCTCCCTATCCATCAACAACTCCCAGAGTTTACTCAAACTCATGTCCATTGAGTCGGTGATGCCATCTAGCCATCTCATCCTCTGTCGTCCCCTTCACATTCCACCTTCAATCGTTCTCATCATCAGGGTCTTTTCAAATGTGTCAGCTCTTTGCATCAGGGGGCCAAAGTATTGGAGTTTCAGCTTCAACATTAGCCCTTCCAATGAACATTTAGGACTGATTTCCTTTAGGATTGACTGGTTTGATGTCCTAGGTGTCCAAGGGACTCTCAAGAGTCTTCTCCAATACCACAGGCCAAAAACATCAATTCTTAGGTGCACAATTATTTCTTTCTTTCTAGTCCAACTCTGATGGATATACATGACTAAAACCATAGTTTGACCAGACGGACCATTGTTGTCAAAATAATGTCTCTGCTTTTTAATATGCTGTCTAGGTTGGTCATAGCTTTTCTTCCAAGGAGCAAGTGTCTTTTAATTTCATGGCTGCAGTCACCATCTGTAGTGATTTTGGAGCTCAATAAAATAAAGTCTGACACTGGTCCCACTGTTTCCCCATCTATTTCCCACGAAGTGATGGGACCAGATGCCATTATGTTAGTTTTCTGAGTGTTGAGCATTAAGTCAACTTTTTCACTCTCCTCTTTCACTTTCATCAAGAGGCTCTTTAGTTCTTTGCTTTCTGCCATAAGGGTGGTGTCATCTGCATATCTGAGGTTATTGATATTTCTCCCAGTAATCTTGATTCCAGCTTGTGCTTCATCCAGTCCAACATTTCTCATAATATACTCGGCATACAAGTTAGATAAGCAGGGTGACAATAACACCCTTGACGTACTGCTTTTCCTATTCAGAAACAGTCTGTTTTTCCATGACCAGTTCTAACTGTTGCTTCTTAACCTTCATACAGATTTCTCAGGAGGCAGGTCAGGTGATCTGGTACTCCCATCTCTTTAAGAACTGCCCACGCTTTGTTGTGATCCATATAGTCAAAGTCTTCAACATAGTCAATAAAGCAGAAGTAGATATTTTTCTGGAACTCTCTTGCTTTTTCAATGATCCAATGAATGTTGGCAGTTTGATCTCTGGTTCTTTTGACTTTTCTAAATCCAGCTTGAACATCTGGAAGTTTATGGTTCACATACTGTTGAAGCCTGACTTGGAGAATTTTGAGCATTACTTTGCTAGCGTGTGAGATATGTACAATTGTATGGTAGCTTGAGCATTTTTTTGGAATTGAAATGAAAATTGACCTTTTCCAGTCTTGTGGCCACTGCTGAGTTTTCCAAATTTTGCTTTCACAGAATCATCTGTTAGGATTTGAAATAGCTCAATTGGAATTCCATGACCTCCAGTAACTTTGTTTGTAGTAATGCTTCTTAAGGTCTACTTGACTTCTCATTCAAGGATGTCTTGCTCTAGGTGAGTGATCACACCATCATGATAATCTGGGTTATGAGATCTTTTTGGTATAGTTCTTCTTGTATTCTTGCCACCTCTTCTTAATAATGCCTTCTATTAAATCCATATCACTTCTGTCCTTTATTGTACCCATCTTTGCATGAAATGTTCTCTGGTATCTCTAATTTTCTTGAAGAGATCTCTAGTCTTTCCCATCCTATTGTTTTCCTCTATTTCTTTGCAGTTATCACTGAGGAAGGCTTTCTTATCTCTCCTTTCTATTCTTTGTAACTTTGCATTCAAATAGATATATCTTTCCTTTTCTCCTTTTCCTTTCACTTCTCTTCTTTTCATACCTCTTCATAAGGCCTCCTCTGACAACCATTTTGCCTTTTTGCATTTCTTTTTTTGGGGAGATAGTCTTGATTACTGCCTCCTGTATAATGTCATGAACCTCAATCCATAGTTCTTCAGGCACTCTGTTTATCAGATCTAATCCCTTGAATTTACTTGTCACTTCCACTGTATAATCATAAGGCATTTGATTTAGATCATACCTGGATGGTCTAGTGGTTTTCCCTACTTTCTTCAATTTACAACTGAGTTTGGCAATAAGGAGTTCATGATCTGAGCCACAGTCAGCTCCCAATCTTGTTTTTGCTGACTGTATAGAGCTTTTCCGTCTTTGGCTGCCAAGAATATTATCAATCTGATTTCAGTATTGACCATCCAGTTATGTCCATGTGTAGAGTCTTCTTTCGTGTTGTTGGAAGAGGGTGTTTTCAGGTATTACAGCAGGTAACTTGTAATATAGTGTTCTGTAAAGTCCCAATCAGAACATTTGAAGTAAATTGACTTTTTTTGCAATTAAACATAATTCTGTGAGGTTAACTCTTGTTTTGCTACCAAGCTTTTAATAGGAATTGGTTATTATCCATGAAATACTAAGTAACCAGGATCATTTATTTGCTTTATGTTAACTAATCATTTATAACCTACAAAGTCATATATTTCTGCAAAAATACCATTTTCCAGTTTCAGAGAGGAAGTGGTATGTTTTATATCAGACTTAAGTAATTATGAAAACTCCAGTAAATTGCATGAAAAAGTTTCTCACATTTCCACAGTAACTATTTTTATCTCATTGTCATTCCTCCTTCAATTGATTCTTATATCCTCATAAGATTTTGCTATGATGAGTTAGCAAAGGGGGAAAAAAAAACTGATAGATTTGTTTCCTATTGCTTAGTGGCATAAAACAACACAGATTTATTATCTTACAGTTCTAGAGATCAAAGCTTCTAAATGCCTTTCCTTGAACTAGAAATCAAGGTGTTATCACTGAATGCATCAAGGTTGCATTCTTTCTGGAGGATCTAGGCAAAAATATGTTTCTTTAACTTTTTCAGGTGCTTGAGATCTCCTGCATTCTTTGGTTTATGGTCCCTTGCTCCATCTTCAAAGCCATAAGAAATCTCTTTCTGACTCCAGGCCTCTTGCCTCACCTCTTTCTCTTAAAAGGACCCTTGTGATTACATCAAAACTACCTGAACAAACCAAGATTTACTCTCCTTACCTCAAGGTCATGATTAGCAAACGTAATTTTACCTACGCCTTAATTCTCTTTTGTCATGTAACATAACATAGTCTAAGAATCTAGATATTAGCATATGGACATATTTAACCATACTATATTACTGAGTATTTGAGCTGTTTATTTTTATCTAGTAAAAATAGTACTGCAAGTGAACATTTGTATGTACATTTTTTTTCCATTCTATTTATTAGGTTAGATTTGTAGTGATGGAATTACTAGTTCAAATAACTTAATATTTTAAAATATTATTATGTTTTGATAATAATATTTTAGTTATATATTTTTTAGAATATTTAGAAACTATAAAAGAAACACCAATAAAATAAAAATTATCTCATCTAGTGAATTATGTCAAGCTGAATATATTGGGTCTGTTGAAACACAGAAAAGGGAACAGGATCTCAGGCCCATCCCAATCTTCTGGTGTCTCTTGATGAAAGTGAAAGAGGAGAGTGAAAAAAATGGCTTAAAGCTCAACATTCAGAAAACTAAGATCATGGCATCTGGTTCCCTTAAGATAATGGCATCTGGTTCCATCACTTGATGGCAAATAGATGGGGAAACAGCAGAACCAGTGACAGACTTTATTTCATATGTATCTCATCAGTTCATGGTCAATATCCTGTGTTTTTCACGTCATGAGATCCCTTTGTGCTCACCATAGAGTGACTGGTCTCATGGCTGCTAGATTGCAGGTATTCTTCTCCTTCCTGAGTGCCCTTGGGGAACACTGGCTCATACTGAAGGGCTTCAATTGCTGATGACTTGACATACTTGCTTACTGATATGGGAGGAAATATTCCATTTCTTGGGCTAATAATTTTGATATGATGATAAATGTGAAAATTAGAGAATTGTTTTTTTTTTTTTACTTTATTTTACTTTAAAATACTGTATAGGTTTGGCCATAAATTGACATGAATCCGCCACGGGTGTACATGAGTTCCCAATCCTGAACCCCCCTCCCACCTCCCACCCCATATCATCTCTCTGGATCATCCCCATGCACCAGCCCCAAGCATCCTTCATTCCCAAGCATTAAACATAGACTGGCAATTTGTTTCTTACATGATAGTATACATGTTTCAGTGCCATTCTCCCAAATCATCCCACCCTCTCCCTCTCCCTCAGAGTCCAAAAGTCCGTTTTATACATCTGTGTTTCTTTTGCTGTCTCACATACAGGGTTATCATTACCATCTTTCTAAATTCCATATATATGTGTTAGTACACTGTATTGGTGTTTTTCTTTCTGGCTTACTTCACTCTGTATAATCAGCTCCAGTTTCATCCATCTTATTAGAACTGATTCAAACGTATTCTTTTTAATGGCTGAGTAATACTCCATTGTGTACACGTTGTTTAAAGGAAGAGATATGTGAATGAATCTTGAGAAAATAACATTTATAAGGAACCTAGGAAAATGGTTCTGATGAACTTATTTGCAGGGCAAAAATAGAGACACAAACATAGAAAATGGACTTATGGACTCAGTGGTGGAAGGAAAGTGTGGGACAAATTGAGAGAATAGCATTGAATTATATATATTACCATGTGTAAAATAGATAGCTTGTGGGAAGTTGCTGTATAACACAGGGAGCTCAGCCTGGTGATCTGTGATGACCTAGAGGAGTGAAATAGGGAAGGTGAAAATGAGGCTCAAGGAGGGTGGGGATATATGTCTACATAAAGCTGATTCACATTATTGCTTGGCAGAAACATAACATTGGAAAACAACTATCTGCTAATCAAAAAAAAAAAACTAATGATAGTGAGAATGCTTATGACTGAAGCAAATTTATAAATTATTGTATTTTATGCAGAAGATACCATCATTAATTACATAGTCAAGCAACCATATTTTCTTGAGACATGTCAGTACTACTTTCTCAATGAGCTCATCTATAAACTGGTCATGGTGGCAAAGTTGGAGCTTACTTATGAGCTTAACAACATAGACTATATCCTATCCAGTCTGATTGGTATAAGGCATGACTAATGCCCAACCTATATACAGTGGAGGTTAATATTGAACTCTGAAATAACTCTATCCTACTGTCAGGCAACTAGTCTGGTAACATATCCAGTCGATCTATTGGATCCTTTAAAACATTGAAAAGGCAGCAGAATCTCAGGCCCATACAGACCTAATGATCCAGCATCTTCATTCTAATAAACTCCCTATTTCATAAGTACCTTCAGTTGGAGAAGCAATGATCCAGGGGATGGGTAATTTTTACTTCTAAAAAAATACTTACGAGGAAAAAAAAAAAAAATAGAATTATGTAGAAGCTCTACAGCCCCAATCTGAAGAATTTATATAATGATGATATGATAAAGATGATGATGACAATGATGATAATAATGATGATAGTAATAATGAGATGTCTTCAAAATTTATTGCAAATGCAAATCATCTGTGGAGTCTTTAGACATCAGAAGGTTGGGAAAGGAACTGAAGTGAAGCTGGTGTCTTACTGAAAGATACGTTCACTCAATATAATTCTGTTTATATCTTTTATCAATGTAATTTAGACTTATGGGCCTTGCACATGTTTTGTAAGTATATAAGTGTTTCTTTTCTTGGGAGCACTTATAAACAACATTAGTTTTTCACTTCAGTTTCTGCATGTTCACTATTAGCTTGTTGTTTCTTAGTCACTAAGATGTGTCTGACTCTTTATGACCCTATGGACTGTAGCCTGCCAGACTCCTCTGTCGGTGGGGTTTCCTAGGCAAGAATTTGGAGTGGGTTGCTATTTCCTTTTCGAGGGATCTTCCTAACCTAGGGATTGAACCCAATTTTCTTCATTGGGAGGTGGATTCTTTACCACTGAGCCACCAGAGAGGATCTAATTATCAATATATAAAAATGTTGATTTTGCTGCATTCCTTTTATAATCTGCAATTTAGCTGAACTCACTCATTGCTTCTAGGAATTTTTAAAAAATCTTTAGTTAAATTTTCTATGTAGACAATCATATTATTTGAAAATAGAGAGGTTTTTTTTTTCATTTCCTATCAATATGGATTTTATTTACTTATTTAACCTTATTTCTGTGGCTAGAATCTCCAGTATTATGTGAAAAAATGTTGATGAGTGCAGATATCTATGCCTTGTTCTTTATCTTGAGGGTATCATTCAGTCATTCACCATAAAGAATATCAGCTGTCAGTTTCCTATAGCTATTCTTTACTAAGTTGAGGAAGTTCCCTTTAATTCTTATTTTTTGAATATTTTTATCATGAATATGTGTTGGATTTTGTCAAATATTCTTTCACAGTGTGTCAGCTGATTTGACTGATGATATAGTGGATTACATTGATTTGTTTTCAATTGTTGATCCAGCTTGATAAACCTATAATAAATTCTACTTTGTCATGTTTTATAATTATTTTTATATATTTTGGATTTGGTTTGCTCATAAATTTTTGAGGGCTATTGTATCAAAATTCATGAAAGATATTTGCCTAACATATATTTTCCTCTCTTTTTTGTTTTTCTATATTATTTCTATTTTTTTTATTGTCTTTTACTGGTTTTATGTCAGAGAAATATAAGCATCACAAAATTACTTTTAAAGAGTTTTTCATCTTTTCTGTTCTGGATGAGTTTGTGTAAAAATGCATGTTAATCCTTTTGCGTTTCAGGTTGGAAAGTTTCTTTTGACCAGTCTTCAAGCTTATTAATTATTTCTTTGACCTTTTAGGTTTGCTGAATAAAGGCAGTCTCCATTGATATAACAATATTTTTTATTTCCAGCATTTTCTTTTCACATTTAATTAGCGTGTCCATTTCTCTGCTTACATTTTTCATTCATTCATATCTGCTATCTACTTTTTACATTAGAGCTCTTTAACACATTTTTCTTGATTATTCTAAATTTTGTATTTGCTTATTCCAAAATTCATGTCGTTATCTGAGTCTGGCTCTGATGATTATATTGTCTCTTCAGACTATATTTTTGTTGCCTTTTGGCATGACTTTTTTGTTGTTAAATGTTGTATGTGTTACATCAAGTAATAGATACTGAAGTAAATAGGATTGTAATGCAAGGATTTATTTTAATATGGCTAGGCATTAGTCTGTGTTTAGTGTTATCTATGGACATGAGTTTGAGTAAACCCCAGGAGTTGGTGATGGATGGGGAGGCCTGGTGTGCTGCAGTCCATGGTGTGGCAAAGAGTTAAACATGACTGAGTGACAGAACTGAACTGATAGATGTAGGTGCCTATAGTGTCCTAATTCTTTTCTCCCTTCTTGACTTTGGGCTTTCCTGAGAACTAGTCCTTAAAGACAGTCTGTGTCTTGAAACTATTATAAAGTGAGACTCTTGTTGGTATGGAATAAGTTGTAAGTGAGGAGGAGTGTTTTATAATCCTCCAATTAAAATCTCCATTTCTTAGTGGGCCTTTGACCCTCACAATTGTTTCTCAAGAACTGTAGCTGTTTTCCTCCAGTCCCTTACTCTCTTGCCTTGCCTGGTGGCTGCATTTTCCCATTGCATTTTTCCCCCTTACGCTATATACAAAGGTTAGAAGGTCCAAGTTGCTCAGTGGTAAAGAATTTGCATGCCACTCCATGAGACGCAAGAGATGCAGGTTCAATCCTGGGTTGAGAAGATCCCCTGAAGAAAGGAATGGCAACCCACTCCAGTATTGTTGCCTGAACAATCTCATGGACAGAGGAACCTGGCAAGCTAAGCACATGGGGTCACTGAGAGCTGGACACAACTTAAAGACTGAGAACACACAGAATAAGGATCTGGCATAGCCTTCATCCCTGGAGAGTAAGCCTTTGTTATGGAGCATGCTGTAGGCATATTTCACATGATTACTCTTCCCTTCCCCTGCCAGAGACAAGAAGGAATACTTATTAGATCTTCTCTGTGAAATATTGGTGGAGTTCTAGAAGGAAAGCTCACAGGAGTGTGGGGACCCTGCTCAGAGTGCAGCTCTCAGAAATTTCTTACTCTGTGACCAGTTTACACTCAGTCTCTGGCAGATAATCAAAACCAGCATTTTAAGTCTTCTACAGTTTATGTCACCAGAAGTTTCCATCCCAATAAATATATCCTGATTGTGTCTCTTTGGATGTGCCTGTCTCTCTAGATTTCTAGTCAGCATTTTTCTTTAAAATCTCTAAAACATCCAAGAGTGGTGACTTCCAAGCACTCTTCAGGCTGAAGTCAAAACCAGAAATCTTTATTTTGTTTTTTTTTCCTTTAAAATTTAAGTATAAAAATATTAGCAATAATAATTTATTTAAAATTTTTTTATATAATTATCTTTGAATAGATGTAGAATGCATAGTTTCATGAAAATGAAAATCTTGGTAAACATGTTCTAGGAAACACAAGATGAATAAATGATCCTGAGAATTGCAAATAATTCACTCAGTTGCACAGAACTATTCCAAGTTGTTTTGGGAACTTTCTTAAAACTAAGTAGCTATAAAATCCATGCAACCTACCTCGCCGTTTAATCAAGTAGTGTAAAATGCTATCTGCTTCATGCATGTACTAAGTTATAACATCCTCGAAGGTGATATCTGTCAATACATTTTGTGTATCCTTTGCTGCTGCTGCTAAGTCACTTCAGTCGTGTCCAACTCTGTGTGACCCCAGAGACGGCAGCTCCCCCATCCATTCTCCAGGCAAGAATACTGGAGTGGGTTGCCATTTCCTTCTCCAGTGCATGAAAGTGAAAAGAGAAAGTGAAGTCACTCAGTCGTGTCCGACTCTTAGTGACCCCATGGACTGCAGCCTACCAGGCTCCTCCACCCATGGGATTTGCCAGGCCAGAGTACTGGAGTGGGTTGCCATTGCCTTCTCCATCAAAATAGCACTATTCTTATTTAATAGATTAAAAACAACCTAAATGTCCATCAACATAAAGAATAGATAAACAAATTTATGCAACAGAATACTGTAAAGTAATGAGAATAAACAAACTATTGCTACATGCAGTAACATATATGAATAACATAGATAAAATGTAACTGATAACTGTTTTTGCTTCACAACATGAGTCAAATTACAAAACACAGCACTGACTGTTGAAGTCAGTCAGTTCAGTCACTCAGTCCTGTCTAACTCTTTGTGACTCCGTGGACTGCAGCACGCCAGGCTTCCCTCTCCATCACCAACTCCCAGAGCTTACTCAAACTCTTTTCCATCAAGTCAGTGATGCCATCCAACCATCTCATCCTCTGTTGTCCCCTTCTCCTCCCACCTTCAGTCTTTCCCAGCTGCTGCTGCTGCTGCTAAGTCCCTTCAGTCGTGTCTGACACTGTGCAACCCCATAGACGGCAGCCCACCAGGCTCCGCCATCCCTGGGATTCTCCAGGCAAGAACACTGGAGTGCATTGCCATTTCCTTCTCCAACACATGAAAGTGAAAAGAGAAAGTGAAGTCACTCAGTTGTGTCCGACTCTCAGTGACCCCATGGACTGCAGCCTACCAGGCTCCTCCACCCATGGGATTTTCCAGGCAAGAGTACTGGAGTGGGGTGCCATTGCCTTCTCTGATCTTTCCCAGCAACAGGGTCTTTTCCAATGAGTTAGTTCTTTACATCAGGTGGCCAGAGTATCAGAGTTTCAGTTTCAATATCAGTCCTTCAGGTGAATATTCAGGACTGATTTTCTTTAGGATGGACTGATTTGATCTCCTTGCAGTCCAAGGGACTTTCAAGAGTCTTCGCCAACACCACAGTTCAAAAGCATCAGTTCTTCAGTGCTCAGCTTTCTTTATAGCCCACCTCTCACATCCATACATGACTACTGGAAAAACCATAGCTTTGACTAGATGGACCTTTGTTGGCAAAGTAATGTCTGCTTTTTAATATGCTGAGTTGGTGATAGCTTTTCTTCCAAGGAGCAAGCAAGTGTCTTTTAATTTCATGGCTGCAATCACCATCTGCAGTGTTTTGGAGCCCGAGAAAATAAAGTCTCTCACTGTTTTCATTGTTTCCTCACCTATTTGCCATGAAGTGATGGGACCAGATGCCATGATCTTAGTTTTCTGAGTATTGAAATGTGCTTCCTACTTTTTTTCTTTTTTAGAACACCCAAAATATTACTGAACACATCATATGTTTCATAAAATGCTGTGAAAATAGTTTAGGGGATAATAAACACAAGTATGTTTTTGTTGAGTTTTGGGGAAAGCAATCTTACCGTCTTTATGTTGCCTTTTAACACTTAAATATGTAGTTGATTCTAATGCAATTATTTGGAAGCTGTTCATTAAAACATCACACAGTTTTAGTTACAACTGAGTGTCAAAGGGGTAATACAATTCATTTCTTTATAACAGTATGCTTGCTGTATATTAATATCGTCAGTCATCATTGAATAATGATTCATTGTATGTTTTCTGTATAGGAAAGAGGTGATCATTAATTTCACTTGATAACAAATATCTTTGAAAGTAATAATTTTATATGCTGAATTAATGATTGTAATTTATTTGTAGTTGTATGCAGAGCTAATTGGTTTATACGGCACAAAGCTATAGAATAGAAACAGAAGATTCTGCTGCTTTGTTAAGTATAATAAAAGACAATATCTATTATCAGGTATTTAAGATACTTTCAGCTTTGTTAGTTTCTCTTTTGAAAGGTAAATAGTACATTTAGTTTTTTCTTCAAAAAAAGAAGAAATTATTTATTCTGATTACTAGAAATAATTAATTATGAATATTTAAAATTGTTCTTTGAGTTTGGAAAGTAAAAGTATTATCAGTTGTACATTACAGTATATACAGGTCTGTGTCCATGCAAATGGACATTTTCATAAATGAATTATATAACACAATACTTAATTTCATTAATATAACAGTTTTAAAGAAATGAAAAATGAGCTAAAAAGACCATCTTCTAGTTCAACAAAGATTTGTTGAGCATTTGTTATATACAAGAAAATAAATTTGATGCTATGGAATTTTATAGTAATAAACCAGTCATGGAAAGGAAAATACTCTTGACTAACTACCTAATAAAACAGAAAGTATCCTGTCAAGTATTTTACATAAATGTTTTGTTTTCGGTTTTAGTTTACATGTAAACAAAATGGTTCAAGTAAACACTCTCATACTTGTTACTTTGATAAATATCTGTGACTAAATGATTTTTTTTCTAATTTTAAATTTTATTTATTCATTTTATTTACAGCTGCACTGGGTCATCATCATTGTGTGAGGGTTTTCTCTAGTTGCAGTTAGCAAGGGTACTCTTCGTTGTGGTGTGCGGATTTTTCATTGCAGCGGCTTCTCTCTTTGCAGGGCACAGGCTCTATCTAGAGGTCAGGCTCAGCTGTGGCACATGGGCTTAGTTTCTCCACTCCATGTGGAATCTTTCCCGGCCCGGGACTGAACCAGTGTTGCCTCTGTTGGCAGGTGGATTCTTATCCACTGTACCACCAGGGAAGTCCCAACTAAGTGGATTTTAAGGAAGAAAACACTTTTAGCAAACACTGGCAGCAGAGTTCTAGCTTTGTCTACAGGAGAGAAAGTTTGTTTCCAGAAGAGGTATGGATTCTAGGAACATGTAAGAAATTTGTCACTTTAAACAAACTCTAAGTGACAGGTAAGATTTGCACACCTTGATGTAGAGAAAGCCATTCCAGTAATGAGTGTATGAGTGATTACTTCATGATGATTAGATTTACCTGAAAGGTAAGGTCCTTGAAATATTGAGTAGTATTGATGAAGAGTAGATTTTTGTCAGACTATTGAAACACTTGATTTAGCCTGAGAATTTCTATTCTAGGTTTAGGACAATGAAAACTCTTCAGATTTTGAACTAAGATGAGCAATGTACACAAATATATTTTTCAGGATGTTGAATATAGCAGCATGTAAGAAAGTGACTTAAACTGATGGGATGAGTTGAAAAGCTATTAAAATATCTCAGGTAATAGGTAATAATGGCCTGAACTCTGATAGCAGTATAGGAATGGAGAGGTAGGCCAAGGTAAGATAAATTATCCAACAATATATCTCATATTCCAGTCCCATTTCTGTCTATCCTGCTAAAATATATGCTGACTTTTTCACACATCCTCATGTGAAGGCAAATTTGAAGTTAATAACACCCTAACTTTCCATCAGTGTTTATTCTTTCATTTCATTATGTGGAAATTATATTGTATTTCTCCATTTTCCTACATGTTAGCAGTTGTAAAACATAAATTGAATAAGAACATTTTACAGAGACCTAAGTATATGCCACAAACCAAATAGCACAGTTTACAATGATAATGATAAAATGCAGTCTAATTTTTAATCTCCTAATATTGTGGATAGAGGAGACTGAATTTGTTCTAAATGTTCACAGAATACTTGTCATTTCTAAACTTCATTTTGCATTATGTATTTAATGAGATTTACTTTCTATGTGCTTAATCATGTCCAACTCTTTGTGGCCCATGCATGGACAGTAGTCTGGCATGCGCCTCTGTCCCTGGAATTTCCCAGGCAAGAATACTGGAGTGGGTTGCCATTCCATACTCCAGGGAATCTTCCTAACACACATGCAAGAGATTCTACCCATATTTCTTGCATTTCTTACATCTCCTGAAGTGGCAGGCAGATTCTTTACCACTAGCACCACCTAGGAAACCCAATGAGATTTATCAGTATTGATACTTTGCTTTTTTATTTCCTAGTGTTCTTATTGAAAATATCTATGGTTAGCTTCATAAAATTTCCTTGAAAGATAATACCTTGACTCATGCATGCTAAGGGTTTACCATGAACATATAGCACAGACAAATAAAGCAAATGTCAAACTCAAATTGGCAAATAGGTAGAGCTCATTACCCAGATGTGCTCTGGCAACAAACTGTGAAACTTTTTATAGAGATGGGAATAACAGACCACCTTACTTTTTTCCTGAGAAATGTCTGTGGGTCCAGGAGAAGTAGTTACAATTTTACATGGAACAACTGACTAGTTTCAAACTGGGAAAGGAATATAACAAGGCTGTATATTGTCACCCTGCTTATTTAACTTATACGTAGAATGTCAGGCTGGATGAATCACAAGCTGGACTCAGGATTGCCAGACGAAATATCAACAATCTCAAATGAGCAGATGATACCACTCTACTGCCAGAAAGTGAAGAAGAACTAAAGAGCCTCTTGATGAGAGTGAAAGAGAAGGGTGAAAAAGCTAGCTTAAACCTCAACATTCAAAAGACTAAGATCATGGCATCTGGTCCCATCACTTCACGGCAAATAGAAGGGGAAAAACTGGAAACAGTGACAGATTTTATTTTCCTGGGCTCCAGAATCACTGTGGATGATGACTGCAGCCATTAAATTAAAAGATGCTTGCTCCATGGAAGAAAAGCTATGGCAAACCTAGACGTGTGTTAAAAAGCAAAGACATCTCTTTGCTGACAAAAGTCCACATAGTCAGAGCTATGGTTTTTCTAGTGGTCATGTACAGATATGAAAGTTAGACCACAAAGAAGGCTGACTGCCAGAGAATTAATGTTTTTGAACTGTGATGCTGGAGAAGACTCTTGAGAGTCCCTTGGACAGCAAGGAGATCCAACCAGTCAATCCTAAAAGAAATCAACCCTGAATATTCATTGAAAGGACTGATGCTGAAGCTGAAACTCCAATACTTTGGCTTTCTGATGTGAAGAGGCAGCTCATTGGAAAATATCCTGATGCTGGGAAAGATTAGAAGCACAAGGATAAGAGGGCAGCAGAAGATGAGATGTTTAGATAGCATCCTGGACTCAATGGACATTTGATCAAATTCTGGGAGATAGTGAAGGACAGGGAAGCCTGGCATGCAGCCTAGGGGTCACAAAGTGTAGGACAGGACCTGACTGGTCAACAACAGCAATGACAAATACCCAGATACAAGAGGAATATCATCAAAGTGCATTGCTTATTAAAAATTGTCATGAGAAGATATGTTGAGTTTATCTTGATTAATGCCAATGATATATTTGTCCCATCACAGTTTCTGAATTCTTTAATATTTTCAATACAGCTTTAAAGGTGACAAAAGTGAAAGAATAAAAAAAAAAAAAAACAGAAGGAACTTGAAAATTGATCTCTCTATGAATATTTTTGAAGTGATCCAGTAACATTTACAAATATCCTAAAATGTGGATACCAAGCTTTTTCAAAGTGGTTCATCTACCCTCATGTAACTTTTTTATCCAATACCTTAACTTTTGGCTATGGGTATAGTGGAGAGTTATTGAAAAGGGAAAGATGGAACATAAAGTTTGAATATTTTGCATTTCATGTTTCCAATTGTTTTAAAATATTTTACAACATTTTTTAGAAATATCTCATCTCAAGAGGGGGTTGAAATGGTTCAGGTGCATTCAAGGATAAAACAGTATAATTTTTTTAAAAAATCTGTATATCCTGAATTTCTGAACCATTAGGATATAACTCAATTGAATAATTCCATGAGCAAGAACTGAATTTGGAAGCTTCTGACTGTTTAAATTCTTTATTTTACAGCTTTATTTTGCAGGCTTCTCATTATGTTTACTTAGCCAAAAAATACAGTATGTATGTGTGTGTGTGTGTGTGTATATATATATATATATATATATATATATATATAAATACTCTGTGCATAAATGTTATTGAAGATATCTCTGCTTCAGGCTAAATTGACTCTGAGCATCTTAATAACTATGACAATAAGTTTATGTTGTCATAACTTAAAGTATTAAGCTACTTTAAGTATCTCAAAGTAAAGCACTATGTAGAAATATATATCTTTGGTGAATCATATTTTTTTCAAATATAAAGAGGGCGTATGAAACATATGTCCTGTTAAAGCAAAATTTAAAATATCATGTCTAAATTTTACATTAAATATTCAGTGAAACCATCAACCCAAAGAAGGCCATATTTTTGGAGTATTTATTTGCCTCTATATGACTGAAATCTTTAGAAAGCTTATAATGACTATACTTACTGTGTTTCCTAGAATATGTTTACCAAGCTTTTTTGTTAATTTATTTGAACAGGAATCTCTACTTTATATCTATTCAATGATAATTCAAAGAAACTTACGTTTAATTATTTTAATTTTAGTTCTATTTTTTTCTAACCAATTAAGCCTAAAAATCAACTCCTGAAGTCCTATTAACTTTATTTGTAGGTGGAGATAATAGTCAAATGACTACAAAAAGCAGCTGACAAATAAAATGAAGGAGGTAACTGGGATTGTAGAGAAATTAGAGCATAGACACAAGAAGGATAAATCCCAAATTCATATCTAATTAATTTTTGACATTTAATATAATTCAGGACTAGTGTTACCAGATACACCATTTTTTCCCCAGAATCCAGAAATCCAATCTTTAAAAGTGAAATATCAAGATTGTATTTTATTTATTTATTTATTTTTAGCCCCACAAACCTGTTGGGTCAATTTTGTCTTCTCTTGGACAGGCATCTAATCCCCTAGAATATGCAGTGAGTTACTAAAATTGCTGGGTATAAAATTCATCATTAATTAAGTAATGAAGGCTACTGGATATCCAAAATGACAGATACTCCTATTAAAGTGTGGTACAAGGTCACTTAATTCTTACTAGGAAGCCTCTTTACTGAGATTATTAAAGTATTAAATTAGATTTTTTTTTCTTATCTGAAGGATATTAAAGAACTTGGACTTAAAAAGAAATAAAGTAGAGGAAGAAGGTTGTAAGCATAGGGCACAGTTGTAAAGATTTAGTCCTGCTGGGGTGGTAATGATGATGTGAGACCTTAGGTGGTTTTGAGAAGGAGACAGGGGGCAAGACTTTGACAGGTGGGGAATGACTGCCGGTGCCTTTATTTTGCTTTACTTTTCCTTGTTCCAGTTTCACAACTATCCATCAGCTAAATATTATATAATCATCATGTGTCTTACTACATGTTAAGGACTAAAGCTATCAATATAGAAGTGAACTAGCAAGGATATAGCTTAGTGTTTTTTAAAGATAGTAGGCACTAAAGATGTCATTAAAACCATGGGAGGCATTGAGAAAAGAGATCTACTAACTTCTATCACCTTCTCCTACTATGTCCCGTGGATTATTATTTGCTATATAGTTCACGGTACAATATTTTTCTGGAAATTTGTTGTTACTGCTTTTATGTGTATGTGAACTTTTCTAATTAAAATTTAATAAAGTATAGGCATTTCCATTTGTAATTCTGAATGTAATACTGCTCGAAAACATCCAGCAATCTTTTAAATTTAATTCAATATCTCAGTATGAGAAGTTTTTTACAAATTCTGGAAAACTTAATCTTGTTACTGGGATCATATATGAATCATAAAGCATTTGCTTGGAAGATAAGACTTGTTTTCCAAGTTATTTGGAGGGAGATTAAGATAATTCCCAACCTGGTTCTGTTGTGAGTGAGCTCAATCATGTCCAACTTTGTGACCCCATGGACTGTAGCACACCAGGCTCCTCTGTCCATGGGATTTTCCAGGCAAGAATACTGGTGTGGGATGCCATTTCTTTCTCCAGGGGATCTCTCCAACTCAAGGTTCAAACCCATGTCTCTTGCATCTCCTGAATTGACTGGCAGGTTCTTTACCACTGAACAACCAGACAAGTCCTCAGTAGTCCTCAGCTTTTAAAACATGTTATCAGATTGCTTCTCCTTACTTTCATTTTTAAGTGCTTGAACAAAATAGCCCGCCACCAGAGTATTGGTAGAATATTTGATTCAACTGAGATTCACCTATGTCCCCAGGCAGAAGCTCGTCTAAGAAGGCGGGTAGGCAAATTAGTTCTGTTTGATTCTTTTTTCTAATACCTTATAGACTTTGCCATGGTCTAAAAGGAGCAGCTGCTTCTTCAACATTTCTTTGCTGTTCCGAAATATTTACTTCCACCAAGAACTTGACGGATGCTTAGAACTGCTGCACATTATATTATCTTTTCTCAAGTCTAAATCCTTACAAGCCCAGGATTGATGTCAAGTTGAAGCTTTCTGCTCTTATGAAATGTGAGTGGTTCAGTATGTTTTTCCAAAACACTCTCTGCCAGTGCTCTTCTCTTTACTGCTCTGCCTCATTGGAAAATTTTTAACACAGTTAAAGTTGCTTTAAATGATCACTCCTAAGGATGCCCAAGAAGAATGTGTGTATCCTCAAGTCTCTCATTTTGGAGGTATACATTGTTCTTTAACTAGGGGAACAAGCATACAAACATACTAAAGAGTATCCCTACAGGAAGTAAGAAGTGTGTTGGCAGTTACAGGCCACTAGGTATCTTGGTTACATTCTCTAATGAATTTTACTTTACTTCTCTGTAAAATTAAAACAGTAAAGTATGTTAGGGTGTTGAAGTTGATGCCAGTTTAAAATGTGTGGAAATATTTTAAAAAAAATACTGTGTTTGTATCATGGAATATTGAAATATTGTTGTGACTTTTTATCATCTCATTTACTCTCTGATAATGATGGCTTTGTTATTGAGTAATTGAGGAGCCTAGTTGAATACATATCCCCATAAAACAAGGCAGTAAGAATTCCAAAAGCAATAACAATGATACTGGGGTTAAATGTTATTTGCTTTCCCATCTCACATATTCAGTTCTGTCTTTAAGCATCTTCTGACATAAGCTAGTTTAGTGTGAAAATTTTGGTAGTTTTTCTTCTTAATTTTGATTCATAGGGAATTGAGAAGTATAATTCCAATGGTATTTAGAGGAAGCCCTATAGACACTGAATATCATTTAAGATGATAGCATAGCTATTCTGCCTGAATTTTAAAATGTCAACCCACATATATTTCATCAGTATATATTCAGGACCACTTGCTGCCCTTTAAAAAAATAGACTGGAGCTGGAAATATTGGCAGATCTTGATATCATATACAACAGCAGAGCACCTCTTATATAATACACATTCACTTGATTGGCTCTTGCTCTCTGATGACATTGTGGAGACCTTCAGGCTTTAAGATTTGCTCTACAGAGAATGCAGTCAGGGCTCCCCCAGCATAAGAACTCTTTGTTTTCTCACTGTACCCTGCTTATTCTTCAGTGAAGACTGAGAGACCTCATTAGGAGCCATCCTTAAAACTTCAAAGTACCTGATTCCATTCTTACTCATAACCAGCCATTTCTGAATTAATTATTGATATTTTTTCAAAGGGATGTTTTCCCTCAGTGGTTTATGTGGAGCAGTTCTATCCTTAATAGCATAGCCACACTCTGCTATAAACACCAACAGGGGAAATGTTAGAAGTATTTAGTTTACAGTGGTGTCATATTCAGCATTGTCAATTCAATATTTTAGAAAGTTATACAGCTTCAATTTTCAGGGTACAAATAAAAGCTTTTAAAAAAGGAATCACTATATAATATATGTGAATTGTTCTACTGGTTTTTGTTGCTGTTATTTTGTGGGATTTTTGTGAGGTATTCTTCCAGAGTTTAATCTGCACCTAATCTAGGACTCAATGCTATGGTAGATCTAAGAAAGAGAGACAGTAATTAAAAAAAAAAAAAAAAAAAAAAACGAAGAAGAAGAAGAAAGAAGAACAGAAATAAAAGAAGAAGAAAGAAAGAAAGCAGAATTTGGCCTAGAAAAAGTTTATCATTTAGTAAAAGAATCCACCTTATAAACATATGAAACAACTTGAGAAAAATTTATCAATGTCTTCTGATTTTTTTTTTTTTTCCCTGATGTTGGTTGCTTTATTTTCTTCTTGCCTCATTCAAAGCTACACTTTTTGAATTACCATTTTTGAGGGTGGAGTAAAATGAGGAAAGGAACAAAAAAAGTGGTATTTCAGAAAAAAAAAAGTCTGGCAATAACAGAGATAGGCTGAGTGGAGACAAGTGATTACTTATAAGTGTAATATTCTGTTAATGTATTTTTAAAGGTTGAGATACTGTTATTGTGCAATTATGGTCATTCACTATGTAGGGTGTGTGTGTGCATGTGCATATGTTCATTATATTAACTTCCATAATAAGAAATATCTTCACAGCACCAAGTTATAGTCTTTGAGTTACTGGTTTTTTCCTTCCCTCAGATGTGCCCAGTCATTCAGGAACAATCCAAAATTTTAGCTGCTTGAGTACCCTAGCTATCACTTCTTCAATAGAGTATCTGCATGCAGAACAAGCTCACTGCTCTCTAATTTTCAGTGACCTCCACCTCCTCCTTTGTCTTTTTATCTGATGTAAGATCTGACTAACTTTATTATTGAGAAAAGGAAGAAGCAATTAACTAAACATATAGATAATTGTTCAAATGCTATGGGAAAAGATAATCATGATCTTCTCAGGCACTTAAAAAAGTAATTATCGGGATAAGTGCAGCCCTGAGATGTGGAGGTTTTGCAGAAGCCAGTGTAAATATTCAGGGCCATGGACCAGATAGGGATCAAGTCTAAATTCACATTCATTGTAAATATTTTTAGCTAGGCTCTTCCTAATGAGTGTCCTGACTCTCATCTTCAGTGGCCTTGGGCAACTTTTTGTTATTCAATTGGCTGAATGGAATTTAAATAACACACTAAATAAATAAGGGTTTTTAGCACTTTGAAAGTCTATAAAAATAAACTAGTCTATTCCCGCATTAATCCTAATAATTTTCTTTTCCTGTTTTGGTGATATTTTGTTTATCAAAATTATCCTTTATCTCAAACAGCCTTTCCTCCATGCCTCAGATGGGTACAAATCAAGCAGTGTATGAATACAGTGAAGGTGAGTGGGATTAATATCTATTTTTCTTACTATTATTTCTTCTTCATAATGATTGATTTATTACTTAAATAGAAAAATGGGATTGGAGCACTGATAGCTAGGAGCTGACTTTATTTTTTTGGGCTCCAAAATCACTGCAGATGGTGACTGCAGCCATGAAATTAGAGGACACTTACTCCTTGGAGGAAAAATTATGACCAATCTAAATAGCATATTCAAAAGCAGAGACATTACTTTGTAGACTAAGTTCCATCTAGTCAAGGCTATGGTTTTTCGTGTGGTCATGTATGGATGTGAGAGTTGGACTGTGAAGAAAGCTGAGTTCCAAAGAATTGATGATTTGAAGTGTGGTGTTGGAGAAGACTCTTGAGAGTCCCTTGGACTGCAAGGAGATCCAACCAGTCCATTCTGAAGGAGATCAGCCCTGGGATTTCTTTGGAAGGAATGATGCTAAAGCTGAAGCTCCAGTACTTTGGCCACCTCATGCACAGAGTTGACTCATTGGAAAAGACTCTGATACTGGGAGGGATTAGGGACAGGAGGTGAAGGGAACAACAGAAGATGAGATGGCTGGATGGCACCACTGACTTGATGGACGTGAGTCTGAGTGAACTCCGGGAGTTGGTGATGGACAGGGAGTCCTGGCGTGCTGCGATTCATGGGGTTGCAAAGAGTCGGACACGACTGAGCAACTGATCTGAACTGAAAGAAAGAGCCAGTAAAGATGATTGAAAGAGATGGAATTATCTCCACTGGGTAATAATGATAAAAGAAGCCTAAGTTGGTAAGAACATATGAATGGGACGATATAGTATGATTTTGTTGGGCTGCCCTGCCCAATCCTGCAACCAAAGAAAGAATCCAGAGTTAGTGACAGAAGCTTCAATGATTCATTGGACAGGGACTCTTACAAGTTGGAGGCAAGGATCCTGGAGCTACACTCCGTCGTGTACTACAGATGGCAGGTAGGACACAGTTGAATATTTGATACACATGGGAGGAGGAAGCTGTATGTTACAGACGGCATAACATAAGAAGACTCCTTGGTTGCCCAAGGGAACTGTGAGAAACAACAACTCTTTTGGATTAGCAACTGTTGCAAGGGCTACTGTCTCCAGTTGATGACTGAATATACTGGAGCCATTTGGTCTGAGAGCTAGAACAGTAGCTGGGGTTCTGGCCTATCACACAGGAAGTCACTGATTAAACTTTCAGCTTAGAGCAGGGTTGGTGGAGGGAGAGTGGTGGGAGCAATCATTCACTTAAGCCTGAGGCAGGGCCTGATCAGGAAGAGGATGCATAGAGAGTGGTAGAACAGCCATCTTATGAGGACTGATAAGGCATTTACTAGAAGAAAAAGAACAGGTCTGAAAAAAAACCTGAATTCTATTATTTTTTTAATCTAAGAATGAAGTGAGCTTAGGCAAAACATTTGACTTAGAGACTTGCTTTCTCTTGGCTGCTAACAGGTGCCCAACCAGTCTCAATGGTTTATAATAATCAAATGAGATCATGAGGATTGTGTAGTAATTTCCACTATGCCTACATGTTTACTCGCGATTTGTAAGGTTAGAACTGCTTTGAGAAGGTAAGAATAAGGAATTTTGCAGACAGAGATATGACATTTCTTTTTTTAAGTAATTCAGTTTCCTTCACTTAAATCATGTGGATAAAAGAAGCTCTTACTCTTTTAAATCCAAGAAAAGTACTGTGGTCATTTTTGCTCTAGTTGTTAATTTCTTACGGCTTCAGCCTAAGTGGTTAGTAGAGAAGGAAAATTCTTTGAGACATTAAAATAGAATTGAGAAGATAAGACATGGATATAATTTAATTTAACAAATATTTATGAAAGTTTGTTCTTAAAATTTAGTTTGAAAATTCACATGGATTTCTTTCTCCCCCTTCTTCCTAGAATATTCCTTATTTAACATTGTTCATGTGATCTAGTCACTTTTCCCCTGTATATGTAGGCCATATTTCAGAACAAGACTGACAGATTTCTGTGGCATCTAGGCAGAGTTTAAAAGTCCATGAATTCTTTTTGGAAGACTCTCCTATTACCCATTCCTGCCAGGCACTTATACCCTGTGTAATTCCCATAGAATTACAGTCTTAGATTGTTATCCTCCCTGTGTTTTCAGATATCATTCTTAAGATTCCTCATAATTTAATAAATAATTCTTGGGGATGGACAATTTTTTGAGAGAGACCCGATGGATTCCCAAAGGTGAAATCTGAAGCTCAGTTATAGTAGTTTGAAAAATATTTTAGGAGCAGAAATTGTCTCATATACAAAATCTCCAAACTATATCACAAATATCCTAAGCCTTCCCTGCACATGCTGACAGCTGGCGTGTAATTCCTTGTTTATAAGAACATGGTATTTCATCAAGGAAATTAATATTCTTAAGATGATTCCTTTATATAACAATAGATATTTATTGTTGACATTCACATAAATTATAAAGAATGCTGGTGCTTAAGAAATATAATTTATTATTTAATGCAAATTGCATTTAATCAGACTAATATCACACATCAAAGATGCATTTCAGTTGAGATTTAACCTTATTATTTATAACACCTTGCATTTGTTCTTGCCTAGTTGCTTGCTTTTATAATATGGCTTCTCCCTGCACTAAACAAATGTGCAGTGTACATATAGAAACTAAATATCCTGATTGGATTTATGTAATGATTTTTGTCTAGTAAACTCTTGAGGACATTATCCATATTAAAGATACCCTGACTACCAATATAAACTACTCTCAGTAGAAAGTCAGCTGGCTATTCGCCTTTAAAGTAGGATAGAGCTCTGTCTGTGACCTTGAATTCCCAATTGACTGTATAATTATTTCAATTAATTTATTCCTCTCCTTCTTATTATTTGGTGGTAATTGGATACATGAGGTGGTAGAAATTGCTTTATTTACTTGATAGAAGTTGTTTTTCTTTCATGGCTTAAATATGTATTTAGGATGTTCCATCAAATACTATTTCCTCAGGCTATGATACACATTGTAATATACATTTGAAAAGCTTATTTAAAAATCACATCATGGTTTCTAACTTATCACAAGCTTCTGGCTAAAGAAAATCTTTGGGTGCTAACTTCTCTTGAAAATGAACACAATTTCTCTTATAATTTCTGACAGTCCCTGAACTATGTAGAATTTTTATGTTATCTTTAGAGATGGAAATCTAGTTGGAGGAAGAGGGTGGGGTTTTATCTTGAAGTTATGTTTACGTAGAAAAGCACATTATTTTTACTTAAAACATATATATAGCTCACTTTAAAACTAGCAACATTTTCTAAACATACTTTTATTATCACTTTGCAAAAGACTACTCATTAAATATATTATTTTATTAGGGGTAGCTCTAGCAAAAATGATCAGAACTGGGGGAGGAATAACTAGAGTTTTCTCTCAGTCACCCATCCCCAACCACTAATGGATATGATTTCACTGAAATCCAAATTTTATATATCTAGCTGATAACCTACTATGACTTAGCAATTAGGAGACTTGACTCAAAAGGTATGTTGAGAAAGATCTCTTTTGAGAGAAAAGATGTTATTTTTTGATAATATATTTGTATATGTATGTATAATAGGTTCTTACTTTTCATTTAATAGTTCATTATGTTACAGATGGACATGAGACAATTATATTTTTATTTATGTGAACTATTAAGAATGTTTTTAATTAGCCAACTAATAGCCTGCAGAGATAGTTCACATAATCTGCATACTTAAAATGAACAGTTTAAAGGAAAGTCAATAAAATCAATTTGGGGATACTTTTAAATAATATATATAATTTAACTAAATAATAATTTAATTTGTAATTAGTATTGATTTTAGAATGATAATACAGGTGATGCTAAACCTTCTGAATATGTTTTGAGAAGTTCTTTTCTTTTCCATTGAATTTTTCTTTTCTAATAAACTAATCCTTTGGAATACAGTTGATTCTTAGTTTCCAAAGTCCATATTTGTGAATTAACCCATTTGCTAAAGTTTATCTGTATCCTCAACAACAATACTCTTAAGGTCTTTTGAAGACATGCACTTATGTACAGAGGCAAAAAGTTTGAGTTGCCACATAAGTCTGAATGAGGCAAAGCTCTGCCTTCTTGCATCAGCTCTCATACTATAAGTAGTGTCCTTTCTGCAGTCTATTTAGCGTTCCATTGTTTTTATTTTTGTGCATTATGTTGGTGATATTTTGCTGTTTACAGTGCCTTGACAAGGGTAGTGCTGAAACACTGTCTAGTTTTCCAAAGCTCAAGAAGACTGTGGCATGCCTTATAAAGTAATTACACATGTAAGATGAGCTTCTCTCAAGCAGGAGCTATAGTACTATTGACTATGAGTTTAATGTTCATGGATCAACAGTATATTAAAATAAGTTGTCATTTAACAGAAACACACATGATATAAAGTATTTTATTGATCATTTGACACTGTGACCCAACAAGTACCTAACTTTCTATTTTTTCCTAGGGGTAGTGATTCATACAGAGAAGGCAATGGCAACCCACTCCAGTACTCATGCCTGGAAAATCCCATGGACGTAGGAGCCTGGTAGGCTGCAGTTCATGGGGTCGCAAAGAGTCGGACATGACTGAGCAACTTCCCTTTCACTTTTCACTTTTGTGCATTGGAGAAGGAAATGGAAACCCACTCCAGTGTTCTTGCCTGGAGAATCACAGGGACGGCGGAGCCTGGTGGGTGGCCGTCTGTAGGGTCACACAGAATTGGACATGACTGAAGCAACTTAGCAGCAGCAGTGATTCATATTCCCTAGTTCAGAGTTCCATGCAACTTCATAAATCATAACTATGCAAATAATGAGAATGTACTGTCTATGGCTTACTCTTCTAAGCACCAGTGACTTATTTGGCAGTAGTTTGCTTTACACAGCTTCCCATACAAGATCTTTTGTAGAAACATGTTTGGCTTAATCTAACCAAGACATGTAGCTTTACCATTTTTCTTCAGAGAGAATAAATAAAAGGAGTCAGTCTATTTTATCTTTCACATCTCTTCACATTGATCTTCTTTTGTCTTTAAATGTTTCATCATAGGTCATATTGTAGCTACAAAGTCAAAGAATGTCCTCAATCCTATAAAAATTAGCTATAGTTTCACCTGGTAGAATAGCTCTTCTGCTGGGTTTGGACTAATCATCACCTAAGATGAAAAAGGTCCTTGGTTCTGTTTCACTTCATGATATACCTTGAATTCTTTTATCTGCATGGGGGTTTTCTGCTTTATGTGAGGAATTTTTTAAAATCAGATTGTAGTTGTGATGAAATTAAAGAATATCTCACCACATGGTCAACACGAAGAATATATTTACTGTATTTTTTTGTCTTTTTTTTTTTCCCTTCCTTGCATGGCATTGCCTGTAGAAAAATTCTCTCTGTAGCTACCTTTTACCATGGAAAAAGAATAAAAAATCATGCTTCTCACTTAAGACTCAGCAATGTAGAGCTTATGAAATGCAAACCTTAGAAACTCTTGATTAGCTTTGCTTTGGTGATGGAATCCAACCACCATCACAGAGAAACCTTTTGTTAATGTTACAAATGATTTTGTAACTTTAGATCTAAAGGCAGATTTGTGTTTGCAGAGCTATATATGCAGTCAGATTTTATGCTTCCTTTATTGGTACCCACAGATTGGTTTGCAATTTACTGCTACCTTTGCTCTCTTGTGTTAGATGTCTGGAGAGAGGAAATAAGGAGCTTGAGTCATGATTTCTTCTCTAAGATTTTGGAAGCAGTTTACATATCCAATATCCTTTTGTTTGACTATAGCACCCATAAAACTCTGAAAAAAAAAAAAAAGAGATTATAGAAAAACTGCTGATGTGGCCTCAACCTAAGCAGTATGTGCATAATAACATCCATGGTGCTAGTAAACCACTCTTTTAACAATCTTCGGACATATTCTGGTGAAACAAGAAGTTAAGTTATCTGAAATGGCTACAGTGTTTTTGAATGAATACTGTCTTCTCAGTTGTTTCTAGATAAAAATTCAATGAGTTATAATTATTTATATTTCCAAGTTCAATAGTGCATTGAACTAAACTGCATGATTTTTAAAGATACTTTTTAATAGAAGTTAGAAGTTAGGATTATTTATTTTAAAATTTTGATTTGTCAATATAAAAATCCAAGGGCAGAGTAGGACTAGGGTAGGAGTCCAATAGCATCTTTTTTTCTTTTTAAATGATTTTTTACAGATATGTCCCCAAAATGCCAATATGGACAATAGAGATGCTGACAGTTTTCAAAGGTTTTATTGTAATTCTACCTATAACCATTTTAAAAGTAAATATTCTGTGTTTTAGTTGTCTTTGGCATTCACAGAGCACAGTGAAACTGAATCTTTTATTGACTTCTTTTTGGGGACAAATATGTATAGTCATCGCAGTTGACAACCATGTCCAAAATTTTACCTGTATGTTCAGGGCTTCTCTTGTGGCTCAACTGGTAAAGAATGCACCTTCAAGGAGAGTTACCTGGGTTTGATCCTTGGTTGTGAAGATTCCCTGGAGAAGGGAAGGCTACCCACTCCAGTATTCTTGCCTGGAGAATTCCATGGACCATGGGTCACATGACTGATCAACTTTTACTTTCATTTTCACTTCGGGTAACTAGAATAAGAGTTTATGAAAGAAGGGGACATATGGAGAGTGTATGAAAAGCTATGAATGTTTTAAACAAAAATTGCTATTATTTACACTTCTGTAGTGCAGTGTGGCACCTCACTCCAGTACTCTTGCTTGGAAAATCCCATGGAAAAAGGAGCCTGGTGAGACGCAGTCCATGGGGTCGCTAAGAGTCGGACAGGACTGAGCAACTTCACTTTCACTTTTCACTTTCATGCATTGGAGAAGAAAATGGCAACCCATTCCAGTGTTCTTGCCTGGAGAATCACAAGGATGGGGGAGCCTGGTGGGCTGCCGTCTCTGGGATCACACAGAGTCGGACACGACTGAAGCAACTAGCAGCAGCAGCAACAGTGCAGTGTTTTACAAACTTACATCTGTACTTTTCTGTCTTTCAAACACATGCCCTGTAGGCTGTGATGAGCCTCATTTAAATCCTTTTGCTGAGGCTATCAGCCAGTAAGACTTCATGTTCCTTAAAAATAAGACCCAACTACAAAATCAAAAATGTACCTGGCAAGTCAACGCCCAGCTGCAGGGTCTGTGAGTGATGTTTCATTTTCTACTCAAGACTTCAGCGTTTCTCACCAGCAGATTTGATGAGGGCTTTTTGTTCTTTGCTCTATAGTTTTGTTTGACATGAGAATAAAGTTCAGTGTTACCATGCTCCACAAGCCCCAGTGTTTATTATAGCTCCTGGCTACTTGTTTATCATAAGGTCCTATTAATTTAAACTGTCTTCTTTCTGCAAAACGTCTTTCTTATAGCCTTTGTACCTGCTCTTCCTTCTGTCAAGAAATTCTGCAGATATTTTCATGACTTACTGACTTCATGTGACACCTCTCAGAAAGGCTTTTTCTCGGACCACCTGTTACTAGCTCTCAATACTCATATAGTATTTTATGTTATTTATTCATAGAAATTTTTGCTACCTCAAAAATATCATCTATCCCTTTGTTTTGAACACTAGAATATCTCATAAAAGTAGGGACCTAGATTTCCCCCCCCCCCCACTGTGTCCCAAGCACCAAAACTGTGCTTAGTACAACACAATAGGCACACAATAAATAATTGTTGAATAGATTAAACAATTTCATTGCTGTATTTTTCTTTTTATCCTTTCTCTTCATTTTCATCAACAACAAGTAGGTTAAAGACATTAAAAACTAGGATAAATAAATGTGGTTTAAATTGAAAAGGCAGCAGGAATGTAGTGTTTAGACAGCAAACTGCTACGAGCATATGAGAACCACACCAAGTTCATCAGTCAGTCAGTTCAATCGCTCAGTCCTGTCCAACTCTGCAACCCCATGAATCACAGCCTGTCAGGCCTCCCTGTCCATCACCAACTCTCAGAGTTCACTCAGACTCACGTCCATCGAGTCAGTGATGCCATCCAGCCATCTCATCCTCTGTCCTCTTCTCCTCCTGCCCCCAATCCCTCCCAACATCAGAGTCTTTTCCAGTGAGTCAACTCTTCACATAATGTGGCCAAAGTATTGGAGTTTCAGCTTTATTTATTTTTCTAGGTTTTTTTTTTAAATTTTTTAAAATATAAATTTATTTATTTTAATTGGAGGCTAATTATTTTACAATATTGTATTGGTTTTGCCATACATCAACATGAATCTGCCACGGGTGTACATGTGTTCCCCATCCTGAACCTCCCACCCACCTCTCTCCCCATGCAATCCCTCTGGGTCATCCCAGTGCACCAGCCCCAAGCATCTTGTATCATGCATCGAACCTGGAGTAGCGATTCATTTCACATATGATATTATACATGTTTTAGTGCCATTCTCCCAAATCATCCCACCCTCGCCCTCTCCCACAGAGTTTCAGCTTTAGCATCAGTCCTTCAAATGAACACCCCGGACTGATCTCCTTTAGAATGGACTGGTTGGATCTCCTTGCAGTCCAAGGGACTCTCAAGGGTCTTCTCCAACATCACAGTTCAAAAGCATCAATTCTTCAGCTCTCAGCTTTCTTCACAGTCCAACTCTCACATCCATACATGACCACTGGAAAAACCATAGCCTTGACTAGATGGACCGTTGTTGGCAAAGTAATGTCTCTGCTTTTGCATATGCTATCTAGGTTGGTCATAACTTTCCTTCCAAGGAGTAAGCATCTTTTAATTTCATGGCTGCAGTCACCATCTGCAGTGATTTTGGAGCCCCCTAAAATAAAGGCATATCCTTGCTTTTATGCTTGCTAACTGCAAATGTGGGTAAATTATTCAATCTCTCTGTACCTCAGTTTCTTTATCTATGAAACACAGTAATCATATGACATGTATCTACCACACTGAATTATTTTTTTTTAACGAGTGGATTAATTTATATAAAACTTTCTGACAAACGCCCTGGTATATAATCATGCATTTAGTGGCTTATATACTGGCCACTGGATATGGTGGCTCAGAGGGTAAAGAATCCACTTGCAATGCATGAGACAGGAGTTGGATCCGTGAGTCAGGAATATTCCCTGGGGAAGGGAATGACTACCCAACCAGTATTCTTACCTGGGAAATCCAATAGTCAAAGGAGCTTGGGTGGCTAGAGTCTGTGGAGTCACAAAGAGTCAGAATCGACTGAGCAAATAACACTATTTCACTATTGTTAGTATCTGGGTCAAAATATTTGGAAAGGCAAAAAGGCCTCATTTATATACACTGCTGAATGTGGGATGCTATGGATTGAAAGTAGTTTGATCAAAATATGCAGTTAGTTTTTTGCATTTGCTAGTCAGTGAGCTAACAAATGCAGTGAATTTTATTCCAGATCTTCCAAATGCTGCTTCTTATTGAGATGAACCAGTAAGTCTAAAATGTCAAAATCTGTCAGCATAAGTTTAGCATTTTTCAATTCACCTGCACAAATTAGTCATTTATAATGCTTTATCTAGGGAGAATTTTCCCCTACTTCAGCTTTGGAAGCTAGGATAAATGTAACATATTTACAAGTAGGAGATAAATGGGAGGAGAAATTTCAGAACCTGTTACTCTGTATTTGTGAATATGCAAACATCAATCAATACCTCTGGTGAGACCTCCCTCCCAGCAAAACGCAGACATCATGCACAGGCAGACGTACAGTTATGTTTCCTGTGTGTGGCTGATATTGATAAAGATCATGGCTCATCCCATCTGAAGAGCTAATTTGGCTCTAGGTTCCTTCCTAGAATAGCATTCTAGCCAGTCAGAACTGATGTAAGGTCTCCAAGATCATGGATTTTTATCTTCTTAATTTATTGCTATATCACCAGAGCCTAGAACATGCTTGGCAGAGTAGGTGCTCAGCCAATATTTGTTGACTAGGTAAATAAATGAATTTTTCTATTCTTATTTACTTCTGTTGAATTTCAGATAATAAAATCATATTTTTAAGGCTAATGCTGATGCCTCCATATATACATAAGAAATCAAGCAGAAGAGATAACACCCCATGTTCCATTTTATGCCAGATTTTGTAACTCATATAAAAAGTTGTTTATAGGGCCAATTCACCTATTACCCTAATCTGCTCACTACTCTTTTTTGTGACAGACTCTTAAGTATGATTAGCTTCCATCAATGGAAGTCATTGAAAACCTTTTCTCAGGTCTCTACCTTAGCCCATAATTTCCCATGACCCTCATCTCCACTCTGACATGCAAACTCAAGTTTATTTAGCCTTCCTAGTCATTCTTATTCATATCTTTATTTCTCCTTGTTGCCTCATTCCTATAGATCTGCAAAATCATCCTGGCTCTGATCTAGGGCTTTACTTTCTCTTTTCTCCAGTTTAACTCCCTCTGCTTCCGAGATCTAAGGCAACCTTGCTGAAAGCTGAGTGACCTTGTATATGCACCAGGACATTCTATCCCAGGAACGTCTCAGCTTTCTTTCCACACATGATCTGATGTTAGAGTGAATAAAGTCATCCTCATTGGATACACACACACAGACTTTGTTTTCCATATTTGTATTCACCTAAGCTGAATAGGAACTAAAAAGCCTCCTGATGAAAGTGAAAGTGGAGAGTTAAAAAATTTGGCTTAAATCTCAACATTCAGAAAACGAAGATCATGGCATCCAGTCTCATCACTTCATGGGATATAGATGGGGAAACAGTGGAAACAGTGTCAGACTTCATTTTTGGGGGCTCCAAAATCACTGCAGATAGTGACTGCAGCCATGAAATTAAAAGACGCTTACTCCTTGGAAGAAAAGTTATGACCAACCTAGATAGCATATTCAAAAGCAGAGACATTACTTTGCTGACTAAGGTCCATCTAGTCAAGGCTATGGTTTTTCCTGTGGTCATGTATGGATGTGAGAGTTGGACTGTGAAGGAGGCTGAGCGCTGAAGAATTGATGCTTTTGAAGTGTGGTGTTGGAGAATACTCTTGAGAGTTCCTTTGGCTGCAAGGAGATCCAACCAGTCCATTCTGAAGGAGATCAGTCCTGGGTGTTCTTTGAAAGGACTGATGCTAAAGCTGAAACTCCAGTACTTTGGCCACCGCATGCGAAGAGCTGACTCATTGGAAAAGACTCTGATGTTGGGAGGGATTGGGGGCAGGGGGAGAAGAGAACAGAGGATGAGATGGCTGGATGGCATCACTGACTCAATGGACCTGAGTCTGCGTGAACTCCAGGAGTTGGTGATGGACAGAGAGGCCTGGTGTGCTGTAATTCATGGGGTCGCAAAGAGTCGGACATGACTGAGAGACTGAACTGAACTGAAGGCTCAATAATTGCAGTGATATAAGTGTTAAGCTTATGGAGCTCAATTATTGTATATTTCAATTTGATGTTTTGAGATTATCCCTTATTAAGAACGTTAATATATTTAAAGGGTCACACACTGCAGATATTTCACTCTTTAGTCCCCAAATGGCCCTTTATTTCAAATAGTCCTCGAGTGCTAATAACCCATATTGAGGCATACTGTCCTATAGTAACATTAATTCAATAAATTATTAAAAATATTAACATAGGCCATCAAGATATGGTGCTTAGATCTTGCTGTAGTTGATTGTGGGTATTTGACATACTTTTGTTCTGAGTGATAAACTATATGCTGCTACACTGAGAAGACATAAGCAGGCACAAGTTGGTAGTTTTATTTATTAAAAAACAAGAGTGTTTGAAAATTTTCTGTTTATATTCTACCTATTAACACTAAGTAATACTGAATGCAGTTTTCATGTCTCCTCTGTGAAATGAATGACTTTAGGTGTCGGGTCAAGTGATTGTACTTCTTGGTGATTTGGTATCATTATCTAAAATGTTTTTGTGAAGATCTAGAAATTGATATATGTAAAGCACTTAGAAAACTTCCTGACACACAATAAATATAAATATATATTGGATATTTTTGTAATCATAGTTCTCATTTCTGTATATACATTTTAATCCATATTTAAGCCTTGATTGGCTCTCTGGAATTAAATTTATAGAATACAGATATGCAGGAGGTAATTTCCTCTAAATTGTAATATATAATTCTGTTTCTTAGGGTATAACAAGTATGAATTGAGAGGGAATAAAAAAGGACTGAAAACTGTTTTAAGAGGTACTGTAATTCTTCTCTAAACATATAATTTTGAAAAGATAAAAATCTTCTTTTCCATAATTATGCTTAACACAGAAGGGAAAACAAAGGACAAAAGAAGTTCTGTAGCTTGAAATGTAGGAGTGACACTCCTAACATGGTTTTCCTTAGTATATTTTAAGTATGAGAAATGAGCTGTGCCATAAACGTGTGGTTAAAACATTCTAAAATAGTTGATAAAGATAAAGAAAGAGGGTCATACCAGATTTACCTGATGGCTTTTAAAACCAGGGTTTCTTATTTGTCTTTGTGTAGGGTAAAAAATAAGGCTTCCCTAGTGGTTCAGATAGTAAAGAATCTGCTTGCAATGCAGGAGAATATACCTGGAGAAGGGAATGGCAACCCACTCCAGAACACTTATCTTGAGAATTCCATGGACAGAGGAGCCTGGCAGGCTACAATATATGGGGTTGCAAAGAGTCAGACATGACTGAACCACTAACACTATTATGTGAAAAACACACAGAAGACAATAACGCTTCAGCTACACTTTCCCTATCATCAGTGACAATGAAACATGAAGGGTAACTCCTGTCATGGGGGCTTTTATTCAACTCTGTTTCTGAGCCTGAAAACATAAATGAAACCCAAAGGAAGTATAGAAGTCTTTCTAATAAGTCATAAACTTAGTTTGGTACCCAGAAGTAGTAGTTACATAATTTGCAGGGCCCAGTGCAAAGTGAAAATGAAAGCTCTTTGTTAAAAAATTATGATGAATTTCAAAATAACAATGACAGTGCTTTAAATGAAGGGTTGCAACCTTTCTCATGCAGCATATATATACTTGAGACACCAGCCATGTTTCTACCATAGTGATGATCAAACTGTATGTAAACTGAACAAAAATCCCAGCATGAAAGACATAACATATGAACTATCTTCTCATAATAAAGTAATTCACTATATAATTTATTAAATGAATAAAACTGAGACATCATACAATCATGAAAAAAAAGTGTCTGGAACACAGCAGTTATGATTTTAAAAGGAGAGCACAAAGGCAACACCTACCCTCCTAATTTTCCTGTACATGATTCAAACTCATTAGATAATGCCTGTGTACGTAGTCCCCCAGATGTGAATATCCCTCCATGTATACATTCATCGGTGGAAGTAGATCTCAAAAAGCGTGTTCTTAGTAATCTCAGAGTTAAGTACTTGTAAATTTTCAGATTTCTGGGCTTTACCTCAAATTTGGAAAGATAAGATCTCTGGAGATGGGTCTAAAAGACAACTTAACACACATTTCTCTGGTGGAATTTATCTATTAAACACACACACTCATATCTAGAGACTCAGAACCATGGCTAGGAGAGAGGGGAAAATAAAAGCAACAGCTGAAGAAGTCTTAGTACTGATACAGAATCAGAGGTACCCACTATGGTAATCTGCTAGATCTGTCACAACAAAAAAGGATGAGTGACTCAAACAACAACAATTTATCATCTTACAGTCCTGAGGGCTAGAATCCAACATCAGGGTGTAAGTAGGTTTGGTTTCTCCCTAGGCTGTTCTTCTTGGTTTGCAAAAGGCTGCCTTCTTCCTGTGTCTTCACACGATGTTTCCTCTGTGTGCAAGCATCCCCCATGTCTTTCTCATGTGTACAAATTTCCTTTTTCAGTAAAGATATCAATGACATTGGATCATGGCTCACTGTAATGGTCTCATTTCAATTTAACTGCCACTTTAAACACCCTTGCTCCCAATATGGTTCTATTCTGAGGGTCCTGGAAATTGAGCCTTCAACATATGAATTTTGGGAAGAACATGAATCAGTTATTGGGCTTCCTTGGTGGCTCAGATGGTAAAGAGTCCACTGGCAATGCAGAAGACCGGGTTTGATACCTGGGTTGGGAAGATCCCCTGCAGAAGGGAATGGCAACCCATTTCAGTATTCTTGGCTGGAGAATCCCATGGACAGAGAAACCTGGTGGACTACAGTCCATGAAGTCACAAAGAGCTGGACACAACAGAACAACTAAGCACAAATTGGTCCTTAACATCAGACACTCCAATTTCTGCAGATGCTGTCAGGTTAGAAATTCTTGATCCTTTCTTACCTCACTGATATCATCCCTCTTAGAGTTCTTCTTTCATCTGGTATTCAGATCCTTTTAATATTCAATTCAAGTCTGTTTACCCAGTTTTTATGAAACTATCCCAGGGTTGAACATGTCTATTTTCAAAACTATTATGCCTTTGCTCTAGCATAAAAATGATAATAGTGATTTCAGGAACCTCTTTGTAAGCAAGTTATGCATATTGTGATTGAGTGGGCAGATACATTCTAAGAGAATGTTTCGTCAGGGTTTTGTTCCAATCAATATAATTACTCTAGTTCACTAGCATAGTATTGTAACCCAACCTTCATTGATCTGTTTTTTTCTTTTGCTTGGATAATCCATCTTCCCATAGCTTAGTATCCTATTGTTTCACTCCTGCCTTTTACTTCTTCTGCTTATGGATTTAATGGAAATATATCTGTTAAGTATCTAACTTCTACTGGCTAGCCCCATTGCTAGCCAAATTTTAATTTTGCTTTGCATTCCCAAATGATATGACCTTGGCAAATTTCTTAACTTCCCTATTTTTTGTCTAAATTAAGAATGTAGAAAGTTAAGATCTTTCTGCAGCCAATTTTCTTAACAAACTCTAGATCACAGAAGGTATTTTTCACAACCTTATTCTTAGGCTAGCTTCTTCTAGAACTGAGAATGCTTAACAGATCTTGTAAATACACTTTCCTGCACATAGACCAATCTTTCAAAGAAGTGATGACAATTAACTAATATTCATGGAATATCTCTCTCTTCCCACACACAACACTCCCTCTTTCTCTTTTCCTTTTCACCTGCTTAATTGCTTGAGTTTACAACATTTCTGTAAAATATCAGAAATCAAAAGCAGTTTGATTTTTCCTAACGTATCTTCACCTAGATAGCATATTCAAAAGCAGAGACATTACTTTGTCAACTAAGGTCCATCTAGTCAAGGCTATGGTCTTTCCTGTGGTCATGTATGGATGTGAGAGTTGGACTGTGAAGAAGGCTGAGCACTGAAGAATTGATGCTTTTGAACTGTGATGTTGGAGAAGACTCTTGAGAGTCCCTTGGACTGCAAGGAGATCCAACCAGTACATTCTCAAGGAGATCAGCCCTAGGATTTCTTTGGAAGGAATGATGCTAAAGCTGAAACTCCAGTACTTTGGCCACCTCATGTGAAGAGTTGACTCATTGGAAAAGACTGATGCTGGGAGGGATTGGGGGCAGGAGGACAAGGGGATGACAGAGGATGAGATGGCAGGATGGCATCACTGACTCAACGGATGTCAATCTGAGTGAACTCCGGGAGTTGGTGATGGACAGGGAGGCCTGGCGTGCTGCGATTCATGGGGTTACAAAGAGTCGGACATGACTGAGTAACTGAACTGAACTGAATGTATTTTCTGGACTAGTAGATATAAATCTTTCCATTTTCTTGCTTGCTGTCTCATGTTCTTATGCAGGATCTCTAAAAAATGTGGAGATTACATCCTCCTCTTTCCCCAAGATAGACAGTGCTTTCACTTCTGGGACCAGGGGACTTGGCAAGGATACTGAATGCCAGAGGTCTTTGTCATCTCCTCTTTCCAAGTTTCTTCCATCTAGAGTCTGAACTAAATCCTGGTCTGTTTACTATTTGCCTTGTTTTATTTGGGCACTGAAAAAGATTAAATAATTAATGCCATTTGGCCTGGTGATAATGGGTTGTCCCAGTAGCTCAGATGGTAAAGCGTCTGCCTGCAATGTGGGAGACCTGGGTTGGAGAACTGGGTTGGGAAGATCCCCTGGAGAAGGAAATGGCAGCCCACTCCAGTACTCTTGCCTGGAAAATTTCATGGATGGAGGAGCCTGGTTGGCTACAGTCCATGGGATCTCAAAGAGCTGGACACAACTGAGCAACTTCACTGGTTCACTGGCCTGGTGATATTATTTATGATTTCCTTTTCCTTTCTTCTATTTCTTAGCACTCCTAAACTCATAACATGAGAAATAGCATTTGAGAGATCTGATCCTTTATCTCTCACCTTTTATAGAAGCTGCTGGGAGCATATGGTTTTCTAATGTGTCTCCTGGCTAGCATCTGGGTTTATACATACTTATTTGTCATGGAACTAATAGTACCAAATATTTGAACTTGGGTATAATCTCACAGAGAAAAATCAGGAACCACATCTTAGAAAAAAATTATAAATAGATAAATGTCATAAATAGTTACAAATAATATATATGGGTACATTTTGTCTATTTGAAAGACTTTTTAATATGAGAACCCTTCCCTCTCACTTCAGTCTATTACACTTCCTAGATTAACGAACAATGCCCTTTTAATCTTCTGGCTTGATAACATGGTCAAAGCTGCAGGTCATTGTTTAACCTAGCTATAATTAGTTATTTCTCTCTGTTTCTCTCCATCTTTCTGTATCTCTTCTCTCCCCTCCATATGTATCTATACTTTTCTATCTCCATCTTTCTCTATCTCCATTCTTCAGTTGTATTTCCTTTTATCATTTATTGGAAAATTTTGAAAATTAATCAAACAAAATGCTACTTATATTTTTCATGCTAGAATTGTAGAGATAGATGCTAAGAATTTCTAAAAGGAATAAGAACAATTAGTTTGGTTTCTTGAACTTTGAAAATGTTAGCTCTTTAAGGACATCTAGATTGCTTCCATGTCCTGGCTATTGTAAATAATATTGCAGTGAATATTGGGGTACATGTATCTTTTTGAATTTTAGTTTTCTTAGAGTATATGTTCAGTATTGGGATTACAGGATTTTCTAAATTAGAACATTTTTATATAATAGATGTGATAAATATATGCATCTTTGAAAATTTAAAGTGAGTTAGTGATTCTAATTTAAAGACTATTGTTTGTCTTTTCAGGCTTCCCAGGTGGTGCTAGTGGTAAAGAACCCACCTGCCAATGCAGGAGATGTGAGTTTGATCCCTGGGTGGGAAAGATCCCCTGGATGAGGGCATTGTGACACATTCCAGTATTTTTTGCCTGGAGAATCCCATGGACAGAGGAGCCTGGCAGGTTACAGTCCATGATTTCCCTAAGAGTAGGACATGACAGAAGTGACTTATGGACACTCATTTGTCTTTTCACTCATCAATCCAGGAATCGAACCCAAGTCTCCTCATTGGCAAGAAGCTCCATTATCATTGAGCCACCAGGGAAGCCCCAAATTAGCTCTTACACAGTTTTAAATGCTAGGGATCATCAAATGGTTAAATGAGTTCAGATAATGTTAGTTGTGAAGGAGTTTTTGCCATTTTTAAATTTGTAACAGTGATATGAAACATGCTTATGAATAAAAATTACATAACTATCGGTCAACTGTCTTTTCTTTGTACCAGGAAGAAACAAAAATTAATTATTCTGTTAAGATGATATTAATATAATGATTGTGAGTATACTATATATAATAATTACAGAAAGATATGAATATTTATATTAGTAAATGAATGTGGCATGGCAGTTTAGTGAATTGTTATACTCAAGATTATGCATTTAAATATATATTATTTTGTTTACCATGTCAGTAAGTTAAGTAAACTTATAAATCTAAGTGTATAAGCTCTAATATTATTATGTATTTATGTAAATATAAATATATTTATATATGTATAGCCATATACATAAAATGATCTTGATTATTTTAAAAGCTTATAAATATCAATATAAAAAACAATAAAATGTATTAAAATATTAAACACAATTAGCTGCTTGTTAGTGGGTTTATGTGTAAGTATGAATTTATTAATAGTTTTTCTCTAAATTTTTACATGGATGATAAAATGGGAAAAAATGGATTTTCCTTCTGTGAGACAACAAAGTTATTCTGTTTCAAGAATGCACAAGTTCTTCTTTTCAAAATATTTTGTTACCTCCCACTATGTATGACATTCTTTTATATCAATTTAACATTTCTCTATTTTTGAAAAAAGTTAAAATCCTAATTAGTTTTACTTACAATTTGGTTTTTAAATTATGGTTGTAACTGTCTCCTAACCTTGGAAAATTATGATTTATTTTCTCATGTATGTTCTTCCCTCTCAGTTCTTGATATTTCCTTTCTCAAACTTAGTCCTATATTCAGAATTACAAAACTGACAAGACATTCCTTATGTCTTAAACTATCTTTGAATTGCCTAGAATGGCTGTAAATTAACCCTAAGGTTTCATATTTTGAAAGAAAGAAAAGCAATAATAATAAACTTAATTTTGGCAATCTCTAAATATTAATTATCAAAAAGCTATTTATAAACTTTTTTATCTGCCAAACTTAGGATAAAAGAAGAGAAAACTAACATATCAAAAGGAAGTTTCCATCTTGTAGGTTTACTATATAACCTACGTATTTTATGTATTATAGTTTAAAAGCTATATTCCTTTTAGGTTAAAAGAAGCATTTGCCAGAGTAATCCTAAAGACTGTCTACCATTTAATTTTGTTTCTAGGTTTCAGCAACTTGTCAATCAAGGAAAAATCAGGTAGCCATTCCTACATGCTTTTGGTCCTGGAGGTTGGCAAGGGTCCTCACTGTTTATACATATTTTTTCTATTACAGTCATGAACTATATATATCTTAAGTGTGCATTATACAGCAGGAGAGGGTTTCAGACTATTTCATTCTGATAACCCTTGTTCACAAAATATATCAGCACTAATTATTCTAGGCCTGATGGCCCTGGCTCATTCTCCTTTTTGCAGTCCTTTGACATCAAATGGCTACCAGTGGTTGTTTCATGCAGACACTGACTGAAAAAGAGGCATGAAATTGAAAGTGCTTTTTCAGTCACTGTGATAAACTTTCCCTGATGCACATACTGTATTCATTTACTTCTGCATTTTCCCTGTTTAACAGTTGTTAAAAGTTGCTTGGAAATGGTAATGTGAAATATGAATAAACATTTTTTTTCTTGTAAAAAGCATAATGCTTTCTATATACCATTTCCAGCCACATGAAACCCTCTACAGGACACCTATCAAGCAAGTGGATAAGAGTAAAATTTTGACTTTTTATTTATTAGCTGTAAATGATCAGTTAATTCAGAAACCTACAGTATTTCTTTTAATTGATTACTAATCTTTTTAAATCTTTGTTCTAGGTTGAAACACTGCTCTTAGTCACTAGAGATTTAAAGGTCAGAGCTGCTGTTTGTACTCAGATCCTAAGAACTGAAATATTTCACTCTGTTTTTCTGTAACTTTCAATTCAGTTCAGTTCAGTCACTCAGTCATGTCTGACTCTGCAACCGCATGGACTGCAGCACGCCAGGCCTCCCTGTCCATCACCAATTCCCGGAGTTTATTGAAACTCATGTCCATTGAGTCAGTCATACCATCCAACCATCTCATCCTCTATCATCTTTTTCTCCTCCTGCCTTCAATCTTTCCCAGCATCAGGGTCTTTTCAAATGAGTCAGTTCTTTGCATTTGGTGGCCAAAGTATTGGAGTTTCAGCTTCAGCATCAGTCCTTCCAATGAATACTCAGGACTGATCTCCTTTAGGATGGACTGGTTGGATCTCCTTGCTGTCCAAGTGACTCAAGAGTTTTCTCCAACACCACAGTTCAAAAACATCAGTCCTTTGACACTCAGCTTTCTTTATAGTCCAACTCTCGCATTCATACATGACTACTCGAAAAACCACAGCTTTGGCTAGATGGACCTTTGTTAGCAAAATAATGTCTCTGCTCTTGAATATTCTGTCTAGGTTGGTCATAACTTTTCTTCGTAGGAGCAAGCAATTTTAATTTTATGGCTGCAGTCACCATATGCAGTGATTTTGTAGCCCAAGAAAACAAAGTCTTTCACTGTTCCCACTGTTTACCCTTCTATTTGCCTTGAAGTGATGAGACCAAATGCCATAATCTCAGTTTTCTGAATGTTGAGTTTGATGCTAACTTTTTCACTCTCCTCTTTCTCTTTCATCAAGAGTCTCTTTAGCTCCTCTTCGCTTTCTGCCATAAGGATGGTGTCATCTGCATATCTGAAATTATTGATATTTCTCCCAGCAATCTTGATTCCAGCTTGTGCTTCATCCAGACCAGTGTTTCTCATGATGTATCCTGCATATAAGTTAAATAAGCAGGGTGAGTGTAACTTTAGCTGTTGTAATCATGCACTCCTACAGAGTAAAGGATAGGGTGGAGTTTTCAACAGATTAGGTACCCATTCACTGTACAGCACTGAATGACATTTTTGTTTCTTTTATTACTTATCTATTTATTTAGTGTGTGTGTGTGTGTGTGTGTGTGTGTGTGTGTACATATGTGTGTTTTCCCTGAAGGATCATTCAGCAATTCAGCATATCTACATTTGTTACTATTTTTCACCTTTAGTTCACTTCTCCTTTTCAAGGAAGATCCTCTCCAGGAGGGCGTGGCAAACCACTCCAGTATTCTTGCCTGGAGAATCCCCATGTACAGAGAAGCCTGGTGGGTTACAGTCCATGGGGTTGCAAAGAGTCAGACATGACTGAACGACTTTCACTTCACTTCCCTTCCCATTCTGGTGAGTCAATTACAAATTAACACATGCAACATATTTGCTGCTATTTCATCAATGAAAAAATTCCACTGCATCATGTAACTTTAAAAGATACTCAAAGATATAGAAAAGTTAAAAGTAACTGTTTTGTTTTTGTTTCTCGGCAGAAGATCATGTCGAGAAATCTGCTAGATCTAGGCAGGAGATATTTTACATTCAAGACAAAGCTACAGTAAAATCTTTGGCTTGTTTTAGACACCATCAGTTTGCAAACTGTACTTGTGTAATTTACACTGCTGTCCCACTTTTTCCCTTGGTTTCCTTTTGTGGCAGTTTTCTTCTTTATATACTCAGATATGTTGGTTGATTATGATAGGCTTTGAACTCTTTGCTATACCAGGTTCTTAAATTCTTCATCTTCCAAGAGGAAAACACACAGTAATCAGTAAGCCTTAAAAGAGATGAAAGAAAGGTACCATCTATTTAAAAATATCCCAGGGGACAATTTAAGAAAAAAATAATTAAATCCTTCCTTAGGTACAATCAGCTTTAAATCCTGAATTTTCTCCACTAAGCACGTACTATCTATTTTTGGATTTTTCAAAGGTCCTCACACTGTAGGGGCTCTGATATACTAAAATGAAACTTCATGAAAATAATACTTTGCCCTTTCCCTGATGCACCATAGAATGACAGCCCCAGGTAGATATATGAGTTATGCAGTAAGAGTTTATAAGTTGTTTAATTTGAACTTGAAACATGTTTGCCAACTGAGGGGATGGGAAAAGAGAAGTTCAATACAATGTTTAAATCTCCAGGTTACCTCTTTAGAGCAAAATGTAACTGAAGACAAAGTTGCTCTGTTATTTCATTTTGGTGCCTCTTAACACTAACTAAATCAGACTTCCTTGGTGGCTCAGTGCTAAAGACTCTGCTTGCCAGTACAGGAGATGCAGGTTTGATCCCTAGGTAAGGAAGATCCCCTGAAGGAGGAAATGGCAAGTCACTCTAATATTCCTACCTGGGAAATCCCAGGGACAGAAGAGCCTGGCAGGCTAGGGTTGCAAAGAGTGGGACACAACTTAGCAACTAACACTTTCATTTTCACTTTTCAGAGTTTATTTACAATGCTGTGTTAGTTTCAGGTGTACAGAAAAGTGATTTTGTTATATACATATACATATATGTTATAGTTATACATATAGTTATACATGTAATTATACATAATCATATATTCCTTTCAAGATTATTTTCCCACATAGATTATTAGAGAGTATTGATTAGAGTTCCCTGTGCTACACTTTATATATGGTAGTGTATATATGTTAATCTTGAACTTGCAATTTATTCCATCACCCATCTTACCCCTTTAGTAAACTTAAATTTATTTCCTAAGATGGTGAATCTATTTCTGTTTTGTAAAATAAAAAAGTCCATTTATGTCATTTTTTAGGTTCTACATATAAGTGATATGAGTTTTTGTCTGACTCACTTTGCTCAGTATGATACAATTTTGAAACAGGAATCATGGTAATATCAGGTATTCTTTTTCTTTGACATTTGGAAAGGGTTTGGACCACTGCTCTATGTGCTTTGTTTTTGCCTTCCTTTAAGGAAATTTCCATTTATTTTTATTTGCTATAGTTTTTGAAATCAGGAAAGAATGTTTAATCATATCGAATATATTTTAATCCATTTAATCATGATTTTTATTCTTTTTAACAAGTGTGATACATTTAAAAAGGAGTATCCTATTTGTTTTTAGTTTTCCTATAGATTAATCAGTTTTATTTACTAGTATTTTCTTGAAAATTGTTCAGATTTTCCTTCATGTGTTGCTGGCATTTTGACCAGTTAGGCTGGCTTTGCTGATAGGATCTAGATCATCATTCCTCAGGTGGATGAACTCTAAGCTTTCTTGACATTATTGGACTCAACCCAGCATAACTATTTAAATAAATCAGATGCATTTACATTTTGCAAGTTGACCCCTTGCAATAGAGAATGATATCACAACTCCAGCCTCCAGGATGATGACTGATTCTTTTCACTTGAATATAAATTCATGGAATGGACAGAATGTGGCACAGAAAGTAGACACTTTATGTATTTAAATGAAAAGAATAAGCAAATATCAGTGTATAAAGAAATAGAAAAGTATTTTTGAGCATACTCAAAGTAGTGAGGAAAAAATTACCTAAGTAGTAGAGGAAAGCTCTAATCTGGTATTTCTTTAATGAAATGAGGGCTTCCCAGGTGGTGCTAGTGGTAAAAAAAAAAAAAAACAAAAAAAAAAATTGCCTGCCAGTACAGGAAACGTAGAGATATAAGAGATATGGGTTTGAGCTCCATAGCTGAAGATGCTGCCTATGGCATAACTCTAAGGTTGGCAAAAATATATGATGAACAATTGGAAGCATACAAATTGGACTGACTGTCCATTACTTTGTCCTTACATTCCATCACTATGTATCTTCATGCAGTAGTCACACTTGGTATAGTAAGACAAAGTTGTCAATATTGTAAAAGAAAAAAAATTGGAGAGAAAGAAGCCAAATCTGAGAGAAAGAGAGTTCTTTGTTACTGAAGGAGCAAACCTTTTAAATGGTCTTCTCACACAAAGAATCCATGAACAAAGAAAGGCAAAGATTGGCTTGGTTATACTTTTCACTCACTTCTATTGAATCTTTTTTTCTTACATATCTCTGTTAGTAGGTATGTTTGGGTTAACGATGTAAACTAACAACTTTCTCATCAGGAACTAAAAGTATAATATTAAAAATATATGGAAAAAGTTATTGGCATACCTAAACATTCAAGGATTCAACTCATTGTCAGCAGGTGTTCCCATTTATCTTTAATTTAAATGTGATCAAGGGAAACAAAATATGTTAGGGAACATGCTGCTGTCATGATTTGACATGGTTTCTATAATAGAAAAAAATAAATATCAAGAGAAAATTAAAAAAAATGTTAATGTATAAAATGGTCAGTGAATGAAGAAGTCATCTGGCAAAACTACCACTGAATAATAATAAAGCAGGGAAAAGGAGGAAAAATACAAAATCAGCTTTATCTGATTACCTTAACAAATAACTGTTAAAATGAAACCATTAAGAATGATATCATATATTGTTCAGTTTTACAACTTCTACAATTTGGTAGAGGTAAATCTTTTAAAATTTAATGAAATGGCTTTATTTTATGGCAGTTTCTCTTTTTGTATTCTATATTTGACTTTTAAATAAGAGAGTTTGGATTATTTATATTGTACTGACATCTGGTGGACCTTGGCCTTGATACAGCTAGAAAAAGCAATGATTGGAAACATCCATCAAGGTCCATTGAACAAATCTCTGGCAGCCTTCAAATTACACACTAAATCAAACAGGATGAGAACATTATTTTAGGTTCTATCAACATCCTTTCACTTCATTTAAAGGGAAAAATTGAACAGCTCTTGGCCACACTGAGAAGCTGCTTTAAAATACCTTGCACTTTAATAATGTCTATCTTTGTGAAGTCCAAAAGTTATGGCATTTAGATTGTCATGTAAGTAACCTGATATCTTATTTATTGAATTTCAGGAAATTTTCATGATAATGTCTCTTATGTTCTAGAATGCTTGGAATACACACACACACATATGGAACTATAGTGTGTGTGTGTGTGTGTGTGTGTGTGTGTGTGTGAGTGTATAAAACTATTGCCAAACTGTGTGTGCTGTGCTAAGCTGCTTCTGTCATGTACAACTCTTTGTGACCCTATGTACTGTATTCCATCAGGCTCCCCTGTCCGTGGGGATTCTCCAGGCAAGAATACTGGAGTGGATTGCCATGTCCTCCTGGGGAATCTTCCTGACCCAGGGATCGAACCTGCATCTCCTGCATCGGCAGATGGGTTCTTTACCACTAGCACTACCTGGGAACTTGAAAACAATGCAAGTATGTTGAAAATGAAGGGAAATTTACAAGTTACAAAATGAACTTTCATTGATTATGTTCACTTGACAAAATTTAGTCTGTATTCATGGGCTCTATCCCCTTGAAATAGTGCAAAAATGCAACCTGAAAAAATGGAGAACTGAGGGTAAAAGAACAGTTTTAGTTAACCAAAAGCTATCATACATGAAGAAACGTCTTTCCTGCAAACAAAAGTTTCAAAATTATTTGGAATTCTTAAAATATATTGCAATATGTATTACCCTGTCAATTTTGTAATGTATATCTTGATAAAAAACTTTGAATCCAGTTATTTTGTATTTTCTGGGATGGAGTTAATCATAATTATGCTATTGTTCTGAGTAACTATATGTTCAGAAATTTAGTATACAGATTATTAGATTAAAATTATTATTATTAATGTGAGATTACTAGCTTCATTCCACATGAACAATGGTATGGAACTAGTGAATCAGCATAAGAATAAAATGTACAAGTGAGTTTTTCATTCATAAATTAAAAGTAGTATCTTGGACTATTAATTCAATTATAATGAAATACTAACAGCATTGAAAAAGCATATAAAATGATTATAATTATACTCTTAATTAGCATGTAAAATTTATGCAAATTTGTTCCTCTATGGCTTGTAAACATCAGAAAAAATCCTTCAAAGTGAAAAAGAATTAAAGATTTTCTTAAATATGACAGCTTTTAGAATAAATTTACCTGATTTTTTCTCCATCTGGTTCTATCTAACTGATTTTTAACAGCACACCGATACAATTCACAATGATGAGAAAAAGTAAATCAGGAGTTCCATGCCTGCAGGAGATTTAGGGGGAATAGATAATTTAATTGAGTGAACATATTTAAGTGGGGATTAAACCAATTAAACTATCTGTTAAGTGTTATAAATTTAGTTTCGATGTATGTATACATATATATTAATATATGAGCCATTTGTGAATTTCAGTGTCAGATAGCACGTACACAAAACCTGAATTTGGAAATTATTTGGTGAATTATATTAATGGGGAAAAAGCTACTTTGGGCTAAATAATAAAATTTAGACTATAGGTTGACTGTATTAATTAGGAAACTGCAAATTTACTCCTTCATTATATTGACTGTAGTAAAAATTTTTTGTGTTAATACACTTATACAGCTCTACAGTTTTCTTTTATCCCATAATATCAGTTCAAAACTATAATGCTACTTGTCTTTCCTGCAACTACCATTTTTATTGTTTTATTGTTTTCCATACTGATGCTTCTAGATATAACTGACAGTTGTTTTCCTTCTCATTTAAATTGTTCAGTTTTTATGCAAAAAATTTATTAGTATACTGGTTTTTCTGCCCTTTATATTCAAATGTAAAATGTTGAGATATTATGAGAAATGTTATTATTAGGAAAATAGAATGTGGTGAATGGCTGCATTCACTTTCAAAAGCTATTCCAAGGCAAGAAGTTGTTCAGTCAGTTCAGTACAGTCACTCCATAATGTCCGACTCTTTGCAAACCCATGGACTGTAGCCTACCAGACTTCCCTGTCCATCACCAAAGCCAGGAGTTCACTCAAACCCATGTCCATTGAGTCAGTGATGCCGTCCAACCATCTCATCCTCTGTCGTCCCCTTCTACAGCATTCAATCTTTCCCAGCATCAGGGTCTTTTCAAATGAGTCAATTTTCTCCATCAGGTGGCCAAAGTATTGGAGTTTCAGCTTCAGCAACAGTCCTTGCAATGAATTTTCAAGACTGATTTCCTTTAGGATGGACTGGTTTGATCTCTTTGTGGTCCAAGGGACTCTCAAGACTCTTCTCCAACAACACAAGTCAAAAACATCAAATGTTTAGCACTCAGCTTTCTTTATAGTCCAACTCTCACATCCATACATGACTACTGGAAAAACCATAGTTTTGACTAGATGGACCTTTGTTGACAAAGTAATGTCTCTGCTTTTGAATATGCTGTCTAGGTTGGTCAAGGCTTTTCTTCCAAGGAGCAAGTGTCTTTTAATCTCAAGGCAGCAGTCACCATCTGCAGTGATTTTGAAGCCCAATAAAATAAAGTCTGTCGCTGTTTTCATTGTCTCCCCTTCTATTTGTCATGAGGTGATGGGATCAGATACCACAATCTTAGTTTCCTGTGTGTTGAGCTTTAAGGCAACTTTTTAACTCTCCTCTTTCCCATTCTTCAAGAGGCTCTTTAGTTCTTCTTCACTTTCTGCCATAAGGATGGTGCCATCTGCATATCTGAGGCTACTGATATTTCTCCTGGCAATCTTGATTCCAGCTTGTGTTTCATCCAGCCTGGCATTTCTCATTATGTACTCTGCATATACATTAAATAAGCAGTGTGACAATATGCAGCCTTGACGTACTCCTTTCCCAATTTGGAACCAGTTTGTTTTTCCATGCCCATTTCTAACTCTTGCTTCTCGACCTGCATACAGATTTCTCAGGAGGCAGGTCAGGTGGTCTGGTATTCCCATCTCTTGAGGAACTTTTCACAGTAAGTTATGATCCACATAGTCAAAGGCTTTGGCATAGTCAATAAAGCAGAAGTAAATGTTTTTCTGGAACTCTCTTGCTTTTTTAATGATCCAACACATGTTGGCAATTTCATCTCTGGTTCTTCTGCCTTTTCTGAATCCAGCTTGATCATCTGGAAATTTATGGTTCTCATACTGTTGAAGCCTGGCTTGGAGAATTTTAAGCATGTTTGCTAGCATGTGAGATGAGTGCAATTCTGTGGTAGTTTGAGCATTCTTTGGCATTGCCTTTCTTTGGGATTGGAATGAAAAATGACCTTTGCCAGTCCTGTGGCCACTGCTGAGTTTTCCAAATTTGCTGGCATATTCTGAGCAGCACTTTCACAGCATCATCTTTTAGGATTTGAAATAGCTCAACTGAAATTCCATCACCTCAACTAGCTTTGTTCATAGTGTTGCTTCCTAAGGCCCACTTTACTTTGCATTCCTGGATGTCTGGCTCTAGGTGAGTGATAACGCCATTATGGTTATCTGGGCCATGAAGATTTTTTTTTGTATAGTTCTTTGTATTCTTGCCATCTCTTCTTGGTATCTTCTTCTTTTGTTAAGTCCATAACATTTCTATCCTTTATTGTGCTTATCTTTGCATGAAATGTTCCCTTGGTATCTCTAATTTTCTTGAAGAGATCTCTAGTCTTTCCCTTTCTATTGTTTTCCTCTATTTCTTTGCATTGATCTCTGGGGAAGGCTTTCTTATCTCACCTTGCTATATTTTGGAACTCTGCATTCAAATGGTTAATACTTTTCTTTTCTCAATGCCTTTGGCATCTCTTTTTTTCTCAGCTATTTGTAAGGTCTTCTCAGACAACTATTTTGCCTTTTTTGCATTCCCCACCCCCCACCCCTTGGAGATGGTCTTGATCACTGCCTCCTGTATAATGTCATAACCTCTGTCCATAGTTCGTTAGGCATTATGTCTATCAGATATAATCCCTGGAATCAATTTGTCACTTTGACTGTATAATCATAAAAGATTTGGTTTAGGTCATACCTTAATGGTCTAGTGGTTTTCCCTACTTTCTTCAATTTAAGTCTGAATTTGGCAATAAGGAGTTCATGATCTGAGACACAGCCAGCTCCCAGTCTTGTTTTTGCTGAGTCTATAGAGGTTCTCCATCTTTGGCTGCAAAGAATATACTCAATCTGATTTCAGCATTGACCATCTAGTAATGTCCATGTGTAGAGTCCTCTCTTGTGTTGTTCGAAGAGGGTGCTTTCTATGACCAGTGTGTTCTTTTGGCAAAACTCTATTAGCCTTTGACCTGCTTCATTTTGTACTCCAAGGCCAAATTTGCCTGTAATTCTAGGTATCTCTTGATTTCCTATTTTTGCATTCCAGTCCTCTATAATGAAAAGGACATCTTTTTTGGGTGTTAGTTCTAGAAGTTCTTGTAGATCATCATAAAACTGTTCACCTTGAGCCTTTTCAGCCTTACTGATTGGTGCAAAGACTTAAATTACTGTGATTGAATGGTTTGGCTTGGAAACAAACAGATATCATTCTGCTGTTTTTGAGATTGCATACAAGTACTGCATTTCAGACTCTTTTGTTGACTACGAGGGCTACTCCATTTCTTCTAAGGGATTTTTGCCCAGAGTAGTAGATATAATGGTCATCTGAGTTAAATTCACCCATTCCAGTCCATTTTAGTTCGCCAATTTCTAAAATGGTTATGTTCAATCTTGCCAGCTCCTGTTTGATCACTTCCAATTTGCCTTGATTCCTCGAGCCAACATTCCAGGTTCCTATGCAATATTGCTCTTTAAAGCATCAAACTTTAGTTTCATCACCAGTCCCATGAACAACTGGGTGTTGTTTTTGCATATAAGTTAAATAATCAGGGTGACAATATACAGCCTTGATGTACTCCTTTTCCTATTTGGAACCAGTCGCTGTTCCATGTCCAATTTTAACTGTTGCTTCCTGACCTGCATATAGGTTTCTCTGACCTGCTTATTTAACTTATATGCAAAGTACACCATGAGAAACGCTGGCTGGAAGAAGCACAAGCTGGAATCAAGATTGCCAGGAGAAATATCAATAACCTCAGATATGCAGATGACACCACCCTTATGGCAAAAAGTGAAGAGGAACTTAAAAGCCTCTTGATGAAAGTGAAAGAGGAGAATGAAAAAGTTGGCTTAAAGCTCCACATTCAGTAAACGAAGATCATGACATCTGGTCCCATTACTTCATGGGAAATAGATGGGGAAACAGGGGAAACAGTGTTAGACTTTACTTTTTTTGGCTCCAAAATCACTGCAGATGGTGACTGCAGCCATGAAATTAAAAGACGCTTACTCCTTGGAAGAAAAGTTATGACCAACCTATATAGCATATTGAAAAGCAGAGACATTTGCCAACAAAAGTCCGTCTAGTCAAGGCTATGGTTTTTCCAGTGGTCATGTATGGATGTGAGAGTTGGACTGTGAAGAAGGCTGATTGCTGAAGAATTAAACCTTTTGAACTGTGGTGTTGGAGAAGACTCTTGAGAGTTCCTTGGACTGCAAGGAGATCCAACCAGTCCATTCTGAAGAAGATCAGCCCTGGGATTTCTTTGGAGGGAATGATGCTGAAGCTGAAATTCCAGTACTTTGGCCACCTTAAGCGAAGAGTTGACTCATTGGAAAAGACTCTGATGCTGGGAGGGATTGGGGGCAGGAGGAGAAGGGGACGACCGAGGATGAGATGGCTGGATTGCATCACTGACTCAATGGATGTGAGTCTGAGTGAACTCTGGGAGTTGGTGATGGACAGGGAGGCCTGGCGTGCTGTGATTCATAAGGTCACTGGGAGTCAGACACGACTGAACAACCGAACTGGACTGAACTAACCTGGGGAATTCATGTTTCAGTGTCCTCTCTTTTTGCCTTTTCACACTGTTCATGGGATTCTCAAGACAAGAATACTGAAGTGGTTTGCCATTCCTTTCTCCAGTGGACCGCATTTTGTCAGAACTCTCCACCAAGACCCATCCATCTTGGGTGTTCCTACATGGCCTGGTTCATAGTTTCACTGTGTTAGACAAGGCTGTGGTCCATATGATATGGCAGTTACTAAACTACTATTCTTATGTGAAACCTGCCTAATATGTTTCAATTTTATATAGTTTTAATGAATTTAAGTTTAAATACCCAATGTAGGTAATGTTTACCATACTATATAGCACAGGTCTAAAAGATGTAAACTACTTGGGAGAAGGTAAATACTCACACAAGGATCAGAGATTATTTAGGAAGGATTATGAGAAGAATGAATAACAGATAGACAATCAATAATATCTGGTAAAATGACTGAAAATGGATTGTTTCAAACAACTTAAAAATTAATTAATGATCAGTTCAAAAGAACTAAGGTATCAATTAACCTGTAGCCACAGTATGCTGCAATTAATGCTTCCAAGGACTTCCCTGGTGGCTCAAATGGTAAAGAATCCACCTGCAGTATGGGAGGCCTGGGTTTGATCCCTGCATTGTGGAGATGCCCTGGAGGAGGGCATGCATTCCAGTATTCTTGCCTGGAGAATTCCCATGGACATAGGAACCTGGGAGGCTATAGTTCATGGGGTCACAGAGTCTGACACAACTGAGTGACTAAGCACACATACAATGCTTCTAAGAATAGATTATACACGTATGCAAATCATCTTTATTTCCATGTATCTTACCACCTAACTAGTCAACTATAAATTAACCAAAACATGGAATCCTTAACCTCTGTCATTGTAGTTAAACGTTAATTATGGCATAGTAAACTAAAGAAAATATTATCAATTACTTAATAAATTTAAGAAATGAAATCAGGTCCCAACATGCCAGCTCTTTGGATTTATTTAAGTTCACAAATGGGCTTGATAAATGTGAAATTGTTTTTTTTTTTTTCCTTTGTGCTATATTTTAAAAGTCCTGGTAATTACATGCTTCTTGAGGATAGAAACTGTTTTGGTTTGTGCACATATGTTCAATTTTTTTGTGCTGAATTTATTAAAAAATAAGTGAGGTATAAATTTGCCTTGGTGGCAGTGGCTGTGAAAGGTAACTCTGAATTATTTGGCTCAGAACTATTAATGATTAAAAATGTCAACCTTAATGTTGCATTAATGTAGTATTTAAATTGAACTCTGTAAGTTTTAACCATGGCATCATGTGGATTGGGAAATTCAAGAACAAAGGGGTCACTTGGAATATAAACAGATAAGTGTTTGACAGGCTATACAATGCTTTTCCAATACATGTTGAATTCTCCTTTAATTTCCAAGTTAACATGTATTCTACTGAAAATTGAGCTTTAATCCCACACAGTTTTGTGGAAACAAGGAACTGTTTTAGTTCTAATCTTACAATGACTATAAGACACACATGGGAAGAAGACAGTGACATACAGCCTTACATTGGATTTCTCCTGTCAATGAATTGAGCCCTAGAGGCTCTGAGTGCAATTTCCACCTTAACAAACAGCTTCTTAGAATCCAGATGCAATTGTACAATAGGGTTATACTCTCTAGACATCATGATCAGAAATGCAAGTTGATAACAGTGAACATAACTTGTAAAGCTGAATCAACAAACACATTTTCTGGTTATATGAGACTGAAAAGTTTTCAACGTTAAGATTACATCTGTTCCAGATAAACCATGCCAAACAGTTTCTCACAAATAAGATAGTGATAACTAGTGCAAGATGTGACTTAGGTTTGCTATTTAGGTCCATTCTTTAAAAATCAATTTTTTGAAATATATTAAGAGATCTGGTGAATGTATTTCCAACTATTAAGACAAAAGATGTCATAATGACAGTCTTCTGGCATCTTAAGACAGGCAGTAGGTGTCTATTAAAAAAATGTATTTCATTAAGAATTCAACCTCTGCTCCTTTATAAGGGTGATCTTTAATAGTTCTTAATCCTACAAAATAGCTCATACTCTACTAAGATTTGATTACTTGCATTAGTATACTCATCCTTACAGCGAATAAGAGGAAGTAAAAGCCAGGATCCCTGACCTCTAGTCGCTTGTCGTATTATTGGTGAATCAAGGTACTCCATCATTTTTTAAAAAAATATTCCCTGAATTTTCTTCAACCTTTTAAAACATTCTCTATTTTCTCATCTTACGTAACAAGCAGTATAGAAAGAGTAATTTCAGAATGCCTCAACTGTGTTTACAAATCCAATACTAACCAGTCTATATAAGCATAAAAGCACTACTTTGTTAAATAAACAAGGGTGCAAATACTTTAAGAGAATCCCTAAACAGAGGAGAACATTCAGATTTACATTTGTATGAAAATCCCAAGGTTTATGAAGTTATTGAGCAGAAGAAAGGCAGAAGTTTGTATAGCAAGTATCTTATCATTTTGCAAGTGAGGAAACTGAAGTTCAAAGAAAGTAAGTGCATGGCTGCCAATCACACACTGAGTCAAGGACTAGAAAGTCTCAGGACTAGACGTCTAATCTCCAGTCACTTGTCCAATATTCATTTTAATGCATTAAATTGCTTCAAAAGGAAGATTTGTATTTTTAACCATGTATAGACTGGGATTGGTTTTCAATGATTACATATCAAAATAAACAAGAAGTTTGTCTCTTATGTGAGTACATTTCCCCCTGGCACTTCATTGAAATTAGTTTTTGCTAACATGAACCAGCTGCTTTCTAACTTAGATGCCATCTTATGACCAATAGAATTTTTCCTCATTCTAGTGGGTCACCTGAAAGCATGACAGTTAAATGCATAGTCAGAACCTTGAACTTATTACCAGTTCACTACTTCAATATGTTCTAAGTAGCTGGATTATGAATTTTTTGAAACAGAACTTATTGCATTTCTTTGCCTCTTTACCTTTAAATCAAGCACAGCACTAGCATATAATAGATGCTCACTAAATATGGATAATTAGCTTAGTAAAATATCTGTATCATTACCACAGTGATTTATGATGAATTGCTTTGTCAATAGCTGGTATATGTCCCAAACTTGGTATTCAGAATATAAGTCTCTGAGATCTTCTCTTGGACAAGATAAAAGCGCAAACTACCATATCTGGGATTAGATAACTTTACTTATCTTTTATTACAAATGGAATATTTGAGTCAAAGAGATTGTTTGATTTTATAGAAATTATGCAATAGATGGGGATAAAAGGAGATTTATATGTATATCATTTGCCTTCTCATGTCTTTACCTAGACCATGTTAGCCACATTAATAAATATGCTGCAATGGCAAACCTGACCCTAGTTCCAGAGAGAAACCATCAGTAAGTGTATATAAATTAATTTAATGCAGCATTATTTATCACAATAATCATTTACTATGATAATTTACCAGAAAAACATCTACTTCTGCTTTATTGACTATGACAAAGTCAATAAAGTGTGAATCACAATAACTGTGGAAAATCCTTAGATATGGGAATACCAGACCACCTGACATGCCTCCTGAGAAATCTGTATGCAGGTTGAGAAGCAACAGTGAGAACTGGACTCGGAACAATAGACTGGTTCCATATAGGGAAAAGAGTACATCAAGGCTGTATATTGTCACCCTGCTTATTTAACTTATATGCAGAGTACATCTTTAGAAACACTGGACTGGATGAAGCACAAGCTGGAATCAAGATTGCTGGGAGAAATATCAATAACCTCAGATATGCAGATGACACCACCCTTATGGCAGAAAGTGAAGGGGAACTAAAAAGCCTCTTGATGAAAGAGAAAGAGGAGAGTGAAAAAGTTGGCTTAAAGCTCAACATTCAGAAAACTAAGATCATGGCATCTGATCCCATCACTTAATGACAAATAGTTGGGGAAACAATGGAAACAGTGATAGACTTTAATGTGAGGAGCTCAAAAATCACTGCAGATGGTGACTGCACCCATGAAATTAAAAGACACTTACTCCTTGGAAGAAAAGTTATGACTAAACTAGACAGAATATTCAAAAGCAGAGACATTACTTTGCCAACAAAGGTCTTTCTAGTCAAAGCTCTGGAGAAGGCAATGGCAACCCACTCCAGTACTCTTGCCTGGAAAATCCCATGAGTGGAGGAGCCTGGTTGGCTGCAGTCCATGGGGTCGCTAAGAGTCGGACATGACTGAGCGACTTTACTGTTACTTTTCACTTTCATGCATTGGAGAAGGAAATGGCAACCCACTCCAGTGTTCTTGCCTGGAGAATCCCAGGGGCTGGGGAGCCTGGTAGGCTTCCGTCTCTGAGGTTGCACAGAGTCGGACACAACTGAAGCGACTTAGCAGGAGCAGCAGTCAAAGCCCCGGATGGATATGAGAGTTGGTCTATAAAGAAAGCTGAGCGCTGAAGAACTGATGTTTTTGAACTGTGGTGTTGGAGAAGACTCTTGAAAGTCCCTTGAATAGCAAGGAAATCCAACCAGTCCATCCTAAAAATAATCGGTCCTGAATGTTCATTGGAAGGACTGATGCTAAAGCTGAAACTCCAATACTTTGGCCACCTAATGCGAAGAACTGACTCATTTGAAGAGACCCTGATGCTGGGAAAGATTGAAGGCTGGAGGAGAATGGGATGGCAGAGGATGAGATGGTTGGATGGCATCACCAACTGAATGGACATGAGTTTGAGTAAGCTCTGGGAGTCGGTGATGGGCATGGAACCCTGGTGTACTGCAGTCCATAAGGTTGCAAAGAGTTGGATATGACTGAGCAACTGAACTGATGATTGTTTACCATGACAATTTCAACATTTCTCATAGATGTTTATTGAAAAAATAGATTTTATTGTTTCTAACTTCTACTTTCTTTACTTTCTTTCTTTTTTTTTTTGCCTATTCTGGATCTTTGTTGCAGCATGTGTTCTGTCTCTAGATGTGGTGAGTAAGGGCTATTCTCTGGTTGTAGTGTACAGCCTTCTCTTTGTAGAGCACAGCACAGACTCTAGAGTGTGTAAGCTTCATTAGTTGTGACATGCTTGCTTAGTAGCTGTGGCACTAAGGTTCAGTTGTCTTGTGGCATGTGGGATATTAGTTCCCAGAATAGGGATCAAACCTATGTCTCCCACATTTGCAAGCAAATTCTAAATCACTGGGCCATCAGGGAAGTAAGTCCCTTTTCATTCTATTTATAATCAAATTCCTGGAAAATGCCTACCCCCTTGGTATCTTTTGAAAGTGTACATAGCTTTCAATTAAGCCCAATGGTTATATTTTTCCACTGAGCCCTTTCCATTTGCTATGGCTGTTGCTTTTTCTTCCCCGTTTCATACTGTAGAACATACTGGCTTATTCTATACGTTTCACATATATTATTATGTTCATGCAATATTAAGTAACTTTTCAATTTATATATGTCAAGTTTGCCTCAACTACCTATAGGCCAATTACATGATTCAGCTTAAGCCTAAGACAAATGAAGTTACTGTTAATTATATCCAGTGTTAAATTCTTTAAGGCATGGAATTATGATTACATAAAACTATATTCTTTATGCAAATCAGTGAGAGTCTCTTGACAAGTCATTTATACTTATTTTATAGAACTCAAATAAGGCAATATGGGAGAAGGAGAAGTAAACTAGACTGAAAGTGAAGAAACAATTTTTTATTTTTATTTATTTATTTATTTATTTATTTTCTTGTCAGATGAGTGCAATTGTGCAGTAGTTTGAACATTCTTTGGCATTACCTTTCTTTTATTAGTTTTTTATTTTTTTAATTTTAAAATCTTTAATTATTACGTGCACTCCCAAACATGAACCCCCTTCCCACCTCCCTCCCCATAACATCTCTGTGGGTCATCCCCAAGCACCAGCCCCAAGCATGCTGTATCCTGCGTCAGACATAGACTGGCGATTCAATTCTTACATGATAGTATACATGTTAGAATGCCATTCTCCCAAATCATCCCACCCTCTCCCTCTCCCTCTGAGTCCAAAAGTCCATTATACACATCTGTGTCTTTTTTCCTGTCTTGCATACAGGGTCGTCATTGCCATCTTTCTAAATTCCATATATATGTGTTAGTATACTGTATTGGTGTTTTTCTTTCTGGCTTACTTCACTCTGTATAATCGGCTCCAGTTTCATCCATCTCATCAGAACTGATTCAAATGAATTCTTTTTAACGGCTGAGTAATACTCCATTGTGTATATGTACCACAGCTTTCTTATCCATTCATCTGCTGATGGACATCTAGCTTGTTTCCTTGTCCTGGCTATTATAAACAGTGCTGCAATGAACATTGGGGTACATGTGTCTCTTTCAATTCTGGTTTCCTCGGTGTGTATGCCCAGCAGTGGGATTGCTGGGTCATAAGGCAGCTCTATTTGCAATTTTTTAAGGAATCTCCACACTGTCTCCATAGTGGCCGTACTAGTTTGCATTCCCACCAACAGTGTAGGAGGGTTCCCTTTTCTCCACACCCTCTCCAGCATTTATTGCCTGCAGATTTTTGGATCACAGCCATTCTGACTGGTGTGAAGTGGTACCTCATTGTGGTTTTGATTTGCATTTCTCTGATAATGAGTGATGTTGAGCATCTTTTCATGTGTTTGTTAGCCATCCGTATGTCTTCTTTGGAGAAATGTCTATTTAGTTCTTTGGCCCATTTTTTGATTGGGTCGTTTATTTTTCTGTAATTGAGCTGCATATGTTGCTTGTATATTTTTGAGATTAGTTGTTTGTCAGTTGCTTCATTTGCTATTATTTTCTCCCATTCAGAAGGCTGTCTTTTCACCTTGCTTATATTTTCCTTTGTTGTGCAGAAGCTTTTAATTTTAATTAGATCCCATTTGTTTATTTTTGCTTTTATTTCCAGTATTCTGGGAGGTGGATCATAGAGGATCCTGCTGTGATTTATGTCTGAGAGTGTTTTGCCTATGTTCTCCTCTAGGAGTTTTATAGTTTCTGGTCTTACATTTAGATCTTTAATCCATTTTGAGTTTATTTTTGTGTGCGGTGTTAGAAAGTGATCTAGTTTCATTCTTTTACAAGTGGTTGACCAGTTTTCCCAGCACCACTTGTTAAAGAGATTGTCTTTACTCCATTGTATATTCTTGGCTCCTTTGTCAAAGATAAGGTGTCCATAGGTGTGTGGATTTATTTCTGGGCTTTCTATTTGTTCCATTGATCTATATGTCTGTCTTTGTGCCAGTACCATACTGTTTTGATGACTGTGGCTTTGTAGTAGAGCCTGAAGTCAGGCAAGTTGATTCCTCCAGTTCCATTCTTCTTTCTCAAGATTGCTTTGGCTATTCGAGGTGTTTTGTATTTCCATACAAATCTTGAAAGTATTTGTTCTAGTTCTGTGAAAAATATGGCTGGTAGCTTGATAGGGATTGCATTGAATCTGTAGATTGCTTTGCGTAGTATACTCATTTTCACTCTATTGATTTTTCTGATCCATGAACATGGTACATTTCTCCATCTATTAGTGTCCTCTTTGATTTCTTTCATCAGTGTTTTATAGTTTTCTATATATAGGTCTTTAGTTTCTTTAGGTAGATATATTCTTAAGTATTTTATTCTTTTCGTTGCAATGGTGAATGGAATTGTTTCCTTAATTTCTTTTTCTACATTCTCATTGTTAGTGTATAGGAATGTAAGGGATTTCTGTGTGTTTATTTTATATCCTGCAACTTTACTATATTCATTGATTAGCTCTAGTAATTTTCTGGTGGAGTCTTTAGGGTTTTCCATGTAGAGGATCATGTCATCTGCAAACAGTGAGAGTTTTACTTCTTCTTTTCCAATTTGGATTCCTTTTATTTCTTTTTCTGCTCTGATTGCTGTGGCCAAAACTTCCAGGACTATGTTGAATAGTAGCGGTAAGAGTGGGCACCCTTGTCTGGCTCCTGACTTTAGGGGAAATGCTTTCAATTTTTCACCATTGAGGATAATGTTTGCTGTGGGTTTGTCATATATAGCTTTTATTATGTTGAGGTATGTTCCTTCTATTCCTGCTTTCTGGAGAGTTTTTATCATAAATGGATGTTGAATTTTGTCAAAGGCCTTCTCTGCATCTATTGAGATAATCATATGGCTTTTATTTTTCAATTTGTTAATGTGGTGAATGACATTGATTGATTTGCAGATATTGAAGAATCCTTGCATCCCTGGGATAAAGCCCACTTGGTCATGGTGTATGATCTTTTTAATGTGTTGTTGGATTCTGATTGCTAGAATTTTGTTGAGGATTTTTGCATCTATGTTCATCAGTGATATTGGCCTGTAGTTTTCTTTTTTTGTGACATCTTTGTCAGGTTTTGGTATTAGGGTGATGGTGGCCTCATAGAATGAGTTTGGAAGTTTACCTTCCTCTGCAATTTTCTGGAAGAGTTTGAGTAGGATAGGTGTTAGCTCTTCTCAAAATTTTTGGTAGAATTCAGCTGTGAAGCCGTCTGGACCTGGGCTTTTGTTTGCTGGAAGATTTCTGATTACAGTTTCAATTTCCGTGCTTGTGATGGGTCTCTTAAGATTTTCTATTTTTCCTGGTTCAGTTTTGGAAAATTGTACTTTTCTAAGAATTTGTCCATTTCTTCCACGTTGTCCATTTTATTGGCATATAACTGCTGATAGTAGTCTCTTATGATCCTTTGTATTTCTGTGTTGTCTGTTGTGATCTCTCCATTTTCATTTCTAATTTTATTGATTTGATTTTTCTCTCTTTGCTTCTTGATGAGTCTGGCTAATGGTTTGTCAATTTTATTTATCCTTTCAAAGAACCAGCTTTTGGCTTTGTTGATTTTTGCTATGGTCTCTTTTGTTTCTTTTGCATTTATTTCTGCCCTAATTTTTAAGATTTCTTTCCTTCTACTAACTCTGGGGTTCTCCAATTCTTCCTTTTCTAGTTGCTTTAGTTGTAGAGTTAGGTTATTTATTTGACTTTTTTCTTGTTTCTTGAGGTATGCCTGTATTGCTATGAACTTTCCTCTTAGCACTGCTTTTATAGTGTCCCACAGGTTTTGGGTTGTTGTGTTTTCATTTTCATTAGTTTCTATGCATATTTTGATTTCTTTTTTGATTTCTTCTGTGATTTGTTTGTTATTCAGAAGTGTGTTGTTCAACCTCCATATGTTGGAATTTTTAGTAGTTTTTCTCCTGTAATTGAGATCTAATCTTAATGCATTATGGTCAGAAAAGATGCTTGGAATGATTTCGATGTTTTTGAATTTATCAAGTTTAGATTTATGGCCCAGGATGTGATCTATCCTGGAGAAGGTTCCGTGAGCACTTGAGAAAAAGGTGAAATTCATTGTTTTGGGGTGAAATGTCCTGTAGATATCAATTAGGTCTAACTGATCTAATGTATCATTTAAAGTTTGCGTTTCTTTGTTAATTTTCTGTTTAGTTGATCTGTCCATAGGTGTGAGTGGGATATTAAAGTCTCCCACTATTATTGTGTTATTGTTGATTTCCCCTTTCATACTTGTTAGCATTTGTCTTACATATTGCTGTGCTCGTATATTGGGTGCATATATATTTATAATTGTTATATCTTCTTCTTGGATTGATCCTTTGATCATTATGTAGTGGCCTTCTCTGTCTCTTTTCATAGCCTTTGTTTTAAAGTCTATTTTATCGGATATGAGTATTGCCACTCCTGCTTTCTTTTGGTCTCTATTTGCGTGGTATATCTTTTTCCAGCCCTTCACTTTCAGTCTGTATGTGTCCCTTGTTTTGAGGTGGGTCTCTTGTAAGCAGCATATAGAGGGGTCTTGTTTTTGTATCCATTCGGCCAGTCTTTGCCTTTTGGTTGGGGCGTTCAACCCATTTACGTTTAAGGTAATTATTGATAAGTATGATCCTGTTACCATTTACTTTATTGTTTTGGGTTCGGGTTTATACACCGTTTTCATGTTTCCTGTCTAGAGAATATCCTTTAGAGTTTGTTGGAGAGCTGGTTTGGTGGTGCTGAATTCTCTCAGCTTTTGCTTGTCTGTAAAGCTTTTGATTTCTCCTTTGTATTTGAATGAGATCCTTGCTGGGTACAGTAATCTGGGCTGTAGGTTATTGTCTTTCATCACTTTGAGTATGTCTTGCCATTCCCTCCTGGCCTGAAGAGTTTCTATTGAAAGATCAGCTGTTATCCTTATGGGAATCCCCTTGTGTGTTATTTGTTGTTTTTCCCTTGCTGCTTTTAATATTTGTTCTTTGTGTTTGATCTTTGTTAATTTGATTAATATGTGTCTTGGGGTGTTTCGCCTTGGGTTTATCCTATTTGGAACTCTCTGTGTTTCTTGGACTTGGGTGATTATTTCCTTCCCCATTCTATGGAAGTTTTCAACTATTATCTCCTCAAGGATTTTCTCATGATCTTTCTTTCTGTCTTCTTCTTCTGGGACTCCTATAATTCGAATGTTGGAGTGTTTCATATTGTCCTGGAGGTCTCTGAGATTGTCCTCATTTCTTTTAATTCGTTTTTCTTGTTTCCTCTCTGATTCATTTATTTCTACCATTCTATCTTCTATTTCACTAATCCTATCTTCTGCCTCCATTATTCTACTATTTGTTGCCTCCAGAGTGTTTCTGATCTCATTTATTGCATTATTCATTATATTTTGACTCTTTTTTATTTCTTCTAGGTCCTTGTTAAACCTTTCTTGCATCTTCTCAATCCTTGTCTCTAGGCTATTTATCTGTGATTCCATTTTGATTTCAAGATTTTGGATCATTTTCACTATCAATATTCGGAATTCCTTCTCAGGTAGATTTCCTACTTCTTCCTCTTTTGTTTGGTTTGGTGGGCAACTCTCCTGTTCCTTTATCTGCTGAGTATTCCTCTGTCTCTTCCTCTTGGTTATATTGCTGCGTTTGGGGTGGCCTTTTTATATTCTGGTAATTTGTGGAGTTCTCTTTATTATGGAGCTTCCTCACTGTGGGTGGGGTTCTATCAGTGGCTTGTCAAGGTTTCCTGGTTTTGGAGGCTTGTGTTGGAGTTCTGGTGTGTGGAGCTGGGTTTCTTCTCTCTGGAGTGCAGTGAAGTGACCAGTAATGGGTTATGAGACATCAAAGGTTTTGGAATAATTTTGAGCTGCCTGTATATTGAAGCTCAGGGGAGTGTTCCTGTGTTGCTGGAGAATTTGAGTGGTATGTCTTGTTTTGGAACTTGTTGGCCCTTTTGTGGAGCTTGGTTTTGGTGTAGGTATGAAGGCATTTGATGAGCTCCTATTGCTTAATGTTCCCTGAATTCAAGAGTTCTCTAATGTTTTCAGGCTTTGGATTTAAGCCTCCTGCTTCTGGTTTTCAGTTTTATTTTTACAGTAGCTCTAGACTTCTCCATCTATACAGCACTGATGATAAAACATCTAGGTTAAAGATGAAAAGTTTCTCCACATTAAGGGACACTCAGAGAGGTTCACTGATTTACAAGGAGAAGAGAAGATGGAGGGGGTAGTTAGAGGTACCTGGAATGAGATGCGGTGAGATCAAAAGAGGAGAGAGCAAGCTAGCCAGTAGTCACTTCTTTATGTGCACTCTATAGTCTGGACGGCTCAGAGGTATTTACGGAGTTATATGGGGAAGAGGAGAGGGAGGAAGTAGACAGAGGTGACCAGGAGGTTAAGAGAGAGGAATGAGAAGGAGAGAGACAGATCCTGCCAGTAACCAGTTCCTTAGGTGTTCTCCACCGTCTGGAACACACAGAGATTCACAGAGTTGGATAGAGAAGAGATGGGGGAGAAAAGAGACAGAGGCCACCTGGTGGAGGAAAAGGAGAGTCCAAAGGAGGAGAGAGTGGTCAAGCCAGTAATCTCGCTCTCAGGTAAACTTGGGTAGTGAAGTTTGGGTTTTTAAATGTACAAAATTGACAACAAAAACCTAAGAGCAAAGATTAAAAATCTAGAGTAGAGGTTGGATTTTCAAAAATACAATATTAAAGAAAACAAGCAGAATGAAAAAGGAAGAAAGAAAAAAAAAAGAATTATTAAAAACAACAACAACAACAAAAAAAAACCACCAACAACCATCCAAAGACTATACATGGTGTTTGCCTTAAAAAAACAAAAAAGTCTTTTTTTTTTTAATAGTAATAGTAGATTATAGAAATAAAAATTAGAGGAGAAATAGAAGACTTAACAATTAAAAAAAAGAAAAAAGAGAAAAAAAAACAAAAAGCAAAAAAAAAAAAAAAAAGGAATGATTTTAAAAATAGTAAAAATATATCTAACCCTTCTCTGATGTTGTGGGCCGTGTGGGATCACTTCCAAGGTGGTTCCCTCTGTTTAACTTCTGTTTGCTGGTTTTTTAGGCTCACTAGTTCAGTCACGCTGTGGGGAGGGGGGATGCTGCAAACAAATAGCACTGTCGTGTGCACACAGTGTCTCAGCCCCGCTTGACGGGTCCCTTCTCGCGGCGCTCAAACCGCTCTGGCTCTACGATGCTCAGCTGGGAACTGTCTGGGGCCGGCCCTAGGCTGCGTGCACTTCCCTGGTCTAAGCCGCTCAGGTTCAGCGCTCAGGTAGCCCTCAGAGGCACAGATTCGGTTGGGACTGCATTTTGTGCCCTTCCCAGGTCCGAGTAGCTCAGGAGTTTGGCGAGCGCGATCGCTGCAACTTGTCGCCTTTTCTGCCTCTGCTGCTCAGTTTTCTGGGTGGACCACTGGCGCCCCTTGTGAGGCAGGTTGTGACTGCCCAGCACCCCCAGAAGTCTTAGCAAAGAAGCCTGCTTGCAGTTAGGTAAGTAAAGTCTCTCCGGGTCTGCAATTGCCCCTTTCCAGTCCTTACGGCTCTGGCTGCCTGTCCCCGGCAGGGGATGGTCTGCAGCCGGCTTTTTCCATTCCGTTCTTGGTTCTGTGCTCGGTCCTGGTGGTGTCTTATGTTCGAGCTTTTCGTGCAGTAGCTATCCCACAGTCTGGTTTGCTAGCCCAAGTTAGATCATTCTGGTTGCTCGTGGGGCGTTCCTGCCTGATTCTTACAAAGCACTGCAGCCCGCGCCTCCCACGCTTCCCTGCCCTGCCCCCACTTCCCAATGCCGGATGCAGGTGTCTGTGCCGCTTTTCCGCTGGGGGAGTTACTGTTGGGCTTGCAATATCTTGGTTTTAATTATTTATTTATTTTTCCTTCCTGTTATCTTGCCCTCTGTGTTTCCAAGGCTCGCCACAGACTCGGCAGGGAGCGTGTTTCCTGGTGTTTGGAAACCTCTCTTCTTAAAATTCCCTTCCTGGGACAGAGTTCCCTCCCCACCTCCTTTGTCTCCTTTTTCGTCTTTTATATTTTTTTCTACCTGTTTTTGAAGACAATGGTCTGCTTTTCTGGTTGCCTGATGTCCTCTGCCAGGCTACAGAAGTTGTTTTGTGGAGTTTGCTCGGCATTGAAATGTTCTTTTGAGGAATTTGTGAGAGAGAAAGTGGTCTTCCCGTCCTATTCCTCCGCCATCTTTACAGTTCCTCTGAAACTTGATTTTTTAAAAAATCTCTAATTATAGTTGTGGCTTGAACTTTGTTTGAATATCTGCTATTTATCTGAGAACACCCAGACAAAAGACAGTAGTGGGACCAAGTAAAAATGCATCATAAAACACGGTTTTACAGTATAGTAGAACAGGTAAGAGACACCTAATGTTCTACTTAAAAACAGAGAACCAGAAGAACATCCCTGAACTAAGTCCTAAAAAGTACATAGAAATGAATTGGGACAATAATGGGAGGTCAAAGCATTTTGGCTAATGGTGTATATATACATATATCACCAACAGCTTGGTTACATGAAAAATAAGAAGAATATTTAGAGATTTGCATATGTTTGTATTACCAAATTGAGCCAGATGTTGTGGTAACAAAAGGGGGCATAGTGAGATGAATATGAAGTGGTATAGTTCACTTGGAAAAAGTAACAAAGAAACATTATTTCATTTTATAGGCTATGATGAGTCATATAAGAATTTATAGTCTATTTAAATATTCTAAAATCTATACAACTATTCTAGTACCAATAGAGATGGATAGGTTTAGGGAAGATGCAGTTGGAAGTGATTTAGGAACATAAATATAAGGAAGCAATCCCATGGACTATACAGTCCATGGACTTCTCCAGGACAGGATACTGGAGTGGGTAGCCTTTCCCTTCTCCAGGGGATCTTCCCAACCCAGGGATAAAACCCAGGTCTCCCACATTGTAGGCAGATTCTTTACCAGCTGAGCCAAAGGGGAAGTCCAAGAATACAGGAATGGGTAGCCTATCCCTTCTCCAGCAGATCTTCCCAACCCAAGAATCAAACTGGGGTCTCCTGTATTGCAGATGGATTCATTACCAACTGAGCTATCAGGGAAGCCTAAACATAAGGAAAGTCTTCAAAATCCTCTTCATAACTAAGAAAATTTCCTCACCAATTTGTGGGACGAGTACCTCCTTTTCTCCTCTACCTGTATCTGCCTTGAAAAACCATTTTGTAAAGAATTTTTGTTTTACTCTAAAAGGGAGATGATATCCAGATAAAGTTTACAATCTCATCAAACTCTCTAGGTCTGTTTTCTCACTTGCGATGTTGGGAATCTGGATTAAATTTCTGATGTCTAGGGAGGCTTTGATTTGCAGAATTTGTTTTATTCCTTTGCAAATCTTGGACTATACTTTAAGAAATAAGTACATTTATCACATTTATGACTTATTTTATTCACACTCCTTGTCAGTGATTAAGCTCTCAGTTGTTTCTCTGTTGGAGCATGATTTGCTTTATGATAATCTCCTCTACAACATGCTTTCCAGAAGCCCATCATGACGAAAAGAAAGAATAGCTGGTAAAATACACAATTTAATTTTATTTTCTAATTATATACCCTACTGTCTGATTTCTAGATAACTTGTAAGCAGCTATTCTGAGGGCACAATTATGAATAATTATAGTCATATACCCAAATTAGGTTATATTGTCTCCAATATTTAATTTGCATTTCTTAGAATACTTAATACAATAAAGGATTATTAATATCATTTTTTCCCTAGACTATCTCACTGAATGCCTGTTATGTTTCAGTTGGCTTCACAAGGCTACTTAGGCTCCACAACAAGCTACATGGCTATAATACTCCTATTTTATAGGAGAATTAGTCTTAGAGACAACTCACATGACAAAAGTTTAATTGCAAAATCAAGACTTGGAAAAAATTGTTACCTAAATAGGAGACATATTCATGTAAATTTTTTTTAAGTCAGGATAGCCAACCATAGTACAGCAGAGGAGATCCAAGGCGCTAACAACACAGGCTTATTATACATTATTTTTCCACTATACTCTAGGATGTTGCTTTTCTCTTCATTTTGAATGATGGATCATCTATACTTTTCTAGGTCCAAATTCAAGCTAACAGGAGAAAGGAAGCAGGTGACACATTCTTTCTCTTTAAGAAAGCCATGCTTAAGTTGTAAATATCACTTCTACTCCACTGGGTAGGATTTAGCCGCAGAGCCATTTCACAGTATGAAGAATGTTGGGAAATGTCATCTTTAGTTGACAGTAATGAGACTGGATATTTGATGTTAACAAACAGCCTAAGCTATGAATTTGTGGAGCAAAGATTTAACATTTCCCACTGTTCCAAACCTGATGCCTTATTTTAAGGGTCTTTAAACTATGGAATCCTTACTGCAAAATTTGGACTTAAGTTGAAGAAAGTAGGGAAAACACTTAGACCATTCAGTTATAACATAAATCAAATGCCTATGATTACACAGTAGAAGAGACAAATAGATTCAATGGATTAGGTCTGACAGAGTACTTGAAGAACTATGGACAGAGGTTTGTACATTGTACAGCAAGTAGTGACCAAAACAATCCAAAAGAAAAGGAAATGCAAGAAGGCAAAATGGTTGTCTGAGAAGACCTTACAAATAGCTGAGAAAAGAAGAGAAGCAAATGGCAAAGGAGAAAGGGAAAGATATACCTAACTGAATACAGAGTTCCAACTATAGCAAGGAGAAATTAGAAAGCCTTAATGAGTGAACAATGCAAAGAAATAGAGGAAAACCATAGAATGGGAAAGACTAGAGATCTCTTAAAGAAAATTAAAGATAACAAGGGAAAATTTCATGCAAAAATGGGCACAATAAAGGACAGAAACAGTAAGGACCTAACTAACAGAAGCAGAAAAGATTAAGAAGAGGTGGATGAATATACAGAAGAACTGTACAAAGAAGTTTTAAAGACATGGATAACCATGGTGGTGTGATCACTCACCTAGAGCCAGACATCCTAGAGTGTGAATTCAAGCAGGCCTTATGAAACATGACTGTGAACAAAGCTCGTGGAGGTGCTGAAATTCTACCTGAGCTATCTCAAATCCTAAAAGGTAACGCTGTTAAAATGCTGCACTCAATATGCCAGCAAATTTGGAATACTCAGCAGTAGCCACAAGACTGGAAAAGGTCCATTTTCATTCTAATCCCAAAGTAGGGCAATTCCAAAAATTGTTCAAACTGCCATGCAATTGTGGTCATTTCACATATTAGCAAGGTAGTGCTCAAAATCTTCCAAATTAGGCTTCAACAGTACATGAACTGAGAACCTCCAGATGCACAAGCTGGATTTAGAAAAGGCAAAGAAACCAGAGATAGAATTGCCAACATCCATTGGATCATAGAAAAAGCAAGAGAATTCCAGAAACTCCAACTTCATTGACTATGGTAAAAACTTTGTGTGGATCACAGCAAACTGTGGAAAACCTTTAAAGAGACAGGAATATCAGACCACTTTATCTGCCTCCTTAGATGCCTGTATGTAGGTCAAGAAACAAGAGTTACAGTCTGACATAGAACAACAGACTGGTTCAAAATTGGGAAATGTGGAGATATTTCTTTTTTCCATTCTCTGAGTATGCTGTTATCCTATTTCTGAGTACATCAATATATAATCAGTATATATAATCAATATATATCAGTATATAACAGGTTAATCAGCACTTCCCTCTATGTTTCCATCTCTCCCAAGACTCCAGCAAGTTCATTATTCTTGCTTCCTGTTTAGGCCTAGATTTTTGTTTTGTTTGGCTTCTTCTTCTTCTTCTTCTTTTTTTTTTTTTTTTTTTTTGAGTATAATCATGTTACAATGTTGTATTACTTTTGGCTGTACAGTGAGGTGAATCAGCTATATTTATACATATATCCCCTCCCTCTTGGACTTCACTCCCAGTCCAGCCCCATCCCACCCCTCTCAGTCATCACAGAGCACCAAGCTGAGCTCTTTCTGCTTTATAGCAGTTTCCCACTAGCTGGCTATTTTATGCATGATTGTGTAATATGTCAATCCTACTCTCACAATTCATCCCACTCTCCTAGCCCCACTCCTTGTCATGTCCACTTGTCCATTCTCTACATCTGGATCTCTTTTCTTGCCCTGGAAATAGGTCCATCTAGAACAGTTGTATAGTCCTAGAATTTTAATGCTTTCTCATTCTTGCTAATCCTTGACCCATGGCATCTTGGTTTCCTTCAACAAATTTTCCTCTTTCTTAGATTCTAAGTGACACAATCATGATTCTCCACAGCCTGGAAATTCTTGCAAGTCTTTGGGTATGATAACATACATTGTCTTGAAATTAAAATTATGATGAAAATAAATAGAGTAGAAAAACCTGAGATTTAAAGAAAGGTTATGAAGTTATCAGAAATTATACTGGTTGGCCCAGTTTAATCACTTGAGTCCTTAAAAGTGGAAAAGGAAGGGAGAAAATTAGATCAGAGAGAAAGAACAATAGAAGAAAGAGACAGAATAGACTTGGGGTGTGAGAGAAATTTGAACCACCATTAATGGCTCTTAAGATGAAAGAAGTATACTGTGTGCAGTGGAATGAGGATAACCTGTAGAGCTGGGAAACCCAGCAAGATAAAGGAGAACTCAGTTCCAAAACTGAAAGAAAATGAATTTTGTCAAAAATATAAATGAGCAAGGAGAGGATTCTCTACTGGAGCCTCCAGAAAGAATGTAGCCTGCTGATGCTTGTATTTTAGCCTGGTAAGATCAATGTCAGACTTCTGACCTACAGAACTATAAGATAGCATATTTGGATTGCTTCAATTTGTTAACTTTATGGTAATTTGATATAGCAACCATCAAAAACTAATACAGAATTAACTCACTTAAACTGAATTTTCATGAAATCCCCCTTGTGAGGTTGTTGTTGTTGTTTAGTTGCTAGGTCATGTCCAACTCTTTTGAGGCCCCCTGGACTATGGTCCACCAGACACCTCTGTCGGTGGGATTTTTGGACTAAAAAAGATGCACCGTATGAAAGTTGAAAGTTAAGTTTTGTTGGGGCCAAAATGAGAACTGCAGCATAAGAGACAGCACCTCAGATAGCTCTGAGAAACTGTCCCAGAGAGGTAGTAGGGGAAGGTCAATATATACAATTTTGGTGAAGGGGGAGTTTAGTGCAATCAAGCACTCATTTTACAAAAGATTTTCTGCTAATTAAGAAGAGCTGATGTCATCACGAAAGGATTAGAAAAGGCCCTGATGCTGGGAAACATTGAAGGCAAGAGGAGAAGGGGATGACAGAAGATAAGATGGTTGAATGGCATCACCAACTCAATAGACATGAGTTTGAGCAAGTTCCAGGAGATGGTAAAGGACAGGGAAGCCTGACATGATGCAGTCCACGGGGTTTCAAAGATTTGAACATGACTGAGCGACTGAACAACAACATCTCTATGAAGAGATGAAAGGATTGGAATCATGTAATCAGTTCCTGAAAATATCTAACTATTTAAATATTTGTTTCACCTTACCTCCTGAAAAACTGGATGCAGGTCAAGAAGCAATGGTTAGAATCAGACATGGAACAACAGACTAGTTCCAAATTGGAAAAGAAGTATGTCAAGCCTGTATATTGTCACGCTGCTTATTTAACTTATATACAGAGTTCATCATGAAAAATGCTGGACTGGATGAAGCACAAGCTGGAATAAAGATTACCCAGAGAAATATCAACAAGCTCAGATATGCAGATGACACCACCCCTATGCCAGAAAGTGAAGAGGAACTAAAGAGCCTCTTGATGAAAGTGAAAGAGGAGAATGAAAAAGCTGGCTTGGAACTCAACATTCAGAAAACGAAGATCATGACATCTTGTCTCATTACTTCACTGCAAAAAGATGGGGAAACTGTGGAATCAGTAACAGACTTTATTTTATTGGACTCCAAAATCACTGCAGCCATGAAATTAAAAAGAGCTTGCTCCTTGGAAGAAAAGCTGTGACATGAAAAGCTATGAAAAGCTATCACCCAGACAATATAATAAAAAGCAGAGACATTTCATTACAAAGGTCTGTATAGTTGAAGCTATGGTTTTCCAGTAGCCATGTATGGATGTGAGAGTTGGACCATAAAGAAAGCTGAGTGCCAAAGAATTGATGCTTTTAACTGTGGTGTTGGAGAATACTCTTGCTAGTCCCTTGAACAGCAAGGAGGTCAAACCAGTCAATCTTAAAGGAAATCATCCTGAATATTCATTGGAAGAATTGATTCTGAAGATGAAGCTCCAATAATTTTGGCACCTGATGTGAAAAACTGACTCATTGGAAAAGAACCTGATGCTGGGAAAGATTGAAGGCAAGAGGAAAACAAAGGGTGATATGGTTGGGTGGCATCACTGACTCCATGGACATGAGTTTGTGCAAACTGTAGGAGTTGGTGATGGACAGGAAAGCCTGGCATGCTTCAATCCATCGGGTCACGAAGAGTCACACATGACTAAATGAGTGAACTGATCTGAAAAACTTGTTCCACCAGGTTCCCTGGAGTACAAAGTACCTCATTTCTCCACCCTCTTCAGTTCAGTTCAGTTGCTCAGTCATGTCCGACTCTTTGTGACCCCATGAATCACAGCACGGCAGGCATCCCTGTCCATCACCAACTCCTGGAGTTCGCTCAGACTCACGTCCATCGAGTCCGTGATGCCATCCAGCCATCTCATCCTCTGTCGTCCCCTTCTCCTGCCCCCAACCCCTCCCAGTATCAGAGTCTTTTCCAATGAGTCAACACTTTGCATGAGGTGGCCAAAGTACTGGAGCCTCAGCTTTAGCATCATTCCCTCCAAAAAACACACAGGGCTGATCTTCAGAATGGACTGGTTAGATCCCCTTGCAGTCCAAGGGACTCTCAAGAGTCTTCTCCAACACCACAGTTTAAAAGCATCAATTCTTCGGTGCTCAGCCTTCTTCACAGTCCAACTCTCACATACATACGTGACCACTGGAAAAACCATAGCCTTGACTAGATGGACCTTAGTCGGCAAAGTAATGTCTCTGGTTTTGAATATGCTATCTAGGTTAGTCATAACTTTTCTTCCAAGGAGTAAGTGTCTTTTAATTTAATGGCTGCAATCACCATCTGCACTGATTTTGGAGCCCCCCCAAAATAAAGTCTGACACTGTTTCCACTGTTTCCCCATCTATTTCCCATGAAGTGATGGGACCAGATGCCATGATCTTCATTTTCTAAATGTTGAGCTTTAAGCCAACTTTTTCACTCTCCTCTTTCACTTTCATCAAGAGGCTTTTTAGTTCCTCTTCACTTTCTGCCATAAGGGTGGTGTCATCTGCATATCTGAGGTTATTGATATTTCTCCCGGCAATCTTGATTCCAGCTGTTCTTCTTCCAGCCCCGCATTTCTCATGATGTACTCTGCATATAAGTTAAATAAGCAGGGTGACAATACACAGCCTTGACGTACTCCGTTTCCTATTTGGAACCAGTCTGTTTTTCCATGTCCAGTTCTAACTGTTGCTTCCTGACCTGCATATCGGTTTCTCAAGAGGCAGGTCAGATGGTCTGGTATTCCCATCTCTTTCATAATTTTCCACAGTTTATTGTGATCCAAACAGTCAAAGGCTTTGGCATAGTCAATAAAGCAGGAATAGATGCTTTTCTGGAAGGTCAATAGCTATAGCAGCGCAGGATTCAGTCTTAGCCGAGACAGATGGCAAGTGCCCTTGATGAGCACCATTTTTTAGTTTATGATTTCCTAGGCAAGAATACTGGAGTGTGGTTGCCATTTCCTTCTCCAGGGGATCTTCCTGACCCAGTAATCACCCCATGTCGCCTGCATTGTCAGGCAGATTCTTTACTGCTGAGCCATCAGGCAAGCTAATGTGAGGTTACACGTAAACCAACCAACAAACAAAAATAATCATCAAGTTTGTTTACTATTTATTTCTTATGTGAAACTGAAAATTACACTTACAAAGCAGTTGAGTTATAAACATTACAGTTAAGTTCAAATCAAAGTGTTATTTAAAAATATCCATGTTTGTGAAGAGCTACCATACAACAAAAGGGACTGGATGGAGTAATGGACAAGGGAAAGAAAAACAATATAATTAGTGAGTCACAGAGTAGGGTTGGTGGAAAGTAGAGGACAGAATTAATTCAAAGTTTGTATAAGGAGAAAATAGCGCAAAATGTAGAGTGAAAAGTAAATAAAAGGGAGATTTTTTTAAAAGAACAAAAGAAAACAGAGAATAAAAAAGGGAAGACTGAAGACAGGAAGGAGAGATGAATAAAATAATGGAAATAAAGTGAAAAGATAAAATATTGAAGGTTCAAGAGGTGGAGCTAATAAAGAAAAATCTTGTGTATGATTCACCTGCAAAAAACCCTTAATTCCAAACACCTTTATTTAATGACTTGCTGAAGGCTCTGATGATGTTAACATTTTTTAGCCATAAAGTTATTTTTAAGGTATCTATACATAGTTTGGAGAAGGCAATGGCACCCCACTCCAGTACTCTTGCCTGGAAAATGCCATGAATGGAGAGCCTGGTGGGCTGCAGTCCATGGGGTCGCTAAGAGTCAGACACGACTGAACGACTTCACTTTCACTTTTCACTTCCATGCATTGGAGAAGGAAATGGCAACCCACTCCAGTGTTCTTGCCTGGAAAAATCCCAGGGACGGGGGAGCCTGGTGGGCTGCTGTCTATGGGGTTGCACAAAGTCGGACACGACTGAAGCGACTTAGCAGCAGCAGCGGCATACTGACTCTAATCTTTCTTTTCTGAACTTACTTCTTTATTAATAGCATAAGAAACCGACTATCTTTGGCCCCTTCCCCCTTCATTCTGGCTCAATTTTTGTGTCCTCATTTCAAATTCTCCCACTTACTCCCCTACAAACTACCACTTTTTTCCCTTACATCTTATTTGGCGGAATTAGGCTTTCTTTTTTAGCAGCATTGTTTTACCTTGGGGTACTTTCTTACCCACATGATTTAGGGATGGAAAGATTTGCTCTCCTTCTGCCAATAATCAAATCCTTGTTTTATTGCACTTTGCTTTGTTGCACTTGGCAGAAATCACATTTTTAACAAAGATATTTGGGCAACCCTGCATCCAGCAAGTCTGTCTGTGCCATTTTTCTAGCAGCATTTGCTCACTTTGTGTCTCTATCTCACACTCTGGTAATTCTCACAATACTTTAAGCTTTTTTGTTTTGATTATAGTTGTTACGGTGACTTGTGGTCAATGATCTTTGATGTCACTATTTTAGTTTTTTTTAGGGGACCAGTCACATACCATACCTGTATACATGGCAAATTAAACGAATAAATGTGTGTGTTCTGACTACTCGACCCTTCTCTCATCTCTCTCCCTCTCTTCAGGCTTCACTATACCCTGAGCTACAGCAATGGTGAAATTAAGCCAGTTAATAGCCTTACAATGGCTTTTAAGTGTGAAAGTGAAAGAGTCACACATCTCTCATTATATCAAAAGCTAGAAATGATTAAACTTACTGAAGAAGGCATGTCAAAAATCAATTTATGTCAAAACCTAGGCCTCTTGTACCAAATTGTTAACTAAGCTATGGATGCAAAGGAAAAGTTTTTGAGGAAATTTAACGTGCTGCTCCAATGAACACAAGAGTCATAAGAAAGCAAAAAAAAAAAAAACACAAAAAACAACAACAACAAAAAAAACACCTCATTGCTCACATGGAGAAAGTTGTACTGATCTGGATAGAAGATCAATATAGACAAAACATTCTTTTAAGTTGAAGCCTAATCCTGAGCAAGGCCCCTTAACATTCTTCAATTCTGTGAAGTCTGAGAGAGTTGCAGAAGAAAATTTGAAGCTAGCAGAAGTTGATTCATGAGGTTACGAGGAGAGGCCTTAAAACATCAAAGAGCAAGATGCAGCTGCAAGTACTGTGTAGAAGCTGCAGCAAGTTATCCGAAGATTTAACTAAAATAATTAATGAAGGTGGCTACACTAAGCAACATATTTTGAATGCAGACAAAACAACCTTCTTTTGGAAGGTATGACATTTAGGACTTTCACAACTAGACAGTGGAAGTCAATGCTTGGATTCAAAGCTTCAAACATAGACTGACTCCTGTTAGGAGTTAATGCACTAATGCAACTGGTGACTTTTAAGCTGAAATCACTGATTATTTACCATTCTAGAACCCTCAAGAATTATGCTGAATCAGCTCTTCCTATGTTCTGTTAAAGGACCAACAAAGCCTGGATGACAACACATCTGTTTACAACACAGTTTATTGAATATGTTAAGCCTACTGTTCAGATCTACTAATTAGACAGAAAAATATTTCTTTCAAAACTTTATCAAGGGGGGCAGTCCTAAGACGGTGGAGGAATAGGACAGGGAGACCAATTTCTCCCCCACAAATTCATCAAAAGAACATTTAAATGCTGAGTAAATTCCACAAAACAACTTCTGAATGCCAGCAGAGGACATCAGGCACCCAGAAAAGCACCTCATTGTCTTTGAAAAGAGTCATCATCCACCTGAGAAGGTGCGCCAGTTGTACACCCAGAAAACTGAACAGCAGGGACAGGAGAGGCAATAAGTCACAGTGACCGCACTCACCAAACACCTGAGCTACTTGAACCTGGGAAGGGCAAAAAACGCAGGCCCAACCGAGTCTGCACCTCTGAGGACTACCTCAGTGCCTGAGCCTGAGTGACTTAGACCTGGGAGGTGCATGTAGCCCAGGGCCGGCCTCAGATGGTTCCTGGTGGAGCAACCTAGAGCCTGAGCTGTGTGCGCCTTGAGCAAGGGCAGGCCCAGTGTGACTGAGACACTGCAAGCACACGCCAGTGTTATTTGTTTGCAGCTTCCCTCTCTCCCCACAGTGAGACTGAACAAGTGAGTCTAAAAAAAGTGTCCACCACTGCCTCCGTTGTGTCAAGGCGGAAATCAGACACTGAAGAGACCAGCAAACAGAAGAAGCTAAAACAGAGGGAACCGCCTTGGAAGTGACAGGTGCAATAGATTAAAACCCTGTCGTTAGTACCGACTACATAGGAAGGGGCATATAGACCTTGAGAAATATAAGCTGGACCAAGGAACTTTCCAAAAATGAACTGACCCCACACTGCCCACAACACCAGAGAAAGTCCTAGATATATCTTTGTTATTTTTACGATCATCTTTTTTCTTTTCTTTTTCTTCTTTTTTTAAACATTTTTAAATTTTTTAAGTCCTCTATTACTCCTTTAATTTTCATTTTTATAACCTACTATTCTTTTCAAAAAAGACCCTATTTTTAAAGCAAACTTCATATATATATATATTTAATAATACTTGTGACTTTTTTTTTTCCTTCTTCTTTGTCTTCTTTTTTTTAATATTGTATTTTTGAAAATTCAAACTTTATTGATATTTTTCCCGGCAATCTTGATTCCAGCTTGTGTTTCTTCCAGTCCAGTGTTTCTCATGATGTACTCTGCATATAAGTTAAATAAGCAGGGTGACAATATACAGCCTTGAGGTACTCCTTTTCCTTTTTGGAACCAGTCTGTTGTTCCATGTCCAGTTCTAACTGTTGCTTCCGGACCTGCATATATATTTCACAAGAGCAGGTCAGGTGGTATGGTATTCCCATCTCTCTCAGAATTTTCCACAGTTTATTGGGATCCACACAGTCAAAGGCTTTGGCATAGTCAATAAAGCAGAAAGAGATGTTTTTCTGGAACTCTCTTGCTTTTTCAATGATCCAGCGGATGTGGACAATTTGATCTCTGGCTCCTCTGCCTTTTCTAAAACCAGCTTGAAAATCATGTATTGCTGAAGCCTGGCTTGGAGAATTTTGAGCATTATTTAATGAGCATGTGAGATGAGTGCAATTGTGTGGTAGTTTGAGCATTCTTTAGCATTGCTTTTCTTTGGGATTGGAATGAAAACTGTCCTCTTCCAGTCCTATGGCCACTGCTGAGTTTTCCAAATTTGCTGGCATATTGAGTGAAGCACTTTCACAGCATCATCTTTCAGGATTTGAAAGAGCTCAACTGGAATTCCATCACCTCCACTAGCTTTGTTTGTAGTGATGCTTTCTAAGGCCCACTTGACTTCACATTCCAAGATGTCTGGCTCTAGATGAGTGATCACACCATCGTGATTATCTGGGTTGTGAAGATCTTTTTTGTACAGTTCTTCTGTGTATTCTTGCCACCTCTTCTTGATATCTTCTGCTTCTGTTAGGTCCATAGCATTTCTGTCATTTATCGAGCCCATCTTTGCATGAAATGTTCCCTTGGTACCTCTAATTTTCTTGAAGAGATCTCTAGTCTTTCCCATTCTGTTGTTTTCCTCTATTTCTTTGCATTGATCACTGAAGAATGCTTTCTTATCTCTTCTTGCTATTCTTTGGATCTCTGCATTCAGATGCTTATATCTTTCCTTTTCTCCTTTTTTTTTTTTTGCCTCTCTTCCTTTCACAGCTATTTGTAAGGCCTCCCCAGACAGCCATTTTGCTTTTCTGCATTTCTTTTCCATGTGGATGGTCTTGGTCCCTGTCTCCTGTACAATGTCATGAACCTCATTCCATAGTTCATCAGGCACTCTATCTATCAGATCTAGACCCTTAAATCTATTTCTCACTTCCACTGTATAATCATAAAGGATTTGATTTAGGTCATACTTGAATGGTCTAGAGGTTTTCCCTACTTTCTTCAATTTAAGTCTGAATTTGGTAATAAGGAGTTCATGATCTGAGCCACAGTCAGCTCCTGGTCTTGTTTTTGTTGACTGTATAGAGCTTCTCCATCTTTGGCTGCAAAGAATATAATCAATCTGATTTCAGTGTTGACCATCTGGTGATGTCCATGTGTAGAGTCTTCTCTTGTGTTGTTGGAAGAGGGTGTTTGCTATCACCAGTGCATTTTCTTGGCAAAACTCTATTTGTCTTTGCCCTGCTTCATTCTGCACTCCAAGGCCAAATTTGCCTGTTACTCCAGGTGTTTCTTGACTTCCTGCTTTTGCATTCCTGTCCCCTATAATGAAAAGGACATCTTTTTTGGGTGTTAGTTCCGAAAGGTCTTGTAGGTCTTCATAGAACCATGCAACTTCAGCTTCTTCAGCGTTACTGGCTGGGACATCGACTTGGATTACCGTGATATTGAATGGCTTGCCTTGGAAATGAGCAGAGATAATTCTGTCGTTTTGAGATTGCATCCATGTACTGCATTTCAGACTCTTTTGTTGACCATGATGGCTACTCCATTTCTTCTGAGGGATTCCTGCCTGCAGTAGTAGATGAAATGGTCATCTGAGTTAAATTCACCCATTCCAGTCCATTTTAGTTCACTGATTCCTAGAATGTCAATGTTCACTCTTGCCATCTCTTGTTTGACCACTTCCAATTTGCCTTGATTCATGGACCTGACATTCCAGGTTCCTATGCAATATTGCTCTTTATAGCATTGGAACTTGCTTCTATCACTGGTCACATCCACAACTGGGTATTGTTTTTGCTTTGGCTCCATCCCTTCATTCTTTCTGGGGTTATTTCTCGACTGATCTCTAGTAGCATATTGGGCACCTACTGACCTGGGGAGTTCCTCTTTCAGTATCCTGTCATTTTGCCTTTTCATACTGTTCATGAGGTTCTCAAGGCAAGAATACTGAAGTGATTTGCCATTCCCTTTCAAGTGTACCAGTCTGTCAGACCTCTCTACCATTACCCACCCGTCTCGCATTACCTCATGGGCATGGTTTAGTTTCATTGAGTTAGACAAGGCTGTGGTTCTAGTGTGATTAGATCAACTAGTTTTCTGTGAGTATGGTTTCAATGTGTCTGCCCTTTGATGCCTTCTTGCAACACCTACCATCTTACTTGGGTTTCTCTTACCTTGGGCGTGGGGTATCTCTTCACGGCTGCTCCAGCAAAGTGCAGCCGCTGCTCCTTACCTTGGATGAGGGGTATCTCCTCACCACTGCCCTTCCTGACCTTCAACGTGTGATGGCTCCTCTAGGCCCTCTTGCATCCAGGCAGCCTCTGCTCTTTGGACATGGGGTTGATCCTCCCAGCCGTCACCCCTTGCCTCAGGCATGGGGTTGCTCATCCCGGCTGCCGCCCCTGGCCTTGGACGCCGTGTGGCTCCTCTCGGCCTCCGCCCCGACCTCAGAAGCTGGGTAGCTCCTCTCAGCCATTCCTGTGCCATCGCAGCCGGGCACTCTCGGCTTCTGCCCCTGACCTCGGACGTGGGTAGCCCGTCTTGGCCATGATTAGTGCACTGGCCGGTCTCAGCCATGTGCACTTAGTGTGCCAGCTGGTCGCATTCGCCTGTGCTTTTGGTAGAAATAAATGAATCAGAGAGGAAAAAAGAAAAAAGAATTAAAAGAAATGAGGACAATCTCAGAGACCTCCAGGACAATGTGAAACACTCCAGCATTTGAATTATTGGAGTCCCAGAAGAAGAAGACAAAATGAAAGGCCATGAGAAAATACTTGAGGAGATAATTGTTGAAAACTTCCCTAGAATGGGGAAGGACATAACCACCCAAAGCCAAGAAACCCAGAGAGTCCCAAGCAGGATAAACCCAAGGTGAAACACCCCAAGACACATATTAATCAAATTAACAAAGATCAAACACAAAGAACAAATATTAAAAGCAGCAAGGGAAAAACAACAAATAACACACAAGGGGATTCCCATAAGGATAACAGCTGATCTTTCAATAGAAACTCTTCAGGCCAGGAGGGAATGGCAAGACATATTTAAAGTGATGAAAGAAAAAAACCTACAGCCCAGATTACTGTATCCATCAAGGATCTCATTCAAATATGAAGGGGAAATCAAAAGCTTTACAGACAAGCAAAAGCTGAGAGAATTCAGCACCACCAAACCAGCTCTCCAACAAATGCTAAAGGATATTCTCTAGACAGGAAACACAAAAAGGGTGTATTAACTCAAATCCAAAACAATAAAGTAAATGGCAACAGGATTATACTTATCAATAATTACCTTAAACGTAAATGGGTTGAATGTCCCAACCAAAAGACAAAGACTAGCTGAATGGATACAAAAACAAGACCCCTATATATGTTATCTACAAGACCCACCTCAAAACAAGGGACACATACAGACTGTAATTGAAGGGCTGGAAAAAGATATTCCATGCAAATAGAGACCAAAAGAAAGCAGGAGTAGCAATACTCATATCAGATAAAATAGACTTTAAAACAAAGGCTGTGAAAGAAGTGAAAGAAGGACACTACATAATGATCAAAGGAACAATCGAAGAAGAAGATATAATAATTATAAATATATATGCATATAAATATCGATGCAACATAGGAGCATCACAATATGTAAGACAAATGCTAACAAGTATGAAAGGGGAAATTAACAATAACACAATAATAGTGGGAGACTTTAATACTCTACTCACAACTATGGATAGATCAACTAAACAGAAAATTAACAAAGAAACACAAACTTTAAATGATACAATAGACTAGTTAGACCTAATTGATATCTATAGGACATTTCACCCCAAAACAATGAATTTCACCTTTTTCTCAAGCACTCACGGAATCTTCTCCAGGATAGATCACATCCTGGGCCATAAATCTAGCCTTGGTAAATTCGAAGAAGTTGAAATCATTCCAAGCATCTTTTCTGACCACAATGCAGAAAGATTAGATCTCAATTACAGGAAAAAAACTATTAAAAATTCCAACATATGGAGGCTGAACAACACACTTCTGAATAATCAACAAATCACAGAAGAAATAAAAAAAAGAAATCAAAATATGCATAGAAATGAGTGAAAATGAAAACATAACAAGCCAAAACCTGTGGGACACTCTAAAAGCAGTGCTAAGCAGAAAGTTCATAGTAATACAGGCATATCTCAAGAAACGAGAAAAAAGTCAAATAAATAACCTAACTTTACACCAAAAGCAACTAGAAAAAAGAAGAATTGGAGAATCCCAGGGTTAGTAGAAGGAAATAAATCTTAAAAATTAGGGCAGAAATAAATACAAAAGAACAAAAGAGACCATAGCAAAAATCAACAAAGCCAAAAGCTGGTTCTTTGAAAGGATAAATAAAATTGACAAACCATTAGCCAGACTCATCAAAAAACAAAGGGAGAAAAATAAAATCAATAAAATTAGAAATGAAAATGGAGAGATCACAACAGACAATACGGAAATACAAAAGATCATAAGAGACTACTATCAGCAATTATATGCCAATAAAATGGACAATGTGGAAGATATGGACAAATTTTAGAAAAGTACAACTTTCCAAAACTGAACCAGAAAGAAATAGAAAATATTAACAGACCCATTACAAGCACAGAAATTGAAACTGTATTCAGAAATCTTCCAGCAAACAAAAGCCCAGGTCGAGATGGTTTCACAGCTGAATTCTACCAAAAATTTACAGAAGAGTTAACACCTATCCTACTCAAACTCTTCCAGAAAATTGCAGAGGAAGGTAAACTTCCAAAATAATTCTATGAGGCCACCATCACCCTAATACCAACACCTAACAAAATGCCACACACAAAAAAAGAGAAGAACAGGCCCAATATCACTGATAAACATAGATGCATAAATCCTTCACAAAATTCTAGCAATCAGAATCCAACAACACATTAAAATAGATCATATACCATGACTAAATGGGCTTTATCCCAGGGATATAAGGATTCTTCAATATCCTCAAATCAATCAATGTAATTCACCACATTAACAAATTGAAAAATAAAAGCCATATGATTATCTCAATAGATACAGAGAAAGCCTTTGACAAAATTCAACATCTATCTATGATAAAAACTCTCCAGAGAGCAGGAATAGAAGGAACATACCTCAGCATAATAAAAGCTATATAGGACAAACCCACAGCAAACATTATCCTCAATGGTGAAAAATTGAAAGCATTTCCCCTAAAGTCAGGAACAAGACAAGGGTGCCCACTTTCACTTCCATTCAGCATATTTCTGGAAGTTTTGGCCATAGCAATCCGAGCAGAAAAAGAAATAAAAGGAATCTAAATTGGAAAAGAAGAAGTAAAACTCTCACTGTTTGCAGATGACATGATCCTCTACATAGAAAACCCTAAAGACTCCATCAGAAAATTACTAGAGCTAATCAATGAATATAGTAAAGTTTCAGGATATAAAATCAACACACAGAAATCCCTTCCATTCTTATACATTAATAATGAGAAGGTAGAAAAAGAATATAAGGAAACAATTTCATTCACCGTTGCAATGAAAAGAATAAAATACTTAGGAATATATCTACCTAAAGAAACTAAAGACCTATATATAGAAAACTATAAAACACGGGTGAAAGAAATCAAAAAGGACACTAATAGATGGAGAAATATACCATGTCCATGGATAGGAAGAATCAGTATAGTGAAAATGAGTATACTAGCCAAAGCAATCTATAGATTCAGTGCAATCCCTTTCAAGCTACCAGTGGTATTTTTCACAGAGCTAGAACAAATAATTTCACAATTTGTATGGAAATACAAAAACCTCGGATAGCCAAAGCAATCTTGAGAAAGAAGAATGGAACTGGAGGAATCAACCTGCCTGACTTCAGGCTCTACTACAAAGCTACAGTCATCAAGACAGTATGGTACTGGCACAGAGAAAGAAATATAGATTAATGGAACAAAATAGAAAGCCGAGAGATAAATACACACACCTATGGACACCTTATCTTTGATAAAGGAGGCAAGAATATACAATAGATTAAAGACAATCTCTTTAACAAGTGGTGCTGGGAAAACTGGTCAACCACTTGTAAAAGAACGAAACTAGAACACTTTCTAACACCATACACAAAAATGAACTCAAAATGGATTAAAGATCTAAACGTAAGACCAGAAACTATTAAACTCTTAGAGGAGAACATAGGCAAAACACGCTCTGACATAAATCACAGCAGGATCCTCTATGACTCACCTCCCAGAATACTGGAAATAAAAGCAAAAATAAACAAATGGGATCTAACTAAAATTAAAAGCTTCCGCACAACAAAGGAAAATATAAGCAAGGTGAAAAGACAGCCTTCAGAATGCGAGAAAATAATAGTAAATGAAGCAATTGACAACCACTAATCTTAAAAACATACAAACAACTCCTGCAGTTCAATTCCAGAAAAATAAACAACCCAATCAAAAAATGGGCCAAAGAACTAAATAGATATTTCTCCAAAGAAGACATACAGACGGCTAACAGACACATGAAAGGATACTCAACATCACTCATTATCAGAGAAATGCAAATCAAAACCACAATGAGGTACCATTTCACACCAGTTAGAATGGCTGCGATCAAAAAGTCTACAAGCAATAAATGCTGGAGAGGGTGTGGAGAAAAGGGAACCCTCTTACATTGTTGGTGGAAATGCAAACTTGTACAGCCACTATGGAGAACAGTGTGGAGACTCCTTAAAAAACTGCAAATAGAACTGCCTTATGACCCAGCAATCCCACTGCTGGGCATACACACCGAGGAAACCAGAATTGAAAGAGACACATGTACCACAATGTTCATCGCAGCACTGTTTATAATAGCCAAGACGTGGAAGCAACCTAGATGTCCATCAGCAGAAGAATGGATAAGAAAGCCATGGTACATATACACAATGGAGTATTACTCAGCCATTAAATAGAATGCATTTGAATCAGTTCTAATGAGGCGGATGAAACTGGAGCCGATTATACAGAGTGAAGTAAGCCAGAAAGAAAAACACCAGTATAGTATACTAACGCATATATATGGAATTTAGAAAAATGGTGATGATAGACCTGTATGCGAGACAGCAAAAGAAACTCAGATGTATAGAACAGTCTTTTGGACTCTGTGGGAGAGAAAGAGGGTGGGATGATTTTGGAGAATGCCATTGAAACATGGATAATATCGTATAAGAAATGAATTGCCAGTCTAGGTTCGATGCAGGATACAGGATGCTTGGGGCTGGTGCACTGAGATGACCCAGATGGATGGTTAGGGTTCAGGGTTGTGAACACTTGTACACCCATGGTGGATTCATGTTGATGTATGGCAAAACCAATACAGTATTGTAAAGTAAAATAAAGTAAAATTAAAAAAAATAAATATAAAAAATATTTATCAATCATTGACAATGCATCTGTTCAGTCAAGAAGTCTGATGACATGTATGATGAATTAATGCTATTCTCATGCCTTTCCATGTAGTCAAAGCTATGTTTTTTCCAGTAGTCATGTATGGATGTGAGAGTTGGACTATAAGGAAATCTGAGCCCTAAAGAATTGATGATTTTGAACTGTGGTGTTGGAGAAGACTCTGAAGAGTCCCTCGGAGATCCAACCAGTCCATCCTAAAGGAAATCAGTCCTGAATATGCATTGGAAGGACTGATGCTGAAGCTGAAACTGCAATACTTTGGCCACCTGATGCAAAGAACTGACTCATTTGAAAAGCCCCTGATGCTCGGAAAGACTGAAGGCAGTAGGAGAAGCAGACAGCAGAGGATGAGATGATTGAATGGCATCACCTACTCAATCGACATGAGTTTGAATAAACTCTGGGAGTTGGTGATGGACAGTTATTGCAGTCCATGGGGTTGAAAAGAACTGAACCCGACTGAGTGACTGAACTGAACTGAACTGAACATGCCTGTAAAAGTAACATCCATTCTGGAGCCCTTAGATGAAGGAGTTATTTTGACTTTCAAGTCTTAATTTAATAAATAGATTCCTTAGGCTATAGCTACCATGGATAGTGACTCTTCTGATATATCTAGGTAAAGTAAATTAAAAACTTGGACAGGATTTGTTATTCTAGATGCTATTAAGAACATTTGTGGTTCATGGAAAGAGGTAAAAATATCAACATTGACAGGAATTTTGAAGAAGTCAATTCCAGTCCTCATCAGTTTAGTTCAGTTCACTCACTCAGTCGTGTCCGACTCTTTGCAACCCCATGAATCGCAGGACTCCAGGCCTCCCTGTCCATCGCCAACTCCCGGAGTTCAGTCAGACTCACGTCCATCGAGTCAGTGATGCCATCCAGCCATCTCATCCTCTGTTGTCCCCTTCTCCTCCTGCCCCCAACCCCTCCTAGCATCAGAGTCTTTTCCAATGAGTCAACTCTTCGCATGAGGTGGCCAAAGAACTGGAGTTTCAGCTTTAGCATCATTCCTTCCAAAGAAATCCCAGGGTTGATCTCCTTCAGAATGGACTGGTTGGATCTCCTTGCAGTGCAGGGGACTCTCAAGAGTCTTCTCCAACACCCCAGTTCAAAAGCATCAGTTCTTTGGCACTCAGCCTTCTTCACAGTCCAACTCTCACATACATACATGACCACAGGAAAAACCATAGCCTTGACTAGATGGACCTTAGTCAGCAAAGTAATGTCTCTGCTTTTGAATATACTGTCTAGGTTGGTCATAAGTTTTCTTCCAAGGAGTAAGCGTCTTTTAATTTCATGGCTGCAGTCACTATCTGCAGTGATGTTGGAGCCCTCAAAAATGAAGTCTGACACTGTTTCCACTGTTTCCCCATCTATTTCCCATGAAGTGATGAGACAGGATGCCATGATCTTCGTTTTCTGAATGTTGAGCTTTAAGCCAACTTTTTCACTCTTCTCGTTCACTTTCATCAAGAGGCTTTTTAGCTCCTCTTCACTTTCTGCCATAAGGGTGGTGTCATTTGCATATCTGAGGTTATTGATATTTCTCCCAGCAATCTTGATTTCAGCTTGTGTTTCTTCCAGTCCAGCGTTTCTCATGATGTACTCTGCATATAATTTAAATAAGCAGGGTGACAGTATACAGCCTTGACATACTCCTTGATGACTTCAAAAGGTTCAAGAATTCAGTGGAGGAAGTAACTGCAAATGTGTCCAATGGAAATAGCCAGAGAAACAGAATTAGAAATTGAACCTAAGGATGTTACTGATTTGCTTAAATCTCATGATAAACCTTAAATGGACAAGGAGTCATTTCTTATGGATGAGCAAAGATACCTATTTTTTTCAGATGAAATCTACTTTTGGTGAATATCCTGTGAAGATTGTTGAAATGAGAACAAAGGATTTAGACTATTACATAAATTAAGCTTATAAAACAGTGACAATGTTTGATATGATCGACTCCAATTTTGGAGAAAATTTCTACAGTGAGTAAAAAACTATCAAACAGCATTGAATGCTGCAGGGAAATTGTTCCTGAAAAGAAGAGAAAATTGATGTGGCCAGCTTCATTGTTGTCTTATTTTTAGAAATTCCCAAAGCCATCCAACCTTCAGCAGCCATCGACAGAGACATAAGACCAGCAAAAAGATTATGACTTCCTGAAGGTTCCTTCAATGATTAGCATTTTTAAATTAAGTATGTACATTTTTAAGACATAATGCTATTTACACATTTAATAAACCAGTACAGTGTCAACATAACTTTATTTGCACTGGGAATTCCCCCCTAGAAAAAAACTTATATGACTGACTTTATTCAATATTCTCTTTATTGAGGTGGTATGGAAGTAAACCTGCAGTATCTCCTAGGTATTGTCAGGTATTGATCCAAATATACCAGGGAACTTGATTTTGAAAGTGAAATCCAGAGATGTAGGCAAATGGAGTTTACATGGATCATCAGTTCTCTAAATGGACTAATGATTATAAGTTGTTTTGTTCCTTGGATTCCAAATTCTTAAAGCAATAAATCACCAAGAAAATACACTGTTTGGAGAAAGAAGATAAATAATAGAAGCTCATTTCAGCCAAGAGAGGAAATGCTGAATGTATCGATTGGAGCCCAGTAATTTTGGTGGAATATTGGCATTGTTGGCATTGTTTTAGTTGGAATTAAGGTCAGGTTGAGTCTTATTTAACAGATAGTGCAGGACTGATGGACTCTAAGTAAGGAATATAATAAGTAAAACTCGTCCTTGCTATCATTTCCTGGATGTGTTGGTAATTTAGAAACCCATGTATAAATCGAGCAGATCCTATATAAACAACTATTTGCATATTATAAGTAGTATAGCAATAGGTGATCCAATTCACAGGCTACATTATGATCAAGGGTGCTTGGAATTAAACAGCATATTTTTATTTTGTTACCAGATCTTCATTTTACACTGACATTCTTTGGGCCTCTATTTAATTACCTGTATATTTTGCACATGTGAATGAAGCACATCTGATTAAGTCTCTTAGAAAATTACTTCCTTAAGGCTGTAAAAATCCTTAAGTATGAAACAGGCTTGCATTTTTTTTTCCTTTTATATTGTGGTAAAATATATACATAACAAAAATTTTACCATTTTAACCACTATTAAGTATATAGTTTAGTGATATTAAGTACATTCACACTGGTGTGCAGCCATCCCCATCATCCATTTTTATAACATTTTTATGTTCACAAACTTAAACCTTATATATATCAAATAGTAATTCCCCATTCTCCATGCCCACCAGCTACTGGTGACTAACATTCTACTTTCCATTTTTATGAATTTGACAAATTTAGATACCTTGTATAAGTAGACTCAAACCTATATATGTCCTTTGATCTCTGGCTTATTCCATTAGCATGGTGTCTTCAAATTTCATCCATATTGTAGCATATATATTTTCATGTGTTTTTTAAGGCTGAATAATATTCCATTGGTGTGTATATACCACATTTTGTTTATACATTCAACTGTGGATGGATATTTGAATAGATTTCTCCTTTTAGATATTGCCAATAGTGTTTCTATGAACAGGAATGTACAAATATCTGTTCTGGTTCTCACTTTATGTTATTTTACGTTTAGATCCAAAGGTAGAATTGCTGGATCATAAGACAATTCTAAGTTTAATATTTTGAGTAACCACCATACTGTTTTCCACAAAGGGTGTACCAGCTTTATACATCTTATCAACAATGCACAAGGGTTCCAATTTCCTCATGTCATCATTGACACTTACTATTTGTTTCTTTTTTGATAGCCATCCTACTGATTGCAATTGGTATCTAACTGTGATTTTAGGATTGCATTTTTAAGAGTATAAAGATATGATAAATTATATTTTCAAACTTAGAGTTCCCCTGTGGACTTAACAACAACATGAGGGGTGTGGAACACTTGATGAGGTAGATAAATAAAATATTATATCCTAAGGGCCAGCTATAACCTTGTAGGGTACATGTCATCTGGTGTTCAAGAATTAGCCCTATAGTCTGGAGTTCCTTAAATTTTACTTCAGCTAGTTTTGTGGACTTTGTCAAGTCAATTTGTTGTGTTATATGATGCCCAGACCCTGATGCTGGGAAAGATTGAAGGTGGGAGGAGAAGGGGACGACAAAGAACAAGATGATTGGATGGCCTCACTGACTCAATCAACATGAGTTTGAGTAAATTCCAGGAGTTGGTGATGGACAGGGAGGACTGGCGTGCTGCAGTTCATGGGTTCACAAAGAGTTGGACACAACTGAGTGACTAAACTGAGCTGATGGTGCTCAGAAGGCAGGATGAGGATTAATAAGTGAGAGCTTCAGTTTCATAGATTTCAGGCTCGAATAACATAATAGGCTTCAATAATAGAGTTGTCCAGTAGAATAACAGCTAACAGGCTAAATAGTTAACACATCATCACTGGAATTATTCAAGAATTCATGAAGAGGATTTAAGTAGAAATTTTTACATTGAATTTCTACATAAACCCAATAAAATGCCAAAGCTTCTTTCACTTCTCAAACCCTGCATCTTACTTTGAATGATCTACAGTTATATCCAAAAGATAAGCCCTAATTTTAAAATAAGTAAATAAATAAAAGTCTACCTTTACACCTGTGACACACATTTCAACATGCTCACTAACATCTGGCTTCTCTCCCTTCCAGGCACACCTGAATATTGTATTTTTCCCTCCCTTTGAAATTGTTCTGTGCTGTGGTTAGTTGCTCAGTTGTGTCTGACTCTTGGTGACCCTATGGACTGTATAGCCCGCCAAGCTCCTCTGTCCATGGGGATTCTCCAGGCAAGAATACTGGAGTGAGTTGCCATGTCCTCCTCCAGGGGATCTTTCTGAAGCAGGAATGGAACCGGGATCTCCAACATTGCAGGCAGATCCTTTACCAGCTAAGCTACCAGGGAAGCACCCCCCTCCTTTTTGAAATTAGGTGTGATTAATTGTGATTGAGCCTCTCCAGTGGCTCAGCAGATAAAGAACCCACTTGCAATGAAGGAGACGCAGGAGACGCAGGTTCAATCCCTGAGTGGGGAATATCCCCTGGAGGAAGACATGGCAATGGACCCCAGTATCCTTATCTGGAAAATCCCATGGACAGAGGGGCCAGGCAGGTTAGAGTTATGACATCACAAAGAGTCCGACACGACTGAGGTTGCACGCAATGAATGCAATGAATTCTGTTGAATGAATATGGGATAAAAATAATGTAAAGCACTTCCATGACAAAGTATTTAATTGCAGAATAGAGATCTTCTAATTGTTTTCTTTCTGTGCCATGACAATTATGGAAGTATGTGCTGAGATGAAGCTTCAGTCAGTCTGTATCCCTAGAAGGCCACAAAGAATAATTTCCACTAACCCCTCTGCCCTTCCATACAATCTATTTGCATTTGAGGTTATTTTGTGAATAAGAAATAATCTTTGTTGTTTTATGTCACTAAGTTTGTGTTTTTTGTTTGTTTGTTTGTTTTAACCACAGAAAAATTTAACTTATCCTGACCACATTAGTCTATGATTAATTTTTGGTTTCTTTTTTAGTTTTGTGGCCTTATATTCAGATTTACTAGAAATGCTATATCCTAAGTATATTTTAAAATTTAAATACTGGTATCTAAAGATATAATATATAAAAAAAGTTGGTTCAGGTTACTGTAGTTTCAGGTAACTAGCAAAAATTCCTTGAGGTAATCCTGAGTATTACATAAGTTTCTGGTTTAAACTCCAGACATCCTTTATCATCTCATCAGAATGCTGTAGTGAGTGGGATTTAAAACAGCATCAGAGTGGAGATGCCCTCACTTTGATCTCATCATATAGCTAGGCAGTTCATAAACTTCTCATAATCTTCACTAACAAACTTGAAAAAAAATAGTGAGTTATAATAATAGTTGCTTTAAAATGTCCCTTCACAGAATGATTGAATGGGTCAAAAGAGATCATATTCTAGCAAAATTCAAGCAATAAAGAAAAAAGAAATATTAGAAAAACTCCACATAAACAACTATGCAAAAACAAGTATCTTTTAAAATCTTAGAACTGCTCTAGAAGCATGCAATGCAGGGACAGCAGATACAAGAAAACTGACTTCATCATATTTCAATTATCAATAGCATGCACATGTCTACATTATTTCTGTAAAATAAGAACAATGCTATTATACAACTTTATTTCTCTAAGAGAAAATACTTACCAATTTCAGAACAATAAAATCAATTCAGCGGACACCAATAAACTTCTAGTCTCAAGTGATGCCTGTGGAAGAATCTATGAAGTTTAAAACAATTATTTTTAAAAATCGAGTAAGGTACCTTAACTAATATGAAATATAATATGTGCTTTTACTGAAGTACCACCCAGTAGAGTCCTGTGAAACCATTAAACACTACATTGAATATAAGAAAGATTCCATTTTCAGAACATTCACATTGCTGCTTGATTTTGGCTTTATAAATAATATTCCTTGGCTCAAGTTGAATACTTAATCATCCCAAATTAGAAATGCCCCCTGCCTCTGACCTCACAGATTATACCTAGTGCTATAAATTGTTGTTGAGTTGTAATGTTCACTTACTCTACTTTATTAGGTAGGAAATGATCATCACTCCTCAGGCTATAATTGCTTTTATCAAATTTGACCACTTGAAACAATTGAAGAGAGCTCTCTATTGCTTGTAGAGTGTAATAAATTTTATTCAGAAAGCCCTATCTATTCCAGCAGAGAAAAATCTTATGAGAGGAACAGCTGTGAGTTGATACACTCTAAGTTGCTTTCTCAGAAGCACAAAAACAGGTTATTACACACATAGGTTGAAACTGTCTAATGCTCATTTGAAGTTACGCTTAAAATATCCATTTTTGTGTGCAAAACATGATCATGCATGCCCTATGAACATTTGCTCAATTTTTTAAATACAGTATTTTAGAATATAAAGACAAATGTCATATATTATTTGTAACAGATAAATAACTACATTTTCTTTAACATGGCCAATTTTCTGTCTAGAACTTTGAATTATGTAGATTTTAGCCCAGACAAATATGCAAATATTTCTGAAAGTATCTTGGGGAAAAAAAGAATGATTTATAATTTTTTTAAAATTTCCATTTTAAGTAATACCCATTGTATTTTCCCTAGAGTTGCTATAACAATTTACTAGAAACAAGGTAGTTTAAACAAAACCACAAAAACTTACTTTCTAATAATTTTGAAGGTCAGAAGTCTGAATCAAGGTGTCAGTAGGGCTATACTCCCTCAGAGGCTCTAGGGGAAAACCTTTCTCGCCTCTTCCAACTTCCAGTGACTCCAGATGCCCCTTGGGGCATGGGGCTTGTGGCTGCATAACTCAACCTCTGCACCCGTTATCACATGACTTCAGTGTCTTTGTGTCCAAAATCTCTCTGTACTTTTTTTCTAGTAAGGTCTTAGGACAGCTGTCACTGGATAGGCCCTAAATCCGGTGAGATTTCATCTCAAGATCTTTAACTTACTTCCATCTGCAAAGTCCCTTTTTCAAGTTCAGATTCACAGGTTCCAGATATTAGAAAATGGACGTACCTGTTGTTTGTTTGTTTGTTTGTTTGTTTTAGCAGGGATGGAGGCACCCATAAACTCCCACCCAATACCATACTCTTCTAAAATCTTTAAGAATTGTTCCATGTTAGGAATATTATCCCTATAAAAAGCATACACTTTTTAAGAAAAAATCAGTTATGTCAGTCTGATCTATAAGCCTAAAAGAATCAAATCCAATTAGAGATGAAATTTATAAGTTAGGTGAAAAGAATATATGTGAGTCTCTCATTTACTCTCTCATAGTAAATGTGAGAGACTCACAAAGAGCTAAAGCATGCAAGGATATAGAGTGGACTTATGTCTACACTTTGTGATTGTCCCTCTAGCTTGGAAAAAAAAAATAAGGGGGCAATAATACTCTGTTAACTATAATACTCAAATAACTGGCTTATACAAATAGATGAGGTGATGAACTTCATTTAGTATGCATTATATGAAAGTATCATTATTCTTCAACTCCTTAAAGTATTAATAATAGAGTTAGTGTCCATATACATTAATTCACACTGTCTACATTAATTTTTCTCAAATAAAAATAAATGGTTTAATGCTCTTCAACAATTATATCTAAGTTGTCATTAAATTTAAACTATTCTGTAATGTTTTATCGCTTGCATAATGAAAAACTTATTTTGAAATAATTTTCCAATTGTGCTCTCTTTTTCAAAGACAGTTTACTTTAGGTTATATTCTTTTGAGAAGATATCTAATTGCAGTGATTTGGAAAATGTATAAGTTTTCTGTATACTATGGCAACTTACATGGAGCTGCTAAATTCAGAATGATTTTTTGCTCTTAATACAGGTAAGTAAAGTTTAAATTAAAGAGGTAGGCACCTTCATTAATCAAAAGGAGTGATTTTGTAATCTACACCTTTGTATTAATGTATGGGCTTCCCTGGTGGCTCAGAGGTTAAAGCATCTGCCTGGAATGTGGGAGACCCGGGTTCGATCTCTGTGTTGGGAAGATCCCCTGGAGAAGGAAATGGCATCCCACTCCAGTACTCTTGCCTGGAGAATCCCATGGAGGGAGCAGCCTGGTAGGCTACAGTCAATGGGATTGCAAAGAGTCGGACACGACTGAGCGACTTCACTCATTCACTCATAGACTATACAATAATGTTATCTCGGTTAAATGGCTTACATGTGTGCTAAGTTGCTTCAGTCTTATCACTCTTTGAGACCCTATGGACTGTAGCCCACCAGGATCCTCTGTCCATGGGATTCTCCAGGCAAGAATACTAGAGTGTGTTGCCATTTCTTTCTTTAGGGGATCTTCCTGGCCCAGGATCTAACCCAGTCTCCTACATTGTAGGCAAAATCTTTACAGATTGAGCCATCAGGGAAGCCCTAGTTAAATGGCTTGTTGTTCAGTCACTCAGTTCTGTCTGGCAGACTACAGCACACCAGGCTTCCCTGTCCTACACCATCTCCCAGAGTTCACTCAAACTCATGTCCATTGAGTTGGTTATGTCATCCCCTTTTCCTCCTGCCTTCAATCTCTCCCTGCATCAGGAGATTTCTAATGAATTGGCTCTTCACATCAGGTGGCCAAAATATTGGAGCTTCAGCTTCAGCATCAGCATCAGTCCTTCCAATGGATATTCAGTGTTGATTCCCTTTAGGATTGACTGATTTGATCTCCTTGCAGTTCAAGGCACTCTCAGGAGTTTTCTCCACAGCCACAGTTAGAAAGTTTCAACTCTTCAGTGCTCAACCTTATTTGTAAAGTCCATCTCTAGAAGCCTGTATCTGTTTATTTAGTTGACCTCTATTCCTTAAATATTTTTACACTTTTTTCTCCTGTGTTTTCTTACCTAGAGTTTAGAAATCGGCACATTCATAGAGAGTAACATCCTTAAATGCTCTCCAAGTCTTTTGCTTCCATTTAGACTCACATTTTGTATTATTTCACATTCTGAATGATTTGATGACCCCTAGGCCCTGCTTTTCAAAAGAAGGAAAGTTATGATCAAGCTAGACAGCATATCAAAAAGTAGAGACAATACTTTGTCAACAAATGTCCATCTAGTCAAGGCTATGGTTTTTCCAGTGGTCTTGTATAGATGTGAGAGTTGGACTATAAAGAAAGCTGAGCACTGAAGAATTGATGCTTTTGAACTGTGGTGTTGGAGAAGACTCTTGAGAGTCCCTTGGACTGCAGGGAGATCCAACCAGTTCCTCCTAAAGGAGATCAGTCCTGAGTGTTCATTGGAAAGACTGATGTTGAAGCTGAAGATCCAATACTTTGGCCACCTGATGTGAAGAGCTGACTCATTGGAAAATACCCTGATGCTGGGAAAGATTGAGGGCAGGAGGAGAAGGGGACGAAAGAAGATGAGATGGTTGGATGGCATCACCGACTCAGTGGATGAGTTTGGGTAAACTCTTCGTAGTTGGTGATGGACAGGAAGGCCTGGAGTGCTGCGGTTCATGGGGTCACAAAGAGTCGGACACAACTGAGTGACTGAACTGAACTGAACTGATGTCTTGCTTTTATGGCAATCAACCCTATTCAGTGTGGTATGCCAGCAGACATAATGATTTCCTCTCACTCTTTTTCTCTCTCCCTTCTTCCCGCCCCCCTGCCTGGAAGTTCATGTCCTTTATTCTACTTCTGGTACTCTAAACCATTGAGGTCTGACAGAGAATTTAATGATTCTCCAAAATATTCACCATTATATATCATGCTGTAAAAAGGTACAGTAACTAGAAAAAAGACAATAGTAATGTTTGTGTATTTGTGTGTCAGTGTGTATGTAATTCACTTTCATACATTCAAAGGCCAAGTGCAACCCTACAGGCTGATATAGGGATTGGTTGGACAATCATATTGCCTATTACTTCCTAATTTTTCTGTGAAGTTCCCTTTTGGTGGCAAAGTCCTTACTGAAAAATAAATACAGTTAGTACAGTTAATTAGAGATCATCTAGTTCAACTTCTTTTAAAAACTAAGTATGGGGCTAAAACATAAGAGGATATATATGACACCAGTATTTTAAACCATTGCTTCTAAATCAAATGACCATCTCCTTTCTTCTTATCATCCCTATATATCAAAAGCATAGAGAAGGAAGAAAAAAGATGCCAGCATCCTCTAATAGCACTGTTGGTAAGTGACCATGTTTTATTCTGATTCTTGTTCCCATATGTTTATAAATTAAGGTTACATCATTTTGAAATATCCAAATATGCAATACTTTAATTTCAGAAATCATTTTGTTGTTCAGTCTCTCAGTCATGTCCGACTCTTTGCGATCCCACAAACTGCAGAGCAATCAGGCAATAAAAACAGATAATTCTACAGATATAAAACTTTTACATGTCATTTTTTTTCAGTGATTTTGGCAGCTGATATCCTATTTCGTTGTCTGTTCTTTATTATGCTTCAAGAAATATGAACCATATCAAGGCTGAACTATGTTGTTGTCTCCTCACCTAACTGATTAGTTGAATTATAAAGGATGTAGCTATAATTTGAACATAAGTTTTATGACTGTAACACAATAAGCTGGGTTTGGTTTCCATTAATGATCTCCTGAATTTAGATGTATGTCTCTTTGAAGCATTCTCAAGCAATGACAAAATCAAATAGAGTGCACACAGAAGCAAGCATCACTGAAGCTAGTGGATATCTTTTTTTTTTTAAACTTTATTTTATTTTACAATACTGTATTGGTTTTGCCATACATCAACATGAATCCACCACAGGTGTACATGAGTTCCCAATCCTGAAACCCCCTCCCACCTCCCTCCCCATACCATCGCTCTGGGTCATCCCAGTGCGCCAGCCCCAAGCATCTTGTATCCTGCATCGAACCTAGACTGGCAATTCGTTTCTGCAATTATAGTATACATGTTTCAGTGCCATTCTCCCAAATCATCCCACCTTCTCCCTCTCCCACAGAGTCCAAGTTCTGTTCTATACATCTGTGTCTCTTTTGCTGTCTTGCATACAGGGTTATCATTACCGTCTTTCTAAATTCCATATATATGTGTTAGTATACTGTATGGTTTCTCCTGTGGTCATGTATGGATGTGAAAGTTGGACCGTGAAGAAGGCTGAGCACCGAAGAACTGATGCTTTTGAACTGTGATGTTGGAGAAGACTCTTGAGAATTCCTTGGGCTGCAAGGAGATCCAACCAGTCCATTCTGAAGGAGATCAACCCTGGGATTTCTTTGGAAGGAATGATGCTGAAGCTGAAGCTCCAGTACTTTGGACACCTCATGCTAAGAGTTGACTCATTGGAAAAGACTCTGATGCTGGGAAGGATTGGGGGCAGGAGGAGAAGGGAACGACTGAGGATGAGATGGCTGGATAGCATCACTGACTCAATGGACGTGAGTCTGAGTGAACTCCGGGAGATGGTGATGGACAGGGAGGCCTGGCGTGCTGTGATTCATGGGGTCACAAAGAGTTGGACACGACCGAGTGACTGAACTGAACTGAACTGAACTGATACTGTATTGGTGCTTTTCTTTCTGGCTTATTTCACTCTGTATAATCGGCTCCAGTTTGGATATCTTTAACAGTTTCCTGAAGAAATATTCTATCATATTGGAAGACACATAAAAATTGATTTTTTAAGTGTAATCAATGAAATCTGCCTAATATTTAAATATGAAATAATAGTAACTGGACAAAATAAATTCAGTAGATTAATTTTGGTGCTTATTAAAAGTAAACAGTTTAAAACTTCATGTCATAAGTGAGACTATATAATCTCCATTCATAATGAGATCATCTTGCTCAAATAGTACTTTTAAAACTTAACTTTATGCTGCTGCATTCTTGTAACTCCTTTCTTTTTCTTTTTTTTTTTTAGACTCAAAATCTATAGCACCTTTATTTTTGAAAAAAAAAAAATTTATTTTTGTTTTAATTATGCTGTCTTCCTTTCCTCTCTCCGTTTCACTAACAAATATTTGTAGAATGGTATTGTAGGTCAAATACTCTGATAGGCTTTTTGGAAACTATACGGTAGGGTCCTTACTATTAGGAAGTCACCCATTGACAACCTAGAGAGGGAATATGTAAACACTAGTCATCTTTCTAGTTTTTATCGACAGAACACACACACACAAATGCACAGAGGGACACACTACTTTGGGGATGGGGATTCTAATTCTTGGAGTAATGTAAAATTACAAACACAAAATTAAGTACAGAGACTTGAAAAGATCTGAGCACATGATAGCCTTGAAGCTTAACATTTTCATCAACAGCTTTCAAGTCAATCCATCTCTACTTGTATGAGCCAGGGTGAGTGAGTGATGGAGTATGTATGTGTGCATTGGTAAATCGAGATCTTCTTAGTAGAAACCACAATGATAATAGCATTGAAATTCTCTTAAATGTGATATAATATGTTGAACTCTCAGTAACTGTAGGCTATACTGTGCTCTAAATATAGTTCCTGAGCAAATAGTTCTAGAATAAGCACACTTAAAGCTATGTTAAGGCTATTGTTTTTCCATTAGTTACGTACAGATGCAAGAGTTGGGCCATAAAGAATACTGAACACTGAAGAACTGATGCTTTCGAAATATGCTGGAGAAGACTTGTGAGCACCACTTGGACAGCAAGGAGATCAAACCAGTCAATTCTGAGGGAGATCAACCCTCAGAGAGACTTGGAAAGGCTTGCTGAACCTGAAGGTCCAATACTTTGGCCATTTGATGGGAAGAGTTGACTCATTGGAAAAGACCTTGATGCTGGGAAAGATTGAAAGCAAAAGGAGATAGGGGTGGCAGAGGATGAGAGGATTAGATAGCATCACCGATCCAATGAACATGAATTTGAGTAAACTCCAGAAGACAGTGGAGGACAGAAGAGCCTGACTTGCTGCAGTCCATGGAGTTGCAGATTTGAACACAACTTAGTGACTGAACACAACAACAAAACACACTCAATTTTTCTCTTTCAGACCCTTTCAGCTAATAATTTAAGAAAACAAAACAAAACAAAACTTAAGATTATATTCAGTCTTATCCTAACCAGGGCTTCCCTGTTGGCTCAGTTGGTAAAGAATCTGCCTGCAATGTGGGAGACCTGGATTTGATCCCTGGATTGGGAAGATCTTCTGGAGGAGGGCATGCAAACCCACGCTGGTATTCTTGCCTGGAGATTCCCCATGGACAGAGGAGCCTGGTGGGCTGCAGTCCATTGGGTTGCAAAGAGTCAGACAGGATTGAGTGACTAAGCATGCACATCCTAACCAAGGTACTTGGCATTCCCTTGTAGATGTCTTAAAGCTACTATAACAAAGTACCACAGACTAGGTAGATTAAATATAGAAATCCATTTTCTCACAGTTTTGGAGGCTAGAAGTCTGAGATCAAGGTTACTGAAGGTTTGCTCTGAGACTTCTCTTCTTGACTTATAGATGAGCTGCTTATTATGTCTTAACATAGTGTTCCTTCTGTCACCTGTATCCTAATTTCTTCTAATGAGGACATGAGTCATATTGGGCCAAAGCCCAACACAAGACCTCACTTTAACTTAATTACTTCTTTAATGACCTTTTCTCCAGATACAGTCACATTCTGAGGTCCTAGAATTTAGGATTTAAACATGACTACTGGAGCCCATAACACTTTGCTATGTTGGGAACAGTTCTCTACTAAAAACACCTTTCTCATATGAGACAAGACCAGAGTCCTGACCTTCATTATTTCTAATTTTACCAGTAGTTAATTTCAGTTTTTTGAGATCCTGAGATCTCTTAAACTGCAACAGCTTTTATAGAAAAAATAAATAACCTACCCCTCCAGCTGTATCAATCTAGCTAAGTTTTAGGAAGTGATGCTAACAACCAGGAGCTTAGGAACTGTAAGAGATTTGGTAGGAAACATTTGTCTAGAAGTCAGTTATAACTACTCAAATTCCACTTTATTGGTAACAATTTACATCACTAATTATAAAAGGCCAACTCTTCTCTCATTAAAATGGAGAAGTCACCAATCCAAAATGATGACTAAATGAGTAAATAAAAATTCTGGCTAAAAAGCATAGAAGAATATTAGATATCATAAATATTTATGCATTATAGCTTATTTGTAACCAGCTCTATAATTATTTCTGCATTAATTAAAACCTGCATTTCCAGCTGCCCTTTCATACAATAATGTGGAATATGAATACACCGATGTGGCACTGTGATAAAGAATCTGCCTGCCAATGCAGGAGACACAAGAGACACAGTTTCAATCCCTGGGTCAGCATGATCCCCTGGAGAAGGAAATGGCAACCCTCTCCAGTATTCTTGCCTGGGAAATTCCATGGACAGAGGAGCCTGGTGGGCTACAGTTCACGGAATTGCAAAGAATTGGACACAACTAAGCACAGCAATACTCTACTAAGAATGATATTAAGGCTTAATTGCAAGTTACACAACAGGCCACCAGCTGAAATCACAGTATTCATCCATCTGTCTTCTCATTAGTAACATAGCAATGAAATTATTGACATACATCAAAGGAGTGTTTTTCATGATTATGTCTAAATTATTTCTATCTGTGTGAAATATCTTTAGGAGCAAGCCACTTTGACACTACAGTACATGGCTACAAATTGGAAAGTCTTCATATATATGTATGGCTACACCTCTGTGGGGCTTCCCCAGTGGCTCAGCAGTAAAGAATCTGCCTGCAATGCAGGAGTCACAGAGGATTTGGTTTTAATCCCTGAATCAGGAAGATTCCCTGGAGGAGGGCATGACAACCCAGTCCAGTATTCTAGGCTGGAGAATTCTATGGACAGAGGAGCCTGGTGGCCTGCAGTCCATTGGGATGCAAAGAGTTGGACATGATTGAAGTGACTTAGAACACATGCATACACCTGTGTATATAGCTATGTTTTCTAATTATCATAGCAATTATCTGACAAGATGCTTTGATTTGTCTTGTATAGTATGGTGGGCACTCTGGATTGTGTAACTTAGCCATCATTCCATTCTTTTGCAAAGAGTAAATTAATTTCTATCTATTAAGTGGTTGTATCTATAAATGTATCTGGAATTTGAAAAGTAGAGGTAAATGAAAAGAGGAAGCCTTCTACTTTCTTCTTTGGACATGTTTTGATTTTTCCTTTCTGTAAGAAAATTTTTGTTAACATGATAATCTTCTGTGACTATGTTTCAGTGTCTACTCCCCAGCTTTCTTGTTATCAAAAGATAGAGTGGTAGCAATGGCTTTTGATTAAATTCTGTATTGCATTTTTAAGTATAGACATTTCTCAAGAATTCAAACATAATCAGAGTTGCTTCCCTGGTGAGTCAGTCATGGAATTTGAAAATAAGACTCTCCTCCTCTAGTCCTTCCAGTAATTTTGTCCTCATTAGCCAAAATCCCTGACTTTTTGTTTAAGAAATGTATTCCTGCCATGTTTAGACCTCACTCCATGCAGTGTTTTATTGTTACTGTTGTTCTTATTTTCCTTTTTAATTGCTATTTTGTTTTAGAAAGGTGATTCCAAATTTCCCAAGAGCTAATCTCTAGCACTCCTCATTTCCTTTAGAAAAATTAACTCGTTTCAGATTCATGTGCTTAGTCACTCAGCCATGTCCAACTCTTTGTGACCCCATCGACTGCAGCCCACCAACCTCTTCTGTCCATGGGGATTCTCCAGGCAAGAAAACTGGAATGGGTTGCCATGCCCTTCTCCAGGGAATCTTCCCAACACAGGGATCAAACTCAGGTCTTCCTCATTGCAGGAAGATTCTTTACGATCTGAGCCACCGGGAAAGCAAGTGTATTCTGAATGTAAAAGTAGAAAATCTTACCCAGATTCAAGTAAAATTCAAGTAATTCAGGTTCAAGTATACTCTGAATATACAAGTAGAAAAGCTTACCCAGGAGATAAAAGCATACATAGCAAAGTAATTGTAAAATGTTGTGAATTAATACAAGAAGTGACCTGATAACTATGTATAAAAATAATTTTAGTGGTGTTAGAACAAGTAAGAAGAAACACAAGTTTAAATTAAGTCAAACACATTAGTATGGGTACACTTACCACAGATTCTGGGAGAAAGTCTGACAGATTGCTCAGCTGTTTGGCAAGAAATCTGGACCTGACAGTCTACTTCACTAAATGAAGTAGAGATTTGAGAAATCTAATTGTATAATGAAAAGAAAAGCATCCAAAGGCAGGCTGAGAACCTTCTTGAAGGAGTTTGTCATGTCTTTATATATATGTTAAATAGGTTCCAAGAAGATCCAGGAGTCACTCCCTTCAACAAGACATTGTTTCTGTAGCTGTCTTCAGCAAGATGGAAGCAAAAGTCTGAATATTACTTTTGAAATGGGATATTTGATTATAAGTAAGGTTATATAGTTCCAGTGGAAAAGTACTAGCACTTCACCACCATTTACTAATGAGTCTAACCATTATAGTAGGTATCTGAGAGATACTGATAAATATAATACTTTTACATACATTCATTTTTGCTCTTACCTGATTGATTATGATCCACATCCAAGGTCAGGAGCAATGGCCGTGAGGAGATACCCCACGTCCAAGGTAAGAGAAACCCAAGTAAGACAGTAGGTGCTGAGAGAGGGTATCAGAGACCAGACAGACTGAAACCACAGTCAAGAAAACTAGGCAATCTGATCACATGGACCACAGTCTTGTGTAACTCAATGGAACTAAGCCATGCAGTGTGGGGCCACCCAAAATGGACGGGACATGGTGGAGAGGTCTGAGAGAATGTGGTCCACTGGAGAAGGGAGTGGCAAACCACTTCAGTATTCTTGCCTTGAGAACCCCATGACAGTGTGAAAAGGCAAAAAGATAGTAAACTAAAAAATGAACTCCCCAGGTTGGTAGGTGCCCAATATGCTATTGGACATCAGTGGAGACATAACTCAAGAATGAATGGATGGAAACAAGGCAAAAACAATACCCAGTTTTGGATGTGACTGGTGATAGACACAAGGTCTGATACTATAAAGAGCAATATTGCATAGGAACCTGGAATGTAAGGCCCATGAAACAAGGCAAATTGCAAGTGGTCAAACAGGAGATGGCATTAGTGAATGTTGACATTCTATGAATCAGCAAACTAAAATGGACTGGAATGGGTGAATTTGACTCAGATGACCATTATATCTACTACTGCTGGCAGCAATCCCTTAAGAGAAATGGAGTAGCCATCATAGTTAACAAAAGAGTCTGAAATGCAGTACTTGGATGCAGTCTCAAAAACGACAGAATGATCTCTGTTCAGTTCCAAGGCAAGCCATTCAATATCATGGTAATCCAAGTCGACGCTCTGACCAGTAACACTGAAGAAGCTGAAGTTGAATGGTTCTATGAAGACCTACAAGACCTTCTAGAACTAACAACCAAAAAAAGATGTCCTTTTCATTATTGGGGACTGGAATGCAAAAGTAGGAAGCCAAGAAACACCTGGAGTAACAGGCAAACTTGTCCTTGGAGTACAGAATGAAGCAAGGCAAAGGCTAATAGAGTTTTACCAAGAGAATGCACTGATTATAGTAAATCCCTCTTCCAACAACAGAAGAAGAGACTCTACACATGGACATCACCAGATGGTCAACACCAAAATCAGATTGATTATATCCTTTGCAGCCAAAAATGAGGAAGGTCTATACAGTCAACAAAAACAAGACTGGGAGCTGACTGTGGCTCAGACCATGGACTCCTTATTTCCAAATTCAGGCTTAACTTGGAGAAAGTGGGGAAAACCACTAGACTAATCAGGTATGACCTAAATCAAATCCCTTATGATTATACGTTGGAAGTGACAAATAAATTCAAGGGATTAGATCTGATAAACTGCTTGATGAACTATGAATGGAGGTTTGTGATATTGAAGAGGAGACTGGGGTTAAGACCATCCCCAAGAAAAAGAAATTCAAAAAAGGAAAATGGCTGTCTGAGGAAGCCTTACAAATAGCTGTGAAAAGAAGAGAAGCAAAAAGCAAAGGAGAAAAGGAAATATATACCCATTGAATGCAGAGTTCCAAAGAATAGCAAGGAGAAATAAGAAAGCCATCCTCAGCGATCAATGCAAACAAATAGAACAAAAGAATAGAATGGGAAAGACTAGAGATCTCTTCAAGAAAATTAGAGATACCAAGGGAACATTTCATGCAAAGATGGGCTAAATAAAGGACAGAAACGGTCTGGACCTAACAGAAGCAGAAGATATTAAGAAGAGGAGAGAAGAATACACAGAAGATCTGTACAAAAAAAAAAAAAAAAAAAAAACATCTTCACGACCCAGAAAATCACAATGGTATGGTCACTCTCCTAGAGCCAAACATCCTAGAATGTGAAGTGCATCACTACGAACAAAGCTAGTGGAATTGATGGAATTTCAATTGCACTATTTCAAATCCTAAAAGATGATGCTGTGAAAATACTGCACTCAATATGCCAGTAAATTTGGAAAACTCAGCAGTGGCCACAGGACTGGAAAAGGTCAGTTTTCATTCCAGTCCCTAAGAAAGGGAATGCCAAAGAATGCTCAAACTACTGCAAAATTACACTCATCTCTCATGTTAGTAAAGAATAGCTCAAAATTCTCCAAGCTAGGTTTCAGCAATACATAAACCATGAACTTCCAGATACTCAAACTCATTTTAGAAAAGGCAGAGGAACCAAAGATCAAATTGCCAACATCCGCTGGATCATCAAAAAAGCAAGAGAGTTCCAGGAAAACATCTATTTATGTTTTATTGACTATGCCAAAGCATTTGACATAGGCTTTAACTGTGTGGATCACAATAAACTGTGGAAAATTCTGAAAGAGATGGGAATGCCAGACCACCTGACCTGCCTGTTGAGAAACCTGTAGGCAGATCAGGAAGCAACAGTTAGAACTGGACGCGGAAAAACAGACTGGTTCCTAATAGGAAAAAGAGTACGTCAAGACTGTATACTGTCATTCTGCTTATTTAACTTCTATGCAGAGTACATCATGAGAAATGCTGGCCTGGAAGAAGCACATGCTGGGATCAAGATTGCTGGGAGAAATATCAATAACCTCAAATATGCAGATGACACCACTCTTATGGCAGAAAGTGAAGAACTAAAGAGCCTCTTGATGATAGTGAAAGATGAGAGTGAAAAGTTTGGCTTAAAGCTCAACATTCAGAAAACGAAGATCATGGCATCTGGTCCCATCACTTCATGGCAAATAGATGGGGAAACAGTGGAAAATGTGTCTGACTTTATCTTTTGCGGCTTCAAAATCACTGCAGATGGTGATTGCACCCATGAAATTAAAAGATGCTTACTCCTTGGAAGGAAAGTTATGACCAACCTAGACAGCGTATTAAAAAGTAGAGACATACTTTGTCAACAAAGGTCTGTCTAGTCAAGGCTATGGTTTTTCCAGTGGTCATGTATGGATGTGAGAGTTGGTCTATAAAGAAAGCTGAGCACCAAAGAATTGATGCTTTTGAACTGTGGTGTTGGAGAAGACTCTTGAGAGTCCCTTGGAATGCAAGGAGATCCAACCAGTCCATCCTGAAGGAGATCAGTCCTGGCTATTCATTGGAATGAGTGATGTTGAAGCTGAGACCAATACTTTGGCCACTTGATGCGAAGAGCTGACTCATTTGAAAAAACCTTAATGCTGGGAAATATTGAGGGCAGGAGGAGATGGGGAAGACAGAGGATAAGATGGTTGGATGTCGATGGACATGGATTGGGTGGAATCCGGGAGTTGGTGATGGACAGGGAGGCCTGGAGTGCTGTGTTTCATGGGGTCACAAAGAGTCGGACATGACTAAACAACTGAAATGAACTGAATTGATTATGTGTTTACTAGGAGTGAAATATATATGATAAACCTACTAAGGGTTTGCTTGATGGTAAAACTGAAAGTATGAAATTGAAGTTATCTTTGAACTGAGTTCTCAACTGAGTCACTACATTGGATAATCAAAGACTTGAATCTAAATATTTATCAGAATCATTTTACAGAATTGGCCCCTGGAATAACAGGAAATATCTTGAAAACAAAACTTTTTAAAGTGCCATAAGTGTATTCTTTAATTTTCCACCAATATTCACTAAATTGGTCAAAGTGAAAGTAAGTCACTCAGTCGTGTCCAACTCTCTGGGACCCCATGGGGTGTAGTCTACCACATTACTCTGTCCATGGGATTTTACAGGCAAGAGTACTGTGGTGAGTTGTCATTTCATTCTCCAGAGGATCTTCCCGACTCAGGGATTGAACCTTGATTTCCTGCATTGTAGGCAGACATTTTACCATCTGAGCCACCAAGGAAATTTGTCAAAGTCCACATACAGATATGAATGTGTACTGGGAATAGACAACTGGACATTGGTTCTGCTGCTGTTGCTGCTGCTAAGTCGCTTCAGTCATGTCCTACTCTGTGCAACCCCACAGACGGCAGCCCACCGGGCTCCATCATCCCTGGGATTCTCCAGGCAGGAACACTGGAATGGGTTGCATTTCCTTCTCCAATGCATGAAAGTGAAAAGTGAAGTCGCTTGGTCGTGTCCAACTCTTCACGACCCCATGGATTGCATCCTACCATACTCCTTCATCCATGGGATTTTCCAGGCAAGAGTACTGGAGTGAGTTGCCATTGCCTTCTCCTGGACATTGATTCGGAACTCATGCCAATTCCCGAATATCAGAGTACAACTTTAGTCAGGAGAATGCCTTGTGAAAGCCAGGGGATAATAATTTTGCAAAATTAAAGTAATAGATATATCTATATCTCTGGTTGAATTTTATTTTTATGATCACAAGTTATTATACGTATTGCTTTTGTTTAGTTGCTAAGTTGTGCCCCACTCTTTGTGACTCCATAGAATGCAGCACACCAGGCCTCCCTGTCCCTTGCTACGTCCTGGGGTTTGCCCAAGTTCATGCCCATTGAATTGGTCATGCCATTCTACCATCTCACCCTTTGTTGTTCCCTTCTCCTCCTGCCTTCAGTCTTTCCCAGCATCAGGGTCTTTTCCAATGAGTTGGCTCTTCACACTAGGTTGCCAAAGAACTGGAGCTTCAGCTTCAGCATCAGTCCTTCCAGTGAGTATTCAGGGTTGATTTCCTTTAGAATTGACTGGTTTGACCTCCTTGCAGTCCAAGGGTCTTTAAAGTCTGCTCCAGCAACACAGTTTGAAAGCATGAATTCTTCAGCACTCTGTCTTCTTTCTGGTCCAACTCTTACATTTGTACATGACTACTGGAAAAATCATAGTTTTGTGTATATGGATTTTGTCAGCAAAGTGATGTCTGTGTTTTTTAATATACTATCTAGATTTGTCATAACTTTCATTCCAAGAAGGAAGTGTCCTCAAATTTCCTGGCTACAGTCACCATCTGCAGTGATTTTAGAGCTTTAGAAGACACAGTCTGTCATTGCTTAATATTTTTTTCCCAATCTATTTGCCATGAATTTATGGAACTAGATGCCATAATCTTAGTTTATTTAATAATGAGTTTTAAGTCATTTATATATATATATATATACTATATGTGTGCATATACGTGTGAAGTCGCTCAGTCATGTCTGACTTTTTGCGACCCCATGGACTGTAGCCTACCAGGCTCCTCCCTCTATGGGATTCTCCAGGCAAGAGTACTGGAGTGGGTTGCCATTTCCTTCTTTAGGGGATCTTCCCAGCCCAGGGATCAAACCCAGGTCTCCCGCATTCCAGGCAGATGCTTTAACCTCTGAGCCACCAGGGAAGCCCGTGTACATATATATGTACACACAAATATATGAGTGCACATATTTGTATGGGTCAACACTCGACTGGTCATGTTGTGTCTATTAGGAGTCCATCTTGTTTGAGGCTGAGGGGGCAGTTTAAGCAAGGCTTTAAAATATAAACACCAAGAAATAAGAGGAAAAGCTCTTTGAATTTCAGCTCAGTTCTCAATTTCTTCTGCCTCTACTGGGTTATTATCTTTGATAATATTGAAGTTTGAATTGGGTTTAGTTTCCATTGCAGCTTCAGTTAGACAACTTACCTCACTTTTCAAAGATTTAAACAATGAATTCAGGCCTTTTCCTCCAGGAGGGCCATTTAAACAAACACTGTGAAATTAATTTTATCTACCTTCAGTCAGGGAGAATACAAATAAGTTGGACTTTGAAACTTTAAGACCACAAGGATGCTAGATTTATAATCTGCTAAACTCAAGATTATATATGGATCATAATACTTTGAGACCCAGAAATCAGAGACTATACAGCCTCAATACTGAGACTGTGAAAAGTTCAGTTCAGTTCAGAATAGTCACTCAGTCATTTCTGACTCTTTGTGACCCTATGGAGTGCAGCACGCCAGGCCTCCCAATCCATCACCAGCTCCCAGAGTTTATTCGAACTCATGTCCATTGAGTTGGTGATACCATCCAACTATCTCATCCTCTGTTGTCCCCTTCTCCTCCTGCCTCCAATCTTTCCCAGCATCAAGTTCTTTTCAGTTGAGTCAGTTCTTCACATCAGGTGGCCAAGTATTGGAGATTCAGTTTCAGCATCAGTCCTTCCAATGAATATTCAGGACTGATTCCTGTTAGGAAGGACTGGTTGGATCTCTTTGATCTCCAAGTGACTCTCAAGAGTCTTTTCCAGCACCGCAGTTCAAAAGCATCAATTCTTCAGCACTCAATTCTTTCTTTATAGTCCAACTCTCACATCCATACATGACTACTGGAAAAACCAGAGCTTTGACTAGACATAACTTTGTTGGCAAAGTAATGTTTCTGCTTTTTAATATTCCTTCTAGGTTGGCGATAACTTTTCTTCCAAGGAGCAAGTGTCTTTTAATTTCACGGCTGTAGTTACCATCTGCAGTGATTTTGGAACACAAGAAAACATTCACAGGCAAGTCTAGGACACTCACAGGCAAGCTAGCTTAAAACTCAGCATTCAAAAAATGAAGATTATGGCATCCGGTCCCATTACTTCATGGCAAATACATGGGGAAACAATGGAAACAGTGACAGATTTTAATTTGGGAGGCTCCAAAATAACTGCAAATGGTGATGGCAGCCATGAAATTAAAATATGCTTGCTCCTTGGAAGAAAAAGCTATGACCACCTAGACAACATATTCAAAAGCAGAGGCATTACTTTGAGATAAAACTCTCATAAAACTCTTGAGAGTCCCATGGACTGCAAGGAAATCAAACCAATCAATCCTAAAGGAAATCAGTCCTAAATGTTCATTGGAAGGACTAACGCTGAAGTTGAAGCTGCAGTACTTTGGCCACCTGATGTGAAGAACTGACTCCTTGGTAAAGACCCTGATGCTGGGAAAGATTGAAGGCAGGAGAAGGGGATGACAGAGGATGAGGTGGTTGGATGGGATCACCGACTCAATGGACATGAGTTTGAGCAAGCTGGGGGAGTTGGTGATCGACAGGGAAGCCTGGGGTGCTGAAGTATATGGGGTCGCAAAGAGTCGGACAGACTGAGTGGCTGAACTGAACTGATTGATACTTTTTGAGGTATCAAACTGTTTTCCAGTGGCTATACCATTTTACATTCTTATCAGTAATGCATAAGAGTCAGACTGAGTGACTGAACTGAACTGCTGCTGTTGCTGCTGCTGCTGCTGCTAAGTCGCTTCAGTCATGTCTGACTCTGTGCGACCCCATAGACGGCAGCCCACCAGGCTCCCCAGTCCCTGGGATTCTCCAGGCAAGAACAGTGGAGTGGGTTGCCATTTCCTTCTCCAATGCATGAAAGTGAAAAGTGAAAGTGAAGCCACTCAGTCCTGTCCAACTTTTCACCACCCCATGGACTGCAGCCTACCAGGCTCCTCCACCCATGGGATTTTCCAGGCAAGAGTACTGGAGTGGTTGCCATTGTCTTCTCTGGAACTGAACTGAGTAGCAGTTTAGTTGCTAAGTGGTGTCCAACTCTTGTCACCCCACACATTGTAGCCTGTCATACTCCTCTGTCAATGGGATTCTCCAGGCAAGAATACTGCAGTGGGTTTTCATTTCCTTCTCCAAGGGAATTTCACAACCAAGGAATTGAACCCAGTCTCCTGCATTCTCAGACCTCTGACAGAATGTGGTCCACTGGAGAAGGGAATCGCAAACCACTTCAGTATTCTTGCCTTGAGAACCCCATGAACAGTATGAAAAGGCAAAAAGATAGTAAAGTGAAAAATGAACTCCCCAGGTTGGTAGGTGCCTAATATGCTACTGGACATCAGTGGAGAAATACTCCAGAAAGAATGAAAGGATGGAGCCAAAGTAAAAGCAATACACAGTTGTGGGTGTGACTGGTGATAGAAGCAAGGTCCAATGCTGTGAAGAGCAATATTGCATAGGAACCTGGAATGTTAGGCCCATGAATCAAGGCAAATTGCAAGTGGTCAAACAGGAGATGGCAAGAGTGCACGTCGACATTCTAGGAATTAGCGAACTAAAATGGACTGGAATGGGTGAATTTAACTCAGATGACCATTATATCTACTACTGTGCGCAGGAATCCCTTAGAAGAAAGGGAGTAGCCATCATGATCAACAAAAGAGTCTGAAATGCAGTACTTGGATGCAGTCTCAAAAATGACAGAATGATCTCTGTTCATTTGCAAGCCAAACCATTCAAAATTACGGTGATCCAAGGCAATGCCCCAACCAGTAGCACTGAAGAAGCTGAAGTCTAATGGTTCTATGAAGACTTACAAGATCTTTTAGAACTAACACCCCAAAAGATGCCCATTTCATTATACGGGACTGGAACACAAAAGTAGGAAGTCAAGAAACACCTGGAGTAACAGGCAAATTTGACCTTGGAGTACAGAATGAAGCAGGGCAAAGGCTAATAGAGGTTTACCAAGAGAAAGCACAGGGCATAGCAAACACCCTCTTCCAACAACACAAGAGAAGACTCTACACATGGACATCACCAGATGGTCAACACCAAAATCAGATTGATTATATTCTTTGCAGCCAAAGATGGAGAAGCTCTATAGAGTCAGCAAAAACAAGACTGGGAGCTGACTGTAGCTCAGATCATGAACTCCTTATTGCCAAATTCAGACTTAAATTGAAGAAAGTAGGGAAAACCACTAGACCATTCAAGTATGACCTAAATCAAATCCCTTATGATTATACAGCGGAAGTGAGAAATAGATTTAAGGAACTAGATCTGATAAATAGAGTGCCTGATGAACTATGAACAGAGGTTCATGACACTGTACAGGAGACAGAGATCAAGACCATTCCCATGGAAAAGAAATGCAAAAAAGCAAAGTGGCTGTCTGGAGAGGCCTTACAAATAGCTGTGAAAAGAAGAGAAGCAAAAAGCAAAGGAGAAAAGGAAAGATACAAGCATCTCAATGCAGAGTTCCAAAGAATAGCAAGGAGAAATAAGAAAGTCTTCCTCAGTGATCAATGCAAAAAAATAGAGAAAAACAGCAGAATGGGAAAGACTAGAGATGTCTTCAAGAAAATTAGAGATACCAAGGGAACATTTCATGCAAAGATGGGCTTGATAAAGGACAGAAATGGTATGGACCTAACAGAAGCAGAAGATATTTAGAAGAGGCGGAAAGAATACACGGAAGAACTGTACAAAAAGATCTTTATGACCAAGATAATCACGATGGTGTGATCAGTCACCTAGAGCCAGACATCCTGGAATGTGAAGTCAAGTGGGCCTTAGAAAGCATCACTATGAACAAAGCTAGTGGAGATGATGGAATTCCAGTTGAGCTCTTTCAAATCCTGAAAGATGATGCTGTGAAAGTGCTGCACTCAATATGCCAGCAAATTGGGAAAACTCAGCAGTGGCCACAGGACTGGAAAAGGACAATATTCATTCCAATCCCAAAGAAAGGCAATGCTAAAAAATGCTCAAGCTACTGCACAATTGCACTCATCTCACATGCTAGTAAAGTAATGCTCAAAATTCTCCAAGCCAGGCTTCAGCAATACGTGATGTTCAAGCTGGTTTTAGAAAAGGCAGAGGAGCCAGAGATCAAATTGCCAACATATGCTGGATCATGGAAAAAGCAAGAGAGTTCCAGAAAAACATCTATTTCTGCTTTATTGACTATGCCAAAGCCTTTGACTGTGTGGATCACAATCAACTGTGGAAAATTCTGAAAGAGATGGGAAAACCAGACCACCTGATTGGCCTCTTGAGAAACTTATATTCAAGTCAGGAAGCAACAGTTAGAACTGGACATGGAACAACAGACTGGTTGTTGGAAAAGAGTACATCAGAACAACAGACTGGTTGGAAAAGGAGTACATCAAGGCTGTATATTGTCACCCTGCATATTTAACTTCTATGCCGAGTACATCATGAGAAACGCTGGACTGGAAGAAACAAGCTGGAATCAAGATTGCCGGGAGAAATATCAATAACCTCAGATATGCAGATGACACCACCCTTATGGCAGAAAGTGAAGAGTAACTAAAAAGCCTCTTGATGAAAGTGAAAGAGGGTAGTGAAAAAGTTGGCTTAAAGCTCAACCTTAAGAAAACTAAGATCATGTCATCTGGTCCCATCACTTTATGGGAAGTAGATGGGGAAACAGTGGAAGCAGTGTCTGACTTTATGTTTTTGAGCTCCAAAATCACTGCAGATGGTTACTGCAGCCATGAAATCAAAGGTCACTTACTCCTTGGAATGAAAGTTATGACCAACCTAGATAACATATTAAAAAGCAGAGACATTATTTAGCCAACCAAGTTTCATCTAGACAAGGCTATGGTTTTTCCAGTGGTCATGTATGGATGTGAGTGTTGGACTGTGAAGAAAGCTGAGAACCGAAGAATTGATGCTTTTAAACTGTGGTGTTGGAGAAGACTCGAGAGTTACTTGGACCTAAGGAGATCCCACCAGTCCATTTTAAAGATCAGTCCTGGATGTTCATTGGAAGGACTGATGCTAAAGCTGAAACTCCAAAATTTTGACCACCTCATGCGAAGAGTTGACTCATTGGAAAGGACTTTGATGCTGGGAAGGATTGGGTGCAAGAGGAGAAGGGAACGACAGAGGATGAGATGGCTGGAGGGCATCACGGACTCGATGAACATGAGTTTGAGTAAACTCCAGTAGTTAGTGATGGACAGGGAGGCCTGGCGTGCTGCAATTCATGGGTCTGCCTAGAGTCAGACACGACTGAGCGACTGAACTGAAATGAACTTAACTCCTGCATTGTAGGCAGAAACTTTACCAACTGAACTATGAGGGAAATCCATATATTATCAAAGTTTAAATATAAAATTATGCCCCTTTTTAAACCAATAATCTCTATGGCCTGAAATATTAAGACTTGTATCATCAACATGACTATAGCTTAACATAACCCTTATTTACTTCTCCACTCTCATCTCACAACATCTCCCTCTTGGCACCACATGCTCCAGCCACATGGGCCTGTTTTTCAATCCTATAGGGTGGTGAACTCTTTTCTACCATATAATTGCTGCCCATGTTGTTCTGCATTTGAAAAATTCTTGCACCACCTCTAGTCTTTTTCCTTCTTTTTCTAACATCCTTCAGACCTCAGCTTAAGTTTTAATCATGCAGAGTTGTCTTTCATGACCTCCAAGTTTAAGTCAGTAATCTCATAGAACTGAGCTCTTTCCATTATAATGCATAGCAGATGGTGTTATACATCATTTAGTGATTACTCAATTAATTTTTTTTCTTTTCCTTGTAGAAACAGGTTCATATCTCTTTGCTCAGCACAGACTCTCTCATGCCAAACATGTTTGTCAGATATGTAATAAATGTTCAACAAATATGTTTTGAATAAAGAAATGTATTAATTTGTTTATAGTTTAAAAGAGTTTGCTTAACAAATTCTAAATCAGCACCAGGTGATGGAGTAAATCTTTGTGTAATATACAGCTAGGGTTTTTAAAGACATTTTTGATTAATATGCATCTTGAGTAACAAGTGATGAGTTATTAAACTAATGAAAAATAAATGTTTGAGATATTGGGAAAAATGACAAAAAATAAACAAGGATAGATTATTACTAATGACAAGTTTAATGGATTCAGAAGATATGAATAATGAGTGATTATGCACCTGGGTATTTAGGCCAACAAAATTTTAATTACAAAATGTTATACCTTAGACTAAGAGATTCTAAGTAAAAATTTTTTCATGAATGATAACTTTGTGGAATGAAGTTGTCTATATCTGCTGGAGGCAGCATTTTCTTTTTTTCTCACTTAAATTCCTGCAACTCATTCTTGTAAAAAATGAAGGGTCTGGCTCAAAGTCTCAGCATATTGTAAGCATCATTTCTGAATTTGTCCATTAAACAAATCTAGAGCAAGAGATACGTCATTCTTGTTCTTGATAACAAGCAGATGTTCAGAGCAGCTTGTGTCCAATTATGATACAAATATTTAAAATCTGCGTTGAAATACAGTCTTCACTCTTTGTAATCAGAGGCAAAGATGAGTGTGCTTTTTCCTAGAATTTATTTTAATGATGCTTTAATGGGTAACACAAGCTACAATGAATAAAGTAAATGCTGACAGGTGGCATAAAACCCAAAGATGAACTATCGTGCCATACTCCACAGTGAGGGTTTAGTGGTTGTATTTTATTCATGTTGCTTCTTAATACCACTTAACCACAATGGTCACATCAACCACATATCACCTCCAGTGCTTTTCTAAATTATATTAAGGAATAAATGGCTTATGATAGAATCTCTTATAGAAAGCAACAAAGTGTTATGGAATAAGTTAGGTCACATTGCTGGAATCATATCCAGTACCTACCTAGTGATGGGATTTTGGACACACCACCAAAAAACATAGCAGCTTGAAATATTGAATATTTTCAGCTGAAAGAATCTGAAAAAAAAAATGGCAGAAGAAGGAAAGCCATTATTTTTTAAATATATATATTTATTTATTTTGGCTGTGTCAGGTCTTAGTTGCAGCGTGTGGAATCTTTAGTTGTGGCATGTGAACTGTTGCAGCTTGAGGGATCTAGTTTCCTGACTAGGGATCAAAACCAGGCCTCCTGCATTGGGAGCACTGGACAACCTGGGAAGTCTGAGAAGGAAGGGGATTCTAACTTTCACTCTGCACTTCTCTTCTGAAGTAGATCATAAGGACCTCATGTGATATATGCCCTCTGTATACACAGAGGACAGGAGAATCATTATCTCTGGAGACAGAAGGATACTGAGAAAAGTGAACAAACAGCCTGCACTAAGTTCCCATTTACTTCATCTACCTCCTACTCTTTCCCCTATTGTATTTCTTCATGACTGCCCATTCTTTGTCAAACGTAGCATTAAAATACCCAGGTTTTATTGTTTCTTTGGGTCTTTATTTCCCAAAAGCTCCCATACTATAAAAAGTTTATATTGATTTTTTTTTCTATTTTCCTATTTAACCTCTCTTTGTTGGTTTAATTTTCAGGCCAGATAGGGATCCTAAAATGGGAGAATAAAACTATTTGTTTCACCATGTTAAACAACAGAAAATTTACAAATATATAACAAACACAGAAATATTGTCTTTATTATCTACAGGTTGGATTCCCTGTTATTACTTTGAGTAAGGACTTTTTGGATGGCATAGTAACAATTTCAAAAGGTTATCAGTTCAAGAGGGAGAGGACATAAGTATGCCAATGACTGATTGATGTTGATATATGGCAGAAACCATACAACATTGTAAGGAATTATCCTACAATTAAAAATAATTTGTTTTTTAAAAAAAGTTCAGTTTAGGCCTTCCTTTACCTAGCATTTTCTCAAAAGATTGTGATGTGCCTAGTTCAGGTCAGTTCAGTTCAGTCGCTCAGTCGAGTCCAATTCTTTGCGACCCCATGAATTGCAGCACGCCAGGCCTCCCTGTCCATCACCAACACCCGGAGTTCTCTCAGACTCATGTCCAACGAGTCAGTGATGCCATCCAGCCATCTCATCCTCTGTCGTCCCCTTCTCCTCCTGCCCCCAATCCCTCCCAGCATCAGAGTCTTTTCCAATGAGCCAACTCTTCGCATGAGGTGGCCAAAGTACTGGAGTTTCAGCTTTAACATCATTCCTTCCAAAGAAATCCCAGGGTGATCTTCAGAATGGACTGGTTGGATCTCCTTGCAGTCCAAGGGACTCTCAAGAGTCTTCTCCAACACCACAGTTCAAAAGCATCAATTATTTGGTGCTCAGCCTTCTTCACAGTCCAACTCTCACATCCATACATGACCACTGGAAAAACCACAGCCTTGACTAGATGGACCTTAGTCGGCAAAGTAATGTCTCTGCTTTTGAATATGCTATCTAGGTTGGTCATAACTTTTCTTCCAAGGAGTAAGCGTCTTTTAATTTCATGGCTGCAATCACCATCTGCAGTGATTTTGGAGCCCAAAGACATAAAGCGTGACACTGTTTCCACTGTTTCCCCATCTATTTCCCATGAAGTGATGAGACAGGATGCCATGATCTTCGTTTTCTGAAAGTTGAGCTTTAAGTCAACTTTTTCACTCTCCTCTTTCACTTTCTTCAAGAGGCTTTTTAGTTCCTCCTCACTTTCTGCCATAAGGGTGGTGTCATCTGCATATCTGAGGTTATTGATATTTCTCCCGGCAATCTTGATTCCAGCTTGTGTTTCTTCCAGTCCAGCGTTTCTCATGATGTACTCGGCATAGAAGTTAAATATGCAGGGTGACAATATAAAGCCTTGAGGTATTCCTTTTCCTATTTGGAACCAGTCTGTTGTTCCATGTCCAGTTCTAACTGTTGCTTCCTGACCTGCATACAGATTTCCCAAGAGGCAGGTCAGGTGGTCTGGTTTTCCCATCTCTTTCAGAATTTTCCACAGTTGATTGTGATCCACACAGTCAAAGGCTTTGGCATAGTCAATAAAGCAGAAATAGATGTTTTTTCTGGAACTCTCTTGCTTTTTCCATGATCCAGCATATGTTAATTTGATCTCTGGTTCCTCTGCCTTTTCTAAAACCAGGTTGAACATCAGGAAGTTCACGGTTCACGTATTGCTGAAGCCTGGCTTGGAGAATTTTGAGCATTACTTTGCTAGCATATGAGATGAGCGCAATTGTGTGGTAGTTTGAGCATTCTTTGGCTTTGCCTTTCTTTGGTATTGGAATGAAAATTGTCCTTTTCCAGTCCTGTGGCCACTGCTGAGTTTTCCCAATTTGCTGGCATATTGAGTGCAGCACTTTCACAGCATCATCTTTCAGGATTTGAAGTATGCCTAATAGCCTTAAAGGCGGATGTTCGGTAAGTAGCTATGGAATTGAATTTTCTAATACCTTGGCTTACTGACTGTATTCTTGCTCCATACTTTACCTGTAAAACCCAAAGTTCCATTTAAAATAAAATGAATTACCTAAGAGCAGAAAACTATTGAGTTTCTAAGGAAGGATCACCTTCATCAATCATAACTTATTCAATAATCTTTTATTTCATTCAGAATCAATATTTTTGTAAGATTGTCTCATTTATCAAAGAAGTTCCAATTAATCAATATTAATTAAATAACTAATTTACAAATTAAATTCCTTAAAAATTGATGAAATGAATAAAATCTGTTTCTATTTTGTTTTATAATTGTATTTGAACCTACACTCAAGAGAATAGTCAGTTTTATTATATCAAATCTAAGAGTTTTAAATATTTTTCAAACCTTATTTAATATTATAATTGGCCCATCTACTAACTTTTAAAAAATATTTAATGCTTTTTACAGAGGAGACCAGGGTTCGATCCCTGGGTTGGGAAGTTCCCCTGGGGAAGGAAATGGCAACCCACTCCAGTATTCTTTCCTGGAAAATCCCATTGACAGAAGAGCCTGTTAGGCTACAGTCCACAGGGTCGCAAAGAGTCAGACACGACTGAGAGACTTCACTTTCACTTTCACAGAGGATTAAAGATATATATAAAGAGGATACTTTGTTAAGATAATGGTCAGGTATAACTGTTATATCTAATGATAAAACAGCTGCATCATGATTGCATATGATTATGTTTAAGTAGATATTTTCAAACTGTTGATTTACTAATCTATTATTATTAATTAGTTTCAAGCATGTCAATTAATTAGTCTATTTATTGGAACAAATGACTCTAGATTTATTAGTCATTTTTGTCTGTCATATATAAGAGAAAATGTTTAACTTTTTACCAACATTTCATCAAGAGTAACATGTTCATATCTGTATTCATAAATAAATAATATTTAAATGTTAATTTTTATGATAGAAACATAAAGCAAAAGCACTAATTAATTGATGTGCTAGTTGTTCCACCATCTATAAGCATCTGAAAAACTTTCTGTCATAATATCTACACTGTATTGTGTTACTGATATTAGACTATGGAAACATGTTTATTAAATAAAGATATATGTTTATGATGTTTCTTTAATTTGTAAGAAAATTTAATACATCTCTCTACTTAAGAAAAGCTTACATGAAAAATACTTGAATATAATAACTGAATCACTTTTGAGGTGATCACCCTCCTATACAAAATCACCCTTCTAATAAAATCAATCATCGTAAGAAAATCTTCAGAATAACTAACAACTAAAGACTTCTAAGATCAATATGATTGGAAAAAAAAAAATATTGACCTATGAGTGTTCTTAGCATCTGTTTTCTTCCTCAACATATTCTTAGGTATTTTGTATAACTGACTAGGAACAATAAGAAAAAGAAACAAAGAGGGGAACTTGTTTCAGAATAGGATAGAAATTATAGGGTTTGAAAAAAGTGATGTGAAATGAAAGAAAAAAGCTTCATGAACTGGATAACAGACTTTTTGTATGGCTGTTGAAGTCTGTGGGGAAAAATTTCAATATGTAGAGAAAATTGAGTGGGTAAGATTTTGAGAAAAGTTTTAAAGATACTTTCCATGGATTAAATTGTCTTCACCCTGATTTCCTTGTCCTCAAGAAATGATTTAAAGTTTAAAATGAATTTCAACTAAATTTTCTTTGCTGATTTCTGCTGTTTTGAAAACTACATTATTTAGGAACTTTGCCAGCTGAATAGCCACTTATATTTTAGTTAAATGTGTTGATGTCTATAATGCAAAGTAGACATTTCACATTAAAATACCAAACACTTTCAGAGGAGTGATAGCAGGTTAACATTTTTGCCTATTATTTTTTTTTTTAATATTAAGGTGATTTTATCAATGTATTTTATTAGAAATAAAGTTTAAGTAAAAGTGCTGCTGATGGTCTCAGTTTAAACAATTAAATTATACTGTGAATGGAAAAAGTTTAGCTATAGTCAAATTAATGCAATGAAAATATGAACATTAAAATCTATTCAATATTTTGCATAAATTCAAATAGAGGCTATTACAGATAAGAAGCTAAGAAAATATCTATATTAATATTTAATCATATCTACTCTATACATCTATCTACTTTATCTATTCATCTATTTATATATATTTATAAAAGAATTATTTTTAAATTTTATTTATTTATTTTTGGCTATGTTGAGTCTTTTTTGCTGTATGGCTTTTCTCTAGTTGTGGTGAGTAAGGGCAACTCTCCAGTTGTGGTGCATGATATTCTCTTTGCAGTGGCTTCTGTTCTGTGGGGCAGTGAATCTAGGATGCTTGGACTTCAGTAGGTGCAACATGTGAGCTTAGTAGTTGCAGCTCGCAGGCTCTAGACTACAATTTCAATAGTTGTGGCACACAGGCTTAGTTGTTCTGGGGCATGTCGGATATTCCTGGACCAGGGATTGAACCTGTGTCTCCTGCATTGGCAGGCAGATTCTTTACCACTGAACCACCAGGGAATCTCTATTAACAGAATTTTTGAAGGTCCAAATGCCTGAGAAAACCTGAATGTTCTGTAATACAGGAATGATTAAATCATATATTATTCATTCATACTAGAAAATAGTATAGAAGATTTTAAAAGTGGGTTAGATCTTTATGGATGTATCAGAGACATACCTATGGTTTGCTGTTAAATTTTAAAAATCAATCTTTATAGTGGTATGTTTAATATGATTTGATTTTTAGTTTTCAAGAAAGCTTGTTTTTTTTTTTTTTTTTCAAGAAGAGACAAATGTATATAGGAAAGCATACCAAACTGTGAGTACTTTTAATTTCAGGAAGTTAAAATTTAAATGAGTGGAAGTTTATTATCAATGTGTTGTCTATAAGCTCCATAGAGAGTTTCAGTCATTATTGGTTCAGTTCTATCACTCAGTCATATCCGACTCTTTGCAACCCGATGGACTGCAGCACACAAGGCTTCCTTACATCACTAACTCCTGGAGCTTGCTCAAACATGTCTGTCTATTTGGTGATGCCATCCAAAAATCTCATGCTCTGTCATCCAATATTTTATTACCTTCAATCTTTCCAACCTCAGAGTCCTTTCTAATGAGTCAGCTCTGCGCATCAGATGGCCAAAGATTTGGAGCTTCAGCTTCAGCATCAGTCCCACCAATGAGCATTCCTGATTGATTCCCTTTAGGATTGATTGGGTTGATCTCCTTGCAGTACAAGAGACTCTAGAGTCTTCTCCAATACTGCAGTTCAAAAACATGAATTCTTTGGCACTCAGCCTTTTTATATGGAGCAACTCTCATATCCCTATATGACAACATAGATTTGACTAGACAGACCTTTGTGGGAAAAGTAATGTCTTTACTTTTTAATATGCTGTCTACATTGGTCATAGCTTTTCTTCCAAGGAGTAAGCATCTTTTAATTTCATGGCTTTAGTCACCGTCTGCAGTGACTTTGGAGCCCCCCGAAATAAAGTTTGTCATTGTTTTCAAATCTATTTGCCATGAAGTGATAGGACCAGATGCCATGATTTTCATTTCCTGAATTTTGAGTTTTAAGCAAGCTTTCTCCCTCTTCTCTTTCACTTTCATCAAGAGGCTCTTTATTTCCTCTTCACTTTCTGCCAAAAGGATGGCATCATCTGCATATCTTGATATTTCAAAAATATCAATGAAAGATATTGATATTTTCCCCAGCAATTTTGTTTCTAGCTTGTGCTTCATCCAGCCTGGCATTTCCCATGATGCACTCTGCATAGAAGTTAAATAAGCAGAGTGATGATATATAGCCTTGATGTACTTCTTTCCCTGTTTGGAACCAGTCCATTGTTCCATGTCTGGTTCTAACTGTGGCTTCTTGACCTTCATACATATTTTTCAGGAAGCAGGTAAGATGGTCTGGTATTCCCATTTTTTGAAGAATTATCCACAGTTTGTTGTGATCCGCACAGTCAAAGGCATTGGCCTAGTCAATAAAGCAGAAGCAAACATTTTTCTAGAACTCTCTTGCTTTTTCTATGATCCAATGGATCATAGCAATCTGATCCTGGTTCCTCTGCCTTTTCTAAAACTACATTCAACGTCTGAAAGTTCACGGTTCATCTATTGTTGAAGCCTGGCTTGGAGAATTTTGAGCATTACTTTGCTAGTGTGTGAGATGAGTGCAATTGTGTGGTAGTATGAGTATTCTTTGGCATTGCCTTCCTTTACGATTGGAATGAAAGCTGCCCTTTTCCAGTCCTGAGTTTTCCAAATTCGCTGGTATATTAAGCTCAGCACTTTCACAGCATCATCTTTTAGGATTTGAAATAGCTCAACTGGAATTTCATCATCCCCACTAGCTTTGTTCATAGTGATCTTTCCTAAGGTCCACTTGAATTTGCACTCAAGGATGTCTGGCTATAGGTGAGTGATCAGACCATCAAGGTTACCTAGGTTATGAAGATCTTTTTTGTATAGTTCTGTATCTTCTTGCCACCTCTTCTTAATATCTTCTGATTCTTTTATGCCCATACCATTTCTGTTCTTAACTGTGCCCACCTTTGCATGAGATGTTCCCTTGGTACCTCTAATTTTCTTGAAGAGAGCTCTAGTCTTTCCCATTCTGTTGTTTTCCTCTATTTCTTTACATTGATCACTTAGGAAGGCTTTCTTATCTTTCTTTGTTATTCTTTGAAACTGTTGGCATTCCCTGGTGGCTCAGAGGGTAAAGCATCTGCCCACAATGCGGGAGACACAGGTTCGATCCTTGGGTCAGAAAGTTCCCCTAGAGAAGGAAATGGCAACCCACTCTAGTACTCTTGCCTAGAAAATTCCATGGATGGAGGAGCCTGGTGGGCTACGGTCCATGGGGTCACAAAGAGTCAGACATGAGCAACTTTACTTGTTGTTGATTCAGATGGATGTATCTTTCCTTTTCTCCTTTGGTTTTTGCTTCTCTTCTTTTCTCAGCTACTTGTAAGGGCTCCTCAGACAACACAGTTGTCTTTCTACATTTCTTCTTCTTGAGGATGGTTTTGATCACAGTCTCCAGGTACGTTAGGTACCTTAGTCCGTAATTCTTCAGACACTGTATCTAAGAGATTTAATCCCTTGAATCTATTTGTCACTTCCACTGTATAATTTTATTGAATTTGATTTAGGTCCTACCTGAATGGTCTAGTGGTTTTCCCTACTCTCTTCTATTTAAGTCTGAATTTTGCAATAAAGAGTTAGGATCTGAGCCACAGTCAACTCCCACTCTTGTTTTTGCTAGCAGTCCGTGTTGGGCTTCCCAGATAGCTCAGCTGGTAGTGAATCCACCTGCAATTCAGGAGACCCTGGTTCAATTCCTGCATCTGGAATTCCCCCTGAAGAAGGAATAGGCCACCCACTCCCATATTCTTGGGCTTTCCTTGTGAATCAGATGGTAAATAATCCGACTGCAATGTGGAAGACTTGGGTTCTATCCCTGGGTAGATAAGAATCCCTTGGAGGAATGCATGGCAACCCACTCCGATATTCTTGCTTAGAGAACCCTATTGGATTGAGGGGTCTGGCAGGCTACAGTCCATGGGGTTGCAAAGACTCTTTTATGACTGAATGACTAAGCACAGTGCAGCACAGCAATCCACATTGCTTTATAGCATCAAAATAGTAAACTGCTCTCAGTACTGATTAGATTGTGAGCTTAAAGATAACTCCCTTTCTGATGGCATGGTTCTGGTCGAACTATAATTTAGTCAATATCATGTTCTATGATTATCTAACTCTTTCCAAATTCTGTATTTTAGAGGCATAGCCACTTACAGTATTTTGAATGTAATAGTCCCTCCTGTTAAATATGGGAACTATGGAATACAAGCTAATACAGAAAATGCAGTATGATAGCTAGAAATTTGCTGTGTAATTAGTGACCTTATAATTTATGATCAGAAAGGGAAAGAGAGTTAGAGCTATTCTTTTTTTCTTTTTTCTCTGCTGATAATTGTGAACAGATACATGGTCTTCTCAGATGCAGCTAAGTTTTTAAAGATATCTGTTCTTTTCTCCAGTCTCTGACCCTAGGCAGCAGTTATGCCTTTCTTCGATATTAAAGTTGAAAATTAAGACTGTCATATAGAATCTATTCTTCTCAGATTTTACAATCACAGAATTTAATATTTCTCTCTAAATCAGTCCATAACTTATTCAAGAGATAAAAGTGGAAATAATTAGACTTCCTAGGCTGTACCTATTGCATTGATCTGGGTAGGAGAAGTTGAGAATAGGGAAGTGGCACTGAAGACCATATTGAGGAGATATTTGAGAGTAGAGCTAAGAGGATCTCATGATGAACTAATGTAGGGTTTGAGAAAGAAGCTGAGCATTACTACAGGGATAATTGTAAGTTCCCATGGAATGTCAACAAATGTCAAAGAGAAGAGCAGAGATCATCAGGAGAAACTGATAAGGGTTACTAGTGATGTATTCGGGGGGGGGGAGAGGGGGAGGCGGGGGAGAGACAGTGGTTTTCTCAATGCAATGTGAAGAAAGTAAATCCAAGAAGAGAATCATCTACTGGATCCAATGTCACCTTTTTTAAATCAATGAAGATAAAAACTAATAATAAACATGAAGAATACTGGATTTAAAAAAAGTGAGACAAACGTGTACTTGGCAAGAACAGTTTTAGCAAATTGCTGAGAATTAAACATGGAAAAGGAGTGAAGGAGATCACCTGCCTTACTTCTAGACTCAGTTGTGTTGTGGTTGTGGAAGGGAAAAAAAAAAAAAAAAAAAAACCTGCCAGAATTTGAGAGAGCTGCTGGGAATATAAGTGCCTTCAAAGGAGAGTAACACTTTAGTTAGAGTAAGTAAGTAACTATCAGGAAATAGTTTGAGGATGAATATTAGAAAGCAAAGAGAAAGAAATTCTGGAGCTGAGAAGGGATCAAATAAAGAGTACAGGTATTTGAAGATTCATACAAAAGCTCAGTGCAAGGGATACTGGATAACCTGAGTTTTTCCCTCTTATGTAGACTGATATAAAAAAAGGAAAGATTTAATGGCCCCTTAAAAATGGTGTCATTAAACATATGCATTTTAAAGTTATGTACAATTCATAATGTATTTCCACCTGTTCCTTATCCTGTTCTCTCCTTATCTTAATAATAATGACAGCTGGGTTCTAATTATTCCCTTTTTGCAGTGCTTGTCCCACAACCAAGTCATCTTTCAAGTGCCCCATAGCTTTCCCAGAAGACAGAATACATGTTGCTTTATTTCTGAGATATTGCTTCTGTTATGGCATTTTCTCCATGGTGCAGAGCCAAAGCTGAGGGAAATGATTGTTTGTATTGTTCTCCTTTTGAAAGCCAAATGGAAAATAGCAGCACTTTTAAACACCTGTTTTGAGATTTCTCTAGTTACAGAAAATAGTTGATTATGATACAGATGAGCAGTGAGAACAAACTGAACACTTAAAGAATACTACACAATATTCAAATGTGAAGCAGAATTAAAACAATCAAAAATTGCTTGGATTTTGTAGGAGCAGGTACATCGAAAGTTAAATAAAGCATTTCCTAAACTTCTGTGATTGCCTAAAATCCAGGATGCCATCTGTTTCTTGATGTGTAACTTTTCTCAGACACATTGATTAGAATAAACACATCTATGTAAACTTGTTGAAGTCTAATGAACCATAATTTCCACTAGACCTTGAGTTAAGGTAGAGAGTGGAGGGTGGGACAGAATTTAACTACCTATTAATCTCTAGTGAATACCTATGTGAATCTTCTATAAAGAGATTGGATAGCACACAAATATGCAACACTATTTGAAAACGTATGTCTAATGAACACTATAAAACCACAGTTTAAAGGATTAATACATAGGCATTTTTACCAATATGTTTTCTCCCTAAAATCACATCTGAGAATCTAATATTCTCATGTTAAAAACTTTAAAGAAAAAAAAAAAAACATATATTAAGCCATTTAGAGGCATCTACCTTTCTGGAACAGCATAATGACAATGAACTATTTCAATAGAAAAACTATGGACATTGATGGAAGGTGAAATCATTGACCAGACATGTAACACCATAGAAATAAGATGATCCACTATCGTCTCATCTTACTTATTATTAATTCAACATGCAGAATCTCCTGAATTTACCCAAATATGCAATAAAGCAAATTCATATCAAATCACTCTGTAGAAAACGAATCAAATCACCCACACCAATCTTAAATTCATACAGTCTAAGCTGCTGCTGTTCAAAGATGTGATTTAATCAGCTGCCTTCAATCCTGGCTGTTCTTTGTAAACACATACTCCAAAGCCCTTACTCTTATGTGTACCAAATCAGTCTCAAGAAGAGCCCCGTGATCAGTATTTTATAAGTCCTTCTAAGTGATAGAACCCAAATGCACACTGGAGTTGGAAAATGCTGATGTAAGTGATGTGAAAAAGTTGTTATTGCTTAAATATAGTTTCAGAAAGAAGAATGTAATGATATATATAAGATGTATTTCTTTTGGTTAAAATATTAACCATTATTCAAAATATTTATATTTTATTAACCATTTTGAAACATTGATGCCAGAACTTGAATTAGTTTATTAAATCTTATATTACCTGGCAGTTATTTTTAGGTAGCAAGGTGGCTAACAGGTAGTACAGGGTACCAAATATGATTGTGAGGGCAGAAAAGCACTGAAGGCAAATCTAGCATTTTCACAATTGTGTATAAAACAGCTCGTGCTAAAGGAAGGGGACACCCTCTATCTAGTATTCAGTTTCAACAGTGCTTGGTTGACTTCATTGTAAATAATGACCAGGAAAACTAGGGATGAAGGACAGCTGTCAGGTTGCAGTTTTTCCTAAGGCATGTACTGAAGCAGAATTAATTACAACTTAAGTGATTTCCTCTCAGTCATGACCATGTTGTAGTCATTCCCAGTAATCAAAAATCACAAAGTTTTGACTATATGATAGACCCAAATAAATAGAGTGTAGTGTTGCTGGTAACCTGTCAAAAAACTTATGCCATGTTCTTCACTGAGTTATGACATACTCTTAGGCTGAGGCAATATCCATAGGAGACTGAGGGGAGACTCAAAATGAGACCTGAATATTTGTCATTCATATCTATCTATCCCTTTGTAATTTCTGAAATCCCATGATTATTTTTGTTGTTTTTCTGTCAAACAATCTCTTCTTTTTTATATTAAAATAGAAACACTTTTATGAAGACTTGTATCTCTCTGCACAAGTCCATTTCCATGGACTAACTTGTAAAAATGTCTTGTTTCTTTAGAAGAGATTGTGTAAGTTTTGAGTACCTGCTAGAAATAAAAACAAATGTTAATAAACACCAGAGTTCTGCTGACCACAGCCAAAGACAGACCCTCTAGTCATCTGTTTCAATCCAAGGAGGCCTATCCACATGGCAGGCAATACCGAGTTTCCACTGCTCCATTGTGTTCTTGTGCATTGCTATTTGAACTCGAGTAAAGGTCCTTTCATTTCAGGTGAAATTTTTCTTGGTAGATTGGACATAGGCTGCTTTTTGGAGAGAGATCAAGCCCTGAGCATTTGGAGTGGGAGTACTGACTCCAAGACCCTAGACAACCAGAGAACTAACCCTAGAACTAATCTTAAATAGTGAGAAATTACACAAAGGAAACCACCTGAATATAAGACCTGGAATCACCCAACCACCAGTAGTGCCCTTGCAGGAAGTCTCATCTAAGCAAAAACAACAACAAAAAAAGAAAATACAAAGCAAATCATTAGCAGACAGTATTACCACCTAACTCAGCCTTGCTTATCAGAGGAAAAACAACCAAAAAAAACTCAGCATAAATCTCACCCTATGTGAAGCTGACACAAACCAATGGACCAACCTTAGGAGGGCAGAAACCAGAAGAAAGAAAGAATTTAACCTTGAAGTCTGGGAAAGGAGACCTGAATCACATTAAGTTAAAAATATATATATATTAATAATAATGAAAAGGCAGAGAAACACTACACAAATGAAGGAACAAATTAGGAACACAGAAATTCCAAAGAAATGAAGAGAAAATAAGCAAACTACCTGAAAAAGCATTCAGAATAATGATGGTAAAGATGATCAAAAACCATGAAAACAAAATGGAGAAAATGCAAGAATCAATTAATAAAGACTAAGAATAATTAAAAAATAAATATAGACAACACAACTATTGAAATTAAAAATACTCTAGAATCAATCTATGCAGAATATCTGAAGCAGAAGAACAAATCAGTGAGCTGGAAGATAAAATGGCAGAAATAACTTCTTTTTTTATTTTTATTTTTACTTTACTTTACTTTACAATACTGTATTGGCTTTGCCATACATTGACATGAATCAGCCATGGGTGTACATGAGTTCCCAATCCTGAACTCCCCTCCCACCTCCCACCCTATATCATCTCTCTGGATCATCCCCGTGCACCAGCCACAAACATCCTGTATCCTGTATTGAACATAGACTGGTGATTCGTTTCTTACATGATAGTATACATGTTTCAGTGCCATTCTCCCAAATCATCCCACCCTCTCCCTCAGAGTCCAAAAGTCCATTCCATACATCTGTGTCTCTTTTGCTGTCTCCCATACAGGGTTATCATTACCATATTTCTAAATTCCATATATATGTGTCAGTATACTGTATCAGTGTTTTTCTTTCTGGCTTACTTCACTCTGTATAATCGGCTCCAGTTTCATCCATCTCATTAGAACTGATTCAAATGTATTCTTTTTAATGGCTGAGTAATACTCCATTGTGTATATGTACCACAGCTTTCTTATCCGTTCATCTGCTGGTGGACGTCTAGGTTGTTTCCATGTCCTGGCTATTATATACAGTGCTGCAATGAACATTGGGGTACATGTGTCTCTTTCAATTCTGGTTTCCTCAGTGTGTATGCCCAGCAGTGGGATTGCTAGGTCATATGGCAGTTCTATTTGCAATTTTTTAAGGAATCTCCACACTCTTCTCCATAGTGGCTGTACTAGTTTGCATTCCCACCAACAGTGTAAGAGCGTTCCCTTTTCTCCACACCCTCTCCAGCAGATGGCTAACAAACACATGAAAAGATGCTCAACATCACTCATTATCAGAGAAATGCAAATCAAAACCACAATGAGGTACCATTTCACACCAGTAAGAACGGCTGCAATGCAAAAGTCTAGAAATAACTTCTTAAGAGTAGAATAAAGTAAAAAGAATGAAAAGAACTGAGGATAGCCTCAGAGACTTCTGGGACTATATCAAATGCAGTAACATTCAAATTATAGGGGTCTCAAAAGAAGAAGAGGAAAGTTAAGGTTATCAGAAAAATTTTGAAGATATTATATTTGAAAATTCCCCAATATGGAAAAGGAAAAAGTCAATTAAGGTCAAGCAGTACAAAGATTCCCATACAGGATAAACCCAAGGAGAAACACACCAAGACACATACTAATCAAACTAACAAAGACTAAACACAAAGAAAAAAATATTAAAAGTGGCAAGCGAGAAGCAAAAAGTGACATACAAGGGAAACCTCATAAGCTAAGAGCTGATTTTTCAGCAGAAACTCTGTAGGCCAGAAGGGAATGGAAGGATATATTTAAAGTATTGAAAGGGAAAAATACACAACCAAGACTACAATACCTGGCAAAGGTGTCATTCATAGTTGAAGGAGAAATAAAAAGCTTTTCAGACAAGAAAAAGTTAAGGCAATTCAGTACCATTAAACAAGATGTACAACAAATTTTAAAAGGGCTTCCATAATCAAGAAATACAACAGAAGAAAAAAGATCTACAAAATCAACCCTAAACCATTAGGAAATTGACAATAGGAACAAATATATCAATAATTACTTTAAAAGTAAATGGACTAAATGCTCCAACTAAAGACACAGACTGGCTAAAGGGATTAAAAAAAAAAAAAAAAAAAAGACGCATATATATGCTGTGACAAGAAACCCAGTTCAGACTTCAAGACACATATAGACTGAAAGGGAGAGGATGGAAAAATACATCCCATGCAAGTGGGAAGCAAAAGAAAGCTGGAGTAACAATCCTCATATCAGACAAAGTAGACCTTAAAGTAAAGAAGATTACAAGAGATAAGGAAGGACACTACATAATGATCAAGAGATCAATCCAAGAGGAAGACATAACAATTGTAAATATCTATTTATCCAACATAGGATCACCTCAATACATAAGACAAACATTAACAAGCATAAAAGAAATTGACCTTAACACAATAATAAATTTAATAAATTTAATAAAATTGAAATTATATCAAGCATCTTCTCTGACACAACACTATGAGAAGAGATATCAATTACAAGGAAGAAAAAGAAAAAACTGTAAGAAACACAAACAGGTGGAGATTAAACAACATGTTTTTAAATAACCAACAAGTTACTGAAGAAATCAAAAGGGAAATCAAAATAGTTCTAGAAACAAATGACAATGAAAAGACAACAACTCAAAACCTCTGGGAATCAGCGAAAGCAGTTCTAAGAGGGAAGTTTATAACAAAACAATTCTACCTTAAGAAACAAGTAAAACATGGAATACACAACCTAAAAAATCTGGAAAAAGAACAACAACAACAACAAAAACACCAAAAGTAGCAGAAGGAAAGAAATCATAGAAAACACCCTCTTCCACCAACAAAAGAGAAGACTCTACAAATGGACATCACCAGATGGTCAATACCGAAATCAGATTGATTTTATTCTTTGCGACCACGGATGGAGAAGCTCTATACAGTCAGCAAAAATAAGACTGGGAGCTGACTGTGGCTCAGATCATGAACTCCTTATTGCCAAATTCAGACTTAAATTGAAGAAAGTAGGGAAAACCACTAGACCATTAAGGTATGACCTAAATCAAATTAATTACAATTGTACAGTGGAAATGACAAATAGATTCAAGGGATTAGATCTGATAGAGTGCCTGAAGAATTAGAGATACAGGTTCGTGAGACTGCAGAGTTGGCAGTGATCAAGACCATCTCCAAGAAAAAGAAAAGCAAAACAAAAAATGGTTCTCTGAGGAGGCCTTACAAATGTCTGAGGAAAGAAAAGACATGAAAGGCAAAGGAGAAAAGGGAAGATATATCCATTTGAATGTAGAGTTTCAAAGAATAACAAGGAGAGATAGGAAAGTCTTCCCCAGTGATCAGTGCAAAGAAATAGAGGAAAACAATAGAATGGGAAAGACTAGAGATCTCTTCAAGAAAATTAGAGATACCAAGGGAACATTTCATGTAAAGATAGGCAAAATAAAGACAGAAATGGTATGGACTTAAGAGAAGCAGAAGATATTAAGAAGAGGTGGTAAGAATGCACAGAAATATACAAAAAAGATCTTCATGACCCAAATAATCACGATGGTGTGATCAATTACATAGAGCCAGACATCCAAGAATGCGAACTCTAGTGAGCTTTAGGAAACATCACTATGAACAAACCTAGTGGAGGTGATGAAATTCCAGTTGAACTATTTCAAGTCCTAAAAGATGATGCTGTGAAAGTGCTGCACTCAATATGCCAGCAAGTTTGGAAAACTCAGCAGTGGCCACAGGACTGGAAAATGTCAGTTTTCATTCCAATCCCAATGAAAAGAAATACCAAAGAATGCTCGATCTACCACACAATTCCACTTATCTCACACGCTAGAAGAGTAATGCTCAAAATTCTTTACGTGAGATTTCAACAGTAGATGAACTATGAAATTCCAGATGTTGGATTTAGAAAAGGGAGAGAAACCAGAGTTGCAAATTGCTAACATCCTTTGGATCATTAAAAAAGCAATACAGTTCCAGAAAAGCATCTATTTCTGCTTTATTGACTATGCCAAAGACTTTGACTGTGTAGATCACAGCAAACTGTGAAAAATTCTTCAAGAGATGGGAATACCAAATCACCTGACCTGCCTCTGAGAAATCTATATGCAGGTCAGGAAGCAACAATTGAATTAAACATGGAACAACAGACTGGTTACAAATTGGTAAAGACTGTATATTTTAAAACTTCTTATTTAATATCTTTTCATACTGTTCATACTGTTTATGGGGTTCTCAAGGCAAGAATACTGAAGTGGCTTGCCATTCACTTCTTCAGTGCTCAATATGCTACTGGAGGTCAGTGAAGAAATAACTCCAGAAAGAATGAAGGGGTGGAGCCAAAGCAAAAACGATATCCAGTTGTGGATGTGACTGGTGATAGAAGCAAGGTCCAATGCTGTGAAGAGCAATACTGCATAAGAACCTGGAATGTTGGGTCCATGAATCAAGGCAAATTGCAAGACGTCAAACGAGATGGCTACAGTGAACATCGACATTCTAGGAATCAGCGAACTAAAATGGACTGCAATGGGTGAATTTAACTCAGATGACCATTGTATCTACTACTGTGGGCAGGAATCCCTTAGAAGAAATGGAGTAGCCATCATGGTCAACAAAAGAGTCAAAAATGCAGTATGTGGATGCAATCTAAAAAATGACAGAATGATCTCTGTTCATTTCCAAGGCAAGCCATTCAATATCACGGTAATCCAAGTCTATGACCCAACCAGTAATGCTGAAGAAGCTGAATATGAATGGTTTTTTGAAGACCTACAAGACCTTTTAGAACTAATACCCAAAAAAGATGTCCTTTTCATTATAGGAGACTGGAATGCAAAAGTAGGAAGTCAAGAAACACCTGGAGTAACAGGCAAATTTGGCCTTGGAATACAGAATGAAGCAGGGAAAAGGCTAATAGAACTTTGCCAAGAGAACACACTGGTCATAGCAAACACCCTCTTCCAACAACATAAGAGAAGACTCTACACATGGACATCACCAGATGCTCAACAGCAAAATCAGATTGATTATATTCTTTGCAGCCAAAGATGGAGAAGCTGTATACAGTCAGCAAAAACAAGACCAGGAGCTGACTGTGGCTCAGATCATGAGCTCCTTATTGCCAAATTCAGACGTAAAATGAAGAAAGTAGGGAAAACCGCTAGACCATTCAAGTATGACCTAAATCAAATCCCTTATGATTATACAGTGAAAGTGAGAAATAGATGTAATACACTAGATTTGATAGACAGAGTGCCTGGTGAACTATGGACAGAGGTTTGTGACATGGTACAGGAGACAGGAATCAAGACCATTCCCATGGAGAAGAAATGCAAGAAAATAAAGTGGTTGTCTATGGAGGCCTTACAAATATCTGTGAAAAGAAAAGAAGCAAAAAGCAAAGGAAAAAAGGAAAGATACAAGCATTTGAATCCAGAGTTCCAAAGAACAGCAAGAAGAGATAAGAAAGCTTTCTTCAGCGATCAATGCAAAGAAATAGAGGAAAACAACAGAATGGGAAAGACTAGAGATCTCTTCAAGAAAATTAGAGATACCAAGGGAACATTTCATGCAAAGATGGGCTCAATAAAGGACAGAAATTGTATGGACCTAACAGAAGCAGAAGATATTAAGAAGAGGTAGCAAGAATACACAGAAGAACTGTATAAAAGAGATCTTCATGACCAAGATAATCATGATGGTATAATCACTCACCTAGAGCCAGACATCTTGGAATGTGAAGTCAAGTGGGCCTTAGAAAGCATCACTACAAGTAAAACTAGTGGAGGTGATGGAATTCCAGTTGAGCCCTTTCAAATCCTGAAAGATGATGCTGTGAAAGTGCTGCACTCAATATGCCAGCAAATTTAGAAAACTCAGCAGTGGCCACAGGACTGGAAAAGGTCACTTTTCATTCCAATCCCAAAGAAAGGCAATGTCAAAGAATGTTCAAACTACTGCACAATTGCACTCATCTCACATGCTAGTTAAGTAATGCTCAAAACTCTCTAATCCAGGCCTCAGCAGTAAATGAACCATGAACTTCCAGATGTTCAAGCTGGTTTTAGAAAAGGCAGAGGAATCAGAGATCAAATTGCCAACATCCGCTGGATCATGGAAAAAGCAAGAGAGTTCCAGAAAAAAATATCTATTTCTGCTTTATTGACTATGCAAAAGCCTTTGACTGTGTGGGTCACAATAAACTATGGAAAATTCTTCAACAGATGGAAATACCAGACCACCTGACCTGTCTCTTGAGAAACCTATATGCAGGTCAGGAAGCAACAGTTAGAACTGGACATGGAACAACAGACTGGTTCCAAATAGGAAAAGGAGTATGTCAAGGCTGTATATTGTCACCCTGCTTATTTATCTTCTATGCAGAGTATATCATGAGAAACGCTGGGCTGGATGAAGCACAAGCTGGAATCAAGATTGCCAGGAGAAATATCAATAACCTCAGATATGCAGATAACACCACTTTTATGGCACAATGTGAAGAGGAACTAAGGAGCCTCTTGATGAAAATGAAAGAGCAGAGTGAAATAGTTGGCTTAAAGCTCAAAGTTCAAAAAACGAAGATCATGGCATGTGATCACATTACTACATGGGAAATAAAGGGAAACAGTGGAAACAGTGTCAGACTTCATTTTGGGGGGCTCCAAAATCACTGCAGATGGTGACTGTAGCCATGAAATTAAAAGAGGCTTACACCTTGGAAGAAAATTGATGACCAAATAGAGAGCATATTGAAAAGCAGAGACATTACTTTGCCAACAAAGGTCCATCTAGTTAAGTCTATTGTTTTTCCAGTGGTCATGTATGGATGCAACAGTTGGACTGTGAAGAAAACAGAGCACCATAAAATTGATGCTTTATACTGTGGTGTTGGAGAAGACTCTTGCGAGTCCCTTGGACTGCAAGGAGATCCAACCAGTCCATTCTGAAGGAGATCAGCCCTGGATACTTTGGAAGGAATGATGCTAAAGCTGAAGCTCCAATACTTTGGCCACCTCATGTGATTAGTTGACTCTTTGGAAAAGACTCTGATGCTGGGAAGGATTGGGGGCAGGAGGAAAAGGGGATAACTTAGGCTGAGATGGCTGGATGGCATCAATGACTAGATGGACATGAGTTTGAGTGAACTCTGGGTGTTGGTGATGGACAGGGAGTCCTGGCATGCTGCGATTCATGGGGTCACGGAGAGTTGGACACGAGTGAGCAACTGAAATGAACTGAACTGACTGATTTCACATCTATGCAGAGTACATCTAAAGAAATACCAGGATGGATGTACCACAAGCTGGAGTCAAGGTTAGCAGGAGAAATATCAATAACCTCATATATGAAGATGACAGCACCCTTATGGCAGAAAGCAAAGAACTAAAGAGCCTTTTGATGAAAGTGAAAAAGGAGAGTGAAAAAGTTGGCTTAAGGCTCAACCTTCAGAAAACTCACATCAACGTATCCGGTACCATCACTTCTTGGCAAATAGTTGGGGAAAAAGTGGAAACACTGAGATACTTTCTTTTCGTGTGCTCCAAAATAGCTTCACATTGTGACTGTGGCCACAAAATTAGACACTTGCCCCATGAAAGAAAATCTATAACCAATCTAGACAGTATATTAGAAAGCAGAGACATTACTTTTACAACAAAGGTCTGTCTAGTCAAAGTTATAGTTTTTTCAGTAGTCACATATGGATAAGAGAGCTGGACTATAAGGAAAGCTGAGCACTGAAGAACTGATGCTTTTGAGCTGTGGTATTAAAGAAGACTCTTGAGATTCCCTTAGATAGCAAGAAGATCCAACCAGTCTATCCTAAAGGAAATCAGCCCTGAATATTCATTGGAAGGACTGATGCTGAAGCTGAAACTCCAATACTTTGGCCACCTGATGTGAAGAACTGACTCATTTGTAAAGACCTTGATGCTGGGAAAGATAGAAGGCAGGAGGAGAAGGCGATGATAGAGGATGAGTAAGCTCTGGGATTTGGTGATGGGCAGGGAAAGCTGGCATGCTGCAGCCCATGGGGTCGCAAAGGGTCAGACATGATTGAACAACTGGACTGAGCTGAAAAAAATCATAAAGATCCAAGCAGTAATAAATGAAAATGAAATGGAAGAAACAATAGTAAAGATTAAAAAACTAAATGATGTTTCTTTTATATTATAAAGAAAATTGACATGATTTTAGCCAGATTCATCAAGAAAAAAAGAGAGAAGAATCAAACCAACAAAATTAGAAATGAAAAAGAAGTTAAAACAGACAGTGTAGAAATACAATGGATTATAAGAACTATTAAGAAAAACACTATGGTAATAAAATGGATAACCTGGAAGTAATAGACAGATTCTTAGAAGTGTTCAATCTTATAAGACTGAACCAGGATGAAATAGAAATTTGATCAACCCAATTACAAGCACTGAAGTTGAAGTTGTGATCAAAAATCTCCCAAAAAAACAAAAGCTCAGGACCAGGTGGCTTCACAGGAGAATTCTATTGAACATTTAGAGAGGAGAAAATGCCGATCTTTCCAACCCTCTTTCAAAAAATTGCAGAGGAAGGAACACTTCAAAACTCATTATATGAGGCCACCATCACCCTGATAACAAAGCCAGACAAAACCACCAAAAAAGATAATTACAGGCCAATATTGCTGATCAACATTGATGCAAAAATCCTCAAAAAATTTTTAGCAAAGAGAACTCGGCAACACATCAAAAAGCTCATATACCATGATCAAGTTGGGTTTCTTCTAGGAATGCAAGGATTCTTCAGTATATATAAATCAATCAATGTGATACTCTATATTAACAAAGTGAAAGATAAAAACCATATGATCATCTCAATAGGTACAGAATAAGCCTTTGACAAAATTTAACACCTCTTTATGTTTACGTTCAGTTCAATTCAGTCACTCAGTCGTGTCTGGCTCTTTATGACCCCATGAATCGGAGCACACCCGGCCTCCCTGTCTATCATCAACTCACAGGGTTCACTCAAACTCATGTCCATCAAGTTGGTGATGCCATCCAGCCATCTCATCCTCTGTCATCGCCTTTCCTCCTGCTCCCAATCCCTCCAGGCATCAGTCTATTCCAATGAGTTAGCTCTTCGCATGAGGTGGCCAAAGTATTGAGTTTCAGCTTTAGCACCAGTCCTTCCAATGAACACCCAGGACTGATCTCTTTTAGAATGGACTGGTTGGATCTCCTCGCAGTCCAAGGGACTCGAAAGAGTCTTCACCAACACCACAGTTCAAAAACATCTATTCTTTGGCACTCAGCTTGCTTCACAGTCCAACTCTCACATCCATACATGACCACTGGAAAAACCATAGCCTTGACTAGTTGGACCTTTGTTGGCAAAATAATGTCTCTGCTTTTTAATATGCTATCAAGTTTGGTCATAACTTTCCTTCCAAGGAGCAAGTGTCTTTTAGTTTCATGGCTGCAATCACCATCTGCAGTGATTTTGGAGCCCCAAAAAATAAAGTCAGCCACTCTTTCCACTGTTTCCCCATCTATTTCATGAAGTGATGGGACTAGTTGCAATGATCTTAGTTTTCTGAAAGCTGAGCTTTAAGGCAACTTTTTCACTCTCCTCTTTCAGTTTCAACAAGAGTCTTTGTAGTTCCTCTTCATTTTGCGCAATAAGGGCGGTGCCATCTGCATATCTGAGGTTATTGATATTTCTCCCAGCAATCTTGATTCCAGCTTGTGCTTCTTTCAGCCCAGCGTTTCTCATGATATACTCTGCATATAAGTTAAATAAGCAGGGTGTCAATATATAGCCTTGACGTACCCCTTTTCCTATTTGGATCCAGTCTGTTGTTCCATGTCCAGTTATAACTATTGCTTCCTGACCTGCATATATGTTTCTAAAGAGGCAGGTTAGGTGGTCTGGTATTCCCGTCTCTTCAGAATTTTACACGGTTTATTGTGATCCACACAGTCAAAGGTTTTGACATAGTCAATAAAGCAGAAATAGCTATTTTTCTGGAACTCTCTTGCTTCTTTAATGATCCAGTGGATGTTCGCAATTTGATCTCTCGTTCCTCTGCCTTTTCTAAAACCAGCAGAACATCTGAAATTCCATGGTTCACGTATTGCTGAAGCCTGGCTTGGAGAATTTTGAGCATTATTTTACTAGTGTGTGAGATGAGCAAAATTGTGCAGTAGTTTGAGCATTCTTTGGCATTGCCTTTCTTTGGGATTGGAATGAAAACTTACCTTTTCTAGTCCTGTGGCCACTGCTGAGTTTTCCAAATTTGCTGGCATATTGAATGTAGCACTTTCACAGATTTGAACTAGCTCAACTGGAAATCTTTATATTTAAAACCCTTCAAAAAATGGGCGTAGAAGGAGCCTACCTCAACATAGTAAAGGCTGTATACATAAATCTACAGCAAACTATTCTCAATGCTGAAAAGCTGAAAGCATTCCCCCTAAGATAAGGAAAAAGACAAGATTTCAACAGTTTTATTTCACGACTATTATTCAACAATGTTCTGGAAGTCCTAGCTTCTGAAATCAGAGAAGAAAAAATATAAAAGGGATCCAGATTGGAAAAGAAGTAAAGCTCTCACTGTTTGAAGATAACATGATAATGTACATAGAAAATCCTAAAGATAGTATCAGAAAATTACCATAGCTAATCAGTGAATTTAGCAAAGTTGTAGGATATAAAATCAATACACAGAAATCACTTGCATTTATATCTACTAACAATGGAAGATCAGAAAGAGCAATTAAGGAATCAATCCCATTCACCATTGCAACAAAAAGAATTAAATATCTAGGAATAAACTTACCTAAGGAGATGAAAGAACTGTACACAGAAAATTATAAGACACTAATGAAAGAAATCAAAGATAACATGAACAGTTGTAGAGATATTCCATATTCCTGGGTAGGAAGAGTCAATATCGTGAAAATGACTATACCACCAAATGCAATCTACAGATTCAATATGACCCCTATCAAATTACCAATGCATTTTTCACAGAACTAGAAAAAAAAAAAATCACAATTCATATGGAAACACAAAAGACCCTGAATAGCCAAAGCAGTCTTGAGAAAGAAGAATGGAGCTGGAGGAATCAACGTTCCTGATTTCAGGTTATGCTGCAAAGCTACAGTCATCAAGACAGTATGGTACTGGCACAAAAACAGAAATATAGACCATTTGAACAAGATAGAAATCCCAGAAATAAACCCATGCACATATGGGTACCTTATTTTTGACGATGGAGGCAAGAATATAGAGTGGGGCAAAGACAGCCTCTTCAATAAATGGTGCTGGGAAAACAGGACAGCTATATGTAAAATAAAGAAATTAGAATACTTCCTAACCCCTACACAAAGATAAACTCAAAATGGTTAAAGACCTAAATATAAGACCAGACACTATAAAGCTCTTAGAGGAAAGCATAGGCAGAACACTCGAAGACATAAATCATAGCAAAATCCTCTATTACCCACCTCCTAGAGTAATGGAAATAAAAACAAATGTAAACAAATGGGACCTGACTAAACTTAAAAGCTTTTGCACAGCAAAAGAAACTATAAGCAAGGTGAAAAGACACCCCTAAGAATGGGAGAAAATAATAGCAAATGAAACAACTGACAAAGGATTAATTTCCAAAATATACAAGCAGCTCATACAGCTTAATGCCAGAAAAAAACAAACAACCTAATCTAAAAGTGGGGAAAAGACTTAAGCAGACATTTCTCCAAAGAAGACATGCAGGTGGCTAACAAACATGTGAAAAGATGCTCAACATCACTCATTATTAGAGAAATGCAAATCAAAACTGCAATGAGATATCACCTCACACTGGTCAGAATGGCCCTCATCAAAAAGTCTACAAACCATAAATGCTGGAGAGTCTTGCACTGTTGGTGGGAATGTAAACTGATTCAGCCACTATGGAAGACTTTATGGAGATTCCTTAAAAAACTAGGAATAAAATCACCATATGACCCAGCAGTTCCACTCCTAGCATACACCCTCAGAAAACCAAAATTAAAAGACTTGTGTATACCATTGTTAATTGCAACACTGTTTACAATAGCTAGAATATGGAAGCAACCTAAATGTCCATCGACAGATGAATGGATAAAGAAATTGTGGCACATATACACAATGAAATATTACTCAGCCATAAAAAGGAACATATTTGAGTCAGTTCTGATGAGGTGGATGAATCTAGAACCTATTTTACAGAGTGAAGTGAGTCTGAAATAGAAAGATAAATATCATAGTCCAATGCATATATATGGAATCTAGAAAAATGGTACTGAAGAATTTATTTCCAAGGCAGCAATGGACAAACAGTCATAGAGAATACAGTTATGGACATAGGGAAAGGGGAGTAGTGGGTGAGAGGTATGGAAAGAGTAACATAGAAACTTACATTACCATATGTAAAATAGATAGCCAATGGGAATTGGCTGCATGGCTCAGGAAACATAAACAGCATCTCTGTATCAATCTAGAGGGGTGAGATGTGGTGGGAGATGGGAGGGAGGTTCAAAAGGATGTGAATATATGTGTATTTATGGCTGACTCACAATTTCATTCATTCATTTGACAGAATGCAACAAAATTCTGTAAAGCAATTCAGTTCAGTTCAGTTCAGTTCAGTTCAGTTCAGTTCAGTTCAGTCTCTCAGTTTTGTCCGATTCTTTGCGACCCCATGAACCACAGCACACCAGGCCTCCCTGTCCATCACCAATTCCCGGAGTCCACCCAAACACATGTCCATCAAGTGGGTGATGCGATCCAACCATTTTATCCTTTGTCGTCCCTTTCTCCTCCTATCCTCAGTCTGTCCCAGAATCAGGGTCTTTTCAAATGAGTCAGCTCTTTGCATCAGGTGGCCAAAGTACTGGTGTTTCAGCTTCAAGATCAGTCCCTCCAATGAATACCCAAGAATGATCTCCTTTAGGATGGACTGATTGGATCTCCTTGCAGTCCAACAGACTCTCAAGAGTCTTCTCCAACACCGCAGTACAAAAGCATCAATTATCCTTCAATTAAAAATAATAATAATAATAAAAATAATTTAAAAGAAAAAAAAAGCACCAAAAGAAAGAAAAATAGATCATTTTTAAATTAATTTTCTTATTGGAGGATAATTACTTGTTCCATTGGTCTATATTTTTGTTTTAGTGCCAGTACCATACTGTCTTGATGATTATAGCTTTGCAGCATAACCTGAAGTCAGGAACATTGATTCCTCCAGCTCCATTCTTCTTTCTCAAGACTGCTTTGGCTATTCAGGGTCTTTTGTGTTTCCATATGAATTGTGATTTTTTTTTTTTCTAGTTCTGTGAAAAATGCATTGGTAATTTGATAGGGGTCATATTGAATCTGTAGATTGCATTTGGTGGTATAGTCATTTTCACGATATTGACTCTTCCTACCCAGGAATATGGAATATCTCTACAACTGTTCATGTTATCTTTGATTTCTTTCATTAGTGTCTTATAATTTTCTGTGTACAGTTCTTTCATCTCCTTAGGTAAGTTTATTCCTAGATATTTAATTCTTTTTGTTGCAATGGTGAATGGGATTGATTCCTTAATTGCTCTTTCTGATCTTCCATTGTTAGTAGATATAAATGCAAGTGATTTCTGTGTATTGATTTTGTATCCTGCAACTTTGCTAAATTCACTGATTAGCTATGGTAATTTTCTGATACTATCTTTAGGATTTTCTATGTACATTATCATGTTATCTTCAAACAGTGAGAGCTTTACTTCTTTTCCAATCTGGATCCCTTTTATATTTTTTCTTCTCTGATTTCAGAAGCTAGGACTTCCAGAATATTATTGGATAATAGTCATGAAAGAAAGTGTTGAAACCTTGTCTTTTCCTTATCTTAGGGGGAATGCTTTCAGTTTTTCAACATTCAGAATAATGTTTGCTGTAGGTTTACGTATACGTCCTTTACTATATTGAGCTAGGCTCCTTCTATGCTCATTTTTTGAAGAATTTTAAACATAAAGAAGTGTTAAATTTTGTCAAAATCTTCTTCTGCATCTATTTAGATGATCACATGGTTTATATCTTTCACTTTGTTAATATGGTGTATCACATTGATTTCTGTATATTGAAGAATCCTTGCATTCCTGGAATAAACCCAACTTGGTCATGGTGTATGAGCATTTTGATGTGTTGGTAAGTTCTCTTTGCTAAAATTTTTTTGAGAATTTTTACATGTATGTTCATCAGTGATATTGGAATGTAGTTTTCTTTTTGTGTGTTGTCTTTGTCTGGTTTTGGTATCAGGGTGATGGTGGCCTCTTAGAATGAATTTCGAAGTTTTCCTTCCTCTGCAATTTTTTGAAAGAGTTTTAGAAGGATAGTCATTAACTCCGGAGAAGGCAATGGCAGCCCACTCCAGTACTTTTGCCTGGAAAATCCCATGGATGGAGGAGCCTGGTAGTCTGCAGTCCATGGGGTCGCTAAGAGTCGGACTCGACTGATCGACTTCACTTTCACTTTTCACTTTCATGCATTGGAGAAGGAAATGGCAATCTACTCCAGTGTTCTTGCCTGGAGAATCCCAGGGACAGGGAAGCCTGGTGGGCTGCCGTCTATGGGGTCGCACAGAGTTGGACACGACTGAAGTGACTTAGCAGCAGCAGCAGCAGCAAGCATTAACTCTTCTCTGAATTTTTGACAGAATTCTCCTGTGAAGCCGTCTTGTCCTGAGCATTTGTTTTCTGGGAGATTTTTGATCTCAGCTTCAATTTCAGTGCTTGTGATTGAGTTGTTCATAATTTCTCTTTCTTCTTGCTTTTTTCTTGGAAGACTGAACTTTTCTAAAAATCTCTCCATTTCTTTCAGGGTATCCATTTTATTGCCATATAGTTTTTCATAATAGTCTCATAATCTTTTGTATTTCTGCATCATATTTGTAACCTCTCTTTTTTCATTTCTAATTTTGTTGACTTGATTCTTCTCTCTTTTTTTTTTCTTGACGAATCTGGCTAAGGATTTGTCAAATTTGCTTATCTGCTGAAAGAACCAACTTTTAGTTTTATTAATCTTTAATTTTGTTTCTTTCATTCTTTTTCATTTATTTCTGCTCCTAGCTTTATGATTTCTTTCCTTCTACTGAGTTTTGGGTATTTTTTGTTCTTTTCCTGTTGCGTTAAGTGTAAAGGTAGGTTGTCTCTTTGATCTTTTTCTTGTTTCTTGAGTTGGGATTCCATTGCAATAAACTTCCCTTTTAGAACTGCTTTACTGCATTCCATAGGTCTTGAGCTGTCATGTTCTCTTTATGATTTGTTTGTATAAATTTTTTGATTTCCCTTTTATTTCTTCAGTAACCTGTTGGTTATTTAGAAATGTGTTGTTTAATCTCCAAGTGTTTGTGTTTCTTTCAGTTTTTTTCTTGTAATTAATATCTAGTCTCATAGCATTGTGGTCAAAGAAGATGCTTGATATAATTTCAGTTTTATTAAATTTACTGAGGTTTGATTTGTGACCCAAGATGTGGTCTATCCTGGAGAATGTTCCATGTGCACTTGAAAAGAAGGTGTATTCTTCTGCATTTGGATGGCATGTCCTGAAGATATCAATGAGATCCATCTTATATAATGTATCCTTTAATACTTGTGTTTCCTTATTAATTTTCTGTTTTGATAATCTGCCCATTGGTGTAAGTTGAGTGTTAAAGTCCCTGCTATTATCATGTTACTTTCAATTTCTCCTTTTATGTGTGTTAGTGTTTGTCTTATGTATTCAGGTACTCCTATGTTCGGTGCATAGATATTTACAATTGTTATGTCTTCCTCTTGGATTGATCTCTTGATCATTATGTAGTATCCTTCCTTATCTCTGGTAATCTTCATTTTAAGGTTTATTTTGTCTGATATGAAGATTGCTACTCCAGCTTTCTTTTGCTTCCATTTGCATAGAATATATTTTTTCATCCTCTCAATTTCAATCTATATATATCTTGAGGTCTGAAGTGGGTTTCTTCTAGACAACATATATATGGGTCTTATTTTAATATCCATTCAGCCAATCTGCGTCTTTTAGTTGGAGCATTTATCCATTTACATTTAAAGTAGTTATTGATATATATGTTCCTATTGCAATTTTCTAATTGTTCGGGGTTGATTTTGTAGATATTTTTTCTTCTCTTGTATTTCTTGGCTATAAAAGTCCATTTAACATTTGTTGTAAAGCTTGTTTGGTGGTACTGTATTCTCTTAACTTTGCTTGTCTGAAAAGCTTTTTATATCTCCTTCAATTTTGAATGAGATCCTTGCTGGGTGCAGTAATCTTGGTTGTAGATTTTTCCCTTTCAGTAGTTTAAATATGTCCTGCCATTCCCTTCTGGGCTACAGAGTTTCTGCTGAAAGATCAGCTGTTAAGCAGGTGGGGTCTCCCTTGTATGTTACTTTTTGCTTTTCCTTTGTTGGTTTTAATATTCTTTCTTTGTGTTTTGTCTTTGTCAGTTTGATTAGCATGTGTCTTGGCATGTTTCTCTTTGGTTTTTTCCTGTATGTGATTCTTTGTGCTTGTTGGACTTGATTGGCTATTTCCTTTTCCATGTTGGGGAAATTTTCAACTATAATTTCTTCAAAAATTTTCTCCTATTTGTTCTTTCTCTCTTCTTCTTCCGGGACCCCTATAATTAGAATGTTGATGTGTTTTATATAGCCTCAGTGATCTCTGAGACTATACTCAGTTCTTTTCATTCTTTTTACTTTATTCTTCTCTTCAGTAGTTATTTCTGCCATTTTATCTTCCAGCTCACTGAAGAGTTTTTCTTCTTCAGATATTCTGCTATTAACTCCTTCTAGGGTATTTTTAATTTCAGTAATTGTGTTGTTTTTCTCTGTATGTTTATTCTTTGATTCTTTTGGGTCTTAGTTAATTAACTCTTACATTTTCTCCATTTTTTTTCAAGGTTTTTGATCACCTTTACTACCATTATCCTGAATTCTTTTTCAGGTAATTTTCCTATTTCCTCTTCATTTTATTTGGACTTCTGTGTTTCTAATTTGCTCTTTCATTTTTGCAGTATTTCTCTGCCTTTTCTTTCTTTCTTCTTCTTCTTCTTTTTTTTTTTTTTTAATTATTGTGTTTCAGGTCTCCTTTTCCCAGACATCAAGGAAATTTTAATTCTTTCCTTGAAGAAGTTTGAATTCTTTCTTCATTTGCTTCTGCCCTTCTAAGGTAACAACAGTTAGAACTGGACATGGAACAACAGACTGGTTCCAAATAGGAAAAGGAGTACATAAAGGCTGTATATTGTCACCCTGCTTATTTAACATATATATAAAGTACATCATGAGAAACACTGGGCTGAAAGAAACACAAGCTGGAATCAAGATTGCCGGGACAAATATCAATAAGTTCAGATATGGAGATGACACCACCCTTATGGCAGAAAGTGAAGAGGAACTAAAAAGCCTCTTGATGAAAGTGAAAGAGGAGAGTTAAAAGTTGGCTTAAAGCTCAACAAAATGAAGATTATGGCATCTGGTCCCATCACTTCATGGGAAATAGATGAGGAAACAGTAGAAACAGTGTCAGAATTTATTTTTCTGGGCTCCAAAACCACTGCAGATTGTGACTGCAGCCATGAAATTAAAAGACACTTACTCCTTGGAAGGAAAGCTATGACCAACCTAGATAGCATATTTAAAAGCAGAGACATTACTTGGCCAACAAAGGTCCATCTAGTCAAGGTTCTGGTTTTTCCAGTGGTCATGTATGGATGTAATAGTTGGACTGTGAAGAAAGCTGAGGGCAAAAGAATTGATGCTTTTAAACTGTGGTGTTGGGGAAGACTCTTGCGAGTCCCTTGGACTGCAAGGAGATCCAATCAGTCCATTCTAAAGGAGATCAGTCCTGGGTGTTCTTTGGAAGGAATGATGCTAAAGCTGAAACTCCAGTACTTTGGCCACCTCATGCAAAGAGTTGACTCATTGGAAAAGACTCTGATGCTGGGAGGGATTGGAGGCAGCAGGAGAAGGGGATGACAGAAGATGGGATGGCTGGATGGCATCACCAACTCGATGGATGTGAGTTTGAGTGAACTCCGGGAGATGGTGATGGACAGGGAGCCATGACGTGCTGTGATTCCTGTGGTCGCAATAAGTCAGACACAACTGAGCAAATGAACTGGACTGAATTTGGTCCAGTGGTTTGTGTCAGCTTTGCATAGGGTGAGATTTGTGCTGAGTTTTTATTTATCTGTTTGTTTTTCTTCTGATGGGCAAAGCTGAGTGAGGTGTAAACCTGTCTGCTGATGACTGAGTTTGTATTTTTGTTTTATTATTTGTTTAGAGGAGTCTGCCACAGATCAGCTGTTTCATTCTCAGGCTTAAATGTTTCTCCTCTGACTCAGACAATTGCCCTGCTGTTGGGATCGAACCCCTGCTTCCGTTCTCCCACCCATTGAGGGCAGGTCCACTCCCACTAACACTCCTGTTTGTTCCTCCTAGTTCCTTTGTCCTACCAAGTTTTGCTTGGCCCTATATAATCTTTTCCACTGGTCAAGTACCCGTGTCTCCTCTCAGCTGGTGTTCTGGATGCACTTCTGTGTCTGAAGGTGTATTTCTGATGTATCCATAGGAGAGATGTACTCCACATCTGCCTTCTCCTCTGCCATCTTGTTCTCTGCTGAGAAGATCATCAATTTTTATGTGATACTCTCTGTTTAACTGGTCTTTTTTTCTTGGAAAGTACAACTAATAACATGCATTTCTTCTGCAATCATAAAAGAAAGCAGAAATTTTGTCACTACTGCTGTCTAGGTTCACACTATTTATACTCCTCAGACATCCTTAACATATAGTTTACCTGTTTTTATCTCATTTATAATGATGATATGTGATTCTAAGAAAGGTGATCTGAAATAAACTGATTCCCTTGTTGGGACAAATATAATTTTTTTGTATTTGTATGTTTAGTATGTTTGTATGTTTAGTACTTTATATATTTAGCTACCCGTGGTTGTAGACTATTGGTGAAAGAAAATTATATAGTTTTCCTTAGAAAAGAAGCAAAGTAAAATATAATTATTACTTTGGCATTGTCTTGGAATTTAAAAATCAAACTAGTGAAATTCCTTGGAATTTGTTTAATATGCCTTGCACTGTAATTTGACCTAAATTTTTGAAATGGTGGATATGGAAAAAAGAGGAAAAAGACACACACAGTTCAGCCCAGTAGCATACATTTTTCCCTAAGTTGACAAATTGTTTCAGAAGCTATGGCACAGGCTGCCAGGATTCTTATTATGCATTCTATGCCATTCTTTGTGGGTCAGTGGATAATAAAGTTTCCCCAAAACATTATCTAATTATGGGTGAGGTTTCTAGCTTTATTCCAATCACCTTGTGGGATGATAGGATATGACTCATATTAACTCAGCTTCCCTGGATGAGTAAAACATGAGTTGGGGGTTAGGCAGGCAAGATGTCTGTGAATCTGTCTCACTGCAAAAGGCAATACTTCTCCTTAACCAGACTTCTGTTGTCCTTTGCACACATATAACTGGGGCCAAGAATAAGTCAGTGATAGTTTAAATAGATCAAAAATATTTTACTTCACATTTCTAAGCTTACGCCAAAAAAATCAGTCTTTGGAAATATTCAAGTCCCTAAATAATACAGTAACTTATTTTAAAGATGAATGGTTGAATTTGATAGGTTTTTAAAAACTAATTTTAAAAATGTTATTATAAAATTTAAACTTGAAATTAGAGATCAAAGCATGAAAACAATGGTTTCAGTTAATATTATCATTTTCGGAATATCTGAAAGTCATATGAGTATAATTCTGATTTAGCAGATTTTGGCATGGATTTCTACTGTTTCTTGAAGCAGATTTTTAAAATTATTTTGGCCCCTAGATGATTTATCATAAGTTTATCACAAATAAAATTAGCCTCAAATCTAAAAGTGTCTTAGTTTTCTTTCAAACAAAAATTAATCATCAGTTCTATATCTTCAGTGAATCAGGTTGTAGTAGTCTGACATTAAGCTGGACTGTTTTCTAGCTCTTAATCTTGTGTAATTATATGACCTATTTGCACTGTATTCAATATCCATACATTCTGTTTTTTGAGAAATCACCCATATTTAAAAAAAAAAAAAAGAAAAGAAAATCACAGTAAAAATAAGCTCAAATAATCAAAATGTCTGACCAAACTCTTTTATTTCATTGAATATAAAATATATAATTTATCCTGCTCACATGCCAAGTTGCTTCAATTTGGTCCAACTCTTTGTGATCCTATGGACTGTAGCCCACCAGGTTCCTCTGTCTGGGATTCTCCAGGCAAGAATACCAGATTGGGTTGTCATTTCCTTCTCCAGGGGATCTTCCTGACTCAGAGATTGAATATGCATTGATGAGTGGTTTTTTTTACCATTAGTGCCATTTGGGAAGACTGTAATTTATCATATATAATAATAAATACAATTGTGGTATAATGATGTCATTTTTAGAAGTCATTGATAATCTTACCTCAGATATGCAGATGACACCACCCTTATGGCAGAAAATGAAGAGGAACTAAAAAGCCTCTTGATGAAAGTGAAAAAGGAGAGCGAAAAAGTTGGCTTAAAGTTCAACATTCAGAAAACTAAGATCATGGCATCTGGTCCCATCACTTCATGGCAAATAGATAGGGAAACAGTGGAAACAGTGGCTGACTTTATTTTCCTTGGCTCCAAAATCACTGCAGATGGTGATTGCAGCCATGAAATTAAAAGACACTTACTCCTTGGAAGGAAAGTTATGACAAACCTCAGTTCAGTTAAGTTCAGTCACTCAGTCATGTCCGACTCTTTGTGACCCCATGAATCGCAGGACACCAGGCCTCTCTGTCCATCACTAACTCCTGGAGTTCACTCAAACTCAGGTCCATCGAGTCAGTGATGCCATCCAGCCATCTCATCCTCTGTCGTCCCCTTTTTCTCCTGCCCCCAATCCCTCCCAGCATCAACCTAGAAAGCATATTAAAAAGCAGAGACATTACTTGACCAACAAAAGTCCGTTTAGCCAAGGCTATGGTTTTTCCAGTAGTCACATGTGCATGTGAGAGTTGGACTATAAAAAAAGCTGAGCACTGAAGAATTGATGCTTTTGAACTGTGGTGATGGAAAAGACTCTGAGAGTCCCTTGGACCTCAAGGAGTTCCAACCAGTTCATCCTAAGGAGATCAGTCCTTAGTGTGCATTGGAAGGACTGTTGTTGAAGCTGAAACTTCAATAATTTGGACACCTGGTGCAAAGAGCTGACTCATTTGAAAAGACCCTGATGCTGGGAAAGATTGGGGGCAGGGGGAGAAGGGGACGGCAGAGGATGAAATGTTGGATGGCATCACCAACTCAATGGACATGAGTTTGGGTAGGCTCCGGAAGTTGGTGATGGAGAGGGAGGCCTGCCGTGCTGGAGTTCATGGGGTCACAAAGAGTCGGACATGACTGAGCAACTGAACTGAACTGAACTGATAATCTTACCAGTGAAATATTTTTCTATCACATTAATAAGTTTTACACATGTTACCAAAATAGGTTTCTTCACAACTCAAATGCAATGCATGTAGAAGCTAAGTTGTTTTCTTGGTACTCTTGGGTTAGTCAATTTAGGCTGCCATAAGAGAATGCCATGGAATGAGTGACTTTGCAGATGTTTTCTTCTCAGAATTCTGGAGGCTGAAAATCCAAGAAATGGGTATGGCAAGGTTTGGTTTTTATGAATGCCCTATTACTAGTTTATATATGACAACCATCTTGCTGTATCCTCAAATGACTGAGAATTTCCCAAACCCAGGCAGAGATTTGGACATGAAAGTTAATGAAATCAATGGATTGCCTCATTATTTAAAAAAAGAGAAAGGTCTTCTCCAAGACAAATTATAATAAAAGTGTCAAAAATCAAAGACAAAGAGAAAATCTCAAAGCAGAAAGGTAAAAAGTTTGTAACCTTCAAAGAAACCCTCATTAGGCTATCAGTGGAATGCTCAGAAAAAAATAAAAAATCTTAGAGACTAGTATAGAGTGAAAAAATATGTTCAAAGTCCTCAAAGAGGGGGAAAAAAGAAAAAAAGGCACCAAGAATACTCTATCTAGCAAAGTTATGCTTCAGAAAGGAGAAAAAATTAAAATCTTTCCGAGATAAACAAAAGCTGAAGGAGTTTGTCACTCCTGGTCTTGCTTTAGAAGAAATGCTGAAGGGAGTTCTTCACACTGAAATAAAGACACTATTAGTGACCTGAAAACATATGAAATAATAAAGCATATTGGTAAAAATAAATGGGGAGAAGGAAATGGCCAACCACTCCAGTGTTCTTGCCTGGGAAATCCCATGGACAAAGGAGTTGAGGACTACAGTCCATGAGGTCACAAAGAGTTGAACACAACTGAGTGACTGAGCACACACAATATATAATAAAGTATAGTCTGATTCAGAAAACTCTATTCTACAATATAACAGAGTGTTAACCTCTTAACTACAGTGCAAAATTTAAAAAAGAGTATTAAAATATACTATAATTTAATTAATTCACAATATAAATTGTGACATTAAAAACATAAGGTAGGAAAAGAAGGAGTAGTTTTTGTATGAGTCCAAAGCTGAGTCACTGTCTGTATAAAATAGACTGCTCTATCAATAAGGTGTTTTATATAAGCATCATGGTAATGAAAAAACAAAAACTTCTATTAGATTCACAAAAGAGAAAGAAACCACAGCACACCACCAACCCACAACGTTAGGCAGCAAGAGAAGGAAAATGGAATACTAGAACTACAAAACAGCCAGAAAACAATAAGATGGCATTAGTAAATCCTTACATACCAATAATTACTATAAATATAAATGACATTATTTCACCAATCTAAAGTCATAAAACATCTGGGTGGGTAAATTAAACAGAGAAGACTCAGCTATGTGCTGCCTGAATGAGAGTCATTTAATATTTAAGGACACCTGCCAGGAGCCAGCGTGAGGAATCCTACCCATGACAAGGTCATGCGGCAGAGGCCTGATGGGCAAGGCGAATAAGAAAAATAAGAATCTGCCTGCCTTATTGTACTGTACTTTTCCACTCTTCCAACACACTCTGGAAAAAGTTAACTCAGGGCTTTAGTCTTCTGCATTTGAAAGGGATGTTTCAGTTCAAACCCCCTCTGATAACTCTCTAGCTTGCCTAACAGGTTCCCCCAGACTTTTTACAGCTTGTGAATTGTTTACAGTCTCCCAACCATGAGAGGCACAGGAAGCTTAAAACATCCTAGGAATGCAGGGGCTTCCAAGGTGTCAAGATCATTAGAATAAAACTGATTAAGCATTTCATTGTTGAGCCAATACTTGCTGCCAAATTTTCATATCTTTTATTTGTTGATATAGTTGGTATATTAAAAAAAAAAAAAAACAAGTAGCAACATTAGATCTTTGAGTTAAGTACCTTCTTTGTTATAACCCACTGTGCCTTTGTTCTATAGAGATGTAACTTTAGTGCTTTAAGGAGATGCAGATTAAAGAAAAACACTTCAGGGGAAACGAGATTAACATTCATTAAGAAAGAGAGCCAAAAAGTTTTATCGGCCTCTTGGCCAGAATATAATGTAAATCACCTGAGACCTTTTGTATACAAAAAGATATACAGAAAGGGTCAGGACTGCTGCCCCTGCATGACTCTGTATCTTCCATTATGTAAAATTAAGGGTATATAAACACTTTTTAAATAATAAAGTTAGAGGGGGATTTTTGCACAAGCCTGTCCTCCCCCCCGAGTAGATTATTTCCCTTGCTCCCTCTCCCTCCCTCTCCTTTTCAGGCTGATCTCTTGGAACGTGGAGGCTCACCGAGTCTACTTACTTGCTCGGGCTTCTGAGACCCACGAGAGGGAGCCCAAGGCAGGGCACCCTCCACTATTCAAGCGGGTGCCTGTGTCCCAACATAGACGGTGCAAGTTCGTTGTCTGGAACTTTATTGGTTTTCCACGTAAACCAAGTTAATCAGCCTCTTTTCTTCACTCATTTTCCTACTACACTATTTTTTCCTAATCTAATCTTATATTAATAAATAAGTCTTTCCTAGCTGACTCCGTCCACCCTTCGAATTACCCTGGACCCCAGCTGACACCCAGAAGCTCAAAGTGAAGAGATGGAAAGGGTGTTCATGCAAGTGGAAACCAAAGAGAGTGAGTTACTTACACTTATATCAGAAAAAAAAAAAAAAAAGAGACCTTAAGCTAAAAATGGTAACAGGAAACAAAGAGCATTATGTAATGATAAAAGGAACAAACTCAATATGATATAAAATGTTTAAATATATGCATCCAACATCAGAGTACCTAAATATACTAAGCAAATACAAACAGATCTGAAGGGAGAAACAGGCAACAGGACAAAAACAGTTAAGAACTTCAATACCCCATTTTCAGTAATGGCTAGATCATCATGCATGCATGCATGCTAAGTTGGTTCAGTTGTGTCCTACTCCTTGTGACCCAAAGTACTGTAGCCCACCAGGATCCTCTGCCCATGAGATTCTCCAGTCAAGGATACTGGAGCAGGTTGCCACAGACTCCTCCAGTGGATCTTCCAGACCCAGAGATCGAACCTGTATCTCCTCTATTGGCAAGCGAATTCTTTACCACTAGTGCCACTTGGGAAACCCTGACATAAATACAAAGAAAAGATATACCTGAATCATTGCTGTTCAATCTCTAATTAGTGTCTGACTCTTTGCAACTCCATGGACTGCACCACACCAGGCTTCCCTTGTCTTTCTCTGTCTCCTGGAGTTTGCTCATATTCATGTCCTTGGAGTCCGTAATGCTATCTAATCACCTCATCTTAAAATGTCTTAATTTAAGAGGATTGAAATCTTTTCTCAAGCATAATGGTATAAAACTAATAATTAACATTAAGAGAAAAACTGTAAAATTTACAAACATGAAAACTTAACAATACACTTTTTAACAACCAATGAATCAAGGAAGAAAACAAAAGGTAAATTTAAAAATATCTCAGAAAACAAATGTTAGTGAAAAAAACAGCAAGCCCAAACCTATGTGACACTGAAGAAGAAATTCTTAGAAGGTAAGTTTAGTGATTAGTTCTGGATTTCTAACGTATGGTACTGTGATTATAGTTAATAATACTCTATTATATACCTTAAATATAATATCTTAAATATTCTCACCAGAAAAATCAATTATCATGTGACCTGATGGAGATGTTAATTAATGCTACAGTGGAATTTGTATTGCAGTGTATAAATGTAGCCAATGATCATGTGCCTTAAACTAACACAATGGTTTTATGTCAATTATATCTCAATTAAGGTAGAATTAGTATGCTATGTGTGTACATGAATCCAAAAATCTGTTTTCATAACAGATGTAACTTTCATGTTTTGGCACAGATATTCCAAATTTTTGTCACATCAGTTTCTTTGAATTATCCTTCTTATTGGCGATTTGAAGTCCTCTAAAACATTTTAAAATATGTACTTTTCAAGTCTGTAACATATTATTCACATGTTTATTTTATTTTTGTATATTTCCTCAAAAAATAATAATCTCCTTTATGATAGAGGATCTGCATTATAGAAATTCTCCATCATCCAATTCAGTGAAATAAATAATGCTTAATTATAATTACTCAGTGAATTGCATTAAATAAATTGAAATGAGATCAATGTAATTTAACATTTACCAAAGAAATCTGTTTAACCTTTACAAATGTTGTTGATTTTGCATAGGTAGTGAGATTATTGAGGTTTTTTTTAGTACAAAATACTACATCCGTCTTCAAAATTTATTTTAAATGTCACTTTTGCCTTATTAAAAGTAAACTGGCCAAACATTGAAAAAAAAAAAAGATGTTATACTGCCAAGATATTTGACCAATATATACTAAGATCTCAGTTTTTGCTAAGGTTTCATTTTTTTCATTTTCATATATTATAAATATATGTGAATAAAAAATAAATCATGTGGAGACCTTCAATGTGCCTCAAGATAACTATTTTCTGGATTCTGAGGTTTATTTTTGTTGCAATCATTATTGATTTTTAGTGAGAATTTGATATTATTCATGATAAAGGGCACATTAGCGCAGTTAGTAGCTTGTAAGTGAGAGACTCTCTGTGTTTCCAGCTGTGAGAACTTCTTGCATATCTTTTGAATAATGGTTGGGATAACAAAGGAGAATGAAAATGTACCATCAATAATAAGCTAAAAGGCAAAGGAAGCTAGCTAAATCCTCTCTTCTGAGCAATTTTGAATAAAATATTAAAATACAGACAAGTAGAAGAACCCAGTTCAGCTTCAATTCACAAAAAGCTTTTGCCTGAAGTTGATTTGATGTAATGTTCAGGGAAAGAAAGAAGCCATTTTTTGAGTATAGAAAAGATAGAGAGGCAAGCAAACAAAATTTCAAAACCAACTAGAAGAGAATGTCTTTTTTTTTTGTTTTTTCCCAGACTCTCTCACGTAGTGAAGTCAAATAATCACTCTAGGAATCTTGTTTTATATAAGGTCAAGAGTTCATGTGTCAAGAAATTGGACAAATAAATAGAATGTACTCTGTGTTAAAAGAGAGAAGCAAAATATGTGACAGTTTTCAATAAAAATGATAATGAGTAGAGGTCATACACAAACTAAGAATAATAAGTAAAAAGTCATTTGAAAGAAAATGTATTCTGTGATTATTGAAATATATAGAAAAGATACTTTTAAAATAAAACAAAATTAATGGTAAGGACATGGATATGTATAAGTCTAGGCTGCAAAATTAAATACACATTCAGTTCAGTCGCTCAGTCGTGTCCGACTCTTTGCGACCTCATGAATCGCAGCACGCCAGGCCTCCCTGTCCATCACCATCTCCCGGATTTCACTCAGACTCACGTCCAAGGAATACGTGATGCCACCCAGCCATCTCATCCTTGGTCGTCCCCTTCTCCTCCTGCCCTCAATCCCTCCCAGCATCAGAGTCTTTTCCAAGGAGTCAACTCTTCTCATGAGGTGGCCAAAGTACTGGAGTTTCAGCTTTAGCACCATTCCTTCCAAAGAAATCCCAGGGCTGATCTCCCTCAGAATGGACTGGTGGATCTCCTTGCAGTCCAAGGGACTCTCAAGAGTCTTCTCCAACACCACACTTCAAAAGCATCAATTTTTTGGCCCTCAGCCTTCTTCACAGTCCAACTCTCACATCCATACATGACCACAGGAAAAACCACAGCCTTGACTAGACGGACCTTAGTCGGCAAAGTAATGTCTCTGCTTTTGAATATACTGTCTAGGTTGGCCATAACTTTTCTTCCAAGGAGTAAGCATCTTTTAATTTCATGGCTGCAATCACCATCTGCAGTGATTTTGGAGCCCAGAAAAACAAAGTCTGACACTGTTTCCACTGTTTCCCCATCTATTTCCCATGAAGTGATGGGACCAGATGCCATGATCTTCGTTTTCTGAATGTTGAGCTTTAAGCCAACTTTTTCCCTCTCCTCTTTCACTTTCATCAAGAGGCTTTTTAGCTCCTCTTCACTTTCTGCCATAAGGGTGGTGTCATTTGCATATCTGAGGTTATTGATATTTCTCCCAGCAATCTTGATTCCAGCTTGTGTTTCTTCCAGTCCAGCTTTTCTTATGATGTACTCTGCATATAAGTTAAATAAGTAGGTGACAATATACAGCCTTGAGGTATTCCTTTTCCTATTTGGAACCAGTCTGTTGTTCCATGTCCAGTTCTAACTATTACTTCCTGACCTGCATACAGATTTCTCAAGAGGCAGGTTAGGTGTTCTGCTATTCCCATCTCTTTCAAAATTTTCCACAGTTTACTGTGATCCACACAGTCAAATGCTTTGGCATGGTCAATAAAGTAGAAATAGATGTTTTTCTGGAACTCTCTTGCTTTTTCCATGATCCAGCAGATGTTGGCAATTTGATCTCTGGCTCCTCTGCCTTTTCTAAAACCAGCTTGAACATCAGGGAGTTCACGGTTCACGTATTGCTGAAGCCTGGCTTGGAGAATTTTGAGCATTACTTTACTAGCATGTGAGATGAGTGCAATTGTGCAGTAGTTTGAGCATTCTTTGGCATTGCCTTTCTTTGGAATTGAAATGAAAACTGACCTTCTCTAGTCCTGTGGCCACTGCTGAGTTTTATTTCACCTTAAAAATATTAGAGTCAAATTCTTAGTGATCAGGAAACTTCTGTCAAAAAACGGAGTATGTTATTAGTTTACAGGATTTCTCAAAACTTTTTGATCAGAGGGAATATAAGAAAGCCTTAGCACAATTTTGTGTGTAGTCAGAAATGAGTTGTTCAGATTTTTATTGGAGTACTTGGATAAATTTTTTCTGAATCTAACAAAATTTAAACTTTAAGATCTCTCTCTTGTACTGTCCCTTTCAAGGATGTACCCACTTTTGTATTTATAATTTTGTTTACTTGTAGAGAGTCGAACAGTTTTATACACTTCAAGGCTCAAAAACTTAGATCCACATGGGAAGATAGTATAGTCCAAGTTAAGGTAACAAACAGAAATAACAAAAACATTGGCATCATCAATGTCAATGATTCTTGCTTTTTTCTCCCCCTAGTATTAACCTGTGGCCATGTTAATAAGGCATTTCAAATCACCTATGTTCAAAGTGTCCTGCAAAATCGTTTCAGACTCTTAAAAAAGAAAATGAGTTGCTGTTATTGCTTTTAGATCAGACTGAGAAATGCTAATCAATAACTGTTCACAAACAGCTGAATTGCAGCAGCACTACTCATATTCTGGTGGCTCAGACAGTAAAGAATCTGCCTGCAGTGCAGGAAACTAGGGTTCAATTCTGAGGTCAGAAAGATTCCCCTGGAAAAGGAAATGACTACTCACTCCAGTATTCTTGCCTGGAGGATTCCATGGACAGAGGAACCAGACAGGCTACAGTCCATGGGGTCAGACAAGACCGAGCAACTAACACTTTCAAACCTAACATTCATACCTCTAGTGTTGATCATTTATTAAATTCTCTCAGTAAACCATTATTTTGAGACTATTTCTAATTTGAAGGAAAACACTGATAATTTTTTCAATAAATATGTTGACTTTAAAGACTTCCCTGGTGGCTCAGAGGTTAAAGTGTCTGCCTGGAACGCAGGAGACCAGGGTTTGATCCCTGGGTCAGGAAGATCCTCTGGAGAAGGAAATGGCAACCCACTCCAGTACTCTTGCCTGGAGAATCCCATGGAGGGAGGAGCCTGGTAGGCTACAGTCCATGGGGTCGCAAAGAGTCAGACACGACTTCACTTTCACTTTCACTTTATTTAAAGAAAGAAGTTAAGTTTAACTTATGAGACTAAACTGTATTTTTAGATATGTTGAGCAAATATCAAATGATAGTTACACTGCTGAAATATGTGTTTGTGTGCTGGGGAGAGAATGGGAGAGAGAGGGGGATAATGGCTAATGATAACAAGTTGGAGTCTGAGGCAAGAGGGAAGAAGGCAGATCAGACAGAGTAGAGATGGGAGTTCTCAATTGCTGAATTAACATGCTGTTATTATTGTAGGAACTCAAGGGAAAGCAAAGTCCTATCTGTCTCAACATTTTGAGGTGTTTGGTCCCACAAACTTGTTATTGAATAGAATCTGCCTAGATATTTGAGAACCATATTCAACAGTCTAAAGAAAAGTCCAGGCAGTAGTTCTGTCTTAGTTTTAGCAGTCATATTAGTTTGTTTGGGTTGTTATAACAAAAATACAATAAACTGAGTGACTTCAACAACAAACATTTATTTCTCATGATTTTGGAGTCTAAATTCAAGATCAAGGCTTCAGCCTTGATGTCTAGTTATTTTTCTAGTTAATGTCTAGATATTTGATGTCTAGTTAGGGTCCAATTCCTGATTCTTAGATGGCCATCTTTTGCTGTGTCCTCGTGGTATGTGTCTGCCACATGGCAGAGGGCACAAAGGAGCTCTCTATGTTCTCTTCCATAAGGTGACTAATCCCTAATGAAGGCTCTGCCCTCATGACCAAGTCACCTCCCAAGAGCCTCAGCTTAAAATACCATCACACTAGAGATTAGGTGTCAACATGAGAACTCTGGCAGGACATATACATTGTCTATAGCAGCAATCAGTACTTCTCACCAGATCCTATCTAGAGACTGTTCTTGATCTGGAAATCTATTTTAGAAAAAAATATAGGTATTTTCTTGCAATCCTGAGGGAGTCAATTGCTTACATTCTTATGAATTTTAAAAATTATTATTTTGTATCTTCCTACATCCATTCTCATTACTGCTATTAATATTTTACTATATTTGTAAGTAACACACTTACTATAAATTCTCTAGTGAAGGAGAGAAAAAGATAATAATATTTGTGTTACTTCATTTACAAAATATGTATGGACATATGTTTTCCAATGATATAACATGAAACTTGTTATTTTACAATATGCCTGTGACCTGCATACATTCCACTTTACTTTCTGATATTCATGGTATGTGTTAAATATTTATGATAAATTTAAACTGTGTGCTTCTTAGAGGTGTTCATTTCTACCTTATATACTCTTTTCTTACTGCACATGTGTAAACATCCATTATATTTAAGAGATGGCCCCAAGTGTATTTGTCCATTGGATGATCTTTCCCCAAAGAAGAGAAACTCTTCCATGCTGATAGCCCTCTGCTTTGCATCACTTATTGCATAATTATTTTAATGTATTGTTGATTATAGACATGTGTGTCCTAGTTTCACTATGACTAACTGATTGTAAATGGACAAAGAGCAGAAGCTCAGTTTTATTTATCATTCTATCCACTCTCACCCCCACTTCCACTCATCCTCACCACTTTACTTCTGTCTGAAAATTTTCAGGGGTGATATTTAACAAAGAATAGAAAACTGACTGCATGTTAAGTAATGCATTTTATCATTTGTTCCAATTAATCTATTTTTCCTTTTAACTCAAAAAAAAACCCTGTGCAGTAGATATTATAAGTATTCATTTAAGTATTTAATTTTGCAAATAAGAAAACTAAAGGATAGGCAGTGAGGTTAAAGGATGTCCTCAAGCTGAAACATGAAAAGATCATTATTCTAGAAAATAGGTCCACTCTAAAGACCCTGAAATTTCCATATGCTCTGATCTTAAGTAGAGTAATGTTAAGAATTTATCTAAACATTCTGAGTTATTTAGACTTACATGTCAGTCCTCTTAGCATTAATAACATTTAAAGGGAAGGAGGAAAGTAGCAATAAATTCAGACAATAATATGATTATGCTTTAAATTCTAGTTAACCCTTGCCAGAAGAGGGTTAATGTTTTATCATGAAATCCTCTGTAATTTACCATTCCCCCAGAAACACGTCAGTTTAAAACTTATTGCTTGCATATATACATATATACATACATATATACATATATTTATATATTGGAAAGGAGGAATAAAATATTAGTATAGTGAAGTGTGCAAAATTTATCAATTGATAAGTATATTCCTTGATAAATTTATATATATAGATACTCATGTAGCTATTACTTGTCAAGATATGGAACATAACTAGCATCACAAAAAGACTTGTTAATGTTTTTCCTTGGCATATTAGAAGAAATACATGTTCTATTTATGACCATAAATTAGCTTTATATGTTTTTGAACTTCACATAAATGGATTCTCACAGCAATGAGATATTTTACTTTCTCTGAACATACCTGTGAGATCCCCTCAGATTGTGGTGTAGACCCATTTTTATCACTCATCCACATTTGAGTTATTTCCAGTTTTGAACATCAGGAATAAAGCTAATAAGACAAATTTGTATGTGTCCTTTGATCACACATGCTTGCATTTTCCTTGGGTATATCCCTGAAAGAATTGCTGAATCGTAGAACAAACTCATAAACAACTTTAGTAAGTTTGTTTCAATGGAAAGTATACCATGATTGTTGATAAGAAAGCAGTGATCAACCATATACTAAAATTCATAGATTTGACTTTGGATTTTGTCAGCAATGTAGGAAGATAATATTGTGTTACTTTTGAATTAGTATATATATTTATTGATAATTTAAGTTGACAAGTTCTGCATTCTACACTCTTGATGTGAGAATGCATAAAATAAATAAGATTGATACATAATAGTTTTGCTAAAGGACATTTATAAATTGTTTGCCTTTATTTTTATAAATAATGGTATATAGCATAATGTAAATAATTTAAAGGTAGCATTAATACTTATGTGAAATCTCTGGTTATATTTCCTTTAGCATTTTTTCTCCTTTACCATCTTTCTATACTTAAAACAAGACCTTGATACACTGTCACTCCATAGAGAAGATGGGTGAATTCTGCTTAGAAACAAAAGGAGAAAAGGAACCTTGCTGGTAAGGTAAGTAGAGAGAGCTTTGGCAGGTTAAACAAACGCAAAACAACTATTTATATCTATCAGAAAACCAGACTTTCATAACTTTTTGCTTCTAAGCTTTGACCCCAGAAAGGGAAAGGAGATCACTGAGAAGAGAAAAACCTCATATCAAGAGGAAAGAATAAACCAGATGGACATGTGATCTTATATAAGATCCTGGAAGAAACAGCATTAGAGTATTTCATGCAGAATGAAGCATGTGTGTCAGCACATAGGAATCTGTGTGGGGTAAGAATGACATCATACTTCCATGTAAAAGTAACTGATAATTGAAAATCTATGCACCTGCTGTAGTGTAGAATTGGTGATTAGTGAGGTGATCAATAACTAGTTACAGGGTCACTGCTGAAGTCAGAGATGGTATGAGGCACACATCTCATGGATTTTAGAGAATCTGCACTATTAAGATGCAGGTGTGCCTAGTAATTCTTAAAGTAGGGGTTGAAAAGGCAAGGAGAGAGAGTCCTGATTGTGCTACGAAAACAATGGCAACAGTCCTGGTTAATTCAGCTGATAGCCTGTAAAGTAACAAAAAGAGAGACATCAAGTTTTATGAGATAATGTTCAAGAACAGCCTGACATAGAGAATCATCTGAGAGCCAAATAACTTGCCCTATCACTGTAGAATACAACATCTTGCATGATATTCAAAATCAACTTTTAAAAAATATTTTAATGGGAAATGTGGGTGAAGAAAGATAAAGAAGTATAAAGATAGTCAGCACAGAGTTTGAGTCTCAAATTGAATATGTACCCAAAATGAAATCATTAAGTCCAGCTAAACATTACTGAAATTTGCCATTTCCATTCATTCTAGGGAGAACCTAATATTTCTTTTACCTTCTTCCTTTCATCTTTCCTCCTTTCTCACTCTTGTCATTTTCTCTTTATTTAGGTAGATTCCTTTCTGATCCTTTTCATTTTTTTTTTCACTTTTAGGATACATAACTGTATTTATGATTTTAGGCAAAATGCTAGTTGAACCTCCTAGTATAATTATATACTATAGGTAAAATGCCCTGTTGTGATATGCAAGAATGATTTATGAGAAAATAGATGGGAAATAGATGACAACATAAAATGTAAATATCTTTTAAACAGGCAAAGAATCTTTAAAATTGATGGAATATGCATTAATTGATGACTGCAAAGCCTTAAATTCAATCAAAATTTTGGTCAAAAAATTCATCCACATTCATTAACATTTGTAAAGACTTACCAACTTTAACTGTTTGAACTTTCTTTACCCTAGTACATACCCAAGGATGGCTTATAATATCTGTGATTTTTACAGTCAATCATGAATATAAGAGACATAAATTAATTTTTATTGTTTTTTCTCCTACTCTCTGAAAGGAGGTCATCTCATGTCAGCAGCCTGTTCTTTCAGACCTCTACAGGCATGTTATCTTTCAGGATGTCAGTTAGAACAAAGGCAATTTCAACCATTATAAATGCTGTGTATTCCCTTTTGCTACAACATTTTGTTATGAAAGTTTCAAACATCCAGAAAAGTTAAAATAATTGCATAATGATAACCCATATATCCACTACCTTGCTATTAGCATGCTTACTTTATCACACATCTGTCTTTCCCTTTACCATCAATTATTCTCTCATATATTGTTTCTGTTTCAAACTAAATTATGAAAGATTGAACGTCTGAATTATGTATACCACATGGCATAATTAAGTCACTTGTATGTTATGCCCACTTACAAAAACTCTAAAGTTTTCATGAGTTCTAGAAGACATAATAAAGCTTTGACCTACAACCAGTCTATACCCAGGAAAACAAAACATATGATGTGTTGAATATAAAACAAACACTTCCTTGTAATAAATCATGTTCTCATTTAGCCAATAAGGTTTTTCTTTTTAATAAATGTTGTTGAAGTGTAGCTGATTTAAAATGTTGTGTTAATTTCTTCTGTACAGCAAAGTGATTCAGTTATATATATTGTTGTTGTTGTTCAGTCCCTCAGTCACATCCGACTCTTTGAGAATCCATGGACTCCAGCACACCAGGCTTCCCTGTCCTTCACCACCTCCCAGCACTTGCTCAAACTCATGTCCATTGAGTCAGTAATCCCATCCAACCATCTTGTCTTCTGCCATCCCTTTCTACTCCCCAGCATTCAGTCTTTCCCATCATCAGGGTCCTTTCTAATGAGTCAACTCTTCACATCTGATGGCCAAAGTATTGGAGCTTCAGCTTCAGCATCAATCCTTCCAATGAATATTCAGGACTGATTTCCTTTAGGGTTGACTGATTTGATCTCCTTGCAGTCCAAGGGACTCTCTAGAGTCTTCTCCAACACCACAGTTCAAAAGCATCAATCCTTCAGTGTTCAGCCTTCTTATTGGTCCAACTCTCACATCCACACATGGCTACTGGAAAAACCATAGCTTTGACCATATGGACATTTGTTAGCAAAGTAATGTCTCTGCTTTTTAGTATGCTGTCTAGGTTTGTCATAGCTTTGCTTCCAAGGAGCAAGTGCATTTTAATTTCATGGCTGCAGTCACCATCTGCAGTGATTTTGGAGCCCCCCAAAATAAAGCCTGTCACCGTTTCCACTGTTCCCCATCTATTTGCCATTAAGTGTTGGGACCGAATGCCATGATATTCAATTTTTGAATGTTGAGTTTTAAGTCAGCTTCTTCACTCTCCTCTTTCACCTTCATCAAGAGGCTGTTTAGTATCTCTTCACTTTCTGCCATAAAGGTGATGTCATTCACATATCTGAGGTTATTGATATTTCTCCCAGTAATCTTGATTCCAGCTTGTGCTTCATCCAGCCTGGCATTTCACATGATGTACTCTGCATAGACATTAAATAAGCAGGGTGATGATATACAGCCTTGATGTACTCCTCTCCCAGTTTTGAACCAGTCCATTTTTCCATGTCTGGTTCTGTTGTTTTTTGACCTGCATATAGGTTTCTCAGGAGGCAGGTAAGGTAATCTGGTATTCCCATCTCTTTACGTATTTCTCACAGTTTGTTGTGATCCACACAGTCAAAGGCTTCAGCGTAGTCAGTAAAGCAGAAGTAGGTGTTCTTCTGGAATTATACATATATATTGATTATTTTTCATATTACTTTCCATTATGGTTTATCACAGGATATTGAATATAGTTCCTGTGCTATACAGTAGGATCTTGTTTATCCATCCTATATATAATTGCTTTCATCTGCAAATCCCAAAATGTCAATGTTTCTCTTCCTCATCCTTCTCCATTTGGTAACCATAAGTCTGTTCTCTGTGTCTGTGTCTATTTTTATTTTGTAGTTATGTTTGTGTTATATTTTACATTCCACATATAAATAATTTCTTGTGGTATTTGCCTTTCTATCTTATTTCTCTTAGTATGGTTGTCTCTAGTTCCATCTATGTTGCTGCAAATAGCATTATCCTTTGTAATGGCTGAATAATATTTCATTTTACGTGTATACACACACACACATACACTCACACACACATTTTTTGTTTCTATTTAGTCACTAAGATGTGCCCAACTCTGCAACACTGGACTGTAGCTCACCAGGCCCTCTGACTATGGGTTTTCCCAGACAAGAATAATGGAATGTGTTGCCATTTCCTTCTCCAGGGCATCTTCTCAACCCAAGGATCATTTCCTCATCTCCTTCATTGTAGGCAGATTCCTTTCTGCTGTGCCATTGGGAAGCCACACACACACACACACACACACACACACACACACACACATTTATATATATAATCCAGTAAGTGTGATGCTTATTTACCACTTTGTTATCTGTAATATTTCATCCCTTTCATTCTTTATTTTAATTTTGTCACTTAGTTCATACTAATACTATAAACATGCATGAGGTTACTGGAAAATGCTTAAATTTTCCACACAAAAGTTACTTTTAAATATTTCATTGTTGATTTCATTAATGAGCACATGGCCTAGAATTATTAAGTATAATCTAATAAACATTTTTAAAACTCATTCTTTTACCACAGAACACACTGCTTTTTGATCCTGTAGACAGGCTGTCTTAGGTGTAAAGTTAAGAGAAGATATTTTTAAAAGAACATGAGTGGAGTTAGAAAGGCAGCATTTGTGTCACTGTTAAGTAGAAGGCTAGAGTTAGAGAAAAAGCTCCTGATACAAAGATCCAGAATAAGTCAAATGTCCAAACACATTAGGAGATAACAAAGCTGTTAGCAGTTTTTTGTATATACTAGGGAAGTGAACCACAATCTGTCTTCTAGAAAATACCACCTGGAAACGTCTGAAATGACTATTTCTGACACCCTCTACTGAAAGAAATTCTTCCTGAATTTTATTAAACTGGAAGTTTGATGGAGAAAATTGGAAAATAATTCCAGCAAATGCAAATTTCTCTATGCCATACAGCTAGGGGTGGGATTGCTGGTCAGATGTCAAAGGCAGACACAGAAGGTATATGCTTATCTAATTTTATTAGGCAGGTCAAATTGTTCAGGTTTTTCTGTTTTGTTTTTTAACAATATTCACACGATTTTACGTCTCTGTCAAAAATGTACAAATGTTCTGATTTTACCATGTCCTTGCTATCCCTTGATGATATTACACTTCCATTCTCATGGTGCCTATAACGTAATTTCTCTCAAGGTCTATTTTGCATTCCCCTGCTATGTATGGATAGACATTTTTATTTTTTCCATATAAGCATCTTTATTTTTGTGTATCTTTATCTTTGCCATAATATGTGAAAATGAAAGTGTTAGTAGCTCAGTCATGTCTGACTCTGTCATGAAATCCCATGGACTGTAGCCCACCAGGCCCCTCTCTCCATGGGATTCTCCAGGCAAGAATACTGGAGGGATAGCCATTCTCTTCTCAAGGTGATCTTCCCAACCCAGGGATTGAACCCAAGTCTCCTGCATTGCTGGAAGATTCTTTACCCTTTGAGCTACCAGGGAAGCCCTACTAAGGAAACCATACTAAGCAAGCTCTTTATTAATATTTAATATGAGCAGATAGCAATGTTACATGAGTACCTTTGTTGTAGAAGTAGTAAACTGCAGTGAGTAAGACCATAGACTGAGCAGTCAGACTACAGGTATATGAATCATGCTTCTATCTCTTACTACCACGGTGAACTTAGGAATGGTAATTAACCTTCTGTACCTCATTCAGTCTTTAAAATGGGCATGAGCCCATACATAGTTCATAGATTAACTGTGAGAATTAAGTGTTACTATATATTGATATATAATTCAAATAATAAGTACTTAAGTGTTCAGTACTATGTAAGAGTTTACAAAAAGCACAGTGTTTTATTAACACCTCATTCTCTGAATATCTCAATGGAATGTTTGAAAAATGAACCTCAAAAGAGCTGAATGAAAGACATTTCAAGTGACTTTATCCAAATATTTCTGGTACCAAAGTCTGGAAATAGAACACCATGTTTTAGCTGCCAACTCAACATCAGTTCAATTTATACAATTGATTGAATAACAATAGATCATAGATCTGATAGAAAGAAATGACGATCACCAGTGTGTTTATTTCATAATGTTAAAAAAAAAATCGTCTCAAAACTAGCTCATTTGTAAATTGGCCAAATTTTCTGAAAATTAACAGATGGGATATAAAGATAAAAGAAAACCTTCCTCCAGGGCTTCAAATATGATAATTTTTTTTAATCAAGTTCTGAATTTGGAAAATAGTGAGTCAAACACAACAAATTTAATAAAGAATGTGTTGATTTTGAATAAAAAATTCAATTGCTTAATTTTTTAAGCAATTGAAGGGAATGTCTTTTTGAAGCTTTTTATGTATAAGGACCCATCAGCCAATGCAGGAGATATAAAAGACTCAGGTTCGATTGCTGGGTCGGGAAGATCCTCTGGAGGAGGGCATGGCAACCCTCTCCAGTATTCCTGCCTAGAGAATCCCATGGACAGATAAGCCTGGCGGGCTATCGTCTAAGAGTTGGACATGACTGAAGCAGCTTAGCACACACAAAGGACTGACAGCAATCGTTGTTTATCTGAGTTTGCTCCTAATCTGCTCCTTTTTATTTTCTAAATAATTATCTTTTATTTTATGATTAATATTTTTTTAATTTTATCTGCAGAGATTCTCTTTTTCTTTTAAGCATTGAAGTGATGTGTCCTTTGTAATATAACATATATTAGAATGTATTGATAAAGGGAAAGAAAAATATGAAGCTCATCTCTAATTCAATCATCCAAGGCTAACCATCCAGACCTTTTTTTAATGCCTCTGTATTCATATGCACATATCTATGTTCATATGCACATTTTAAAATTTTATTTGGAGGATAATTGTTGTATAATGTGTTGATTTCTGCTGTACAACAATATGAATCAGCTCTGTGTATACATATATCTTTCCCCTCCAAAGCCTCCCTCCCACCTACCCCCCATATGAACATATATTAAAGCCAAAATTACTTCATTTCTTAAAGGGATGTAACAGGGAAGAATCTGATAAAACTAGATTTTTTTTTTAAGTAGACAAAAGCAGAGACATTACTTTGCCAACTAAGGTCCGTCTAGTCAAGGCTATGGTTTTTCCAGTGGTCATGTATGGATGTGAGAGTTGGACTGTGAAGAAGGCTGAGCGCCAAAGAACTGATGCTTTTAAACTGTGGTGTTGGAGGAGATTCTTGAGAGTCCCTTGGACTGCAAGGAGATCCAACCAGTCCATTCCGAAGGAGATCAGCCCTGGGATTTCTTTGGAAGGAATAATGCTAAAGCTGAAACTCCAGTTCTTTGGCCACTTCATGCGAAGAGTTGACTCATTGGAAAAGAGTCAAGATGCTGAGTCAAAGACTCTGATGCTGGGAGGGATTGAGGGCAGGAGGAGAAGGGGACGACTGAGGATGAGATGGCTGGATGGCATCACGCACTCGATGGGCGTGAGTCTGAGTGAACTCCCGAATTTGGTGATGGACAGGGAGGCCTTGTGTGCTGCGATTCACGGGGGTCGCAAAGAGTCGGACATGACTCAGTGACTGAACTGAACTGAACTGAACTGATGTATAAGTTGTTATCTCTTTATGGAATGGATTTTACTCCCTCATGGGCAGAATGCAACTGCTAGTTTTCAGAAGGACTGTTTGTAAATGGGCTGATGTCTATACACAGACTTTATATTTTTATTTGTTCATTAAAAAAAACATTGAGTGTATGCTCATGTTTTAGAAAGAAAGGGATTTTATTTTTTCTTTCATTCTTTTATTGACTTATGATTGCTCAAAATCAGCAAATATTAATTTTTAGGGCTCTCATTAACTGAGAATTCATTTCAATCCCTGAGATTGTGATGGTTAATTTTGTGTGTCCGTGTCTGGGTCATGGGGTGCCCAGATATTTTATCAAACGTTATTTTGGGTATTTCTCTGAGAGAAGTTTTACATTAGACTAACATATAAATCAGGAGCTTTTGAGCAAAGCACTCAAAAGTATGGATTGCTCTCCATAATATAGGTAGGCCTCATTCCAAACTGTTGAGTGCCTGAGTAGAATTAAAAGACTGGCTTCCCTCAAGGAAGAAAGGATTTCTTTATTAGACTGACTTTGGATGGCATATGCAACATGGGTTACTCCTGGCTTCAGCATGACCTTCAGATTTGACCTGGAACATTGGCTCTACAGGGTCTCCAGTCTACCAATATTTGGACTAAAACAACAGTAACAATTCTACCTAGTATCCACCTCACTAATTTTATGCTTGCCGCCCTCCATAATCCTGAGTAATTTTTTTTAACAATAGATATATATACACACAAATATGAATATAGTTATAGATATATACACATTATGTTCTTTTTATTTATCTGGAGAATCCTGGCTATATATTATTATTTATTAAAAAAAAAAAAAGAATTACAGATACTCAAGACTATTCCTATGAGACCAATATATATTTCACACATGATGGTCCCTGAGACCAGGAATAGAGAAAAACAAGTACATTGCCATTTACATTAACACGTGTGTGTGTGTGTGTGTGTGTGCATGCATACACATGTGTGTCTGTCTGTGTATATATACACATATATACATATATATGTGTCTATACACATATATATGTATATATACACATTTATGTACCCTGATTCATTATAGGACATTCTCCAAACTAATTGTTCTATAAGTATTTATAAGTTCTTATCTTATTGCAGATTAAAACATAGCACTGGATTAAATCATTTATTTCTATCTGGAAAAATGACAGATCCTTATGATACTATATTCAAAATAATGATCAAGGCCTTCTTATTACTTGTACTATTCAAACATTTGAAAATGTTGCTTTTAAGTATTTTTTTGTGAAAAGGCAAAGTGTTTTAAACAACTAAATAAAATATGATGGACCCAAGACTTTCTCAGTCCCTACACTTGAAATCTTTCAAAATGATCAAAAAGAAGAAACAAAGGAAAACATTCCATTTGTATTTATTAAATAGAGATGGCTTGCTGAGTAAAGTTGTTATTTTCTTACAGTAAATAATTTCAGATAATTCTTTTTTTAATATAAATTTATTTATTTTAATTGTAGGTTAATTACTTTACAATATTGTATTGGTTTTGCCATACATCAACATGAATCCGCAGGTATACACGTGTTCCTAAACCTGAACCCCTCTCCCTCCTCCCTCCCCGTACCATCCCGCTGGGTCATCCCAGTGCACCAGCCCCAAGCATCCAGTATCATGCATAGAACCTGGACTGGTGACTCATTTCATATATGATATTATACATGTTTCAATGCCTTTCTCCCAAATCATCCCACCCTTGCCCTCTCCCTTAGAGTCCAAAGTCTGTTCGATACATCTGTGTCTCTTTTGCTGTCTCGCATACAGGGTTATCATTACCATCTTTCTAAATCCCATATATATGTGTTAGTATACTGTACTGGTGTTTTTCTTTCTGGCTTACTTCACTCTGTATAATAGGCTGCAGTTTCATCCATCTCATTAGAACTGATTCAAATGTATTCTTTTTAATGGCTGAGTAATACTCCATTGTGTATATATACCACAGCTTTCTTACCCATTCATCTGCTAATGGACATCTAGGTTGCTTTCATGTCCTAGCTATTATAAACAGTGCTGTGATGAACATTGGGGTACATGTGTCTCTTTCAGTTCTGGTTTCCTCGGTGTGTATGCCCAGCAGTGTGATTGCTGGGTCATAAGGCAGTTCTATTTCCAGTTTTTAAGGAATCTCCACACTGCTCTCCGTAGAGAACATGTACTAGTACATAATGGCTGTACTAGTCTGCATTCCCACCAACATTGTAAGAGGGTTCCCTTTTCTCCACACCCTCACAAGCATTTATTGCTTGTAGATTTTGGATTGCAGCCATTCTGACTGGTGTGAAATGGTACCTCATTGTGGTTTTGATTTACATTTCTCTGATAATGAGTGCAGTTGAGCATCTTTTCATGTGTTGTTAGCCATCTGTATGTCTTCTTTGGAGAAATGTCTATTTAGTTCTTTGGCCCATTTTTTGATTGGATGGTTTATTTTTCTGGAATTGAGCTGCAGGAGTTGCTTGTATGTTTTCGAGATTAGTTGTTTGTAAGTTGCTTCATTTGCTATTATTTTCTCCCATTCTGAAAGCTGTCTTTTCACCTTGCTTATAGTTTCCTTTATTGTGCAGAAGCTTTTAAGTTTAATTAGGTCCCATTTGTTTATTTTTGCTTTTATTTCCAGTATTCTGGGAGGATATTTTTGCCTATGTTCTCCCCTAGGAGTTTAATAGTTTCTGGTCTTACGTTTAGATCTTTAATCCATTTTGAGTTTATTTTTGTGTATGGTGTTAGAAACTGTTCTAGTTCCATTCTTTTACAAGTAGTTGACCAGTTTTCTCAGCACCACTTGTTAAAGAGATTGTCTTTAATCCATTGTATATTCTTGCTTCCTTTGTAAAAGATAAGATGTCCATAAATATGTGGATTTATTTCTGGGCTTTCTATTTTGTCCCATTGATCTGTATTTCTCTCTTTGTGCCAGTATCATACTGTCATGATGACTGGCTTTGTAGCACAGCCTGGAGTCAGGCAGGTTGATTCCTCCAGTTCCATTCTTCTTTCTCAAGATTGCTTTGGCTATTTGAGGTTTTTGTATTTCAATACAAATTGTGAAATTATTTGTTCTAGCTCTGTGAAAAATTCTGTTGGTAGCTTGATAGGGATTGCATTGAATCCATAGATTGCTTTGGGTAGTATATTCATTTTCACTATATTGATTCTTCTGATCCATGAACATGGTATATTTCTCCATCTATTAGTGTCCTCTTTGACTTCTTTCACTAGTGTTTTATAGTTTTCTATATATAGGTCTTTAGTTTCTTTAGGGAGATATACTCCTAAGTATTTTATTCTTTTCATTGCAATGGTTAATGGAATCGTTTTCTTAATTTCTCTTCTATTTTCTCATTATTAGTGTATAGGAATGCAAGGGATTTCTGTGTGTTGATTTTATACCCTGAAACTTTACTATATTCATTGATTAGCTCTAGTAATTTTCTGGTGGATTCTTTAGGGTATTCTATGTAGAGGATCATGTCATCTGCAAACAGTGAGAGTTTTACTTCTTCTTTTCCAATTTGGATTCCTTTTATTTTTTTTTCTGCTCTGATTGCTGTGGCCAAAACTTCCAGAACTATGTTGAATAGTAGTGGTGAAAGTGGGCACCCTTGTCTTGTTCCTGACTTTAGGGGAAATGCTTTCAATTTTTCACCATTGAGGATAATGTTTGCTGTGGATTTATCATGTATAGCTTTTATTTTGTTGAGGTATGTTCCTTCTATTCCTGCTTTCTGGAGAGTTTTTGTCATGAATAAATGTTAAATTTTGTCAAAGGCTTTCTCTGCATCTATTGAAATAATCATATGGATTTTATTTTTCAATTTGTTAATGTGGTGAATTACATTGATTGATTTGTGGATACTGAAGAATCCTTGCATCCCTGGGATAAAGCCCACTTGGTCATGGTGTATGATCTTTTTAATGTGTTGTTGGATTCTGATTGCTAGAATTTTGTTAAGGATTTTTCCATCTATGTTCATCAGTGTTAGTGGCCTATAGTTTGTTTGTTTGTTTGTTTGTTTTGTGGCATCTTTGTTAGGTTTTAGTATTAGGGTGATGGTGGACTCATAGAATGAGTTTGGAAGTTTACCTTCCTCTGAGATTTTCTGGAAGAGTTTGAGTAGGATAGGTGTTAGCTCTTCTCGACATTTTTGGTAGAATTCAGCTGTGAAGCCGTCTAGACCTGGGCTTTTGTTTGCTGGAAGGTTTCTAATTACAGTTTCAATTTCTGTGCTTGTGATGGGTCTGTTAAGATTTTCTATTTCTTCCTCGTTCAGTTTTGGAAAGTTGTACTTTTCTAAGAATTTGTCCATTTCTTCCACTTTGTCCATTTTATTGGCATGTAATTGCTGATAGTAGTATCTTATGATCCTTTGTATTACTGTGTTGTCTGTTGTGATCTCTCCCTTTTAATTTCTAATTTTATTGATTTGATTTTTCTTCCTTTGTTTCTTGATGAGTCTGGTTAATGGTTTGTCAATTTTATTTATCCTTTCAAAGAACCAGCTTTTGGCTTTGTTGATTTTTGCTATGGTCTCTTTTGTTTCTTTTGCATTTATTTCTGTCTTAATTTTTAAGATTTCTTTCCTTCTGCTAATCCTGGGATTCTCCATTTCTTCCTTTTTTATTTGCTTTAGGTGTAGAGTTAAGTTATTTATTTGACTTTTTTCTTGTTTCTTGAGGTATGCCTGTATTGCTATGAACTTTCCCTTTAACACTGCTTTTACAGTGTCCCATAGGTTTTGTGTTGTTGTGTTGTCATTTTCATTCGTTTCTATGCATAATTTAATTTCTTCTGTTATTTGAGAAGGCAATGACAACCCACTTCAGTACTCTTGCCTGGAAAATCCCATGGGCAGAGGAACCTGGCAGGCTGTAGTCCATGGGGTCGCACAGAGTAGGACACGACTGAGCAACTTCACTTTCACTTTTCACTTTCATGCATTGGAGAAGGAAATTGCAACCCACTCCAGTGTTCTTGCCTGGAGAATCCCAGGGACGGGGGAGTCTGGTGGGCTGCCATCTATGGGGTCTCACAGAGACATGATTGAAGCAACTTAGCAGGAGCAGCAGTGATTTTTTGGTTATTCAGCAGCGCGTTTTTCAGCCTCCATATGTTGGAATTTTTAATAGCTTTTCTCCTGTATTTGAGATCAAATTTTACTGCCTTGTGGTCAGAAAAGACGCTTGGCATGATTTCAATTTCTTTGAATTTACCAAGGCTTGATTTATGGCCCAGGATGTGATCTATCCTGGAGAAGGTTCCGTGTGTGCTTAAGAAAAAGGTGAAATTCATTGTTTTGGGGTGAAATGTCCTTTAGATATCAATTAGGTCTAACTGATCTATTGTATCATTTAAAGTTTGTGTTTCTTTGTTAGTTTTCTGTTTAGTTGATCTATCCATAGATGTGAGTGGGGTATTAAAGTCTCCCACTATTATTGTGTTATTGTTAATTTCCCCTTTCATACTTGTTAGCATTTGTCTTACATATTGTGGTGCTATGTTGGGTGCATATATATTTATAATTGTTATATCTTCTTCTTGGATTGATCCTTTGATCATTATGTAGTGGCCTTCCTTTTCTCTTTTCACAGCCTTTGTTTTAAAGTCTATTTTATCAGATATGAGTATTGCTACTCCTGCTTTCTTTTGGTCTCTATTTGCATGGGATATCTTTTTCCAGCCCTTCATGTTCAGTCTGTATGTTTCCCCTGGTTTGAGGTGGTTCCTTTGTATACAACAGATATAGGGGTCTTTTTTTTTTTTTTTTTTTTAATCCATTCAGCCAGTCTTTGTCTTTTGGTTGGGACATTCAACCCATTTACATTTAAGGTAATTATTGATAAGTATGATCCTGTTGCCATTTACTTTATTTGTTTTGGGTTTGAGTTTATACACCCTTTTTGTGTTTCCTGTCTAGAGAATATCCTTTAGCATTTGTTGGAGAGCTGGTTTGGTGGTGCTGAATTCTCTCAGCTTTTGCTTGTCTGTAAAGCTTTTGATTTCTCCTTCATATTTGAATGAGATCCTTGCTGGGTGCAGTAATCTGGGCTGTAGGTTTTTTTTTTTTTTCTTTCATCACTTTAAATATGTCCTGCCATTCCCTCCTGGCCTGAAGAGTTGCCATTGAAAGATCATCTGTTATCTTTATGGGAATCCCTTTCATATTATTAGTTGTTTTTCCCTTGCTGCTTTTAATATTTGTTCTTTGTGTTTCATCTTTGTTAATTTAATTAATATGTGTCAGGGTGTTTTGCCTTGGGTTTATCCTGTTTGGGACTCTCTGTGTTTCTTGGACTTGGGTGATTATTTCCTTCCCCATTTTAGGGAAGTTTTCAACTATTATCTCCTCAAGTATTTTCTCATGGTCTTTCTTTTTGTCTTCTTCTTCTGGGACTCCTATGATTTGAATGTTGGAGCATTTAACACTGTCCTGGAGGTCTCTGAGACTGTCCTCATTTCTTTTAATTCGTTTTTCTTTTTTCCTCTCTGCTTCATTTATTTCCACCATTCTATCTTCTAATTCACTAATCATATCTTCTGCCTTTGTTAGTCTACTATTTGTTGCCTCCAGAGTGTTTTTGATCTCATTTATTACATTATTCACTATATATTGACTCTTTTTTATTTCTTCTATGTCCCTGTTCAACATTTCTTGCATCTTCTCAATCCTTATCTCCAGGTTATTTATCTGTGATTCCATTTTTATTTCAAGATTTTGGATCATTTTCACTATCATTATTTGGAATTCTTTCTCAGGTAGATTCCCTATCTCTTCCTCTTTTGTTTGGTTTGGTGGGCATTTATCCTGTTACTTTACCTGCTGTGTATTCCTCTGTCTCTTCATCTTGTTTATATTGATGCATTCGGGGTGGCCTTTCTGTATTCTGGCAGTTTGTGGAGTTCTCTTTTTTGTGGAGTTTCCTCCCTGTGGGTGGGGTTGTATCAGTGGCTTGTCAAGGTTTCTTGGTTAGGGAAGCTTGTGTCAGTGTTCTGGTGGTTGGAGCTGGATTTCTCCTCTCTGGAGTGCAATGAAGTGTCCAGTAATGAGTTATGAGATGTCAATGGTTTTGGAGTAACTTAGGGCAGCCTGTATATTGGAGCTCAGGGCTGTGTTCCTGTGTTGCTGGAGAATTTGCATGGTATGTCTTGCTCTGGAACTTGTTGGCCCTTGGGTGGTGCTTGGTTTCAATGTAGGTATGGAAGCATTTGATGAGCTCCTGTCAATTAATGTTCCCTGGAGTCAGGAGTTCTCTGGTGTTCTCAGTGTTTGGACTTATGCCTCCTGCCTCTGATTTTCAGTCTTATTTTTACAGTAGTATCAAGACTTCTCCTTCTATACAGCACCATTGATAAAACATCTAGGTTAATGATGAAAAGTTTCTCCACAGTGAGGGACACCCAGAGAGGTTCACAGAGTTCCATGGAGAAGAGAAGATGGAGGAGGGATTTACAGGTGACTCGAATGAGGTGAGGTGAAATCAATGGAGGAGAGAGCAAGCTAGCCAGTAATCACTTTCTTATGTGCACTCCACAATTGGATCGCTCAGAGATGTTCACGGAGTTAAACAGAGAAGAGAAGAGGGAGGAAGGAGACAGAGGTGGCCAGGAGGATAAAAGGGGGGAATGAAAAGGAGAGAGACAGATCCAGCCAGCAATCAGTTCCCTAAGTGTTCTCCACCATCTGGAACACACAGAGATTCACAGAGTTGGGTAGAGAAGAGAGGGGATAGGGAGGAGACACAGGCAACCTGGTGGAGAAAAAGGAGAGTCCAAAGGGGGAGAGAGCAGTCAAGCCAGTAATCTCACTCTCAAGTAAAAATGGGTACTGAAGACTGAGTTCTTAAAGGTACAAAGTTGATAACAAATACCAAAAAGCAAACATTAAAAATCTAGAGTAGAGGTTGGATTTTTAAAAAATACAATATTAAAGAAAAGAAGAAAAAAAAAAAAAAAAAAGAAAGAGAAAAAAACCAAAGTCACAAAAATAATAATATATATGTATATATGAAGTTTGCTTTTAAAAAAGTCTTTTTTTTTTTTTTGCAAAGTAATAATAGGTTATAAAAGTGAAAATTAAAGGAGTAATAGAGGACTTAAAATTTTTTTTAATAAAAAAAAGAATGATCATAAAAATAGTAAAAATATATCTAGGACTTTCTCTGGTGTTGTTGTGGGTATTGTGGGGTCAGTTTATTTTCAGATAGTTCCTTGGTCCAGCTTATATTTCTCAAGATCTATAGGCCCCTTCCTATGTAGTCTGTACTAACGACAGGGTTTTAATATATTGCACCTGTCACTTCCAAGGTGGTTCCCTCTGTTTTAGTTTCTTCTGTTTGCTGGTCTCTTCAGTGTCTGATTTCTGCCCTGACACAAAAAAATATGGGATGCTTCACGAATTTGCGTGTCATTCTTTATAAAAATAGGACGACTACGGTTGTGGAGTTGTGGCTTAGTTTTTCTGTAGTGTCCATGTTCCTCTCCATAGCTGCTAATGTCACATATTAAAGATATATTAAAAGAAAGAGTAATTTTTAAAGTATGGAGGATTTATAAATTTCAGCCTTAGAAACAAAATATATTTTACATAAGCATTTACACTAATGCTTCCCCAATAGTCTAAAATAAATTAGTTAAAAAATAACTGTTTTTGCAATATAAAAGCAACAAGAGGTTAGAGTCTCCTATAGCTTTTTATAGATAGAAAAAAATCATTTTGTCCTGTCAGATCTCAGCAAATTAAAAATAATAATAAACCACTACATAAGTTGTAAACTATTGCTATTAGGATACAGGTTACTAAAAGCAATGATTTGTATGAAGATATTTGAAGGAATAAGTAGAATACAGGGGGAAAGATAAGAGAATAAAAGTCACTAACGAAAAAAAATGAATGATGAGGCAAAGAACAGAAATATTAATGACTAACTCCTATGCAGTATAACCATTTGTTGGCTCTGTTATAAGAACCTTATGCATATCAACTTATTTAATTATCACAAATATCTTCAGAGGAAAATTACCTTGGTATTTCCACATTACAGATGATAAAATCAGTGGATTAACTGAGGCTAAAAGATTAAGTAAATTATCCTCTGGTTGCACAGAAACTAAATTATGGAACTGCCAATGAAACCTATTCAGACCTTTATCAGAGTGGAGATGATTAACCCTTATGCTACACTACATTTCATGAAGCAACATAGAAATATCAAAGAAATTCAATACACATAGAGTAGCTGATTCTAAGATAGAAAATAAAGAGAAGAATCACTGAAATTACACTGAATAAAATTATAAAATTAATTATTTATTGAATAGATATGCTAAAAAACAGAAAAAATTCACATAGAGGGATTTATGCTGAGATATATCTTTTAAAGTTCTGAACTTCATTTGAAATGAAGCTGACTAATCATAAGCAGACAAGAAAGGAAAGACACCAGGTAGGTATAATAACATTCTGAAGTTTGCCTTTTCCATACTAATATTCATTTTCAGGGAACAGAGAAGTATAGGATTGGATGGAGAGGAGTACGATTTGAATTTTATGTTTTTGTTTTTTTTTTTTTTTAATATTGGTAGGAGAAAGACATTTTCAATTACACAAGAGCTTCTTCTCTGAGAAATAAGTAGGTTAAAAAATTACCAAATGACAAAATTCAGCTAAATAAACACAAAATCACTATTAAATATAATTATAAATAAAAATTTGGAACTAAGTAGAGAACCAATGAAGAACAAAAAACTAAATTAAAAAAATATATAAATATGCTTTACTATAGGTCTGGGACCTTATATTTTGAAATATGAGTTTTTTAATCTTAACAATTTACATTCTACAAAGTAGTTATACAATTACAATAGCTTAGAATGGGAGATTCTGGCACACTGATCAATAAAACAGGATGCTGATTTGGTGAGGGTATAGATAGATAGATGTGTTAACTTACTGAAGAGTTAAAAAAACCTGTTAAATTCAATTATTAATATTTCTGAAAAGCAAAAATCCTCAGATAAACATTCCTGTACTCTTTGTAATTTTATATGAACAATATTTTTATTTAAAATATTAATAAGCAGATATGAAATGCTTCCAGAGTCAGAAAATCTGGTTCAAATCTGTGGACATTGATAATTTATTTAAATTTTCTATGTCACAGATTCCTTATAGGAAAAATTGTGATAATGAAAGTGTACACATCAAAATACAATATAACATAAGATAACTTACCTTAGTGACTAGCACACAACAATTATACAATTTTATTTAGTTATTATTGTTATCATGTTTGTTTATTTTTTGCTCATTTTACCCTAATTGTACCTTAATAAATAAATAGTAACTGTAAAGATCAATAAATAAATAATGCTATAATGATGCTAAATCCAGTCTGTCTTGAATGAATTTCTGTTTTAGAAATTTTAGTTGATTCCTTGTAGGATGTTCACCATGATTTCTCTTGGAAGTTATACATTATATCTCAGGAAAATAGATGACAGTTGTTCCATTTCCTTCTCTGAACAGAAACACATTGCACAAGCTGATCTAATATCATTTATTCAATCTTCATTCTACAAGAAATTCAATCTTTAGCATTGTTCTCTAGGGCAGATCAATTGGCATCACTGTCCAACGTTTTATATTTTAACTGGATCCCTATAGTGAATTTATCTGTGATCTCACTGTTTTCAGTAGACTTGAATTCTGAAAATAACTTACCAATTTCTTAAACCTTGTATAATCTGTCTAGTCAAAGCTATGGTTTTTCCAGTAGTCATGTACAGATGTGAGAGTTGGACTATAAAGAAATCTGAGCACTGAAGAATTGATGCTTTTGAACTGTGGTGTTGGAGAAGACTCTTGAGAGTCCCTTGGACTGCAAGGAGATCCAACCAGTCCATCCTAAAGGAAATCAGTCCTGAATATTCATTGGAAGAACTGATGCTGAAGATGAAGCTCCAATACTTTGGCCACCTGATGCGAAGAACTGACTCATTTGAAAAGTTTCCGATGCTCGGAAAGATTGAAGGTGCGACGAGAAGGGGACGGCAGATGAGGTGGCTGGATAACATCACCAGCTCGATGGACATGAGTTTGAGCAAGCTCTAAGGGTTGGTGGTGGACAGGGAAGTCTGGCATGCTGCAGTCCATGGAGTCTCAAAAAGTCAGACATGACTGAGTGAATGAACTGGACTGAACTGAACTGATTCTATGCTATGTATTTTAGAAAATGCTTAATACTTTTATTTTTACTTAAATATTTATATTTGTGTACTGAAGAAGTGACATTGTGATGGTGAGTGACACTCTAAAGGGATCTTTATGGAATCTCCTAGTAGTATTTTAAATTAAATGGAACATATTTGACAGAATAAATAAAATTTAACTTTTTACAATTTAGGTTTAATTCCTAAATTCAAGTTTCTGTCAAAGGCGAAGTAGAGACTGGTATTTCGGCATTCATTGTGCTTAATATACCTCTGGCCTCTTAATTACTTCTGTTTTGCTCCGAGAAATTTTCCATTATTTGTTCTTTTAAGGTATAGATGTAAGGCTTTGCAAAGACATTGCTTCTCAATATCCTTTCACTCATATTTTTATAGCTAGGTGAAAAACTTAGATATTAAATATTTTTTCATATTACTAAAATATTTTTAAAAGTTGTGTTTAAATGGATAGAATATAGTTGATTCTTGAACAGTATGGGTTTGAATTGTGTAGGTTCACTTATGCATCAATTTTTTTCCCAAAAAGATTAGAGAAAATTTTGGAAACTTGACAATTTGAAAAATCTTATAGGTTGTATAAGCTAGAAATACTGAAAAAAAAAGTTATGTCATGAAAGAATATAATACATGTAGATATCAATCTATTTTATCATTCACTATGTTAAAATATACACAAATCTATTATAAAAGATTGACATTTATCAGAACTTATGCTCACAGAGACTATGCATGGCACTATTCGCAGTTAAGAGAAATGTAAACAGCAGTCACCATAGCTACATAAAATTAACCCTATTATGTACTCTATTCTTGTAACAATTTCATAGTTACTTACTGCTGTTATTTCAGTGAGCTCAAATGTTCCCATGGGTGCATGCTAAGTCACTTTAGTTGTGTCTGACTCTTTGCAATCCCCGAGACTGTAGTTTGCAAGGCTCCTCTGTCCATGGGATTATCCAGGAGATAATACTGGAGTGGGTTGCTATTTCCTTCTCCAAGCTATCTTCCCAACCAGAGAATCAAACCCAGGTCTCCCTGCATTCCAGGCGGGCTCTTCACCATCTGAGCCAACAGGGAATCCTGGTATCATCTTAAAGTGGATATATGATTCTAGTCATCTCCATGTGAGTAGTTCATCTCTTCAGTAAATTGAATATCATGGAAAAAATGATCTCTCATGGTTCTCATGTAGTGTTCATCATATACAATGTAGTACCCTAAACATGAAATAATGCATTATAACCCATACAGTGCCACAAGTGATGCTGGACGTGCTCCCAAGAAACAGAGAAAAGTTATAAAATTGCTATAAAAAAGTTGAATTGCTTGATATATACCATAGATTGAGGTATGCAGCTTTAGTTGCCCAGCACTTGAAGATAAATGAATTCAGGTTATGGACTATTGTATAAAAGTAAAGGAAATTTGTGAAGCCATCACTGCAACCATGCTGGTAGATGCAAAAGTCTTGCACTTTTTGTGAAATACAATTTTTATTGCATACTGAAAATGCAGCTTTTATGTCGTCTATAAGGGGCTTCCCTGGTGGTGCTAGTGGTAAAGAACCCACCTGCCAATGAAGGAGATGTAAGAGATGCAGGTTTGACCCCTCCATCAGGAAGATCCACTGGAGGAGGAAATGGCAACCCACTCCAGTATTCTTGTTTGAAGAATCCCATGAACATAGGAGCCTGGCTGGTTACAGTCCATAGGGTCGTGAAGAGTCAGACATGACTGAAGAGACAGCACCACACAGCATAGCACATGGTCTATAACCATCTGTTGTGTATATGTATGAGGATCTTCTAAAAATTTAATAACTATATAGCTGGAACTGTATGAGACATTTTTATGTCATAATCACAGGCTAATTACTCATTTTGTGGAATACAGAGTGTAAAACTTTTATTTAAGTGGATAACCTATCCCTATGTTTGTCTCACAATTTACAGTAGTTCCTAGCATGTGTATATATGGGCTTCCCAGGTGGCTCAGACAGTAAAGAATCTGCCTGCAATGAGAGAGAACTGGGTTCCATCCCTGGGTCAGGAAGATACCCTGGCTACCCACTTCAGTATTCTAGCATGAAAAATTCCATGGACAGAGGAGCCTGGAAGTCTACAGTCCATTGCAGTCTCAGAGTCGGACAAGCCTGAAAGAATAACACTTTATATACTGTATATAAATAGTGTATATACTCTATTTATGAGAAGTACTTGAGTATTTGAGTGTATTGGATGAGTGAATTGGGGAGGCACAAACAAAAAATTGACAAAAACTTTCCATGAGAAATAATTATGCTCCTACTTGAAGAAAGAAGGTTTAAATAGCTCAAGGAATAGAGGTATAGAAAATATTTTAAATTATCAGTAAAAGGACCTAGAGTACACAAGAGAAGTATATTACAAGAGCTAAATGAAGACTAAAGTGAATGGCATGCAAAGACAGAGATTTGTTAAAGGAACTTACAATGTGATATTTTGTAATCCCACAGTGGGTTGCCTCTGTATGTGCGTGTGTGTGTGCGTGTGCGTGTGTGTGTTTGTGATCTGGGAGAGGTAAAAACAGAAATGATGAGTGATGATGACATTTCAATTTTTAAAGCATACCTGTTTAAAAAAAAAAAAAAAAACCTATGATCTAAACCTGTCACACCAAAAATAATTCAGAACAGGTCACGGGGCTAAATGTAAAATGCAAAACTATAAAACTCCTCCAAGATAATGTAGAAGAATCTAGGTAACCTTGGATTTGGCAATAATTTTTTAGAAACAATACCAGATGAACAATTTTTGAAAGAAAAATTGGTAAGTTGCATTTCATTAAAAGTAAAATTTCTGCACTATAAAAGACACTGTTCAGAGAATGAAAAGACAACCAATAGGATGGAGAGAACATTTGCTAAAGACACATATCATAAAAGGCTATTAGCAAAAATATATGAACTATGAAAATTCAATAATTCAAAAACAAGCAACCCAATTAAAAAATGGGCACAGAATCTAAACAGACAACATACCAAGGAGGGTGTACAGAAGGCAAATAAATATTTGAAAAGATTCAAATATTTCAAATGCAAAAAATTCAGAATTCAGCAATACATGTTATCAGAAAGCTGCAAATTAGAACAGATCCAGCAAACTTTATGATGCTTCCTTCAACTACTCCTACTCCCTTCTCTTCAGCTCTGTGGAAACCTTGATAGACAAATATATTGATATAGCAATATCAGAAGTACACCACATATATGCAATAATTTTTAACTTGTCAGAAAAAATATCCAACAAATCATGACTTAAGATAATTTTTATGAAGAGAAAATATTCAACTTTTATCTCATACCAACAACATGGATTAATCTCAAAGAATATTATGCTGAATGAAAGTAGCTTAATAAAAATAGTACCTATTATATGATACCATTTAATTGGTATTCTAGAATAGTCAAAGTAACCTAAGTAGAAATTACATCCAGGTGCTTCTGGTAAGGGATTAACTGGAAGTTGGGATGTTACTGAGTGATAGACTTTTTCAGTGTCTTGATAGTATTATGAGGTATATAAGCACATATATTTATCAAAACTTATTGAGATGCTTACAACCTGAATATTTTATATTGATTGATATAATATATGTATACTATAAAATATATATGTAAATATTTAAAATATATAATATAAAATATAAATAAATATATAAAATATACTGTATACTGAGTATATACTGTATAAGGTATACATCAATAACAAAATTTCAGGAACATTAAATAAGTCTCTGACAAAAAATGGAATAAATTGAACAAGAATAATAATCAGCTCAACTGTTTGAACTATTGCATATACAATCTATGCATTTATAATGCAAATTATTCAGAAAAGGTTATTGTTCCTTCAAGAAAATGTATATAACCTTCAATGACAACAATTAAAGGTTAAGTAGATATCTACTTCTTACTCTGAAAATTATCAATGAAAGAAATAATTACACATTTCATCCTGTCCTTCCTACAGAAATTAAATTTCAGAGTAACCAAATATACACTATGAGACAATAATTATTTTACAATTCCGACTGAGAGGTGAGCTTAATGACCATTCTTAGCATGACTAAGACTGGAACACTTAGACATTATTTCCTAAAGTGACACAATATGAAGTGCTTATAATCACACAGGGAGGCCTGGTGTGCTGCCATTCATGGGGTCACAAAGAGTCGGACATGACTCAGCAACTGAACTGAACTGAACTGAACTGGATACTTGACCAAAGAAATAGAACCTAGATAACTTCCCCAGTGGCTCAACAGTTAAGAATCTGCCTGCAATGCAGAAGATGTGGATTCGATCCAAGGGTGAGGAAAATCTCCTGGAGGAGAAAAAGGCAACCCACTCCAGTATTCTTGCCTGGAAAATCCCATGGACAGAAGAGCCTGGCAGGCTCCAGTCCTTGGGGTCACAAAAGAGTTGGGCACAACTTAAGAGACTAAAACAACAGCAACATAAGAACTAGCTTCCAGTGTACAAGAAACATAAGTTATAGAAGGATGAGTTACATAACACCATGTAACAAGTAAACAAGTTTAGAATTCAGAGCAGCTGCCTTACTTGTTGCTTCAGGGAAACAATAACAAAAGAGTAAAGAGGAAGGGAGTATGTAAAGTTTGTTTGGATCTTAACTGCAAGAAATCATTTTTCAAAAAATAAATTGACACAGTTGGAAAAATTTGAACATGACATGAGATCTCAATAAAACCAGTAGTAATTGTTAATATCATTAAGAGTGCTATGGCATTTTTAAACAAACATATAAATGTTAACATTGAAAAAATATACAATATAAATAAACATGTTAAAGGTAATAAATGTTAGTACTGTTGCTTTATGGAACATGCATACAAAATTGAATTCCCTTATTATATACCAGCAATAAATTCTGAATAATATCATATACCATAGTAATACATGGATTTTAAATGTGCATGAATTATGGGAAAATTAATTTTAATAAAAATATTTTAAAGGATTCAAGATATGACTTGATATAAACATGAAACAATTTTTTAAATTTTATCTATCTAAATTTTTAAAGTTTATCTATATAAATGAATCTAATTTAAATTCCATCAAGATTTTTTAAATTTCAAACTGATTCTAAATTGTAAAATTAATCTAGACAAAATAAACCAAGAAAATCAGAATAATTTTGAGCAAAAAAAGGTTGGGAGAATTTCTTTGTCAGAAATCAGTTATTTAGAGGTTTAGGGATGGATACATTATTATTTTTGAAGGATTAGATGGATCCATCAATGGAAAAATGATGAAAGTCTGGGAATACAGAAAGGCATTTTGGAGATTTGATTTATTACACAAGGACCTTGAAGATTTAGATTAATTATGGAAAATAATAATTTTTTCATGTTAAGAGACAAATATAGGTGTTTTAGAAAGCAGTCAATTTCTACCCTGCATCTTACGGAGAAACTAATTTCAAGTTGTTAAAAGACATTCATTAGTAACACATGCTATAAAATTTTTATAACCAAACTTAGAAACAACATAGGACCTTATAAGTCGCAATCAATATTCTAGATTTTGTATTAAATAAATCAGGAAGCCACTAAATGCTTTTTTTTTTTTTTACAAGAAATGCATAATAAGAGTTACATTTTAGAAGTTTCACTTTTGCTGTTCTCTGGAGAGTTGGGTATATGGGAGAAAAATAAAGAAAAATGGAGTCAATAAGATTTAATAATCTGTGTGAACAGTGATGATTGCTTTAAAGTATAGTTGTGGAATGGTCACATCTAAATTACTTTTAAAAGCAAATATATAGTACTTGATATATTTATATGTGATTACATTGAGCATTTTAATATTATTATAAACTGGCTATATAGCAACATATATGTTTTAAAAGACAGGGCCATTTAAATTAATTTAGTAATATGAATTAGGTATTTGGTATATATTTTTTTCTTTCTAAAGCTAAATGCAAACCTTTCAATGTCATATTTGGATAATTTTGTGATAACATTTTTGCTATGCAAATGTTTTCATCAGGGATTGGTAACATTAAACAGGATTTTCTTTATTTTCTATATTATATGTGCCTAAGAATCACTAAGATCCTATGATTTACTGGGCCAATGAACTATTCTCCCTCCTCTCTTCTCAAACCTCTTTTGTCTTCTGAGTAAGATCTATCATTGTTGTTGCTGTTGTTCTTTTGTCACAGTCCATAAATATGAGAGTAGGGGTGACACGATGCTGCAACATATTGTCCAGATTAAGAATCCTGAATAGCTTTATTTTCTGACATTTATGGGAACAGTTTGAGAGCTGGAAACTTCAGCCAAATTATCTTTTTTCTGATATAGAAATAATGAAAATAATCTTGTATTATCTTTTCCAGTCACCCAGATAAAATATTTTAAATGCTTTACCACATCCTCTGCCACCCAGCCTTTTCTTTTATTTTGCAGTCACTCATTAATTTTTGCAGATGTTCACACATACAAGAGATAAAATCTAGTATTTGCCAAGACCTCTGACAAGGTATATATGATTGGCAATAACTGAGATATACAAGACTCATGCCCTCTCTGAGCACAGCTATGCTTCTCAGCTTTTACGTTCCCATAAAAGCTTGCTCCCAGGTTATTATTTAATAGTAGACTCCTACCATGTGATGTATAATTATAATGGCATTTCATTTTTCTCAGAGTCATTTACTATGAAGTTTGTCAAATTTCATTTTTAATAGTAAAATTGAAAGTTTTTTACCCCACAATGTGTATAGTACAATGAAAAAGGTTAGTTTAGTTTTGGTTTTACCTGAGCATATATATGCAAATCTATCTTTTTTTTTTTTTTCCCTAGGTAAGTCTGAGATGTTAGCTTGGATTCCTAGGACCTGGGAACTTAAAAATGTAGATTTAATAGGGTTTTCACTTTTCACACATTATAGTATGTGCATATATATGTGTGTGGTGTGCAGATATATATGTAGATATATACAGTATATATTCTGTATGATTGGTACTGGAATTGTTGTTTGGCCTGGAGATGAATGGGGCTGAGTTCCAGGGGCTCTAGAGTCTGGTTTTGGACCTCTGGTGGATGGGACCAGATCCTGAAGCTAGTGCAGGCTCACAGGTGGTTGTGTCCAGGGCTGGTGCCCCTTGCTTAATGGCTGAGGCCTGGATCCAGGGCTAGTGATGGCCCACTGACGGGTGGGGCCACATCCTGGGGCTTCTGGTGGATTGCTCCAGCTCCATTGCTTGTAGCATCCCAGGACTAGTGCCAACTGGCTGATGGGCTGGACTGGTTTCTGGCACTAACATGCTAGAGGGAGGATTCCAAAGTGGTGTTTATCAGCACAAGGGTCCTCATGGTAGAATCAACTTCTGCCAGTTCCTGTGTGCCCGTATCCCCAGGGTGAATTTCAATTGCCTCCCAGCTCTCCAGAATGCTCCTTAAGATCAGCAAGTTGGTCTAACCCAGATTCCTTTCAATTTACTACTCAGCCTTTCACAGAGCATGTGAAAATTTTTGTGCATCCTTAATGAGTGGCGTTTCTATTTTCCACAGCCCTCTAGGCCTCCCATATACAAGCCACACTGGCCTTCAAAGGCAGAAATTCTTGGTTTGTATCTTCCCAAGTGGGCTTCCCTGGTGGTTTCCTAGTGGAAGACTACGGGGCTAGTGAGCCTAATATGGGGTAGGATCACTCACTCCTTGGTTAGAACATCTGCAATTGTAATTATCTTCCCTTTTGTGGGTTGCCCACCTAGGTATATGGATCTTCACTCTACTGTGTCTTTGCCCCTTCTACCTATATCACTCACTGTTCCATCTCTGTACCTTCAGCTTAAAGATCTCATCTGTTAGTCCTGAAGTCCTTCTTATCTGTAGTTGCTCTGTAAATAGTTGCAGTTTTGGTATTCCCAAGGGAGAGATGAGCTCTGGGTCTTCTACTCTGCTGTTTTGGTCACTCCACTCATTGTTAATTTGCATTTTCCTGATGGCAAATTATGTAAAATATCATTTCATATGCTTATGTGCTATTCTTACATCTTTTTTGCTGAGGTATCTGTTAAGATCTTTGGCCCTTTTCATGATCAGGTTGTTTTTTTATTACCAAGTTGCAATGTGGGAGACTTGGGTTCAATCCCTGGGTTGGAAAGATTCCCTGGAGAAGGGAAAGGCTACCCACTCCAGTATTCTGGCCTGGAGAATTCCACAGACTCTATAGTTCATGGGGTCTCAAAGAGTCGGACACGACTGAGCGACTTTCACCTCAAGATGTCTTTACATATTCTATATAATAATCCTTTCTCAGGTATGTCTTTTGCAAATATTTTTCCCCATCTGTGGCTTCTCTGTCATTCTTTTAATGTCTTTCACAGGGCAAAAGTTTTTAGTTTTGATACAGTCTAACTTACCTTTTTCTTTTTTTGTTAAATAAGGATTGTGTCTTTGTTGCTATTTGTGGAAAGTTATTGCCACACTAAAGGTCATCTAGGTTTTCTCTGTTATGTTCTAAAAATTTCATACTTTTGGGTTTTACATTTAGGTCTTGTGATCCTTTTTAAATTATTTTTTTTGAAGGCCATAAGATCTGTATCTGAATTCATTTTTTGAATGAAAACTGCCCAGTTGTTCCAGAACCATTTGTTGAAAAGATTATTTTGTTGCTTTACTTTCTACTCCTTTGTCAAAGATCAGTTGACTATATTTGTGTAGGTAAATTGTTGGGCTATTTATTCTGTTTCATCATTCTGACAATAAACTCTTTTGTCAAAACAATGTTGCTTGACTATTGAAGCTTTAATAACAAGTCTTAAAGTACAACTTGTTTCCCCTTTAGTATTTTGTAGAGTCTTTTATTCTTTATATAAGCTTTATAATCATTTGTTGATAACCACAACATAACCTGCTAGATTTTTTAAAATTTTTATTGGAGAAATTACAATATTGTGTTAGTTTGAAATATACAGCAAAGTGAATCAGTTATACATATAGGTTTATCCAATCTTTTTTTTGTTGTTATTCTTTTCCCATATAGGCCATTAGAGAGTATTGCGTTTCCTGTGCTATACAGCAGTTTCTTATTAGTTATCTACTATATGTAAAGTAGTAAGCGTTTTCAACAGCAGTCTCCCAATTTATACCCCCCCCCAATCCTCTAGTAACCATTAGTTTGTTTTCTACATCTGTGATTCTACTTCTGTTCTATAAACTTCATTTGTAACCTTTTTTTAGATTCCACAATAATCAATATCATGATATAATATTTGTATTTCTGTATCTGACTTAATTCCTTCAATATGACAACATCTAATTCCATCCATTTTGCTGCAAATAGCCTTATTTCATTCTTTTTTTCTGGCTGAGTAATATTTCATTGTACCACATCTTCTATATTCATTCTTATGTTATTGGACTCTTAGGTTGCTCACATGTCCTGGCTATTGTAACTAGTGCTGCAATTGGAGTGCATGTAACTTTTCAAATTATAGTTTTCTCTGGTGTATGCCTATGAATGAAATTGCTGGGTCATATGGTAGTTCTATTTTTAGTTTTCTAAGGAACCTTTACACTGTTCTCCATAGTACTTATACCAATTTATATCCCCACCAAAAATGTAGAAGTGTTCCCTTTTCTTCAAACTTTTATCAGCATTTATTATTTGTATATTTTTTGATGATTGCCATTCCGATTAGTGTGAAAACTCATTATATATAGTTTTGATTTGCATTTCTTTAATAATTAGTGATGCTTAGCATCTTTTATGTGCTTTTTTGCCATCTGTATGTCTTCCTTGAAGAAACGTCTATTTAGATTTTCTGCCCATTTTTTGATTGAGTTTTTTGTTTTTTGATATTGAATTGCATGAACTATTTATATATTTTGGAGATTAATCCCTTGTCAGTTTCTTCGTTTGCAAATATATTCTCCCATTCTGAGGGTTCTCTTTTTTGTTTTGTTTATGAAACTTTGACTAAAATTGCATGGAATCTACAGCTCAAATTGTTAAAAGCAAATATCATAATAATATTGACTTTCTATCCATAAGCCTGGAATATATCTCTGTTTACTTACTTCTTTGATTTTGTTCATCTGAATACTGTAGTTTCCCTCATCAAGATCTTGCATATATATTGTGAGAAGTTTATCTAAGTATTTCATTTTAGTTATGCCAATATAAATTATATTGTGTTTTTAATTTCAAATTCTACTTGTTTGTTATATAAGAAAACAATTGATTTCTATGTTTTAACCTTGTATCCTAAAATTTTACTATAATTGCTTATTAGAGTCAAAAGTTTGTTTGCTTTTTTGGTCAGTTCTTTCAAATTTTCTACATAGAAGATTAAGTCATCTGTGAACAAAGCTGGTTTTATTTTTCCTTTACAATCTATATATCTTTATTTATTTTTTCTTTTTTCATTGCATTAGCTAAGACTTTCAGTAAAATGTTGAAAAGCTATAGTGAGAGGGAACATTCTTATCTTGTTTCTGACCTTAGTAGAAAAGATTCAAGTTTCCCATCATTAAGTATTATGTTAGTCATAGTTCTTTTGTACATATTCTTTATCAAGTTGAGAAACTTCTCTAAATCTAGTTTACTGAGATATTTTGTCATGAGTAGATAAGGTATTTTGCATCTATTGATACTATCATGCTATATTTCTTTTTTAGTTTATTGATGTGATAGATTACTTAATTGATTTTTGCATGTTGAATTAGTCTTGGATACCTGGATAAATCCCACTTGCTTGTGATGTAAACAAGTTATCTATTGATTTAACTAAAGTGAGAAATAATAATTGAGAGTGGCATATGTAATGATTCAAGTGTTATTGGCAGTGTAATCACTGATTTGTAGGCATACATGTAACAATCATTTCACATGGATTTATGTCTATCTTGTCTGGATAATCTATCTTAATTTTGAATCTAATAAATCTTAAGTTAATGTTTTAGTAATATACAGTTTACTTAAATATCCTTATAGGAAGTCATGCAAAATTTAATTTGCCTAAAAATATAGATCAGTTAGTACAATCATTTAGTTTAGTGTAATGATTTTTCTTTGTATGATAATCATGCTCATCTCTCTGGAAAGGGGATATTATTTTAATTGTATGTTATCAAGTTCCAGGCTGCTATTCTTCAACATTTGAAAACACATCTTTCCTCAGACTCTGTAAGATAAATATTTTTATGGCAACAGTTGTTGGTCTGCCTCATCATCCATGCTCACCATCCTCCTTCATGATAAAACTTCAATTTTGTTCTATCATCTACTTTTTAAAAATGCAGTCTATCAGTTCAGTTCAGTTCAGTTCAGTCACTCAGTTGCCGGGGTCCAGCCCCGGTGGGATCCAGGGTGATTCGAAGGTGGGGACGGAGTCGATGTCTTCGGAAAAATACATATTTAATCACAGATATAGAGAGATTAGAAATGGATAGTGTAGTAGGAAGATTAGTGGAGAAAAAGAGGCTGAATAACTTGGATTACGTGGAATAGCATCCATGCTCCAGATGGGAATTCAGCCAGAAACACGGGAGCAAGAAAGAAGCAACATGGGGGAATCAGTCTTTCCAGAAACTGTCCGATTTCTTTATTTTTGGGTTTGCTTATATACCTTTTGTTACACATGAGGTGAATATAGAGTCACGCGGGAGTCAGCAGTCTTGACCTTTATCAAAATCAGGTGCTTCACATAAATGTATAAAAAAGGTACATCATCTTCTGGCCATGAGTGAGACCTGCTGACATTTTATGATCCTTTCTTTCTGATAACCAAAAAACTTATTTCTTCCAAAGGTGTTTTTTCTTAAACCAGGCACCACCCTCCAAATAAAGTTACATTCCTATAGGGTGAGGGTGTAGTGAGTTACAATCCAGAAAGGAATTTATTTAACCCAAGGTTAACATGATTAGTCTTAAAGGTTAATACTTATTTCTCCTATATGCTTAAAGGTTAATACTTATTTCTCCTATATGCTAGTTATATTCATTATAAGGGTAGGGAACATGGAGATTTAACAGAAAACATCAGCCCAACAAATGAAAATCCTTTCACCAATGCTCCCCTTAAGATCTATTTAGTCTTAAGATATGATTAAGTTACATTTTTACATAGCAAGGACACAGTGATTTATAACAAAGTACAGTGATCTATTACAAAAGAGAAAATCCATTAACTCAAAAAGTCTAGTATTGCTAACCTTAAAAACTACTATATTTCCTTTTCTATATTCCAAATACATTGATTAATATATTCCCAGGTGCCTAAGGATACGGAGGCCTGGCGGCAATCATTGACTCAACAAGAAGAAAAAGCCCTATGCTAATTAAGACTCTCAAAATACTCCAAAACTCTCTGTGCTGTTTATGGTTAAGAGGTAGTAAACAATCATGTGCGTAGTGGCAGGAGTATGGATAATCCTGTCACACAAGCTAGTCTGTCAGCAGAGAGGTTTGACCTGAGACATCCTTGTCCCACCCAGAGCAGGGTATTAGCAGCAATTATTGACACAACAAATGAAAAACCCTTCACCAATATAATTCCTCACCAACCCATTATACTAATAATTTCTAACTCCCCAAAAGAATTTGCCTTTAGTAAGTCTAAAACATCTCATGCCTCTCAGATTGGGAGGCTATAAACAATCACATGTGGCTGGACGAACCTATACAGGTGGGCTAGATAACCTTCAGAGGAGTCCATAAGCTGAAACACTCTTGTCACACCCAAGAATTTTCATTGCCTTGGAGCTGCACGTTTACTCCTCCAAGAGAAACGGTTATGGGGGAGAGCCCCCAGTAAAGTCAGAGGTGTAGGTGAGAGCATAAAACAGACTCTGGTTTTGGGGTAGATGCTCGGGAACAGGGGGTTTCCTGAGGCTTGATCACGCCTTTGCGTATGCCAAGCCTCATTCCTCATGACCTTTGCCATGGGCGGAGTTCCTCATGCTGACTCTCGGCACTCAGTCGTGTCCGACTCTTTGCGACCCCATGAATCACAGCATGCCAGGCCTCCCTGTCCATCACCATCTCCCGGAGTTCACTCAGACTCAGGTCCATCGAGTCCGTGATGCCATCCAGCCATCTCATCCTGGGTTGTCCCCTTCTCCTCCTGCCCTCAATCTCTCCCAGCATCAGTCTTTTCCAGTGAGTCAACTCTTCGCATGAGGTGGCCAAAGTACTGGAGCTTCAGCTTTAGCATCATTCCTTCCAAAGAAATCCCAGGGTTGATCTCCTTCAGAATGGACTGGTTGGATCTCCTTGCAGTCCAAGGGACTCTCAAGAGTCTTCTCCAACACCACAGTTCAAAAGCATCAATTCTTTGGTGCTCAGCCTTCTTCACAGTCCAACTCTCACATCCATACACGACCACAGGAAAAACCATACCCTTGACTAGATGGACCTTAGTCGGCAAAGTAATGGCTCTGCTTTTGAATATACTATCTAGGTTGGTCATAACTTTTCTTCCAAGGAGTAAGCGTCTTTTAATTTCAATGCTGCAGTGAGTCAAGAAAGAGCATACCATCCACAGTACCTGAGTTTTTGTATAGCTTATCTATTATAGGAATTCCAAACCCCTTGAAAATGATAGGTTCAAAACCTCTTAAGTTAATTTGCGTTTGTTACCCACCTGGCTGAAATTTTAAGTCATGTTTGAACACCTGAGCCAAACCCAATCACAGGAAAAATAGTAAAAAACAATATAGTCCCACTGCCATTCCAGTGATTTATGAGCAGAGGGGATCCAGCCTTGCCAGTAGATGACTCCCAGGAAATGAAGCCACTATCATGACATTGTTGGACCACTGACTGATTCAAAGATTGAAGTCTACTCTATTTTTGTACCTCAAGATGAGCTTATTGTTAAAGGCAGTTTGAATTTTTTCCTGATTCTAAATCATATATATATATATATATATATATATATGTTTAAATCTGCATTATTATATATTACCCATGTGCTAGTGCTATATGTTATATACATATGTATATATATATATATATATGTGTATATATATATATATGTATATGCACACATACACTCACACTTTGAGTAGGTGAACAATTAGCATCTCTAAAAATGATAAGGAAGAAAAGTTTGATTTGGAAGAAAGAATAAGGTAGATTAGTGATGGTCAGATGCTAAGAGAAACAGCAGATAGTATATGGCTTAGTCATTGTCCAGACCTCAGAAGGTGCAAATAATTAGGAAAAAGATTCATGAGTCATTTTATCAATCAATATAATTAAAGTGCAGAATCAACTTTGTTTCTATTCATATTATTTTCTGCATATAGGTAGATGTTTCTCCATAATGAGGCTTGTCATGGTGTGGAAAGAGTGGCTGTTAACCACTATCCCAAAATTTCAGTCTTAACTGATTTCTCTCATAGGTGTTTATTCCTTTAGGTTAAGATATTATAAAATCTTATAAAAATGTAAAAACCTTATCATGGAGAGGTAGAATCATCACCCAGTAATCTCTGCCCTAACATTTTATCTGTTAAAATAGCTATTTGGCCACTTAGTTTAAATGAAAGTCTGTAAGAGGAAGTTACAATTACCTTTGTTATAATTTGTTCTCAGTCTATGCCTTTCACTTAATACCAATGCTTAGCGAGTATTGTGAATTTACTTTTAAAAATATGACTCAGATAAATATACATCATAATTCACTTTCTTTAAGATACAGGAGTTCCTTTAATCCAGGAGCCAGAATGATATTATGTTAATATGCTGTCTCCTATAAAACATATGTGACTCTTCACCATAATTTTAGAATACCAATATTATCATTTTTTTAATTCTACATATTTGTTTGTTGTCTATAAGAGCCAAGTATATTTATATTATATTCGGGGGCTTTGATTTTGTTTGCCTGAATGCTTCTTTTTTCATCCATAAGCAGCTGAATGTACTTCCAATATTTTAATTTGATTATCTTCTTCCCCTGGCTGGGCAAAGAGCTCATTCACTTTTAGAGTCTTTGGGGTCGCAAAGAGTCAGACACGACTGAGCGACTGAACTGAACTGAATGTTTTTACTGGCAAATGTCTTCCAAATTCAATACTTATTTTTTATTGCTTTTATTTATAAACACTAGAAATGAGAAGCAATATGTTAGCAATGAAATAGTTTCTCTAATTACTATTTTTAAGAGACAAAACTTAATTTTGTTGAAAGGCTTAATGTATAGATTGCATTCTAGAATTCAAGTTCCTCAATTTCCTAGAACCATAAAATAAGAGAAAAAAGGTTTTAAAAGTCATCTGAATAAATCTCCAAACCTGCTTTTTGACATTGTAAAAATTAAGAAGTAAAAGGTAAGTAATTCATTTAAATTCACCTTATCTGTTAATGACAGATTTAGAACACTAAGATAACAACTTTTAGTGATATTTTGCTGATAATTAATCAGTTATTAATTACAGCAGTAAAACCATGTAGTAAATGATCCCCCAAAGCTCAGTGGATAAAAACAGCAACATTGGTTTACTTATTAGTCTGCAGGTCAGACAGGCTGTTTTTTATATTCAGGCCCAAACTTGACTGTTCTCTGTTATTCATGCTCAGTCACTTATGGTCAACTGGTGAGTTTGCTAAGTCATTAATTATTAAATGTGACTCTCATAAACCTCATTTTTCCCTATTTATACTTCTTGAAAATTCTCTCATTTTTGTGTATAACCTTCAAAATTGGTATTGTCCATCTCCAGGTTCTCTGCTTTTAAATAACAGCTGCATGTTGGCAGATTGTTGTCTTATTGTGTGCTTTTGTATGATTTTCTATAAGATGCGAAGTGAAAAAGAAAAATAGCCTTATCTTTCTGGGCATCTGATATTTGTCCTCCAAATATTAGGATGCCTTCACTTATTCTACTGTATAATAATTAATTAATTAATTATGATGCATTCATTTTAATATAAAATATTAGTTTTAAGAAAACTTTATTTATCTTATGAAGCAGAGTTTTCTTTCCCAAATAAACATTAGCCAGAGCACTAAGATTGTTTTTAAATGAAAGGCAAGTGCTAAAATTTCTGTATTCACAGTTAACAGTGAGGTACTTCTTGCCTAAATATAATTTTCTTAAGTTCTTATTCATGGATAAATATTCCTTGAACAAAATAAACTTCCCTCTTTCATGGTTTTCATTCTAATTAAAAAATGATAAAATATATTACCAAGTACATATAAATTTCATAAGAAGAAATAAAATTGTGTTAGGAAAAATATAGAAGTCTATTTTTGTCATTAATTGGCTACTATGATATGAAGTGGGGCTAGTGAGAGACTTCTAAGACCTTCAGCTCTATTCCTTGTCATTGCAGTAGTTCTCAAATGTTTCTGTGGAGTTAGAAAGATCTAGGTTTTTATTACAATGGCATAGTTAACTACGTGTGTCACTTTAAAATACTCCTGAATAATCTCCATGAACCTTAATTTTTTACCCATAAAATATGATAGTTAGAAAATAACTTGTAGGATTCAAGTAGTGCTTCAGTATAGTGAGATATATCAGTTAGACTGTCTACCAGAGTGCCTGAGTTATATTAGAGGCGTCAGGAATATTTGCCATGTTATTAACTATTTGCTGTGCTGTATTTAAGTCACTTCAGTCGTGTTTGGCTTTCTGAGACCCTGTGGACTATAGCCTGCCAGGTTCCTCTGTCCATGGGATTCTCCAGGCAAGAATACTGGAGTGGGTTTCCATGCCATTTTCCAGGCCATTCTTCTGACCCAGGGATGAACCCGTGTCTCTTATGTCTCCTGCATTGACAGGCAGATTCTTTACCACTAGTGCTACTTGGGATACTGATACTCAAGTCTTGGTATGTATGAAGAAAAGATAGATTTTCTTCTGAAGTACAATGAAGTCTCTTTCTGTAAGTTTTAATAGCGATGGATCTACATTTATAAAATTCCTAATTTTGTACTTCTTTGTGCTAAATGCAGCATTTATTATTAATGTTCTTCATAAAGCTTCTGTGTGATGGATGAAGAGTCAGTGGTACTAACTTGTTATGACCAACAACCTAACAATTTCAGAGCTGGGACATCTGGTCTAGATCTGGTGCATGTTTTCTACATGACTTGAAGGGAAAAAGTCAATATTTCTGTGCTTTAATTTCCAAAGCAGGAAACAATGGAAATGAAAATAGTATCTATATTTTGAAGCTCTTGTAAGTATGTTTTAATCTAGTTAAAATAGTGCCTGACACAACAGAGGTCCTCTACCTTTTGTATTAATATTATTTTTAAAGATAAAGCCATGAAGGTTCAGATAGATAGATAGCTATAACTTATATATGCTTAAAGAGAATAGAAACATAGATTGCATGCTAAATAGAGGAATTAAAAATAATATCATTTTACATTATTTCATTAGTGATAAAGATTAATGTTTACTGAGAATTTTGCCTATTTACTATCTCATGATCACTATCTCTCACAATGTTAGTCTAAAGTTGTTTATTTTTTCTCTACTTTTGATAATATACATTGCAAGATACATTATTTCTTAGTCTTGTATTACATCAAACATTGATTGCTTACACAATAATTTAGAATGGATATATATTTGCAAAACTATAATAAATTGAGTTCATATATAGTAAGCCTTTGAGTAAAGTTAAGATATGATGGAAAGGCTTGTGGTATATATTATAACAAGAGAGAATAATAGAATATTTATTTTGTTTCTGCAAGCTGCTGTGGATTTTTAAATTACTGACACATGTTAGAGACGTCAATAGTAGCCAAGGTGGATAAACTATTGGAAAAGCTGTTTAAAGAGCATTGCAATACTTATACGTATTTTTCTACTACTTTTCAGTCATGTCTATTTGGCACTTTCTCTGCTCTAAGTGACACAGACCAGAGAGGACAAGAGAGGGGGATAAATGAAGAGTTCCTCTGAATTCACAAAGTAGAAGCAGCAACAGATAAAACAGGAACTCAAAACACATAAAGTATATGTACAAAGTTACTTCATTCAGTTCAGAGAACACTTTGAGGAGCAATTTAAATTATTCTGTTAAAAGTATATTCTAGTTCAAACTGTATATTATATGTATATTATAATATATATTATATAATCATATAATTTCTATAACACATTTATATACATTTATTGATATATAATTTATATTATATATAATATATATGTTTATATATATTATATATACATTGTATATATAATGTTTCCCCAGCATACAAATTTCCTCTTTAATGAGAACAAAAATTATAAAATTTGTGTTCTGTGTCAACTTGAGAATACTGTCTTTATTCATTTAGGTTACTGTTTCACAACTGGCTCAATTGAAAGACATGGGCAGGATTTCTGACAGCTGTTAAAAGTCCAGCATCTGTGGTGCCCACCTACATTACTCTTTGGTTTTGACTTCTAGCATTAGAAGACTCAGACCACTTCACTTTAAAGCACAGATTACAGCTCATAGGTTACCACCTATGAAAGGGGCTGTCTTAGTCCATGTGCACTGCTATAGCAAAATATCTCAGACCGGGTGGATTATAAACAACAGAAATTCATTTCTCATAGTTTTGGAGTCTGAAAGCCCAAATCTGGGTGCCAGCATGGTTGAATTCTAGTGAGAAACCCATTGTAAATTTTAACCTTCATGTTGTATCCTCACATGGTGAACTTGCATGGTTGTAACACGAGACATGAGTTTGCACAAGCTCCAGGAGTTGGTGAAGGACAGGGAAGCCTGGCATGCTGCAGTCCATGGGGTTGCAAAGATTCAGACATGATTGAGTGACTGAACTGAACTGAACGTGAAACAAATATATCTGAATTTTTTGGATCTAGTAAATTTTCCAGATCCTTTGACTGTAGAGACATAGCTTAAAAGTCTTTACTGGACATTAATGATGATTGAAAATTCTGAAAACACTGGAAGGAGTTGACTCCAAGTAAACTGAAGAGAATAATTATTTATGTACGTATATAACTTCCACTAATGCAAATCAAAATTTTGTATATAATCCGAGCACATCAAAAATATCGGTATTTTGAGCTTTCCCTAAGATCATATTGTAAAATGATGGTAAATAGGGTCTCTCTGCTGCTGCTGCTGCTGCTGTCACTTCTGTCGTGTCCGACTCTGTGCAACCCCATAGACGGCAGCCTACCAGGCTCCTTCGTCCCTGGGATTCTCCAGGCAAGAGTACTGGAGTGGGTTGCCATTGTTTTCTCCAAGGGTGTCTCTTAGGTCAGCTATAATTTACACTTTAATATCTTAGGACATGTAGCAATAGGAAACTTTAGATAGCTAAAGTTTTAAATTCTTGAGTAAAATAATTTACCAGCTGCTATAATTCTTCAGATCTTTCACTGCAAATGAGACTGTCAAACTTAAACTACTCATGTTTGGTAGAGGAATCTAGTTCTCACTTTCCCAGATAATTAGATATAAACAAAAATACAAGGAGAAGATAAAGTAGTAAAAGGTTGTGAGTAGGAAGCAGGAAAAGGAGAGTAGAAAGGAAAAGGAAGATGAGAAAGAGAAAGAAAGAAATCTACAACTACACCCAGATAACAGGAACCTATACAGAGTGAAATCCTTAAGAATGGGTCCTTGTCTTTTTACTGAATGGAAGTTCTGCAACTTTGGGTATGAGGGTACCATGTAGATGAACAATGCATGCTTTTCAAACTAACCTATATTGCAAGAGCGACAAAGCAATTACAGATACAAACAATGTCTTCACCAGTTTTTCAAACATCTGTGGATTTTATAAGGAAAAAAACAAAATAATGTATATTTTTGTAAAGTTCATTTGAATTGAAAATTACCCTGAAGTAGTTTCAAGTAAAATGTGATACTCTTTATGGATTAAGAGAAAACATTAATTATAATAATACTAAAAAGGGTGTACTTGCTTGAAGATTGCACTCTTGGGATTGTCATGGTAACAATTCAATGATTTCTTAAATGATATGAAAAATTTTATATTTATATGTGCATATCATATTTCTGGGGCAAAATCATGTGCAAAAACTACTAATAACTTACTAAAATATAGCTGGTAAATTTAAAATTTTGTGGTTTGTAAATATCAAAATAAGGAGTCCTTTTCTTTAACCCATCCCTTTTCTCTTTCTTTCCCCCCTTCCATCTTTCCTTCTAATGCACAATTACTGATGGGAAAGTGTACTATGAATTGTGTGGTACTGGGCTGTGTCACCTGAATTATAATGCTTGCCATACTTGTCTGGTGGCTCAGACAGTAAAGTGTCTGCCTGCAATGCGGGAGACCCGGGCTCGATTCCTGGGTCAGGAAGATCCCCTGGAGAAGGAAATGGCAATCCATTCCAGCACTCTTGCCTGGAAATTCCCATGGATGGAGGAGCCTGATAGGCTACAGTCCATGGGGTTGCAAAGAGTCAGACACAATTGAGGGACTTCACTTTCACACTTGTCTGGCTATTTATTAATCTTCCTCATTCCCTTTAAAAACTTTAGGATACCTCTGTTATTTTTTTTTCTTTTTTTTAACATTTATATGTTTAACTGAAATCAATCAACAGCTTATGAGGCCCTGTGCAGAATGAAGTTATGCTTTACAAGATATAAATGTGAAAAGGTAAAAAAGGGTGGAAAGACAACATGGTTTCTGACCTCAAAAGTTTTATATTCTAAAGCATGGGAGAGTCATTAAATATATATGTATATGTATATGGTCAAAGTAGTAGCAAAGTGTACTTGTTGCAATGCAGGAAAATGATAAAGATTTTAGTAATAAGAAAAACATTAACTGATTAGTTAAGGGCTTAAGAAAAATTAAAGAAACTAAGTTATTTTTTGTCATTTTAAACAAACTGCTGGAAATTTAACAACACATAGAAAACTTATTTTCTTCCCTGAAAGAGATTTCACAATTTAATTTGGACCAAAAAAAAAAAAAAAATCTTGCACAAGCACCCCTAACTTAAGAAAATACAGTACACAAAATCTTTGAACATACTATATGAAAATACATGTGGGAATTTAGAGCAGTCTAAGCAAAATACTATGAAATAATAGAAGGAAAGATTTAGTTCAGCAGAAGGAACAACTTGTTGATAAGCACATGTGCAGCAGAAGTAAGAGTTAGTGCAAGAGTTAAAATAAGAGCCAAGGCCCAGGACTGATGCCATAGTAGATTAAACTTGAACTAGGACTATTAAGGAAAGACCTGGTAATTCAGATGCCAACAATCATCTGAACCTACATCATAATTTCATTGAGGCCAAATTCTAACTAAAATTTTGAATCAGTCAACTTATCAATCACTTTTATGTGCATATGTGTAGTATCTATATAGAACAGCTGACATTCTATTTTATTATAATGGAGATATATATATATATATATATATATATATACACACAAAGATTGAAATTCCTTATAGCTGACAGTCAGCTATTTGCCAGAAATTTTTGAAGATTCATGACAAAGTTTCAAAACCACTTGAATTGTCTAGGACTCATTTTAATAGATGATCCTAGTGGCTTTGAATCCTTTGAGAAGCACATAAATGTTGGCAAATACTTTAAATATTTCTTGATATACAAGCAAATCTTCAACATAACACAAAGAAGAAACACATCAGAAATCCTGATTTTTTTTTTTTTTAAATTAGTGCTTTTTAAGATTTGGAAAGACTTAAAAATTAATGTATATAGAATAACTTAGAATATTACTGAATTTGCCCATGGTGACTGGATTACATTAGCTAGTTATTTACATCCATAATGGAATCTTCTTATTTTTCTTGAATGTACGATGCTAATACTTCGTTTTTGGGTCTACTTTTGAAATAAAATTGAGCATAGACAATTTTAGAAAATAATAGGGAAAGGGAGAAAGAACAAAGTGATAAAATGAATTTGGGTACAAAGACTGGGTGCTATAATGGCATTTCAGTATATCTTGCTTTCAAGTCCAAATCAAATATAAGAAATGACTGTTTCTATAAGTTTTTATTTAAGGTTCAGCCTGGCATGTTTCTATTCTTATCCTTCACTTTATCAATTGGTACTCGTTTCCTAAACTGATTTGTTGAGTCTCCAAAACATAACTGGTTCTTTATTTAAAAATTTCACTTTTGATTGCCATTCTCTCAACCAGAATGGCATTCCCTTTTCTTTTCTTTTAGACTTACTATGTCCATTCTTCAAAACTAGCAATCCATTACTGATTCTTTAAAAGTTTCCCATGACCAATCCAGCCTGAACTGATTACTCAGTCAGTCACTGGCAATAAATTGTATACTGTCAAGTAATATTTCTACAGCTACTTTTCAGAACTCCTAAGTAGATCATTATGGAAGAGGTATTCATGTTTGCAAGTATTTATGTCATCTTTCTACAGGTAAGATATTGAGGGTAAGATCACATATTCTCTCAGAACTCAGAACTCAGAACACTTAAGATGTCTGTTAGTTTTAAATCAATGAAACCTGTTCTATGGTGTAGTTCCATCTATGGAGAAGTAGTAGTTTTAAAAAATACATATATTTTTTTCATTTATTTGTTCACTCATTTCATAGGTGTTTACTGAGTACTTACTAAGTGCAAAACACTAGCTATACAGACACTTTGGGAATAGTAATTCAGTCTATGCTGTCTAGTTAGAACTTTAGGGTTTAAGGAGTTTATCTATTTCTTTAGTTCCCTGTTACAAACACTACATTTTTTTCTGCACATAATTATTTTTTTTTCAGTTTTCGCACATTGCATTTACTTCAGGCTTCTAACTGAAGAAAAAGAAAGAATTCATAAGCATTGCAAGGAAAACCTGGGTTATGTCTAATTGTGCTTGTGGGGTACTACTAGAAAAAGGCAAAGGTAGTTTCTAAGGAAAAAAATAAAATTTTACACCAGTTCAGTCTTAAATCTATGATCTTAAATGAAGCCATCATAAGATTCAGAATAAAAACATATATATTTTTAAACTGGCTACATTCATTGACTATTGAAAATAGTTTGTAAGGCTAAATTTTTAAGGGATTGTGCTGGCTCTGTGAATCCTGCCATTTGATTTAGACCAGGAATGTATGTTTATTACCATTTATTTATGGGCAGATGAAGTCCAGAAAGCTGAAATAGCTTGGCTAGTGCATGAACATAGCTTTTTCAATTATGGTAAGAATGCCTCCAAAGGAAAGAAAGAAGTCTACAATATGTACATGTGTGACTTTTCTTAGAACAATACCAAACTTGGTTAAACTTTTTTGCTACTTGAACAGCAAACACGAGAGTTTTGTGGTTTTCTTTTTTTTTAAGAGATTTGTTCCTACATTATCACTATCTTTATCAATTCCAATAAATTAAGCACCCTGCTAGTTCTAATGAAGAGAGATCTACACTGGAAAAGGGAATGCCTTCATGCAAAATCTAAACCTGCAATCTATAATGTATGTTATTTAATAAAGCTAAATAACATACTTTTCTGTATAGCTACTTTGCAGAGCTTCATGAAACAGCCCTCCTTTCATTTTAAGCTTTCATGGGCTTTTACATGCACAATGTCTTAGTGCATATCTAGGTGATGAAAGAGCAACAAAAATAAAATAAAATTCTTACTAATCCCTTCTAATCTTTTTTCAAGATTTGAGTTTTGAAACATTTCAGTTATTAAAATGTGTCACTCAAACTTTATATATATCTAAGTTAACATTTGAATAATTTTCTGTGTCGGGAATATTTAGACAGTAAATTTCATTTGAAAACTGAAACAGTGTTTTAGTCATCTCTTCAAATAAAAGTTGAAACAAGGTTATCTAATGTTGAGTTTCTGTTCTAGAAAGCAAGATATCTTTACCGAAATAACAAAAGGGAGTCTTCAAGCCTAAGAAATGGTATTTATCAGGAGTTTAAATATGCAGAGGTCCATCATTATCAAAATATATTGCAAAAAACCAAACACCTTCTGGTATGCTCTGTGGCTTAGAGAAGGGTAGAGCAGCTGTTGCCATTTTGCGAGCATGTATCTGTCCCTCTTGTTGTGTCCCATTGCCGTTCTTTGTGTCTTACTCATGCACAAAAGGAGAAAGCAATGGCAACCCACTGCAGTACTCTTGCCTGGAATATCCCATGGACAGAGGAGCCTGGTAGGCTGCAGTCCATGGGGTCGCGAAGAGTCGGACACGACTGAGCGACTTCACTTCCACTTTTCACTTTCATGCATTGGAGAAGGAAATGGCAACCCTCCAGTGTTCTTGCCTGGAGAATCCCAGGGATGGAGGAGCCCGGTAGGCTGCCATCTACGGGGTTGCACAGAGTCGGACATGACTGAAGCGATTTAGCAACGGCAGCAGCATGCACAAAAGCCTTCTCTACAGCAGATTGCATCTGCTGTTTCAGCACAACTACATGTAAAAGCTGAGTCATAAATTATTCAAAATAAAAGTGACTTTCTACTAGCATTATCTTTTCTCCTACCTCTTGTGGAAATCTGGACACATTCTCTTATTAAAATGATCAGTTTTAATGTTAATTTCTTATCATTTTATGATAATGTCAAGTATAACATAAAATTGTGCCCCTTAAATACAAATCTTACATATCACAACATAATATTTAAACAGCATGCTTGTGGATTCTTTTTTAATTTCTGCTGTTATATCAGTTTAGGAAATACATAGCTTTAGACAATTTCACAGCAGAAAATTACTAAGGCAGTTACCTACAGGACCAGAAGGGTAAACTAAAGGTTACAAGAAGTGGGGACTGTGGTGAACTGGAGAGCGCATGTTCTCTGAAAACAAGTCAGCTGCTTATCTATAGCAAATTGTTGCCATGGGGAAAGATGGCTGAGAGTTAACAAAGAAAACCTGGAAATACAGTGTTTGCATATGTTTGTATGAAGTTACTTTGGAACTCATTCAAGTTGTAAATATATGCACATGTGTGGGCTCACACAAACACATATACACACACCAAGCCTCATGTACAGAGACTGTGTAGGCCCAACAAAATGATCCTTTGCAGTGGGTCGAAGTGACTAATGCTCAGTATGCTTGGGAATGATTAATCATATAAATTCCTGGTTCATAATGTTACCTTAGACTTAATTAACTTTCACTGAAGTCTTATTTTATATAAGGTACTCTTCTACATAGTATGTCAACACAAACAGAAATAGAGTGTGTCTTTCTTCACAACTTCATACACTCTGCTAGGATGTTCATAAATAATATTGAAGAAGGAAATCCATAAAAGGAAGACTCATTGCTGGAAAAAAAAAATGAACGAGACATAGAGAATTTGGCTAACATCTCTACCACTTACTAACTGTGTGACATTGGAAACACAATTAAATTGAGCATCCTCTGATTCTCAATTTTCTTATCAGTAAGGTATTATGTTGCAATTTCAAGTCAACAAAGATTGTAAAACTCTTCAGTACTCAATAAATACTAGCAAAACTCCAAACTACAAGCTAACAATAGAAAAATACCTCCATTGGTAGAGTTCTATTAACAGAAGTTATGTATTTATATATTAAATATAAAGTTCTTGCTCAGTGTATTAACTATTATGTGCTCAATAAAATACAGTTTCAGGGATTACTACGTCTGAATTTTGTAACATGTGTACAAAATGTTCTAATCAAAATAGATCCTTTTCATGTGATAACAATATCTAATCTCTGTCAGCTTTCTTAAATATCCTGAATATACCAGAGATATAAACTTTTTGAAGGAAAGTGTTCAATGTAATAAAAACAGGCAATTATTTATTCCCCAGTTAGACATTTTTGTTGTAAATAAGCATCAGCATTATTGCAAGATACCTGGCATGCTAAACATAACAAAATTTTGAGTAAAGGTATTTTATTTATGGAAAAGTTCTTAATAAAAAGAGATAGTATTTTAGAACCTCATCCAGTAGAGAAGAGTCTTACTAATTTCAAAGTAAAATGGACAGAAATTTATAATAAAACTACCTATCATATGTCTATTATAATGATGAAATAAATTCACCTTAAAACTGAACTCCAAATTATTAAGTTAATTTGTTTCATGAAGCACTAAATAAATACAGATTTTAGTTTTCCAGTCAACAAAGAGAAAAAGTCCTAGTCAGTTCCTCCTGTTAATTAGAGACTGATACATAAAGTAGAACTATGCATCATGAATTCCTGATCATCAATAAATTAGGACTATGTCAGCCTGGGGAGGAAAGGGAATATCAAAGCCAAGCATCCCTACTAGAAAATGCTTTTTTCATGGCTTGGGTCTTAAATCTTTGGAGCCATTAGCAAGAATGCTCTGTATGACCAAAATTGTCCATGGGTTGCATGGAGTTTTATTTATTGTACCATTTTCTACATTGAATTTCAATCCTCAGGAGCATTTTTTCACACTCTCTGATTTTCAGACACTTAGGGAAAAGTAAAATATGGGCTCAAAATAAGATTTGTCTCTACATGGATGAATCAGTCATGCTTCATGAACGCCTAATTCAGTCTCTGCTTCACCACATCCCAAGTAGCATTTCATTACTCCATATGGTGTCCTGAGACTGGGACCTTGTTTATCCATTGCTGATGTTAAGTCAGTGTGTATCTCTGAGAGTGCCATCTCATGTATATAACATTTCCATGGTTCACTGAAGCTTAATATAATTAGTCAGAGGCTGTATTAGTGAGACCAAGTGCACATGTGACATCATCATTTGAAAGTGATGTATAGACTTTAGTCCAAAATACTGGCTTGACACTATCTTGGCAGCAAACACAAGGGTTCCTAAGGAAACAAATGTCTCTGGGGGTTGTACCATCTGCACATGCATTTCACCCTTAATCTCTGGGAATTCAATATTCTGCTCTGTACTTAAAAAAAAATCAAACCCATATGATCAGATTCAGAGATAGTAAGGATTGTCATTTTTAAAATCAAATAATCTAAAATTATGGTCCTTTGAATTATTTTATATTTAGTTGTATGTATCATTTAATAAGTTTTTTTTTTAAATTTAAAGTAGTGCTTCTACACTGTGCAAAATTAAAAAGTTTGTAAAACATTTGAGTGAGCATTGCTTCCTAGTAGATTTTTTTCAAATCTACATATTAACTACAAACATGTAACCCTACTAAAACACCATTTTGTAAGCAGTTTTTTGGTCATAAAATAGGAAATACATTCCATAACAGTAAGTGGTTTAATGTTTAAAGCATGCACTTGCTTTCAGTGAGTACAAGGATATTTCAAAAATTTATCATCGGAATGTCTTATACATTACTTGGTGAATCCCCTGTGTTAATTAGCTTCTGTCATGTTACACACACACACACACACACACACACACACACTGATACACACACACACAAATGATAGAAAATAGGGTTCTTTTATTTTAAAAAAGGAAGAGAAAAAAAAAATATACCCATCCAATAGAGTGTTCTTAATAGAGAAGAGCTAAAGCCTAGAGGAAAAAAAAAAAAAAGAATGTAAAGTATCAAAAAGAAACAATAAGGTACATTATTCTACTAATAAAATTAATAATAGATTAAGAATAGATGCTTCTGTACTTCAAAACAATATTATCAGCTACTAAATTATTCAGAAAATGACAAAGTTATTTAATATTTAACATTGCTTGCAAAAAAAAAAAATCACATAATGATGATTTTCAGAGACTTTCTGTGGAGAAAACCTGGCAAAGTATGGAGTTAATCCCTTTCCATCCATCCTCTCTGTCTCTGTCTGTCTCTTTTATAGTGAATGAATTTTTTTTTTTAATGAAATCTTTGAGAATGGCTGATACTTTCACTTGGAAAGAGTAATTTATAGATTCTTATTAAAATATTATTTCATGGGTTATTATGTAGAGTTTTTTCCTATAAACATCTGAATAATAAGCAGGGAAAAATAAAAACACTAATTGTTCAGATGCTTAGTTATGTCCGACTCCTTGTGACTCCCAGGGACTGCAGTATACCAGGCTCCCTGTCCTTCATCATCTCCCGGAGTTTGCTTAAAGTCCTCTCCATTGAGTCAGTGATGCTGTCTAACCATCATGCTCTGCTTCCCCTTTCTCCTTTTGCCTTCAATCTTTCCCAGAATCAGATTTTTTCCAGTGAGTTGGCTCTTCACATCAGGTGGCCAAAATATTGGAGCTTCAGCTTTAGCTTCAGTCCTTCCATTGAATATTCAAGGTGGATCATAACATTGTTGTGATGAAGGAGTTTGCATAACTAAATGAAGCTATGAGCCATTGCCCATGCTGTGCAGGGCCATCCAAGACAGATGGGTCATAGTGAAGCATTCTGCCAAAACGTGGTCCACTGGAGGAAGGGATGGCAAACCATCCCAGTATTCTTGCTGTGAGAACACCATGAACAGTATGAAAAAGGCAAAAAACACTGATATGAACAATAAAACCCAATTTTTCATATCCATGAATAATGATGAGGCCTTGCCATGCTTTAGTAAGGAACCTTCAGTGTGGTAACGTGACTTTTGTTGTTGTTTAGTCACTCAGTCATGTCCAACTCTTTCTGATCGTATGGACAATAGCCTGGTAGCCTCCTCTGTCCATGAGATTTCCCAGGCAAGAATACTGGAGTGGGTTGCCATTCCCTTTTCTAAAAGAGGGGATCTTCCTCCCAACCTTGGGATCAAACCCACATCTCCTGCATTGACAGGAGGATTCTTTGCCACAGAGCCACAGGGGGAGCCCAAAATGTGACTTACATATGTTTAACAGTTTAAAGATAAGAGATATGTGAAGTATAATATGAAAACATGTGATACCATGGGCTAAGAGAGCAGGTCATAAAATAGAGTGAAAAATATTTCCTCTAGTTAATGAGACAGTATAGGGAAGAGGTTGGGTTTGTATCCTAACTTGTACATTGGAGGATTTGGGGAAAATAATGCAATGGGGTTTAATTTTCTGAAATGACCTATGTGAATGGGAGAGACTTCTCAAGCATAGACTACATGATATCACCTTCTCACCTTCATGAGGCTCCCTGTTTATTTTTGTTTTCTAAATGATGAAGTTTCTGCCTTAACTAATAAGTATATTTTAGATGAGAAACAGAATTCTAAAAATACTCTACTGGAATTTCTTGACAGAATAAGAGGCAATGTTAATTTTACTTTTCTATGAGCATTTGCATTGTACTAAGTTCTATTAAAACAGGAAAAATAGTCATTTAAACCTATAAATAAGTACTCTAAATTAGCAAATCATTTAGCACAGTTTTGTAGTTGCTGATCTCTTCTAAACTCAATAAACTATGTATAAGGCGCATGGAATTCTAGCAGGAATTGTATGACACGTTGATCTTAGAATGGCCAACATGTCACATATCTTCTTCACTCTTTCCTTCTTCTCTTACAAATATTCTAATTTAAGGTAAATACAATTTATGACACATTCATATAATAAATTTAAAAATCTGTGTCCATTAAAAGCATGTTTTAGTAATACATTTAATGCCATATAAAATGTCTAATCTCTAAATTTGAAATTTAAGAAGAATAATGGTATATATAGTAGGATCTTAACTTTGCCTTTTCTAGTTTTTCTTTTTCTTCTTCTTTTTTTAAATTGTCATATCCCTCTTCTGATACTTATTAAATTGTTGAGACTACAACAAAGAAGCAAAACCAAATAAGAAAGAGATTAGAAATTGTAAATAGGGGTCTATAAGTCCCTCAGATAAAGTCTCTGTTGGGACCACTTATTTCTCATGAGATCTGTCAATTTTAAAAAATAATCTTATCAGAGATAATTACATATACATATATATGTATATATGTGTAATAATTTATGACACATCCATATGATAATAAATTTAAAAATCTGTGTGTCCATTAAAAGCATCATGAGAAGAAGGGGATGACAGAGGTTGAGATAGTTGGATGGCATTACTGACTCAATGGGCATGAGTTTGAGCAAGCTCCAGGAGTTGCTGATGGACAGGGAAGCCTGGCCTGCTGTAGTCCATGGGATCACAAAGAGAGGAACATGACTGAGTGCCTGAACTGATATGTGTGTGTGTGTGTATATATATATATATATATATATATAGCACTTGATCTTCAAGAAGTACTGCTTTCCTGCCACTCCTTTGTCCTCAGTGGAAACTGTCCTCAATGTCACTAATCCTCAGTGGTCAATCATCAGGTTTCTTTGCCTTGAACTTCCCTCTGCTCCACCTCAGTGTTCAGTGTTAGAATATATCATTGTGCATCAAGGCTTGTCCTCAGCTTTCTTTGATCTTACATCCACTCCTTGTTCATCTCATGCAACCATGTAACTTTAAATGTGTTGTGGCTGGCTTAAACTTCTCACAAACTACAATTCACCACAACAAGTGGCTTAGGCAAGATGAATAATTTTATCTCATATTAAAAAAAAAAGCCTAATAGTAACCAAGGTAGAGCATCTGTGAGTCTGGCTTTAATAACAATATGTTTTTTTCATCCTTACAATCAGTCAGGCTGCTGGATCTACTCTTGCTGGCTCTTCTCTGGGGATAAGATAGGTAAGAAAAGTCACAGAAATAAGCTTGCAGGATAAATTAGTTCCCTTAAAGTGTCTTCTTGGAAGTCTCACCCAAGAATTTATGGGAATACCCTGTTGAACACCCTGATCTGCAAAAGAGTTTAGAAATGCATATTATTATTCTTGGTAATATATAGTTATGTATATAAACTTCCCTGGTGGCTCAGATGGTAAAGCGTCTGTCTGCAATGCAGGAGACAAAGGTTTGATCCCTGGGTTGGGAAGATTCCCTGGAGAAGGAAATGGAAGCCCATTCCAATATTCTTGCCTGGAAAAATCTCATGGACGTCAGACCCTGGTAGGCTACTGTCCATGGGGTCGCAAAGAGTCAGACACGACTGAGCAACTTCACTTCACTTCTTCACTTCATATTTATATATAGTTATATAACAAATATTTGTTATATTCTACTAGTAAAGTAGAACTATAAATGGATATTGTGTAGACCCGTGGCACCCAACATTTTGGCACCAGTCACAGGCTTCATGGAAGACAGTTTTCCAGAGATGGGGGTTGGGGGGTGGGATTCCTGATATAAACAACTAAATGGTTTTGCTGTCACATCTTATGTACTGAGAGTTCCAAAATTTAATTTATCCCAAATCACCGAACTACCTGCTGAATACTTTCACTTAGATGTTTGATGGATGTTTTATTCAAACTTGTCCAAAATTAAAAACCTTAAATTATGCCCACAGGCCTGATCCTTCTGCAGTTTCTTCACATCCATTTGCTCAAGGCCCTAAACCTTGGATTCCCTTTTGACTCTTCTCTTTCTGTCATACTCTGCTGCGGCTGCTGCTGCTAAGTCTCTTCAGTTCTGTCCAACTCTGTGCGACTCCATAGACGGCAGCCCACCAGGCTCCCCCATCCCTGGGATTCTTCAGGCAAGAACACTGGAGTGGGTTGCCATTTCCTTCTCCAATGCATGAAAGTGGAAAGTGAAATTGAAGTCACTCAGTCATGTCTGACTCCTAGCGACCCTGTGGACTACAGCCTACCAGGCTCCTCTGTCCATGGGATTTTCCAGGCAAGAGTACTGGAGTGGGGTGCCATTGCCTTCTCCGATACAGTCTAATAGAAAATCTCTTCGGCCAAAATATAACCACTTCTCAGCACCACCAAGGCTACCACAACTACCTTTCAGCTCGGCTCCCATTTTGCCTGTCATAGTCTATTACCCTATTTAAAAGGTAAATCTGATTATGTCACCAACCTACTTAAAATCATCCACTGGCATCCCATCAAATGTAAAATATTGGTAAAAGTAAGTCCTTGTAATGATTTAATTGTATAATCTCTAACCAATTACTTTTCTGATTTAATGTCTTTCCCTCCAACCACTTCCCCCCAACCAAGCTTCATACACTCTAGGCACAATGGCCATTTTACTGTTCTTCAAACAGGTAAATCATGTCCCTAATTCAGGACTTGTACTTTATTTTTTCAGCAGAAATGTTCTTTCCCCAAATATTCATAACTATCTGCAGGGTCTCATTGTTGTTCCCTCAAAAGTCACCTCTTCTGAATGGCTGTTGCTGACCAGTTTAAAATAACATCCAACACACATGCACACACACCATGACCCCTCTCACTGTAAAAATTTATTTACTTTTTTGTAACAGTAGTCAAAACCTGTCATCACATTTTCTAGTCATGTGCTTTAATTTATTTCTTGTTTTCTACATTTTTTGTGTAAGTTCTGTGAGGTTAAGGATTTTTTATATTTTACTCAATATTACACACTAGCTTTCAGAGTTATACACACTACCTTTCAGAGTCCTTTGTACATAAGAGCAATTTAACTTCCTCTCTGTAGGCCTCAATTTTTTCCTCTACATGTCAAAGAGTTAAATTTTGTAAGTATCTTCAAGATTTCAAATTTTAATATTCTAATGGATAGTCAAGTCTTCTAGACAGAAGAGTATTTTGTTTGAACAAGAATTTTAGCCAATTAATCTGATTGTTATATGTAAGAGAAGGTAGGCAGATGAGCTGCTTTCTAAGGAAATTAGTCAAGAAGCTTTTACAGTAGTTTAAGTATGAAGTTATTTAGATTCAAATTAGAATGGCAGCAGTGTGTGAAACTGTGAAAGAAGTTAAAGCAGAGCTTGGAGACAAATTAGATATGAGATACAAGGAATTAGAAAAAGTCATAGATAATTCCAAGATTTTAAATCTGAATTGTTAGGTATTATTTATTGGTATCATGTATAGTCTGAAATGTATTATATACAGACAATTTTTCCCCAGAGATAAGAAGAAGTGGATTCTGTTTTGGCCTGATGTTTTATGCCTAGCCACTGAAGCAACAAAATGTAATCACTGCTTGAATCCAAACTCATTTATTTTCTGTCAAAAAAAATTTAAAAATATTTCTCACATTTTTCTAACAAAAAATTTAACTGAAAAAATTGTATTAAATTATTTGCTATGTATTATAGCTGCTGGATAATTTCTCCTGTTTTCTATCTCACTTATAAACACACACACACAACAATTCTATGACTATCCTAAAGATTTTTCTGTATTATCCAAAAACCTATGAGTTGTTATAATGTTCTGTCTCCCTATTGTAAGATGACCTATGAATGACTCTTCTATACTGTTGTATGTTTCAGTTCCAAATGACACATTATAATAGTAAATTCTTCCACACACACCCAAACTAAATTATGTTATATATATAACTGCTGTAGATTATAGCAAAAGATAGAAGAATTTCAATCAAAATAATCCTTGGTGATGATAGTATCAAGCAATAGTTACCAAGCTCTGGAAAAATAAAGTGCCTTCCTATTTGAAAGTTTAAGTAGTCTATGGTAATAGGGCATTAAAAGCCTAGCAGAATTAAGACCTAGGACAGAGCAGATATGAATACATGAAGACAGCTGGAAAACTGGACTTAAAGTTGTATTACTCTCCACATATGTCTTTAAAATACTATTGATAAAAGCTACTGGAATAATTGCCATGATATCAGCTGGCAAGAACAATCACATAGTGATGTAGATTCTCACCAGTAAAATTTCATGGTCTTCATTCTTAGCTTAGCCTTCATCATTATTAAGTAATTTCTCTTTCCCTTTCAGTTATGTTTCATTTTTGATGATAGGTCCTATCCTTCCAACTCTCCTGTTGCTCTTAACATTGTGAATAAAAAGTATCAGGCTTCCAAACAGTATTATTTATACTTGTGCCAGAATTTCCTTTATCCTTGTCTTTTCTTGCATCATTCCTCTGGCTTCTCCATCAGTGTCTCCACTTCTTACACTTTAAGGTGTTCAAATTTTCAATTATACACTCTCTTCAGGAATCTGTCACTACTGAATCTTTCCATCAGATTTTAAATATGATCATTTTCTCCCACCTTAAAACAAAAATGAAAACTCCCCATTATTTCACACTGGATTTTGCTACTACTTTATCTCTTAACTCTTTGATGAAGTTCGCTTTCTCAGTTATAACAATGTTATTCAGTCTCCCACACCTCTTGTGATTAATACGCTCGCTATTCGCAAGGATTCCACTAAAACCATATCAATTTGTCAACCAACTCTCTATTGTTAAAATGAATACTTTTTATTTAACTTGACTAGTAGGCTAATATTAATACAATCCACTGTTAACTACTGTCATCCACCTTGGTGCCCTTCATTCACTGACAATATGTCACCTTGATTTCCGTCTTCCTGTGGCTGTTCATCTTCATTTTGTCTGCGATTCTATTTCTCTCACAGTCTCTTATGTGTTGGTCTTCATCAGACTTTTACTTTTTATGGCTGCCTTCTCTTACAATACTTACTGTTTCATGTGAATCCCATTTACCCCAGTGGTCTTAACCCTTGTTGATAACTGGTGCATCAAATATTTGTATTTATATCTATTCTTAATTGTCTCCCTGGCTTATGTATTTTTTAATGTTTATTCTCATCTTTAGTTCCATATATTATCTTTTCCTGACCCATATATCAAAGAGCTTAATAGAGGGTACAAAATGCACACACACAAAAAAAATAGTGCAAAAATTATGATGCAATTACATTTTAAAATGTTGTAAATAATATTTCTTTAAACTCTCTATATCTCACTGAGTTCTACATTTGTATGTAGCTAAAGCTGTGGATGCTCATTTTAGTATACATTTCTTAGCCTATAGTGGGTGTTCAGGAAATGCTGAATAGCAGTAAATGCAAAGACAGACTGCATATTTCTGCTCTAATCTATTTTCAAAAATGATATGCAAAATCACTTCTACTAAATATTGCTCAAATTGATCATGTAGTCTCAATATTGAGTTTTGTAGAATTTCTACTTATCATAGCAAAATCAAATTTTAATCTTTGATTCAGAACAACTCCTTTAAAGCATGCAGTTCATCAACATGCTATTGGCTAAATATTTGATAAAGCTTAATCACCTGAATTTTCCCATTATGAGCTATTTATGACTTTGATTTGGAAGTAGACTAGAAATCTATCTAAACAAATTGAGTACAGAGCACACAGAAATACTCTGCCATTTAGTTTTCTTAAGTTAGCTTAGATAAAAACATACTCCCATGGGGAGCTCTTGTACTACAGCTATGAATATCTCAAGAAAGAAGTTATATGCATTTTGGAAGATGAATAATTCACACATAGAATTTAAAAGTTCAGACAGCTAATTTCAACTCTTGCAACCAAAATAGGAAGTTTCAGCCAAAATCTCAAAAATGAGGAGTAAGTGTGGTATCATCCTTTTTATATATTAGAAGCAGAATGTTAAGATTCAAATTTAAATTATAGCATTTCTTTGTATCAAAATAATATTGTCTTAGAGGCTAAACTATCTTCACTTGGGATTTAGTATCCATAATGTGGTTCACCAGGAATAATTCTATCTATAAAACCATGATAAATATTTTTGAAGAAACTAAAGTAAAAGACTTTATACAAAAGATGCTAATTTGCTAACTTTTTGGGGTCAAAAATAGTTATTGTGCACTCCACAAGTGGAATATTTTAAAAGGAGGCAATTTAAAACTAGATTTTACTTGTTATAAAAATGGATCAAATATGGAAGAAGATTGATATAATTTCTTTTGACATGATCTTTGGAACATCAATGGCTTCTCTGCCAAACCAACTCACATTTTTCATGTATTTGTGTTAAAAATATTATATTAAAATTACTAATCACTTTGACTATTAAAACATATCCTATTAAAAATACAGAATCAGATTCTTCTTCATAATCACAACATTCTTTATATACAGAGTTTTGAGATTTATTTCTGTAACTCCCTAGATTTGTCGTCAACATTATGACTAGTTTTGATCTACAGAATGTGGAACAGTGGCTTTTCAAGATGTCCTAGTATTATCAGAAGGATGTATAAGGGTTTACCATGAAGATGAGAAACAGGAGTGTGCTCCAGGGAGGGTAAACAGATGTACAAAAGTTCTGTAGTATTAAACAGCATATAGTATACTCAGGAATACAGAACTAGTTCAGACTGACTAATTTTCATTTCAAGGAGGGAGAGACAATATTGAAACTGAAGAGGTAAACAGATTTCAAGCACATCACGGCACAAAGCCTGATAATTTGGGATTTTATCTGTTATATTCTAGGGAACTGCTGAAAGACCTCAATTAAACAACTGGAATGAAAACATATTCAGTTTTGAAAAACAAATTGAGAACAGTATGCATATTGGGCCTCTCAAAGAAGTACTTAACTGAGGCCATAGGGGAGACATGGCAAAATCTAAGAAAAATATTATAAAGGCAGCAAGGTGTATAGGAAGACAGAAACACAGGTTCTAAATATGATTAGGAAGTATAAATAGCAGTATTTATTAATATATTGGCTGCCCTTTAGACAAATATTTTCCAAATTTAATTTACTCAGATTACTTTTTTTTTTTTTTTTTTAAACCTCTGACTTTCTAGATTTCAGCATGGAAGAAAGTCAGAAAAGCCCTCCAAAATGTCTTACCAAGAAAATTGGAAACTGCCTAAGAGCCTGGGAAAATCATTTGGCCAGATTTGTTTGAAATTGTTTTCTCTCTTGACATTGATATTAATTCTCAGGACTCTTTTTTTTTTTTTTTTTTTCTATCCCATCTATTAAGGTTTCCCTCCTATGCCTTTACATAATGATATAAAAATCCATACAGATATGAATATTTTCTAATGTTGAGGGGAAGGTGTATGGTGTACTATATTGTAGAAAATAAAAGGGTTGGACATTTGCATCCTGGTATATTTTCCATAGAATTTAAAAACATCTCTAATTCTTGGGTCCAAAGTCTGATCCAAAAACTTTTTCTAAAAAGAAACTGAAGACAAGCAGTTGGGAAAATAGAAAGATGATGAAGAAGCCAGATAGATGGAAAAATAAATGCTACAAGTTCTAGAAAAACAATCCTAAAAGGAAAGTATATCATAATGATACAGAACATCAAAGAAATTATTAGCATTTCCATTAAATTATGATTGATCTAAATGACTGAATGCAATTTGGTAAGAAATTACAATGCATAATTTTTGTTGTATTGCTGGCATAGTATGTGTTCTCACCATGTAGTCTCCAGATCATCAGTATCAGCATGACTGGAAACTTATTAGAAATTCAGATACTTAGGACTCAAAACTAATGAATCAGAAATGATAGAGATGGAGCTGAACATTCTGTGTTTTAACAAGTGGTATGAAAGTGAAAGAGAAGAGTGAAAAAGTTGACTTAAAGCTCAACATTCAGAAAACGAAGATCATGGCATCTGGTCCCATCACTTCATGGGAAATAGATGGGGAAACAGTGGAAACAGTGTCAGACTTTATTTTGGGGGGCTCCAAAATCACTGCAGATGGTGACTGCAGCCATGAAATTAAAAGACGCTTACTCCTTGGAAGAAAAGTTATGACCAACCTAGATAGCATATTCAAAAGCAGAGACATTACTTTGCCGACTAAGGTCTGTCTAGGCAAGGCTATGGTTTTTCCTGTGGTCATGTATGGATGTGAGAGTTGAACTGTGAAGAAGGCTGAGTGCTGAAGAATTGATGCATTTGAACTGTGGTGTTGGAGAAGACTCTCGAGAGTCCCTTGGACTGCAAGGAGATCCAACCAGTCCATTCTGAAGGAGATCAACCCTGGGATTTCTTTGGAAAGAATGATGCTAAAGTTGAAGCTCCAGTACTTTGGCCACCTCATGCAAAGAGTTGACTCATTGGAAAAAACTCTGATGCTGGGAGGGATTGGGGGCAGGAGGAGAAGGGGACGACCCAGGACGAGATGGCTGGATGGCATCATTGACTTGATGGACATGAGTTTGGGTGAACTCTGGGTGATGGTGATGGGCAGGGTGGCCTGGTGTGCTGTGATTCATGGGGTTGCAAAGAGTCGGACATGACTGAGCGACGGAACTGAACTGAACTGATAGGTGATTCCAATGAATACTCCAATTGAGAGCCTCTGGTTTAGAAGGACCATGCTCACTGGTATAGCAGAGAGTGTGTAGTTCTGCCAGACAGATTCCAGTAATGATTCTAATTATCCATGAGGATTTTGAGCATCTTGATATCTCTGGCTTCACTTTTCTTTCTAAAGTAAAAAAGTTTAAGTTATTGTTAAGATTTCTTCAACACTAATATGTTCCTTTTTGTTTCTTTTCTTTTTAATAATCAGGCTTCTCTTCAACTATCCTATTACCGCTCTAAACATAACTCTTAGTATGCTCCTGCTCATTCTTTCCCTTTGACAACACTGATTTCCCTGCTGTTTTGTCAATGTAGATGCAGATTCCTACTATAGGATCTGAACTTCTGTGTCCGTCTCTTTGGAATCCTTTACCCTCAGAAGAAAAAATATATATATAGATAACTAAGTTGCCTCTTTCATGTCTTTCTTTAGATGTCAGTTCCTTAAAAGAGTACTCTGCTGACCACTTCACTTCAACTTGTTACGCAAACACTATGTATATTCAGTATCGTGTGTGTGTGTGTGTGTGTGTGTGTGTATGCTTAATCACTCAGTCATGCCCAACTCTTTGAGACCCAATGAACTGTACCAGCCAGGCCCTTCTGTCCATAGGATTATCCTGGAAAGAAGACTGAAGTGGGTTGCTATTTACTCCTCCAGGGTCATCTTGTTGGCCCAGGGATCCAACCTGAATCTCTTGCATTGAGATGGAGTCTTTACCCCTGAGTCACCTAGAGAGCCCATTCAATAACTTACTCTACTTTTATTTGTTTCCCATAGGGCAGTCAACTCTGAAATAGCTATATAATTAACAAATGAGTTTATAAGAAATAATTACAATTTGTGATATTCCCAAAGGAAGAAAAAATCACTATATAATATTTTAGTTTATAAAACTAAACAGAAAGTAACCAGTTAGAAACACTTGAGAAGAAAAGCTCTTTGAGGCTATAATTCTTATTGTTGAGTCACTAAGTCGAGTCTCACTCATTGTGATCCCATGGACTGCAGCACAACAGACTTCCCTGTCCTTCACTGTCTCCCATTGAGTTGGTGAAGCTGTATACAAAAAACTGTAAGACACTGGTGAAAGAAATCAAAGATGACATAAAAGGCTGGAGAGAGATACCATGAAGAATCAATGCTGTGCAAATTACTATACTCCAAAGCGATAAACAGAATCAGTGCTATCCCTATCAAATTACAAATGGTATTTTAGAAAGAACTAGGACAAAAATTTCACATTGTGTATCAGTTCAGTTCACTCAGTCGTGTCCGACTCTTTGCAACCCCATGAACTGCAGCATGCCAGGCCTCCCTGTCCATCACCAACTCCCGGAGTTCACTCAGACTCACATCCATCAAGTCAGTGATGCCATCCAGCCATCTCATCCTCTGTTGTCCCCTTCTCCTCCTGCCCCCAATCCTTCCCAGCATCAAAGTCTTTTCCAATGAGTCGACTCTTTGCACGAGGTGGCCAAAGTACTGGAGCTTCAACTTTAGCATCATTCCTTCTGAAGAAATCCCAGGGCTGATCTCCTTCAGAATGGACTGGTTGGATCTCCTTGCGGTCCAAGGGAATCTCAGGCGTCTTCTCCAACACCACACTTCAAAAGCATCAATTTTTTGGCCCTCAGCCTTCTTCACAGTCCAACTCTCACATCCATACATGACCACAGGAAAAATCATAGCCTTGACTAGATGGACCTTAGTTGGCAAAGTAATGTCTCTGCTTTTGAATATGCTATCTAGGTTGATCATAACTTTTCTTCCAAGGAGTAAGCGTCTGTTAATTTCATGGCTGCAATCACCATCTGCAGTGATTTTGGAGCCCCCAAAAAATAAAGTCCGACACTGTTTCCACTGTTTCCCCATCTATTTCCCATGAAGTGATGGGACCAGATGCCATGATCTTCGTTTTCTGAATGTTGAGCTTTAAGCCAACTTTTTCACTCTCCTCTTTCACTTTCATCAAGAGGCTTTTGAGTTCCTCTTCACTTTCTGCCGTAAGGGTGGTGTCATCTGCATATCTGAGGCGATTGATATTTCTCCCGGCAATCTTGATTCCAGCTTGTGTTTCTTCCAGTCCAGAGTTTCTCATGATGTACTCTGCATAGAAGTTAAATATGCAGGGTGACAATATACAGCCTTGACATACTCCTTTTCATATTTGGAACCAGTCTGTTGTTCCATGTGTACAGAAACATGAAAGACCCCAAATAGCTAAAGCAATCTAGAGAAAGAAAAATGAAGCTTGAGGATTCAACTTTCCTGACTTCAGTCTATACTACAAAGCTACGGTAATCAAGACAGTGTGGCACAGGCACATAAACCAAAATACAGGCCAATGGACAAGACAGAAAACCCAGGAATAAACCCATGTTCTTATGGGCACCTTATCTTTGACAAAGGAGACAAGAATATGCAATCGAGAAAAGATAGACTCTTCAATAAGCGGTGCTGGAAAAACTGGACAAATATGTGTAAATAATGAAATTAGAACAGTTCCTAAACCATGTTGTTGTTCAGTTGCTAAGTCATGTACAACTTTTTGCCATCCCAAGGGCTACAATACATCAGGCATCCCTGTCCTTCACTATCTTCCAGAGTTTGCTCAAAATTACGTCCATTGAGTTGGTGATGCCATCCAATAATCTTATCCTCCATTGCCCCATCACTTCTTGCCCTAAATCTTTCCCAGCATCAGGGTTCTTTGCAATCAGTCAGCTCTTTGCATTAGGTGACCAAAGTATTGGAGCTTCAGCTTCAGCATCAGTCCTACCAATGAATATTCAGATTTGATTTCCTTTAGGATTGATCTCACTACTGTTCATAAGACTCTCTAGAGTCTTCTCCAGCACCACAGTTAGAAAGTATCAATGCTTCACCATTCAGCCTTCTTTATGGTCCAGCTCCTAGAGTAATGGAAATAAAAACAAAAATTAAAAAATGAGATCTATACATCTGTGTCTCTTTTGCTGTCTCACATAGAGGGTTATTGTTACCATCTTTCTAAATTCCATATATATGTGTTAATATACTGTATTGTATAGAACAGTCTTTTGGACTCTGTGGGAGAGGGCGAGGGTGGGATGATTTGGGAGAATGGCATTGAAACATGTATAATACCATATAAGAAACGAATCACCAGTCCAGGTTCGATGCAGGGTGCAGGATGTTTGGAGCTGGTGCACTGGTGTGGTGGGGGGAGATGGGAGGGGGTTCAGGATTGGGAACACGTGTACACCCATGGCAGATTCATGTTGATGTGTGACAAAACCAATACAATATTGTAAAGTAAAATAATAATAATAATAATAATAATAAAGAAAATAAAAAAATAAATAAATAAAAATTCAAAAAAAAAGAAATGAGATCTAGTTAAACTTAAAAGCTTTTGCCCAGCAAAGAAAGTCAAAAACAAAATGAAAAGAAACCTTCAAAATGGGAGAAAATAATTGCAAATTAAGCAACTGAAAAAAGATTAATCTTTAAAATATATAAGCAGTTTAAGCAGCTCTATATCAGGAAAACAAACAACCCAATCAAAAAATGGATAGATGACTTAAATAGAGATTTATCTGAAAAAGACACACACGGCTAAGAAACACATGAAAAATGCTTAACATTGCTTATTTTTAGAGTAATGCAAATCAAAACTACAATGAGATATCACGTCACAACAGAATGGCCAATATCAAAAAAATCTACAAACAAAAATCCACAAACAATAAATGCTGGAGAGGGTGTGTAAGAGTGGAATCTTCTCACACTGTTGATGGGGATGTAAATTAATACAGCCACTGTGGAGAACGGTATGGAGATTTCTTTAAAAACTAGGGATCAAACTACCATTGATATTGTTGTTCAGTCACTAAGTTGTGTTTGACATTTTTGTGACTCATAGACTGCAGCACACCAGGCTTGCCTGTCCTTCACTATACCTGGAGTTGGCTCAAAGTCATGTCCATTGAGTCAGTGATGCCATCCAATCATCTCTTCCTCTGTCACCCCCTTCTCCTCCTGCTCTCAATCTTTTCCAGGGTCTGGGTGTTTTCCAATGAGTCAACTCTTTGCATTAGGTGGCCAAAGTATTGGAGCTTCAGAATCTGTCCTTTCAATGAATCATTGCCTTTTTTTTTGCATTGGAATGAAAACTGACATTTCCTAGTCCTGTAGCCTACCATATGACCCAGCAATGACACTGCTGGACATATACCCTGAGAAATCCACAATTCTAAAAGACACTTGTACCTCAGTGTTCATCACAATGCTATTTACAATAACCAGGACATGAAAACAACCTAGACATCCATCAACAGATGAATGGATAAAGAAGTTATACTAAATATATACAATGGAATATTAATCAGCCATCAAAAGGAATTAATTTGAGTCAGTTGTAGTAAGGTGGATGAACCTATGGGCTTCCCTGATAGTTCATTTGGTAAAGAATCTGCCTTCAATGCAGGAGACCTTGGTTTGATTCCTGGGTCAGGAAGATTTGCTGGAGAATAGGCTTCCCACTCCAGTATTCTTGGACTTCCTTGTGGCTCAGCTGGTAAAGAATTTGCCTGCAATGCGGGAGACCTGGGTTTGACCTCTGGGTTGTGAAGATTCTGTTATACAGAGTGAAATAAGTCAAAAAGAGAAAAACAAGATTCCAATATGAATGCGTATATGTGGAATCTCGAAAAAATGGTACTGATGAAGCTATATGTAGTTTAGAAATAGAGATGCTGACATAGAGATCAGACTTGTAGACCCAGGGTGGGGAAGTAGAGAGTGGGATGGATCGGAAGAGTAGAATTGAAAGATATGCATTATGATGTATAAAATAGATAGCCAGTGGGAATTTGCTGTATGACACAGGGGGCTCAATCCAATGCTCTGTGACAACCTAGAGGGGTGGAATGGGGTGGGAAGTGGGAGGTGGGAGGGAGACTCAAGAGGGAGGTGACATATGTATACCTGCGGCTGCTTCATGTTGATATATGGCAGAAACCAGCACAGTATTGTAAAGTAATTATCCCCCAATTAGAAAAGAAAGGCTCTTTGAAGATATGTTAGTTTACGAGGGTCACCATGACAAAGTACTGAAAACTGAATGGCTCAAACAACAGATTTATTATTTCCCACTTCCAGAGGCTAGAAGTCCAAAATCAAGGTGTCATCAGAGTTGGTTGTTTCTGAGGAGTATCAACAACTATTCTATTACACTTGTCTAGCTTCTGATAGTTTTCTGGCAATCTTTGTCATTCTTTGACCTTTAGGAGAATCACCCTGAACTCTGCCTTCATTTTCACATGACTTCTCTCTGTGTCTATATTTGTGCCCCAATTTTCCCTTTTTACAAGTATACCAGTTAAATTAGATTAGGGATCCGTACTATTCCAGTGTGACCTCATCTTAACAAATTATATCTGTAGTGACTTTATTTCCAAATAAGGTAATGTTTTGGGGGTTAGAACTTGTGAACTTGGGAATACAGAGTTAAACTCAAAGCAGAAGGTGAAAATTAATGTTTCTCTAATTGAAACAGATATTATCTTGGTCTTATTAGTATATCTGAACCCCATAGAGAGGGGCCCTGCCCTTGGCCTTACATTTCCCTACTGTGTAAGGAGACACCATGTAGCCAAGAGGATAGATATGTCCAGTCATGGATCATGCTATCCCTTCTCATCACACTCTGGATTTCGAGGACTGTGGATATCTCTAGTCATATATCCCCATACCTGCTCCAGAACTTGCAGAAGACTCCTAGCTTCTCCTGAGAGTAAACCATTCTGTCTACTAAGTATGAGGAGTGGTGAATCTGTCCCCTTCAATGAGAAAAGGAGGGATTGAGAAATGAAAGGGGATGGAAAAGCACTTTTTTCTCTACCATCATTTCTGATGTGGAAATTCAAACAGACCAACAATTTTATTTTATTTTATTTCTTTTTCTTTTTACTTTATTTTACTTTACAATACTGTATAGGTTTTGCCATACATTGACATGAATCCAGCACGGGTGTATATGCGTTCCCAAACATGAACCCCTCTCCCACCTCCCTCCCCACGACATCTCTCTGGGTCATCACCATGTACCAGCCCCAAGCATGCTGTATCCTGCGTCGGACATAGACTGGTGATTCGATTCTTACATGATAGTATGCATGTTACAATGCCATTCTCCCAAATCATCCCACCCTCTCCCTCTCCCTCTGAGTCCAAAAGTCCGCTATACACATCTGTGTCTTTTTTGCTGTCTTGCATACAAGGTCGTCATTGCCATCTTTCTAAATTCCATATATATGTGTTAGTATACTGTATTTGTGTTTTTCTTTCTGGCTTACTTCACTCTGCATAATCGGCTCCAGTTTCATCCATCTCATTAGAACTGATTCAAATGTATTCTTTTTAATGGCTGAGTAATACTCCATTGTGTATATGTACCACAGCTTTCTTATCCATTCATCTGCTGATGGACATCTAGGTTGTTTCCATGTCCTGGCTATTATAAACAGTGCTGCGATGAACATTGGGGTACATGTGTCTCTTTCAATTCTGGTTTCCTCAGTGTGTATGCCCAGCAGTGGGATTGCTGGGTCAAAAGGTAGTTCTATTTGCAATTTTTTAAGGAATCTCCACACTGTTCTCCAAAGTGGCTGTACTAGTTTGAATTCTCACCAACAGTGTAGGAGGGTTCCCTTTTCTCCACACCCTCTCCAGCATTTATTGCTTGCAGATTTTTGGATCACAGCCATTCTGACTGGTGTGAAGTGGTACCTCATTGTGGTTTTTACTTGCATTTCTCTAATAATGAGTGATGTTGAGCATCTTTTCATGTGTTTGTTAGCCATCCGTATGTCTTCTTTGGAGAAATGTCTATTTAGTTCTTTGGCCCATTTTTTGATTGGGTCATTTATTTTTCTGGAATTGAGCTGCATAAGTTGCTTGTATATTTCTGAGATTAGTTGTTTGTCAGTTGCTTCATTTGCTATTATTTTCTCCCACTCAGAAGGCTGTCTTTTCACCTTGCTTATATTTTCCTTTGTTGTGCAGAAGCTTTTAATTTTAATCAGATCCCATTTGTTTATTTTTGTTTTTATTTCCAGTATTCTGGGAGGTGGATCATAGAGGATCCTGCTGTGATTTATGTAGGAGAGTGTTTTGCCTATATTCTCCTCTAGGAGTTTTATAGTTTCTGGTCTTACATTTAGATCTTTAATCCATTTTGAGTTTATTTTTGTGTGCGGTGTTAGAAAGTGATCTAGTTTCATTCTTTTACAAGTGGTTGACCAGTGTTCCCAGCACCACTTGTTAAAGAGATTGTCTTTACCCCATTGTATATTCTTGCCTCCTTTGTCGAAGATAAGTTGTCCATAGGTGTGTGGATTTATCTCTGGGCTTTCTATTTTGTTCCATTGATCTATATTTCTTTCTTTGTGCCAGTACCATACTGTCTTGATGACTGTGGCTTTGTAGTAGAGCCTGAAGTCAGGCAAGTTGATTCCTCCAGTTCCATTCTTCTTTCTCAAGATTGCTTTGGCTATTTGAGGTTTTTTGTATTTCCATACAAATCTTGAAATTATTTGTTCTAGTTCTGTGAAAAATATGGCTGGTAGCTTGATAGGGATTGCATTGAATTTGTAAATTGCTTTGGGTAGTATATGCATTTTCACTATATTGATTCTTCCGATCCATGAACATGGTATATTTCTCCATTAGTGTCCTCTTTGATGTCTTTTATCAGTGTTGAATAGTAGCGGTGAAAGTGGGCACCCTTGTCTTGTTCCTGACTTTAGGGGAAATGCTTTCAATTTTTCACCATTGAGGATAATGTTTGCTGTGGGTTTGTCATATATAGCTTTTATTATGTTGAGGTATGTTCCTTCTATTCCTGCTTTCTGGAGAGTTTTTATCATAAACGGGTGTTGAATTTTGTCAAAGGCCTTCTCTGCATCTATTGAGATGATCATATGGCTTTTATTTTTCAATTTGTTAATGTGGTGAATTACATTGATTGATTTGTGGATGTTGAAGAATCCTTGCATCACTGGGATAAAGCCCACTTGGTCATGGTGTATGATCTTTTTAATGTGTTGTTGGATTCTGATTGCTAGAATTTTGTTGAGGATTTTTGCATCTATGTTCATCAGCGATAGTGGCCTGTAGTTTTCTTTTTTTGTAGTATCTCTGTCAGGTTTTGGTATTAGGATGATGGTGGCCTCATAGAATGAGTTTGGAAGTTTACCTTCCTCTACAAATTTCTGGAAGAGTTTGAGTAGGATAGGTGTTAGCTCTTCTCAAAATTTTTGGTAGAATTCAGCTGTGAAGCCGTCTGGACCTGGGCTTTTGTTTGCTGGAAGATTTCTGATTACACTTTCAATTTCCGTGCTTGTGATGGGTCTGTTAAGATTTTCTATTTCTTCCTGGTTCAGTTTTGGAAAATTGTACTTTCCTAAGAATTTGTCCATTTCTTCCACGTTGTCCATTTTATTGGCATACAACTGCTGATAGTAGTCTCTTATGATCCTTTGTATTTCTGTGTTGTCTGTTGTGATCTCTCCCTTTTCATTTCTAATTTTATTGATTTGATTTTTCTTCCTTTGTTTCTTGATAAGTCTGGTTAATGGTTTGTCAATTTTATTTATCCTTTCAAAGAACCAACTTTTTGCTTTGTTGATTTTTGCTATGAGGACCAAATTGTTTTATTGAGTTTTCAAAATTATTCAAGAAATATTTCATGTTATCTTAAAAATATTTATTTAATTCTGCCAAGCATTTGAGAAAGTATATCAAAACATCATATGGTATATAATTAAATTAAATTGAGGCTTTAATGTCTGTTCCATGGAAGCTATTTGAAGATATTTCAATAATTTTAAATTTAGACTTTATTCCATTTTGTCCAGATAAAATTTCAGTCAACAACTGGTCCAGAACTCAATTTCAGTCTATGGTCATATCACCCTGAGTGCACCCAATGTTTTCATAAATCAATGTCTAATCTCTCTAAATATTATTTAAAAATTTTGTCTCGATATAACAACATAAAAAATTCATTCATTATATGGAATTTTTTCAGGCTAAGTAATCATTGAAATAGTATTTAAACAGTACATTGCACATACTTTCCATAGTTTAATTAATGGGATCTGGGTAAAAACTTTCTGTTGAGGGTATTGTAGATAGTGAAATATTTATTATATATAAAGAAAGTGAGCTTTAGGGAAACAATGTGGCTTAATCTACTCAAGTAGGCAGCATGAATATATGTACAGAGACTTATTCTTGTATCATATATTGTCAAATCCAGTTCCTTTTTCCTCCAGGGTACAAGTGCTCACAGACTGATAGAAAGGCTAAAACCTTCAAAATAGCTATTTTCAGTAAGTGAGGGCCAAAGAGGCATATGAGCAAAGTATAATAAAAGCAGCTCCCATCTAGTCAGGGATAGAAGAACACTTTATTTTGGTGAAAAGGATGAATATTGCTCTTCCTACATAATTCATAAACTCTTTCAATCTGAAAATTTTAATTACAACCAATATCAGTATGCCCATTTGCCTATTGACTAAAATATGAATTATATAAATCAAAACATCTGAGACTTCATTTATTTTTGAATAATCAGGTATGTGTTAATATTCCTTTTTTACATATGATCCGTGTGTCTTATAGAAGACACTGAACCTATCTAAGTAATAGAGGATACTTATGAAGGATACTCTGTCCATAAACCCCAAGTTATGTACTCCTCAGCAGAACTCAATACTGACTTTCATTGACTTACCAAAGGAAAGTTATTTTATTTTCCTAGATCTCAGTTTCTTCATCTGTAAATAATTAAGTCTTCAGACAGATACCCGTGGTGGACTCATGTCAATGTATGGCAAAACCAATACAGTATTGTGAAGTAAAATAAAGTAAAAAAAAAAATAATAAAAATAATAAAAATAAATTTTTCTGGTGCAATTTACAGGATGCTTGTCTGGGGTTCCCCGATAGCTCAATTGGTAAAGAATCCACCTGCAATCCAGGAGACCCTGGTTCGATTCCTGGGTTGGTAAGATCCACTGGAGAAGGGATAGTCTACCCATTTCACTATTACTGGGCTTCCCTTTGTGGCTCAGCTTGTAAAGAATCCATCTGCAATGAAGGAGGCCTGGGTTCAATACCTGGGTTGGGAAGATCCCCTGGAGAAGGGAAAGGCTATCCACTCCAGCATTCTGGCCTGGAGAATTCCATGGACTGTATAGTCCATGGGGTCGCAAAATGTTGGAGATGACTGAGTGTCTTTGACTTACAAATGATACTTAAATATATAAAATCTCTTTCTGCTTTACCTAAACTAGGGTTGAAGGCCATCTCAAGCATTGTCTAAGCTCCAACTCAGACCACTATGGGCTCGCTTGTCTCTTGCTTCAGTTTTCCTGGTGACTAGTTTCATATATTTCCCACTATCCTCATGCAGACACTGGATGCACATGTGACATGTGTATCACACATGTGACAAAGCCCTGCCTCACACTCATTCTATGAGCCTCTTGTCTCCAGATCTGTGGCTTCCCTGTCAACACCAACTCATAAACAAATTCCAAGCAAAACTTAGGCCAAATAGGGAAGCCTCTGGATCATTCTTTCCACTTAAGTGAGGGACTGTCCCTGGAGCAGTTATTTAAGTAACCTCTTAGAAGATAACTTCACAAAAGGGAGATATCAAGTGCTGTTGATATCATAAAGTAGCCAGTTAGGAAATATACCTCCATATTTGTTCTCTCTCTCCTTTTCTACTTCACTCTTTCTCATTCCTTCACCCAAGGACTATACTCTGTACTAGATTAACACACAGAAGCCTTTGTTTTAGACTCCATTTTTAGGGGACTCAGGCTAAGGAAGTGCTTCCTGGCATCTCAGACGGTAAAGAATCTGCCTGCAATGAAGGAGACCCGAATTCGATCACTGGGTCAGAAAGATCCTCAGGGAAGGGAATGGCTACCCACTCCAATATTTTTGCCTGGAGAATTCCATGGACAGAGGATCCTGGCAGGCTGCAGTTGACAGAGTCACAGAGTCTGACATGTCTGAGAGACTAACACTTTCATTTCTGAGCTAGTAAGGAAAGACTCTGAGCCATTTTTTAAAGATCCATGTACAGCTCTTTAGCTGTCCCTATGAAAGCAAACAATTCCTGGAAGAACCTTCACTAAAATTTCATAATGTACTAACACACTAGCACTCTGTATAATTAACTTATGGCTTTTATTTAATTTATTCCTTATCCCTTAATTAAAAGATAAATTATATGAAGCAAGAGAATTTAGTCTGTTCACTGCAATACTTTCAGTGCCATTAACTGGTCCTATTTTCTTGTGTTGGTATGAACTTGATAGGATCAATGAGAACATAGTATATATTCTCTTGCTAAGAACTCTGTGGCTGCGTATATGATTTAAATAAATAAGAAACTCAAGTGCAAATGTTAGGTACTACAGACATCTGTGTCCATGAATGAAAAATGATTAGAAACATGTCTTCAGAAATGGTCACCCCAGAGTTAATTACTGAGTGTTATTTTAAATGCTTCATTATTTGCAATCCTGAGGGAGGAATGTTTCTTATTTCTTTTCTTTTTACTCCTCAATTAAAACACAGAAATGAAGAATGTTCAGACTTACAAATAGATTTATTTTGTGCTGTCAAGTATTAGACTCATATGCTGTTAGTTATAATAGGACAAGTAAAAAACAAATTAGTTTGTGAATATTCCCCTGAGTTTTCTAAAATGGCAATTTTGTGTTTACAGGTCAAAATATTAGTTAATGTGTTTTGGTCATATTTGTGAGGTTAGAATAATTTAGAACCAAAAATATCACTTACATTTCATAACAAACCATTATGAAGGAACTTAATTCAGTGAAAACTGCTTTGGAACTGTTGTATAATTAGTCCTAACAGAGTATGCTATCTTGCTGGGAAATACTGAAGACAAAATGAACTAACTAGAATGCTTCAAACAATTTTTCATCATCCAGTTGATTTACAGGTATCTAATTAGATTTACAGGTATCTAGTTTTTGGCATGTTTTGATATTAATTATTAAGGTAAATTGTCCTTAATAAATAATATGTTAACTGGTAGAGCTCTTCAGTAAATTCCTTACATAATCCCTACTATGTATCAAGTATTGAACATCTTTTTCAAAATACCAGTTTTGAGAAACAGAAAGCTTCAACTAATGCGTACTCAAAGTATTAGTGAAGTTGCCCAGTCGTGTCCGACTCTTTGTGACCCGTGGACTGTAGCCCACCAGGCTCCTCTGTCCATGGGATTCTCCAGGCAAGAACACTGGAGTGGGTTGACATTTTCTTCTCCAGGGGATCTTCCCAACCCAGGGATTGAACCCGGGTCTCCTGCATTGCAGGCAGATGCTTTATCCTCTGAGCCACCAGAGAAGCCCGGTGGCTTTATGCTTTATACTTTAATACTCAAAATATTAGGAGCATCAGATGGAAAGATACCTGGAAAAGCTTTTTACTCCTGGCTCTAATACCCAGGTTTGTATCTTCTGATTGGACGTACCTCACCATCTCACTCAGCATAAAAGCCAAATCTTTTAATTGTCTTATAGGTACTATATCACCTGAACCTTCTTTATTTCTTGGATCTTATAAGTTCCCTTATTTATTCTGATCAAGGAACAATGATCTTACTTATTGTCCTTCAGACATATCAGCCCTTCTCCCACCCAAAGACTTCTGCACTGGCTCTTTCTTCTGCCCCAGAAGCCTTTCACCTAAGGACCCACATTTAACTTCACCTTCTCAGGTCCAGACCCTGAAAGCATTTGCTGAAATGTTAGCTTCTTGAGTAGTCTATCCTAACTGTGTTACTCATAATTCAGCCAACCCCTGTACAGTTTCTGGTACACTCTAGCCCCTTTCCTTGTCTTTCATCTACAGTACTTATTACCTTATAATATATTATGTACTTCACATATATTTCACTTATTTTCTTACTATCCCCAGTAGAATCTAAAATCTAAACTCTATGAAACTGGCTTGTTCTCTTATATATCCCTAATGTTTTCAATAGTGCCTGGCACAAAAGAGGCATTGAATGAATGAATAAATGTGTGAATGTAAATAATAGGAACTAAAAATTTTTGGCTGAATAAATAATGAAAAAAAAAAAAAGCACAAAGATTTCTGAGCTGGGTTTGGAGCAAGAGTTTATTTCTTTGCTTAATGACACCAAAGAAATAAAAGCCTGGGTGATTTGGGGGAGGTAAGCAGACCTTTGATAAATGGTTGCTCAGTAGATAACAGGTAGTCATTTTGTTTAAGTGGGAGGATTCCATGGTCAGCTATTTACTTATAACTTTGCTGCAATGTACAGATTGGCTCTGAGGGCAGAAGGTTAAAAGGCAGGAAGACCAGTTTAGGTGTGAGGCCCTGAAACATTAAAGGGGGCAACAGGGGAGATTTAAACATTTCTGCAGAATAGCTGACTATTGAAATTTTCTGTGTGAAGCCATGCTAATGGACACTTTATCTAGGAAGAACTTAATCTATTCTTACAACCTGTGCTGCTGAGAATTTGAACCGTGTTGGACAGGGTATAACTCAGGAAGTAGAACTCCTTGTGAAATGCTAGACTCTATTATAATGGAAATAACCTTGGAATAGGCAAAAATTAATAGTAATGCTTTAGTAACTTTAAAGATTCTGATTCATTGATCAAATAGAGCAATTTTATTAGCATGATTAGAGTTCATACCCAGGAAGGAAGTCTTTATTTACTAAGCAATTACCAGTGAAGACCAGCTTTCTCCTCTTGTAATACTGAGGAAAATTTGCAAATCAGGACCAAAGATATTTGTAGAGTCATAACACATTATTTCGTCCAGTCATACCTTTGTATTTTTCCAGGATGAGAGAGAACTTAAGAGAATGGAAAAATGACAAGCAATACAAATTTAAGAAATAAATAGTACCTCTGAAAAGTGTCTTTATTTGGGCATTGCATTACGTAGAAGATGACACAACTTGGCCAATATGTTAAGTGCTATTTCTAGTATGTAGATTATCATTGTTGAAAGGTATCAATTGTGATCAGATGTCTTCACTCACAGTTTAAAAGTAAAGATGTGTGGTGATGCATATTAACTAGACTTATTGTGGTAACTAGATTTTTTTGCAATATATATACATGAATCAAATCATCAATGCTGTATACCTGAAACTAATGTTATGTGTCAATTATACGTCAGCATAATTGGGAGTAAAAGCGATAAAGCTGAATAGTTTAATAGATTTTAGAATAGAAAATTGAAGGATTTAGGCTTTCTATATCTACAAAAGTCAAGAGAAGAACAGATTCTGAGTGATCAGATTTTCTGAGCCCAGTTGGAGTTTCAAAGTCTGGGTAAATGACTTACTTGTCTCCTTAGGACACAGCAAGACATTCGACACAGATTTTTCAAAATATGTTCTGAAAAAATCTCCATGCTCTCTCTCTCTCTCTGGAAATATAATATATATTAAAATTTCTGAGAAACCATAGGGGAGAAGCAAAACAAAAATAAATAAATTTTAGTTTCTTCATATTTGTTTAATGAAAATTTTCCAAATTTACTTGACAATGGAACACTTTTTATCGTGTAACATATTGCTGTCATCAAGAAACTTGTGAGAAAAAATTATACCATCAATAACTATTTGGAGCCATTCCTGTTTCTTCTTTATTTTTGTATTTATAATATTGTCTTCATCCACTTGGAAAACTATGAGAAAATATCATAGACTGGATGTGTTATACACAACAGAAACTTATTTATCACAGTTTTGGAGGCTGAAAGTTAGAAATCAGGGTAATAAGGATAGTCTGATGAGGGCCCTCTTTCACATTTGTGATTACATACAGAGAAGTACAATTGCTTCTCAAATATCTCATCTACAATTAAGTAATTTGTGCAATGGGTAATAGACAAGCATTCTCTCAAGATATTTTCTGTAAATTTTTTTCCATATCCCATCTTCCTTCTTCCAGCTATTGCTATCTCTGTGTCTTTTTACTAATGGCTATCAATTTTCAGAGAATGCACATCACACACAAAAAACAAAAACACCTTTTATTTCACAGATAGAGTTATACCTAATTGTCTTGAAAAGTTTAGAAGAAAAGTGATAGTAAATTGCCAGTCATCTAGAATGATGTTACACAGTATCAGTGCTAAGACAAAATACTATTCTCTTGGTATTTACAATTTAAATAATAAAATAATAATTGCAAATAATATAGTTTATATATATACAAATACAAGTATCATTTAATAAGCTTAAAATTATTTATATGATTATATTTAATCATTAATACAACTCTAAGAGCATGCTGCTGCTTCTGCTGCTGCTAAGTCACTTCAATCGTGTCTTACTCTGTGTGACCCCATAGAAGGCAGCCCACAAGGCTCCTCTGTCCCTAGGATTCTCCAGGAAAGAATACTGGAGTGGGTTGCCATTTCATTCTCCAATGCATGAAAGTGAAAGTGAAAATGAAGTCCTGTCTGACTCTTGGCCACCCCATGGACTGCAGCCAGCAAGCTCCTCTGTCCATGGGATTTTCCAGGCAAAAGTACTGGAGTAGGTTGCCATTTCCATCCAAAGTAAGGGTATGCATGTTTTATAAACTATAAAATCAAGGTTTAGAGAGGTTAAATTAACTTTCTTTAGTTCATGTACTGTAAGAGATAATAGGGGTACATGAATAATTTGTTTCACCATGCTTAATGTGGTTGGAAAAATTCTTTTTCACCCTGCTTCCCTGCCATGATAATTAATATTATTACTTTTTTCTGTGCTATTTATTTATTATTATTTATTTATTATTATTATTATTATTTAATTTACAATACTGTATTGGTTTTGCCATACATTGACATGAATCTGCCACGGGCATACATGAGTTCCCAATCCTGAACCCCCCCTCCCACCACCCTCCCCATATCATCTCTGCGTCATCCCAGTACACCAGCTCCAAGCATCCTGTATCCTGTATTGAACCTAAACTGGTGATTTGTTTCTTACATGATAGTATACATGTTTCAATGCCATTCTCCCAAATCATCCCACCCTCTCCCTCTCCCTCACAGTCCAAAAGTCTGTTCTATACATCTGTATCTCTTTTGCTGTCTCACATACAGGGTTATCGTTACCATCTTTCTAAATTCCATATATATGTGTTAGTATACTGTATTGGTGTTTTTCTTTCTGGCTTACTTCACTCTGTATAATTGGCTCCAGTTTCATCCACCTCATTAGAACGGATTCAAATATTCCTAGAGGAGAACATAGGCAAAACACTCTCCTACATAAATCACAGCAGGATCCTCTATGATCCACCTCCCAGAATACTGGAAATAAAAGCAAAAATAAACAAATGGGATCTAATTAAAATTAAAAGCTTCTGCACAACAAAAGAAACTATAAGCAAGGTGAAAAGACAGCCTTCTGAATGGGAGAAAATAATAGCAAATGAAGCAACTGACAAACAACTAACCTCAAAAATATACAAGCAACTCCTGCAGCTCAATTCCAGAAAAATAAACGACCCAATCAAAAAATGGGCCAAAGAACTAAATAGACATTTCTCCAAAGAAGACATACAGATGGCTAAAAAACACATGAAAAGATATTATTACTTTTTATTGTCAATATGCCTACTTTAGATAATAATTTGTATAGTCAATCTATGAACAACATTCAGCAATGTATTAAAAAAGGATCATTACATATTTCAATGAGAAAATACTTTAAGACTTCTGGTAGAGATTCAACCAAAATCAAAATTCAGTCCAAAATTACTGCAGATGGTGACGGCAGCCATGAAATTAAAAGAAGCTTGCTCCTTGGAAGAAAAGCTATGACCAACCTAGAAAGCATATTAGAAAGCAGAGACATTACTTTGCCAACAAAAGTCTATCTAGTCAAAGCTATGGTTTTTCCAGTAGTCATGTATGTATGTGAAAGTTGGACTTATAAATAAAGCTGAGAGTCGAAGAATTAATGCTTTTGAACTGTGGTATTGGAGAAGACTCTTGGGAGTTCCTTGGACTGCAAGGAAATCAAACCAGTCCATCTTAAAGGAAATCAGTCCTGAATATTTATTGGAAGGACTGATGCTGAAGCTGAGACTCCAATACATTGGTCACCTGGTGCAAAGAACTGACTCATTAGAAAAGCCCCTGATGCTGGGAAAGATTGAAGGCTGGAGAAGAAGGGGATTACAAAGGATGAGATGGTTGGATGGCATCACTGACTCAATGGACATGAGTTTGAGTAAGCTCTGGGAGTTAGTGATGGAGAGAGAAGCCTGGTGTGCTGCAGTCCATGGCATTACAAATAGTCGGACACAACTGAGTGACTGAACTGAACTGAACTGAGAGATTCAACCCACTGGGATCAAATATTCAGAAAATTCCAGAAAGCAAAACTTGAATTTACCATGGGCTAGCCACTATTTCCCTGGGCTTCTCTGGTGGCTCAGCTAGTAAAGAATCTGCCTGCAATATGGGAGACCTGGGTTCGATCCTTCGGTTGGGAATATCCCCTGGAGAAGGGAACAGCTACTCACTCCAGTATTCTGGCCTGGAGAATTCCATGGACTGTAGAGTCCATGGGGTCACAAAGAGATGGACACAACTGAGTGACTTTCACAGTAGGTCACTGTTTACATAGTATTAAGATTATAGTCATAACTAGTCCCATAGCATTTACATTGATTAAGTATCACGAGTAATCTAGAGATGATTAAACTATAGAGAAGGATATTTGTGTATGTTTTATGTGAATACTATTACCATTGTTTAAAAGGGACTTGCTCAACCAAGATTTTGGTATTAGAAGAAATGAATAAAACCATTCTTCAAAGATACTGAGAGAAGATTGCACTGCTCTAAAATACCCTGTGAATATTAGCAATGCAGAAAGAACTCTATCAGGACAACTGTAATCTCATGCCCAACTAGTAACGAAGTGAAATGGTTTCCTTTATGTAATTATCTGTGTTGGGAAACAGCATATTTTTAGGGAAAGTACAACCTAAATATCCATTAAGTTTTTAAGCTATTGATTCATGGCCATGTGAGTCAAACGAAGGTTCTATGCACTTGAAATCAGATGCTGAAACTTGCTCAAATATTCTACTTGAATAGTGGAAACTAAATTTTCTTAAAAGGTAAAAATCAAGTGCTAGGTACGTTAAATTGCAGTAGAAGTTGCTTTTAGCCCATCATCCCCCTCTGTAGACTCTTCTTTTTTGCTTTGTGCTTCTCTATTTTTTTCTTGCTAATCTTGTTTTACATTCTTTTATCAAATCTGATTTTTTTAGCATCCTCCTTAGGTCAGATCATATACTAAGAGACTTCAAATATTAAAAGTTAAATCGAGAGCAATCTTTGTCTCTAGATTTTTAAAAACTCAATATATTTATTCAACACCTGCTATTATCAGGTATACAGTGGTAAGCAAGTCAGTATGACTACTGCCTTCACACTCTAGTAGTTCAGTTCAGTTCAGTCACTCAGTTTTGTCTGGCTGTTTGCGACCCCATGAACCACAGCATGCCAGAACTCCCTGACCATCACCAACTCCCAGAGTTTACCCAAACTTATGTTCATTGAGTCCGTGATGCCATCCAACCATCTCATCCTCTGTCATCCCCTTCTCCTCCTGCCGTCAATCTTTCCCAGAATCAGGGTCTTTTCAAATGAGTCAGCTCTTTGCATCAGGTAGCCAAAGTATTGGAGTCACAGCTTCAACATCAGTCCTTCCAATGAACATCCAGGACTGATATCATTAAGGATGGAGTGGTTGGAACTCCTTGCAGTCCAAGGAACTCTTAAGAGTCTTCTCCAACACCACAGTTCATAAACATCAATTCTTCAGTGCTCAGCATTCTTAATAGTCCCAAATCTCACATCCATACATGACTACTGGAAAAAGCATATCCTTGACTAGACGGAACTTTGTTGACAAAGTAAGATATCTGTTTTTTCATAGGCTGTCTAGGTCAGTCACAACTTTCCTTCCAAGGAGTAAGGGACTTTTAATTTCATGGCTGCAATCACCTTTGCAGTGACTTTGGAGCCAAAAATAAAATAAAATAAAACAAAGTCAGCCACTGTTTCCACTGTTTCCCCATCTATTTGCCATGAAGTGATGGGACCGGATGCCATGATCTTTGTTTTGTGAATGTTGAGCTTTAAGCCAACTTTTTCACTCTCCTCTTTCATCAAGAGGCTCTTTAGTTCTTCTTCAATTTCTGCCATAAGGGTGGTGTCATCTGCATATCTGAGGTTATTGATATTTCTCCCGGCAATCTTGATTCCAGCTTCTGTTTCTTCCAGTCCAGCATTTCTCATGATACACTTTGCATATAAGTTAAATAAGCAGGGTGACAATATACAGCCTTGATGTACTCCTTTTCCCATTTGGAACAAGACTGTTGTTCCATGTTCTGTTCTAACAGTTGCTTCCTGACCTGCATACAGATTTCTCAAGAGGCAGGTCAGGTGGTCTGCTAGTCCCACCTCTTTCAGAATTTTCCACAGATTATTGTGATCCACACAGTCAAAGGCTTTGGCATAGTCAATAAAGCAGAAATAGATGTTTTTCTGGAACTCTCTTGCTTTTTTGATGATCAAACAGATGTTGGCAATTTGATCTCTGGTTCCTTTGCCTTTTCTAAAACCAGCTTGAACATCTGGAAGTTCACAGTTCACATATTGCTGAAGCCTGGCTTGTAGAATTTTGAGCATTACTTTACTAGCATGTGAGATGAGTGCATTGGGTGGTATTTTGAACATTCTTTGGCATTGCCTTTCTTTGGGATTGGAATGAAAACTGACCTTTTCAAGTTCTGTGGCCACTGCTGAGTTTTCCAAATTGGCTGGCATATCGAGTGCAGCACTTTCACAGTACCATCTTTCAGGGTTTGAAATAGCTCAACTGTAATTCCATCACTAGCTTTGTTCATAGTGATGCTTCCTAAGGCCCACTTGACTTCACATTCCAGGATGTCTGGCTCTAGGTGAGTGATCACATCATTATGATTGTCTGATCATGAAGATCTTTTTTGTATAGTTCTTCTGTGTATTCTTACCACCTTTTCTTAATATCGTCTTCTTCTGTTAGGTCCATACCATTTTTGTCCTTTATCACGCCCATCTTTGCATGAAATGTTCCCTTGGTATCTCTAATTTTCTTGAAGAGATCTCTAGTCTTTCCCATTCTATTTTTTCCCTCTATTTCTTTGCATCTTATTTTAGTAGTAGAAGTATTAAATGAATAAATTATACAAATATGTAAAAAATGTGTGAAAATATTAGTCACTCAATCATGTCTGACTCTTTGCGATCCCTTGGATTGCAACCTGCAAACTTCTGTGTCCATAGAATTCTCCAGGCACTAATCCTGGAGTGGGTAGTCATTTCATTTCCCAGGGATCTTCCTAACCCCAGGATTGAGCTTTTGTCTCCTGCATTACGGGTGGATTCTTTACCCTCTTATAAAGCCTATGCATGAAATTTATGGTATAATTAATTTCTTTGGAAATTAGAATCTGAAGTCTAAACTGTTTCTTTGAATTTGATATGGCCTTTTTGGCCAATTTTCAAATGGACTAAATAGGACTTGAACAAAGATATTCTCAAAATGGACAGTACTTATTAGAAGTCTGCATATTATTGTCCATAGAGCAACAGTGAAAACCATCTTTTAAGCTCATGTATTTTGTGAGAATTAATGAAAAGTACTGTAATTAGACCCCAAAATGCCAATTAAGGGGAAGAAAAGGAGAACTGACTCTGATTTCTAAAGAAAAATAGTGACAAAAGCAAAGACTATTATAGGGAAAAGCTTTAGAGTAAAATCCATGAATGTATCTAAGAGAACAAGAGAGAACAATAATCAGGGAGAAAAAGCTGAAACAATGTGATATTTTGGGACTCAGAAATAGTTTACAAGGTCGATTCTTACAACAGCACGATACTTGATATGTGAAAAATCATATAACACATTGTTCTATTCAACATGATCATGTGTAATAATTAAATGGTTGATGAGAAACATAAATACATTTGCTGAAACCCCAGGAATAGTGAAAATTGTAGTTCTTTTTTTAAAATATATATTATGGTTTTTTCAAGTAGTTATGTATGGATGTGAGAGTAAGACTATAAAGAAAGCTGAGCGCAGAAGAACTGATTCTTTTGAATTGTGGTGTTGGAGAAAACTATTGAGAGTCCCTTGGACTGCAAGAATATCCAACTAGTCCATCCTAAAGAAGATCAGTCCTGCGTGCTCCTTGGAAGGACTGATGTGGAAGCTGAAACTCAAATACTTTGGCCACCTAATGCAAAGAGCTGACTCATTTGAAAAGATACTGATGCTGGGAAAGACTGAGGGCAGGAGGAGAAGCAGATGACAGAGGATGACATGGCTGGATGGCATCACCGACTCAATGGAAATGGGTTTGGGTAGACTCCAGCAGTTAGTGATGGACACGGAGGCCTTGCATGCTGCAGTTCATGGGGTCGCAAAGAGTCAGACACTACTGAGCGACTGAACTGAACTCAACTTATTTAACACTCATTCACTAAAGCTCTCTAAGGCTAACAGAATTATAAAATAGACATTTATGCCTTTGAGATGTTAACCATAGCCAGTGAGGTCCAAATGTTTTAAAGGAAGATACTTTTTAAAAAGTTATTTTTTCCAGATATCCTAACACCTCTGCTCATATAATGTTGAAACAACTGCAGAAGTGATAGTATTTTTAAATTGATACGTTACTTTTAAATAGTTTTCATTTAACATGTGATTGGTTGAAATTAGCATTATGATAGATACAGGGATTTGCCACTAAATGTTAAAACAGAAAGATTTGTTTCCAGCTGACCAATTGGTTCAGGAGACAGTTTTTGACTGTCAGATAAGGATTTGCCTTAGTAGAGAACTCAGTCCCCAGGAGTAACTGGCAACTGGGGACTGAGAAAGGTGGGGAATAAACATTTTCTGTAAAGGTACATATCAGTTCAGTTCAGTCACTCAGGTGTAACTGATGCTTTGCGACCACATGAATTGAAGCACGCCAGGCCTCTCTGTCCATCAACAACTCCAGAAGTTCACTCAAACTCACGTCCATCAAGTCAGTGATGCCATCCAGCAGTCTCATCCTCGGTCATCCCCTTCTCCTCCTGCCCCCAATCCCTCCCAGCATCAGAGTCTTTTCCAATGAGTCAACTCTTTGCGTGAGGTGGCCAAAGTATTGGAGTTTCAGCTTTAGCATCATTACTTCCAAAGAACACCCAGGACAGATCTCCTTTAGAACGGACTGGTTGGATCTCCTTGCAGTCCAAGGGACTCTCAAGAGTCTTCTCCAACACCACAGGTTAAAGCACAAATTTTTCAATGCTCAGCTTTCTTCACAGGCCAACTCTCACATCCATACATGACCACTGGAAAAAGCATAGCCTTGACTAGACAGACCTTTGCTAGCAAAGTAATGTCTCCACTTTTGAATATGCTACCTACGTTGGTCATAACTTTCCTTCCAAGGAGTAAACGTCTTTTAATTTCATGGCGGTAATCTTGGAAGAAAAGTTATGACCAACCTAGATAGCATATTCAAAAGCAGAGACATTACTTTGCCAACTAAGGTCCGTGAGATGAGTGCAATTGTGCAGTAGTTTGAACATTTTTTGACATTGCCTTTTTGGGGATTGGAATGAAAAGTGACCTTTTCCAGTCCTGAGGCCACTGCTCAGATTTCCAAATTGCTGATATATTGAGTGCAGCACTTTCACAGCATCATCTTTCAGGATTTGAAATAGTTCAACTGGAATTCCATCGCCTGCACTACCTTTGATCATAGTGATGCTTTCTAAGGCCCACTTGACACAGACCCTCCAGGATGTCTGGCTCCAGGTGAGTGATCACACCATCATGATTATCTTGGACATGAAGATCTTTTTGAACAGTTCTTCTGTGTATTCTTGCCACCTCTTCTTAATATCTTCTGCTTCTGTTAGGTCCAGACCATTTCTGTCCTTTATCGAGCCCATCTTTGCATGAAATGTTCCCTTGGTATCTCTAATTTTCTTGAAGAGATCTCTAGTCTTTCCCATTCTGTTGTTTTCCTCTATTTCTTTGCATTGATCACTGAAGAAGTCTTTCTTATCTCTCCTTGTATTCTTTGAAACTCTGCATTCAGATTCTTGTATCTTTCATTTTCTCCTTTGCTTTTTGCTTCTCTTCTTTTCACAGCTATTTGTAAGGCATCCCCAGACAGCCATTTTGCCTTTTTGCATTTCTTTTCCATGGAGATGATCTTGAGCCCTGTCTCCTGTACAATGTTACGAACCTCCATCCATAGTTCATCAGGCACTCTATCTATCAGATCTAGGCCCTTAGATCTATTTCTCACTTCCACTGTATAATCATAAGGATTTAATTTAGGTCATACCTGAATGGTCTAGTGGTTTTCCCTACTTTCTTCAACTTAAGTCTGAATTGGCAATAAGGAGTTCATGATCTGAGCCACATTCAACTCCTGGTCTTGTTTTTGCTAACTCTATAGAGATTCTCTACCTTTTCTGCAAAGAATATAATCAATCTGATTTCAGTGTTGACCATCTGGTGATGTCCATGTATACATATAGTAAATATTTTAGTCTACTCAAGCTATATACTCTGTCATACACAACTGCTTAACTTTGTAGCCCCAAAGTAGCCAAAGATAATTCATAATGGGAGACCATGGCTCTGTTCCAATAAAACTGTATTTTTATTGATAGTCATAAATCATACAAATACCTGAAAGTGTAGAGAAAATGGTGTTCACTGTCAACACCCCAAAATCATTTTAATCCAACAAGGAAACATAATTTTAGTCGACTACTATTTTCATGTTAGTCTCATTCATTAATTCTAAAGAATGAATATAAATGATTTCCAAAATGATGCTTGCTTTTATTATCATCACTAATACAATTGGGCCATATCCTTTGCTTTGTGGTACCTGTGTTCAATTCTTCTTGCATATGTCAGTAGTCTACTTCTTTCTTCCTTTCATTCTACTTACTAAATAAAATGAAAATATTTAAAGAATGTACGTCTAGGTATTCTCCTTTTTTGAATTATCTTATCTGCTTTTGCAATTGTGCATTCTCCCTTGTTTTCTATAAAAGCTCCCTTCTTAAATAAAATAGCCTTATGTGGAGAAAGTCTGATCAACAGAAAGAAATCATCTACACAGTCATTTAGAGAAACAAAAAAATGAAGAGCAACACTCTCGTTTCCTCAGTATCTATCGTTCCCAGGTGGCCAAGCAAATCATTAGTGCATGTGAACCTTACTCTAGAATCCTGGCAAAATTTTAACTACAGTACAGTCTATGAAATTCTGCATGGGTACCAATACAGTCACACTAGGACCATAGCCTTGTCTAAGTCAATGAAACTAAGACATGCCCGTGGGGCAACCCAAGACGGGTGGGTCATGGTGGAGAAGTCCACTGGAGAAGGGAATAGAAAAACACTTTAGTATTCTTGCCTTGAGAACCCCATGAACAGTATGAAAAGGCAAAATGATAGGATATCAAAAGAGGAACTCCCCAGGTCAGTAGGTGCCCAACATTCTATTGGAGATCAGTGAAGAAATAACTCCAGAAAGAATGAAGGGATGGAGCCAAAGCAAAAACAATACCTAGCTGTGGATGTGACTGGTGATAGAAGCAAGGTCTGATGCTGTAAAGAGCAATATTGCATAGGAACCTGAAATGTCAGGTCCATGAATCAAGGCAAATTGGAAGTGGTCAAACAAGAGATGGCAAGAGTGAACATTGACATTCTAAGAATCAGCGAGCTAAAATGGTCTAGAATGGGTGAATTTAACTCAGATGACCATTATATCTACTACTGCAGGCAGGAATCCCTTAGAAGAAATGGAGTAGCCATCATGGTCAACAAAAGAGTCCAAAATGCAGTACTTGGATGCAATCTCAAAAACGACAGAATGATCTCTGTCCTTTCCAAGGAAAATCATTCAATATCAGAGTAACCCAAGTCTATGCTACAAACTGTAATGCTAAAGAAGCTGAAGTTAAATGGTTCTATGAAGATGTACAAGACCTTTTAGAACTAACACCCCAAAAGATGTCCTTTTCATTATAGGGGGCTGGAATCAGAAGTAGGAAGTCAAGAAACACCTGGGGTAACAGACAAATTTTGCCTTGGAATGCGGAATGAAGCAGGGCAAAGACTAATAGAGATTTGGCAAGAAAATGCACTGGCCGTAGCAAACACCCTCTCCCAACAACACGAAAGAAGACTCCACACGTGGACATCACCAGATGGTCAACACCAAAATCAGATTGATTATATTCTTTGCATTCAAAGATGGAAAAGCTCTATACAGTCAACAAAAACAAGACCGGGAGCTGACTGTGGCTCAAACCATGAATTCCTTATTGCCAAATTCAGACTTAAATTAAAGAAAGTAGGGAAAACCACTAAACCATTCAGGTATGACCTAAATCAAATCCCTTATGATTATACAGTGGAAGGAAGAAATAGATTTAAGGGCCTAGATCTGATAGATAGAGTGCCTGATGAACTATGGATGGAGGTTCATGACATTGTTCAGGAGACAGGGATCAAGACCATCCCCATGGAAAAGAAATACAAAAAAGCAAAATGGCTGTCTGGGGATGCCTTACAAATAGCTGTGAAAAGAAGACAGGCGAAAAGCAAAGGAGAAAAAGAAAGATATAAGCATCTGAATGCAGAGTTTCAAAGAATAGCAAGAGGAGATAAGAAAGCCTTCTTCAGCGATCAATGCAAACAAATAGAGGAAAACAACAGAATGAGAAAGACTAAAGATCTCTTCAAGAAAATTAGAGATACCAAGGGAACATTTCATGCAAAGATGGGCTCGATAAAGGACAGAAATGGTATGGACCTAACAGAAGCAGAAGACATTAAAAAGAGGTGGCAATAATAAACAGAAGAACTGTACAAGAAAGGTGTTCATGACCCAGATAATCACGATTTTGTGATCAGTCATCTAGAGCCAGACATCCTGGAATGTGAAGTCAAGTGGGCCTTAGAAAGCATCACTATAAACAAAGGTAGTGCAAACAATGGAATTCCAGTTGAGCTATTTCAAATCCTGAAAGATGGTGCTGTGACAGTGCTGCACTCAATATACCAGCAAATTCGGAAAACTCAGCAGTGGCCACAGGACTGGAAAAGTCAGTTTTCATTCCAATCCCAAAGAAAGGCAATGCCAAAGAAAGCTCAAGCTACTGCACAATTGCACTCATCTCACATGCTAGTAAAGGAATGCTCAAAATTCTCCAAGCCAGGCTTCAGCAATACATGAACTGTGACTTCCAGCCATTCAAGCTGGTTTTAGGAAAAGCAGAGAAACCAAAGATCAAATTTCCAGCATCCCCTGGATCATGGAAAAAGCAAGAGAGTTCCAGAAAAGCATCTATTTATGCTTTATTGACTATGCCAAAGCTTTTGACTGTGTGGATCACAATAACCTGTGGAAAATTCTGAAAGAGATGGGAATACCATACCACCTGACCTGCCTCTTGAGAAATCTGTATGCAGGTCAGGAAGCAACAGTTAGAACTGGACATGGAACAACAGACTGGTTCCAAATAGGAAAAGGAGTGTGTCAAGGCTATATATTGTCCCCTTGCTTATTTAACTTCTATGCAGAGTACATCATGAGAAATGCTGGACTGGAAGAAACAGAAGCTGGAATCAAGATTGCCAGGAGAAATATCAATAACCTCAAATATGCAAATGACACCACTCTTATGGCAGAAAGTGAAGAGGAACTAAAAAGCCTCTTGATGAAAGTGAAAGAGGAGAGTGAAAAAGTTGGCTTAAAGCTCAACATTCAGAAAATGAAGATCATGGCACCCAGTTCCATGACTTCATGGGAAATAGATGGGGAAACAGTGGAAATAGCATCAGACTTTATTTTGGGGGGCTCCAAAATCACTGCAGATGGTGACTGCAGCCATGAAATTAAAAGACGCTTACTCCTTGGAAGAAAAGTTATGACCAACCTAGATAGCATATTCAAAAGCAGAGACATTACTTTGCCAACTAAGGTCCATCTAGTCAAGGCTATGATTTTTCCAGTGGTCATGTATGTATGTGAGAGTTGGACTGTGAAGAAGGCTGAGCACTGAAGAATTGATGCTTTTGAAGTGTGGTGTGGGAGAAGACTCTTGAAAGTCCCTTGGACTGCAAGGAGATCCAACCAGTCCATTCTGAAGGAGATCAGGCCTGGGATTTCTTTGGAAAGAATGATGCTAAGGCTGAAACTCCAGCACTGTGGCCACCTCATGCCAAGAGTTGACTCATTGGAAAAGTCTCTAATGCTGGGAGGGAGGAGAAGGGGACAACAGAGGATAAGATGGCTGGATGGCATCACGGACTCGATGGTTGTGAGTCTGAGTGAACTCCGGATGTTGGTGATGGACAGGGAGGCCTGGCATGATGTGATTCATGGGGTCGCAAAGAGTTGAACATGACTGAGCGACTGTACCAACTGAACCGACCGATACAATTGCAAGCAATAGTCTCAATCGATGATGCTCTTGTTATAGATTTTGAGAAACACTTTTGCTGTATATTATGAAGAAAACTTAGGGTTTTAGTAGTATTTATTTGATAAAATATAATACCTATTTATTCCAAAATTGAAAACATAGTAAAGCATAAAGAGGAAAACAAACAAAAAATCCATAATCCCATAATAAAATTCATATTTTATATGTACATGTGTGTATATATATTCAAGTTCATATACACACTATGGAAATCATTCAGAGTTTTCATTTTCCTGATTAGCATCTGGTTTACTCTGAGAAACTGAATGACTGTCTTATTTGTGAACAGTATCTTGGCAGTCAAATTGTATATACTAAACATCAGACAATCAAGGAAAAGAAGTATGGCTATCTCCTGGGTGGAAAATTCTTTTTATAATACTATTTTTTTTTTTCATTGTTCATGGTCTCTAGTAGTCAATCATAACATGTCTATCATCTTTTTTCTCTGGCTACTGAGCATGCTCTATTAGAGCAAAGTCAACATTTTATGGTGTCACTGCTTTTCCTCAGGCACATTTAGTGAATATTTATGGGTACATAAATGTGGATGCATGATTCCAGTATACAATCAATTCCTTGGTGTACCAGGGGCTCGTACAGGTTTTGTGGATCCTAAAACTTATGCTATTGAGAATTTTCCTGAAGAAAGTAAATACATATTTAAATAACTAAAGATAAACAAGTACAAAATTAAAAGACATCTTTTAGGTCTTAGTAAAGAAGACTTTTGTGGATCCTAAAACTTACGCTATTGAGAATTTTCCTGAAGAAAGTAAATAAATATTTAAATAACTAAAGATAAACAAGTACAAAATTAAAGGACATCTTTTAGGTCTTAGTAAAGAAGACTTAGTAGAGAAGACTTGAAGTTTTGTGGATCCTAAAACTTATGCTATTGAGAATTTTCCTGAAGAAAGTAAATAAATATTTAAATAACTAAAGATAAACAAGTACAAAATTAAAAGACATCTTTTAGGTCTTAGTAAAGAAGACTTGAAAAGGAAGAGTCCTAAATGTTAAGTTGTATTAACTCCTTGGTAAAATTCCTGTCTCCATTAAACTTGGCATACTGGATTTTAATACATGTGTCTTGTCATAGTCTATCCTGAGATAGTTAAACGTTGAGATTAAATTCTCAGAAATTCTGTGGCCTACTGTACTAAATGTTTAATACCATAAGATGTTTGAAAGGTTCAAATACCTCAGTATTATTTTACCAGTATCCATGCTTTTTGTTTCTCATCACTAGGGAATCTTGGGACTATCTGGAATGCAATGTCCTTTGATCTGTGCTTTCTGATTGCTATCCTGTCAAGAACTAATCACAATTACGGCTTTTTTTTTTTTTTTTTTTTTTCATTTTCTAGAGGACCTGTCCACTAGAAATATAATGTGAGCACCAAGACAGAGTAGCACATATAGTTTTGAATTGTCTGGTATAGTCACTTTTCAAAAATCCAAATTAAAGAAGTGAAATCATTTTAATGATGTATTATTTGTAACCCAATACGTCCTAAGTGTTATCATTTTTAAAAATTTAGGTTTTTTAAATAAGGTGTTTATTTTGATTTGTCACATTTTCTGTACTCAAATGACTTGTAGCTACTAGATTGGACAGCACAGGTATCACGCTCTTTGTGCCAAATATAAAGTGATAATATCATCAAGCTTAGGCACCGGGCTTAGCCCTTGGAGAGGCAGGTATTCTCTGACATAATCCCAGACCCTCTAGGGCAACATACATGATAAAACTTGTCTTCCTTATATGCAATGCAGAAGGAAATGGCAGCCACTCGAGTTCTTGCCTGGAGAATCCTGTGGATAGAGGAGCCTGGTAGATTGCTGTCCATGGGGTAGCATAGAGTTGGACACGACTGAAGCGACTTAGCATGCATGCATGCATTGGAGAAGGAAATGGCAACCCACTCCAGTATTCTTGCCTGGAGAATCCCAGGGACAGAAGAGCCTGGTGGGCTGCCGTCTATGGGGTCGCACAGAGTCGGACACGACTGAAGTGACTTAGCAGCATTAGCAGCTATAAGCAAACCCCAGCCTTTTCCTAGTTAAAACTCTTAGTGAGTTTCTTTTACCATATTTTTTACTTACCTCCCAGAATAATAGTTATCTGTCCACTGTAGTAAATGAAAGTCTTCCGTAAACATTTCTTTAATCTGATGCTAGCTTTACTATGTTGGTACAGTGTATTTTTTCAGTATCTATCATATGATTGCCATTCTTTTTTAGTTTCAAATTCAAGTGCTGATTTTTCTACAATTTTTCTCTAACTTGCTATCCTTTCCTTTTCATTTTTTAATTCCAATAATATCTAGACGTTTCAAAGTTTAACACATGCATTCAATCTCCATCTTATACAGTAAACTATGAATTCATTTTAGAAACCCCAAAAGATAATCTGAATATATTATAGAAAAAAGTATTTCTTCTTAAAAATTATTTATTTATTATGAAATTGGTTAACACTAGAGAAAAAGAAAACATCAACATGCACCAGGCTACCAGCCTGTAGTGTTGGAAAAAAAGCAATAGGTAAACAAGATGATGATTCATATTACAAAGAAAGAATTCCAAATGTATTTACTTTAGAGATATAAATATTTCTAGATTTTTTAACCAGATTGAAGTTTCCTTTTTATACATTTTGCTTACTCTTTTTACATAATTATGAAAGACATATAAAGAAATACTTTTATCCAGAATTTGCATTGTGTATATATGTGTGTGTATATTTTACAGTATTGAAAAGAAAGTTAAACTTACTAACTCATTTTGAAAGAAATGTATGTTCAATGCTTAGAAAATACACTTAAAATTGTGGAAATCTGTCCAGAAATGTAACAAAACGTTTCTTATGCAAATGTCTAAAATATATTGAATAGCTATAAATTTGTATTGCATTTATAAAATGTAATTATTATTGAACAACTTGTGTTTGATATTTGTACAGCACCTCCCATGTATCTGGAAAAATTTTAAAATCATCCTATGCAATCTGCATATTGTGTTTAGTTGCTCATTCCTGTCTGGTTCTTTGCGACCCCATTCACTACAGCCCACCAGGCTCCACTGTTCATGGGGATTCTCCAGGCAAGAATACTGAAGCAAGTTGCCATGCCCTCCTCCAGGGGATCTTCCTGACCTAGGGGTGGAAGTCAGGTCTCCCTCATGCAGGCAGATTACAGTCTGAGCCACCAGGGAACCCCAAGAATACTGGCATGAGTAGCCTATCCCTTTTCAAGGAGATCGTCCCAAATGGGTATCTCCTGCACTGCAGGCAGATTCTTTACCAGGTGAGCTACCAAGAAAGCCCTAATCTGTATAACAGTGTTACAGAAAACTTGGCCTCTCTGTATGTACACTGGTGATGAATCAAATCCTGTAGATAGAGTTTTGGGTGATGTAGAAAAAGTATAGCTTTATTGTTTTGCCTGGCAAAAGGAGATACACCAGGCTTCTGCCTTGAAAAATTATGTCTTTTAACCCACAGAATTTGATGAAGGATTTTATAAGAGTCAGATAGGGTCTCTAATATGATTAGAGTGTGAGAAGGTCTTGCAATCTCTTAATCTCTGATGGGCAGATCTGTTAATCTTGATGAGTTTCTCTGGTCCCTTATCTTGCCTAAGGTGGTTTCTTCCTTCATTAGCAAGGAATCGAGGGAATCTACCCTTTGGATCTCAGGGAAAAGGCCTTTATGCCTGGGAGACCCACAAGGCCTTGCTCAGTCTCAATAGCAGTTTAGTTAGATATTATCCCTATTTTACAAATTTAAAGATTTTAAAAACTGAATGTATCTTCTTGAAAATACATTTACTCTGAATTTTCTTTTTATTTCTTTCTGTTTTAAAATAGTTTAAAAGATAATAAAAGAAGACGGGCACTACTTTCCATTGCTCTTATTTACAAACTGGCTGAAATTGCAGTGTAGAAAAATGTGTAAATGATGCATGGTTAAAAGGGAGAAAAACACACATCTAGTTAGAAGTAGGGTGCATATTACTAATATTAGTAACAAAACATTTTATATTTCTTCCTACATTTAAATAAGCTTTTAAAGCATTGTCACAAAAATAGTTAAAAACAACAAGCTCAAAATACAAAAACAATATTCAATTATGAATTTGACTGGTGATAGAAGCAAGGTCCAATGCTGTAAAGAGCAATAATTCATAGGAATCTGAGTGTTAAGTCCATGAATCGAGGCAAATTGGAAGTGGTCAACCAGGAGATGGCAAGAGTGAACGTCGACATTCTAAGAATCAGCAAGCTAAAATGGACTAGAATGGGTGACCATTCTATCTACTACTTCAGGCAGGAATCCCTAGAAGAAATGGAGTAGCCATCATGGTCAACAAAAGAGTCCAAAATGCGGTACTTAGATGCAACCTCAAAAATGACAGAATGATCTCTGATCGTTTCCAAGGCAAACCACTCAATATCACAGTAATCCAACTCTATGCCCCAACCAGTAACGTGAAGAAGCTGAAGTTGAATGGTTCTATGAAGACCTACAAGACCTTTTGGACCTAACACCATCCAAAAAGATGTCCTTTTCATTATAGGGGACTGGAATGCAAAAGTAGGAAGTCAAGAAACACCTGGGGTAACAGACAAATTTGGCCATGGAGTATGGAATGAAGCAGGGAAAAGGCTAATAGAGTTTTGCCAAGAGAACGCACTGGTCATAGCAAACAGCCTCTTCCAACAACACAAGCGAAGATTCTACAGATCTGAATGTTGAATATCTGAATGTCTGAATATCACCAGATGGTCAACACCGAAATCAGATTGATTATATTCTTTGCAGCCAAAGATGGAGAAGCTCTATACGGTCAACAAAAACAAGACCAGGAGGTGACAATGGCTTAGATCATGAACTCCTTATTTCCAAATTCAGACTTAAATTGAAAAAAGTAGGGAAACCACTAGACCGTTTAGGTATGACCTAAATCAAATCCCTTATGATTATACAGTAGAAGGAAGAAATAGATTTAAAGGCCTAGATCTGATAGATAAAGTACCTGATGAACTATGGACAGAAGTTCATGACATTGTACAGGAGACAGGGCTCAAGATCATCTCCATGGAAAAGAAATGCAAAAAAGCAAAATGGCTGTCTAGGGAGGCCTTACAAATAGCTGTGAAAAGAGAAGCAAAAAGCAAAGGAGAAAATGAAAGATACAAGAATCTGAATGCAGAGTTTCAAAGAATACAAGGAGAGATAAGAAAGCCTTCTTCAGTGATCAATGCAAAGAAATAGAGGAAAAAAACAGAATGGGAAAGACTAGAGATCTCTTCAAGAAAATTAGAGATACCAAGGGAACATTTCATGCAAAGATGGGCTCAATAAAGGACAGTAATTGTACGGACCTAATAGAAGCAGAAGATATTAAGAAAAGGTGGCAAGATTACACAGAAGAACTGTACAAAAAAGATATTCATGAGCAAGATAATCACGACGGTGTGATCACTCACCTAGAGCCAGACATCCTGGAATGTAAAGTCAAGTGGGCCTTTGAAAGCATCACTATGAACAAAGCTAGTGAAAGTGATGGAATTCCAGTTGAACTATTTCAAATCCTGAAAGATAATGCTGTGAAATTGCTGCACTTAATATGCCAGCAAATTTGGAAAAATCAGCAGTGGCCACAGGACTGGAAAAGGTCAGTTTTCATTCCAATCCCAAAGAAAAGCAATGCCAAAGAATAATCAAACTACTGGACAATTGCACTCATCTCACATGCAAGTAAAGTAATGCACAAAATTCTCCAAGCCAGACTTCTGTAATACGTGAACTGTGAAATTCCAGATGTTCTAACTCGTTTTAGAAAAGGCAGAGGAACCAGAGATCAAATTACCAACATCTGCTGGGTCATCAATAAAGCAAGAGAGTTTCAGAAATACATCTATTTCTGCTTTACTGACTATGCAAAAGCCTTTGACTATGTGGATCACAATAAACTGTGGAAAATTCTGAAAAAGGTGGGAATACCATATCACCTGACCTGCCTCTTGAGAAACCAGTATGCAGATCAGGAAGCAATAGTTAGAACTGGACATGGAACAACAGACTGATTCCAAATAGGAAAAGGAGTACATCAAGTCTGTGTATTGTCACCCTGCTTGTTTAACTTACATGCAGAGTACATCATGAGAAACACTGGGCTGGAAGAAGCACAGGCTGGAATCAAGATTGCCAGGAGAAATATCAATAACCTCAGATATGGAGATGACACCACCTTTATGGCAAAAAGTGAAGAGGAACTAAAGAGCCTCTTGATGAAAGTGAAAGAGGAGAATGAAAAAGTTGGCTTAAAGCTCAACATTCAGAAATCTAAGATCATCACATCTGGTCCCATCACTTCATGGGAAATAAATGGGGAAACAGTGGAAACAGTGTCAGACTTTATTTTGGGGGGCTCCAAAATCAATGCAGATGGTGATTGCAGCCATGAAATTAAAAGACACTTACACCTTGGAACTGAAGTTATGGCCAACCTGGATAGCATATTCAAAAGCAGAGACATTACTTTGCCAACAAAGGTCCATCTAGTTAAGGCTATTGTTTTTCCAGTAGTCATGTATGGATGTGAGAGTTCGATTGTGAAGAAAGCTGAGCACCAAAGAATTGATGCTTTTGAACTGTGGTGTTGGAGAAGACTCTTGAGAGTCCCTTAGACTGCAAGGAGATCCAACCAGTTCATTCTAAAGGAGATCAGTCCTGGGTGTTCTTTTGAAGAAGTGATGCTAAAGCTGAAACCCCAGTACTTTGGCCACCTCATGCTAAGTGTTGACTCATTGGAAAAGACTCTGATACTGGGAGGGATTGGGGGCAGAAGTAGGGGATGACAGAGGAGAGTTGGCTGGATGGCATCACCGACTTGATGAACATGAGTTGAATGAACTCTGGGAGTTGTTGATGGACAGGTAGGCCTGGTGTGCTGCGATTCATGGGGTCACAAAGAATCAGACATGACTGAGCAACTGAACTGAACTGAACTGAATGTCTACAGTCACGTGGTTTGGGTATCTCTACACCATTTTCTTTTTTTGTGTCCACTCTAGTCTCAATAGGTAAATCCTTCATTTGGAGTCAATATTTATTTATAATGTTCTTGATTTTATCCATAAATCAGATTCACAGTGTAGCATATCTTAAAAACTGCCCAAGTATACTACTTCTTGAAGAATGTAAAGATTTGGGTGGTGAAAGGAATTGGAAATAGTGAAAGATATAGAACAGAAGGAGACAGTGAAGGAGAGGATAAGCTGTAAGCAATTAGGGAAAGAAAAAAAATTGACTTAATAATAGTGCAATGAATATGAACCAGCTTTGAGATTTGGAAAAGTAAAAATTAATCCAATTTCCATTTTTGTCTCAAGATATCATTTATTGTTACAGAGGACCTTACTTCTTCCAATTACAGTGTATATTCATGCTCCTATCTTTTACCACTTTAATTTTACAAAAATCAATGGACTAACAATTGCCTTACTTGCTTTAGTGCAGATTGCCTGATGCCCTTAATGTTATTCACGGATAATAGGCTGGTGTTGAGTCTTCATTTGTTTCAATTCCTGCTATTGACACAAAGATGGCTTGTCTAGGCTTCTGATATGGCCTTTTCTCTCCTCTCAAAGATTAATATCCTTATGATGACCATTTCTTAGGCGACTAGAGACAGAAGTACTACAGACAGCCTGCCAGTGAACTTTTCAGTTAATAACCAGTATAGAAATTCTCTTATTTTTCTGTAGCATAACAAATCTGTAATTTTAAATCATTGATTGCCTCTTTGTACATCAAAATGTTACCTGACCTGTATTTTCAGCATAAAAATTTCATCATTTTATATAAGAATAGCTCTTGTCTTTAACAGAAATGTATAGAAACACTAAATGGAAATTATGCATTAATCTGTGTTAAACTGTGAAGAAATTCTTCTGGAATTGAATATTACAGCCATATTAATACCTTTCTCTTGTGCTATGAACAATAAATGCCAAGAGGCTTTTTCCCCCTTAATAATTAACTGCTTTTTGGAAAGTGCTGCCATTTACCACATGCAAATTTCTTGCTTTGTAGATCAGATGTGACTAAGAACACTAGGTGGTTGGCTCCTGTGAATAGATTTAGAAAGTACTAATTATAAGACTAACATACCACAATCATGCTTAATTTGTGTAACTCCTTTAATGCAGGATGAGTGAACCCTGTGCAGCAAATTGAGATGGCAACAAAAAGATTTTTACCTTTTGTCTGTATACTTTTCTTGTAGGATAAGATTGAAAGCAAAGAACAAGAATTCTTTGACTGTGTAATCTTTTAAAAAGTTATTTGTTACAGTCATAGAAATAGAAGTAGGTTTTTTGTGTATCTTAAAGTACGTTTTCAATTTAATATTGCTTAGTATGTTTTAATTGTATATATTCTTTAATATTTTTTGAAGTGCCTGGATGACTAGACACTATGGATAGATACATTGGGAGAGTTTATAATTTCCTCAGTTCTGTCTCAACACAACAAAGATTTGAAATGGTTCACCAGTGTTACAGCTCGATTATAGCTAAGTTTTATTCAGCAGACAATGGATAGTACACTCTCAAGGCATGAGGGCACACTGACCCCAAAGGGTAGGCCTCAATCTGTCTTGGCTCCCTCTTTTTATATGTTTTGTTTCCTCCCTCTGAGCCTGCGCTATGCAAATTAGGGCTAGCCAGGAAGGGGGCCTGTTTGTTTCACCTGAGGTTCTCACTTGGTTCCATTGATTTTTCCTTTATTCCCTTTTCGTGGGCTTTTCCTTTTGTCTTTTAGCCACCACTATTTGGACTCCTTTTTCCTAGTTTAACTACCTAACAAACATAACATTAACTCTATCAGAGTTACTCAGAGGTTAAAGCATCTGCCTAGAATGTGGGAGACCTGGATTCAATCCCTGAGTTGGGAAGATCCCCTGGAGAAGGAAATGGCAATCCACTCCAGTATTCCTGCCTGGAGAATCCCATGCATAGAGGAACCTGGTTGGCTATAGTCCACTGGGTCGCAAAGAGTCGGACACGACTGAGCGACTTAACCTTCAATGTAATTTTAGATGTCATAACACCAAATAGATAAATATATTATTTTTCATAATGTACATACTAGAAATTAAATATTTCTGAGTATAAAATAGGGCTTCCCAAGTGGCAGTAGTTATCAAGAATCTGCCTGACAATGTAGGAGACATAAGAGATTAGGTTCAACCCCTGGATTTTGAAGATCCCCTGGAGGAGAGCATGGCATCCTACTCCATTATTCTTGCCTGGAGAATCCCATGGACTGAGAAGCACGGCAGGCTCCAGTCTACAGGTTCACAAAAAGTTGGACATGACTGAAGCAACTAGCCATGCCCATGTGCATGAGCATAAGATGAAAGAATAAAGACCTTCCATTGACCAAACCATGGCACAATCTGCATTTTTTAAAGTGGATGATCTTGTAAACTATTCATAAATACTCATCAGGAGTGAAACTGGTTCTTCAAAATAGCATTATCAGTGTGCTTTGCTTAATATACAGAATAAAAATGGATGAGAAAAAATATCCAGGCATAATTTATATACAGTAATATTCTCTTTTAGCATGTAATTCTGCTAGTATTGACAAACTTGAGGCTTGTGATTATTACCATAATCTACACAGTATTTCCATCAATTTAAAAATTCTGTATGCCACTATATACTCAATAATTCATCCTATCCCCAGGATGAATCTCCATCCTATGGAAACTACTAATACCTATGTTTTGCCTTTGAAAAATGTCATACAAATAGAATCATACAGCATCTAACTTTCTAAATTTGGCTTCTTACACTTAGCATAATTCATTTAAATTTTATTCATGTTATTATACAAATTAAGATTGCTACTTTTTTATTACTGAGTAGAAGTTTTCCTATGACTGTAGTGGTTTGTTTATCCTTCCTTAATGTGGGTAGAGGGGACGAAAATTTTTCCTCTAACCTCCTAGTTTCTTTTGGCTGGTCCATTAATTAAATTGCCATTTGTTTTTGTTGTTAGTTACTAAGTCCTATCTGATTCTCTGTGACCCAAGGGACTGCAGCATTCCAGGCTTACCTGTCCTTCATCATCTCCTGGAGTTTGCTCAAACTCATATCCATTGAGTTGGTGATGCCATCCTGCCTTCATTCTTTGCCAGCATCAGGGTCTTTTCCAATGAATTGGCTCTTCCCATCAGGTGGCCAAAGTATTGGAACTTAAGTTTCATCATCAGCCCTTCCAATGAATATTCAGGGTTGATTTCCTTTAGGCTTGACTGATTTGATCTCCTTGCTATCCAAGGGACTGTCAAGTAAGTTTAGCAGGTGAGAAACAAATTTAATTATGTATGCATGCTGCTGCTGCTGCTGCTAAGTCGCTTGTCATGTCCAACTCTGTGTGACCCCATAGATGGCAGCCCACTAGGCTCCTCTGTCTCTGGGATTCTCCAGGCAAGAATACTGGAGTGGGGTGTCATTGCCTTCTCCATATGTATGCATAGTAGCCCCATAAGTATATGAGGCACAAGGGCAAGTTGAGCAATTGAGGCTTATAAACTTTTCTGAGCTAAGAAATGGTTTGAAGGCCTAAGTCTTCGAAGGGGAGGGAGGTAATTTGCAGGACAAAAAGAAAGAGATATGTTTAGTAATTAGATGTTGCACTGTCATATGGATAGGTCACTCATATGATACTATCTCTGATAATAGCTCTCACTCTGAAGGAGCCAGGACCCTGCCTAAATTTCTTTTAGGTAGCTAAGGTAGAAAGGTAGAAATAATTTGTTTTCTTTTTTTTTTTCTTTTCTTTTTGTGTGTGTGTGTGTGTGTTGAGTTTCCTGGCTCTTGATTGCCTTCAACTCAAAATGGTCAAGATGCCAAAATGACATATTGGGGCTTACTTATTCTGGTTCCTTTCAAGAGACATCTGGGTTATTTCTAATTTGAGATAAACATTAATGTAACCCCTATAAGCATTCATAATCTTGTTTTTGAAAAACATAATTTTTTTTTGTTTCTTTGAAAAATTTGTATGAAATTTTGGCAAATGTTTGGCAAATTATGGCAAATGTTTGATTAACTTCATAAGAATCTCTCAAACCGTTTTCCCAAGTGATTGTATCAGAAAAAAAATCATCTTATTCATACTCATAGCTCTAATTCCAAGGAAACATTAGACAAACATGTTTATTGTATAGGTAGCTATCTTATCTCAAAACAAATGATCAGCTCTATTTTCTTTATTTATGTTGTGTAGATTTCTGAAAATATGGTAAAATAAATCATTTTAGTATGGATTTCAATAATTCCTTTAAAAATTAGTTTTACCATCAATGGATTATACTAAAATTTCTCTCATATGGAAATATTCAAAATTAACATGTGTGTTTTTTCCATTAACTGTACATGTTTTTGGTTTAGTTGCTAAATCATATCCAAATATTTGCAGCCGGATAGACTGTAACCAGCCAGACTCCTCTGTCAATGTGATTTCCCAGGCAAGGATATTGGAGTGGGTTGTCATTTCATTCTCCAATTAAATTTATATACATATATTAAATATATGTATAATATATATTATTATATAATATATAATATTTATATATAGTATAATTTGTATATAATATTACATATATTAAATACATGTATATAGTATAATATATTATATATATATAATATATGTATATAAATTTATTTGGAGAATGAAATGGCAACCCACTCCAGTACCCTTGACTGGGAAATCACATTGACAGAGGAATCTGGCTGGGTACAGCCTATGCGGCTATAATTATATAATATAATATATATTATATATCATAATATAATATATAATATAATATTAATATGTATTATATGATATATATATTTAATAATGTATACTGATGGAGTGGGAGGTTCAGCTCAGTTCAGTTCAGTTGCTTAGTCATATCCAAATCTTTGTGACACTAACAACTGCAGCACAGCAGGCCTCCCTATCCATCACCAACTTCCAGAGTCCCAAACCCATGTCCATTGAGTCTGTGATGCCATCCAACCATCTCATCCTCTGTCGTTCCCTTCTCCTGCCCTCAATTTTTCCCAGAGTCAGGGTCTTTTCAAAAGTGTCAACTCTTCGCATGAGGTAGCCAAAGTATTGCAGTTCAGCCTCAACATCAGTCCTTCCAATCAACACCCAGGACTGATCTCCTTTAGGATGGACTGGTTGGACATCCTTGCAGTTCAAGGGACTCTAAAGAGTCTTCTCCAGCATAACAGTTCAAAAGCATCAATTCTTCAGTGCTCAGCTTTCTTTATAGTCCAATTCTTATATCTATATATGACCGCGGGAAAAACCATAGCCTTGACTAGATGGACCTTTGTTGACAAAGTAATAATGTCTCTGCCTTTTAGTAGGCTGTCCAGGTTGGTCATAACTTTCCTTCCAAGGAGTAAGCATCTTTTAATTTCATGGCTGCAATCACTATCTGCAGTGATTTTGGAACCCCAAAAAATAAAGTCTGACACTGTTTCCACTGTTTCCCCATCTATTTCCCATGAAGTGATGGTACCAGATGTTGCAATCTTAGTTTTCTGAATGTTGAGCTTTAAGCCAACTTTTTCACTCTCCTCTTTCACTTTCATCAAGAGGCTCTTTAGTTCCTCTTCACTTTCTGCCATTAGGGTAGTGTCATCTCCATATCTGAGGTTATTTATATTTCTCTCGGCAATCTTGATTCCAGCTTGTGCTTCTTCCAGCCCAGTGTTCCTCATGATGTACTCTGCATATAATTTAAATAAGCAGAGTGACAATATACAGCCTTGACATACTCCTTTTCCTATATGGAACTAGCCTGTTGTTCCATGTCCAGTTCTAACTGTTGCTTCCTGACCTGCATACAGTTTTCTTGAGAGGCAGGTTAGGTGGTCTGGTAGTCCCATCTCTTTCAGATTTTTCCACAGTTTATTGTGATCCACACAGTCAAAGGCTTTGGCATAGTCAGTAAAGCAGAAGTAGATGTTTTTCTGGAATTCTCTTGTTTTTCCCATGATCCAGCTGATGTTGGTAATTTAATCTCTGGTTCTTCTGCCTTTTCTAAAACCAGAAAGTTTACTTTTCCTCATAGTTTTTATCACCATCTCAACTTCTCTCTTCACCATGGGGTGTTTCAACCTCAACATGGACCACTCAGCCATGCACACTGGCCTCTAGTTCCCCAACATCTTTCTATCCAACAACCATCTCCATTAGACTTCAACCACCTGCTTCCAATAGAACTTCACTGACTCCATGAGCTCAGATATTCTATTCTTATCACAACATTCCTCTTTCTTGCTTGTTTGCAACCACTCTAATTACGACTGTTTCAAACATGACTGGAACATTAGTTCATCTGGTCTTAATATTTGCATTCCACCCTAAGGTACAGCATCAGTTCTAATGCTCCTAGTTCAGCATTGCTTCTTGACCTCTGTCTTCCCATTTTAACCCTGTGTCCAAAGCCCAGATATGACTAAACCCAAATATCTGCTCTCTTGCTTTCTTTTCTCATCTCATCAAAGTGAATGATAGTTAAAACAAACAAACAAAAATCAGTTATACCGTGAGACAGATTGTTAGCACCATGTATTCATTCTTCACCTTAAATGCAACAGTTTATTAAACTTTATCATGTTTCTCACATATCCAACTCTTTTCTATTCTTCACAGAAAAAATATCCTGTATTCAGAAATAACAGAAACTGCCAGATGGGAAACACTTTAGCTTCCTATAAAGAGATCTGCCTCCACATCTCACAGTCATCCATAAACTCTTTATTGCTTAGCACTGGAAATCCTTTAATGCAAACAGATTCCATCCTCATCCTTAAACATTTTTACCTGAGGTGAAAGAAATTAATCAAATATAATACAAATATATACTTTTAATCATAAGTGCAATACATTAAAAATTATGGGTTCTATTGTAGAGTAATTTATAGGATCTTTTTATAGATTGGGCAGTGATCCTGTAAGTTTCCAGAAGAGTGACATTTAAATTTAGTCTTGAAGGATGAGTATAAATAATCATATGGACAGTGGGAGGAATGGCATACAAGAAAAATGAAACAGAATCTGGGAAAGCCGGAAAAGGAAAAGAAGTTTGACACGTTGTAGAAACATTTAAAATACCAGTATGGTTAGAACATAGGAAGGTCAGAGAGCTGCATTAGGTGCTTATGCAGAATTGTTTTGAGAAACAATCTGGGTAAAGCATGTAAATTAATAGTGGCAGTTCTGGGGTAAGCCTGTGTTGGAATTCTGACAGTAGCATTGGATATTCGGGGAAATTCTTTGATCTTCTTGTGCCTGTTTTGTGCATTTATGACATCATGATGGTGATGGAGATGATAAAAACTACATAATATTAAACATAGGGCTGCTATGAAATATAAATTATTTAATATATGTAGTTCAGTTCAGTCACTCAGTTGTGTCTGACTCTTTACGACCCCATGAATCACAGCACACCAGGCCTCCCTGTCCATCACCATCTCCCGGAGTTCACTCAGACTCACGTCCATCGAGTCCATGATGCCATCCAGCCAACTCATCCTCTGTCGTCCCCTTCTCCTCCTGTCCCCAATCCCCCCCAGCATCAGAGTTTTTTCCAATGAGTTAACTCTTCGCATGAGGTGGCCAAAGTACTGGAGTTTCAGCTTTAGCATCATTCCTTCCAAAGAAATCCCAGGGTTGATTTCCTTCAGAATGGACTGGTTGGATCTCCTTGCAGTCCAAGGACTCTCAAGAGTCTTCTCCAACACCACAGTTCAAAAGCATCAATTCTTCGGTGCTCAGCCTTCTTCACAGTTCAACTCTCACATCCATACATGACCACTGGAAAAACCATAGCCTTGACTAGACGGACCTTAGTCGGCAAAGTAATGTCTCTGCTTTTGAATATACTATCTAGGTTGGTCATAACATAATATATGTAGAGTACTTAGGATTTATGCAAGTACTTAGTACATGGCTTAAGATACACTCACAGTAAATGGTAGTTTTTGATGTTATTTTGCTTTTGTTTGAGTTTGTGTTAAAGACTTCAATTTTCTTTTTCTTTTTTCTTTAACTTTTTATTTTTACTTTATTTTACTTTATAATACTTTATTGGTTTTGCCATACATTGACATGAATCCACCACGGGTGTACATGTGATCCCAAGACTTCAATTTTCGTTTTCAAAATCATGGACTGTTATCAATCAGTTTAAAATTGGAAAGTGATATTTTCAAATATCCCTTGAAGTGATTGGACTGAAGGAGGCAATGGAAAAATCTAGGAGTCTATTATGGATCCAACGCAGTAATGATAGTTAACCAATACTAATAATTCATGGGTATTGTACATAAATATATTAGCTAATGATAATAGTTTAAAGGTTAATTTAGCATGTGTACCAATTAAAGAGAAGGGAATTTATTTTAAATAAATTCAAATATTTTGTGCTAACAGGTACAAAACTTGGTGAATTATTAGATACAGCATCTTAAGATTAAAAAAAAAAAAAGGTTCCCAGATACTTGGTTACTGGAGATATATTTATAAAGATAGAAAATAATAAGGTGACTCTCTAAGTTGCTTTTCCTATAGAATTACCTCTTTGAAAATTAAAAAAAAAAAAAGGATTTATTTTCTGTTAATTTTTGTTTCCAGTTGCAAGCTCCTCTATGTTTGTTTCTAATTATGAGCTGTTTTTCCTACTCTATCACTTCTGATAATTCTGTTTATCTACAATATTAGAATATATGTTATTTCTAATTAGATAATGATTGCTATTCTTTGTCTTTCCTGTTTTGTTTCAAATCTATTCACAGTAAAAATCAGGAAAATTATATTTGCCATAACCAATAGCCATTTCACTCAAATTCTATGTTTAAACTATATGTGTAACCATGATTGTTTTAGATAATGATTTTGGTTCCCTGTTGCCTGTATGTACCCACCTTATCTCAAAACAAGATGACCAGAGGGCTAGAATGGCATATTCAGGGATAGACAAAAAGGAAACTTGTGAAATACCACCACATACTGGATGATGTCATCCCAACTCTATTACCATAAACTTCTCTCATTTTGCAGTCATATATGAAGTCAGTATATTTTGCAAGAGCATTGGATTAGCTGTGTCCAATCAGGAAACACAAAAACAAAGCATAATGATGATTGTAGAGAAGCTTTAATTTGAGATAATTAACACTAAGAAGGGATTTGATTAATGAGGGATTGCCTAGTATATTAGTCATGATTCTCCAGAAAACAGAATCAATAGGCCATAGAGATGAAGACAATGAACAATTTGTTTTAAGGAACTGAATCATCAGATCGTGGAGTCTGCCAAATTCAATATCAATAGGGAAAGCCAGCAGGCTGAATATTCAGGTCATAGTGTATGTTGCAGTTTTGAGTCCAAAGACTGAACACTCAGAATTTCTTCTTATTTAGGAAACATCAGTCTTCTTGCCTTAAAGCTGTCAACTGATTGGGTGAGGCCCACCCCCTTATGAAGAACAATGTTTTGCTTACAGGCAACTAATTATAAATGCCAATTGTATCCAAAAATACTTTTACAGCTATGTCTAGAACAGTATTTGACTAAGCAACTGGTCAGCATAGTCTAGCTAGTTTGACACACAAAATTAACCGTGTTGATGAATGAATGGCTGTTCCTCACTGGATGGAAGAGAAGCAGCAGGATTGATGCATCAGTGGAACTTTCTTGAAATTTGCCTTCTAGGTTTCTGTGGCACCTAGAAGCAGTGAGTGAACAGTGAAAGTCACTCAGTCGTGGAAATCTCCAGGCCAGAATACTGGAGTGGGTGGCCTTTCCCTTCTCCAGAGGATTGACCTATCCCAGGGATCAAAACTAGGTCTCCTGCATTGCAGGTGGATTTTGTACCAGCTGAGCCACAAGGGAAGCCCAGTAATAGTCGAGTGGGAGAACTCATCTCGCACGCTAGTAAAGTAATGCTCAAAATTCTCCAAGCCAGGCTTCAACAATATGTGAACCGTGAACTTCCTGATGTTCAAGCTGGTTTTAGAAAAGGCAGAGGAACCAGAGATCAAATTGCCAACATCTGTTTGATCATCAAAAAAGCAAGAGAGTTCCAGAAAAACATCTATTTCTGCTTATTGACTATGCCAAAGCCTTTGACTGTGTGGATCACAATAAACTGTGGGAAATTCTTAAAAAGATGGGAATATCAGACCACCTGAGCTGCCTCTTGAGAAATCTGTATGCAGGTCAGGAAGCAACAGTTAGAACTGGACATGGAACAAAAGACTGGTTCTAAATAGGAAAAGGAGTGCATCAAGGCTATATATTGTCACCCTGCTTATTTAACTTCTATGCAGAGTACATCATGAGAAATGCTGGACTGGAAGAAACACAAGCTGGAATCAAGATTGCTGGGAGAAATATCAATAACCTCAGATATGCAGATGACACCACCCTTATGGCAGAAAGTGAAGAGGAACTCAAAAGCCTCTTGATGAAAGTGAAAGAGGAGAGTGAAAAAGTTGGCTTAAAGCTCAACATTCAGAAAACGAAGATCATGGCATCTGGTCCCATCACTTCATGGAAAATAGATGGGGAAACAGTGGAAACAGTGTCAGACTTTATTTTTGGGGCTCCAAAATCACTGCAGATGGTGACTGCAGGCATGAAATTAAAAGACACTTACACCTTGGAAGAAAAGTTATGACCAACCTAGATAGCATATTCAAAAGCAGAGACATTACTTTGCCGACTAAGGTCTGTCTAGTCAAGGCTATGGTTTTTCCAGTGGTCATGTATGAATGTGAGAGTTGGACTGTGAAGAAGGCTGAGCACCGAAGAATTGATGCTTTTGAACTGTGGTGTTGGAGAAGACTCTTGAGAGTCCCTTGGACTGCAAGGAGATCCAACCAGTCCATTCTGAAGGAGATCAACCCTGGGATTTCTTTGGAAGGAATGATGCTAAAGCTGAAACTCCAGTACTTTGGCCACCTCATGCGAAGAGTTCACTCATTGGAAAAGACTTTGATGCTGGGATGGTTTGGGGGCAGGAGGAGAAGGGAATGACCGAGGATGAGTTGGCTGGATGGCATCATGGACTCGATGGACGTGAGTTTGAGTGAACTCTGGGAGATGGTGATGGACAGGGAGGCTTGGCGTGCTGCGATTCATGGGGTCACAAAGAGTCGGACACGACTGAGTGACTGAGCTGAACTGAGCCTATTCTTTCTCTAGTGGGTCTTCTCAAGCCAGGAATTGAACCAGGGTGTACTGCATTGCAGGTGAATTCTTTACCAACTGAGCTATCAGGGAAGCCCAAGACCTAGACGCATGTCACATCAAAGGCATTCTCCTATGGAACTGCTGAAATGAAATCCTGGTCACTGGATGCTGCATACTGCTTGTCTGTGGGAACTGGGTACTGTAGAAGCTGCCTGGCAGCAGGAGTAGGGTACTGGAGAAACCACTCTCCCACACAGAATCCACTTGCTAAAGAAACTAGTTGTGCTGCAATGCCAGGCACTAGGAAACTATCCACATGCTGGGAGTGGATACTGCCAAAGCCTAATATACTGCAGGAGCCTGCCAGGAAAACATTAGAACCATGAACAAAAAGCTCTGATTCCTGTGTTTATCTCTGTCACCCACTACTGACAAAGCTTTATACCTTGACAGCTAACAGAGAAAAGTGTTCAACAAGTTGAGATCTTTCTTTGCAATTCTAAGTGGATTTGAAATGAAGAGGCAATGAGTGAAAAACTATCATAAGCACTATGTGTAGTGCCTTGTGGAAGCTACTTCATGCAATAGGACCTGCAATTATAACAGCAAATTTAAGGAAAAGTTTCATGGAATGGGTCAGCAAATGTGTGCCCTTTAGGTCTGTCCATAGGGTATATGGTAGAACTGCCTATGGGAAAAAGTATCAAAGAAAATCACCAGTGGGTGTCATTACAAATAGATCCATAATTGAAAATATTTAGGCAGGCAGATACCAAGAGGAGCCAAGATTATTAAATTGGAAGAGCTAATTGCATTTCAGAAGAAAAGAGGTTATCAGAGTAAGAAAATGCAGAGCAAAGATTTCTCTCCTACTAACTCTTTAATTCTGAGTCAGGACATGAAATTGAACTCTCTTAACACAGGACTAACGAAAACTGTTTTAAATTTATTGCAGCTAAAGAAGAATCCCATTAGTGAGAGATCATTCTCCAAGAAGCAAGCAAATTGAAGTGAGATTGAAGAAAAAGAAATGGGGCTATCCCACAGGACTGAGTCCAGACACAGAGCACCCTTTGACGTCCTCCTTCTATAAAGCCTCACTTTTCTCAAGGAGCAGTGGGTAAAGCTGCAGCAGCATTCTGAGGTGAGAGACCCTAGGAATATAATCCTAGAATTCACTGTTGGAAATCCCATTCCTTTCACTGAGAAATATTACAGACAGTGTCAATTTCCATTTCCTTTGACAACAATCTTGATATATAGATATAGGTTACATTGAGTTAATACAGAACATATTTGTACAATTGGGTTTCTAAAGAATATTTTTAAAATTCACCAATGCACAAGCCATGTATTTCTTTTAAATTTCTTTTCTAGGACAATAAGGTTTGTTTTTTTTTTTTTTTTTTTTTTAGCATTTCCTATGTTAATCTTGGTATGTGCACAGCTTCTCACGTCAGGAAGCTCAAGTTCCTGACCCCTGAGGATGAACAGACAATTAGCAGCAATACAACTCATAGACTTTTAAGAGAACAATATAAAATCATATTTTTCCTGCTCTTGCACAATACTGCAGTTTCTCTTACTGAAAAACTAAATGTAAATCTAGGGTGTCTTGCCTTGTGGAATTAAGAAACTTTATTAAATGGAACATGAATAAAGTTATCTATATTTTAGTTTACATTGGTTTCTGGATGAGAAATACTAGCATTTGAAATAGTGTTTGGCATACTTTCCTTGAAGTGGATCATAGGGTTTCCTCCCTCTCCCCACCTCTTTAGAATATCTTTTTATTCATCAAAACACTCTACTTGTAACAGATCTGAAATTATGCTCATTAAAGTTACACAGAGTGGAGTGGGAAATGGATTGTGAAATCACTCAGCAGCACATAGTAGAATAGAGTGCAGATGGGGCTGTATAACAATAAGACACAGTTTTTAAAGCCAGATCTCAATTGTATATTTTCCTTTGACCTAGATTTTGGTTAAAATAAGAGTTTACATTCATGCGATTTTTTTTTTTTTTAGCTCTCTAATATTCCAAACTATATTTTGGTGATAAAAAGTTATCATTCTAGTATAAAAGTGGAAGAACAGAGGAACTAAGAAATTAGTAAGTTCTAGTGAATCATTCTACTTTTTGGTACCTAGCTTATGAGAAATAATAAGCATTAATGGTTTTTCCAGTGGTCATGTATGGTTGTGAGAGTTGGACTGTGAAGAAAGCTGAGCACCAAAGAATTAATGCTTTTGAAGTGTGGTGTTGGAGAAGACTCTTGTGAGTACCTTGGACTGCAGGGAGAGCCAACCAGTCCATCCTAAAGGAGATCAGTCCTGGGTGTTCATTGGAAGGACTGATGTTGAAGCTGAAACTCCAATCCTTTGGCCACCTGATGTGAAGAGTTGACTCACTGGAAAAGACCCTGATGCTGGAAGGGATTGGGAGCATGAGGAGGGAACAGAGGATGAGATGGCTGGATGGCATCACTGACTCAATGGACATGAGTTTGAGTAAACTCCGGGAGTTGGTGACAGACAGGAAGATCTGGCATGCTGCGCTTCATGCCGTCACAGAGTCAGACACGATGAGGGATTGAACCGAACGGAACTGAACTAAAGGAAACAAAGATGTTAACTGTTTCTCAGTGAAGGTGGAATATAAGACAGCCATGAAACATATCTTGGACATTTTGATGGAAGATCCTTTTTCTATTATCAATGTTATTATTTTTATACCTAAAACTGCTACTGCTCAAGCACAATAGGAAGAGGTCTTCTTGCAATCGCTGCCCTTTTAGTCACAGTATTCTCCAATTCTCTCTATTTCTAGGCATTATTTTATTGTATGTTTAAGAATTTTTCAGTAATAAATAGTGTATATAAAGAGAATAATAGAGTCTAGATTCATTCAATTCAAGAAAAATTTTGGGGGAAATTTTCAAAGAGATTTATTGGCTCTGGAATGCTTTATTGATTCTCCTCAATTGCTTAATTCATAACCTATTATCATTCTGCTATATCCCAGAGATGAGGCAACAATCCTCTTTCCTACCTCCTTCCCTTCCTTTCTTCATTCCTTCCTTGCTTCATCCTTCCCTCCCTCCCTTCCTTCCTTTGTGCTCAATTCTATCTTAATTTTAACCCAGTCTTTTCTTTTTTGTGTTGTAATGGTTATTTTTTTTAATTTATTTATTTTTAATTGAAGGATAATTGTTTTACAAAATTGTTTTGGTTTCTGCCATACATCAGTATGAGCCCTTTCTTTAAACTCTTGTTTCTAAGCCCTTGATGGATGAAAACCATGCCCCCTTTTTCCCACTTTCTTGTAAAGATTAAGAGACCTTCAGATGAATAAAACTTTTATCCCTATGTCTCATACCCCATTGCTCTTTCCTGGAAGAACTGTGTTGCCTACTGCTATCTTCTGAAATATTCAATGCATATAATTTATATATTCCACACAAATGTGGGCATTTCAATGATTTCAATTAAATAATGTAAAAAGTATAGTTAACACATAATGTTCATTGTTACAAATAATGTAATACAAAAATTTCATTACATTTAGTGCTTTCTTAGTCACTACTTATGACGTCTAGCTCCATATTTTCCAAAAGTTTTTCAACAAATTTTTAATTCTCTGAGATGCCCTTTGGAAAATAAGTTCTATGTATAAATAATTTGGGGAGAAGAATCCTGCCACATCCTCCTCTGAAGATTTACAATGCCTATTAAAACATATGTTAAATACTGAAGAAAGGATAGTTTGTCTCAAACATATTTGACTATAGAACACTTTTATTATTAATGCATATAAATAATGTATGACTCATTTTTTGAAATCTATTTATCTTATTTGATTCTTCTCAAATTCCTGAATTATGACTTATATTGGAACCAATTTATGGATGGAAAGGGGGATTAATAGATATATCAAAATTCTATTCAAGGTGAATTTTAGTAAGTGGGAAAGTTAAGATTTAAAACTGTATATGTATAATTTTTGCTTCTGACATTGTCTCCAAAGCAACCAAAATCTACAACAATTAAGCATTAATAGAATTAAAATGTGGAGAAGGCAATGGCACCCCACTCCAGTACTCTTGCCTGGAAAATCCCATGGACAGAGGAGCCTGGTAGGCTGCAGTCCATGGGGTTGCGAAGAGTCGGGCACGAATGAGCAACTTCACTTTCACTTTTCACTTTCATGCATTGGAGAAGGAAATGGCAACCCACTCCAGTGTTCTTGCCTGGAGAATCCCAGGGACATGGGAGCCTGGTGGGCTGCCGTCTATGCGGTCACACAGAGTCGGACACGACTGAAGTGACTTAGTAGTAGCAGAACTAAAATGCGAGATAATTTCTTCTTTTTCTATGATTAGGTTCTGCTTAACGAACTGTTAGCCTTGAATATTCACTGGTCTCTTCTTATGCAGAGCTGACAAGTCATTCTCACTTGATAGGAGGAAATTTTGAGAAGTTAGTCAAAGCCGAACACACATTTTGAGTCAGGTTTAATACTGGACAAATAATATTGTTCTTCAAAGAAAGGAGCATCACTCCCCCCTTTGTCTCTCATACATTATCCTGACTTCTAGGCTCAGGATTTTTCTCCCAGGATAGTCATTCATGCATCCTATCCCTATATCTAATTAAGAAGATTGGGATCTGCTCTCTAGACTCAAGTTACCTCAAGTTAAAGGACAAGTACCCTATATTATGAGCCTGGTAAGACTTATGTGAGAGATCCTATACTGAGGCAAAATGAAGTGCTTGTACAGTTGTTAATAAAAAAATATTTTACTACATTTTAGCTATTGCTTATTGTTCCAATGGTTACATTCAGAGGGACTGGTAAGATTTGAGAGCCAAATTTGCACCTTGAAACCACAATTGTAAACAGGACCAATCTGAACATATCCTCATACCAAGCATTATGACCCAAGATGTGACCAAACTTCAATTACAATCATTACAATCATCACCATTAATAATGAATGAATAGTTGTGTGTGACTTCATGTGAGTGCTAAGTCACTTCATTTGTGTCCAACTCTTTTTGACCCTATGGACTGTAGCCAACTGGTCTCCTCTGCTCAGGGGATTCTCCCAGCAAGAATACTGGAGTGGGTTGCCATGCCCTTCTCCAGGGGATCTTCCTGACTCAGGGATGGAGCCCTCATTTCTATGTCTCTTGCATTGGCAGGCAGTTTCTTTACCACTAAAGCCTCCTGGGGATCTCAAGTCATGAATAGTTACCATCAGCTTATAAAGGAAATCAACCCTGAATATTCATTGGAAGGACTGATACTGAAGCTGAAGCTCCAATAGTTTGGCCACATGATGCAAAGAGCCAGCTCATTAGAAAAGATCCTTGTGCTGGGAAAGATTGAGGGAACGAGAAGAAGGGGGTGACAGAAGATGAGATGGATGGATGGCATCACCAACTCAATGGACATGAGTTTGAGCAAATTCCAGGAGATAGTAGAGAGCAGGGAAGCCTGATGTGCTGCAGTCCGTGGGGTTGCAAAGAGTTGGACACAACTTGTCGCTAAGTTGGACACAACTATGTATGAGCAACATGATAGATAATGCAAACAAATTATGTCCATTTAAATCACTGGCTCTCAGCTTTATTCCTATCAGAATCACCAGGAGAGCTTGTAAAATATGTTGAATCCAGCTACAGTAAATTTGAAAATGATTGGCTTATACTAAAAAAGTATATTAAGACAATCATCAATTCAAAATCATTTACAAATAACTCTGGTAACCTTTTTTACTTACAAATTATAAACATATCTCTTCTGCAGCATCACTGAAGAAAATGTATATTCCCTGGAATATTATACCCGAAATGGCTTTATATATCTTTAGTCATTGTTACATATATATTTTCCTTATGGATAACTACTATTGAGGTAGTTAGTAACTTTGTCATTATCGTCCTAAGTCATGTTTGAAATACTGCTGAAGAGTTAGATTGTATTTTTCCTATTACAAACACTTTGAGCTTTATAGTCCCTCATCAACAACTTTCAAGTGCTAGAATTTTATAGTAAATAAAAAAAGTTGACATGGTTTTATTCGTTCTGTTACTTACAAAATGCCAGGAGGATTTCAAAGTTATAATCATCATTATTGTGAAACAGAGTAGGCAATAAAAGAAGACTTTATTACTGAATAAAACACAAAGAATTTTACCTTCTATAAACATCAAACAAGTCCGACTATTATTTCAACAAATATGAAAAATAAAAGGTCACTGCCTCTGAAAAGTAAAGTAGTAAACATTATAGTCTTGAGAGTCCACATTTAAATAATATATTTCACATATAAACGTCCAAATAGCAAGTAATTTACTTTTTTGTACATGCTTTTCTTCAAAAATATGAAGGTAGTCCATACTTATTATTTCTATATTCCCCTCAGTTTGCATCATGAAATAGAAACAAATGAAATTTTTCACTTATTTAAACTGAAAAATAGCAACAAAAATCAATACAAATGTATATGAGTATATCAAATCAGTGATAAGTAATCATTATTTACATTAAACTCACTGCTAATCAGTAACAGTAAATATTAAAACATTAATTATCCTCAAGAACAAAAAAAATATTCAAATTAATTTGAGCAGACCCAATGAAAAGCAGATCTGTTTTGGAAATACAAACTCTAATATTTAATAGCACTATTACCACTATATCATTTTATCAAAATATTAACATTTGATTACAGCATTATATATTGTAAATACAATTTTCAGCTTATCTTGTAAGCAATGTATCATCCATGCTTGTTTGTTTTATTGACAAATCCATTTAGAAATTGAGAATTATTTATTATCTCTGGACTGAGGATCCTTATTTATCAAGTTATAAAGTTATACTGAATCTCTAAGGTCTAGTCCAGGATTACAGGTCTAATTACAAGATTACAATGATGTGATTTGCACTGAAAATTGACAGTGTGACATAGTATTACCATACATACAACTTATAAAAATCTAAAATAATGACACCATTTCTGATTCCACACAGTCCTATAATGCTCACATTATATATTTTATGTTTTCTAATATTAATAATACTTACAACCATTCTCTTATCCTGAACTTTACTGCCAAATTCCTCCTCTATAGTCTTACTCACTCCCTGTCCCAACTGATTCCTTCTATATTGAACAAGCTTTATCTGCTATGTACTACCATTAGACTTTCATCTGTCACTAAGATAGACAAAGTAATAGTCCAGAGAGGAATGAAAATACTAACCATAAAAATAAATTATTTATTCAAATGTTGACAACTGCTTTGAAGGAAAGTTAATCTGAGAATGTATAACAGTTCTCAGCTTGTAGTTTAGTGGATGTCAGGGAGAGTTTCTCTTAGGCAATATATTTAAAAAATGTTCCAAAGTATGAATTGGAATTAGCTGGGTAAAACAGGTTGAGAGAAGAGAGTATTTAAACAGAAAAGATTAGGTTCAAAGACCTTCAAACAAGAAGGAATGGAGAAGGAAAGATGAAGGTGAAAGAGAACAGTAGACTAGAGAAAGTCTTTGAAAATTGTTTAAATAGAAAATTGATGGTAAGTTTGGCTTCCCTGGTGGCTCAGAGGTTAAAGCATCTGCCTGCAATGTGAGAGACCTGGGTTTAATCCCTGGGTCGGGAAGATCCCCTGGAGAAGGAAATGGCAACGTATGTTTGCCTGGAGAATCCCATGGATGGAAGAGCCTGGTGGGGTACCGTCCACAGGGTCGCAAAGAGTCGGACACGACTGAGCAACTTCACTTTCACTTTAGAAATTTAGGAATGACAAGCAAATAATGAAAGGATGGATGGTGGAAATGTTGCACAGGGATGCATGGCTTGTGTATAGCTAATATAGTGGCTAATTAAATTTTATAATTAAAAGAGATGAAATATTCTCATCCATGTGAAATTCCAATCAATGAACAAACAATTTTAGAAAAAAATCATGATAGAATATTCTTAAAGGTAGAACTACATAGTTAGGCCACTTACAAATATAGTTATTGATGAGTAAATGCCCTATAAAATGATAAAGACATTTTAACAATACAGCTACATATTTTCTTGTTAATATGTAAAGTTTATGGTGTTTAGAAAGTATCATGCTACTAAAGTATTTTCTCTAATTCTTTTTCACATGAGAATAACTGCTCATTTAATTTCCACGACTAATATTTCCTTTGTAAATGAATAATATGAACAAATGCCAATGAGACTGCTTTAGCAAATAGACAACAAAGGCATTTTATTTTAAATTATTTTTTAAAATTTTTTAAATGGGGATATCTAACCCCTATTTGAACAGATGTGTTTAAATAAATAGGTTCAGTTCAGTTCAGTCACTCAGTTGTGTTCGACTCTTTGCTACCCCGTGAATCGCAGCATGCCAGGCCTCCCTGTCCATCACCAACTCCCGGAGTTCACTCAGACTCACGTCCATTGGGTCAGTGATGTCATCCAGCCATCTAATCCTCTGTCGTCCCCTCCTCCTGCTCCCAATCCCTCCCAGCATCAGAGTATTTTCCAATGAGTCAACTCTTCTCATGAGGTGGCCAAAGCACTGGAGTTTTAGCTTCAGCATCATTCCTTCCAAAGAAATCTCCTTCAGAATGGACTGGTTGGATCTCCCTGCAGTCCAAGGGACTCTCAAGAGTCTTCTCCAACACCACAGTTCAAAAGCATCAATTCTTCGGCACTCAGACTTCCTCATAGTCCAACTCTCACATCCATACATGACCACTGGAAAAACCATAGCCTTGACTAGACGGACCTTAGTCAGCAAAGTAATGTCTCTGCTTTTAAATATGCCATCTAGGTTGGCCATAACTTTTCTTCCAAGGAGTAAGCATCCTTTAATTTCATGGCTGCAGTCACCATCTACAGTGATTTTGGAGCCCCCCCCAAAAAAATCTGACACTGTTTCAATCGTTACCCATGTATTTCCCACGAAGTGATGGGACTAGATACCATTATCTTCATTTTCTGAATGTTGAGCTTTAAGCCAACTTTTTCACTCTCCACTTTCACTTTCATCAAGAGGCTTTTTAGTTCCTCTTCACTTTCTGCCATAAGGGTGGTGTCATCTGCATATCTGAGGTTATTGATATTTTTCCCGGCAAACTTGATTCCAGCTTGTGCTTCTTCCAGCCCAGCGTTTCTCATGATGTACTCTGCATAGAAGTTAAATAAGCAGGGTGACAATATACAGCCTTGACGTACTCCTTTTCCTATTTGGAACCAGTCTATTGTTCCATGTCCAGTTCTAAACTGTTGCTTCCTGACTTGGAGGCAGGTCAGGTGGTCTGGTATTCCCATCTCTTTCAGAATTTTCCACAGTTTATTGTGATCCACACAGTCAAAGCCTATGTCAAAGGCTTTGGCATAGTCAATAAAGCAGAAACAGATGTTTTTCTGGAACTCTCTTGCTTTTTCCATGATTCAGCAGATGTTGGCAATTTAATCTCTGGTTCTTCTGCCTTTTCTTAAACCAGCTTGAACCTCTGGAATTTCACAGTTCACGTATTGCTGAAGCCTGGCTTGGAGAATTTTGAGCATTCCTTTACTAGCATGTGAGATGAGCGCAATTGCTCAGTAGTTAGAGCATACTTTGGCATTGCCTTTCTTTGGGATTGGAATGAAAACTGACCTTTTCCAGTCCTGTGGCCACTGCTGATTTTTCCAAATTTGCTGGCATATTGAGTGCATCACTTCACAGCATCATCTTGCCAGGTCTCAATGATGAAAATGAGAGAACTAAAGTATAAGTGTGAAATTTTAAATTACTCTCAGTATTAGGGTTATCAAATGGGTGTAAAAGTAATTTTATTTAGCTCCATTTTTTTTTAAATTTGTAGTTTAAAAAACCTAAATGATTTTTTTTAATCAAATAGCAAGATAAAAATTTTCTTGTTTATTTTACTTTTATTTTTGGCTGTGCTCTGTCTTCATTGATGAATGGATTTTCCTCTAGTTGTGGTGAGCATGCTTACTCTCTAGCTGTGGTGCACAGGCTTCTCATTGCAGTGGCTTCTCCTGTTGCAGATCACAGGCTCTAGAGCATAGGCTTAATGGTTGTGGCACACAGACTTAGTTCCTGGAGAAGGAAATGCCAACCCACTCTAGTATTCTTGCCTGGAAAAACCCAGGGACAGAAAAGCCTGGTGGGCCCCAGTCTGTGAGGGTCACAAGGAGTCAGACACAACTGAGCACAAGCACAAGCACAGGCTTAATTGCTCCATACATGTGGGATCTTCACAGATTAGGGATCAAACCCATGTCTCCTGCACTGGAAAGAGGATTGTTTACCACTGAGCCACCGGGCAAGCTCTGGAGCTATCTTCTATTACAGGAAACATAAAATTGCTTCAAGGAGTTTTAGACAAAAAATTTAATTGAAAATGGAATTTTCACAAATGAAATTTAAATGAAAAAGATACATAAAAGTTTAGGAAGTAACATCCATCTTCTGAGATGAAGTTATAGTCATCTTTACTTGGGTAATTTTTAAAAGAAAATCATCATCAGTTTCTTTTTCTTAAACACAGCTTGTTTTTCTTTAATTTTAAGTAGAATGATATCATCTTTCTATGAGCACATCTATATATTTTTCTTTTCTCATTATCCATCTCGTTCAAAACATAAAAATGGTACATTGATGAATGTATTATCAGATTCAGCATGATTCAAAATATTTTTTAAATTAATTTAATTGGAGGCTAATTACTTTAAAATATTGTAGTGGCTTTTGCCATACATTGACGTGAATCAGCCATGGGTGTGAATGTGTTCCCCATCCTGAACTCCCCTCCCACCTCCCTCCCCATTCCATCCCTCAGGGTCATCCCAGTGCACCAGCCCTGAGCACCCTGTCTCATGCGTTGAACCTGGACTTTTTTTTTTTTCTACTCAAATTCTTTATTATGAGAATCTTTGCTATTTAGAACAATAATGCAGTTTTTTTTTATTTTTAATTGGAAATAAAGATGAAAGAGTGGAAGAGAGTTGTATGTGAGTTAAATCCTCATCTTTCGTATGGTTAGTAGGATCTGTGTAAAGTCATTAAATACCACTTAGAAACACAAAATTACCACTAGAGTACCTCTTAATAGATGATACATATTAACAATAGGGAGTGGGTTAATAGATTATTATTTTATTATTTATAATTACTGCTATAGCATTTGACTTTTTTTTTGCATGTGCCTTATTAATTTCTTTGCAAGTATGTCTTTCTATTAAGAAAGTAAATATATATACTTTCAGCCTATCACAGTAAGTATATGTGGAAAATAAGCTTACTTGGTGATATTGTACAAAAGGGAGTTAAATGCCAGTGTCCCATGAAATACTTTGTCTATATCTGGGTAGAAACAATATTGCATGATTTTTTTAGTCTAAGCAGGCTTGGTGTTGAACATTATTCATGTCTATCCCCATTTATCCCATATGTGAGATAATTTCAGCTGTGAGGTTAGCAAAACACCATGATTTTATAATACTTTTATAAGACTGTATTATTACCCTAACTCTACTAGATTAAATATATATATAATACATACATATATAATATATATAATTATAAAATATAATTATCTAGCAGAGTGTATATATATATATATATATATATATATATATATATACACACTTTCTTAAGAAACCTGTATGCTGCTGGTCAAGAAGCAACAGTTAGGACATGAAACAAGTGACTGGTTCTAAATTTGGAAAGGAATTCCACAAGGCTGTTTATCGTCATCCTGCTTATTTAACTTGCATACAGAGTACATAATTTGAAATGTTGGGCTGGATGTATAATAAGCTGGAATGAAGACTGCCAGGAGAAACAGCAACAACCTCAGGTGTACAGATACCACTCGAACGGCAAAAAGTGAAGAGAAGCTAGATCCTCTTGATGAGAGTGAAAGAGGAGAGCAAAACAGCTGGCTTTAAACTCAACGTTCATAAAACTAAGAACATGGCATCTGGCCCCATTACTTAATGGCAAATAGAAGGGAAAAAGTTGAAACAGTGACAGATATTACTTTCTTGGTCTCCAAAATCACTGTGGATAGTGACTATAGCCATAAATTAGAATACACCTGCTCCTTGGAAGGAAAGCTATGACAAACCTAGACAGCGTGTCAAAAAGCAAAGGCATCACTTTGCCGACAAAAGTCTGTATGGTCAAAGCTAGGGTTTTTCCAGTAGTCATGTATGGATATGAGAGCTGGACCAAAAAGAAGGCTGAGTGCCAAAGAATCAATGCTTTCAAATTATGGTGCTGACCATGAATATTCATTGGAAGGGTTAATGCTGAAACTCCAATACTTTGGCCACCTGATGCAAAAAGCCAACTCACTAGAAAAGATGATTATGCTGGGAAAGATTGAAGGCAGAAGAAGGAGGGGATGACAGAGGATGAGATGGTTGGATGGCATCACTGTCTCAATGGACATGAATTTGAGAAAACGGGGAGATAGTGGAGGAGAGAGGAGCCTAGCATGCTGTAGTCCATGGCATTGCAAGGAGTCAGATATGACTGAGCAACTGAACAACAACATATATATTAATATATACATATACACATGAGTTTATATACTTTTTATTATTGTAGAGTATCCAATAAGGTGTGTGTATATATATATATATATATATATATGCATATATTCATATGTACACTCATGAAAATTTTAGGATAGTATATGCAGTAATGCCAGTATTAAAATTAGCATCTATTTTATTAGTATTCATATATGTTTAGTGAGTTTACTTACTGAATATTTAATAACGTCCAATTCCTACAGTGTGTATCACTACTTGCATTTTTGCTGATAGATCATTCTATTACTAGTTTTATGTGAGTTGGATTAGATGATCTTCAAAGGGAAGTACAAAGTGTAGGATGATCTGCCCAGACCCCAAACTGTAGAGAGAAAAAGTCCTTCCGTGAAAGTAAGGCAGCCAAACCACAATTTTCAGGAGTGGCAGAAAGACAAGCAAGGCCATCTCTACCTACGATTGTGTCATAGGAACAGTCACAAGAGGTGCAATTGCCCAATAGCTGTCATTGAAACATTTAATTTAAAATAAAAGAATCTGCCTGCAGTGCAGGAGACCTGGATTCAATCCCTGGTTCGGGAAGATCCCCTGGAAAAAGGAACAGCAACCCACTCCAGTATTCTTGCCTGGAGAATCCCAGGCAAGAGGAGCCTGGTGGACTACAGTTCATGGGTTCACAAAATGTCATACACAACTGGGTGATTAACATTTTCACTTTCTTTGAAGTATGACATAAAAAATCCATATCCTCTTGGTTTCAGAATAATTGTTAAGCATGCTTTGTCTCCTTATCGTTTCATAACCTCAGGAAAGTACAACTGCTAAGATCTTCCTTCTAGAGTAATAGAGTGAAATACAGCTTTTAATATATGGTGGTGATATTAAGAGTTTCTTTTTAAGATGAAAGATGAGGTCACTAAGAATTTCATCAGTGGCTCTGATTGCCCTTTACCCTAATCTAGTTTATGAGGACAAAGTGATCAGTGTTGCAGTCTTCTGCCAATTACTATGGATTTTTCCTGATGAATTCCATGAACTAAAGAAAGTCTTTCTGTCTTTCTTTCCTTTCTTCCTTTTTTCTTTTTTACTTTAAGGCATACACCATGACATAATACCTATTATTTAATTCATGTTTCACCCTGCCTGCTTCTGCCTTAATCTAAAATCTCTTTTGTCCCACACAGCATCCGCATAATTATTACAGTTACCACATGAATAAAATGTCTGCTAAACCTGACTACAGCTGATTGCTTTCCAGGGGAGAGAATCTGACTCAGGCATGGAAATGAGAGTCCTTTTTCTGTGATATTCATAAGGGAATCTAAAAAGAAATGTCCATCTCTCTCTACGAGTATATTGACTGTAAAATTTCTACATAGGAGTCATTGGCAGCAATATCTTCCATATAGTTTGAAAAAAAAAATTAGAGTAGAAACTGAAGCAGTCTCACAGGGAGAATCAGTAAAGACTGAAGGAAAGACATGGTGATTTTAAGTCCTCACAATCATTGTTCCTGACTTTTAACTAATTTCCATTTCTCTTTATAATAAATTTTCTTATTTCTTTAAGCTGTTTCAGGTCTGGCATCTGTTTTTTTATGACCAAAGGAAAATTTTTATCATTAAATAAGATATGTGAAAATTATTTCTTCAAGAATAAACTCTTAGAAGATAATTAAGACATTTCCAGTTAAGTGCTTAAAATCACATCTTCCCACTATAGTAAAGAAATCCTTAGTCACATAAGGAATGCCTCGATTAATAATGAAAACCACAGTAGCTATTAAGATATACCTGGCTCAAGATTCCCAGAAAATGGCTCTGATATACAGATTTTTGAAGTTTACTGGGGGTCACAAAGAGTCGGACACGATTGAGCGACTGAACTGAACTGAACTGAACTGATTCTTAGAAATACTACTTAAAAGTGGGAGATGAAACCATGTTGGGATGAAGGACAACTTGAACTATGTTGCAATTGTAATATAGACCACTATCTATCCCATGGGGAGCTAACAAGTCACATGGTCTTCAAACGGTCTCTATTTGATCTAAAGAATAGTTACAGTTTTACCCCCATGTCAACCTTATTGAAAGCAGGCAGTTATTTTTGGTTGAGGGTAATTCCTCAAGCAGCATCCAGCTATGATGTAGACATATAGTCTATTAGATAGAATAGACTTACAGTCTATTAGACTAATAGACTAATTTTGTCTATTAGTAGACAAAATGAACAAGCTAATGGAGAAATCAGTACCTAGGTCCTGAAGCAGGGAGTTTGGAGCAGTATCCACTGCATTAGATACAGTAGCATTTCTAGTTCTTATTTAATCTCTGTTTAACTAATGATTTAAGATAATTGCTTATGTTAACTAGCAGTACATTGTCCTGTATGATCCTCACCCCAGTGTTGTAAAATGTGAAGGGAGGATGGATTGACAATCATGTAAATAAAAAAAAAATCATTCTCTCTATTATATCTTTTACTTCTTCATCTGGAAATCAGGGATGGAAAGTGTAGAGAGAGTGTCTGTAGATTGGCACATATTTGGCATATCCAATGTCTAATTAATTGATATCATCTGAACCTAGGATAATTAAATTTCCTAAAAAATGTAGAGATTTTACTTTTAAGCAAGAGATTCCATAATATATAGACCTTTTCTACTGTTTATTTGACAGTAATGGCATTTCTTATAGGGTATATGTGAAAGAGGGATGGGGCCAGAATGGAAGTTAAACATTGCACATACATCCTATGACATCCAGTTTACTCATTTCATCAGTCAATCCAGCCTTGTGACACATTAAAAAAAAAATGTTTTATTTCATTAAATTGTGGTTTATTTTCTGAGTTTTTCCACATCTTGTATTCATTTATCATGAAAAAATAGAATAGGAAGATGATGATTTTTCTTGTTTCACATCAAATGAACAAGTTCTAAAATGGAAAATTATTACAGTTTCCATGACAAAAATTTATTTGACTATTAACTGGGTATTCTCACTGAATAGTCTTCACTGATATTCTCACTGAATATCATTACTTTTAAACTCCACACTATTCAAAAACCAAATGGCATAGAAACACTTCATCAGAACATAAGGTCACTGTGTAAGAAATTTTCTTACCAGACTTTTGGCAATGGTGAAAGCAAAATGATGGAAAGTAACATTTGCAAAGTATTAGAATACAGTGAGAGAGTTCTGGTTCAAAATTTGCGGATTTTTAAGCTTTCCAAAATTAATCATAAAAGTCTGAACTATCTTTAATATTTTTGTATAACTAAAATGAATTGGAATTTTTAAAATATTTTATAAACTAGCAGTGCATTTTCTTTTTAAATTGTAAATTAACTTATTTTACTAATTTTGCCTGCTGACAAAATGTCATATTAAGCAATATTGTTGCTGTTATTATTTTTAGTTAAAAAGCAAAAAAAAAAAAAAAAAAAAAGCCTTTGTTAGTTAAAAATCACTTGTTTGATAGAAATGGTGTTTCAAAGCATAAGACCTAGGGTCAAAATAATAAAAGCCACTTTGTTTAACAAGTTTGGAAGTTGTGGATATAAAAATGGACTTTAGAATCTAAAAACTAGTTATAATTCTAAGCTACAAAATACTATAATTTGGGAGGTCACTTAAAACACTTGATCCTGCATAAGATTAAGTAATAGAATAAGTCAACTTGAAAACCTTCTTAAACTCTACTGTTCTGTCATTTTTTAATTTCTTTGTCATTCTGTTGTCCTTTTATACTCAAGTTAATCCCTCTGTCCCAGGTAAAGGAGTGAGGAGAAGATCATTTAGAATACCTCTGCTCTTTCACAGACTCCAGCAGAAAAGTTGTCTTTACAAGATTCAACAATGTCCATTTCTTATCAATTCAAATTCATTTATTCATATGATAAACATATCTTTGCTGCTAAGCTGCTAAATCGCTTCAGTCGTGTCCTACTCTGTGCGACCTCATAGACGGCAGCCCACGAGGCTCCCCTGTCCCTGGGATCCTCCAGGCAAGAATACTGGAATGTGTTGCCATTTCTTTTTCCAATGCATGAAAGTGAAAAGTGGAAATGAATTCACTCAGTAGTGTCATACTCCTAGCGACCCCATGGAATGCAGCCCACCAGGCTACTCTGTCCATGGGATTTTCCAGGCAAGAGTACTAGAGTGGGTTGCCATTGCCTTCTTCAAAACATATCTTTAGTATCTTGTAATTATCACTGTATCTCTTAACGCCAGTAGCAAGCCAAACTTTCTTCCCAAAATACTTATGGTCAAGTAGGGGAGTCAAACATGCGTGCATAAATTATAGTACCCAGTACTGTATTTGTAACTGGAAAGAATGGAAGTTTGTGTGGCATTTATAGAGAACCCAGGAGACATGTTGATGAACAATGGAAAAGATATTTGGGGGAATACTGGATGAAGAGCTTCAGCTTCCAGGAGCATGATTCTTGCTTAGAGTCATAATTCTTGCATAAGGCATTTTCTTGAAAGGTGCATATGAGATCCCAGCATAGTGCCAACTTAATCTCCAATTCTTATAGATTACTCAAAATTAAGATTTGAAAGTTTGTTTTTGTCCTTTGTATTTCAAAAATATCTGTGGCAGAACCCAATCACAAATAAGACAGAAAAAGAATACGCTTTAAAATGATCATACTTTTTAGTTGTTTCTTTCAAAAAGTAATTTTAGATAATTTCTTCTTTATGAAAAATAATGAAATACTTTGAGAAAAATATAGAGTATGGTGCTAAGGGGCCATCCAGTCTGCTTTCATTAGCTGTCTTTTTTTTTTTTTAATCACTTATAATGCTTCATTGTATAAGTTGTTCTGGATTCCATCTTAACGGTATTATAAATTCTTCAAAATAGAGGTTACCATAAATACGAAATAAAAACAGAGGTGGTAAATAAAGCATCATTTACCTTTTAAGGACCACTTAGATGCTAAGGATGTAGATTAAACCTAAGATTTCTTAGGCAAAAGTCCTCAAAAATTGTAATTTTTATAAAGACTATTTTTTTAAGTATCAGAATAACAAATTCATACCTGGTGCATATTTCTAAGTATTTCAGCTTTTTTTTTTTTTTTTTTAAATCAAACACTGTGCTGGGGTTTCAAAAGAAACAAGAAAATTGTTATTCTTTCTCTGGAGACTATATTTTTTTTAACATAAAATTCTGATTATATATGAAACTTTGAATATTTGGCACCCAATCTATAGTGCATGTTTAAACTTTGTGAAAGTATCTTTAGAATATAGAAATGTCTTCTCACTTCTTATTCTTCCTGAAGTCATCCAAGTCCATGACTTTACTCACCATCTGTAAATAGATGATTTCCAAAATTTTATCTCTAATACAGAAATATATTAAAAAATTCAGTGCAATATAGGTAACTATTTCACATTTTTACTTGTATATCTAAGAGATACACAAAAATTGCTTTTTTCAAATTATGGACTCCAGACAACTAATCCCAGATGTACACAAAGAAACACAGCTGCATACAAACACACACACATACAAGAAATCCTTCAGTTCAGTTCAGTCACTTAGTCGTGTCCGACTCTTTGCAACCCCATGAATCACAACACACCAGGCCTCCCTGTCCATCACCATCTCCCGGAGTTCACTCAGACTCACGACCATCGAGTCAGTGATGCCATCCAGCCAACTCATCCTCTGTCATCCCTTTCTCCTCCTGCCCCCAATCCCTCCCAGCATCAGAGTTTTTTCCAATGAGTCAGCTCTTTGCCTGAGGTGGCCAAAATATTGGAGTTTCAGCTTTAGCATCATTCCTTCCAAAGAAATCCCAGGGCTGATCTCGTTCAGAATGGACTGGTTGGATCTCCTTGCAGTCCAAGGGACTCTCAAGAGTCTTCTCCAACACCACAGTTCAAAAGCATCAATTCTTCGGCACTCAGCCTTCTTCACAGTCCAACTCTCACATCCATACATGACCACTGGAAAAACCATAGCCTTGACTAGACGGACCTTAGTTGGCAAAGTAATGTCTCTGCTTTTGAATATGCTATCTAGGTTGGTCCTATCTTTTCTTCCAAGGAGTAAGCGTCTTTTAATTTCATGGCTTCAGTAACCATCTGCAGTGATTTTGGAGCCCCCACCTCAAAAATAAAGTCTGACACTGTTTCCACTGTTTCCCCATCTATTTCCCATGAAGTGATGGGACCGAATGCCATGATCTTCATTTTCTGAATGTTGAGCTTTAAGCCAACTTTTTCACTCTCCTCTTGCACTTTCATCAAGAGACTCTTTAGTCCTTCACTTTCTGCCATAAGGGTGGTATCATCTGCATATCTGAGGTTATTGATATTTCTCCTGGCAGACTTGATTCCAGCTTGTGTTTCTTCAGCTGTACAATGTCAGTAAGTTTGATGGCCATTAAAAATTATGATTATAAAATAAACACATGATTGTTGTAGAAAGACTACAAAATTTAGAAAAGTATAAAAACAATGATTTCACCTCTTATCCAACAATTTAATACTCAGCATTTTCAGGGATTTCTTTAGTACATTTAAATAGCTCTTTCTTGGTTCTTTATGCCTGAATTATTGCATTTTCTTATTTTTTTGGATGTTTTCAACTCTTTTGTATGTAGTAAAAATATATATTTATTATATAATATGAGTATATTATTTAAATATGTGTTTGAATTTTTCTTTCTAATATTTTCTAACTCTTGTACTTGTTGTGTCTTCTTATGGAGTCCAATAACCTCTGTATATAATTTCTATAATTTCATATTTTTAAAAAAAGGATAATGGAGTGATTGACTGTAATCTCCATTCAATAGTAGGATTCACTTAAGGACAGTATACGAGACATAAATTATGATTCAAAAGAAGGATATCTCTAGCTGTAAGTTGCCTTTGGCCAAATTAGAAAAAGATCACTCTTTCTTTGGACAGAGGTAGCCCTGGCACATGGCTTAGGCAGCAGAGTGTGAGCAGTGCTTTCTTGTCCAGGCATCTTCTGCAGGGCACAGCCTGCACAGTGTATGCTCTGTGGCCCTAAGGCTGTAGGAGCCTAACTTTATAGATTGACACGCTGCCAACATTCACTTTAGCTACTCTCTTCTCCCAAGAAATTTAATTAAATATTTTCACTAAAGAAATCTATGGATTATTTTCTATGTTAAGGACTTGAATACAAGTTTATTCTGTATTTAAGAGTAAATGGAGGTCGGAAAGTAAAACAATTCATAAAGCAAACACATCACTTTGTACTTACATTTTCAGCCTATTACTTTATATCTGCCATGGATGATACCTGTGGCTTCAGGGTCTGGAGGTTCATGGCACTCTGCTGGGTAGTTTGCTTCATTCTATTTTAGAATGCCTCTCTAAGAAGTTGTTTTCTTCACTCTCCTTAATCTGTCACTTTCCCTTACCAATTGTCATCTTCCATCATTGGAAAAAATAGCTTACTGATATTATTTTTTTATGAATATTTTATTACTCTATCACTTTAATGAAGTTTTATGTGAAGAGAAATTGTCTTCTTCAAGTCACATCTTCAACCAGAAGCCCACTAGGCATTTTAAAATGCAGTAAAAATTTCACCCCTAATGTGCCATTTGTAAATCTCTTCAGTGCAACATTGCTATCCATTTATTAAAGCAGTATTCCATAATTATCATTATTTATTTACTTCATTGACTTAATTTTAAAAGTTTTATGTGGATGCCTTTTTTGGTAACAGGGTGGGTTTACTTTCTTGGGCCTAGTTCATGTTTGTTGGTTAGAATCTTGGGAGAATTTTAACAGGTCGTACACCTCCCTAAGTTTTGCATGTTCAGAAGTTATCTGGCAGTTTTCTGCCATTGTTGCTGTTATCTATGACTTGTAACATACCACTCAGGAACTTAGTCACTAAAAAAGCAATCATATTAATATTTCTCTTGAGTCTGTGATTTGACAGAGGCTTAGCTGAAAGTTTCACCTAGGGTTCCATAAGTTTTTTATGTAGTTCAATTCATATAGTTCAGGTCTGAGATAGCTTTACTTACGCATCTGACATCTTGATTAGGGTAGCTCAGAGTTTGGAACCTTCTTCAATCTTGTGTGGGCTTTCTAAAAAGCTAACTTAAGTTTCTGATTTCAGATATGAGCATTTCAAGAAATCAAGCCCTAATGTATAAACACATAATAGGCTTTTGTTTACATCTAGATTTTCACTGTCATATCCCACCGGCCAAAGCCAGTTCTATGACCAAGCCAGTTAGTGTGGGTGGTATCTAAACAAGGGTATAAGTATTAGGAGGTTTGGTTCATCAGGGTTCCTGATAGTAATCCTCAACTCCAGCCAACTACTACTAATTCAGATATCCCATTCATCTGGCTATTTGAAGATTATATTACTAAATAACTTGAATCACTACATTATTTATCTTCAGAAGTAATAAATAAAATATCTTGATATAAAAAATTAAAAAGATAAAAGAATAAATAAATTCACCACTCTTACTGTGCTTCTTCCATTTGCTTCTTCCTTGTACTGAACTCATTTCCCAAAGTTCAGGCTGCTACCTCGTGTGCATTTCTGCCCTTACAGTGTTGACCTACTGGGAGTTAGATTTCACAACAGAGATTTTACAGCACAACTTCCCATGGCCTCTCCCTAACCCTATGCACTGTGTCAGCTGTACTCTTTTACACTCCTTTTTTACTCTGTATTAAATGTATTTCTCATTATTTTTATTAATTATGAAAGCCTATTCATTTTTCAAACCCTTCTTTAGACTCTTCTTTGGTCTATAAAATTTTCCTTTATTGATTGACCTGACATTAAGTCATCACTATCTCTTCTCTTCCTTGACCTATTGCTATGTTTATACTTCTAATACCTCTATCAACTACTAGATTCTAAATATATATACATATATTTGAATATTATATATATATATATATACACACACACATATACAATTTTCTCTTTAAGTGAAAATTGAAACTGAAGTGTAATGCTGCTGCGGCGGCTGCTGAGTTGCTTCAGTCGTGTCTGACTCTGTGAGACCCCATAAACGGCATCCCACCAGGCTTCTCTGTCCACAGGATTCTCCAGGTAAGAATATGGGAGTGGGTTGCCATTCCTTCTCCAGAAGCGTAATGTCTATAACTTATTTTCATTTGTATAAGTCCACTGAGAAAATATATTACAAATAATAGAATCCAAATTCATATTTATTGAATAATAATAGTAATTGTAATTATTTAATTTTGAAAATTTACTTGTGTCAGGTACTTTTCTGAGTGCTTTATATTACTTAATTCAGTTAATTATCTTTCCCTTTATCTCCCTCACATATACTTACAGACATATATGAAGATAAAGTACTCTTTTTAATCCACATTAAACATGTAAAGTAACGTTAGAATATTTTCTCAAAGTCTCATTTTAAGTCAGTAGTAGAATGAGAATTTCAAGTCAGTTCATGGTTAACCAGAGGTCATGATCTCAGTCACCTTGCTCTAATGAACCATTATTGACCCGAGTTTCTGAAGGAAAATGTGTGGGCTTTTTTTTTTTTTTTAGCAAAACTAAGGGTTTATAATTAATCTTTTCTTTTCTTTCATTGTTGTATTTAATCACAGATATCCAAAAGTACAAAAGATTCTACTGTTCACCTATTGCTCTAGCCTCATTTCAAGAAAGAGGTAACATTAGTGGTTTGCTCAAGAAGGATTCAAGATGTAAGCTGAGACCTCTGACTCCTTTACTAGCTTTTACATTTTACAACACAGATTCAATATCACAAAGACCCATTCATGGAGCTATTATGAATGTCGTGTATGAGAGGTAATATAATTTAGAAGGATTGAATCTAGTGGTTCAGAACAAATTTAAACCAAAAAATAAGGATTCAGAAGATTTTGAAATCAATTTAAAAGGTATACTTGATTCTAAAACTTGGCTCCTCCCTCCATGGGATTCTCCAGGCAAGAGTACTGGAGTGGGTTGCCATTTCCTTCTCCAGGGATCTTCCTGACCCAGGGTTTGAACCTGTGTCTCCCACATTCCAGGCAGATGCTTTAACCTCTGACCCACCAGGGAAGCCCATACTTGATTCTGAAACTTGTTAAATGTCACTTTTGAAGTACAGCAGTAATTGATTAGTGGTAATGAGAATGTTAAAAACAACATATATATATATATATATATATAAAACATTAGAAGTCAACAATATGCATGGTGACAGATTTGGAAATCGAAAACACATCTAAAAAAATCACTTTCAGTTTTCTGGATGAGCATGTGGGTGTATAGCACACCCCAAGGTCCTTGAATATCTAAATATATATTTCTGGATGAAATTAGACTGTGAAAATATGAAAATGTTGGAAGAAAAAGTTTATGGAAAATAAGCACTATATTAGAAAAATAAGGAACAGATTGCCAATAAAAATAATTTTTCAGCCTTTTCTGTGATTTGCTTTAATTGAGTTTTTTAACCAAAACAAGCCTAGATATAATTAGAAAACTTCTCAGTAACCATTTCATTTAATAAAAACAAAATTTTATCATTGTTCTAAATGTCTCTGAGAATTTTCTCCTTTGTTAAGGGAATGTAGTTATCCCCAGTTTACATCTTAAACTGACTTTTTAAATAAATCACAAGAACATTGAAATGTTTTGCCATTGGAAAGTACATGAAAGCAACATACTAATTTTGGAACTATATGGAAGAAAAAAGAACACATTTTATTTTTCATGTACTTAACCTCTTTTTTTTTCCTTCACAAAGGGTAACACTGAAAGAGACTTTAGCTGAAAGACCCCCTAAGGTATTCAGAAATGACTTCTGGGAAATTTGAATTATTATAACTTCTATTTAAAACCTCAATATGAAAACCACCATTATTTTATTGTTGTTGTTGTTGTTGAATAGAGTAATTCAAAGTCATTTCTTATTCAAAAAACATATAAAGTAAAATAAAAAAAGATTTCTTTTATTTTAAGCTGCTCCTTTTTCTACCATTCAGTGTTTTTTGTCTTGAGAACATTATGTAATTTTTATTCTAAATCACATGACCTATTAAAAGCAAACATTTGTGACTTATTGAGATTAGTCTATGCATTAATCAGGATCTAGCAATAAAAGAGAGATCAGTCCAGTTTTTCAAAAAGTAAAAAAAAAAAAAATGGAGGGGGGAGATTTAATACAGGTTGACAAGTTTTTAAACAGCTGAGAAGATACACAAGAGATAAATTACTCCAGAGATTTGTAAACAGAAAGCTGCTAATTTACATAGAGTTGAAAAACAAAGATGGAGGGGCTGTTACCAGGGCAGAGAACATAAGACTATGAAATGGGAGCTAGAATCTTACCAGGCAGACTCTATTTCATTAAACAGAACTGAGACCTTGCAGGGAGGGACCTACTGTAAAAGCTAGAGGTAGGGAGGAGATTCAATCACTGCAAGACATGCTATGAAGTAAGGAAATTTCTTGTTCAGGCGACACCTAACCCCATGATAAAGGATAAGTGAAAGTGAAGTCACTCAGTTTTGTCCGACTCTTTGCAACCCGTGGACTGTAGCCCACCAAGCACCTCCATCCATGGGATTCTCCAGGCAAGAATACTGGAGTGGGATGCCATTTCCTCCTGCTAAATTCAGTTCTCTGACTTACAGAGTGAAAAGAGGAAAGGATGTTATATGAATTTGAGAGCAATCGAGCACAGTTTAGAAATCTGATCTTTGTCAACTGAATTTAAATATACATTTAAGACAGCTCCACAGTAATTCAGGAATATTTTGAAAAGCTTTTTTTGGGAAGTAATTTTATCATAAAAGTTCAAGAACAGTTCTTTCCAATAGTATTTTCTCTGATTATGCAAATAGTCTACATCTGCACTGTCAATACTATAGTTGCAAGTCAAATGTGATCATAGATAATTTGAAATGTGGCCTGGGCAATGAGAAACTATTTTTTTTTTTTTAATTTTATTAAACTTCAGTCATTTTAAATTTAAAAAGCCACATGCTCATTTTGATAACCATATTGTTATAGTGCAGATCTAGATGTTGAGTTCAGTCACTCAGTTGTATCTGACTGACTCAGTTTGTGTATATATATATATATAACTTTAAAGTTCTATAAATTTAAAACAAATATTATGGAACCTTACCACAGTGTAAAACAAGATATAATTATGATATTTTAAATTTCCTTTTCATATTTCATTGAGTTCAGTTCAGTTGCTCAGTCCAGTCTGACTCTCTTTGCAACTCCATGGACTGCAACACACCAAGCTTCCCTGTCCTATACCAACTCCCAGAGCCTGCTCAAACTCATGTCCATCAAGTCAGTGATGCCATCCAAAAATCTCATTGTCTATCATCCCCTTCTCCTCCTGCCTTCAATCTTTCCCAGCATCAGTGTATTCTCCAATGAGTCAGTTCTTCATATCAAGTAGCCAAAGTATTGGAGTTTCAGCTTCAGCATCAGTCCTTCCAGTGAATATTCAGGACTGATTTCCTTTAGGATGGACTGGTTGGATCTCCTTGCTATCCAAAGGATTCTCAAGAGTCTTCTCCAACACCACAGTTCAAAAGCATGAATTCTTTGGCGCTCAGCTTTCTTTATAGTCCAGTTCTCACATTCATACATGACTACTGGAAAAACCATAGCTTTGACTAGATGGACCCCTGTTGGCAAAGTAATGTCTCTGCTTTTTAATATGCTGTCTAGGTTGGTCATAATTTTTCTTCTAAGGAGCAAGCCGTATTAAGATTACCAAACTGATTTAAAATAATTGATCTACCTGTCTATGTAATTTACCCAGATACATATTAATTAAAAACTGGTTGGTAAATATGTCAAATTCCATTAGGAAAATATTTATAAAATAGACTCTATGTTGCATAACTAACCTCAGGACTTTACTCCTATTCCATGTTTCCAAAATTTAGAAAAACTGTATTCAGAGTTCATATTGGTTCATTCTACCAAGAAATATATATATATATATATATATATATATATATTAGAATAGAAATATTTTTCTACTAAGTCCTTTGCATCTGAAGTCATGAAAAAATTATTTTTAGGGATGTTGTACATGTATTTAAAATGATTTTTGACAGAAAAAATGTATAGACAAAATTCAGTGAATAAGAATGTGGATATGTGTGAGAAAAAGATGGGAGCAATAATTAAGAGAAGAAATAAATATCTAAGTTAAGTCAAATTATGGTATCCATAATACTCATTGTTTTGTTTTTAAGTACAATTTAAAAAGTAGTTAATACTAAAAGTGTTTTTGTTTTTAATAGAACTTTGTTGTTGCTGTTCAGTTGCCAAGTCAGGCTTCTTTGAGACTCCATGGACTGCAGCACATGAGGCTGCTGAGTCTCTACTATTTCCCAGAGTTTGGTCAAATTCCTGTCCATTGAGTCCGTGATGTGATCCAACCATCTCATCATCTGCTGCCCCCTTCTCCTTTCGCCTTCAATCTTTGCCAGCATCAGGGAAAGATTTTCCAATGAGTTGGCTCTTCCTATCATGTGGCCAAATGTATTGGAGTTTCAGCTTCAGTATCAGCCCTTCCAGTGAATATTCATGGTTGATTTCCTTTAGAACTGACTGGTTTGATCTGCTTGTAATCCAAGGGATTCTCAAGAGTCTTCTCCAGCACCACAATTTGAAAGCATCAATTTTTCAATGCTCAGTCTTCTTTATGGTACAACTCTCACATTCATATATGACTACTGGAAAAACCATAGCTTTGACTATACAATTTTTGGCAAAATGGTAACCTGAGCTTTTTAATACGCTATTTAGTTTTCTCATATCTTTCCTTCCAAGAAACAACTGTCTTTCAATTTACTGGCTACAGTCACCATCCTCAGTGATTTTGGAGCCCAAGAAAGTAAAATCTGACACTGTTTCCACTTTTTCACCATCTATTTGTCATAAAGTAATGGGACTAGATGTGATAACCTTAGTTTTTTGAATGTGGTATATTAAATCAGCTTTTACACTCCCCTCTTTCACTCTTATCAAGAGGCTCTTTAGTTCCTCTTCATTTTCTGCCATTCAGTTCAGTTCAGTTCAGCTCAGTTCAGTTGCTCAGTCGTGTCCGACTCTTTGCAACCCCATGAATCGCAGCACACAAGGCCTCCCTGTCCATCACCAACTCCCGGAGTTCACTCAAACTCACGTCCATCGAGTCGGTGATGCCATCCAGCCATCTCACCCTCTGTTGTCCCCTTTTCCTCCTGCCCCCAATCCATCCCAGCATCAGAGTCTTTTCCAATAAGTCAGCTCTTCGCATGAGGTGGCCAAAGTACTGGAGTTTCAGCTTTAGCATCATTCCTTCCAAAGAAATCCCAGGGCTGATCTTCAGAATGGGCTGGTTGGATCTCCTTGCAGTCCAAGGGACTCTCAAGAGTCTTCTCCAACACCACAGTTCAAAAGCATCAATTCTTTGGCGTTCAACTTTCTTCACAGTCCAACTCTCACATCCATACATGACCACTGGAAAAACCATAGCCTTGACTAGACGGACCTTTGTTGGCAAAGTAATGTCTCTGCTTTTCAATATGCTATCTAGATTTCTGCCATTAGAGTGGTATTATCACATATCTGAGATTGTTATTTCTCTTGGCAGTCTTGATTCCAGCTTGAGATCATCCAATCCAGTATTTTACATGATGCGCTCTACCTATAAGTTTAATAAGCAGGGTTAGACAATATACAGCCTTGTCATACTCCTTGCCCAATTTTGAACCAGTCAGTTGTTCCATACAGGATTATAATTATTGATCCTTGACCTGCATACACGTTTTTCAGGAGACAGGTTAAGGTGCTCTGGGTACTCCCATCTCTTTAAGAATTCTCCACAGTTTTTTTGTGATCCACATAGTCAAAGGCTTTAGTATAGTCACTGAAGCAGAAGTAGATTTCTTTTTTTCTCCTGGAATGTCCTTGCTTTTTTCATGATTCAACGAAGGTTGGTAATTTGATCTCTGGTTCTTCTGCCTTTTTGAAACCCAGCTTGTACATCTGGACATTCTTGATTTGCATACTGCTGAAACCTAGCTTATAGGATTTTAAGCAATGCCTTTCAGGCATGTGAAATGACCACCATTGTATGATAGTTTGAATATTATTTGGCATTGTTCTTCTTTGGGATTGGAATGAAAATTGACATTTTCCAGTCCTGTGGCTGATGCTAAATTTTCCAAATTTGCTTACATATTGACTGCAGCACTTTAACAGCACCATCTTTTAGAATTTTATATAGATCACCTGGAATTACATCACCTCCACTAACTTTTTTACTTTATTCATAATAATGCTTCTTAAGGCCCACTTAACCTCTTCTCTAATTCTGGCTATAGTCAGCCTCAAACACAGTTTTACATACCCTCTTGATCCAAACCTTTCAGATTTCCCACACTGTATTTATTTTTTGAAATGTGTTTTAAGAATTTATTGAAGCTTTCCTTACCAAACTGGACCTATCTCTAATTTTTTTTAAGTTTTTATTTTGTTTGGGGGTATAGCAGATTAAAATTGTTGTGATATTTTCAGGTGAACAGTGAAGGGACACAGTGCGTGAACAGTCCATACACATAAATGGATCCATTCTCCCTTAAGCTTCCCTCATAACATTGAACAGAGTTACATGTGCTATACAGTAAGTCCTTGTTGATTATCCATTTTAAAATAGCAGTGTGTACACGTCCATCCCTAATGATCCCTTCCCCCATCTTTCTCCCTAGTGACCATAAGTTCATCGTCTAATTCTGTGAGTCTCTATGTTTTATAAGTTCACTTGTATCATTTCTTTTTAGAGTCAACATATAAGGAGTGTCATACAATATTTCTCTTTCTTTGTCTGACTTACTTCACTCAGAATGCACTCTCTAGGTCTATCCATGTTGCTACAAGTGGCATTATTTCATTATTTTTAATGTGCACCACTGTAATTTAAAATAAAATTTAATATTTATTATATGGCATATCGTGCTTTCCATTATCTGGCCATTGCCCTTTTCTGCAATCATATCATGTGTCCTGCTTGCTGTCATTGTTTTAGCTAGACAGCCTTTTCTGTGTTACTCAACAGCTCATGCTCCAGCCCTTTACATGAAGCTAACTCCAGACAATTCCTCAATTTTCAACTTATATATCACTTCATAAGGGCCTATCACTTCAATTCAGGCCTTCCCTGAATTGTTCATCTAATTCATTTGCTCATTGCATTTCTTTTAAACCATAATCATTATTTTAATGGTTGACTTATCCTTGTGTGTATCAGCTTCATATTTTTTCAACTAGACAAAAGGCAATGTTGTTAGACCTCCAAAAGCTAAGTTGTGTCCAACTCTTTGAGACCCCATGGACTGTAGCCCACCTAACAACTCTGTCCATGGGATTTCTCAGGTAAGATATTTAAGTGGGTTGCCATTTCCTTCCCCAATGTGGGTAGAGGCCATATCTATTTTATTTACTCCTTTAGGCTAGATTTCCTTAAAAACAAACTTTGAGTAAAAGGTTTTTGTGCAGATAGTTATTAAGGAATGAGTTTTTTGCAGTGAATGTAAAGGACAGAGTGTTTATGCCTGGAAACACAATGTTTCAAATTCACCCTATAGAGAGGAAGTTATAAGGATATTTAAAGCTCATTATACTCATTATACATGATACTCTATGGAAAAAATTATAAACATTATGAAATAGAACCACAATAGAGAACCATCATGAAAATATGGAAAGAAAGCAAGTGAAGTGACTCAGTCATAAACCCCGGGAGTTTGTGATGGACAGGGAGGCCTGGCGTGCTGCAGCCCATGGGGTCACAAGAGAGTCAGATACGACTGAGCTATTGAACTTAACTGAACTGAACTGATGACACACCCACAGCTAGTATCATGCTCAAGGGTGAAAAGCTGAAAGAGTTTCTTCCAAAATCTGGGAAACACAGGGATGCTGACTCCAGCCACTTTTATTCAACTTAGTACTGGAAGTCTTGTAGCAATAGGCAAAACCAAAGAAATTAGAGGCGTACAAATAAGAAAGGAACATGTTAAATTGTCTCTGTTTGCAGATAGCATGGTCTTATATAAAGGAAACCCTAAATACTTTATGAAAGAAAAAATAGACAGAAACTGTTAGAACTAGCACACAAATTCAGTAAGTTATGGAATACAAAAGCAACATTAAAAAAGAAGTTTTGTTTATATGCACTAACAAGGAACTATCCAAAATATTTTAAAATCTTGAAAAGAGAGATAAATCCATGTATATTCCGTCAACTGCTCTTCAATAAGGGCATTGGGAATGCAAAATAGAGAAAGAATAGCTTCTTCAATAAATAGCATTGGGGAAATTGGATATCCACATTTAAAAAAATGCAACTGAACACATATATTAGACCATATACAAAAGTCAACTGAAAATATGCTACAAACTTAAATATAAGGCCTGAAATCATGAAACTGCCAGAAGGAAACATAAGGAAAGAGGTCCTATATTTAACTTGACAATTTTTTTTATATGATACTCAAAGTATAGAAAATGAAAGCTAAAGTGGAATTACATCAAACTTAAAAGCTAAGAAACAAATCAACAGACCAAAGAGGCAATCAACAAAATGGGAGAAAATATTTGCAAATTACATATCTGATAAGGGCTTAAAGGGCTTTCCTGGTGGCTCAGGTGGTAAAGAATCTACCTGAAATTCAAGAGCACTGGATTTGATTCTTGGGTGGGGAAGATCCCTGGAAAGACAATGGCTATACACTCCAGTATTCTTGCCTGGAGAATTCCAATTTTTTTTTTTTTTGGCCTGGAGAACTCTATCAACAGAGGAGCCTGGCAGGCTACAGTACATAGCATCAGAAAAAGTCAGACTGTCTAAGCAACTAACACTTTATTGCCAAAGGGGATAAAATATATAAAGAACTACAATACAATAGGAAAAATGTAATAATTTGAAAAATGGAAAAATACCTAAATAGACATTTCTCCAAAAAAGACATATATTTGGCCAAAAGAAACACGAAGGGTTGCAAAGGCTCACAATATAAATGACAATCAGGGAAATTCAAATGCAAACTATAATAAAATATCACCTCAAACTGTTAAGGAAGCTATTATTAAAACAAAAGATAATAAGTGCACAGGAGGATGTGGTATAAAGGGAAATTTGGGTACTTTTGATAGGAATGTGAACTGGCTCAGACATCTTGGGGAACAGTATGGAGTTTCCTTGAGTTATTTAGATAGCTGACCAAAGCTTATTATTTTATGTTTTTTAAGGCTTCAGCAGTGGCCACAGGACGGGAAAAGGTCAGTTTTCATTCCAGTCCTAAAAAAAGACAATGCCAAAGAATACTCAAACTACCCACACAATTGCACTCATCTCACCAGCTAGTAAAATAATGCCTAAAATACTCCAAGCCTGGCTTCAACAGTACATGAACTGTGAACTGCCAGATGTTCAAGCTGGACTTAGAAAAGGCAGAGGAACCGGAGATCAAATTGCCGACATCCAATAGATCATCGAAAAAGCAAGAGAGTTCCAGAAAAACATCTATTTCTGCTTTATAGACTATGCCAAAGCCTTTGACTATGTGGATCACAATAAACTGTGGAAAATTCTGGAAGAGATGGGAATACCAGACCACCTGACCTGCCTCTTGAGAAATCTGTATGCAGGTCAAGAAGCAACAGTTAGAACTGGATATGGAATAACACACTGGTTCCAAATAGGGAAAGGAGTATGTCAGGACTGTATATTGTTGTCAAGACTGTATGTTGTCGCCCTGCTTATTTAACTTATATGCAAAGTACATCATGAGAAATGCTAGGCTGGATGAAGCAAAAGCTGGAATCAAGATTGCCAGGAAAAATATCAATAACCTCAGATATGCAGATGACACCACTGGTACGACAGAAAGTGAAGAACTAAAGAGCCTCTTGATGAAAGTGAAAGAGGAGAGTGAAAAAGTTGACTTAAAATTCATCATTCAGAAAAATAAGATCATGGCATCTGCTCCCATCACTTCATGGCAAATAGATGAGGAAACAATGGAAACAGTGGCAGACTTTATTTTGGGGGGCTCCAAAATCACTGCTGGAGAAGGCAATGGCACCCCACTCCATTACTCTTGCCTGGAAAATCCCATGGGCAGAGGAGCCTGGTAGGCTGCAGTCCACGGGGTGGCGAAGAGTGGGACGCGACTGAGCTACTTCACTTTCACTTTTCACCTTCATGCGTTGGAGAAGGAAATGGAAACCCACTCCATTTTTCTTGCCTGGAGAATCCCAGGGACAGGGGAGCCTGGTGGGCTGCCGTCTATGGGGTCGCACAGAGTCAGACACGACTGAAGTGACTTAGCACCAGCAGCAAAATCACTGCAGATGGTGACTTCAGCCATGAAATTAAAAGACACTTGCTCCTTGGAAGAAAAGCTATGACCAACCTAGACAGCATGTTAAAAAGCAGAGACATTACTTTGCCAAAAAAGGTACATCTAGTCAAAGCTATGGTTTTTCCAGTAGCCATGTATGGATGTGAGAGATGGACTATAGAGAAAACTGAGCACCAAAGAATTGATGCTTCTGAACTGTGGTGTTGGAGCAGACTCTTGAGAGCCCTTTGGACTGAAAGGAGATCCAACCAGTCCATCCTAAAGGAAATAAGTCCTGAATATTCATTAGAAAGACTGATGCTGAAGCTGAAACTCCAATACTTAGGCCACCTGATGCAAAGAACTGACACATTGGAAAAGACCCTGATGCTGGGAAAGATTGAAGGCAGAAAGAGTTGGCACCTGACTGAGCAACTGAACTGACTTAACCAAGGGCTTCAAAAGAAGTTTATAAAAATCCAACCATTGCACAGTCCTTATATAATCATTATATAAGATATATATGATATATATATCTTCATTTTAAATGTCAAATCTTCCTTGTGACTCAACAGTTTATTTTCTCCCTACACCTGTCTCAGCTGTTTCAGGTGAGACTCATAATCATTTTGGTGCTACCACAAGTACGTGATGATCATCATCCTGAATTACCAAAGCCATATGTCCTTTATACCCTGCTGCCAGGTAAATGATAGAGCTTCAGAATTCTATCTGAAGATTACTGATTATCTTCACCTAGGTAACCATTCAAGCTTAAGGCTTGGATGTAGTTTATTGTCAATTTGCTTCAAAATGTGGGTGAGCAACACTGGTGATCTAGAAAGTTAAGGAGGGAAAATTAAAACAAGGCTGCCAGAATAGCTGTTCACACCTGTGAGATATTGGTGTTCAATTCACATGGGAAATCTCAGGATTATTATGAAATGAATCTCAGAAACTATTAGTAAAAATATGATATAGGAAGAGATTTCTTCTTTAGTACTGCCCCCTATTAGTCAAAGGAGACCTTGTGTATATCAGTATCTGTATATCTACTGATTGCCCATGCACAAATGCTAAATGATGTTCATTTTGCATCTCACATTGAAGTAACAAAGAAGCCCTCACCGTGAAGTATACAAGTAAGAATCTCTCTGGTTTTAACCATATAAATTTGTCAAAGCGTATGTATACTCTGATGCTGGGAGGGATTGGGGGCAGGGGGAAAAGGGGGCAACAGAGGATGAGATGGCTGGATGGCATCACCGACTCGATGGACGTTGAGTTTGAGTGAACTCCGGGAGTTGGTGATGGACAGGGAGGCCTGGCGTCCTGCGATTCATGGGGTCGCAAAGAGTCAGACACGACTGAGCAACTGAACTGAACTGATGTCTAATTTATCCCTAAAGCAGTGGTGACTGAAAAAATGGGGCAGAAAAGTAATAAAATAATAAAAAAGATATATTCATGACCTCTGATTCTTAATACTAAAGAGGAAATCAATACACATCTTTGAATGGTTAAGCGAATGCATGTGCACAAGTAAGATACAGTTAATGACTGCATATTTTAGGGTATTATACAGTTTTTTGTTGAAGAAAATTTTGTTAGTGTATTGGTGAGTATAGTTCACACTCTGTTAGGCATTTCTAATTTTAACTATTACATCATTCAGACAAACATAATATTAGTATGTGATATAAATCAATAAATTATTTATATGTGATATATATTTATGCAATTATGAAAATGCAAACAGTTTTCTCCAAGCATTATTTTTTCTTTCTAGTCCTCACATTATTTAAGTCCTCCATCTCCAGACTTACAGATTGGATGCTGAGGAAACTAGAAATTATGGTAACATAGACCTCATTATTTATCTTAAGGAAAGAAAATAAGTTCTGTTTGTACACTGACCTGTGAGCTTCCTGCTCCGTTGGGGATAATATCTTCCTTTCTCTTTGGAGAACAGCTGCAAGAGTCTAGCCAAATCTTTTCACTTTTTTTCTTTAGTAGGTTTTGTATAATGTAAGCATATGTGGGAACTTTAAAAGAATGGATCTCCAAAATATCTAAGTATTAAAACATTTAGATTATTTGGATCTGGCCCTGTGAGATAGTAATTTGCTTTTGAGGACTTGGAATTGTCTCTTTTCATGATATGTCTGATTTTCTTTCTGAAATTCAGGTTTATTAGCAAAATTTTAGACTTTGGATAATAAGTATCTTTAGTTTTTTTTTCCTTAATTTATTAGAAAATACAATGTTTTTCTTTATCCTCCAGGGTGCAAAATTTTCCAAGAGACAGTTTTTCTTTCTATGGCTTTTCACATGTTTCTCACATTTTGTTTACTTAACTATCAGCCTGGGGTGTTCTGCTGAGACACTAGTAGATACCTATTTATGTTTGTGGGATTTTTTTTTTTTTTTCTTTTTAAGTGACTTCCAAGACATAGTGTTTTCCTTAATAAATGCTGACTGGTCTTTAACTGCCAACCTACTCGGACAAACTCTTATCTTTCTAGCAGTAATTTCTCTTTACCATTCTCTTAATACTAAATTACAACAAAGCTTCTGTTTATAGCAATACAAAAGAAACAAAAACTTGCCTCAATTTTTTAATTCAGTAAACAAACACTAAAGAAATCTTAAACTTTTTGTGTTATATTAGACACTGAAGAATAGTGAAAGAACAATTCTTTCACTGAGAAACTGTTTGATCCATTGTTTTTCCCTCTCTCATTTCTCTCATATTTTTTTGTGAAAATGAAAAATGACACATCAACTCTGAAGGAGAATTTGGCAGTGTCTTACAAAAATACATTTATGTTAATACTTTGACATAGAAATCCCAGTTTTAGTAGGAATCTATTCAAAAGTTATACTTGCAAAATATAAAATGACATTCAAAAATTTATTCAAGTAGGCATTACAATATTTATAATAGCAAAGTATTCATAACAGCATAGGTATCCATCTATAGGAGACATATCACATAAGCTATAATACATTCTCACAATGCAGCAATGATGTAGAATGAGTATATGGATGTATCTCAAAGATTTATAGTTAAGTGAAGGAATCAAGATATAGAACTTTGAGACTGCATGCAACATTTAGTGTAAGAAGTGGCAATATATGTTTATGTGTATATACACATAATATTTGTAAGCAACAGTGATAGAAAGGTTAAAAGTAGTAAAAATAAAAAAATTTCCTTTCAAAGTAAGGTGGAAGCAGAACAAGAATGAGAAAAATGATGGAAGTGATATTTCTGTGAATATCCTTGGTATATAATTTTCCTATTATTTTAAAAAGTTCTTATTAAAAAATAATGTACAAAGAGGAAAATGAATCAAACTTTAGTATAAGGCTTGAATCATCATACAGCAAAAATATACAGGTATGCAACTTCTAGTATAAAACCAGGACAGTAATAGAACAGTACAAAAGCCTCATGATGCCCACATGATAACTTTCCATTGGTTCTATCTTTCTATTGCCAGTAACTCCAAGACCACCTCTATCTTGTTGCTTCTCTTTCTCCATCTGTCTTCTTATTTTCCTTTTGGTAGGGTGAGCTATTTTTGATTTGTAAGTGAAAACACAGTACATATCCTTTTGAATCCAGATTTATTTCTGTCAACTCTGTGGTTGTGAGATTCATCCAGGTTGTGTGCAATAGAACTTTAATCTTTTTTTTTTTTTTTTTTTTTTACTGTTTTGAATTACTGTAGATTATTCTATTGCATAAAATACTGTGATTTATCCATCTATTCTATTGCTAAATTTCTCTTTGAATGTTGCCATATTTTGGCTACTATGAGCACTGCTGTGATTAACATTCTTCTACAAGTATTTTGGTTCACATATTCACACAATTATTTTCACTTTTCATCTAGGAATAAAATATCTATGGGATATGGCATAGACACTTTCCTCTTGGGTAGATAATGCCCAACAGTTTTGCAATTTGTTTTAATTTATAACCACACCAGGAATGTATGAGAGGTTTTTCCTTTTTATTGTCTCATATCATTGCTAACGTGAGATTGATATGTCATATTTTCACCTATCTTCTGCCAACTATTGAAATAAACACACAGGAACAATGCACAACCTGATATAATAATTACAAATGAATATGCTTCTGAAAGGGCCATACCAGTCAAGATACCTAACATTAACAGTAACCCTAGAAGAATTCTCATGACCTATACTGGATTTAATACTGCCCCACCCCCCAAATCCATTTTCAGCCAGAACCTCAAAACATGACTTTATTTGGAAATAAGATCACTGCAGATATAATTACTTAAAATGAGGTCATACAGGGTTAGGATGTACCCTAATCCAATGAATAGTGTCCTCATAAGAAGAGACAAAAGAGGTACACAGACACACAGGGTAGAATGCCATGTGAAGATGGAGGCAGAAATGAGAGTCGTGTGTCTGCAAGTCAAAAGTACATCAAGACTTGCCAGCAACCGCCAGATGCTAGGAACAAAGCATAGATTATAGTCTCCCTTAGAGCCTCAGCCTGGGTTTCAGACTTCTAATCTCTTGAACTGTGGGAGAATGAATTTGTTGTTTAAATTAAACCACCCACTGTGAAGTGCTTTGTCAAGGCAATCCTAAGAAACTTAGGAACTCATTTTCCTTTTCAATTTTAATACTATATTTTATGCAATAAAAGCCTAAGGTATATACTACTTGTATGCTTTCTATCACTTATTGTTTTTTGTCGTACTCATTTATACCTTGCATGCAGAATTAGTTTATTATATTTCACTGTTATACAGAATTAATTGCATGAATATGCCACAGTTTATCATCCCACGTATCATAATCCTACTATTTATTTTTGTTTTGACTGCAACTGCTTTTCATACATGTTTTGTTTCACACTCATGTTTATACATTTTCTGGTCATATGATGAGGATTAAACCTGAGGACATGGTGGTAATTATACTATTGTTTCTAAACTCCAAATGAACTCATGCGATTCTGGGTCCAGGATTCAGTATTTTATTTTGTCTTCTGTCAGCCAATGCCCTGTTACCTGCTGCCAATGAGAAGCAATAGAGACACTGGAAAGCAGAAACAGAGAAAATAAACAAATGGTTTGGCTTGCTATGTCTTTCAACATCCAGCCAACAAAATACTGATAGCTTTAAGGAGAACCTACATTTTTAATATTCTGAATTTTTAATTCAGAGTGCCTAATATATTTCGCATTTATATTTGACACATCTGAATATGTTTATCATTTCCTTTAAGAAGAATTAGCAGGGTTGTTTTTTTTTTTTTGCTAAAAATCCTTTTTTATTTCTATATTTTGAGAGATTATGCTGGGTATAGAATTCTATACTGATTATTTACTATGGATTTGTATTGTTTTTTCTGTTAAGTGAATCTTATTACTTTCTTGAGTGTTAACATTTCATTTTCTCTGGATTATTTTAAGACTCTTCTATCTAATTGTTCTTGCTTTGTTTTTGAAGTTTTATCATGCTTTATCTAGGTATATTTTTGTACTTATCCTGCTTGTGGTTTGTAGCTCCTGTTAAATCTGATACTTATATTTTCTTATCACAATTTGAATGTTTTAAAGTATTTTTCCTTAAAAATGTTGTTTCTTCTCCATTCTCTTCCTTCTCTCTTTCTAGGACTCACATGATAGAACTTTGCCCAATATGTCATATGGGTTTTGTTACCTTTGATATTTTCATCCTGTTTTCTCTCACTGCTTCTGTCTTCAAGCCAACCTTATATTTATTCATTTCTTTTCAGTTCTGCCTGTTTAAACCATCCATTAAATTATGTATTTCATATTATATTTCCTACCTTAGAATTTTTTATAGTTTCCAATCTTATCCACAATGTTTGACCTGTAATTATTCCTTTAAATATATTAACATTGTTATTTAAAGTTTCTAACATCTATATTATATGGGTTTTTATGAAGACTATGTCTTTTGTTCCTCTGGATTTTGTGTTCATTGTCTTGACTATTTCATACCTCTAATTTTTTTACTGAGTGTTGGCCATTTTATAAAAAAAAAGTGTGGTGTATAAGACAATATTTTGAGACTCTGAGTAAGCTTATATTATTATATAAAGCATCTCTGTCATCATTGTGGTCTATCAACAATTCCAGATAATGTTAAATAAATGATTATGATGTTGATTCTGGATTTTGAATCCCCTGATGTATGGTCCTATTTACCTTAATGCTAGGTTCTAAACCCAACTTTCTGGTACCTATAATTGATCCTTCTCTCAGAAATTTCTATATTTCAACTCCTCTGAGTGTACTGAAAGCTCTTATCATGTATTCAATAAAACATGAAATAGGCAAATTATCCTTTTTCTCTCCTTTCCTTCATCTAGATTGCACAATTTATATGCATTTGCAGCCCACTGATGTCTTGAAAGGATATGTGTTTAAAATATTTTGTACAGTTTTGGTAAGTGTTGACATCAAGAGTGTATCTAAAATTCAGTTTGTTTGTCAGTATAGAATCTGGACTTTTATTTTGTGATTGTAACTTTGAAATTATTTAAGCATTTTCAATGATCCAAATATTAAATTTAAAAGGAAGTAATCCTTTGAACTGAAAAGTCATTAAAATAAATGTCACAACTTTTTTATCAAGTTGAGGAAATAATCACAAAGGGAAAGAATAGCATTTGATTATGCATTTTAAGAAATAATATTTAAAGAAGTTAAAATTGTAGCTCTCAAAGATACATTTTTGTTTAATAATTTAATTATTTTAATTGGATGATAATTACTTTACAATATTGGGATGGTTTTTGCCATATACCAACATGAGTTGTTCACAGGCATACACGTTTGCCACCATCCCGACACCCCCTCCCACCTTCTTCCCCATCCTATCCCTCTGGGTTGTCCCAGAGAACCAGCTTTGGGTGCCCTGCTGCATGCATCAAACTTTCACTGGCCATCTATTTTACATATGGTAATGAACATGTTTCAATGGTATTCTCTCAAATCATCCCACCCTCACCTTCTCCCACTGAGTCCAAAAGTCTGTTCTCTACATCTGTGTCTCCTTTACTGCCCTGTGTGTAGGATCATTGGTACTGTCTTTCTAAATTCCATATATATGAATTAATATACAGTGTTTGTCTTTCTCTTTATGAATTTCTTCACTCTTTATAATAGGCTCCAGTTTCACTTACCTCTTTAGAACTGACTCAAATGTGTTCTTTTTTATAGCTGAGTAATATTCCATTATGCATATATACCACAACTTCCTTATCCGTTCATGTGCCAATTGACATCTAGGTTACTTCCATGTTCTAGGTACTGTAAACAGTGCTACAACTCCCGAAGCTCACTCAGACTCACATCCATCAAGTCAGCGATGCCATCCAGCCATCTCATCCTCTGTTGTCCCCTTCTCCTCCTGCCCCCAGTCCCTTCCAGCATCAGAATCTTTTCCAATGAGTCAACTCTTCACATGAGGTGGCCAAAGTATTGGAGTTTCAGCTTCAGCATCAGTCCTTCCAAAGAACACCCAGGATTGATCTCCTTTAGGATGGACTGGTTGGATCTCCTTGCAGTCCAAGGGACCCTCAGGAGTCTTCTCCAACACCACAGTTCAAAACCATCAATTCTTCGATGCTCAGCTTTCTTCACAGTCCAGCTCTCACATCCATACATGCATATATCTCAGTGGCATCAAATAATCATCAGAGGCTCCAGCATTCTGTTGAAAAGTACCAGTACTCTTTTTTGCCAATTCCAAATTCTTAATTGTTCTCTCCAGTTGGATATTTTCTAAGGACTAAAAAAGGAACTAGATTTTATTCAATAGTATTATCTTTAAAAAAAAAATAGTTCTAGTATCTAATCTTATTAGAAATATTTTATAGTTATATGTTACATAATATTTATTATTTTGAAACATCTTATTGTAGAATATATCAAATAATAATTATAGCCATGTTCTTAGGAACCTTCTCAACATAAAAAAGATACCATATAAAATTAAGTCTGTAAAATATCTATAATCTTACATTTGAATTAGAATTATTGGTGGGATCTTGTAGTTTCTTTCTAAAAGTATGTTTTGCTTATTGTATGTACCCATGAAAAAGTACTAGAAACCCTATATCATTAACACCATTATACAAATCAATTAACTTCTCAAGAAAAAGAACAAGGATTTGACAAATAGTTCATTCTAATGGGATAAGAGATTAAAATGCACACACACACTTTACCTGAAAGTAACATTGCCTTTAAAGACAACTTCATCAACTTCAAGTCAATAAAAGAAAAATACTGAGGAAATATTTCTAGATTATATAATATCTAAAATAAACTTATGATACAAAAGATACAATCATTTTGGACAAAGGAAACTTGTTTCCTTATTTGTATCCTCTTTCAAAAACTATGATCTATAAAAACTTGTGTATTATTTAGGGAATTTCTATATTGACTGAGTAATAGGTGGTACTACATAATTATCTTAAGTTTTTGAGAAACAATATCTATTTATGTAATGAAATGCAGTTTTTGAGGTGTGTAATCTAATATTTATGGATGAAATCTTAAATGTCTTGAATTCACTTTAAAATATTTCAACAACAAAAATGTGCTAGAAGAATAGATGAAGCAAGCATGGTGAAATGTTGACAGTTGTTGAAGCAGAATAATAAATACATATGTTCACTGTTCTTTGTTCTTTTTCAGTAAAAAATTGAATGCAAATAAACATGTATGTATTTATGAAATGTTCTCAACAGAGGAATAAGAAACATATTGTTTTAAATGTTTCCCAGTGCGCAGTCCTGTGTTTAGCAAAAACTATTCATTCCTCAAATGTTAGATGAAAAAAAATGAATACATTTTACAAAACCAAAGCCATTGTTCTGATAAATATCAATACCTGTTTATACATGGCAGAATTATATTATAACAAGATCAACAAATCATTGCCTTTTGGTTACATCTGCCAGGACATAGAAGCAATTTAATCAATGGGGCCTTTCTTTTGCAGAACCATTCATCATAATGGGAGTTTGCCTCAAATACCAGTGCATATTACGTGAGCTGAAATAAAATGTGATTTTATTGCACCAGGGATCCAGATTACATGGAGGCAGTTCATTATGCACTTCGTAAGAGAAATGAGCAAAATGAGGGATCATACAGCTTCCACAATAAAGAAACCATACCTAGTTTGTGTCTCTAAACCCAAAGCTTGGAGTAGCTCTCAGTCTTAGATTTAATCACCTACAAAATATTAAAAAATAATAATAATAGCAATGTACATATTATGTCAATTAATTTTAGCATTTCTGTAGGATTAGTTTGTGCTGTGCAGTGTTTAATTGCTCAGTCCTATCCGAATTTTTGCGACCCCATGGACTGTAACCCGCCAGAATCCATGTGGATTCTCCAGGCAAGAATACTGGAGTGGATTTCCATGGCCTCTTTCAGAGGATCTTCCCAATGGAGGGATCGAATCCAAGCCTCCCACATTGCGGGCAGATTCTTTACCATCTGAGTCACCAGTGAAGTGGGATTAGTTTAGGCATTTTTTAAAAGTTCAACATTTGCTTCTAATAAGATCTAACCTTGAAAACAACAAATCTAGAAATTGGAAGTCATTAAACATTGTATTTAATAATCAAAATTAAATAAGATGATGAAATTTTTAAAAAACTCATTATTTTGAGATAAATATCTAAATTATAAAAATATTAAGCCAAATGCTGAAGATGGGCCTTCCCTGGTAGCTCAGCTGGTAAAGAATCCACCGGCAATGCAAGATATCTTGGTTCAATTCCTGGGTCAGGAAGATCCCCTGGAGAAGGGATAGGCTACCCACTCCAGGATTCTTGCCTGAAGATCCCCGTGGACAAAGAAGCCTGGTGGGCTGCACTCCAAGGGGTCTCAAAAGGCTGGACACCACTGAGTGACTGAACACAACATAAATGCTGAAAATAAATCAAATAAGATTGAAACTCCAAAAATGGTTCTTGAATTAACAGAGATCATTTTATTATTTAATACAAAATGTATATTTCGTATTAGTAAGAGGCAAACAGAAGATGGTAGCGTGACGAGGAATGAATACAAGATGAATTGAATATAACATACTGTATATGAAATATACTGCTAGATTGGCAGCAAATTTGGGGATTTAAGTTTTGTTCAGTCAACATGGTATTTTGTTTTTTTTGTTCCTTTATAGCTTTTGGTTATTGAGATAGTCCCCAAGTTCTCAGAATTTCTTCTCCTCTGTGTTTCTAGATACCTTGTCACATTGACAGATTTTTTTAATCTGTCCAGAACCTAGAGGATTTGTTTGTTACTTGAGAATTAACATGACTTCAGTGAACATTATCCAGTCTATTAGTACTGATACATAAGACCTACCATGTCACTGAGAATTCAGTGACAAAAGTTTGCTCTTATGGAAAAAGTTAGAAAATCTGAAAAGACTAATAATAATTATGGGAGGAAAATTAATGCATGTGTATTTTTGCTTGTGATATATCTATGTTTTTGCTTCAAGAAAGAGGCCTGGAAAATAACAGTTTAAATTCATCTTATAAAGCTAATATAACCTATGTAACTAACAGAATTATTATAATAGAACAAATATGTGGAATTTTCTCATTTATAGAAACAGGTATACAATATTTGGACTTTATTATGATTAGTTATGTTAGTGGATTATTTAATGTAAGCTTTCCTTGAATTCATGAACACAATTCATTATTAAATATAATCATAAAATTTTAGATATTTTAGAGACAAAGACACATGGACTAGTTTTCTTCCAGTTCTATGCTACTCAGAATTCTTCTCACATGAAGGACCAGCATGCTCAATTATTGGTGACCAGGGAGAGTAACTAGAAATTAGTTAGAAACAGATGGAGCTAACTTTGTAACATGAACTAGAGTAACTGTTGAAGCTTCATAACTTTGGGCCAGATATGTCTGTAAAGTAGAGATATTAATTTTCTACACTAATTATATTGTGATGATAATGCCCAAACTTTTATACTAGCTATTAAACTCTTCTGCAAGCATTGTCTCATCAAAATAAACAAATGTAAACTTAGTTGTTATCACTACCCAATGTGATAATGAAGATATTTATCTATCATTAATATGAGCAAAGCTAGTGGAGGTGATGGAAACATAGCTAAACTATTTAAAATCCTAAAAGATGATGATGCACTCAATTTGTCAGCAAATTTGGAAAACTCAACAGTGGCCACACGACATTGGAAAAGGTCAGTTTTCATTCTCATCCCAAAGAAGAGCAATGCCGAAGAATGTTCATACTACCATACAGTGACGCTCATTTCATATACTAGCAAGGCTATGCTCAAAATCCTTCAAGGTAGGCTTCAGCAATATGTGAGCTGAAAACTTCCAGATGTACAACCTGTGTTTAGAAAGACTTTGACTATGTGTATGACAACAAACTGAAAAATTCTTAAAGCGATAAGAATATAGACCACTTTACTCGTCTCCTGAGAAGCCTGTATGCTGGTCAAGAAGCAACAGTTAGACCCAGACACGTAGCAACTGACTGGTTCAATACTGGGAATGGAGTATGACAAGGCTGTATGTTGTCACCCTGTTAACTTCTATGCAGAGTACATCATGCAAAAATGCTAGGTTGGATGAATCACAAGCTGGAATTAAGATTGCCAGGAGAAATATCAACAACCTCAAATATGCAGATGATACTATTCTAATGGCAGAAAGTGAAGAGGAACTAAACAGCCTCCTGATGAAGGTAAAAGAAGAGAGTACAAAAGCTGCCTTAAAAATCAATATTCAAAAAAATAAGATCATGGCATCCATTCTCATGACTTCATGGCAAATAGAAAGGGACAAAGTGGAAGCAGTGACACATTTTCTTGAGCTTCAAAATCACTGCAGATGGTGACTACAGCAATGAAATTAAAAGATTCTTGCTCCTTGGAAGGAAAGCTATGACAAATCTAGATACCATATTAAAAAGCAAAGACATTACTTTGCTGACAAAGTTTCATATAGTTAAAGCTATGGTTTTTCCAGTAATCATATACGGATGTGAGAGTTGGACCATAAGAAAGCTGAGTGCCAAAGAATTGATGCTTTCAAATTGTGGTTGTGGAGACAACTCATGAGAGTCCCTTGGACAGCAAAGAGATCAAACTAGTCAATCCCAAAGAAAATCAACCCTGAATATCCATTGTAATATTGATGCTAAAGCTGAAGCTCCAATACTTTGGCCACCTGATGCAAAGCACAGATTCACTGGAAAAGACCCTGATGCTGGGAAAGGTTGAAGGCAGGAAAAGGGGATGACAGGATGAGATGGTTGGATGACATCACCAACTCAATGTACATGAGTTTGAGAACACTCAGGGAGATAGTGAAGGACAGAGAAGCCTGGCATTCTGTAGTCCATGGGGTCGCAAAGAGCTAGACATGACTTAGTGACAGAATTATCAACTTAATGTAGGTAACAAAAAGATACCTTCACACTTTTTGAGCATTTAGAATTGATAGTTGCTATTTTATTTTTTCATTTATTTTGCTAGAACTACAAAGACGAAATTCTTTGAAGCAAATTCTAGCTAGCATATATTCTATTAGCATTTGGCTCAAATGGTAAAGAATCTGCCTACAATACAGGAGTCACAGGTTTAATCCCTGGGTTGGGAAGATCCCCTGGAGAAGGAAATGGCAACCTACTCTTGTATTCTTTCCTGAAGAATTCCATGGACAGAGGATTCTGGTGGGATGCAGTTCATGGGTTTGCAAAGAGTCAGACAGGACTTAGCGACTAACACTCACATTGGCATTCAGGAATAAGGAGGAGAATACAGGAAACGGATAAAGGACAAGTTTAAGATGACAGAGGTGATGGGGGTGGCTTGGACTGTGTCATACCAAAGCAAGCTTTACCACAAATAAGAACCTAGCAAGACTATGTTCCGTTTTCTCCTGTGATTGTATTAGGGACAATAACCCATTACTGCATGAATATGTGAAATAACATATGTCAAAAATACTTTAAGAAGTATTTTTAAAACTATGCAATCATTAGATGATATTATGTAATCTAACAGTGAACGTTTGTTAATAAGTGCCAAAAGATTGCATCTTGAACAAACAAAATTATGACATATTAAATATGAAAAGCCTACATTATCAGCAAATATATTGATGTTTGACACTATGATATATGTCTATTTTAAGTTTTAAAAACTTTTCCATAAAAAGAGGATATAATTATCCACCAAGGTTAAACAAGAAAAAATATCCAGTATCCAAAAAGACAAAATACCACCTGGGTGATTCTTATTACTACACAAGGAAAAAGAAAAATACATGCAAAAAAGGGGGAGGGCCCTTTCCTCCATATCCTGAAGTGAATAATAGAGAATTTTCTAATTTAAAGAGGCATATTCTCAGAAAAAAAGAAATCCTCTATCTTTCATCTTCTGATTCTTAAATGTTTCAGCTTTTATCATGAGAATATAAGATTGATGACTGCTTTTATAGTTATGCTACTGATTTTGGTCATTTAAGTACCCATTAAAAGCAAGATGCATCTTGACTGATATTCCCACTAAGCATCATGGGTCATGTAAATGAAATAAGTAATCTACCTTGTATTTGTACTCTAGCGATATAGGCATAGAAAATGACAATAATGAATATCTGTTTCTGCTTTGGCCACATATAAATCTACCTGTATGTTCAATATATATCATAGTCCAGTTGCATGAATCAATCAAACTTTGAAACTATTAGAATTATTAATATTATTCCATGTAGAATATTATTTATGCTAATTTTATAGACATATTCACAGAGACTGGAATAAAAATTAAAGCTATCAGTTCTTTAACATTACCTAAAAGAACCTCACACAAAGCTAATTTTAAATGCCTCCTCTGCAGTTTCTTTCTTTTTTTTTTTCAAGTAGGGAGAGATTCAGAGATTAGCAAATTGACAGGAAAAGACTGAACATTTGGAAGTCTGAAATTCTCTCCAGCAAGATCTTATAATCAAATTAATTACTAGATATAATTTTAAATGCATGAAAATGGTTATTGGAGGTAAGCAGTGGTCAAAGTTTGCTTTGCAGAGACAAAAACAGATTGATTTGTTGAATAAATGTATTCATAAGATCCATTCTTCTTTATGTTTTAGACAGTCAGATTCTGTAAATTTCCTTGCTTAATTAAATCTTCAGACTAGCCTCTTACTCTTCCAAATAAGACTGAAACAGAGTAGCTTTTCCTCTAGACTCAAGGGCTAAGTATAGCTCTATCAAGTTCTTAAATGATAATTAATATGAGTGTAAATACTCAGTGAATCTCCCACTGATAGAAAATCCCTCATCAGCATGCCCATTTTATCTATCTCCCTGAACAAGCTCAAATATTTCATCTACTTACCTAATTTTACTTTCTTAGAATAGTATTAATAACCCAGGCTTGAAATACTTGGCTGCATCAGTATAACTACCTTTTCCCACCTCCCCATAAAGATTGCCTAGAATGATCAGAGGAGAATCTAGCAATGGTTTCTGCTTCTCAGTTCACTCATCTGTACTGCACACCCCTCCAATGTAGTTGCATAATACTTTGAACTTCAGTATAATAACCTAATGAGCTACATTAATTAGAAATTGACTTACAATACTTGAAGTAATTACTTTTATTCTCCAGGTTATTATTCTCTGTTCATGATAGTTACTGTCATCTCTGGTGATTATAGGCTACTTGAAAGCTGGGACAATGCCTATTCTACTTCACCTGGTACAGTGAACTAGTATGGTAACATGCAAAATGAAAGGACTTACTATGTAATATAAACACAGTATTAATTTAGGTTTTATATTTATAGATTATATATATTTATTTAAATTATATTTAAATATTTAACATATATTAAAATTATATAATGTATGAATTTAATTTAAATATAAATATAATTTAAATATTATGTTTAATTCAAATTATTATAAATTGTGTAAGTCTAGGTTATATATTTGTACATATTAATTTAGATTTTAAGTTATTACATTTACATTATTTTCAAACATTATTAGTCAGATTTGTTGGAGAAGTTTGTAATTTCCTCTGTTCTGTCTTGCCGCAGCAAAAATTTGAAGCAATAGACAAACCAGTGTTATTCTCAGTTTTATTTAGAAAGCAAAGTAAAATACATTCTTGAGGTGTGAGGGTGGGCTGACCCAAAAGTCGCAAAGAGAAGAGAAGCCCAATTTTGGCTCCTTTTTAAATGTTTTTTTCCTCCTCCACCTGAGCCTGCCCTATGTAAACTGGGCTAGCCAGGAGGGCTGTTTGTTTCACCTGAGGTTCTCACTCTGGTCCTTAGACTTTCCTTTGTTCTATTTTTATGTTTTTTTTCCCTTCTTTGTCTTTTAGCCACCACCATATGGACTCCTTTTTTCCTATTCTAATGACCTAACAGGTTTATAATAGGTCTGAAGGTAATTTAAATCTTGATTTTCTGCAGAAAACAATATTTGTTTCTTTTTGAGTCACCCAGAAATGTAAACTTGTCCAATTCATATGTAGGTGTTCACTAATTTTCACATAGTTTCAGAAGCAAATAGTCAAAAGGAGGCATAGAGACTAGCAGGTGAGATGAAAAAAGGAAATCCACAAGGCAGTAATACCAGAGAGTGATAGTTACCACATGTAAAGGCAATGGTTGGAGACAGGAAATCAAGCCCTGAGGGTATCACCAAATCCAGAAGCAGGCAACTGGTACTGGGGAAGGCTTAAAGATATCACATGAGATAAAAAGGTTCCAGTTTTTGGACAATACTTGTTTTTATGATAGACTGAGATATACATCATATACAGCTGCTCCATATGGTTTCCATATAAAGCTCAATTTGTTTGGCATATTTATTTCTCATTCAATATCCTGTAGTATTTGATATCAGTTGTGAGGTATCCTTGATTCCGAAGAAGGCAATGGCACCCAACTCCAGTACTCTTGCCTGGAAAATCCCATGGACAGAGGAGCCTGGTAGGCTGCAGTCCATGGGGTACTAAGAGTCGGACACGGCTGAGTGACTTCACTTTCACTTTTCACTTTCATGCTTTGGAGAAGGAAATGACAACCCATTCCAGGGTTCTTGCCTGGAGAATCCCAGGGACGGGGGAGCCTGGTGGGCTGCTGTCTATGGGGCCGCACAGAGTCGGACACGACTGAAGTGACTTAGCAGTAGCAGTGAGGTATCCTTGATTTATTTGTACTAACTTTGAGTTCAAACATTAATTTTCCCTCCTTAATGTTCTCTATAAATGGCAATGATATTCTAACCACATTAGAACTGGGCCTTACACCAAGAGATCAGCGACAGAACCAAACTGGGTGAACGAACAGCAGAATCTGGGCTTGTCACATACTGGAGGAGATGAGTAAATACAAAGGACATAAACTAAGAGAAAACATCTCTACTAGCTTAAGGCCATTTTTCTTATAACATTTGTTAACTACAAATTGGCGCTTACCAACAGCATTGCCAATGACTGAAGCACAAAGGCATTTGCCATCGCCTCGAGGAAATGGAACCCCATACTACTATAGCTGTTGACCTTCAACAATCCTTGAGGGAGTTCAGGGTGGAGTGAGGCACTGTGTGCTTCAGGGAATCTGGTGGGACAGGTCTTTAGATAGTTCGATGTTTTTAGGAACAGATTTTATTATCTCAATCCTTGCATCTCCTCATATTTAGAGAAGCACTAAATCCCTTCATGGTGACATCAGATCCTCATGACTAACAAAAACCCTTTTGTAAAATGAGTGCTTCATGGTATTGAATGCCCTCTTCATCAAAACCTTATATATTGACTTTCCCCCTCTCCTGCTTTGGAGCAGTCTCTCAGAGCTGTCTGAGATGCTGCCTCCCAGGCTGCAGTCCTCATTTTGCCCCAAATAAAACTGAACTCACAACTCTCAAGTTGTACATCTTTTTTTAGTTGACACATTAAACCCAGTTCTGAAGGTTGAACACAGTCTATTCTTCCTGACAGTTGCGCACTGTGCTGTGTTGTGCTTAGTAACTTCAGTGGTGTCTTACCTGATACCACCACTTCAGTCTTCATATTTTACCTAAATTTTATATTTGTGCTCACAACAAACCTATCTGCAATAAATTGTGTTACTCCAATTTTATGGATGAGGAAACTGAGACACACTGAGCTTCAGTAAACATGACTGAAATTACATAAATAATGTGGTATTCCTTCCAGTTATTTCAGGATTCAAACTCAAGCAGTCTTTCTCTGACAATGCATGGTCTTATCCAGTACTCTATATCATCTCTGATAACATTGTTACATACTACTCACAATGCCACTTCATAATTACATGTGTATGATACTTTAGGATCACAAAATGAAAGTTATGAAATTCCCATGAAAATCAGAAGGAATGACACACTTCTGCTTAGGTTAAAACTGAGAATAGTGACAAAGCATTAGGGAATCTAGATAACTAGAGTTTTCAGAAAAGAGTATATAGTGCAGGTGAGTAAAATCTCCAGGATAAACTATAAAAGTGGACATTTTATACAACTTTACAGACTATGATAGAGGTCTCTCTACAGGGGCAGTTGATCCAGGTAGTCTTCCCCAGAAATATGCATTTTCCCAAACCTGGGTTTGGGGAAACTTTGAGTTTGGGTTACTTTGAGCAAGGAGGAAGGCAGCCTCCATGGTACTTGAACAAACACAAAAATCCCATGGCTTTATATGTACATCCAAACCTCCAGCATCACTGGATGAAATCTAAATTGAGTGTGCTTGCTTCCACACAAACCTCTCCCTAGTAGAGTGCTACTTAAAGCCTTGTTTCCTGTACTATTTGCTCTCAGTAAACTTATATACCAGTTATACTTTCCACCAAGATTACTGAGGGGGCAACAGCATAAAACATAAAGTGCTATTTGTGCTATGGACCTTTATAAAGAAGGAGGATCATGGGTGCAGATAAAAATGTAGATACATGCAGTCATGTTATATGAAATAGAATTAAGTTGTTTGAGCGCTTCTTCCTTTCATACATGTGGCTAAACTTGCTCTGAATTTTCTCAGTAATGATGTTCTACATCTTTTTTTTTTTTTTTTTTCTTACTAGAGAGTATCTTCTGGTTCATATTAATATGCATCCTCCAGTTTGTCAAAGACAGTGTCAGTCAGCATTGGAGCCATGCTTGAGACGCCTCAGAGTGGAGTGGTGTTCACCTAATGGACTCCTCTTATGGGCTGTAGAGAGGCAGATAGAATGCTCAAGAATCAAGCAGATCTGAGTTTAAATTCTCTTCTTACACTTCCAATTTTTGAAAGTGATTTTTTTTCTAATCTTAATGTTTTTCTGCCTCTGGGAAATGATACTGAAGGCTCATGCCTCAAAGAGCTGTTGAGGAGAATTGAGTGAAATAACTAATGCAGGTACTTAGCACCAAGTCAGGCACCCATTAGGTATACAAATATAAAAATGCATGTAAAGATACTGCATCCTTATTAATATATTGCTTTCATGACTAGGGGACTAGAGGTAGAGTCTGAATTTTTGATGTATGTATTTCGACATATGTATTAATAGAATTTCTTCTTGCACTTTCAATCTGTGCTCGGCAGTGAAATCAGACAAAAACCCCTTTTCTGTCAGGGCAGAGATTTACACTGTGACATTGCAAACCATAGAGTATTATAGTTCTCTTTGGCACACTAATCTAAACTAAAATTTGCTAGGATATGAGTTTTCAGAAAGTCATCTTTAAAATGTTACAAGGAATAAAGCAATTATTATTTAATTGAAATTGGAACATTACTAAGAGAGTAGAGAAGTATCAAAAAATCAAATTTTGAAAGTCTTTTGAAACCTCAAAAATTCAAGATTACTTCTGTTTGAGGTAAGACAAAAAGTGAACTCAGAAAACAGGAAGAAAAAAAAGATAATTAATAAACTTCCATCACAGAATGAAATAATGATGGATAACAAATGATGATTCACAGTACTCTTAAAATCATGCATGCAGCATGAATCATGCATTGTAATTTGAGTTTTCTGATTAAACTATTATTATTGTCTACTATGGCATGATTGCGCCAAACCCAGATCTTGCAGATTGAAGGAAACACTAATTAAGAAAATAAATATACTAAGTTAAAAGAATTATAATACGCTAACAGAAAAAATATACCAGCCCCTTAAAATTGATTATTTGCATATTTTACAAATGATTTTTATCTAGTAATTATGACAGATTTTGAAAAATATAGGGAAATTAAATTAACTTTGGCTAAATTGCTATGTAAATTAAACATTTTACATTTTTTAAATTTCACAAATTTCCTACCATGAAACTATTTTATTAATTCACACTAACTTCCTTGGTAAACCAAATATGAATGGTTTGCTAGGTTCATTCATGGGTTATTTTGTGAACTCATCTTCTTAGCTTTATATTTAAGCCCAAATTTCTAAACTTTCAATTTCTATAACAGAATATATGACCTGAAAGTTTACCCTTAAAATACATTCACTTTTTAAGGGTAAATAATTTCTCTGGGAAATAATTTCCTATGTCAAAATCCATTTTAAAATGCCATTATTTAAAAACTGGTCATTAAATTTACAATCTGCTGTGCTTAATAGCTCAATCATGTCTTACTCTTTGGTGTCTGACTCAGAGGTGTCTGCTTTCACCTAACATCAACTCATTTCAAACCTTCTCCTCCATATAGTAATAATCACTTTCCTTCAAGTTGTTGTTGTTTAGCTGCTAAGCTGTATCTGACTCTTTTGTGACTCCATTGAATATTGCCCACCAAGCTCCTCTCTCATGGGGCTTCTCCAGGCAAGAATGCTGCCATGCCCTCCTCCAGGGGATCTTCCCAACCCAGGGATCAAGCCAAAGTTTCCTGCATTGCAGGTGGATTCTTTACTATCTAGCCACCAAGGAAGCCCTAAATTTACAATAATTAATGTGACTATTTACAAAAGAGAAAATGATGGTGGCACTCTTAATTGACAAAGATTTTAAAAATTAGTATTTTTAGTATTGTTAGAAAAACTTTACTTGTGTTTTTTAGAATAGGAACAGATTTCTAATGCATTATTTGCACAGCCAACTATAACCACCCTTTCTGTGCTTGCTCAGTCTTTTCTATCAGTGCTCCTGTAACTCATTTTTCAAAGTACATATTGTTTTTCCCAGTAAATCAAAAGCAAGCTCTATGGGAGCATAGTACAACCTTTCATGAAGCAGTACAGGGAAACAATATTTTAAACTTACTAGGTGTAACTGATAAACTCTGATCACTGCTGTAGATTTATAATTATCAAGTAATGATTATTTTCTGAACTATGCTTTCTGTTGTCCAAATGCCATTGATTGTTTCAAACAGAATTTTCATTACTAAAGTCTTTTTTTTAATAAACTTTTACTTGCTCTAACAAAGTCAAAAAACCGAAAAGCTTAAAAGTGATAGATCATCTCGAGATATAAATGGTGATGAAAATGTCATATGGAAAAATAACAGTCTTTAAAATGTTCCAATTATTTTAAAGTTATTCATTTTTTTTCTTTCAAAATTTAAGGATGCAGCTAGTATAATGTCCATAATAAATCCACAGGGAGACTGTTGATTTATCCCAGAATGACCAAACTAGCCAAGAGATTCAAGGTTGTTTCCATGGTTTAGTAATGAACCAAACCCCTCTCCACTGAGAGGTAGTGATGGGACATGCTCTGTGGTTCAAATTCTGACCAGCTCAATTTTAGGCTTTGGTTTTACACTGGCTACTAAAAGGAAGGGCTTCCCTGGCAGCTCAGTGGTAAGAATCTTCTTGTTAATGCAGGAGAGGCAGGTATAATCCCTGGCTCAGGAAGATCTTCTAGAGAAGGAAATGACAACCTACTTCACTATTCTTGCCTGGGAAAACCCCATGGACAGAGGAAACTGGTGGGCTACAGTCCATGGGGTTACAAAAGAATCAGACACAACTAAGCAACTAAATCACGATAATAACCAGAAGGAAAGTGATTATTACTACATGGAGGTGAAGGTTTGAAATGAATTGTTGTTAGGTGAAAACGGACACCTCACTAGGATTTAAACAGTTGATTTGGTTATCTTTGAGCTTTGGTATCTACCATTATAATCACTAAACATATTGTTTAGGAGATATTAATAAATAATATATATCTTACCTATTTGGGTGGAAATCCAGCATTAGAGATAAGTCAATCTCCCTTTCTGAAGAGGAACTACATAGCTCTTTGATGATAGATTGTTAGACCTTGAAGCCCATCAGTACAAACTTCAGGATAATTATTTTTTCTATGAAGATTTTTGATAAGGCCATTTTATCTGTACTTAGAAATTTTATTTTGCCATAAGAAGATGATTAAAAGGATAAACTTTTAAATTTTCAAATGATTAACAGAAATGTGAAGTACTGGGAGTTTGACTCAGTGTCCTGGTATTATTCCTTACTTCCAAAGTACAACCAAATTCCTTTGTGTTTACATGAGGAAAGATTTCCATTAAAAATATAGAAAATTTTTCTGTCTTAACATTCTTATTTATCTGTTGCATTTATGTAAATATTTTCATAAAGTATGAAATATTTTGTCAGCATCCAATTGTCTAGTATGTATTAACCTTAACTAGTCAGTAATACCCTTTCTCTTGTACTTAGTCAAAAGTATGAAAAACAAATACAAGGTCTTGATTCAGGACTTGTTCGAAGTTTGCCATTCCAGTCTATAAAGATGCTTGATGTGTCATGTCCAACTCTTTGGATGGTAGCCCACCAGGAGATTTTTCAGGCAAGAACACTGGGGTGGTTTGCCATTTTCTTTTGCAGGGTGTCTTCCCAATCCCAGGAATCAAACAAATGTATCCTGTGTCTCCTGCATTGCTGGTGGATTCTTTACCCACTGAGACACCAGGAAAGCCCAGCAAATCCTTTTATTTAATTTAATTAGAATCTCAACCAAATTGTGGTTCCCAGCTCAGGATTTTAACCAGAAAATCTTGAGGATCTTGGTATTTCAAGTTTTACATGTGAATTATAGGAAAAACAAAAACCAAAAAACAGTGATAGAAATGGTATGTATGAATCTAAGTGATTTCATAAATGAAAATATAGGGGATAAAATATGGAAAAAACTTAAATTGATTACTCCATTCTGAAGAACCTAAATTGCTTACTTTGAAATTCTTAAAATTTAGCTGATCAAATGTGGGGTATAAGATCTTGGATACATTGAAAGAGATAAGAATACCTGCATTAGTTCTCTGAAGTTCACTGCTTTCATTTTATGTCTAAGGGAATGATATTGGACTAACGGTGGTAGTGAAGAGAATTTAATGTCATTGAAAAGAAGGGAATATTAGAATCCTTCACTTTGAGACTTAATGTGAATGAATTTCTCGTTAAAATTTAATGACAATTATTATGTGCTGGTTATGATGTCACCTAAAAATCTGTAATGAATTCAGGAGTAAGAGACAAGTCAGTAGGTCCATTATCACTGTTCTTGCTTTCTGATTGTGATAGTTTCATAATGCTTCAATTGTTAAATTTTCAAAGAATTAAAAATTGAGGATGGCACATGTCTGGTCTCCTAACCAGTTATATTCCATGGAATTTCCATTCAAGCAAATCCTTATCAAAAAGGTATTTTTTTCTCCAATTTCAACGTCATTTTTCATAATTCTGTTAATTTCATGAGTTAGTGAGAAGCATAATAAACAGAATAGATTATGGAGTTTGACAACTTGAGTTCAAGTCTCAATGCTGATTCTTACAAGCTGTGTAGTCTCACACCAGTTGCTTAACCTCTCGGTGCTTCAGTTTTCTCATCCGTAAAATATTATCTTCATTGTACAAATACTTTAGTTTTATCAAATGAGTTGATCAAATAGAACACATATTGGAGTATGGAATATTCAAAGTTTACAAATTGTTTTAAATTATTTTTAATTTTATTATGTTTCAATGAGCAGCTCACTTAATAAGAAAATATTATTTCACTTGTTAAATATGAATATGGAAATAACTATTTACTATGGCAGAAAGAGAAGAAGAACTAAAGAGCCTCTTGATGAAAGTGAAAGTGGAGAGTGAAAAAGTTGGCTTAAAACTCAACATTCAGAAAACTAAGATAATGGCATCTGGTCCTATCAGTTCATGGCAAATAGATGGGGAAACAGTGGAAACAGTGACAGACTTTATTTTGGGGGGCTCCAAAATCACTACAGATGGTGACTGCAGCCATGAAATTAAAAGACACTTGCTCCTTGGGTGAAAAGACATGACCAACCGAGACAGCATATTAAAAAGCAGAGACATTACTTTTCCTACAAAGATCCATCTAGTAAAAGCTATGATTTTTCCAGTAGTCATGTACAGGTGTAAGAGTTGGACTATAAACAAAGCTGAGTGCTAAAGAATTGATGCTTTTGAACTGTGGTATTGGAGAAGACTCTTGAGAGTCTCTTGGACAGCAAGGAGATCAAACTAGGCCATCCTAAAGGAAAGCAGTCCTGAATATTCATTGGAAGGACTGATGCTGAAGCTGAAACTCCAATATTTTGGCCACCTGATAGGAAGAACTGACTCATTGGGAAAGACCTTGATGCTGGGAACGATTGAAGGCAGGAGAGGGGGCCAACAGAGGATGATATGGTTGGATGGTATCACGGACACAATGGACAAGAGTTTGAGTAAATTTTGGGAGTTGATGATAGACAGGGAGGTCTGGTGTGCTGCAGTCCATGGGGTCGCAAAGAGTCAGACATGACTGAAATGACTGAATGAATGCCTGGTTCCCCAACTATAAGGCAAACCCACAAAAATACTCCTTATTTATAGTTTGTCATAATAGTTATATGAAATTAAATTTATAAAATTTAGTTATCTACTTTTAGTCTTTTTCAGTCACCAAATGAGAGCTCCACAATAGTAGAGACCTTGTTGAACTTGTTTAACCATAGCCAATCATAGTAGCTGACCATCTATTGCATAAATGTGTGAAAATATTTTAGTCTAAACGATACCATATTTTCTTTTAAAATCACAATTTAGTAAAAATTACTCTTTAGGAAAGCACATAACACTTGGTGACTTGGAATAAAAAACCACAACAAAAAAATAGTCTGAAGGCCATTTGACATTAATGCAACCAACGTATTTAAGAGACAAAAAAAAGTTTGATTCTTATCTGTGCAACCTTCGACTAGAAAAGTGACAGTGAATAATACAATAATTCAAAGCATTCAAGTTAGTTGTCATGTAGATATAAGCATAATTTTTTCTTGCATTATAATTTTTAATGATGGTTTTGGAAGCTGCAAATCTTACCACTACCATGTAAGCATTCAGAGAATCAATCATTGAAAAAAATCTAATTTTCTAAAATAAATCTTGAAGCAATAGATTGGATTTGGTATTGTCCACCCATGAGAAATTTGAAAGTTTTAAGATTACTTCTTTCAGTCTGAGAAGCTGCTGATAGACTTGTCAGTTTTTTTGTTTTTTTTTTTTTGAAAATCATATGGGCTTTCTGTGATAATAACAGAACAGTCATTGAACAACTGTTGAGGTGAGATTGCTAAGAAATACTCTGATCTTGATTACAGCCTATATATTTATTAGCAAATATGTATATGTATAATCTTTTAAATTATTTTATTGTTGATGAAAAGTAATTAAAATGTGATATAAGAATATATATACTCTAATAAAAAGCATCATTATGATTTTGTATAGTATTTTATAACTGTCATAGTTTAGATATCATTCCTAAATCTCTGATAGGAAGAGTTTAATTGACCCATATCAGTTTTGGAAGGATGTTACATTCATCAATTAGAAAATGAATGTAAGATTTTAAGGTCACTAGATAACCAAACATAAAAAAAGTACTGGTTTATTACTCATCATCTATTGATTAATCAATTTTATATGTTTATATTACATAAAAATAAAAATTTAATAAAATAATTCTTAACAATTTTCATTAAAAATTTAATAATAGAAAATGTTCAAAAATTTAGCTGTTGTAAATGTCTTTTATGTCTTTCTTATCTACAACGTTTTTGGTTGACTTCCTATTTCTATAGGTTCTATAGGTTCTATAAATTCTATAGGTTCTATAAATTTAAAACAAATATCATGGAACCTTAACAGAGTGTAAAATACATACATAATTATGCAATTTTAATTTTCCTTTTCATATTTCAGTGATTTCAGTTGCTCAGTCCTGTCTGACTCTTTGCAACCCCATGAACCGCAGCACACAAGGTTTTCCTGTCCTTTACCAAAACCTGGAGCTTGCTCAAGCTCATATCCATCGAGTCAGTGATGCCATCCAATCATCTCATCCTCTGTCATCCCTTTCTCCTCCTGCCTTTGATCTTTCCCAGCATCAGGGTCTTTTCCCATGAGTCAGTTCTTCCTATCAGGTGGCCAAAGTATTGGAGTTTCAGATTCAACATCAGTCCTTCCAATGAATATTCAGGATGGACTGGTTGGATCTCCTTGCAGTCCAAACGACTCTCAAGAGTCTTCTCCAACACCACAGTTCAAAAGCATCAGTTCTTTGGCACTCAGCTTTCTTTATAGTCCAACTCTCACATCCATACATAACTACTGGAAAAACCAAAGCTTTAACTGGATGGAATTTTGTTAGCAAAAAAATGTCTCTGCTTTTTAATATGCTGTCTAGGTTGGCCATAACCCTTCTTCTAAGGAGCAAGCATCTTTTAATTTCATGGCTGCAGTCACCATCTGCAGTGATTTTGGAGCCCAAAAATATAAAGTCTGACACTGTTTCCGTTGTTTCCCCATCTATTTGTCATGTAGTGATGGGACTGGATGCCATGGTCTTAATTTTCTGAATGTTGTATTCTAAGGCAACTTTTTCACTCTCCACTTTCACTTTTATCAAGAGGCTCTTCAGTTCTCTTTCTTCCACAAGGATGGTGTCATCTGCATATCTGAGGTTATTGATATTTCTCCTGGCAATCTTGATTCCAGCTTGTGCTTCATCCAGTCCAGTGTTTCTCATGACATACTCTGCATATAAGTTATTTAAGCAGGGTCACAAATCACAGCCTTGATGTACTGCTTTCCCAGTTTGGAACCAGTCTGTGTTTCCATGTCCAGTTCTAACTGTTGCTTCCTGACTTGCATATAGATTTCTCAAGAGGCAGGTCAGGTGGTTTGGTATTCCCATCTCTTAAAGAATTTTCCACAGATTGTTGTGATCCACACAGTCAAAGGCTTTGGCATAATCAATAAAGCAGAAATAGATTTTTTTTTTTCTGGAAATCACTGCTTTTTCAATGAACCAATGGATGTTGGCAATTTGATCTCTGGTTCTTCTGCCTTTTCTAACAGCAGCTTGAAGTTCCAGTTCATATACTGGAAGTTCCCAGTTCATATACTGTTGAAGCCTCACTTGGAGAATTTTGAGTATGACTTTGGGAGTGTGTGTTCAGTTCAGTTCAGTGCAGTTGCTTAGTCATGTCTGACTCTTTGCGACGCGCAGCACGCCAGGGCTTCCTGTCCATCACCAACTGCTGGAGTCCACCCAAATCCATGTCCATTGTGTCAGTGATGCCATCGAACCATCTCATCCTCTGTTGTCCCCTTCTCCTCCTTCCCTCAATCTTCCCAGCATCAGGGTCTTTTCAAATGAGTCAGTTCTTCACATCAGGTGGCCAAAGTATTGGAGTTTCAGCTTTAATATCAGTCCCTCCAATGAACACCCAGGACTGATCTTCTTTAAGATGGACTGGTTGGATCCCCTTGCAGTCCAAGGGACTCTCAAGAGTCTTCTCCAACACCACAGTTCAAAAGCATCAATTCTTTGTCACTCAGCTTTCTTTATGGTCCAGCTCTCACATCCATACATGACCTCTGGAAAAACCATAGCCTTGACTAGACAGACCTTTGTTGGCAAAGTAATGTCTCTGCTTTTTAATATACTGTCTAGGTTGGTCATAGCTTTCCTTCCAAGGAGCAAGTGTCTTTTAATTTCATGGCTGCAATCACCTTGTGCAGTGACTTTGGAGCCCAGAAAGACAGTCAGCCACTGTTTCCACTGTTTCTCCATTTATTTGCCATGAAGTGATGGGTTGTGTGAGTTGAGTGTAATTGTGTGTTAGTTTGAGCATTCTTTGGCATTGTCTTTCTTTGAGATTGGAAAGAAAACTCACCTTCTCCAGTCCTGTGGCCACTGCTGAGTTTTCCAAATTGGCTGGCATATTGAGTGCAGCATTTTCACAGCATCTTCTTTTAGAATTTGAAATAGCTGAACTAGAATTCCATCATCTCCACTAGCTTTGTTCATAGTGATGCTTCCTAAGGCCCAGTTGAGTTTGCATTCCAGGATATCTGAGTCTAGATGAGTGATAACACCATCATAGGTATCTGGGTCCTGAAGCTCTTTTTTTGTATAATTCTCCTGTGCATTCTTGCCACCTCTTCTTAATATCTTCTGCTTATGTTAGGCCCATACCCTTTCTTCTTTCATTTTGTCCATCTTTGAATGAAATATTCCCTTGGTATCTCTAATTTTTTTTTATTATTATAACAACTCCAAATTTATTTATTTATTTATTATTATTTTTTTTTTTGGTCTTTTATTTTTACTTTATTTTACTTTACAATACTGTATGGTTTTGCCATACATTGACATGAATCCCCATGGGTGTACATGCGTTCCCAAACATGAACCCCCCTCCCACCTCCCTCCCCATAACATCTCTCTGGGTCATCCCCGTGCACCAGCCCCAAGCATGCTGTATCCTGCGTCAGACATAGACTGGCGATTCGATTCTTACATGATAGTATACATGTTACAATTCCATTCTCCCAAATCATCCCACCCTCTCCCTCTCCCTCTGAGTCCAAAAGTCCGTTATACACATCTGTGTCTTTTTTGCTGTTTTGCATACAGGGTCGTCATTGCCATCTTTCTAAATTCCGTATATATGTATTAGTATACTGTATTTGTGTTTTTCTTTCTGGCTTACTTCACTCTGTATAATCGGCTCCAGTTTCATCCATCTCATCAGAACTAATTCAAATGTATTCTTTTTAACAGCTGAGTAATACTCCATTGTATATATGTACCACAGCTTTCTTATCCATTCGTATGCTGATGGACATCTAGGTTGTTTCCATGTCCTGGCTATTATAAACAGTGCTGCGATGAACATTGGGGTACACGTGTCTCTTTCAATTCTGGTTTCCTCGGTGTGTATGCCCAGCAGTGGGATTGCTGTGTCATAAGGTAGTTCTAGAAGGAACATACCTCAACATAATAAAAGCTATATATGACAAACCCACAGCAAACATTATCTTCAATGGTGAAAAATTGAAAGCATTTCCCCTAAAGTCAGAAACAAGACAAGGGTGCCCACTTTCACCACTACTATTCAACATAGTTCTGGAAGTTTTTAGACACAGCAATCAGAGCAGAAAAAGAAATAAAAGGAATCCAAACTGGAAAAGAAGTAAAACTCTCACTGTTTGCAGATGACATGATCCTCTACATGGAAAACCCTAAAGACTCCACCAGAAAATTACTAGAGCTAATCAATGAATATAGTAAAGTTGCAGGATATAAAATCAACACACAGAAATCCCTTGCATTCCTATACACTAATAATGAGAAAGTAGAAAAAGAAATTAAGGAAACAATTCCATTCACCATTGCAACGAAAAGAATAAAATACTTAGGAATATATCTACCCAAAGAAACTAAAGACCTATATATAGAAAACTATAAAACACTGATGAAAGAAATCAAAGAGGACACTAAAAGATGGAGAAATATACCATGTTCATGGATCAGAAGAATCAATAGAGTGAAAATGAGTTTACTACCCAAAGCAATCTACAGATTCAATGCAATCCCTATCAAGCTACCAGCCATATTTTTCACAGAACTAGAACAAATACTTTCAAGATTTGTATGGAAATACAAAAAACCTCAAATAGCCAAAGCAATCTTGAGAAAGAAGAATGGAACTGGAGGAATCAACTTGCCTGACTTCAGGCTCTACTACAAAGCCACAGTCATCAAGAAAGTATGGTACTGACACAAAGACAGAAATATAGATCAATGGAACAAAATAGAAAGCCCAGAGATAAATCCACACACCTATGGACACCTTATCTTTGACAAAGGAGGCAAGAATATACAATGGAGTAAAGACAATCTCTTTAACAAGTGGTGCTGGGAAAACTGGTCAACCACTTGTAAAAGAATGAAACTAGATCACTTTCTGACACCGCACACAAAAATAAACTCAAAATGGATTAAAGATCTAAATGTAAGACCAGAAACTATAAAACTCCTAGAGGAGAATATAGGCAAAACACTCTCCGACATAAATCACAGCAGGGTCCTCTATGATCCACCTCCCAGAATTCTGGAAATAAAAGCAAAAATAAACAAATGAGATCTAATTAAAATTAAAAGCTTCTGCACAACAAAGGAAAATATAAGCAAGGTGAAAAGACAGCCTTCTGAATGGGAGAAAATAACAGCAAATGAAGCAACTGACAAACAACTAATCTCAAAAATATACAAGCAACTTATGCAGCTCAATTCCAGAAAAATAAACGACCCAATCAAAAAATGGGCCAAAGAACTAAATAGACATTTCTCCAAAGAAGACATATGGATGGCTAACAAACACATGAAAAGATGCTCAACATCACTCATTATCAGAGAAATGCAAATCAAAGCCACAGTGAGGTACCACTTCACACCAGTCAGAATGTCTGCGATCCAAAAATCTGCAAGCAATAAATGCTGGAGAGGGTGTGGAGAAAAGGGAACCCTCCTACACTGTTGGTGGGAATGCAAACTAGTACAGCCACTTTGGAGAACAGTGTGGAGATTCCTTAAAAAATTGCAACTGGTATCTCTAATTTTTTGCAGAGATCTCTAGTCTTTCGCATACTATTGTTTGCCTCTATTTCTTTACACTAATCACTGAGGAAGACTTTCTTTCCTCTCCTTGCTATTCTTTGTAACTCTGCATTCAAATTGGTTATATATATATTTCCTTTTCTCCTTTGCCTTTAGCTTCTCTTCTTTTCATAGTTATTTGAAAGGCCTCCTCAGACAACAATTTCTTCTTTTTTCCATTTCTTTTTCTTGGGAATGTTCTTGATTCCTGCCTGCTGTACAATGTTATGAACTCCTGACCATAGTTCTTCAGGCATCTATCAGATCTAGTCCCTTGAATCTATTTCTCACTTCTACTGTATAATCGTAAGGGATTTCATTTAGGTCATACCTGAATGGTCTAGTGGTTTTCCCTACTTTCTTCAATTTAAGTCTGTATTTAACAATTAGGTGTTCAGGATCTGAGCCACAGTCAGCTCCTGGTCTTGTTTTTGTTGACTATATAGAGCTTCTACATCTTTGGCTGCAAAGAATATAATCAATCTTATTTCAGTATTGACCATCTGGTGATGTCCATGTGTAGATCTTCTCTTGTGTTGTTGGAAGAGAGTGTTTGCTACGACCACTGCATTCTCTTGGCAAAACTCTATTAGCCTTTACCCTTCTTCATTTTGTTCCAAGGCCAAAGTTGCCTGCTATTCCAGGTATTTCTTGACTTCCTACTTTTGCATTCCAGTCCCCTATAATGAAAAGGACATCTTTTTTGGGGTGTTAGTTCTAGAATGTCTTGTAGGTCTTCATAGAACTGTTCAACTTCAGCTTCTTCAGCAGTACTGGTTGGGGCATAGACGTGGATTACTGTGATATTGAATGGTTTGCCTTGGAAATGAACAGAGATAATTCTGTCGTTTTTGAGATTTCATTCAAATACTGCATTTTGGACTCTTTTGTTGACCATGATGGCTACTCCATCTCTTCTAAGGGATTCTTGCCCACAGCAGTAGATATAATTGTCATCTGAGTTAAATTCACCCATTTCAGTCCATTTTAGTTCACTGATTCCTAAAATGTCAATGTTCACTCTTGCTGTCTCCAGTTTGACCACTGCCTATTTGCCTTGATTCATGGACCTAACATTCCAGGTTCCTATGCAATACTGCTCTTTACAACATCAGACTTTACTTCCATCACCAGTCACATCCACAACTGGATGTTGTTTTTGCTTTGGCTCTGTCTCTTCATTCTTTCTGGAGTTATTTCTCTACTGATCTCCAGTAGCATATTGAGCACCTACCGACCTGGGGAGTTCATCTTTCAGTGTCTTATCTTTTTGCTTTTTCATATTGTTCATTGGGTTCTCAAGGCAAGAATACTGAAGTGGTTTGACATTCCCTTCTCCAGTGGGCCATGTTTTGTCAGCACACTCCACCATAATCTGTCTGTCTTGAGTGGCCCTACACGACATAGCTTATAGATTCATTGAGTTAGACAAAGCTGTTGTCCATGTGATCAGATGGTTCATTTTCTGTCATTGTGGTTTTCAGTCTGTCTGCTGTCTGACAAAGAAGGATGGAGAAGTGCAAGTACTCACTAAAGAACTGACTAAGCCAATAGCTAAAGGGTGCCTATACATTAGCCATATAAACAAAGGAAGTGTAAACCATTTCTTATATTTAAGGCCTGAGTAAATTTAGGGTTTAGAACAAAAATGTATGCTAGTGTTGTATTTAACACTGATAATTCAGCAGACATACCTCATTTTACTAAACCAATAATATTAAATGAGTCTTTAAGATTTACCAAAATTATATAAGCTTGAATTCTTAAAGCATCAAGGTTAGTTTCTATCACTATAAGAATATTTTCAAAATTACTGAAAGTTAGATATATTTAATTTCTGAGAGTTTTAACAATGTTGAATGTAATAAGTGTTTAGCTCTATAAAAAATATCAGAATAGAGCCCCTAAAAGAGATTTTATAATCTGACTTGATAATACCAATGGAAGATTGGTAAATATCACACATTCACAACCTGCCTATGCATATGTGCATACATACATATGTATGCTTGTGTGCAAGCTAAGTCGCTTTGATTTTCTCCCACTCTTCATGACCCTATGGAATATAGCCCACCAGGCTCCTCTATCCAGGGGATTCTCCAGAGAAAAATACTGGAGTAGGCTGCCAGAGCCCAACTCAGAGATCCAGCCTGGGTCTCTTATGTATCCTGCATTGGCAGGCAGGTTCTCTACCACTAGTGCCACCTGGGAAGCCAATACATACATATGTATATATAAATACAGACAAAAATGAAGTGCTTATATTAATAGCTTCAATTCTGTAATTTCAATTCAATGATTCATGTAAAAGAGCTTTCTTTTGTCTTTACCTCACTTTTACGTTTTTTATCAGGATTTTGTTTCTGGAAGATGGGCCAGTTGAGGTTCACCTGCTTAATAAGAAGCACTGCCAATGCTCGTGGAGGAAATATTTAAGATTTCCTGATGTGTAATCTTATGAAATCTATGACCTAAATTTTGAGCAAGACCAAAAACCTATATGGGGAATAAAACATCTAATCTGTTTCTAGCTAGATTTTCCAGCCTCAGGTGACTTCTCTTGGGGTCCCTGAGATTCCTGAGAGCCCCTTTTTGATGATAAAGCATCAAAGCTGGCATAACCAATGGGAACTCATGGGTTATTGTAGGGAAGGGGAGGTCTGACAGAGGCAAACAGAAGGAAGGAGGAGGCAGAGCTGTTAAAGGTGAAAAATCAAAGGACTCAAGGGAACTAAAAAGGAGATAGGATATGGGGAAAACAAGGAGGGAGTAGGGAGAGTAATGGGAAAAGAGAAGTCTTAGATGAGCAGTTTGAAGAGTGTTCAGATATCCCACCTTACCCACGGTGAATTGTGTTCAATAAAATGCCATTCTGGAGATATTGAATTGAATGAGTGCCATAATGGTGAAGCTTGTAGTCACTAAAAAAAAAAAAAGAGCAGGGAGTGAGAGTTACCCATGGCATTTGATAATTAAATCAAAGATAAGTGTTTAATGGAGCTAGGAGAGAACCCTGCTCAGTTAATTTTCTCACATTATCCCCAGGTTAAAAGATCAGAAAGTATCCCTGTCTCAACCCAGAGTCTGGGGAATGATGAGATTACCCCCATGATTCTGGGTTAGAGGAGCTGAAAAAGAAAAAATGCAGCATCACAAAAGGCAAAAAAAAAAAAAGTTTCTGCCTGAAAGAAAATAATTTTTTTTTGATCACAATATTATATACTTTTTCCTTTATTTTTTTAAATTGAAATATAGTTAATTTACAATGTTCTATTAGTTTCTGATGTATAGAAAAGTGCTATATATATAATTTATTTCATATTCTATTCCATTATAGTTTATTACAAGATAGTGTATATGTTCCTTGTGCTATACAATAGGACATTGTTGTTTATTTTATATATTGTACTTTGTATCTGCTCATCCCAAACCCCTAAATTGCATCTCCCCCTTCCCTCTTTGGTAACCAGAATTCTGTTTTCTGTATCTAAAAGCCTGATTCTGTTACATAAATAAGTTCATCTGCATCATATTTTAAATTCACATATAAGTAATACTATATGCCTTTTGTCTGATTTACTTCACTTGGTATGATAATCTCTAGGTCCATCTATGTTGCTGTAAATGTCATTATTTTGTTCTTTTTTATGGCTGAGAAGTATTCAATTATGTTAGTATATGTATATATGAACACATATATTATATGTATAAAACATATATGTATGATAGATATATATATATATACATATAATATATAAACACATACATATGTACACACCACATCTTGATCCACTAGATATTTACATTCCTGGCAGTGGACATTAAGACTGCTTCTATGTCTTGGTTATTGTAAATAGTGCTTCTGTAAACAATGCTGTGCTGTGCTTCATTTCTCAGTCATGTCTGACTCTCTGCAACCCCATGTACTGTAGCTTGCCAGGCTCCTCTATCCATGGGGATTCTCCAGGCAAGAATACTGAAGTGGGTTGCCATGCCCTCCTCCAAGGGGTCTTCCTGACCCAGGATTCAAACACAGGTCTCCTGCATTGTAGGCAGATTTTTTACCATCTGAGCCACCAGTGAGGTACATGTATCTTTTCAAGTTAGAGTTTTCTTTTATCTATATGCTCAGGAGTGAGGTTTCTGGATCATTTGGTAATTGTATGTTTGGTTTTTTAAGGAAACTTCATATTGTTTTCCATAGTGGCTGTACAAATTTACATTCCCAACAACAGATTAGGAGGACATTTTCCCCCAGCCCCCCAGCATTTGTTATTTGTCAACTTTTTAATAATGACCATTCTGACCAGTGTGAGGTGACATCTCATTGTAATTTTGATTTGCATTTCTGTAATAACTGGTGCTGTTGAGTGTCTTTTCATGTAGCTGTTTGTTATTTGTTTATCTTCTTTGGGAAAAAAAATGCCTATTTAGGGCTTCTGCCCATTTTTTGATTGGGCAGTTTGTTTTTTATATAGAGCTGCACAAAGCTATTTACGTATTTTGAAAATTAAGCCCTATTGGTCTCATCATTTTCAAATATTTCCTCCAAGTTTGCAGTTTGTCATTTTGTTTTGTTTAAGGTTTCTTTTGCTGTACAAAAGCTTATAGGTTTGTTTAGGTCCCACTTTTTTCTTTTGCTTTTATTTCTATTACCTTGGGAGACTGACCTTAGAAAATATTGATACAATTTATGTCAGAGAATGTTTTACCTATGCTCTCTACTTGGAGCTTTATGATGTCATGATTTATATTAGTCTTTAAGCCATCTTGACTTAATTTTTGTGTATAGTGTAAGTTCAGTTCAGTTCAGTAGCTCAGTCATGTCCAACTCTTTGTGACCCCATGAACTGCAGCATGCCAGGCCTCCCTGTCCATCACCAACTTCCAGAGTTTACCAAAACTCATGTCCATTGAGTCGGTGATGCTATCCAACCGTCTCATCCTCTGTAGTCCCCTTCTCCTCCTGCCCTCAATCGTTCCCAGCATCAGGGTCTTTTCAAATGAGTCAATTCTTCACATCAGGTGGCCAAAGTATTGGAGTTTCAGCTTCAACATCAGTCCTTCCAATGAATATTCAGGACTGATTTCCTTTAGGATGGTCTGGTTGGATCTCCTTGGGGTCCAAGGGACTCTCAAGAGTCTTCTCCAACACCACAGTTCAAAAGCATCAATTCTTCAGCCCTCAGCTTTCTTTTACAGCCCAACTCTCACAACCATCCATAAATGACTACTGGAAAAACCATAGCCTTGACTAGATGTGTAAGAGAGTGTTGTAAATAATTTCTTATGATTCTACAACAGACACATGTCTGGATAACTAGATTAGGAGTTATGACTAATTACTGTAGGTCTGGATTTCCTCAGCTAAGGAAGGACATGAAAGGTCTTAAAAACCAGAATTAATACAGCATGGTCTGCAGAGTGGTTGATATGTCATTTGAGTCACAGGATAAGAAAATTTCTTAAATAAAAACATATCTGGATTTAAGTAAGGAAATATATTATTGAAAAAGATTGTTGCAATATGGGAAATGATGCTAATAAAATATGTTTAAAAAGGTCATTGCAACAAGGAGAACATTCTGACTAGAAGATCTGTATGTGTCTCAGAAGTCAGGCAGAGAGGGACTTTTCTTTCATAAGGAGGCTTAAGCAATGCTATAAAGAATAGGAAATGGAGGGGGGAGGGCCTGTAGACTGTTGATCAGAGAATATCTTCCCTTCCCATTAGCCTATACTCAAGAGGGGCCATCAATGAGAAATTGCAGGCTTACTTAGACTGGGAGTGGATAAAAGGTTATGAATCTGGAGATCTGGAGAAAGGAAAAAAGATTAAGTAAACTTGGTCAAATTGGGTGTCTTGTCCAGATTGGTCAGTGGGTCTACATTAACAGTTTGGTTAATCATTTATAAGGCAAAGAAAGGGAGTTTGGAAGGTCTGTATCCTGCCTTGTCATAGTAAACAAGAGGAAGTTTCCATGAGTAACATGCAATCATTCAAGAACAAAATGTTGCAACATTTCTGCTCAGAAGTCTGAAAAATTGTCTTGCAACAATTTCCATCCCACATTTCCATACCACAATAGCTTCCAGGAAATTGTTGTGTGAGTACTGCAGTCTGTCATCCACTTTAATAAGTCTGACTGATGGGCTAGGACAGATGCGTTCATTTTTCATGCAACATTTACTTTTGGCTATTGTCAACAGAAGACCATGTAGCAGATGAAGCTAAGCTGCAGTTTTGATGTCAGCCATGCTACTCTAGTGTCCCAGCTTAGAAAACCTTTAGAGTCTCCCTCAAAACTATCAGAGTCTACCTTACAAAAATATGTTTTTCCTTACATCTCTGTATTAACTTTTCCATTGACTCTGAGGCATTAATCTAGGTACTTCAAAATGTGTAAGGGAATGTACAGACTTCACAGTAGTCTGAAAGGAGGAATTCTAGAGCAAATCTATCATCCATAAGAACCTTGGCTAGTGAGTGTAGGCTGATCTGAATGACTTCTAAGGCTGAGGTGATGTTTCTCCAACACTTGACATTTTCTTATGACCACTCATTAGGTTCAATTTTCATGTTTTTCAAAGAGAGGCAAAGCAGTGCTTGGCTCCCATATACTAAATGCAATCCCACTGGCACAGTGGGGACTTAGGAAACAAAATGTTGTTTACAGTCGTTGGGACCTTCTAGGTGGTACTTACATAAATTGGGTGATGTGTTGAGAGTGCCTTCAGTGTGGTCCCCTGGATGGCTAGCAGACCTTAAGATTGTGATTTCAGTTTGAATAGCAGGTTAGTTATTGTTTTTGGAGGGACAGCCTGGGCATTAGTTCAAACTGTTCCTTTTGTTTATAACCTGAATTGTATAGCCTTTACATGAATCATGGAATGATGTAGAAGAGAGATGGGAAAAATGGTAGAAATATTTCCAATGAAAGAGGGCAATAGTTGACCTGGGGCCATCCATATTACTGGAGGAAAATTATTTTCACCTCTTAGGCAAGTCTACAGAGCAGTGGTATTCACAGCTCTTCTTGTGAAATATCTGTTCAAGGATGATTGAATTTCAAACCACCTTGGAAGATAGAGACCATGTCTCTTCAGGGTAGAGGGAGAAGGCAAATTCATTTGTTATTCAGGAGAATAAAGATGATGTCTCTTTTTGAGCCAAATGTTGAGCAGTTTTGTTAACAGCTCCTTTATAATATCAATAGTTCCCCAAACTCAGATTTCTTCAGATGTGATGCAAATCTGCCATTTATAGCAACCACTAGACTGCATCACATGAGACTTTGGGACTTGGAGGGCAAGGATATCAGGTGTGAACATGAAGTTCATGGTGCTGCTTACTGTTCCATAAGGAGTGAAGTCCTCTGTCCTGACCCTGGAGTTTCATGCCTCTGCCAGCATCTGTGAAACCACTGTTTCTAATAGGTTATCATGCAAGGAAGCATAAAACCTCAGATCCTCCAGAGTTCTTCACAGTGGTTAGATTTTAGGATAAAAGCATCTTAGAAATAATTAATTTTCCACCTGGATTCTGAAATATATAATTAGAGAAGGAGAAGTCTGTTATTTTTCCAATACTAGATTTCATTGTAAACATTTGATAATAACAAATAACAAAAGAAAGAAGGTAAGCAAGTTGACTTACATAGATTGGAATCAGAGGAAATGTAGCCTCGTCAGGCTAAGTCTTGCAACAATTAAACTCAGTCTACCTGAGAAACAAATACTCTACACAGATACTCCTCCCTTGTTCATCCTTAGAACTCATTGGTCCATGATATTGGCTCATGTTCCCAAGGCTTTTGAAAAACAAACAAACAAAAAAACTGCAGCCAAAGATGGAGACGCTCTGTACAGTCAACAAGAACAAGACCAGGAGCTGACTGTGGTTCAGATCATGAACTCCTTATTGCCAACTTCAGACTTAAATTGAAGAAAGTAGGGAAAACCGCTAGACCATTCAGGTATGACTTAAATCAAATCCCTTATGATTATACAGTGGAAGTGAGAAATAGATTTAAGGGCCTAGATCTGATAGATAGAGTGCCTGATGAACTATGGAATGAAGTTCGTGACATTCTACAAGAGACAGGGATCAAGATCATCCCCATGGAAAAGAAATGCAAAAAAGCAAAATGGCTGTCTGAGGAGGCCTTGCAAATAGCTGTGAAAAGAAGAGAGGCAAAAAGCAAAGGAGAAAAGGAGAGATATAAGCATCTGAAGGCAGAGTTCCAAAGAATAGCAAGAAGAGATAAGAAAGCCTTCTTCAGTGATCAATGCAAAGAAATAGAGCAAAACAACAGAATGGGAAATACTAGAGATCTCTTCAAGAAAATTAGAGATACCAAGGGAACATTTCATGCAAAGATGGGCTCGATAAAGGACAGAAATGGTATGGACCTAACAGAAGAAGATATTAAGAAGAGGTGGCAAGAATACACAGAAGAACTGTACAAAAAAGATCTTCACGACCCAGATAATCATGATGATGTGATCACTCACCTAGAGCCAGACATCTTGGAAAGTGAAGTCAAGTGGGCCTTAGAAAGCATCACTATGAACAAAGCTAGTGGAGGTGATGGACTTCCAGTTGAGCTGTTTCAAATCCTGAAAGATGATGCTGTGAAAGTGATGCACTCAGTATGCTAGCAAATTTGGAAACCTCAGCAGTGGCCACAGGATTGGAAAAGGTCAGTTTTCATTCCAATTCCAAAGAAAGGCAATGCCAAAGAATGCTCAAACTACTACACAATTGCATTCATCTCACATGCTAGTAAAGTGATGCTCAAATTTCTCCAAGCCAGGCTTCAGCAATACATGAACTGTGAACTCTCTGATGTTCAAGCTGGTTTTAGAAAAGGCAGAGGAACCAGAGATCAAATTGCCAACATCCGCTGGATAATGGAAAAAGCAAGAGTTCCAGAAAAAATATCTATTTTTGCGTTATTGACTATGCCAAAGCCTTTGACTGTGTGGATCACAATAAACTGTGGAAAATTCTGAAAGAGATGGGAATACCAGACCACCTGACCTGCCTCTTGAGAAATCTGTATACAGGTCAGGAAGCAACAGTTAGAACTGGACATGGAACAAAAGACTGGTTCCAAATAGGAAAAGGAGTACACCAAGGCTGTATATTGTCACCGTGCTTATTTAACTTCTATGCAGAGTACATCATGAGAAACGCTGGACTGGAAGAAACACAAGCTGGAATCAAGATTGCTGGGAGAAATATCAATAACCTCAGATATGCAGATGACACCACCCTTATGGCAGCAAGTGAAGAGGAGCTAAAGAGCCTCTTGGTGAAAGTGAAAGAGGAGAGCGAAAAAGTTGGCTTAAAACTCAGCATTCAGAAAACGAAGATCATGGCATCTGGTCCCATCACTTCATGGGAAATAGATGGGGAAACAGTGGAAACAGTGTTAGACTTTATTTTTGGGGCTCCAAAATCACTGCAGATGGTAATTGCAGCCATGAAATTAAAAGACGCTTACTCCTTGGAAGAAAAGTTATGACCAACCTAGAGAGCATATTCAAAAGCAGAGACATTACTTTGCCGACTAAGGTCCGTCTAGTCAAGGCTATGGTTTTTCCTGTGGTCATGTATGGATGTGAGAGTTAGACTGTGAAGAAAGCTGAGCGCCGAAGAATTGATGCGTTTGAACTGTGGTGTTGGAGAAGACTCTTGAGAGTCCCTTGGACTGCAAGGAGATCCAACCAGTCCATTCTGAAGGAGATCACCCTGGGATTTCTTTGGAAGGAATGATGCTAAAGCTGAAGCTCCAGTACTTTGGTCACCTCTTGCGAAGAGCTGACTCATTGGAAAAGACTCTGTTGCTGGGAGGGATTGGGGGCAGGAGGAGAAGGGGACGACCGAGGATGAGGTGGCTGGATGGCATCACGGACTCGATGGACGTGAGTCTGAGTGAACTCCGGGAGATGGTGATGGACAGGGAGGCCTGGCATGCTGCGATTCATGGGGTCGCAAAGAGTGGACACGACTGAGCGACTGAACTGAACTGAACTGAAAAATAATTAATAATCATGCTTATGTTAACTTCCTGGGGGTATATTTATATATTGGGGCTAAAATCTGAAAATGCAAGTATAGCAATATTCTTAAAATACCTAAAATTCACATGTAAGATATTTTCCCTTATATAACAAGCTATTTTCTGAACAAATAATTCATATTTTCTCCATGAAAACCTTATATTTTCAGTGTTTCTAGGGAGAATAGAAATTCTCCTTTGAGTAAAGTGCCAAATGTAATTCTGTAGTACTTTGTAATTAAAGAAAATTTCAATGAGTTTACCTTTTTGGAAATAATACTGTATTTCAAAACATCAAATTGAGTTTATAGCAAAGCAGAAGAGAATTCAGAATATAAATTACCATGTGGGAAAGAGTAAGTAGGAAAAACTAAGTCAAAAGGTAATTAATAACTTTCAGTGAAAAGACAAATATAATTTGAAGGCCCCAAATTACTTTGTTTATAGGAATTATGTCTATCAATTCTTACTATATTAAAATTTGTAAATAAGAAATTGTTTAAATAATTATTTTTATTTAATAATAAGCTCCAATATTTGGGCCACCTAATGCAAAGAGCTGACTTGTTGGAAAAGACCCTGATGTTGGGAAAGAATGAGGGCAAAAGGAGAAGGGGATGACAGAGGATGAGATGATTAGATAGCATCATTGACTCAATGGACATGAATTTGAGCCAACTCTGGGAGAGAGTGAATTACAAGGAAGCTTGGTGTGCTGCAGTCCATAGGGTTTCAAACAGTTGGACATGACTTAGCAACTGAACAGCAATAATAAAATAAACCCATGGCATAATCATATAACAGCTAATAGGAAAAACCATAACATTAAAAAAAATAAGTTTCAAAGAAAAATTAATTTTTGCAATTATTGAATTGTTTTCTGTTTTTTCAAATCTATGTAATGAACAGCTTAATATGAGACAGCTGTATTATTTCATTTGCTTCTATATATCTATTGTAACAGACTTATGTTGGTATGAGGTGAAAATCCCACCTCATACACATATTTATAGTTTGTCCTCTGCCAACGTTTAGAGAATTACCACACTAGGTTATAATTTCACCAAATTTGGAGAAAATTAGCTCATTGTTTAATGTCCAAAATTTTTTAATTAGAACAGTTTACGGCCCACAAGATGAATTTTTCAAGGGCATACAATTTCTATAGGGCTAGATTTTTAGAGGTCAGATACTATAATATTTTCTCCAGTGCTCTTTTTAAAATAACACAGAGACCAGTGTAGACTGTTCCTTCTTTTTTTTAATCTTTTTATTTTTATTTTTACTTTATTTTACTTTACAATACTGTATTGGTTTTGCCGTACATTGACATGAATCCACCACAGGTGTACATGAGTTCCCAAACATGAACCTCCCTCCCACCTCCCACCCCATATCATCTCTCTGGATCATCCCTGTGCACCAGCCCCAAGCATCCTGTATCCTGCATCGAACATAGACTGATGATTCATTTCTTACATGATAGTATACATGTTTCAATGCCATTCTCCCAAATCATCCCACCCTCTCCCTCTCCCTCAGAGTCTAAAAGTCCGCTCTACTCATCTGTGTCTCTTTTGCTGTCTCGCATACAGGGTCATCATTACCATCTTTCTAAATTCCATATATATGTGTCAGTATACTGTAATGGTGTTTTTCTTTCTGGCTTACTTCACTCTGTATAATCAGCTCCAGTTTCATCCATCTCATTAGAACTGATTCAAATGTATTCTTTTTAATGGCTGAGTAATATTCCATTGTGTATATGTACCACAGCTTTCTTATCCATTCATCTGCTGATGGACATCTAGGTTGTTTCCATGTCCTGGCTATTATAAACAGTGCTGCTATGAACATTGGGGTACATGTGTCTCTTAGATTGTTTCTTCTTTATCTAATTAATAAATAGTATAATTTCACAAACTACAAGATTACCAGTGCTCATAGAGCTTTTCCACTTTACCTCACAAAATTAGAAGTCACTCTTTAATCTTGCAAGTGAGATTACTTTTGACCTCCAAACTGGATTTTTACATTTTATTACCTTTCCTTCCTTTCAATAAAGCACATTAAACTTATTCACTGTAGTAGTCCACTGTCCTGTCTGGCATTCACTCCATTGGCATTCCAGAACCTTTCTTCCATTGTTTTGAATGACTGAATTGTTAACATTCAGTTCAGTTCAGTCACTCAGTAGTGTCTGACGCTTTGCAAGCCCATGAATCATAGCACACCAGTCCTCCCTATCCATCACCAACACCTGGAGTTCACTCAGACTCACGTCCATCGAGTCAGTGATGCCATCCAGCCATCTCATCCTTGGTCATCCCCTTCTCCTCCTGCCCCCAATCCCTCCCAGCATCAGAGTCTTTTCAAATGGGTCAACTCTTCTCATGGGGTGGCCAAAGTACTGAAGCTTCAGCTTTAGCATCATTCCTTCCAAAGAAATTCCAGGGTGGTCTCCTTCAGAATGGACTGGTTGGATCTCCTTGCAGTCCAAGGGACTCTCAAGAGTCTTCTCCAACACCACAGTTCAAAAGCATCAATTCTTTGGTGCTCAGCCTTCTTCACAGTCCAACTCTCACATCTGTACAGGACCACAGGAAAAACCATAGCCTTGACTAGACAGGCCTTAGTTGGCAAAGTAATGTTTCTGCTTTAGAATATACTATCTAGGTTGGTCATAACTTTTCTTCCAAGGAGTAAGCATCTTTTAATTTCATGGCTGCAATCACCATCTGCAGCGATTTTGGAGTCCAAAAAAATAGTCTGACACTGTTTCCACTGTTTCCCCATCTATTTCCCATGAAGTGATGGGACCAGATGCCATGATCTTCGTTTTCTGAATGTTGAGCTTTAAGCCAACATTTTCCGCTCTCCTCTTTCACTTTCATCAAGAGGCTCTTTAGCTCCTCTTCACTTGCTGCCATAAGGGTGGTATCATCTGCAAATCTGAGGTTATTGATATTTCTCCCAGCAATCTTGATTCCACCTTGTGTTTCTTCAAGTCCAGCGTTTCTCATGATGTACTCTGCATATATAGCAATATTGAAATATTTATCATAGGCACAGCTGAAACTGATGTCTGAGATGAATGCATCACATCCAGTCACAGTATAACAAAATGAAGGAGATACAGCAAAATGAATTAATTTAATAACTAAAAATAGTTATGTTTAAGGTACATAGTCTTTGGTAAATAATGAGCTAAAAGTTTTTTTTTTTAATACCAAATTTATTAACCATAATGACTCTATGATGCAAAAATTTATTTCTCATTAATTTTCTTGGTGAGGATACTGAAAAAAGAGAAGAAAGTAGCTTGTCTATGATTATGATATAAGATAAATCTACAAATCAAAATCATGATATTAAATCTGATTATATAACCAACCAATGTACCAATATACTAAATTATTTTATAAAAGAAAAATGAGTATTTTTTAATGACCTGTGTATACCTTGTGTATCATCTTTATTCATTTTTCAATGAGTTCATATTAATTTATTTAGATTGTCCATCAAAAACTGCACTGCACATGTCTCCATCTGTTCTGTGTCACCACTGAAAAAAATATTACACAGTCTAATGATATTTCAACATTTAAAACCAGCAAGAAACTTGATAGAATTCCAGAGGATACATTAATGAAAACCTCTTGTGTTAATTTTTTATTAATAATGTGATAGTTTAGTCAACTTAGAAACACTGAGATTTAGATAATAATATGAGAATAGATAGTAAATTGTACACACTGTAAGATATTCATTTGGGGAATTAATTTACAATATTGAAAACATAGCTACAGCCTAATTGAAATACATTTTTCTCTTAAGGACATTTAACTTTAATTTATTAATTTCAATCCTCATTACATTCAATGCTCATTACATCCTTTTTCTGGAGGAAATAAGATTTGAAGTGACTTACATTGTATTTAATTTTTATAGAGAAATTATAGATTTACTTAAATCCATAGTTCTTTCTCTCCAGTTTCCATTTTAAGTTGATTGTATTTGGAAGAAAAAAATATATGACACAGTTGCAAATCAGTCCCTGAATGATGAGAGCTTATTTAAAATATCATGAGAAGTGTATCTACAGTGAAAGCTTTAGTTTTCATGAAATTAGTAATGTGCTTGTGAATCACAGGGAAAAAGTAACACATATCTGCATTCATAACTATCTTACTGTGATTTCTTCTTGCAGCTAATACTGATAATGTAGTTAATTATGTATTATTTTGCAGGTGAATTTATTTATAAGACATTAGAGAAGACATAAAAAATAAAAACAAACGTATTTCTTAGATTGTTGTTATCCCACTACCTGCACTTCTATGTGCTACACATATGTAAAATGACTTAATTAGGCAATGTACTTTGCTTCTTCCACTGAGTAAAGAACTTTTTGAGTATATTTCTTAGATTGCTATTGCCCACAACCTGTAACTCTATATGCTACACATATATAAAATGCCTTACTTAGGCAATGGACTTTGATCCTTCCACTGAGTAAAGAATTTTTTTGAGTACGTCATCATGTTGGCACTTGACTGTTGATTCTTACACATATTGGCTTTCTTATATCTTTTTAGGGATAATATGTAGGTATGTGTATACACACAAAAATTGATATGCAGTGTAGTACACAATGATGAGTGTTACTGACATTAAGAATGAAGTATAGCAAAACTAAAATGACTGTGGATTTATTTGGTGGTGAAAGTAAAGCCCAATACTATAAAGAACAATATTTCGTAGGAACCTAAGAATGTTAGATCCATGAATCAAAATAAATTGGACATGGTCAAGCAGGAGATGGCAAGGAGACATCAACATCTTAGGAATTAGTGAATTAAAATGGATGGGAATGGGTGGATTTAATTCAGATTATCATTACATGTACTACTGTAGCAAGAATCCCTGAGAAGAAATGGAGTAGCCCTCATAATCAATAAAATAGTCCAAAATGTAGTACTTGGGTGCAGTCTCAAAAACAACAAAATGATCTCCCTTTGTTTCCAGGGCAAACCATTCAATATGACAGTAATCCAAGTCTTTGACCCAACTACTGATGCCAAAGGAGCTGAAGCTGGAATGGCTCTATGAAGACCTATAAGACCTTCTAGAGCCAACACCATAAAAAAAAAAAAAAAGAAAAAAAAAAAATCTCATTTTCACCATAGGGGACTTGAATGAAAAAGTAGGAAGTCAAGAGATCCCCAGAAGAACAGGCAGGTTTGAACTTGTAATACAAGTGAATCAGGGCAATGGCTAACAGAGTCTTGTCAAGAGAATATGCTAGTCATAGCAAACACCCTTTTCCAATAACCAAAACGATTATTCTACACATAGACATCACCAGATGGTCACTACTGAAATCAGTTTGATTGTGTTCTTCGCAGCCAAAGATGGAGAAGGTCTATATAATCAGAAAAAATAAGACCTCAGCTGTTCTTAGTCACTAAGTGATGTCCAACTCTTTGCAACCCATGGACTGTAGCCCACCAGATTCCTCTGTCCATATGGATTCTCCAGGCAAGAATACTGGAGGGGTTACCATGTTCTCCTCCAGGGGATCTTCCCAACCCAGGGATTGAACTCAGGTCTCCCACATTGCAGGCAGATTCTTTACCACCTGAGCCACTGTGGCTCAAATCATGAGCTCCTTATTGAGAGATTCAGGCTTAAATTGAAGTAGGGAAAACCAGTAGGCCATTCAGGTATGACCTAAATCAAACGTCTTTTGACTATACAGGGGAGGTGACTAATAGATTCAAAGGATTAGATATGGTAGACAGAGTGCCTGAAGAACTATGGATGGAAATCTGTAACATTTCACAGGAGGCAGTGACCAAAACCAACCCAAATGAAAAGAAAAAGAAGTGCAAGAAGGCAAAGTGGTTGTCTGAGAAGCCTTTACAAATAGCTGAGGAAAGAAGAGAAGTGAAAGGGAAAAGGAAAAGATACACCCAACTGAATGAAAGCAAGGAGAGATAAGAAGGCCTTCTTAAATGAACAATGCAAAGAAATAGAGGAAAACAATAGGATAGGAAAGACTAGAGATCTCTTCAAGAAAATTAGAGATACCAAGGGAATATTGCATGCAAAGATGGGCACAACAAAGAACAGAAACAGCAAGGGCTTATCAGAAGGGGTAAGGGTTTAACAGAAGCAGAAGAGATTAAGAGGTGATGTGAATTCCCAGACTGACTGACTGACTGAAGTCACTCAGTCGTGCCCGATTCTTTGCGACCCCATAGACTGTAGCCTACCAGGCTCCTCTGTCCATGGGATTCTCCAGGCAATAGTACTGGAGTGGATTGCCATTTCCTTCTTGAGGGGATCTTCCCAACCCAGGGCTCGAACCCAGGTGTCCTGCATTGTAGACAGACACTTTACTGTCTGAGCCACCAGGGAAGTCTATTCACAGAAGAACTATACAAAAAGAGGTCTTAATGACCTGGATAACCACAGTGGTATGGTCACTCACCTAGAGCCAGATATCCTGTGATGTGAAGTCTAGTGGCCTTAGGAAGCATTACTATGAACAAAGCTATTGCAATTGATGAAATCCCAGGTGAGCTATTTACAATCTTAAAAGATGATGTTGCTAAAGTGCTGCGCTCAATATGTCAGCAAATTTGGAAAATTAAGCTGTGGCCACAGGACTGGAAAATGTCTATTTTCATTCCAATTGCAAAGTAGGGCAATGCTGAAGAATGTTCAAATTACAGTAAAATTGTGCTCATTTCACATTCTAGCAAAGTTATGCTCAAAATCTTTCAAGGTATATTTTAGCAGTATACAAACTGAGAACTTCCCATGTATAAGTTGAGTTGCGAAGAGGCATAGGAACCAGAGATCAAATTGCCAACATTTGTTGGATCATGGAGAAAGCAAGGGAGTCCAGATAAAGGAAGGACTGTTGCTTTGGCCACCTGATGCAAAGAGACAGTTCACTGAAAAATACATTTATGAAGGCAAAGGGAGAAGGGGGTGGCACAGAATGAGATGGTTAGGTAGCTTCACTGACTCAATAAACATGTGAAGTGAAGTGAAGTCGTTCAGTTGTGCCTGACTCTTTATGACCCCATGGACAGTAGCCTGCACCAAGCTCTTCCGTCCATGGGATTTTCCAGGCAAGAGTACTGGAGTGGGTTGCCATTTCCTTCTCCAGGGAATCTTCCTGACCCAGGGATTGAACCCAGGTCTCCCGCATTGTAGGCAGATGCTTTACCATCTGAGCCACCAGAGAAGTCCATGAATGTGAAATTGAGCAAATTCCAGGAGATAATGGAGGACAGAAAATTTCTAAGAGCTAAAGTGTACAGAAAATGATTTAAAAAGCTATAGGCAGCCCTTGTTGAGAACTGAGAAAACGTATGACATTCTTGGAGGAATAAATGACATAAGTAAAACTATGAAAATAGATTTAGGAAATAAATAGTAGACAGGATTAAAAAGTAGGGAAAACAGAGGAAAGCCCTATCTCCTTTTTTCTTTCATAATAAAAATAGATTAACATTCTTTATCTGATTTTCAACCCGATGTTGTTTTTGTAAACAGTATATTCTGAGGTTTCTAATTTCTAATTTTTTTTTTCTAATTTCTTGGTATGTAGTCATCCTCCATACTTATAAGCATTCAATGATTTAGGACTTACTTGACATTTTAGCTCTTAGAATATAGTATTACTTTTTAGTCCTTATCAGATGGATTTAGGCAATTATATGATTTTGTGCATCAACTAAGGGAAAATCCTAGTTTTCCAAGCCATAAGGAAGCACACGTTATAAATAAGTAATTCTGTTTAGTAGATGACAAGCAGAGACAAGAGAATACCCAATTCCACTGTGTGTGCACAGACCACAAAAATGGATCTACAAAAACATATATAGTCACATTCACATAAATATTTTTAGTTCATATATTATATATAGGTCTAAACCTTCCATATTTGCTTTTCCAATTCAATTAGTATAAATTTACATCATTACTTTAAATAAATCTGAACTCTAATTTATGAATATAAATAATTTTTAATTCTATTCAAATAAACATTATACATTTTTTATCTTCCATATTATAAACGTTACTGAAATAAACAAACTTTTGCAGTGTAGTTTGAATATTTATATCATAATTTTCCTAAGGTAAATTGTTAGAACGATTTGCCATGTCAAAGTGTTAGATTATTTATATTTTTAAAATATATTACAAAATTTGTTTCCCAAAAAATGTGTCATTTATTATGTACAGGAGTACGATTTTATTTCAGCCTCACTAAGAGTGAGTAAACCTGTTCATTAGCATTATTTACCTGAAAAGAAATTGTTAAAATATCAAAATGCTATTTTAAATATACCATTAATTATTTTATCACAATATTGTTTATACTACTTATAGAATGGAAGAAGCTTAAAGATCAACATTATAGAATTGGATACAGCATTTTCAATGCAGACATAAAATGGAATATTATGCAGTCAATAAAAATCATAGCTCTGCAGCATATTAATGTTAATAAACTTTCTCATATAAATGGAAAAATGATTAGCCAAGTCATCTTCTATAGATGCATCAATATCTATGTATTATTAGTGTATATCTACATACCATATATGAAAGCATATGTGCATGCTAACTCACTTCAGTCATTTTCAACTCTTTGTGACCCCATGGACTGTAGCCTGCCAGGTTCCTCTGTCCATAGGATTTTCCAGGCAAGAATTACTGGAGTGGGTTGCCATTTTCTTCTCCAGGGAATCTTTCCAATCCAGGGATCAAATCCACATCTCCTCCATTGGCAGGTGTATTCTTTACCATTGAGCCACCAGAGAAGCCCCTTTAGGTAGGCCTTTGTATATAACTTCCAGCTTTTCCTGAGGGACATCAGCCCTGTGGGTCCAAAGAAATATTTTCATCTTTTGGTCCCTCAGACTTGACAATGGCACTGACTTCTTGCTGTTGAAAATTTCTGGGTTTCTAATTGGTCTCTTGTATCTTTTAAATCCATGAAAGTTTTTTCATACATTTGAGTGGTAAATTAGTTTAACAAGTAATTAAATGATGTCTAGATGGTACAAGTATGTGAAAAAAAAAATCATCAAATTATTTTGCTGCTAACATGCAGGATGCAAATAATCACTATTCATATATATATACGAACATATGTATGTGAGTAAAATATATTGATGAACATATATACGTGGATACTTCATATATATTTATTTTAGTAAAGAAGCATTGGTATTCATATTGCAATTATTCTTTGTACCAGTAGAAAATAATTTCACATAATGCTGTAGAGTGTATTGTCCCTTGAAGCATTTGTTTCCTGTATGCCTTCTGAAGAATCTCATTATGCTGCTAGCTCATCAAAGCCCATCTTTTTAAAAAGTTTTTATTGGAGTGTAGTTCATTTTCAGTGTTGTGTTATGTTCAGGTGTACTTCAAAGTGAATCAGTTATATATATATACATATACATATACATATATATATACATATACCAACTCTTTTTTAGATTCTTTTCCCATATAGGCCATTACATAGTATTGAGTAGCATGCCCTGTGCTATATGGTAGGTTCTTATTAGTTATCTATTTTATATACAGCAGTGTGTATATATCAATTCTAATCTCCCAGTGTATCCTTCCTCTCTATAATTTTTGACAAAAGCTAGTATATGATTCTGCAAAATGTTGAGGATTGCATTCATTTAGAACTATACTTTGAAATATTTTTGCTGGTTTCTTTTTTGTTATTTTTTATTACAGCATGTAAGAGTGCTATTAGTTTCCTATTTGGAGGGGAAACAAAAGTCTGCCTGTGATTGCCTTTTCAAGTAAAACATTACTATGGTATTTTCCCCCAGGACATTTTTCTTGACTCTTGGTTGTGCATATTTCCAGGTAAGAACAATCTAGTCTGTGATAGTCACAATGTAGATTTCATGTTGAAGTGTTATCTGCCTGTCTGTTTTTATTTAACTCTCAAGTAGTAGAATTATCTTACACTTGTATCTTGTCAATGTTGTATTCCACAGTATACACTTAAATGCCAGTTGAACCTTCCGATGTCAGAGAGAGAGAATGTTATGGAGGAATCTGTATCACATTGTCTGTGACCTGCTAGGATGCTGTTTCATTACCTTTGAATACTAGTTTCCTAAATTCTACTTAGGTTCAGGGTACTCTGGAAGAAATTCACTTATCTGTGACATAATATATGCAGTTAAGAGTGAATTTAACTCATTAAAAAATAAATATATTTGAGTTTGAGTGAACTCCGGGAGTTGGTGATGGACAGGGAGGCCTGGCATGCTGCAGTTCATGGGGTCACAAAGAGTCGGACACAACTGAGCAACTGAACTGAACTGAACTGAACTGATATTTTAAATGGGTAACCAATAAGGACCTACTGTATAGTACATGGAACTCTGCTCAATGTTATGTGGCAGCCAGGATGGGAGGGTAGTTTGGGGGGAAATGGATACATGTATATGTATGGCTGAGTCCCTTCACTGTTCACATGAAACTATCACAATATTGTTAATCAACTATACTCAAACACAAAATAAAAAGTTTAAAAATAAAAAAAAAGTTATGGAAAACTTATGCAATTACTATCAGCATCTTCTTAAAGTTTTGGAGAAATTTGAAATGAAGCTCAGTATGTAAAACCAACCAACAAAAACTCTCTCCCCACTAAAAAAAGAAAAACAAACAAAAAATGCAGTTTTATTAAAGTTGACTGCACTTTAATAAAAATCCACTTAGGAATCCATATCTCAGAAGCCAAGAAGATGAAATACTGTTATTTGCTCTAGCTACAGCTGGAAACGGACAAAACAATGAATTCTATCTTCATTTTAGGAAAAAAAAAAAGACATTCTTTACTCAAGGGAAGATAACTGTAGACTTGCTAAAACTGCTACTGGTACTGAAATGAAAGAGTTTTGTTCTAAAACCAGTGTATTTTGACTTATGCACCAAGTATCATCTGGCCAATGTTCAAATCAAGTAGCCACATAGAACAAAAAAAGGACTAAGGAATTCACCTGTGGATACATACGAAGAAAACAGAAAATGAAATGTATTTGCATCTTTTAAGTGATGTGTATGCGCAGTGCTGTTTTCCCTCCTGAATATATACCATCCCTTCCAGCAATAAGTAATTCTAATTTATATCAGTTGCATCTTATAAAATAAATAGGGTTCTACTTCATTCTTCAAGCCTCTCTATATTAAAATTAGCATTGAAAAGGCTGTTTTTCATCTACTGCCTTGCTGTCTTTTAAATGTATTTGGCAAAGGAAAAATTATTTTTGATGGGCAAAAAAAAAAAAATGAATTTGGCATTTTGGTAATAATAAAGTAAAGCTTTAAATGTGTTGTGTATCTCATCAAGATTAATCAAGCCTTTCTAATATGCATGGCCCAATCAAAGTTCCTCTTTAGCCTAAATAATTTTAATTAAGCAATTCTACCTTCTGTAGCGGTCATTACCAGGAGATAATTGACTGAATCAGTAATGAAGTATTCAATAGATGCTAAACAAACAGCAAGGTTAATTATCTGGCAGGGATGTCTGTTATGAAAGTGCAGTGCCAGCCTTCCAAGTTTCCTAATCCCCTGCAGCACTTCTTAGTAAATTATAATAATCCTCATTCAAACATATTGTGTAAATGTAGTTCCTATGCACCATGTAGGGTCAAATCAAGTGATTGAAAACTTCATTTAAATATAATAATGGTGAAGTGTGCTTTTAAAATTAGCCTATTTCTTTGGGCAGCATGTTTTCCTTCTCCTATTTAATTGTTTCTTCAATTTTAAAGTTTGGAATAATTTACAAATTTTGTAGCATGGCACTAGCAGAACTGAGAGCAAAGATACATTTTGCTTGGAGACATAGTCCAGAAGGTTTATATGATGCAATATGTAATCCCATAATTTGATATTTTTGTATTCACCCAGCTATTGTGTTTTCCCTTCTTTCTATCTTGCCAATAAATCACTTGTCTTGGGTTCCCTGATAAATCAGATTGTTTTTAAGAAGCACACAGGTGCATTTTTTTTAATTTAATTCCATTTACTTGATTTTATGCTTTAAAAAGTTAATAGTAATTGTGTTGTTGGTTTCATGTAGCAAAAATGGTATCTGAAATTCATACCAATAGAGTTTATTTTTAAAGGTAAAAATAAAATATTAATAAAATAATCTTGTGCTAAAATTATTTGTTCTTCAACCTAAAGAAGTATAAAAAATCTTTTTTTATTACATTGTATTTGCTAAGAGTCTGAGAATAATTTTCTAAGTTATTTCCTCAGTCACTGATTCCGTTGTTTTTAAATTTTCTAAAATCTTAGAGAATTTTGGACATTATACTTTGATCCCTATTATCTATATAGTCTAAAACATAAATAGAAGAAAACTAACTTTTTATTAGGAGGCATTCAGCATGTAGTATAGCCTTTCTTCTTTTCTCTGAATATAAAAATCAACTTAATATATGTACCTTGTAGAAATGTTGGACAACATAAAAAGTTATAGACTAGAAATATATTCATATGGATTGTGTTTGAAATATCATTTTATTTTAAGGATCTATTCTTGTGAGAATAAAAAGTTTAATGTACACTAGGGTTCCCCTGGTGGCTCAGCTGGTAAAGAATCCACTTGCAATGTAGGAGACCTGGCTTTGATCCCTGGGTTGGGAAGATGCCCTGGAGAAGGGAAAGACTACCCACTCCAGTATTTTGGCCTGGAGAATTCCATGGACTGTATAATCCATAGCTTCTCAAATCCATAGAGCTGGACAGGACTGAATGACTTTTAGTTTCACTACCCAACACATGGTAAGTATGTGCTTATTGTTTACCTATGTTACTGTTATTATTTTCCCTTATTATGAAAGAGTCAGAGCACAGTGTGAAGACTGAAAAGGAGCTTAAACTTTTAAATTCCATATGTTTGGGAGGAACATATTTTCTTCCGTCCTCCTAAGTTCTTCTGGCTGGTCTAAGAACTAAACTGACATGAGATGCATTAACAGGGGAAAACCAAATATGGATAAATGGGAAAGACCCAGGAAAACAGTGTAAATGCCATCTTCAGTTAAAGACAAAGGATAATGTTGGGTGCAGTGGCTTAAGACTTCAAATCACTGGGAGGGAGGGAGGCATTTCACAGGGAGGTGAAAAAGCAATTGTTTAGCAAATAAACATTTTCTGGGCCCTGCAGACAACTGGAGAGAGTGGATCCTTATCTCTGGGCCTTACCTATTGTCTCTTCCCTCCCATACTTAACCCATATTCTTTTGGCTAGCTCTGTTGATAGCTCTATTCTGGAAACAGTCTCTCTATTTAAATTTTTTAAAGAAGTTTAAGGGGAAGATCAAAGTTTGTTCCTGAGTCCTTGATTTTTTCAGCCTGAAATAATGCACAAGCCAAAGAGGTGTTTTGAAATGTCAAGTTTTGCTCCTCTACATATACATTTTCACACATTGTAACCTGGTACAAATGTGAAATAAAGACATGAATTACATTAGATGCAGCTCATTTTGATAACATTTGAGATGAGCTGGGTTTTAAGTGATATTTTTATTTCATATAAATAAAACTGGTGGATATGACTATGGATTTTGTTGGAATCCCTTTGGTGGTTAACTCAATGTGATACATTTCTTTTTTTTTCTTATAGAAGCTAAAGAATAACATGACACTTCAAAACATAAATCTAAATTCCACTACAAAGTAGGTACTGCTAGTTTTCTGAAGGAGAGATGAATGAATAAAAATCACTACAGCTTTAATGAACAGAATGTTTATGAAATTGAAGAGAAGAATACTTTAAAACTGTTTTTTGTTTTTCCTTTTGAACATGCTTCCTTTCCTAGAAAAAAAAGATTTTCTGTGGCTTTTTTTTTTTTTTTTTTGCCACTGGCCCATCTTAACCAATATAACAAAATAAGAAATTTGATGTAGCAAAAAATAACAACAAAAATCTTCCAAGTTACTGTGGATGTTTCCCAGCAATAATGGAAAGTAAAATATAGCAGAAATCAGAAAAAAATAGTCCTGATCTAAATCTCAATAGTCTTAGTATAAACTATGTTTTATTATATTTATTAAAAAATTTCAAGATAAATATTTCTGAAGCTTTAATTTGAACTTTTTTTGTTTTTCTTTGTTTGTTTTTGTTTTTGTTTTTTAATGTTGCACAAGTTAGTGGCTATGTTTTATTTACAATTTACATTCTCTTTAGGATAGTGAAAAATCAAACCCCGTAGCTCCTTAAACCAGTATGTATAGCATAACAAAACTTCTGGAAGAGCTTTCCCAGTATTAATAGTATATACATATATTCTTTTTTTTTTTTTTTAATCTTTAATTCTTACATGTGTTCTCAAAATGAACCCCCCTCCCACCTCCCTCCCCATAACATCTCTCTGGGTCATCCCCATGCACCAGCCCCAAGCATGCTGTATCCTGCATCAGACATAGACTGGTGATTCAATTCTATTTTTAATTTGAACTTTTAAATACACCTTGTAGAAGTGTATTCTCTTTTTATAATCTATGGATGGCATAATTCATTTTATTCTGTGCAAAGAGTTCTTAATTACAGGCTCTTGGCAAATGCTTATCTCATTTGACATAGTGATAGTTGATAGTGATATTAATAGTTCATTTACCTTTACCAAGTTCACTCATACAGATTTTCTCTCATGTTAAGAAATACATATTTTTGTAAGTTAATATCATTTCCTGTGCAAAATTTATGAAAGATATTTTGGCCCAGCTGGCTATACACGACAATACATTTAGCATTTAGTGTTGAATTAATAGTGTTGAATAATGTTGAATTCAATAGTGTTGAATTAATTTATAAATTTTACGGATGTGTGCTATATTAAAATAAGGCTTTGTATTTTCCATTACATTTTGATTTTTCTTCCAAATATAAGTGCTATCATAAATTAAACTATTTTACTTCTCAAAAAATTATCCCACACAGAAAAATTATATTACATTACATACACTGCCAGTCTCTCAAATGATTCATGGAATTATGAGATAAATTAAGTTAGAATTATTAGAAGAGTTCTGAGAAAGTTAGAGATGGACTTGGCCATCTATGTACATACATTTCTATATACACCAACATAAAATTTGGGAACAATATATTTTGCAAGTATTTTTAAAAAATATTCATAAAGTTGAAGTTTCTCAAATCATATAAAACACTAAGCAGAATTAATCCCTTAATAATCATATCAAACTTACTTTAATATTTTAAAATGCCAAAAATTTTTTAAAGAATCAAAATTGAAAAGGAATATAGGGATCCTAGCCACACAAATCAAACAAACAAAAATTTAAGTGCAGAAAGTCACTTTTCACAATAAAAACCATGGAGAACACAGGTTTTCAAGGTATCCCATCTGACTAGATCCGTAGCTCATCATAGTCATATGTAGCACCAAGAGAAATCTCTTGAAGTGACTGGTTCTAGAAAGTGGTAAGTCTTTTAATCCAAAAAGAAGAAAAGGTTTAATTTCCTCTGAGTAAATTCAAGGAAGAAGACAGTTCAGTTCAGTTCAGTCACTCAGTCATGTCTGATTCTTTGTGACCCCATGAATCACAGCACACCAGGCCTCCCTGTCCATCACCATCTCCTGAAGTTCACTCAAACTCACGTCCATCAAGTCGGTGATGCCATCCAGCCATCTCATCCTCTGTCATCCCCTTTTCCTCCTGCCCCCAATCCCTCCTAGCATCAGAGTCTTTTCCAATGAGTCAACTCTTCGCATGAGGTGGCCAAAGTACTGGAGTTTCAGCTTTAGCATCATTCCTGCCAAAGAACACCAAGGGTTGATCTCCTTTAAAATGGACTGGTTGGATCTCCTTGCAGTCCAAGAGACTCACAAGAGTCTTCACCAACACCACAGTTTGAAAGCATCAATTCTTCACCACTCAGCTTTCTTAAGTCCAACTCTCACATCCTTACATGACCACTGGGAAAACCATAGCCATGATAGATGGACCTTTGTTGGCAAAGAAATGTCTCTGCTTTTCGATATACTATCTAGGTTGGTCATAACTTTTCTTCCAAGGAGTAAGTGTCTTTTAATTTCATGGCTGCAGTCACCATCTGCAGTGATTTTGGAGCCCCCAAAAATAAAGTCTGACACTGTTTCCACTGTTTCTCCATCTATTACCCATGAAGTGATGGGGCCAGATACCATGATCATCGTTTTCTGAATGTTGAGCTTTAAGCCAACTTTTTCACTCTCTTCTTTCACTTTCCTCAAGAGGCTTTTGAGTTCCTCTTCACTTTCTGCAATAAGGGTGGTGCCATCTGCATATATCTTGATTCCAGCTCATGCTTCTTCCAGTCCAGCGTTTCTCATGATGTACTCTGCATAGAAGTTAAATAAGCAGGGTGACAATATACAGCCTTGACGTACTCCTTTTCCTATTTGGAACCAGTCTGTTGTTCCATGTCCAGTACTAACTATTGCTTCCTGATCTGCATACAGATTTCTCTAGAGGCAGGTCAGGTGATCTGGTATTTCCATCTCTTTCAGAATTTTCCACAGTTTATTGTCATCCACACAGTCAAAGGCTTTGGCATCGTCAATAAAGTAGAAATAGATGTTTTTCTGGAACTTTCTTGCTTTTCTGATGATCCAGCAGATGTTGGCAACTTGATCTTTGGTTCCTCTGCCTTTTCTAAAACCAGCTTGTACATCAGGGAGTTCATGGTTCACGTACTGCTGAAGCCTGACTTGGAGAATTTTGAGCATCACTTTATTAGCATGTGAGATGAGTGCAATTGTGCAGTAGTTTGAGCATTCTTTGGCATTGCCTTTTTTTGGAATTGGAATGAAAAGTGACCTTTTCCAGTCCTGTGGCCACTGCTGAGTTTTCTAACTTTGCTAGTATATTGAGTGCATCACTTTCACAGCATCATCTTTCAGGATTTAAAATAGCTCCACTGTAATTCCATTTGCTAGCATATTGAGTGCATCACTTTCACAGCATCATCTTTCAGGATTTAAAATAGCTCCACTGTAATTCCAAAGCTTTGATCATAGTGATGCTTTCTAAGGCCCACTTGACTTCACATTCCAGGATGTCTGGCTCTAGGTGAGTGATCACACTGTCGTGATTATCTTGGTGATGAAGATCTTTTTTGTACAGTTCTTCTTGTGTTTCTTGCCACCTCTTCTTAATATCGTCTGCTTCTGTTAGGTCCATACCATTTCTGTCCTTTATCGAGCCCATCTTTGAATGAAATGTTCCCTTGGTATCTCTAATTTTCTTGAAGAGATCTCTAGTCTTTCCCATTCTGTTGTTTTCCTCTATTTCTTTGCATTGATCGCTGAGGAAGGCTTTCTTATCTCTCCTTGCTATTCTTTGGAACCCTGCCTTCAGATGCTTATATCTCTCCTCTTCTCCTTTGCTTTTTACTTCTCTTCTTTCAGAGCTATTTCTAAGGCCTCCCCAGACAGCCATTTTGCTTTTTTGCATTTCTTCTCCATGGAGATGATCTTGATCCCTGTCTCCTGTACAATGTCACGAATCTTATTCCATAGTTCACCAGGCACTCTATCAGTCTAATCCCTTAAATATATTTCTCACTTCCACTGTATAATCATAAGGGATTTGATTTAAGACATACCTAGGTCTAGTGGTTTTCCCTACTTTATTTAATTTAAGTCTAAATTTGGCAATAAGGAGCTCATGATATGAGCCACAGTCAGCTCCCTGTCTTGTTTTTGCTGACTGTATAAAGCTTCTCCATCTTTGGCTGCAAAGAATATAATCAAGTTGACTTTGGTGTTGACCATCTGGTGATGTCCATGTGTAGAGTCTTCTCCTGTGTTGTTGGAAGAGGGTTTTTGCTATGACCAGTGCATTTTCTTGTCAAAACTCTATTAGCCTTTGCCCTGCTTCATTCCATATTCCAAGGCTAAATTTGCCTGTTACTCCAGGTATTTCTTGACTTCCTACTTTTGCATTCCAGTCCCCTGTAATGAAAAGGACATCTTTTTTGGCTGTTAGTTCTAAAAGGTCTTATAGGTCTTCATAGAACCCTTCAACTTCAGCTTCTTCAGCATTACTGGTTGGGCCATAGACTTGGATTACTGTGATATTGAATGGTTTGCCTTGGAGATGAACAGAGATCATTCTGTCATTTTTGAGATTGCATCCAACTACTGCATTTTGGACTCTTGTTGACCACGATGGCTACTCCATTTCTTCTGAGGGATTCCTGCCCACAGTAGTAGATATAATGGTCATCTGAGTTAAATTCACCCATTTCAGTCCATTTTAGTTCGCTGATTCCTAGAATGTTGACGTTCACTCTTGCCATCTCCTGTTGACCACTTCCAATTTGCCTTGATTCATGGACCTGACATTCCAGGTTCCTATGCAATATTGCTCTTTACAGCATCAGATCTTGCTTCTGTCACCAGTCACATCGGCAACTGGGTATTGTTTTTGCTTTGGCTCCATCCCTTCGTTCTTTCTGGAGTTATTTCTCCACTGATCTCCAGTAGCATATTGGGCACCTACCTACCTGGGGAGTTCGTCTCTCAATGTCTTATCATTTTGCCTTTTCATACTGTTCTTGGGGTTCTCAAGGCAAGAATACTGAAGTGGTTGGCCATTCCCTTCTCCAGTGAACCACATTCTGTCAGACCTCTCTGCCATGACCTGCCCATCTTGGGTGGCCCCACAGGGCATGGCTTAGTTTCATTTAGTTAGACAAGGCTGTGGTCCTAGTGTGATTAGATTGACTAGTGTCCTGTGTGTATGGTTTCAGTGTGTCTGCCCTCTGATGCTCTCTTGCAACATTTACCATCTTACTTGGGTTTCTCCTACCTTAGATGTGGGTATCTCTTCACGGCTGCTCCAGCAAAGCTCAGCCACTGCTTCTTACCTTGGACGAGGGCTATCTCCTCACCTCCGCCCCTCCTGACCTTGAACATGGAGTAGCTCCTCTAGGCCCTCCTGTGCCCCTGCAGCCACTGTTCCCTGGAGATGGGACAAGTACTCAGCAATTAGCACTAAAACAAGCAACAAGAAAAAGATAGAAAATGAAGGACATGAACAACTTCAAAGATCTTAGCTAGATAGGATTATTCTAGATGCTTGACTTTGGCTAGATGTATTTCCTTTACCGTCACATACTCTAGATGCCTATTTTTTAAAAAGACATCTTACATGCTTAAAACATTGTTTTGCTAAAGAAAATAAGTCTGCAAAAAAACAAACAAAAAAGTGAATTAAAGTGTTGAAACCCACTTGATATTTTTGATGTAAATAAACAGCCACATAAAAAAGATGAAACAAATTTTGAAAATCTGCCTATTTTAAAAAGAGAATTATCAAGTCAAACTTACACATTTATGGAAATAATGAGAAAATGTTTGAAGTTTTGTGTCTGCTTTTGCTACATAAATGCATGTTTTTACCTGTGGTCCCTAATCAGAATTTTTAAAGCTGCTCAAAATTGAACTAAGTCACCCACACACACACACTACAAAAGCATTGTTCTCAAATGGCTCCACTTTCCTAGGGTTGCAAGAAAAAAATCATTTGTTTTAATCCCAAGAAAATGACAAATATGTATCAACCTATCCAAAGCAATTGTATTTATTAATTTTATTGACATCCCCAAGGTATTTCTGATAAAAGTAATTAACATATTCATTATTCTTTCATTCTAAAGATGGAAGCAAAGAGAATTATGTTCAAGAAATGGATTATTAAAATAGATGAAAGTTACTTTTCCACATAATCCTTCAGTCTTTCAATCATTTTATTTATCTTTGGCATCTCTTTTAGACTTAATTCCAGAAGAAAAATCCAATCAGTTTTCAGGTCTGATTCCAAAGTTTCACATTAGTCATAAAGCTTTCAGAGTTATTTGAAAACTTTCCTCCTGTTCCTCCTGAGTACAACAAAAGAGATAAATATTTCCCAATAGAAGTTATTTTTATGTAACATATAACAGATAACATTAAGGAAAGTTTAAATAACAACTTCACCCTTTTACTAAAATTTTTAAAGAGGAATTTGTATTCTTTTATTTGTTGTTCAGATTGCTGTCATAGCTGCAAGGAAATTTCAATATTTACTTACCTATTTTCCTCACGGTAAAAACTACTTCATATGCTATGTTACTTTAAATCCATTAACTATGATGAATTATGTAGTTATAAATATTTTAAATGAAGAATTTACAGTTAAAGTAATTAAATTACAATGTGCAAATTAAATTGACAAGTGGCAACCCAGTCCAGTACTCTCACCTGGAAAATCCCATGGACAGAGGAACCTGATAGGCTATATAGTCCATGGGGTCGCAAAGAGTTGGACACAATTGAGCGACTTCACTTCACTTCACAGTTTTCCTTACAGTTTGTCTCTGTCCCAACTAGTGATATGGCTGATAGTAGAGACAGTCCAAATCATCACAACTAATATAATTTTGGAAAACATATTGAAAGCTAATCATCTTAACTGAAAAGCATGTTTGTGTTACATTTTTTTTATTTGATCATCTCAGTTATTCAGTCCATCTGTAAATATTGCTTTCATACCTGCTACATGCAAGTAGCTGGCAATACAGATATTACTGAAATACTCCCAAATATTTTGTGGTACGGTGGAGAAAGTAAGACCAATGTTCTAAGAGTACTGGAGTGGGTTTCCATTTCCTTCTCCAGGGGATCTTCCCAACCCAGGGATCGAATCCAGTCTCCCGCATTGTAGGCAGATGCTTTACCATCTGAGCCACCAGGGAAGTTTCTAAAAAGATAAGAGTTTAAATCAGAGTATGCCTAGGGGTGCTATGGTTGTATACAAGTGTGTTTAACCCAGCTTGACAAGTAGGGAGTGAGAAGATAGGTACACTATTTTCATTGAAGACATTTACATCTACCTAAGGTTAAAGAGAGGTAATGTGAAGAGTTAACTCATTGGAAAAGACTCTGATGCTGGGAGGGATTGGGAGCAGGAAGAAAAGGGGACGACAGAGGATGAGATGGCTGGATGGCATCACCGACTCAACGGATGTGAGTTTGAGTGAACTCCAGGAGTTGGTGATGGACAGGGAGGCCTGGCATGCTGCAATTCATGGGGTCGCAGAGTTGGACCCGACTGAGAGACTGAACTGAACTGAAATGAAGTTTAAAGAAAGCAGAAGGTGATTGATCAATTGGGAGGAATCTTACTAAGAATATTTCAGGTGACTTAAACTACATATGCAATGACACAAAGATAAGAAACAATGAAGCAAAAGAACATATTCTGGGAAATGAGGTAGGCTGATATAGAGATTTGGGGATTTATAGGGATTGAAAATGGAGAAACGTGAAGGCAAAGATCAATTAAAAGTTTTATAAGAGACTCGAAAGAGTTTGGATTTTGTAAAGAATACCACATTCTTTTGTTCTATCAGTCTGAGTGATGTGGGCTTCCCTGGTGGCTCAGATGATAAAGAACCTGCCTGCAATGCAGGAGACCCACATTGGATTCTGGGTCATGGAGATCACCTAGCGAAGGGAACTTCAGTTTTCTTGCCTGGAGAATCCCAGGGACAGAGGAGTCTGGCAGGCTATATAGTCCAGGGGTTGCAAAGAGTCAGATATGACTAAGTGATTAACACTGAGAGATGTAGTTGCTTACTGCTGTTGCTTATCTTTTGGTTGGCACATGGTTTATTTGATTTGGAGAGTTTTCAGCACTTCCCATGTGGGCTGCCCCTGGTGGCTCAGACTCTAAAGAGTCCTCCTGCAGTCCAGGAGACCCTGGTTCCATCCCTGGATTGGAAAGCTCCCCTGGAGAAGGAAATGGCAACCCACTCCAGTATTCTTGCCTGGAGAATCCCATTGATGCCTCACCTGGCAGGCTACAGTCCATGGGGTCGCAAAGAGTCAGACCGGACTGAGCAACTTCACTTTCAGCACTTCCCACAATTACTTAAATATCTTTCTATTTTAAAATCTTTTTATCAGGTCACTGTCAGGGACTGTTTTACTGACTCAGTTTTGACCAATATAGACGACAAATAATGTCAAAATGAATATTCTTGGGCTTCCTGGGTAACTCAGCTGATAAAAAGTCTGCCTGCAATGCAGGAGACCCTGGTTCAATTCCTAGGGTTGAACGATTTCCTGGAGAAGGAAATGGCAACCCAATCCAGTATTCCGACCTGGAGAATCCCCATGGACAGAGGAGTCTGGTGGGCTAGGGTCCACGGGGTTCTAAAGAGTCGGACAGGACTGAGCGACTTTTACTTTCATGAACATTCTTTTGTATGCTTCCAGATGTATATATGGAAACATTTTCTAAGGCTGCATGCTTATTACAGTAAACACCAGCCACATGGCTATTAAGTACTTCAAGTAAATTTGTTATTTTTTTTTAGATTTGCGTGTGCTCTAAGTATAACATAGATGCCTGATTTTGAAGATAACATCAAAAAAGAATGTAAAATATGTTATGTTTTTAAATTAGTTACATGTTGAAATAATAATACTTTAAATATAATGAGTTAAATTAAAAAAAAAAAAAAAGAGGCTTGGCCAAAAAGTTCGTTCGGTTTGTCTGTACACTGTTATGGAAAAGCCTGAACAAATTTTCGACCAACCCAACACTATTAAAATGTGCATGCATGTGTGCTTACATGCTAAATCACTTCAGTCATGTCCGACTCTTTGTGACCCTATGTACAGTAGCCCTCCAGTCTCCTCTGTCCATGGGATTCTCCAGGTAAGAATACTGGAGTATGTTGACATGCCCTCCTCTATGGGATCTTCCTAATTCAGGGATCAAACCTGACTCTCTTTCCTCTCCTGCATTGGCAGGTGGATTCTTTACCAGTAGTACTACTTGGGAAGTCCATTAAAATGTGCATCACGTATTAATTTTTGTTTTGAACCTAGTTATTAGAATATTTAAATTTATATTTGGACTTTCATTATATTCCTATTCAACAGAGTTGCTCTTAGGTATATGATTAGGGGTGGAATTTTTGAATCATGGGTTTACATGTATCTTTGCCTTTAATAGAGAACATTAAAATGTTTTCAGAAGTGGTTGTAACAATTTTTGTTTCATTAGTAACACATAAGAGTTACACTTTTCTCCACATCTTTTCTTTTGGTTTCTATTTCACACTTTAGCTTTTGTTAAACTGGTGAATATACAGTGATAGTTCAATGCATTTATCTATTCACTAGTAGATACTAGTTGCTAGTAACTAGTTATTTACTAGTAACATGTGCATTTACATATTTGTTGGTCTATAAACTATTTTGCATAGCATCTTCTATTAATAGCCTACATTTATACAAATATTGACAAGTGAACACTTGGAAAATCATAGAGTGCTCCAGAACTAAAATTCTCTATACACTTCTACTTTTATAATATGTAGTCATATTTTTAGTAAAAATACCTGATGACTCTCCCCCAAAATTAAACACACAAATATTCAAGCAGAATAAAAGTAGGATGATCAAATATTTTAATCAGATTTATATCATTTTAGATCTTTATTGGACTGGAGTATGTACTTTAGGTAAGTGTATTTGAAAATAGATCTGATTTTTTTTTTTTAATTTTCAAAGAAGAATGTTAATCTTTTTACTGACACAAATGTAAAGAATGAATTCCTTTCCAAAGCTAGTGCTTTAAAATATAGCTTATACAACCAGAGTCCTATTTCACCTGTCTCAGGGCTTTAGAGACAGGGAGCAGATGTTTGGTGGAGAGCTTGTTTTATAGCAAATCTTTGTTTCAAGGTGCGGGAATCTCTTATGAGAAAAACAAAGCAATTTGGATATATTTACCATTGAAAGGAGTGCTTACAATTTAAAGCTGTCAGTAAATTATCTTTCACACTCATCATAAATTCAATTTATTGAAATTCACCTTGTGATTGCTTTCAGGCTTTTATACTCTGATATTGAACAGGGCACTGAAAGCAATGGTAGAGTTCATAAAGGAGAGGCAAATCCAATCACAAATCATTTGCTCAGAAACTTGCATTCAGCCAGATGCTACATGTGAAACTCCATTTCTTGGCAGAAGATACACAGAGGTAGATTTTCCTCTTTATGCAGGTCTGGTTATTAAGCATACAAAGAATGGGGAAGAAGGGCAGTCATCATGAAAGTTGGAGAAAAACAAAGTTGATCTCAGCATACTTAATCGAAATGTTACTGATAAGGTAAAGTAAACTGCACAGAGTGAAATGAAAGCTTGTGCCCATGAGCCATAAAAAGAGTAAGTATAAGAATTAAAAGAGACATCATTTTTCATCTATGCCAGTCTGAATGTTAAGTATTAATATATTTTGACTCTGTCGTGAACATTATTAATTTTCAATCATAACTTTATGAGATGTGCAAGGCACAAAGTAACAAGATAACTGAAATTATAAATTTTAGGTTCTTAGCTTTAAGATAAGAAAAATGTGTCAAAACTAAGAACATGTGTTTAAAATATTAGAGCTTCAATATTGTTTATAAATCATTCAACACTGTTTTACAAATGAGATTAAATTTAGCAGTTTAAATAAGTAACCAGACTAAACTAAAAAGTCAATATTATCTATAAGAGAGATATATTTCTGTTTCATTTAGAACCTCTAAAGAAAGAAAATTATGAAACAATAAATAATTTAAAGTTATAACTAAAATGTTTATACAGTTTATATAATAATCTCTTTTTATCCACTTTTTTCCTTACTCTCTTCCTTGAGCTTGAACAGCCCTTTCAACATGTAATATTATATGTTTACCATTAATATAGCTTACTTTTCTCAAAGTTGTTTCTTCTACCAGACTATGCATTCCCAAAGGAAGGAACTGTATCTGATTTTCAGTTGACACTAGAAACTCAAAAAATTTAAATGATAAAACAAATGAATAAGTAAACAAACTTGCAGTTATAAGATAAGTAATTTCTGGGGATTTATTGAATAGTATATATATATATATATATATATGTTGCTCAGAAGCTTCTCTGCTAGCTCAGTTGCTAAAGAATACACCTGCAATGCAGGAGAGCTCGGTTTGGTTCCTGGATTGGGAAGATCTCCTGGAGAAGGGATAGGCTACCAACTCTAGTATTCTTGGGCTTCCTTGGGGGCTCAGATGGTAAAGAATCTGTCTGCAATGTGAGAGACCTGGGTTTGATCCCTGGGATGGAAAGAGCCCCTGGAGAAGGGAACAGCTACCCACTCCAGTATTCTTGACTGCAGAATTCCATGGACAAAGGAGCCTGACAGTCTGTAGTCTATGGGGTTGCAAAGAGTCAGACACAACTGAGTGACTTTCGCTTCACAATCATTTTAGAATCTCTCTATATATGTATATGTATATATGTATACATATTTGATATATGTATATCAAATCCTCATGATGCCTGCTTCATTTTAAATATTAATTTTAATTTTCAATTAAACAAATTAAAGGTATTTAATAAATTAATAAGCATATTAATTATTAAATAAATTAATTAAAATGAATAGTTTAATTTTAAATTAAGTTAAATTTAGTAATTTTATTAATTGCATCTTGATAAAGTGAGAAAAATAGAGAGATATGTATAGACAAGTTTTTAAAATATCACATTGAAATTCATATAGTCAGTGATATATTTTTTGTTTCAAATTTCAATTTTAAATCTCTACTTTTTAAAAAAAAAATTTAGTTCAAAATACTGTGTTGGTTTTGCCATACATTGACATGAATCCACCACGGGTGTACATGAGTTCCCAATCCTGAAGCCCCCTCCCACCTCCCACCCCATATCATCTCTCTGGATCATCCCCATGCACCAGTCCCAAGCATCCTTTATCCTGTATCAAACATAGACTGGCGATTTGTTTCTTACATGATAGTATACATGTTTCAGTGCCATTCATCCAAATCATCCCACCCTCTCCCTCTCCCTCAGAGTCCAAAAGTCCATTCTATACATCTGTGTCTCTTTTGCTGTCTCGCATACAGGGTCATCATTACCATCTTTCTAAATTCCATATATATGTGTCAGTATACTGTAATGGTGTTTTTCTTTCTGGCTTACTTCACTCTGTATAATCAGCTCCAGTTTCATCCATCTTATTAGAACTGATTCAAATGTATTCTTTTTAATGGCTGAGTAATACTCCATTGTGTATATGTGCCACAGCTTTCTTATCCATTCATCTGCTGATGGGCAAACATTTTTTTTTATTTTATTCATTTATTTTGCATAGATCCCTATGCCTGCCCATAGTATGAACAAAGAAACTTTTCACAGGATTTAATCTGGTTGCCAGATCTAGAGGTACAATATTGAGGGCATTACAAAACTCTGGCTTTCAAATCCATAAGAAAATTTTTAAAAAGCTGAATAATATTCTGTCAGACAAGATATCATAAGAAATATAAAATGCATTGAAAATAAGTATAAATAAAGTGATACTTCCCTTAGACGTGGTGGGAAGGAAGCAATGATGTTGGTTAGTTCAGTTAGTTGAGATTTGCTATGATGCATCACAAACAAATTTAGAACAACGATACAAATTCTGACCATAGCATTGCTTAGTCACTATGAAACGTGCCATAACAACAGCCTGGTATTCAGTGGTGTAAAGAGTGACCCAGAAATCACACACATTCAAGTAGAACACACAACATCATTTGTTTTTATCATCTCAAGAGACAGCTACTAAAGAATGGAGGAAGTTTCAAATAAATTGATTGCAGGGAAAATTAGAGGGAAAAAAATTTGTATTTAACCACTGAAAAGAACTAAAACTGTGATTTATATTTCATTTAAATAATTGCCTCCAATATTTTGTCTCTGAATTTCCTTGCACATGTTTCTTTAGATGTATTCCAGATTGTTCTAAAATATATCTAATAAATGAGAAATTTTCACAAGGCTTACCCTTTCTCATATCTTTTATTATGAATTTATGTATTAGTTTAGAAAATTATTTTTTCTTGCTATTGGGAATGAGTTTGGGGATTTAGATTGGAAGAAGCACAAGCTGGAATCAAGATTGTCAGGAGAAATATCAATAACCTCAGATACAGAGATGACACCACCCTTATGGCAGAAAGTGAAGAAGAACTAAAGAGCCTCTTGATGAAAGTGAAAGAGAAGAGTGAAAAAGTTGGCTTAAAGTTCAACATTCAGAAAACGAAGAACATGGCATCTGGTCCCGTCACTTCATGGAAAATAGATGGGGAAACAGTGGAAATAGTGGCTGACTTTATTTGGGGGGCTCCAAAATCACTGCAGATGGTGATTGCAGCCATGAAATTAAAAGATGCTTACTCCTTGGAAGGAAAGTTATGACCAACCTAGACAGCATATTAAAAAGCAGAGATATTTCTTTGTCAACAAAGGTCTGTCTAGTCAAAGCTATGGCTTGTCCAGTAGTCGTGTATAGATGTGAGAGTTGGACTATAAAGAAAGCTGAGCACTGAAGAACTGGTGCTTTTGAATTGTTGTGTTGGAAAAGACTCTTGAGAGAACCTTGGACTGCAAAGAGAGCCAATCAGTCCATCCTAAAGGAGATTGGTCTTGGGTGTTCATTGTATGGACTGATGTTGAAGCTGAAACTCCAATACTTTGGCCACCTGATGCGAAGAGCTGTCTCATTTGAAAAGACCCTGATGCTGGGAAAGATTGAGGGCAGGAGGAGAGGTAGAGGACAGAGGATGAGGTGGTTGGATGGCATCACCAACTCAATGGACATTAGTTTGGGTGAACTGTCCAGGAATTAGTTAATTCACCCAAGCTCTGCACAGATTCATCAGTTTTCTAAGAGTTGAATACTTGGTTGTGCTTATCTTCATAAGCAGCATTTCAGGAAATGAGTAAATTATGTGACAACTTGAGGAGTTAGTTCTGCCTTTATGTTATTTAATCCTGAAAATATCCCAAGAGATCTCATCCACAATCACCAACTTCAAGAGTTAAATGAACAGATATGAATAAGTAGAAATAATAACATGGCACATATTTGATTAAGAAGATGAATAAAATATAATTGTTTTATGAAGAAAAAATATCATTCTTTTTCTTGAGTTGGAATCAGGAAAATAAAGAGAAATATATCATAAAGGAAACATTATTTCTGTGATTGTGTGAGCAATTTTATGTAATATCAGTCATGATAATGAAAAGTTTTTAGCAGTCCAGCCTAATTTTAATGAAAGTATTTTGTATTGATAACATTTAAAAATTCAGTTAGCTTTTTTAAGAATAGATTTAGATTTACAGAAATTATAAAGATAGTACAGAGAGTTCTCAAAGCCCAAACAAAGTTTCTGCTCTGTTATCAACATCTTACATTCATGTGGCATATGTGTTAAAGTAATTGATATTGACATGGTACAATTAACTAAACACAATATTAAGATTTCTTCCCCCATCCCAGGCTCTTTTCTTTTCTGGAATCCTATCTAGGATGTCATGTTACAATATATTTAGTCACCTTGTCTCTTCAGATACTTCTTGACTCTGACAATTTCTCAGATTTCTCGTTTTTGATGACCTTACCAGTTTTAACCGGGTCTGCCCTGGTGGCTCAGAGGTTAAAGCGTCGGCCCGCAATGAGGGAGACCTGGGTTCGATCCCTGGGTCCGGAAGATCCACTGGAGAAGGAAATGGCAACCCACTCCAGCATTCTTGCCTGGAGAATCCCATGGATGGAGGAGCCTGGTGGGCTACAGTCCACGGGGTCACAAAGAATTGGACACAGCTGAGCAACTTCACTTACCAGTTTTAAGGAACAGTGGTCAGTTATCTTGTTGAATGTCCGTCAACCAGGAGTCGTTTGATACTTTTTCCATTATTAGATTGATGTCACGTGTTTGGGGGAGAGAAAAACAGACATAAAGTGCCATTTTCATTACATCATATCAAGGGTATATAGTGCCAACGTGAGATCACTGTTTATGTTAATCTGTGGCTTAGGTAGATTTAGGTTTCTCCACTGCAAGGATACTTTTTTTTTCCCTTTCCATACTGTATGCTTCACAGGAAAATGGGTGTAACCCACATTTAAGGGGTAGGAAACCATGTTCTAATTTCTTGAGAAAAAATATTTCCCTATGTCAATCAGCATTTTTCTCTATAGAAGATATGACTAGTGTCTACCATATATTATTCATTTATTCTATCATATATTGTATCTATATAAATTAATGATTGTTTATATTATCCTTTGAGTTATGACATACTACAATTTTGTTATTCAAATTGTTCCAGTTTTGGTTATTGAGAGCTGTATTGGTTCACTTCTGTATCCTTTTGACATGGCCTTCATCACTGTGATTGGTTGGTTGGTTATAGTTTTTGTTTGTGTGTGTGTGTGTTTGTGTGTGTGTTTAACTTTTCAGCATAATAAGGTTCTCCAGACTTATCTTGTATATTCCCTGCTCTAGTCCTTTAATCAGCCATTTCTCCAAGGAGAATTTTTTCCTTGTTGGAATATGATTTTAGAACCTAGTATGGGGCATTAAATAGGCTTATTGCTACTAGGTCATCATTGTTTCTAGGCTCTCTCAGCTAAAAGAAGGAAGAAAATATATGTATGTACACTAATTATGTGTATTTATATCATCTGTATGTATATAGTCTCCATCTGTATCTATATTAATTCAAACATGATTTCAAAAATATGTCTGCAATTGTAAGTCAAATGGCTCTTTCCAGTCTCCTTTCCTTACTCATCTACTAACTCCTACTCCAACGATGGAAAAATTAACTCCCTCCATCTGTCATCCATTCCTTTAGTGTTTCAATTCCAGTGTAAATATATGAAAGTTTTATATTAGTTTCTACCCCAATGGGAACTATTTTTATCAACTTAAGTTCTTCTATTAGTTCAGTGGTAATGGTTTAGTCACTAAGTCATGTCTGACTCTTGGAATCCCATGGACTGTAGCCCACCAGGCTCCTCTGTCCATGGGATTTCCCAGGCAAGAATACTGGAGTGGGTTGCTGTTTCCTTTCCAGTGGATCTTCCCAACCCAGTTTACAGCTGCCTTTAATTTCTTAGGCTTCAGTTATTTCTAAAGTTACTTTGTCTGGTACTAAGTAACTTTTTAGTGATAGTCTGCTAGCTATTTTGTTATAATCTGCTTTTTAAAAATATTTAAAAAATTTGCATACATTAAGCCACACCTTTTCTGCTGTAAAATTCTGAGTTTTCACAAATGTTTACCCTTGTGTATCTACAATTGTAATATCACTCAGAATAGTCTCACTGAACTAATCTCCTGGCTTCAACCCATAATGACTCATCTGTGTAATATATCCAAAATTTTGCTTTTTTCTATCTTATCATATAAATGGAGTCAAAGAGTCACTGGTCTTTTTTTACTAGCAGCTTTCACTTACCAAGTGGTTTAACCATGTTTTTTAGTAGCTTGATATCTCATTTCATTTATTTATTCATTTTAATTACTAAAGAGTTTATCATTTCATGGGCTTCCCTGGTGGCTCTGTGGTAAAGAATCCACCTGCCAATGCAGGAAATGCTGGTTTGAGCTCTGGGTTGGAAAGAAACTCTGGGGTAGGAAATGGCAACCAACCCCCATTTTCTTGCCTGGGAAATCATGTAGAGGAGCTACTGGGTTACAGTCCATGGGGTGGCAAAAGAGTTGGATACAACTTACTGACTGAACAACCATAGCAAAATCATTGTATGGCTATACCAAGTTCATCCACTTGCCTATTGAAGGACAGCTTAGGTATTCCCAGTTTAGGGGGAGGGGGTTATGAATAAAATTGCTATAAACATCCATGTGTAGGTTTTGGGTAGATATACAATTTCAAGTATTTCTGTTAAACCTAGAAGCACAATTAATGGATAATTGGATAATTAATGGATAATCTTAGCTTTGTAAGACACCACCAAAATGTTTCTCAAAGTGTCTGTATCATTTTACATCCTCACCAGTAATGATTCTGTGACTCAGTTTTTCCACATAATTGTCAAACACTGGATTGACAGTTTTGTTTTGTTTTTAATCTAAGCAATTCTAAGACATGCATAGTTTCATTTCACAATATGTGTTTTTTAAAAAATTTAAGTCCACTTCCAAGGAATATATTACTTAGGTGTACCACAACAGTTCAGTCAGTTCAGTCTCTCAGTTGTGTCCAACTCTTTGCAACCCCATGAATCGCAGCACGCCAGGCCTCCCTGTGCATCACCAACTCCCAGAGTTCACTCAGACTCACGTCCATCAGGTCAGTGATTCCATCCAGCCATCTCATCCTCTGTCGTCCCCTTGTCCTCCTGCCTCCAATCCCTCCCAGCATCAGAGTCTTTTCCAATGAGTCAACTCTTTGCATGAGGTGGCCAATATACTGGAGCTTCAGCTTTAGTATCATTCCCTCCAAAGAAACCCCAGGGCTCATCTCCTTCAGAATGGATTGATTGGATCTCCTTGCAGTCCAAGGGCCTCTCAAGAGTCTTCTCCAACACCACAGTTCAAAAGCATCAATTCTTTGGCACTCAGCTTTCTTCACAGTCCAACTCTCACATGCATACATGACCACTGGAAAAACCATAGCCTTGACTAGAAGGAACTTTGTAGGCAATGTAATGTCTCTGCTTTTCAATATGCTGTCTATGTTGGTCATAACTTTCCTTCCAAGGAGTAAGCGTCTTTTAATTTCACGGCTGCAATCACCATCTGCAGTGATTTTGGAGCCCCCCACCCACCAAAATAAAGTCAGCCACTGTTTCCACTGTTTCCCCATCTAGTTCCCATGAAGTGATGGGACCAGATGCCATAATCTTCGTTTTCTGAATGTTGAGCTGTAAGCCAACTTTTTCATTCTCCTCTTTCACTTTCATCAAGAGGCTTTTTAGCTCCTCTTCACTTTCTGCCATAAGGGTAGTGTCATCTGCACATCTGAGGTTATTGATATTTCTCCCGGCAATCTTGATTCCAGCTTGTGCTTCTTCCAGCCCAGTGTTTCTCATGGTGTACTCTGCATGTAAGTTAAATAAGCAGGGTGACAATATATAGTCTTGACGTACTCCTTTTCCTATTTGAAACCAGTCTGTTGTTCTATGTCCAGTTCTAACTGTTGCTTCCTGACCTGCATCTAGGTTTCTTAAGAGGCAGGTCAGGTGGTCTGGTATTCCCATCTTTTGAAGAATTTTCCACAGTTTATTGTGATCCACACGGTCAAAGGCTTTGGCATAGTCAATAAAGCATAAGTAGATGTTCTTCTGGAATTCTCTTGCTTTTTCAATGATCCAGCAGGTGTTCACAATTTTATCTCTGGTTCCTCTGCCTCTTCTAAAACCAGCTTGGACATCTGGAAGTTCACGGTTCACATGTTGCTGAAGCCTGGCTTGGAGAATTTGTACCACAGGAAACATAATTGAGTACTCCCAATTCCTCACTGTCATCCCTTGTGATATTATTGTTATTTATTTCAACTATCCATATACTATAATCACTAAATACTTTACTACTATTTAATCAGAAAACTGTTGGAATTATTAAGAAATTATTTATTTTAAAACCTGCATAATAATTTATATTTATTTATTCCTTCTTCTTCTATTCTTTATGTATATCCAAATTTCTGATATATATATATATATATATACACATATACATATATATATATATACATATGGCAGAATATAAATTGGTGGCATTTCTCTTTCAAAACTTTAAATATTTCACTCCTTTCTCTTAATACATTCTTTCTGATAGGGCCACTGTAATTTTTATCCTTATTCTTCCATAAGTAAATTGGTTTTATTTCTGTTTTTTTTTTTCAAGATTTGTCATCACTGACTTGATGGCCGTGAGTCTGAGTGAACTCCGGGAGTTGGCAATGGACAGGGAGGCCTGGCATGCTGCGATTCATGGGGTTGCAAAGAGTCGGACACGACTGAGTGACTGAACTGAACTGAACTGAACTGAACTTGGTTTGACTACAGCTTGACTTTGATAAGACTAGGTGCGCTTTTTCATTCATCCTACTTGGTGTTCTCTGAGAATCCTGGACCTATGTTTTCATGCCTTTCATTGATTTTTTAATGTTATCTTCCATTATTGCTTCTAATGCTCCCTCTAGCCCTTTATTTCTTCTCCTTCAGTTATTCAGATTATGTACATGTTACACTATTTGAAACTGTACCAGAGTTTCTTTGATGCTCTGCTATCTTTTTTCATTCTGTTTTCACTTAGTATTTCAGTTTGGAAGTGACTATTGGTCTATCTTCAGACTCACTGATTCTTTGATGTGTCCAGTATAAAGCTGTGCCCATCAAAGGCAGTCTAAGTTTCTGTTACAGTGTTTTGATTTCTAGTATTTCCTCTTGAATCCTTATTAGAGTCCCCGTATTTCTACTTTCATTGCTCATTTGTTCTTGCATGCTGTCTACTATTATAGTCATTAACATATCAAAGTTATTTTAAATTCATTGCCTGGTAATTCCAGCATCTGTAGTATAGCTGAGCCTTATGCTGGTGCTTACTTTGTCTTTATAGACTGCATTTTTCTTACCTGTCAGCAAGCTTTGTACTTTTTGTTTAAAGTATGTATCATTTATTGGGTATAGGAAGACAAGTGAGTGAAAGTGGCTCAGTTGTGTCTGACTCTTTGTGACCCCATGGACTATAGAGTTTATGGAATTCTCCAGTCCAGAATACTGGAGTGAGTAGCCTTTCCCTTCTCCAGGGGATCTTCCCAACCCAGGGATTGAACCCAGGTCTCCCACATTGCAGGCAGATTCTTTACCAACTGAGCCACAAGGGAAGCCCAAGAATACTGGAGTGGGTAGCCTATCTCTTCTCCAGCGGATCCTACCATCCCAGGAATCAAACCGGGGTCTCCTGAAGTGCAGGTGGATTCTTTATCAACTGAGCTATCAGGAACACCAAGTAAATATCCACTTAATATGAGGTAACTTGCCAATCTGGCTAGGAGTTGAGCTATGTTAAATATTTTCTGCAGCTGTAGATACCAGAGACTAGAAATTTTGGTGTATCCTTTATCTTGTGTCCCCTGCTACCTTTGGGCTACTCTAAGAATATCTCTTTAGGGTCTGTGTTGTGTAGTATTTTTAGCTGTAATTCACTGTCATATGGGAGAGTTTTTGTCATGGTGATAAAGTGTGCATGAGGATAGTAACTCTATAATCTTCTGATCAAATCTTAATCTTTTACTGGGCTGGGGCTTTTTCCCCATACAAGAATGATAATTATGCAAAACTCAAAAGAAATTACTGATTTCATCGTGACTTTTTGTTTTCTTCTGGGCAATATGCATATGTGCAAGAACAGTTTAAATTGTAGATTTTGTAAGGTTGAGATGCAAATAATCACAGTGATTGTAGGTTTGGGGTCCACTAGTCAACAACAATTTTTATATCTAAGCAAGTATGTTTTTCTGAACATGACTTTATTAAATTGCCTATATACACCTAGCTTTAAAAATATGCTTTAAATCATCTTATCATGTTCCTGGGTCTCTTACTAATGAATGTTCATTAAAATCTCTGAAAAGTGTTTATTTATGTTTGCTTTTTATCTTCTTTGAAAATTATACTCTATAAAGTTCAAGAAAACTTTAAGAAATACCATAAAATATAGATGTAGTATCAACCATATTTTCTAACATAAACATAAATAAAACCAACAAGGAAATTAAAAAAAAAAAAAAAAACCCTCTCTAAATATCTTCTGTTAAATAGGAGATTCAGTGGCATGTTATAGACTATTCTGAAAAGAAAATGGTAATCATATAGAATTATTATATATCACAAAGAATCTAACGCAAGCATTTGTTACAGAAAATTACATGTTAAAAACTCAAACGAAGGACAACTTAAATGAACAAAAAGTCAGTTTGAGCACCTCAAAAACAATAATCAAAATAAACAGGGGGGAAAGAGAAATAATTAAGATGACATTGATAAAGAAATAGCAAATTTTACTATTTATGTAAATTCAAAAGACTAAGAACATAGAAAACAAACAGTAATAAGCTGTGACATTTAATTATAAAATTAAAAAATAAAATATTAAATTAGTAGTAAGAAAAAAGGTATAACAATTATATATATCTTTGAGAAAGAATATAAAACTTTTAATACTGTAGATCACTCACAATGTTAGTAAATGTAAATGTTAATAGCATGAATTACTTTCAAAGAAATATAAACTATCAAACTGATTTAAAATGGATGAAAAGTCCCTATATGCAAGGAAGATGAGGGGATTTGAAAGAAAAGAAAGGATAAGATATCTAGATAATGGTTTAGAATGGCCCCTTTACAATTATAAAATTAAAGTGGATCTCTGAATGAAGTTGTTACTGGGGTTAGGGACCCCTTCAAGGTCTTGAGAGTGAGCTCTTGTCTAACACTCATAACTGAACTATCAGAGCAGACACAGTTCTGACAAGGCAAAAGGATGTATTGGAAAGGGTGCTTGAGCAGAGAATAGAAGAATAAGGGAAACTAGGACAACTGCTTTGCCCCATAGCTTGCAGTTTCAGGGTTTATTGTGGTAAAGTTAGCTTTCTGGGTTGTCTCTGGCCACTCATCTTACTCATTCACATATTTGGTCCTATGCAGGGCCCTTCCTGGTGGTGCCCATATCTTTCAGTCAACATGGATTGTAGCATAAGGGTTTCTGGAAGGTTGGCAGAAAGCATTATCCATTGGCTTCTCCTCCCTCCTTCTGTGCATGCTAAATTGCATCAGCTGTGTCTGACTCATTGCGACCCTATGGGCCGTAGCCTACCAGGCTTCTCTGTCTATTGCATAAATACTGGACTGGGTTACCATGCCGTTCTCCAGGAGATCTTTCTGACCCAGGAATTGAACTGGAATCTCCTAGCTCTCCTGCATTGGCAGGTGGGTTCTTTACCACTAGTGCCACCTGAGAATCCTTCCTTTTGGCCCCTCCCAAATTCTTCCTGTTTGTTTTGGCAGCAGGTATAAGCTTGTGTTCCTTATTGAGAACTTCTGTTTTGAGAGGACTTCACTCCAGGGCAGGTGACTTCAGACAGTGGTCCCTAACAGGGTGAGTTAAATGAACTACTTTAATACAGGGAGAGATAACATTTACCTGTAGAGGTAAGCACAATTGCAGATAGTATAACATAGAGTGACCTCATATATTAAGAAATAACAAGAAGGTCATTATGACTTGAGTGAGTGAGTAAAAGATAGAGGACTAGATATGAGTTATTATAGACTTGGAATTTAATACCAATAATTGTTTTACCAATTATTCTTATAGAATAATTACAAGAAAAATATCTAGGCTATGCAGTTACTAATCTTTTAATATGACTAATTCTCAAGTTATATAAGCATTTCCAGACTATAGAAAAAATTGAGACTCTAAGATAGTGTGAATGAAACCACAGAAAATATGATTTATTAATAGATACCTCATAAAATAGGATTTTTTAATATTGATGTAAATATTACATACATTAGAAAATAAAAGCTAACAAAAGCATTCGAAAGTTATAAAATATATTTAAGAAATTCAAAGATTATTAAATTTTATGAAATTTATAAATATATTCCACAGCCAGTGATATCAAAGTAAAAAATGAACCATCTCAGTAATTCCTGAAAAAGTATTTAATGAAATTTAAAATTTACTTGTCTTATAAAACTTACAACAAAAGCTAATAAAATAAGCATTAATAATTTCAAATAAAAGGAATAAAATTAAATAAGTGAATATTTGCTTTACAGTAAATATCTGAAAACATTTGGGTTACTATCAGCAACAAAATAAAATTTTAATTATGATTGCTGACATTGACATTTGACATTTCTAATCAATATGACATTAAATCAAAGCACAGATATTACGGCATTACTTCTGAAAAAGAAAATCAGTATTTGCAGATACTGCAATTGCTAATGTTTTGTTACTAGAGGTATCATGAAAATTTAGTACGGTAGTTAGAAATAAATATATAGAAATATTGTTCTACCCTATAAGAAAAATCAAGCCTTTGAGAATATAACATGGAAACAGATGACATTTCCTACAGCAAGCATGTGTCTAGGAATTAGTTTAAGAAAATAAGTGCAAAACCTATATAAAAGTAATAAAATGTGTAGCATAAATGAAGTATTCAATACATAGAAAAACATATTATTATTAAATTGGAAGACTCACTGTCTAAGGGATGTCACTTACTCCAAATTTTCTGTACATATGTAAAATGCAACTTCATTTGAAATTTCTTTAAGATAATGTTGCAACATGCCAAAACTTCCTAAAACTAATCAGGATGAATACATGTGTAAAAATAACCAGAAAATTTAAAAAACAATTAAAATTTGAGGGATAGTATTTTTTTTCTCAATAATTATAACAATGTGATGCTGGCATAGGAAAATACAGACATAGCAATTAGAGATAATTGAAATGTAGTTATAAAGTTGCTATTCTGAAGATTCACAATTGTTTTTTTAATGTTTTAAAAGTCCAGCTGAAACAGAGCTGTTGGTGTACCTGTGTTTAGAGCATCCAAAAACAAAATTCCAACCACCTGTGAAGAGATAAACGCAATACAATGCGATTTAATCACATGCAGAAATGCAAGTTAAACAGTAAGATTAAATAATTATAAAATAGACTTCCAGGGTTATTTTGTCAAAGAAATTGATGGAAGAGGGCAGTGAAAATTGCAGATTTGTAGAAGCAGGAAATGAGTCTATTATGCAATGTTGTATCCACTTGCATGTCAAAGTTACTTAACACATTTATAGAACTTGAAATGTAGACTGTGAAAGAGGGAAAATTCTTTAATGAAAAAAGAAAGATAATCATGCATTAAATAGGTGATAGTAATAAAGATGTAAGCTTTATTCAGGAATCTTCTATAAGCCTGTTATCTTTATCCATCAAAGGGCAGACAAAATGAAAACCACAATCACAGAAAACTAACCAAACTGATCACATAGACACAGCCTTGTCTAACTCAATGAAACTATGACCGATGCCCTGTAGGGTCACCCAGGATGGATGGGTCATGGTAGAGAGTTTTGACAAAACATGGCCCACTGGAGAAGGAACTGGCAAGCCACTTCAATATTCTTGCCTTGAGAGCCCCGTGAACAGTATGAAAAGGCAAAAAGATAGGACACTGAAAGATGAACTCCCCAGGTTGGTAGGTGCCCAATATGCTACTGGGGATCAGAGGTGAAATAACTCCAGAAAGGATGAAGAGATGAAGACAAAGCAAAAACAACACCCAGTTGTTGATGTGACTGCAAATGCAAGTAAAGTCCAAGGCTGTGAAGAACAGTATTACATAGGAACCTGGAATGTTAGGTCCATGAACCAAGGCAAATGGGAAGTGGTCAAACAGAGATGGCAAGAGTAAACACCAATATTTTAGGAACTAAAATGGACTGAAATGGGTGAATTTACCTCAGATGACTATTACATCTACTACCATGGACAAGAATCCTTTAGAAGTAGGAGTAACCATCATAGTCAACAAAAGAGTCTGAGTTGCAGTACTTGGATGCAATCACAAAAATGACAGAATGATCTCTGTTTGTTTCCAAGGAGCACCATTCAATATCACAGTAATCCAAGATTATGCGCCGACCAGTAATGCTGAAGGACCTGAAGTTTAATGGTTATATGAAGGCCTACAAGACCTTTTAGAACTAACACCCATAAAAGATATTCTTTTCATTACAGGGGACTGAAATGCAAGAGTAGGAAGTGAAGAGATACCTGGAGTAACAGGCAAATTTGGTTTTGGTTGACAAAACGTTGCATGTCAAAGTCTAATAGAGTTTTGCCAAGAGAATGCACTGGTCGTAGCACACACCCTCTTCCAACAATACAAGAGAACACAATACAATACAATATATGTGTTTACACATGGACATCATCAGATGGTCAAACCAAAATCAGATTGATTATATACTTTGCAACCAAAGATGTAGAAGCTCTATACAGTGAGCAAAAACAAGACTGAGAGCTGACTGTGGCTGACCATGAACTCCTTATTGCCAAATTGAGACTTAAATTGAAGAAAGTAGGGAACAATACTAGACCATTCAGTTCAGTTCAGTTCAGTCTCTCAGTCGTGTCCAACACTTTGCAACCCAATGAATTGCAGCACGCCAGGCCTCCCTGTCCATCATCAACTCCCGGAGTTCACTCAGATTCATGTCCATCGAGTCAGTAATGCCATCCAGCCAACTCATCCTCTGTCGTCCCCTTCTCCTCCTGTCCACAATCCCTCCCAGCATCAGAGTCTTTTCCAATGAGTCAACTCTTTGCATGAGGTGACCAAAGTACTGAAGTTTCAGCTTTAGCATCATTCCTTCCAAAGCAATCCCAGGGTTGATCTCCTTCAGAATGGACTGGTTGGATCTCCTTGCAGTCCAAGGGACTCTCAAGAGTCTTCTCCAACACCACAGTTCAAAAGCATCAATTCTTCAGTGCTCAGCCTTCTTCACAGTCCAACTCCCACATCCATACATGACCACTGGAAAAACCATAGCCTTGACTAGATGGACATTTGTTGGCAAAGTAATGTCTCTGCTTTTGTATATGCTATCTAGGTTGGTCATAAATTTTCTTCCAAGGAGTAAGCGTCTTTTAATTTCATGGCTACAGTCACCATCTGCAGTGATTTTGGAGCCCCAAAAAATAAAGTCTGACACTTTTTCAACTGTTTTCCCATCTATTTCCCATGAAGTGATGGGACCAGATGCCATGACCTTAGTTTTCTGAATGTTGAGTTTTAAGCCAACTTTTTCACTCTCCTCTTTCACTTTCATCAAGAGGCTTTTTAGCTCTTCACTTTCTGTCATAAGGGTGGCGTCATCTGCATATCTGAGGTTATTGATATTTCTACCAGAAATCTTGATTCCAGCTTGTGTTTCTTCCAGTCCAGTGTTTCTCATGATGTACTCTGCATAGAAGTTAAATAAGCACGGTGACAATATACAGCCTTGATGTACTTCTTTTCCTATTTGGAACCAGTCTGTTGTTCCATGTCCAGTTCTAACTGTTGCTTCCTGACCTGCATACAGATTTCTCAAGAGACAGGTCAGGTGGTCTGGTATTCCCATCTCTTTCAGAATTTTCCACAGTGTATTGTGATCCACACAGTCAAAGGCTTTGGTATGGTCAATAAAGCAGAAATAGATGTTTTTTCTGGAACTCTCTTGCTTTTTTGATGATCCAGCAGATGTTGGCAATTTGATCTCTGGTTACTCTGTCTTTTCTAAAACCAACTTGAACATCAGGAAGTTCACTGTTCACATATTATTGAAGCCTGGCTTGGAGAATTTTGAGCATTACTTTACTAGCATGTGAGATGAGTGCAATTGTGTGGTAGTTTGAGCATTCTTTGGCATTGCCTTTCTTTCAAATCCTTTATGATTATACAGTGGTAGTGACTAGTAGGTTAAAGGTATGAGATCTGATAGACATAGTACCTGAAAAACTATGGACCGAGGTTCATGACTTTGTACAGGAGGCAGTGATTAAGACCATCCCCAAGAAAAAGAAACAGAAAAAGGCAAAATGGTTGTGTGAGGAGGCCTTAAAAATAGCTGAGAAATGAGAGAAACTAAAGGCAAATAAGAAAAGTACCATATATCCATTTGACTGAAGAATTCCAAAGAATAGCAAGGAGAGATAAGAAAGTGTTCCTCAGTGATGAATGCAAAGAAATAGAGGAAAACAACAGAATGGGAATGACTAGAGATCTCTTCAAGGAAATTAGAGATGCCAAGAGAACATTTAATGAAAAGATGGACACAGTAAAGGACAGAAATGCTATCGACTGAACAGAAGCAGAATATATTAAGAAGAGGTGGCAAGAATACACAGAAGAATTATACAAAAAGATCTTCATGACTCAGATAACCACAATGGCGTCATCACTCACCTAGAGCCAGACATTCTGGAATGTGAAGTCAAATGGGCCTTAGGAAGCATCACTAGAGCAAAGCTAGTGGAGGTGATGGAATTCCAGTTGAGCTATTTCAAATCCTAAAAGATGATGCTGTCAGAAAACTGTACTCAATATGCCAGTAAATTTGGTAAACTCAGCAGTGGCCACAGGACTGGAAAACGTCAGTTTTCATTCCAATCCCAAAGAAAGGCAATACCAAAGAATGTTCAATCTACTGCACACTTGCACTCTTCTCACACTCTAGTACTAATGCTCAAAATTGTTCAAGCCAGGTGTCAACAGTACATGAACCATGAACTTCCAGATGTTCAAGCTGGATTTAGAAAGGGCAGAGGAACCAGAGATCAAATTGCCAACATCCACTGGATCATCGAAAATGCAAGAGAGTTCCAGAAAAACATCTATTTCTGCTTTATTGACTATGCCAAAGCCTTTGACTTTGCGGATCACAGCAAACTATGGAAAACTCTTAAAGTGATGGGAATCCCAGATCACCATATCTGTCTCCTGAGAAATCTGTATGCAGGTCAAAAAGCAAGAGTTAGACCTGAACATGGAAGAACAGACTGGTCCCAAATTGGGAAATGAGTACATCAAGGCTCTATATTGTCACCCTGCTTATTTAACTTATATGCAGTGTATATCATGTGAAAGCCCAGGCTGGATGAATCACAAGCTGGAATCAAGACTGCTGGGAGAAATATCATTAACCTCAGAAATGCAGATTATACAATCCTTATGGATGAAAACAAAGAGGAGCTAAAGACCTTCTTGAGGATTGTGAAAGAGGAGAGTGAAAAGACTGGCTTAAAACTTAACGTTCAAAAAACTAAGATCATGGGATCCTTTCTCATCGCTTCATGACAAATAGATGGAGAGTCAATGGAAACAGTGAAAGACTTTATTTTCTTGGGCTCCAAAATAACTGCAGATGGTGACTGCAGCCATGAAATTAAAAGACACTTGCTCCTTGGATGAAAAGCTATGATAGACCTAGACAGCATGTTGAAAAACAGAGACATTACTTTGCCAACAAGGGTCTGTCTAGTCAAAGCTATGGTTTTTCAAGTAGTCATGTATGGATGATTGTGAGAGTTGGGCTGTAAAAGAAAGCTGAACACTGAAGAGATATTGCTCTTGAAATGTGATGTTGGAGAAGACTCTTGAGAATCCCTTGGACATCAAGGAATTCCAACAAGCCCATCCTAAGGGAAATCAGTCCTGAATATTCACTACAAGGACTTATGCTGAAGCTGAAACTCTAATACTTTGGCCACCTGATGCGAAGAACTGATTCATTTGAAAAGACTCCGATGCTGGGAAAGATTGAAGTTGGGTGAAGAAGGGGATGACAGAGGATGAGATGGTTGCATGGCATCACCGACTTGATGGACATGAATTTGAATAAGCTCTGGGATTTGGTAATGGACATGGAAGCGTGGTGTGCTGCAGTCCATGAGGTCACAAAGAGTTGGACACAGCTGAGCAACTGAACTGAACTGAATAAAGATGGTTAAAGAAATATTTGGACAAAACTAGAAACAGAATCAAGGGCAGTGAAAACAGGCAAGAAGCTACCACTCCTTGATTGTTTGTTGTGTTTACATTTTTTTTCTCCTCCCCCTTTATTTTTTCTCTCCACTTTGCCACTTCTCCTTTTATCCCCTTTAAAAAATATAATTTGTCTACATGAAATTATTGACAGACTCGTTTTAATTTGCTATGAAATATAATTAGCTGTGCCTCAGATAACCCCAATTAACTCACTCAGGCCTAAAATTCTTAACCTCATGACTTTTTAGTGTGACTCCTAAAAATTAAAATGTTTATTAGCCCAATTAGATGTAACTTTAAAAAATGCAATTAATATGATATATGACTATTTAAAGAAAGTAGTTTTCTTAATATTCAATTCTAATGTAAGATGAGATATTACACACCCAAATACACATATTGATGTTGTTAGTACAAAATATGAAGTCACAATTATAGCTTAAGTTCATAAAGACAGGTAGATTTGTGTGTGTATGTGTTACACATTTTTATAGGTTTGCATGTAGAAACTTTTTATCATTTGTGAGGCAGAAGGGGAATCTGTTATATATACATTAGAGTAACTTAGGCTCTATCTCCAGTAAATATTGCCTATTGAATAGCAAATAAAGAATGATTCATATTTAAATATCTATTCTTTCTCTCATGGCTAGGGAATATCCATCTGCTGTTTTTTTCAAATTGTTCATAATGAAAAGCAACATTTTGTTCAATTTAAATAGTATTCATCATGTAGTTTCTAAACGTGAAACTTTTAGGAGGTTGGCTTGAGAAAGCAATTACTCTGTTGATGTATAAATTATTTTGATACTCATTTTTTGGATGTTCCAACAAAACTTGTTAGTAGTGGTCTGATTATATATTTTCTTGTTTTATTTTCCCTTTTAGAGGTAGATGGAGGTATTAGATAACAAGGTTTTATTGTGCTAAGAAAATGCACAGTTGTTTTTTTTTTTTTTTTTTTTTTTTTTAAAGAAAGCAGTAACTTATCCTAAGGAGAAATTCTTATAGATAGATGTACTGTGAAAAACATGCTCACCAGCCCAAAACCAAAGGATGTACTCTGAGACACGAAGCGCAGTGAAAGTGAGACTGAATGACAGTCTTGCTCAGGTGTCTGATGGGCAGGTAAACCCAGGGCAGTTACAATAGCAATTTATTCCCTAACACTCAGGTCCTTCCCCTTGGTTCCTCACTGGCTGAGTACTATGGGGTGTACAATCTTCCTGGAGGTCGCCTAAGTTTCATTATTTTCTTATAGAGTGTCCTTCTTTCTCCCTTCCTAACTTACATCCACATTTTTCAAAAAAGACTTTCTTGCTAATGTATCCCTTCCCCCAACATCTTGTTTGCCTAAGGAACATCCAGGTGCATGAACTGTGTCAGGTCTGCAAGTCTCTAGCAAGTTTAGAACCAGGAAACAGGCAAAGGATGGAGTCCTATCTCTTTAGGATCCAGTCTAATCTCCCTCCCCAATCCTAACTTTATCTAAAGAGTCCAGGCTTCAACTTTGTCTTGAAAATCGGCCACATCAAGTTTCTATTTCTTACATATACAAAACAAATATTATAAAAAAGATAATTTTGAAATAATTTGAGCTTTTACTTGAGTTTTTTTTCAGTTTTCATATTAATTTCCTAACAAGGTTATGCTCAAAATCCTTCCAGCGAGGCTTCAGCATTATGTGAACCAAGAAATTTGAGATGTACAAGCTGGATTCAGAAAAGGAAGAGGAAACCAGAGATCAAATTGCCAAACTTTGCTGCATCATAGTGAAAGGATGGGAATTCCAAAAAAATATATACTTCTGCTTCACTTGCCACACTAAAATCTTTGATTGTGTGGATCACAACAAACTGAAGAAAATTCTTTAAGAGATGGGATTACCAGACCACCTTACCTGTCTCCTGAGAAACCTGTATGCAGCTCATATAGCAACAGTTAATATGACATGGAATAACAGACTGCCTCAAAATTTGTAAAGGACTACAACAAGGTTTTATGTCATCACCCTGCTTATTCAACTCGTATGCAGAATACATCATGTGAAATGCTGTGCTGGATGAATCACAAGCTGGAATCAAGATTGCCAGCAAAAATATTAACAACCTCATATATACATATCATACTATTATAATGTCATAAAATGAAGAGGAACTAAACAGCCTCTCAATGAGGGTGAAAGAGAAGAGTATAAAAGCTGGTTTGAAACTCAGCATTCAAAAAACTAAGATCATGGCAAATAGAAGGGAAAAAAATGCAAACTGACAGATTTCATTTTCTTGGGCTCCAAAATCACTGCAGATGGTGACTGCAGCCATGAAATTAAAAGATGCTTGCTCCTTGCAAGGAAAGCTATGACAAACCTAGACAGCATATTAAAAATCAGAGACATCACTTTGCTAATGAAGGCCCATATAGTCAAAGCTATGGTTTTTCCAGTGGTCATGATATATGGATGTGAGAGTTGGACTACAGAGGCTGACTGCTAGAGAACTGATGGCTTTGAATTGTGGAGAAAACGCTTGAGAATCCTTTGGGCTGCAAGGAAATCAAATCAATCAATCCTTAAATGAAATCAACCCTGAACATTCATTGAAAAGATTGTTGCTGAAACTGAAACTTCAATTCTTTGACTATCTGATGTGAAAAGCCTACTCATTAGAAAAGACCCCGGTGCTGGGAAAGAGTGAAGGCACAAGAAGAAAGGGTGGCAGAAGATGAGATAGATAGCATTACCAACTCAATGAGCATGAATTTGACCAAACTCTGGGAAAGAGTGAAGGACAATGAAGCCTGGCATGCTGCAGTACATGGGGTTGCAAAGAGTCAAGCACGACTTACCAACTGAACAGCAAAAATTAACTTGTGTTACACTGAGTAATTTACTATTAATAATTTGTTGTTCACAGCCAGCTTATGAAACTCTGAATTTTATAACTATAGACATAAATTATTCAGTGTCAAACCCTGATTTAACTCTGAGCTTCTAAAGAATGGAATTTATAAAAACTTTAGCAAAAGTTAGCTTTCAGTTCAATTCAGTTCAGTCACTCAGTCGTGTCCAACTCTTTGTGACCCCATGAATTTGCAGCATGCCAGGCCTCCCTGTCCATCACCAACTCCCGGAGTTCACCAAACTCACATCCATCAAGTTGGTGATGCCATCCAGCCATCTCATCCTCTGTCGTCCCCTTCTTCTCCCGCCCCCAATCCCTCCCAGCATCAGAGTCTTTTCCAGTGAGTCAACTCTTCACATGAGGTGGCCAAAGTACTGGAGTTCCAGCTTTAGAATGGACTGGTTGGATCTCCTTGCAGTCCAAGGGACGCTCAAGAGTCTTCTCCACCACCACAGTCCAAAACATCAATTCTTCAGTGCTCAGCTTTCTTCATAGCCCAACTCTCACATCCATACATGACTGCTGGAAAAACCATAGCCCTGAGTAGACGAACCTTTGTTGACAATGTAATGTCTCTGCTTTTGAATATGCTGTATAGGTTGGTGTTAACTTTCCTTCCAAGGAGTAACCATCTTTTAATTTCATGGCTGCAATCACCATCTGCAGTGATTTTGGAGTCCCCCAAAATAAAGTCTGACACTGTTTCCACTGGTTCCCCATCTATTTCCCATTAAGCTACCCTATTTTGTTTAACATGTTAGTATATGACTCTGAGAGTACTAATAGGTAAAATATTTCATTGTGAAACATGTACAAAGAGAATAATTCAAAGTGCTCAGAAATATAATAGCTGAAAACTTAATAAAATTAACTGATATGAAATATAGAAACCAAATAACATGTTATCATATTACTACTTGAATTATGTTTTGTCAGATTATTTATAGCAGTTTTTTTTATTTGACCATTAGTTTATTAAACAGCACTTGTTTGATAAAATCCATCAAGTAAAATGAGAAAAGAATAGACATGGGAATCAGATAAAATCTCACTGAAAATCTGTATACTGGTCTAAAAGATAGGATTACTCCTTACACATGATAACAGTCTCTAGGAGTCAGCACTCTCTGGGTTCTTCCTCTTTCCCTGCCTCCATACGTAGAACCCACTATGACAGTATGCTCTTCCTCCTTTTGATGGTAAACAGTCTATATCTCACTGCTTTGGAAAGAAGGTGATTTAGAATATGACATTCAGATCTAAATAGGAATTGCAGAAATCATTCAGACCACCTCAGTTATTTGAGAAAATCATAAGCTACAGTTTTAAAGAGACTTTCTTCAAAGTCACATAGCACAGACTTGAACGAAATATAAAAAGAGATAGTACATATAATTATTGTATCTTCTAAGAAACTTGTATCATCATCCCAGTCAGTATTGACCTTACTTTTTTAAATTTCTTTTTCACTCTTCTACCTGTCTTGTAAAATATGCAATTTGCCACTTCCTTTTGTAATTTTGTCTACATATAAAGCTTGTTGCTATTTAATCTAAGTTGTGTCTTGTGACCCCTTGGACTGTAACCCACCAGGCTCCTCTTTACATGGGATTTCTCCAGGCAAGAACACTGGAGTGGGTTGCCATTTCCTTCCCCAGGGAATCTTTCTAACCCAGGGATCAAATCCACATCTCCGTCAGTGCAGGAGAATTCTTTACCGCTGAGCCACTGGGGAAGCCCTCTTAGTGTGTAAGATCCTTGAGAAAAGTGAGCGTGGTTAATCTTCATGTACTTATATATGATGGAACTCATCTCTCCTACAGAGGTGGAAGTTCTATGAAAATTAATGGATGAATACCCTTCCAAAACACTTATAGTCTGATCTACCTAAGCATGAACATAAGTCATACTTATGAACATAAGTACATAAGTCAGCTCTAATTTATACACTGACTTATCCTGTTTTATAATAATTGCATTTGTGTAGAACTCATCCCAGTCACCTGTCTTGCATGTTCCAGTCATGTATCATAACAGCTCTTGGGCTAGATGTTCAATTAAATGGAGTATATGTTCATTTTTCAGGAAACCATATTAATAATTTCCAAAAAAGTAATCAGCAGTCAACCTTAGTCAATTTGATTTTTGCCCTTTGTTATCTCCAATAAGAAATCGAATTATTTTACTCCCAAATTTATTTCATGTAAAAAGTAGTTTAAAGATTTTTACTTTTGTTTTAATTTTACACAATTAGATTTATTAATAATTAAATTGATCTTTATTACTTTTTCTTAATTATATGAATAAAAATTTTCCAATATGAATTCAGGCCTTTCTTTCAGCTAATGTTCAATTTGAACTTCAAATTCAAGAACAGTAACTGAATATTTGACCTTGTACTAAGAAAAGAAATAGGATCATACAGCAAAAAATTATCTCCATATAATATTCATCCTCTACTGCTTTCCACTATCATTCATTGTAATGTATCTATTTCTTTGGATGTGTCTAAATAATGTCAAAATGGAATAGCCTGGAATTAAGTTTAGACAAATTAGTCTCTTAGTTTGATTGAATGGTTTAAGATTTGCTTTTAAATTGTTCTTTAAAATCTCTTTCAAGACATATAATTCTATATTTTAAGTAGATTTTGCTTTTATTTTTTTAAGTGAATTTGGCTAAACTAGTTGTTATCATAGACACCATACAATAATGTTTTTACTTATGGTAAGAGAAAAATTAATTTTCTATATCACCTCAGACTTCCTATAAGAAATCATATATTCCATCTTTGTTATTCACAAGGGCCCTATACCAGTATGACATTACTTTCTTTAAAGTACAACATAATAGGTGATACATTACTACTGAACCAATTTTCCAGTCAAAGAAGTATGCTTAAAAGAGAGCTAATAGAAGTCTCAGTAATAATAATAATACAGGCAATACATACTACAGAGGGCCAATTAGTCTGTAGCATGTAGTTTTGATATATTTAACTACTAACCTTCAAATTAATTTGTGGTTCTTCTTATATTAATGTATTCTAAATCAGGCTGGATTCATTGATGCTAAACAGTATTATGATGTAATACAAAACAATGTAATAATCAACGCTGTATTTTCACTTGCATTCATATAGAGTGAGATTAAAATCATAATTAATATTCATGAAATAAACAAGTTCTCATAAAATTATAAATATACAGCATTAGAGTATGCAAAATATATCTGCTTTCACTGAAACTTCATAGTCATAAATACTATTGATTTTTAGAAAATGTTCATACATATATATATAGGTCTATATATATTAAACAAAATGAAGGAAATTATTTTGCTTTTCCTTGACTATTCACATCCATTTTTCCTTGTTTTCTTTCCCCTGTTGTTGAAACTGAGTTCTTTTATTCAATATCTTCATTGTATTTTCCCATTTTAAAATATATTTAGCCCAAATTAAATCTATTTCTGTAGTGTGCAAAACAATAGGCTATAGCTTCAAAAACACAAATTTATAAGACACAGTACCTGCCACTTCTAATTCTTACATCTAGTGGAGAAGAAGGCATTTATTTCCATAATACAGGGTGGTGAACCACATCAAAGAAGAGGAAGTGAAACTGGACAGCATCTGTACTAGTTTGCTAGTAACTAGGCAGCCATGACCCAGTGGCATAAACTAGATGGCTACGAACAACAGAAATTTACTGGCTCACAGTTTTGGAGGCTAGACGTTCCAGATCACAGTGTAGGCAGGGTGATGAATTCTGAGCGCTGGGGCAGATAATCAGTTTCATGCCTCCCTCCTAACTTCTGATAGCTTGCTGACAATCTTTGATGGAAGATGCATCATCGCTCTAATCTCTGTCTTGATGTTTACATGGTATTTTCCTTGTATGTTTTCATATCATCGTCCCTCTGCACATGTCTATCTCTGTACAAGTTTTCTCTTTTCATAAAGACAAGAGTAATAGTTTAGGACCCACTTTAATGACCTCATTTTAAATTAATTAACTCTGAGAACATCCTGTTTCCAATAGAGCCACATTCTGAAGCCCTGGCAACTTGGATTTCAACATAACTTTTTGGAGAGATACAATGCAACTCATAACATCTATTTATCTTTTACTCACTTGACCTTGATACAGCTGGGGTTATATCTTTACCACAGTCAGTGCTAGAAGTTTGTTTCAATTTTACAGTTAGAACCTTGACAAAATGCTTCCTTTGTCTGGCATCCTCTACTCAGTCTTCAAGACCCAAATCAAATGTTGGCTTCTCTATAACATCACCCCTGCCTCATTTCTGAATTGCAGAGTTATGAGCTGCCTGTTTGATATTCTTATGGTGCTCTATTTAGTGTTTTCATATTTATCTCTCCCAGAAGAATATGATCTTTCTGAAGACCAGGAACGCATCATATTTCTCTGTAAGTGCCTAATACCTGGAATAGGGTCTAACAACTACTGAATAAATACTTTGACCACTTGATGCGAAGAGCTGACTCGTTGGAAAAGACCCTGATGCTGGAAAAGATTGAAGGCAGCCGGAAAAGGGGACGCCAGAGGATGAGATGGTTGGATGGCATCACTGACTCGATGGACAGGGGTTTGGGTGGACTCCGGGAGTTGGTGAGGGACAGGGAGGCCTGGTGTGCTGTAGTCCATGGGGTCGCAAAGAGTCGGAAACGACTGAACGACTGAACTGAACTGAACTGAACTAACTGAATAAATGTTTTCTATATATAATGAGTAAGACTTTGATATGATGAATCAAAATATGAATGAATAAAATTTGTCCAAAATAGCATGCATAATGATAGAATGTAAAAACTGGAATATAGTTACATATATTTTTTCTTTCCTTTTTCATCTATTAATAGCTGTAAAATAAATAATAGCATGCACGCATGCTAAGTCACTTCAGTCATGTCCAAGTCTTTGCAATTCTATGGACTGTAGCCCTCCAGGCTCCTCCATCCATGGGATTCTCCAGGAATCCTCCTCCAGGGGATCATCCTGACCCAGAGATCAAACTCACATCTCTTATGTGTCCTGCATTGGCAGGCAGGTTCTTGATCACTAACTCCACTTGGGAAGCCCAATTAATAACACATGGTATAAATCAAAGCCTTGTGACACTAATATATATTAAATATGCACAGATATATGATTACACACGTGTGTAGGTGTGCATGTTTGTATTTATAAAGTCTCAAAACCTGTTAGCAATTGCGCAAGTGATGTTCCACATCATTCAGAATTTGTAGCATATCATCATTGATTAGGTCAGCCATATAGTGTATATTAAGGAATTAGGAAACAACAGATAAATATTTCTATCCTTGGCAGCTCAGATAGTAAAGAATCTGTCTGCAGTGCATGAGGCCCAGGTTCAATCCGTTGTCAGGAACATTCCTCGGAGAAGGGAATGGCAACCCACTCCAGTATTCTTACCTGGAGAATTCCAAAGACAGAGGAGCCTAGCAGGCTATAGTCCATGGGGTAGCAGAAGTTGGACATGACTGTACTACTAATACTTCATTTTCACTTAGATTATTCCATGGGTGTACTATTATGGGATTCTGAATTTGATACATTTTAAAAGAGGCAATAATAATGTTCAGTTCAGTTCAGTTCAGTCGCTCAGTCATGTCCAGCTCTTTGCAACCCCATGAATTGCAGCATGCCAGGCCTCCCTGTCCATCACCATCTTTCAGAGTTCACTCAAGCTCATGTTCATTGAGTCGGTGATGCCATCCAGCAATCTCATCCTCTGTCGTCCCCTTCTCCTCCTGCCCCCAATCCCTCCCAGCATCACAGACTTTTCCAACGAGTCAACTCTTCACATGAGGTGGCCAAAGTACTGGAGTTTCAGCTTTAGCATCATTTCTTCCAAAGAAATCCCAGGGCTGATCTCCTTCAGAATGGACTGGTTGGATCTCCCTGCAGTCCAAGGGACTCCCAAGAGTCTTCTCCAATACTACAGTTCAAAAGCATCAATTCTTCGGCCCTTAGCTTTCTTCACAGTCCAACTCTCACATCCATACATGACCGCTGGAAAAACCATAGCCTTGACTAGACAGACCTTTGTTGACAAAGTAATATCTCTGCGTTTCAATATGCTATCTAGGTTGGTCATAAATTTTCTTCCAAGAAGTAAGCATCTTTTTAATTTCATGGCTGCAGTTACCATCTGCAGTGATTTTGGAGCCCCAAAAATGTACACCCCTGGTGGATTCATGTCAATGTATGGCACAACCAATATAGTATTGTAAAGTAAAGTAAAGTAAATATAAAAATTTAAAATTAAAAAAAAAAAAAGTCTGACACTGTTTCCACTGTTTCCCCATCTATTTCCCATGAAGTGATGGGACCAGATGCCATGATCTTCGTTTTCTGAATGTTGAGATTTAAGTCAACTTTTTCACTCTCCTCTTTCACTTTCACCAAGAGGTTTTTAGCTCCTCTTCACTTTCTGCCATAAGGGTGGTGTCATCTGCATATCTGAGGTTATTGATATTTCTCCTGGCAATCTTCATTCCAGCTTGTGCTTCTTCTAGCCCAGCCCAGCCTTTCCTATGATGTACTCTGCATATAAGTTAAATAAGCAGGGTTGACAATATACAGCCTTGATGTACTCCTTTTCCTATTTGGAACCAGTCTATAGTTCCATATCCAGTTCTAATTGTTGCTTCCTGACCTGCATATAGGTTTCTCAAGAGGCAGGTCAGGTGGTCTGGTATTCCCATCTCTTTCAGAATTTTCCACAGTTTATTGTGATCCACACAGTCATTATAGCTGTTAATAAGAGAATTAATGGTTGTTTAAGAGTATTTAATGTTTTCATGTGAACTAACATTATTATTTCATTGAGTTCCACAGCTTTGTCTAACTCAATGAAACAATAATGTTAGTTCACATGAAAACATTAAATATTCTAAATAACTATTAATGCTCTTATTAATAGGTATAATGATATTTCCATTACTAGATGGTGATGCACAAAGTATCATGTGATTCCTCATCAATACTTTTATCCAAGAGGAGGTGAATATTATGTTATCTGTTACATTTTGCATGTGCAGGGAGGCCATGCCTTTGATTATGTGATGGATACACATCCTAACATGGGCACTTTGGAACAAGTTGTGCTCTCCTTTCAGCCTTACAGATATGATCATAAATCCAGGAGAGATTTCTTCAAGGCCTGTCATCCCCATGCACTGTTAAACATGAATCCATTTCAGTGAGAGAAGGTGTGAATCCCACAGAACCAGTTTATCATTAACATTTCTAAAATGCTTGGAGCTGCTTTTGAAATAAAAGAAATGTTATAAATATTGCTATGATATTTTTTTCTTTGAGAGAGACAGGGAAATTGTTATTCACAGAGTATACTTTTCTTTTTTCCCCTCTCCTGGAAAATATTTGTCATGTTGATGCATTCTCAAACCATTGCCAATGAAGAAAAATGTTTGCATCTCTTTCTCCACACACTGTGGGTGGGGAAAGATTCCAAATTGAATTAAGAACACATCAGTGAGCTCCAAATAAATGATTCAGCCTGAAGGCTGAAGTGTTACCTTTTATTCTGCAGTCTATAATTGACACAAAATATGTGTACAGTAATTCATAAAACACAGATATGCAATAGAAGAATATTTTATTATAATGAAGAATCATTATTTTTGTGCTAATAAAGAAGCACAAACACTCTTGTCATTAAGCAATATTACATATTCTAAATTGAAGAGTAAGATTATGAGCTGAGAGCTCATTTTAATAGAATTTGAACACATTATTTACTGTTTTCTGAAGTCTAAGAGACTGAAAGGTCCTCATAAAGGAGGCTATATTATTTTTATTCTTTTTTAGGCTTATCAGTAAGAAATCCTGGCACTAATCTTTAAGGAAATGATAAGGTGTATAGAGTTATAGAGGAGAACAATAAAAATGATTTAATCCAACAAAAATTTAAGTGGTAATAATAGTTAACAAGCTTCCTATTAAGTACAGGACTTAGATTGCTAAACTCCTAAATATTCTGATGAAATAACTAAATGAGTCTCACAGAATGTATAAGCTTTGCCCAAGGTCAGCAGAAATTGACAGTCCTAAGCCTGCCCTAGATTCAGGTGAAGCAGATCTTTGTAAAGGTCTACACTTCACTACACTGCCACAGTGCAATCAAGCCTGTCAGCCTGCCAGAATAGTATTGTTATAATGATTCAAGATACTTCCCATTATTAGATATTTTAATGCTCTTACCCCCTCAAAAAAAAAAAAACATTTAAGATAGCAATGTCAAAATTCTTAAAGCATGAAAATAGATAGACAGAAGCTAGTAATTGATAGTGAATAAAAAGCCAGCTGGCATGATTTCCCTTCTATTGATTCCTTATTGGCTTAGGTTTCATCGGGAAAGTTTCACAATGGGAGAGATAATTTAGTTTGGGTATTTTTTGTTGTTTTAATCCTTTAGTTAGTAAATAAATAAATGTGATCAAGATTATTAACCTGTATAGGTTTCATTTGCCATAGAGGCAATTAATTACCACTCTAAAGGCACCTATGGAAATTCTGGATAGAGTAAGGGTTATCTTTGTGTTGTCATAAATAAAATTCAAAACATCATAAAAAGAGAAAAAAGGCATGTTATCAACTCTATGACTTGTTTACTTCATTACATTTCTCTTTCTCTTGTAATTTCTCCTACAACTTATATTTTTCACTACCCAAGTTATGATTCTTTAGTTAAAACTCAAATATATTTACATTGACATTATTTGTCTAACATGTGAGAATTTGGGTGAACTATACTTTCAAATTCCTGATTATGCTTTTTTCAAGCATTTGCATCCTCTGAGTTCTTTTCAGGTCTAAAATTCCATAAGATCCTAGTGACATTAAGCCACAGAAAGTGACATTAAGCCACATTAAGCCTCAGTATTACTGAATTAGGGTTTAATGAACCTAGTTTAAGGAGAAAATCATGACAACAATATGATAATGATAAGTAAATATTTGCATATATAGTAACAGGTTATGTACTAAGGCTTCAACATATAATTTTGGGGGTAACAAAATTTAGTCCATAAGAGACTTTTAGCAAACAAAATGTAATTCTCCCACATTAATACAAAATAAAATTTTTAAGAATTTAAGTCACTTTATGGTCAAAACTTAGAAAATATTTTTGTTTTTCCACCAACAGAATTTTGGCCTTGAAAACAGAAAATCACAAAGACATAAAAATTGATAATATTAGTGACAATAATTCAGAGAATAGAAAAATAAAAGAAATATACAATCTCATGCATTTTATACAAGAGAAGAGAGATGGTATGAGATAAAACACTATTTGCACATCGGAGAGTAAATGAATATTTTCTATGGTTGATGAATCAATAAATAAAATATATTACTTTATATGGAATTTTGAATTTTTTTGAAAAAAAAATGTGATAGTCTGGAGTGAATTTGAGAATAAGAAAATGTGAAATGGGATATTTGTTTATGCCAAAAACAGTCCTAAACATTTTGATTCATTACTGTGTAACTGATAAATACAGAGAGCAGTACTTACATTGTTAGCACTCCATTATTATGTAACCAGTGGCTAGGGTTTACTATCAGCACATATTTTTATTATCTATCAATTTTGACTTAAAACAGTTTAGGCTCAATAGGCATGAAGTTGCTGCTGCTGCTAAGTCGCTTCAGTCCTGTCCAACCCTGTGCGACCCCATAGACGGCAGCCCACCAGGCTCCCCGTCCCTGGGATTCTCCAGGCAAGAACACTGGAGTGGGTTGCCATTTCCTTTTCCAATGCATGAAAGTGAAAAGTGAAAGGGAAGTCGCTCCATCGTATCCGACTCTTAGTGTCCCCATGGACTGCAGCCCACCAGGCTTCTCCTTCCGTGGGATTTTCCAGGCAAGAGTACTGGAGTGGAGTCCTATAAGTGAGCAAAAGTTTCAAAAAAGGAAAGGAAGCATAAGAAAGCAAACACATAAAATGCTATTTAGTGTGCCTTAGAACACTTGAAAACTTGACTGACAATAAGTTGATTATAACCTAGAAAAATGTATAGAAAATAGCATGACAAATATTTCACAGCATAATTAAACATACTTTATTATAGTGCTAATAATTTTTGTTAAAAATATGATTAGATTGTTATCAAGAGCAATTTTTAATTTTTAAAATATATTTTCTCTTGCTGTATTTAATTTTTAGTACTATTTTTCTCTACCCCCCCTTAACCACTTACATTTTATTTCTCTTCATTAGCTTAATGTGAAATTCTTAATGGCTAAAAAATTAATAAATGGTCTTGAAACCCTCTACATATTGATTTTACCTTTTATAAAGTCCTCAACACATTCATAGGTTATCATATTCTTGTAATATAACATCTGAGGTAAAATCAATTTAATAGTGAAGAATTATAGAATAAAAATAAAAAGCATAAAGCAATTACAGCTGAGATATAATGCATTTGAAATATTCACTGCATTCGATAGTTAGTTATAAATGTTAATTCCTAATTTCTGCACATCAAGTTGTACAAGCTCAGTTTTTTCTAACTACCCAGAGTTACCTCAAAGTGCTCTAGTTTTACTCTATAGCCATTTTCAGAGTTATGAAACCTCTGTTGAAAATGACTTTTTAGATTCTTTTTATTCATTCATGTATTTATATAAACACTACTGATTCTTGTGTCTCTCTATTACAACAAATACAGAAACTACCAAAACTCAAGTTGAAGAGTAGGTTAATTAGAATACCAATACATTATTGATGGAAGCACTACACCCTTGGTATAAGTGCTGCTCTTTCTTCAACAAAGTAACAAATGCAATCTCTGTTTTAACATAAAAATGTATAGTATACTTCAAATCCATGAAATTCTTAACAATTTAAGCCAATGTTCATTACAGATTTTGTCAAACCCCTTGCACCATTTCCATGATCTAATTTCAACTTTGTTCATATCTTTGCCCTGCTTCCTTACCACAAGCATGCCTTTGCTTTATTATCCTTTTTCTGTCATTTATATGTCATTGTTACTATTGATTCTTTTTCCTTAGTGAACCTTAAAGTCATATCTCTCACCATAGTGTTTCAAAATCATTTACTACAGAAATGAAGATAAACATTAAATAAGTTGAGAAGATTTTTTTTTAAAGACATAAAGAGGAGAAAAAAGAAGTAAAAGAAAAAAGGAAAAAAAAAAAAAAAAAAAAAACAGAGGAAATTAGAGAGGCAGAGACTGTAGGGGGCAGAGACCTAAAGTCTTCAGCTGTTGAAAAGCAATTTCTTTGCACTTAAACCACTCTATAAATTCACCATTAACAAAACTATCATGGTGAGAAAAGATTGAATTTTATATGTTATGGTAAAAAATGTAGCCCTAATGATGGCTTTAAAAGGTAACAGTTTCCATAAAACAAGCAGCATCCATTTCTTATTTTATGATCTATTAAATATTAGTAGTGAGTCAAATTTTAAGTAGACTGCTTATTCTGTATTATTTTCAAGTTAGAAAGAAAACTTCAGATTGCACCATGTAGAAGACTGCAATGGGACAAATTGAACCCAGGCCAAGTAATAATCAAATGATACTTACAGGGGTATGAAAAAGTCACCTCATAATGTGAAACCATTTGCATTGGGATAAATTTGTTCACACCTATTGAATTACTCATCCCATTATATTACTTTTAGTAATTTAGGTTCACTGGAGCAGAGAAACAATTAGGTTGGCAATGATAGCCACCCCAAAGAGAAGATTGTTTCTGTTTCTGATTTTCAGGCTTAACTTCTGATAAGGAGAATGAATTATAACAAGAAGTTAACAGTCCTGATGGCAATGCCTTAGTGTCTCAATCTCTCATCTAAAATGTTCTCTTTTGGTCCAAAAGGGGGAAAAATAAAAAAAAAAAAGATAGAGAATGACAGGCATTTTTATGTTGACAGTTTGTTTGACTCAATTCTTATTTCTTTTCACTTTTTAAAAAACAGATTTTTGTATTCACCATTATTTTCACAATTTCTACTATGGATTACAGAAACATTAGGAAGCAAACTGTGTTATCTTAGTTCATTTGATTTTTAGCATCACAGTACTTATAGACCTATAAAATTAAAAAATGAAACCATCTTGACCCTTTTTCTTAAAGGACCTTTATGCTTCCATCTACAAATTATATGATAAATATATCTGAAAGGAAATTCTAAGGGAAAGTTTTAGGTCTCAAGACAAAGACTTTATAATTATACATTTTTAGATAAATGCTAATGACAAGGACAGCCCAAGCTGTGTCTCTTTTTAATGATAAAATCAATACTGATATTTGAAATTAGTATATTTATCTTGAGTATAAAAGAAGTAGATAATTTTACTATGGTGATTAGAATCAAGACATTCTGTGAAAGTGAAGCTAAGTAAATTTACTTACTAGAATGCAAAATTAGGAAGTCAAGAAATACCTGGAGTAACAGGCAAGTTTGGCCTTGGGGTACAAAACAAAGCAGGACAAAAGCTACTAGAGTTTTGTCAAGAGAATGCAGTGGTCATAGCAAACACCCTATTCCAACAACACAAGAGACAACTTTACACATGGACATCACCATAAGGTCAACAATGAAATAAGATGGATTATATTTTTTCAGCCAAAGATGGAGAAGCTCTATACAGTCAGCAAAAACAAGACTGGTCACTAAGGGATGCTCAGATCACAAATTCTGTATTGCAAACTTCAGACTTAAATTGAAGAAAGCAAGGAAAGCCACTAGGCTATTTAGAGATGACATAAATCAAATCCCTTTGATTATACAGTAAATGACAAATACATTCAAGGGATTAGATCTAATAGAGCACCCGAAGAACTGTGGACAGAGGTTGGTAACATTGTACAGGAGGCAGTGATCAAAACCATCCCCAAGAAAAATAAATACACAAAGGCAAAATGGTGGTCAGAGGAAGACTTACAAATACCTGAGAAAAGAAGAGAATGGAAAAGGAAAGGAGAAAAGGAAAGTAGTACTCATCCGAATGCAGAATTCCAAAGAATAGCAAGGAGAGAGAAGAAAGCTTTCCTAGCAGAACAATGTCAAGAAATGGAGAAAAACAATAAAATGAGAAAGACTAGAGAGATCTTCAAGAAAATTGGAGATAAAAAGAGAATATTTCATGAAAAGATGGGTACAATAAAGGAGAGAAGAGGTATGGACCTAACAGAAGCAGAAGATATTAAGAAGAAGTGGCAAGGATACACTGAAGAGTTATACAAAAAAGGTATTAATGACTCAGATAACCGTAATGATGTAATCACTCACTAAAGTCAGACATCCTGGAGTGCAAACTCAAAGGGGCCTTAGGAAGCATCACTACCAACAAAGCTAGTGGAGGTGATGTAATTCTAGCTGAGCTATTTCAGATACTAAAATATGATGCTGTTAAAGTGCTTTACTCAATATGTCAGCTAATTTGGAAAATCCAGCAGTGGCCACAGGACCAAAAAAGGTCAGTTTTCATTCCAATAACAAAGAAAGGCAATGCCAAGGAATGTTCAAACTACTGCACAAATGCACTTATTTCACATGCTAGCAAAGTTATGATAAAAATCCTCCAGGCTAGGCTTCAACAGTACATGAACCATGAACTTCAAGATGTACAAGATGGATTTATAAAAGGCAGAGGAACCATAGATCAAATTTCCAACATTCATTGGATCATAGAAAAAGCAAGAAAATTCCAGAAAAATACATACTTCTGCTTCACTGACTACACTAAAGCCTTTGACAGCATGGATCTCAGCAAAGTATGGAAAATTCTTAGAGATGGGAGTACCAGTCCACCTTATCTTCCTCCTGAGAAACCTGTATGCAGGTCAAACAGCAGCAGTTAGAACCAGACATGGAACAGCAGACTGGTTCCAAATTGGGAAAGGATACTGGAAGGCTGTGATTTGTCACCCTGCTTATTTAACTTCTATGCAGATTACATTATGTGAAATGCTGGGCTGGATGAGGCACAATCTGGAATCAAGACAGTGGTGAAAAATATCAACTACCTTAGAAACTCAGATGACACCACCCTTATGGCAGAAAGTGAAGAGGAACTGAAGAACCTCTTGATGAGGGTGAAAAGAGGAGAGTGAAAAAGCTGGCTTAACAATGAACATTCAAAAAGCACAGATCATGGCATCCGGTCCCATCACTTCATGGTGAATAGATGGGGAAACAACGGAAACAGTGACAGACTATTTTTGGAGGCTCCAAAATCACTGCAGATGGTGACTGCAGCCATGAAATTAAAAGACGCTTGCTCTTGAAAGAAAAGCTATGACAAACCTAGACATTGTATTCTAAAGCAGAGGCATTACTTTGTTGATAAAGGTCCATCTAAGTCAAAGCTACGGTTTTTCCAGTAGTCATGTATAGGTGTAAGAGTTGGACCCTAACAAAGGCTGAGAGCCAAAGGATCGATGTGTTTGAACTGCGGTGTTAGAGAAGACTCTTGAGAATCACTTGGACTGCAAGGACTTCACACCAGTCAATCCTAAAGGAAATCAATGCTGAATATTCATCAGAAGGCTCATGTTGGTTGAAGCTCCATTACTTTGGCCATCTGATGCAAAGAACTGACTCAATGGAAAAGACCCTGAAGCTGGAAAAGACAGAAGCCACGAGTAGAAGGGGACGACAGAGGATGAGATTGTTGGATGGTATCACTGACTCAATGGACAGAAGTTTGCACAAGTTTCAGGAGATGGTGAAGGACAGGGAGGCCTGGCCTGTTGCAGTCCATAAGGTCACAGAAAGTCAGACACTACTGAGTGACTGAACAAGGATAACATCAAAGTTAAGTAGTAAAACTGCAATCTTAATTTTCATTTGAAAACCAGAGTACAAACTTCCATATTGTCTCTAAATGTAGTACATGCTATTCTGACTTATTTTTATTAAAGTATATATGTAGGAGCAAACTCCACCCAATATGGATGACTTGCTTCTCTCCTTGTTCGGAGGCACAGTGGAGCAGTGCCTTGCCCTAGAGGCCATCCCAGAGGCTGCCTACTTGCAGCAATGTAGTCTTCTGGAGCTGAACCTGGGGCCCCAATATGACATCTGTCAAGGGCATTTTCCTGGTTTGTTCACACTTCAAATCAGTCAGTGCAAAAAATATCTTGAACCTCGGTTCTGAGTTGTTTCTGAAAAAAAAAAAAAAAAAGACATTTGGAGGCTTTCATCAAAAACAAAGTCAGATAGCCTCATCCACCAGAGGGCAGATAGCAGAAGCAAGAACTACAATCCTGCCACCTACAGAACAGAAACCACAGTCACAGAAAGTTAGACAAAATGAAACTGGAGAAATGTCTTGCCTCAGAAAAACAACTAAGTGAAGTAAGTCAGAGCGAGAAAGACAATATATGATATCACTTATACGTGGACTCTAAAAAAATGATACAAATAAAGTTATTTATGAAACAGACTCATAGACTTAGAGAACAAACTTATGATTACCACAGAGGAAGTGTGGTTAGAAGGGATAAACTGAAGTTTGGAATTGACATGAACATAGTGCTTTATTTAAATAGATAAGCGATAAAGACCTAGTGTATAGCACAAAGAACACTGCTCAGTATTCTGTAATAAGCTAAATCGGGAAAGGATTCGAAAAAGAACAGACACATGTATATTATAACTAAATCACTTTACTGTACACCTGAAACTAACACAACGTTGTTAATCAGCTATACCCCAATATAAAATAAAAATTTTAAAGTATGTGTATGTGCATATGTTATATAAATCTATGTGTTAGTTGCTCAGTCTTGTCTGACTCTATGTGACCCCATGGACTGTGGCCTGCCAGGCTCCTTTGTCCATGGAAGTCTCCAGGCAAGAATACTGGAGTGGGTAGCCATTTTCTATTCTAGGGGGTCTTCCCAACCCAGAGATCGAACCTGGGTCTCCTACATTGCAGGCAGGTTCTTTATTGTCTCAGCCACCAGGGGAGACCTTTATACATCTAATGTCACCATTAATAAAAATATTAAAAATGTATTTAATACATCTTTTATGAACTATTTCCCCCTCTCCATATTTCTCTTTCTCCATATTTCTGTGAAAGATTCTCCTTCAGATTTTTCTTTCAAAATCATCACACCCTGACGGTCTTTCCCCTTCATTCTTTTTTTTTTTTTTTTCCATTCTTCATTTTCCAAGAGTCTATGGACTCTCCAACAGAATGCCAGAAGGATGCCCTTCAATTCCTTCCATTCACTGAGTTGAAGAAGAACTCATTATCTCCCCTGCTGCCCACATACCCTACTTTTCAATGGTACCCATCTTAGATAATGTGTGACTGACAGGATGGTGAGGCAGTTAACTTTTATTTTCCCTTGCCCTTAAATTAAATTGGTTTAAAAATCCTCTCATTCTTTTTCCATAAAATGTATTGCATTCATCATATATTCTCCACTTTCATAGCCACTTGAATCAATCTGTTTCCTTCATCACTGTTTCAATGTTTCTTTCTTTCTTTCTTTTTTCTTTTTTATTTAATATCCCAGCTCTCCTCCTTCCACCAATTCTAATTCATTATACCCCTCTGGCTGTTTTACTGTTTTCAAAATACCATTTGACTTTTGTTATTCCATTCCCCAAAAAACTGAAAAATAGTATTTAATAATATATCCTAACTCCGTTTCTTGATCTTTCACGAAGCCAGAGTATAGCTCTGGATATCCTGGGAGAGAACAGTGTTTATGTCCTGTCATACCTCCTTCCTGACAAAACTCTGTTTTTGATCTAGTGCCTAACTTTTTCCTGTCTTGAGAGCACAGTGCATTTTAGACTCTAAGCAAATCACTGTGGTAATAGCTCAACAGCATTTACTATCCCTGGAAAGTCAAGAGATGTAAACTGAACCAAGAGGACTAGAGGGAAATGTTTGTATTTCATGGTTAAGTACAACATTTTCTACCCTACTTCTTCCAGAGGTAAATAACAAACATATTTAGTGCTCCAGTGGATTATAGCCACCACTTTGTAGCCGTAAAAGAGTCTCAGCATCTGGAAAAAAGAAAAAAAAAAAAAAAACAGAGCTGAAAAACTTGCATAGAAATATAACTGAAACTTGAAATTGCTCTGGCTGGAGCCTGCTTTCCACTGGACAGTTTAATATATGAAACAGCAAATCCCCTTATGGTTTAGTCAGCTTGAATATAGTTTTCTGTTACCACAGCTTGAAGCATCCTCATAGATACCTCTTATTCATATATGCAGGTAAACTCTTTGCTGTGATTGTTATTACTGCTTTTACTCCTAAGGTCCCTGCCTTCTAAATTGTTCCCTAACTAACCTCTGATGTTTCAGTCCTGTTAATTCAAAGCTTGTCAATTCACTGATTTTCTCGATCTTCCCAGGCAGAATCCCTTTCCCCTCTAGACTCATATAACATTTATAGAGTCAAGAGTATTAATTAGTATGTGCAACATTTTCTTCCAATATATTATATATTTCTTAAAGCAGGATATGTATCTAATTCATTTTGTTTTTTTCTCAAGAAATTCTAACAAAATGACTAGTTTAAGCAGGTGTTCAAGACCTACTCAATTAATTCTCCTAAATAAATACATCATTCAGTCAGTTATCCATTTTATTTGTGTGTAAGGAAACTTTAGGGTAGTTATCTATCTATCTATCTATCCACCTACCTATTGTAAAACCGTTTATCATGTCTGTATTCTATGGTATTCTCCTGTATTCTATTTATTTCCTGGTTGCAAAGAGTTTAACCCACTCTTCCTCCCTTTAAAAGATCCTCCATCTACTCTAACATTTTGCAGTATTCTTCTAAAATACTTGCTTCAGGTTGACAGTTCCCTCTTTTACATATTGAATAGTACATCAAAGATGATGAAGTTTGAACTTCTCTTTAAATACTGTCACCTGGACTATATGTGATGATGTTTTGTTCTAAAAAAAAAAATAACATGATGTCTGTTTATTTGCATTGGAAGATCCATTTTTCTCCATTACACTCAGCAATAAGGGTCTTTCCTTCAAATTAACTGCTTTAAAACAGCTTTTTTCTGCAACACAATGTGCAGAAAACAGTAGTCTAGTGGGGAAAAAAAAAGATAGTTATCAAAAAAGGCAGAATTGGATTGTGAATGTTTGGTTTAGAATAAGAGATACAGCATCAGAGGGCTACTGTACAAAGAAAACAAAATAGAGAAGCATGTTTGAGAAAAGACTGAAAAGCCTTCCAATGAATTCAGTTAGGTATTCTTCAACAGCCATACTCTGATGCAAAAGATGGGACAAATTTCAATATGCGACAAAGAGAGGAAAGAATTTTCTAATGAGGAACTACTATTTTTACCACTTCAGGACAGGATTTTCACCATCACTTTGACTAACAATTAGACCCAGTTCATTGTGTAATGAGATAAATATAGTTAATACATTACCATGATAATAGCTGCAAAAATCTCCTCTCTACCAGTCTCCCTCATTGGTCCAATGAGAACACAGCTACTAGTAATTTACCTGACCAATTCAATCTTTTCTCCCACTACCACCTTTCATGTGTGGATGTGTGCAAGCTAAGTTGCTTCAGTCGTGTCTGACTCTTTGCAACCCTATGGATTGTAGCCTGCCAGGAAACTCTGTCCATGGACTTTTCCAGGCAAGAATATTTGAAAAGGTTGCCATTTCTTACTCCAGGTATCTTCCCAACCCAGGGATTGAACCTGGGTCGTCTGCATTGGCAGGCAGATTCTTTACCATTGTGCCAACTGGGAAGTCCCTGTCTTGATGTATATATTAGACAAAAAAAGAATAGAATATGAGATAAAGAACAAATGATCTTGTAAAAAGAGTTAATCTATGTTACGAAGATCTGAAGGAAAGAGTAAAATCTAACAGGCTGGGCAGAGAAGCAGTTTGTTTTGTTTCAAGGGCTGAAATGGTGAACAAGAATTTATGGAGCGTAAGAGACATGCAAGTTAAAAGAGTATACAAAAAGAAGGGTAGAAGAGTTTATTAGGGAGGCAGGAATATTTAATTGGATTTTCTTTAATAAGTGATAAAAGATGGAATCAAACAGTGCTTACTTTTTCTTTTTGAATAGGTTTTATTTTTTTGAGCATTTTAGGTACACAGTAAAATTGAATGAAAAATAGAGTCGTCTTGTATCCACTGCTCTCATATATGAGTAGCTTCCTCCACTATCAAAGTCCCAAACCAAAGTGCATTTGTTAGAACAATGAACCAATATAGTTTAGATTAAGGTTGACTTTGGGTGTTGTGAATTCTGTAGGTTTTGAGAAATATATAATGATGGGTATCTACCATATTTTTTATAATTGAATTGTTTCTTCCCACTTCTAACTGGAAATAGAAGGGGTGCCATCAATTTGAATAAGCAAAATATACTGTTCTCAAAATACTGTAACCAAAAGGAGAGATCTTAGTGTGTCTTTGTGTGTATGAAAGAGTATGTGTGTTTTAAGGTGTGAATAGGGTTTTTTTTTTAATTTTTTTTTTCAAAATGGTCAGTAGAAAATGGACATCAAGTTTGAACAGATAGAGCCTTATTGTGATTGAAATGCTTGTAGGTTCTCAGCCAGTTTTCCACCACTGTGTACTTTGTTGCTATTTAAAACTATCAACTCTAATAGAAGAATAAATTATTTGTGATTTAAAAAAGGATAGTCAGAATACTTTCACTGACCTAAAAATCCTCTATGCCCTGCCTATTCATCCCTCCCTACCCCCAAATACTTGGCAATCACTAATCATTTTAGTGTCAGAAATGAAATTTTAATTGGTCCATTTTGCATATTTTTATACATTTTTACATGTGACATTAAAAAGTTATACCATATAACCACCTGGTCTATGGCTTTCACAGGGTTAGAGAAATGTTTATGTAGCATCTAGTAAGTTGAATATTCCTTTATTATAAAGTGTAAGATTTTCAACACAGCTTTTTACTTTAGAAACAAAGTTTTTTGTAAATACCCTAAAATATCACTACACAAACATTCTGGGATTTGATGTATTCTACTGTGGCAGAAAGAATAATTGCCATCCAGAGACATTCATGTCCTATTCCTCCAGAACCTGTGAGTTATTTTACATGACAAAAGAAGCTTTTGCAGATTCCAATTTGGTTAATAAATTTGAAATAGGTGTATTATCCTGAAATTTCATGGTGGGCCCAATCTAATTATGTGAGCCCTAACCAGCCTTTCCAGTTAGAACTTTTTTTTTTTTTAATTCCTCATTGTGGTTTATTATGTCTTTCTCTGTCTATTAACATATCTCAGGAAATATTAAGCATTGTACTTATTTTCACTAATGGCTGGAAATGTTTGCTGATTTTCAGAAGTAAAGCTACTTCTATTTCCATTTTATGACATAGTTTCTACTCATAGATAAATATTTATGAATATTTTAATGGTATGATCTTAACACTGGCAAATATACTTAACAGAAGATAAAAAATACTCTATGTAAATTAGACCCCAAAATGATGATATTAGACTTTGAAATATACTCTCGATTTAAATGTAGGTTCTGTATTATTTCCTATGATGATACATGAAGGCTAACAGGTGGTATCAGTTCTCAGGAATAATTGATAAGTGTGATATTTGTTTTCCCTTTTCTATTTTAACAGGGATATAGATTATTTTTTAATTATTTTCCCTTTTGTTATATAAGACTTTCCTGCTTTGAAATAACTACCCAACTCAGCATGGCTAGATGAAAAGTAAAGGATGCAGGAAATCAGTTACTTATTTAATTCTTGTTATACCTAATAATTGCTTTGAATTCTTTATCCAATTAGAACTTGTGATGCTACTGTGTTTAATGATAGAGGAAGGTCGCCAAGAACCAAGGAATGTGGGCAGCCTCTAAAATATTTGAAAGGCATAGAAAGAGATTTTTATTTAGAGCCTCCAAAGGAGTGTTGATTTTTGCCCAATGAGTCCTGGGTGGGATATCTGACCTACAGAACAGTGAGATAGCTTTTTTGTTTGTTTGTTTTAAGTCACTAAATTTGTGATAATTTGCTAGATGGCAAAAGAAGGTTATTCTGTCTATGGACAAGAATACACAAAACCAGGTGTATAATGGCATTTTATGGAGTTCTCTGTGGGGTTAGAACAGGATTAGTTCTTAACTTTTTTTCTGCCCTGGTATATTTTATGGTATTGTCATATTCTGATTGAGAACAGTTGTGAAGATAATTCAAAATGGCAGTCAGAGATGAACTATTTTGATTGAATTAAATTCCATTGCTTTGGTCCTGATATTGAACACTGATTTAGATTAAATTTATGTTTTGTATATGAAAATATACAAACAAATGAAAAAAAAATAAAGACAAAACAAATGAAAGTGTGTGATGATTATGATCTTGAAAACTATATTGATAAAACTTAAGCTCAGTTTGAAGCAATTTATGGAAGCAGTTTACAGAGTGACTTCGCCATCAAGAAAGAAATGTACTGGAAATATTTCCACTGACTGATTATTTGTTGTTTTTGTTTATATAGAAAAAGCAGATTCACTTCAGCCTTTTTAAGCCAAATAATTTTAAAAAATTAATTTATATGGGGATGCTAGAAAAGGAGTAATTTTTCAAAAATATCATATTTTAGAAGAGATGTAATAAGAAGAATGTTTTATTTACCCTCTTATGTTCAAGACATATATTCTCACAAAGACAGAGCATCCATTTTCAATAGATTTACCAGAATTTACAGTCATAGTTGAGTAAAACCACCCAAGAGATGGCTCAGATGGTAAAGAATCTGCCTGCAAAGTGTGAGACCTGGGTTCAATCCCTGGGTTGGGAAGATACAGTGGAGGAAGGCACAGCTACCCACGCCAGTATTCTTGCCTGAAGGATCCCCATGGAGACAGCAGCCTGGTGGGCTATGGTCCATGGGGTCTCATAGAGCTGGAAGAGACTAAAGAGCAACTAAACACACATCACACCAGAGAGTTAGTCTCCCATGTTGAGAAGTCCCCCTGTAAAACTTCCATAAGCCTCTATTAAAAGTACTACAAGTTACAGAAATTCACTTATTTCACTTGTAATATCTGAGCTTTGTCCAAGAAAGAACAGAATTTGCAAAGTACAAAAATTTCAGACAAAACTTGGAAGAGGAAGAAAAATGTTATTTTTTAATCAGGTAATATATATTGACCATGAGTTAATGATGATTTAAAAGAAGCAGGTCAGAAAGGACCTGACCTGCTAAACGTCTTGGGCCCAAGACATTTCTTAGGCCAAAGATAACTCTCCAAGAAACATCACCTGCCCTCCCTGTGTCCGTTCTTTCTTCTTTTTTTCTGTGACCCAACCTGATGCCTACATGAAATCTTCTATATAGCTGTTCTCTTTTGAAATCATTTCTTTACAATTCATTATCCATTTTTTTTTTTCACTAGCCAAGTCATCCTGTTTATGTTGGTGCACATTTGTGATTTATAATTTTTCCCATCATTCTTCTTCCTATTTAGCTCATGTTCTCTCTGAAGCATTAAAATATCTTCACTCTATACATTCAGTTCAGTTCAGTTCAGTCACTCAGTTGTGTCTGGCTCTTTGTGACCCCATGAACTGATGCATGCCAGGCCTCCCTGTGCATCACCAGCTCCCAGAGTTTACCCAAACTCATGTACATTGAGTCAGTGATGCCATCCAACGAGCTCATCCTCTGTCGTCCACATCTCCTCCTGCCCTCAATCTTTCCCAGCATCAGAGTCTTTTCAAATGAGTCAGCTCTTCACATCAGGTGGCCAAAGTACTGGAGTCTCAGTTTCAACACCAGTCCTTCCAAAAACACCCAGGACTGATTTCCTTTAGAATGGACTATTTGGATCTCCTTGCCGTCCAAGGGATTCTCAAGAGTCTTCTCCAACATCACAGTTCAAAAGCATCAATTCTTCAGCCCTCAGCTTTCTTTATAGTCCAACTCTCACATCCATACTTGACTACTGGAAAAACCATAGCCTTGACTAGACAGACCTTTGTTGACAATGTAATGTCTCTGCCTTTTAATATGTTGTCTAGGTTGGTCATAACTTTCCTTCCAAGGAGTAAGAAGGCTGCAATCACCATCCGCACTGATTTTGGTGCCCCCCAAAATAAAGTCAGCCATGGTTTCCACTGTTTCCCAGTCTATTTGCCATGAAGTGATGGGACCAGATGCTATGATCTTAGTTTTCTGAATGTTGAGCTTTAAGTCAACTTTTTCACTCTCCTCTTTCATCAAGAGGCGCTTCAGTTCTTCTTTATTTTCTGCCATAAGGGTGGTGTCATCTGCATATCTGAGGTGATTGATATTTCTCCCAGCTATCTTGATTCCAGCTTGTGTTTCATCCACATATTGCTGAAGTGTGGCTTGGAGAATTTCGAGCATTACTTTGCTAGCATATGAAAGTGAAAATGACAGTGAAGTCTCTCAGTCGTGTCCAACTCTTTGCGACCCTGTGGACTGTAGCCTACCAGGTTTCTCCGTCCATGGGATTTTCCAGACGAGGATACTGGAGTGGGTTAACATTTCCTTCTCCAGAGGATCTTCCCGACCCAGGGATCGAACCCGGGTCTCCCAAATTGGAGGCAGACACTTTAACCCATATGAGATGAATACAATTGGGCAGTAGTCTGAACATTCTTTGGAATTGTCTTTCTTTGGGATTGGAATGAAAACTGACCTTTTCTAGTCCTGCGGCCACTGCTGAGTTTTCATATATACTGGCATATTGAGTGCAGCACTTTCACAAAATCATCTTTTAAGATTTGAAATAGCTCAACTGGAATTTCATCACCTCCACTAGCTTTGTTCATAGTGATGCTTCCTAAGGCCCGGTTGACTTCACATTCCAGGATGTTTGGCTCTAAGTGAGTGATCACACCATCATGATTAACTGGGTCATGAAGATCTTTTTTGTACAGTTCTGGGTATTCTTGCCACCTCTTCTTAATATCAACTATTTCTGTTAGTTCCATAAAATTTCTCTCCTTTATTGAGCCAATCTTTGCATGAAATGTTCCCTTGGTATCTCTAATTTTCTTAAAGAGATGTCTAGCCATTCCCACTCTATTGTTTTCCTCTATTTCTTTGCATTGATCACTGACGAAGGCTTTCTTATCTCTCATTGCTATTCTTTGGAACTCTGCGTTCAGATGCTTATATCTTCCCTTTTCTCCTTTGCTTTTCACTTTTCTTTTCACAGCTATTGTATGTTAACTTCATATTGCTAACAAGAAAAAGTTGTAGTAATATTATCACTAATTCTATGATGAAGAATTTGCTCAATAGCAAAGGGAAAACTAGGAGACTGCAAAAACCCCAGTAGATTTTTTTATGTGAAAGTAGTAGTGTTACCAGTTTGGCATGAATTTTGTCAGGGAACTGAAACTTAGGAGGTCAGTGGCAGACCCTAAGGAGCAATTTAGCCCCTTGCAGAATAGCAAGCAAAAAAAAATACAAACTTCAGGCTTATACACAATGCAACGTTTATTAAAGCATAGATACATTCACAGAGGGAGAGTGGGCTGATTCTGTGAAATGAAACTGACTTTCCTATACAGACTTAAAGATGTTTTTAAGGAGTTGTTCTGCAAGAAGGCAGAGTAGGATCCTGGATGAGCGACAGAGGGTGGAGGCAGGGTGCCATCATGGATGAGTGACAAGGGATTGCTACTTTATTAACTGCCCAGAGTTATGTAACAAGTTATTATTATTGTTATTATTATTGTGCAGGCCCTCACCCTTTAGTTGCTGAGAAACACCCACCTGGGGGAGGACAAAACCACCTGTAGTTTTTACTGTAATGTTACTGTGATTTTGAGTTTCCTAGAGGTTTCACACCTGTCTAGTCTGGGCATGCACAGCCCAGGCAAGTTCTCTCATGTCCTTGTGTTGCCTCTTTATCAGGATAAGTTGCTCAGCACCTGATCTTAGTTTCGCTGGTTCTGGGTAAGGTCAGGGGAGGGTCCTCAGATAGTTGGAGCCTAGCTGGACTGTTCCTCTCTTGTTTTTAGCCCACATCTGCTGCTGTCAAGGGAGAACCCCCAGAAGGTTGGAGCTTAGCTTGATTATTCCTCTCTCTCTCTTTTTTTTTTTTTTTTTTTGCTTCTGTCACCTCCTTGTTGCTAATGTCTAACTACCTACTTAAGTAGTATTATATGAGAGTAATAAAAACAAAAGCGACCCAATTAAAAAAAAAGACCTTGATATATCTTTCCACAAAAGTTACAGATATACTTTTCAAATTGGAAAACTGGGAGAAGTATATGAATTGTCTAAACAGGTTTATCAATGTATTTTAGATTAAATTTGATAGACATATTAGAATATCACTTCTGTTTCTGGGTGTAAAGTTGATTTTCAAGTTAAATACTATATTTTGTAGCATTTAAATGAATAAACAATTCTTAATTTGTCTTACCATGCTTGATTTTGAAGACAATCAATACCTATAGGTTCCTAAAAACATACCAATGTATCTTTTTTCACAGTTGTTATTTCCAATATAATGTTAAAATGTAGTTCATTACAGACTTTACTTTTTATTAAGAGAATCAAAGATAGAAATCAATCAGTCAGTGTTGTGAAACATGGCTAGAAAAATGTTCTAAACTGCTTTTAAGAAATAAATTATTCACATTTAATTTTACTTTGCTAAGTAGTCATGCTACCTGTGTAAATGGAATTTCTTCCAAACTATAATTCAAGTCTGACATTTTAAATATTTTGTATGGATTTTTAAAATTCCACTATGCATCTCTTTGTGTTACACACAGAGCATACCTTATAAAACTGCTATGGAGGCTAATCACACAGAAGAAAAGAACTACAATTTGCCAGGTTGTAACATTTTCTGTGATTTAGAGATTGAAAACTTTAGAACAATACTTAAAATTTTGTTATTCTATGATTGTCTAAAATAAAACCATAAGGTACTTGCAAATTATGGAGATTCACAGATAATATTTTTCATGTCAAAGGTCTTTATATCTGAAAAAAAAACACATAGAAATTGTTTCAGAATCCCATATAAAATGTTAGGAATAGCACAATGATCTACGGATAATATAAATGACTGTTAGAGATAAGCTCAAGTATTTATATTTAAAACTACCTTGGCATATCACCCTATGCTTAGCATTAGGGGAAAAGTTAAATGATAGGATTTGTGAATTTTATATGTTCTCAGGAGAAGGAAAAGTTCTATCTGCAACATGTTCTTTTCATCTTATTCCACTGGCCTATAGGGTGCATTCATTATTGTCCACACTCCTTTCTGCTTTCTAGCACACATATTCTAGTCCTGTACACTGAGCATTTCTTCCCAAATTGACTGCATTTTCCCTTTAAAATGACACTGTGTATTAGGCCTGCCATTTTTTAAAGAATATTCTGCCACAAAAGAGCATGTAAATTTCACTAGTGGTAAAAATTATGCATTCCTTATTTGTCAGATTTTTTAATAGAGGGACTGAAGAGTAGGAAAAATGTATAAGAAAATAAGGTTTAGTACCAAATACTGCATTTTAAAATGATGATTTGACAGGCTCATGGAAGATTCAAGAAGCATCCATAAATTAGCAATTTTATTTATGAATTAGCATTGATTCAGTATCACTTAATTACATAAATCACCTTTACATTTTAGGTGCAGCACAAGTCACAGAATACACATCTTAATGCCAACTTCTCTAAGTGTCATAAAATGGAAGGTTGTTCTGAGTATCTTAATTTTTCCATGCAGTAATCCCACTGGTATGACTGCTGATGAGAAAAATACAAATTTCATGCCTCCAGAATTTTAAGGAAAGCAGTTGTTGAGTTTAACACTTCATTAGTCACCTCATACATCACAGGTTTATTATTACTTTCTTTCCATATCTAGAAAGATTTCCATAGCAAGTGAAAACGGGTATAAAAGAATATCAGGAATCTGTGGCACACATGAAAGGAAAATGCACATAAGAGAGAAAGCAGAAGACATAAACAGGATGGAAGCAACACTTCAGATGACACAGTGATAATGACTATTAACATTGTGAGAAGGTACCAGTCATCCAGCCATCTGCTCCAGACAGGCAGCATAACAAACAAGGTTACAGGAAATAAAATGCTTAGGAATGAATATTTTGCTTGATTTTCATTAAATGCCTCTTTATTTCACATAGTCTTCATTCAAAGGAAAACGGATCTTTAAAAGTTGAATTGATGTGTGAGAGGGGTTCAAGATCCCACCAAGATGTTCTCTGATAGCCCCACAGATATCATTACCCTTGGAAGCACAAATGAGTTATGACAAGGCAGCCTTTCCCTAAATCCATGTAGGGAAGGAGCTGAGATCTGGGGACTATCTCTTGACTCCTTTAAGTCTGAAGTAATAAGATATTGTCTGTTTATAGTCAGAGTGTCTTAAAAATATCAGTCATGGCTAAAAAGACAGGAGCAAGCATGAGAACCTTCTTAACTTTTCTCTTTAGGAATTCTTCTAGAACTTGGTAGCATTCCTCTGAAATAATTTCTGACTTAAAGACTATCATCTCTTCTCAGGCTCTTATTTTTTTATTCAAATCTGATCCTAAAAATGTTTGTCTTTGATGCCCTGTATTTATCTGATGTGCAAGTCACTTTCTTGTTCAGACTGGGGCAAAGCACACTCTTGACTAATGAAAGAACCAGGCATTTCTAAGTGTCATTTACCTTTCAAGTCTTCATAGACTTTCATAGTCACTGTGCCCAGAAGACCAGTTCAGTTGTTCATCTTCCTAACATATATTTTTACTATTTTTTATGTTTTTATTTATGTTTTTCTTGTGTTCACAGAAAGTTCCAAAAAATACTGGAGAGGTACTCTTTACCCTTCACCCAGATTCCCCAAATGGTTACACTTCAGTAATTATAGAATAATATCAGAATATGAAGGTACAGTATTGCAATGAGTTGGCTTATTTCTGTGCCACTATATTAAAATACATGTGTAGATTCATGCAGTTACCATTGAAATCAAGACACAGAATTGTTTCAACAATGAAACTATTTTCCTTCACTACAACTTTATGCCACTCCAGCCACCCGGTCAGTTCAGTTCAGTTCAGTCGCTCAGTTGTGTCCAAATCTGCGACCCCCTGGACTGTAGAACACCAGGCCTTCCTGTCTTTCACCATCTCCCAGAGCTTACTCAAACTCATGTCCTTTGAGTTGGTGGTGCCATTTAACCACCTGAACCTCTGTTGTCCTTTTCTCCTCCTGCCTTCAGTCTTACCCAGCATCAGGATCTTTCCCAATAAGTCAGTTCTTCTCATTAAGTGGCCAAAGTATTGGAGTTTCAGCTCAGCATCAGTTCTTCCAATGACTATTCAGCATTGATGTCATTTAGGAAAGACTGGTTTGATCTCCTTGAACTCCAAAGGACTCTAAAGAGTCTTCTCCAACACCAAAGTTCAAAAGCATCACTCCTTTGCACTCAGGCTTCTTTATGATCTAGTTTTCTGAATGTCGAGCTTTAAGCCAACTTTTTCACTTTCCTCTTTCACTTTCAGCAGAAGGCTTTTTAATTCTTCTTCACTTTCTGCCATAAGGGTGGCATCATCTTCATATCTGAGGTTATTGATAATTCTCCTGGCAATCTTGATTCCACCTTTTGCTTCATCCAGCCTGGCATTTCTCATAAAGTACTCTGCATATAAGTTAAATAAGCAGGATGACAATATACAGCCTTGATGTACTCCTTTCCTGATTTGTAACCAGTCTGTTTTTCCATGACCAGTTCTAACTATTGCTTCTTGACCTACATACAGATTTATCAGGAGACAGGTGGTCTGGTACCAGATGTGCAAGCTGGCTTTAGAAAAGGCAGTGGAACCAGGGATCAAATTGCCATCATCTGCTGGATCATCAAAAAAGCAAGAGAGTTTTATGTCAGAGCCTTTGACTGTGTGGATCACAATAAACTGTGGAAAAATTGTCAAAAGATGGGAATACCAGACCACCTAGCCTGCCTCTTGAGAAATCCATATGCAGGTCAGGAAGCAACAGTCAGAACTGGACATGGAACAACAGACTGGTTTCCAAATAGGAAAAAGAGTACATCAAGCCTGTATATTGTACTGTGCTTATTTAACTTATATGCAGAGTACATCATGAGAAATGCTGGGCTGGATGAAACACAAGCTGGAATCAAGATTGCCAGGAGAAATATCAATAACCTCAGATATACAGATGACACCACCCTTATGGCAGAAAGTGAAGAGGAACTAAAGAGCCTCTTGATGAAAGTGAAAAAGGAGAGTGAAAAAGTTGGCTTAAAGCTCAACATTCAGAAAATGAAGATCATGGCATCCAATCCCATCACTTCATGGCAAATAGATGGGGAAACAGTGGAAACAGTGGCTGACTTTATATTTTTTGGGCTCCAAACTCACTGCAGATGGTGATTGCAGCCATGAAATTAAAAGATGCTTACTCCTTGGAAGGAAAGGTATGACCAAATTATACAGCATATTAAAAAGCAGAGACATTACTTTGCCAACAAAGGTCTGGCTACTTAAGGCTATGGTTTTTCCAGTAGTCATGTAGGAATGTGAGAGTTGGACTATAAAGAAAGCTGAGTGCAGAAGAATTGATGCTTTTGAACTGTGGTGTTGGAGAAGACTCTTGAGAGTTCCTTGGACTTCAAGGAGATCCAACCAGTCCATCTTAAAGGAGATCAGTCCTGAGTATTCATTGGAAGGACTGATATTGAAGCTGAAACTCCAATAATTTGGCTACCTGATGCAAAGAACTGACACACTGAAAAAGACCCTGATCCTGGGAAAGATCGAAAGCAGGAGGAGAAGAGGACAACAGAAGATGAGATGGTTGGATGACATCACCGACTCAATGGACATGAGTTTGAGTAAGCTCCAGGAGTTGGTGATGCACAGGGAAACCTGGTGTGCTGCAGTCCTGGGGTCACAAAGAATCAGACACGACTGAGTGACTGAACTGAGCTGAACTGATAAATGGTACTGTATTTTAATTTTGTTTTCCACATATTCATTACTAATATGTAGATACACAATTTATTTAACTTTTACTTTATATCTGTGATCTTGTTGAACTCAATTAGTTCTGTGATTTTTTTTTCATAGATTCTTTGGATTTTGTACATATAGCAGCATTTCATTTGCAAATATAGAGAATTTCACTTCTATGCTTGCAAATACATAAAGTGTCATTTCTTCATTTTGGAGATGTATACATTTTACTTACTCTTCTTGCTTTACTCTCTGTTTAGAACATCACTACTGCATTTAATAAGATTGGTAAGTGTTGGCATGCTTGCTTGTTCCCAATCTTATGAGGAAAACACTCAATCTTATACCATTAAGTACAAGTTTAGAAGTAAGTTTTTTCTTTAAAAGTGCATTATCAAATTGAAGACATTCTCTGTTCCTAGAGTTTTTAATAGTTTTTATTATGACTGGTAATATTTAGTGAGTACTTTTTGTGTCAGTTAATATTATCATGTGATTTTTAGCCTGTGTTAATATGATGGGCTGCAGGAAGTTTCAAACATTGAACAAGTAAGGAAGGGATAAAAACTCCAGTTCCCTATCTGATCTTCTGTGACTTTACTGTGATGAAGAAGAGGAGTGACTTACAATAGCCAAGGCAGTGTGAAAGTCTAGGTTACCCTTCTCCTTTTGTTTATAAAGTGAAAGTATGAGGTCCATAATTTTTTCTATGGTGTTTTTTAGATCTTAATGGTTATTGGTTAGGATGTACTTTTCCTTGTCTTTGGCTTTTGAGAACAGGCAATTCTTAAGAATGTGTTTTGGTCTACATTCACTGCTATTACCAGTTTTCCTGCTTCTCCAATACCGAAATATAAAGAAAAATATCCAGGACCCAGAGAATTAGCTGTTATGCCTTCTTATCCTTCTTTTTTATAGACATCTTAAGTTAGTTTTGTATATGATGTCAAGGGCTTTTAGTTGTACTTATTGGCAGGACTAAGGAGATGTGTGTCTACTCCATTTTGTTTATTACTGAAAGTCAGCACATACTTAAAAAAAAAAAAAACAAATCACACCAACTTTTGTTCATTGTTTTTCTAGTAAATCTAGCACATTTTTCTAAGTCACCAGATTTTTTAATCCTTTAAGAAATAACAGGAGAAGCAAGTGTTAGAATCATTTGTACAGAAAATAGAGTAAGAACATCACTTTAAAAATTTATCTTAGACAAATATCTCCCCTAGATTTGACAGAAAATCTACTAGTCACTATGGAATATATAAATTACAGAATACATGATTATTTTCCTTTAAAAAGAAAGGTACAGGATGATTGATTAGTAAATTTAGATTAAATAAACAGCTATTATAAATTAATTATATTAGATATGATAAGTGAAATATACACATAAAAATACTAGAACACAAAGGAGTTAAAAAACATAATCTATGTCACTGGTTCCCAAACTGCATCAGGATTATTAATACTTAGAGTTGTTGGTTGTTTTTTTTTTTTTAACTCCGGCTACTAACCCAGAGTTTCTGCTTCAGTAAACTAAAACACAAAATTTCATCTTTAACAACTTTCCAGGTATTGCAAAGTTGCTGGTCCGGAAACCATATTTTGGGAATTACTATGGTAAGAAGTCTGGAGAGAGAGTTCTTTGGGGCGAACCATTCTTATATGGTTCTTAGAACCAAATAAGAATTCACTGCAGAACTCAGAGTAAATAAATGCTAAGCTGTTAAAGATGTTCTAAGATGGAACAAGTGTAGTAACTAAACATTTTGCTTAAAGTACTTATTCTCAGTTTTACAGTGCAGAAACTTTGGTTGAGAGATAAATATTGCTATCCATGTACGAAGAAATAGAACATTTTAGTTTAGGACTCTTGGGTGGAAGGGACAAAGGTCAGATTTCATCAAATGGCATCAGGGATTCAAAAAAAGAGTAATAGGTTTCCCACATGTCTCAGTGATAAATAATCTGCCTGTCAATCCAGGAGACTCAGGATATGCTGGTTCAATCCCTGGGTCCCAAAGATCCCATAGAGGTGAAAATGGCAACCCATTCCAGGATTCTTGCCTGGAGAATCCCATGGACAGAGGAGCTTGGTGGGGTTGCAAAGAGTTGGACACAACTGAAGAGACTCAGCATGCCTGCATGCACCACTAAAGCATACATCAAAAAGTGATTTTGTTCTACTTTCATAAATCTCAAGTTCTTATACTATCTATTTTCTAGCTTAGAAATACAATTTGACTCAAATTCTCTAATTTATCTCTTCAATGTGTATTAATAGCTATATCCAAAATTGTATTTTACTAATTTACATGTTTAATGATTTTCAACTGTTTTACTTAAATGTTAAAAAAAGACAAAGTTATCCTTGTCTTAGTCATATTATCATTCTGATTATTATTTTTATAAGACATTTATTTGTATAGATTATTGGCCAGAAATGTAGGCCACTAATGAAACATAAAACAAGCAGTAAACAGGTATTTGTAAAGTAAATGACTTAATTATTTTTATCTGGTAATTTCATATGCATTCCCCACTTTTAAAGTACCTGAGATAAGTTTACCCAGAAGTCAAGGTCTCCACAAACAAATTATGGAGAAGAATTATAGTGAAGAAATAAGAGTGTGGAATGAGGAGTCAGACTACTTGTCCTGTGATTCAAGTTACTCATCTTAACAGTTTTATGAAATTGAGCACATATCTTAATTTTCCATCTCAAAATACTCAAAATAAGGATGATGATGATAATAGAACTTTTGTCCATAGGTACATTTTGATGATAATATTATGTCAATAAATATAAAACAAATACGTAATGTCCTTTGTAAATGTTCACTAATGTTATTTATTACCATAAGAGCTTTTCCAAACTGTGTCCCATAGTGTGCTGTGCTAACCCGCATGGAGAACTTATGTGACATGTGTCATTAGTGACACAAAGAATTTGCAAACTAAAAGTAGGTTAGATAGCTTCCTTATCACCCTTCCCTTCTAGCCCCAACCTGAATTCCAGACTAACTTTCTGACTATGTAAAGGAAGAGTTTGAGGGAGCTTAGAGACACAGACCTTAAAGACACAGAAGGAGCAGCTAGAATAAACAACAACAACAACAACAACAACTATAGGTTTTGGAGTAGTGGTGGTGGTTTAGTCGCTAAGTCATGTCTGACTCTTGTAACCCCATGGATTGTAGCCTACCAGGCTCCTCTGTCCAGAGTAGCACCAGTATTTCCCCCTAGAACTTTCAAGGCATAGAGGATTCTGAATAGGCACCATCTTTTTTGAATCTAATGTTTTAGCCTTGTTGGTAAATCCATTCATCCAAGAAGGCCAACTCACACAGCAAATAAAACCTTTAATCTTAACCCTCAGCATGCTGATTGATCCAACCTGTAGACCCCATCGATATCCTTAGCTTTGCCTGCTCACTAACGTTTTTCTCCTTCTTTGAGTAAAGGGAGAAAAGGGGTTCAAGGTGGGTTGAATGGAGACACAATCTGAGTTCCAGATTTTTTCTAAGTTCTGAGTTCTACATTTTTTCTAAGACTATATTATGTACTATAGAATTCCATGATCTTCATATTTTGCTGTTTCTAAAATGATTTTTTTCCTCAGCTTTAATTCTTATGGAATTTACATACTCTAGCTTCCATGGCATAATGGTAAAAAACCACTTACAGCATAAAGATTAAGTCATCAAAATTACTAGCATTATTCCAGAAAAATAATCTTACCCTTCCAGCTGAATAATTCATTCCTCTGTTTATTTATTTAGTCACATAGCAAATATTTACTGCCCACTATTTTTGTGCTACCAATTCTAGGCAACAGAAATAAATAGACATATAACACAAAGACTTTCTTTCTGTTAAAATTTCTCTCCCAACAAGAAAAGCCTCTAGAGTACTGAGCTTGACTGGAAAAAATGGGAGGCTGAGTTGATTTTTAGCAGAATGGAGTGACCTATGCCTTGGGAATCTAAGAAAAATGGGGCCATCTATACAGCATTCAAATTGAAGATTGGTTTTAGAACCAAATTTTAACAGAAGCACCAATGCAAATGTTCAAGGCTGTGGAAGTTGGGGAGGAGGGGTATTCAGGTTTCAGAGAACCTGTTCTCTCCAACCTGGGAGAACTCATTGGCAAAGGTGAGTAAGAAGGAACTCCTAAAAGAATTCTATTCATAAGGAAGAGTGCAAGATATTCTGTGGAAACTTTGTTATGTTTGTTCTTTCACAGATATAATTTTTGATTATATCAAAATTGACAGATGCTTAATAAATTTGTTCCACATCCAACTCCAAGTTTGTCTCATTCTCATGGCTAACATCCCCAAACACCAGTCAGTCCCTAAAGAAGGAAACAAGATATTAGACAAACCATGACTGGCAATAGGAATCCATCTGCTCATTCTTTGGCCATGCCAATATGAGCATTTTTTTTTTTTTTCATCGTTTCTTCTGGAATTTGAGTAGCATCACAAGCACAGTACATATGTGGGCAATTCAGTACATTGAGTTATCTCAAGATTGTTTATTGAGTTCAGAGTATTGTATACTGATTATATGCCCCCAAGTTATTACTGATTGACATAAACATCCTGTCACTTATTCAGCTATAGACAAGTTATTCAGCTATAGACAAGTTTAGGGTGACCTGACCAATATAGCATGATAGTCCACAAGGCAACATCAGCAAGCTATAAATGTTTTCCAAAATAGATTTTTTTTTTTTAAAGGAAAGGTGGGCATAAAAAGAGAAATATACAAAGGAACTTAGTCAGTCATATTTGGACCAATTAAAAAACAAGCAAAAAACTTTGATTGTACTTTTGACACATCAAAGGAGGGATTTAAGGCCATTACTTGCTATACTACTCAGAAAAGTGAGATCTTGATATATAGGTCTATCAGTTCAGTTCAGTCCCGTCACTCAGTAGTGTCCGACTCTTTGCAACCCCATGAATCACAGCACGCCAGGTCCCCCTGTCTATAAGTTCCCGCAAACCCAATCCCAATTTATATGCAAGGTTCTAAAACTTAGCTATAGGTGTCTTTTCATAGAGCAGCCTGTAGGTTATCATTGACCTGAGAAATAACAATCTGCACACTTTTTGCCCACTACTACAGATTCCCAAGCTACTTTGCCTTCAATCTTCCATTGTTGCTTCATCCAAATGCTTGATACATCAGCTAAGCTCTTTTAACTGCCCAGAAGTTCAGTTAACTCAGGGCACTTCACCTTTCATACCAAGTTATGACCCCATAAATTACTCAAAGACAATGCTGTCTTTTAGGACCATTTTTTTTGTGAGGCTGTGGTACAGCAACAGTCCATTTTCAGCTGTCACCAATATATCAAGCTATCTAAAACATGAAGCAAGTTCAGATTTTTATCCCAAATCCATCAATCTACAGTTTGGTTGTACGTTACACTCCATATGCTATAAGGTGTATATTGAACAAGAGGCTCAAACAATGGTAGGTAGTTTGGAGTTCTGTGGCCATTTCTCTTTTAACTTACTTAAGTCCTCCGAGTCAGCTCAGAGCCAATCCTGAATAAACCGCTCTACCATACTATGGTTTACCTTTATCCTCACCTGGCTTTATGACTTGGCAGACCATTTCTGACCACATAAATATTTGATGTCCCATGTCAGGTGTTCAGCATGTGCTTAGGGACTAGGGCCATAAAAGAAGCTGCTTTTCAGATGGTAAATCTTTATCTGAAGAAGGTGTTTTAGCATTTTTCCAGAGCCTTTAGACTTTTGTGCTCCAAATACTCCCAATAGGGCTTTAGATATTAAAAGAAAGTCCTCATATACCATAGATATATATAATAGTATGTGATCTGTTGGGTCACATGTCCCTAGAATCAGAGTCCACTTTCATTTTGGACCAGCTTTTTTACAAAGCCTCATCTTATTTTCTGAGCCCCTTTCAAAGCTATGGTCCTTCTAAGATATCTAACAAGTAACTTTTACTGTATCCCTAAGTCTGGTGCATACTATCTCCAAAGTCTAAAGAGGCCTAAAAATTATGTGTCTGTTTCTTAGTATTCAGAGACTGGCTGCACAACAATAGAATATACTTAACACCATTACATAGCACTTTAAAACTGGCTAAAATGATAATTTTTTAAAATATTTTCCCACAATTACAAAAAATAAAAAAATTCAACTCATAAATATATCAAAAGAATACATGGGTGAATTCCTATGGAACCTCAAAACATGGAAGTTTTTTCTATGACTCAGAATTAGAATTCCTAAAATGAAATATTAATAATTATGACAACATTAAAGAAAACAAATTTTGATATAAGAAAAAAAGCACAAAGTTCAAAGACAAAAAATTAATGGGGAAAAGTTTTTTTCAGTTTTTATCTCAGATAAAAAATTCACCCCAGCCCTAAATATGTACACCACTACTAGAAATTAAGAAAAATAATGACTAATAATTCCTTAGGAAAGGAAACCTTCAAACACATGAACATTTTCAACCTCACTCGTAGTTATAGAAGTGCCCATGGGGTTGCAAAGAGTCAGATACAACTTAGCCTCTGAACAATAAAAATTAAAATTATAACCTGAGTGAAATCAATCAGATTATTTTTTCTAGATTCAACAGAGGCCTATTTAGGGGAATCACTGAGAAAATAAATAGCAATTATTACCTCTGTGACTGAAATAAACTTTACTTGATTCCTATCTCACTATACCAAAACCCTATTAAGTGACTACATAGTGTGAAAGTGTTAGTGGCTCAGTCATTTCCGACTCTTCACGACCCCATGGACTGTAGCCCACGAGGCTCCTCTGTTCATAGAATTTTCCAGGCAAGAATACTGGAGTGGGTTGCCATTCACTTCTCCAAGCGATCTTTCTGACCCAGGGATCCAACCTGCATCCCCTGTATTGGAGGCAGATCCTTTCCTGCTGAAGTGACTACATAGCCTGTAACAATTTGATTTGTGTTTTAATGATAATGACCAATATGACAAGCTGAATATTCCACTAATGATAAACTTTCAGTAAAAGCCAGGCAAAAATATATCTTGGGAGAAAAATAATTTGTTTCAACAAAATATTATCTATAACATGTAAATGAATATCTACATATCAGTTCACTCATGTATTGGATCATAATATCATGCATGGGTTTGTATATGAGTGTGTGTTAGACTTTTAGTGAACACTTCCTTCATTTTCCAAAGCTAGAAAAAAATGAAATACAGTAACACACCCTTGCTACTTTCAGTTACCACAGTAATAAACTATATGGTAATAGACTTTTCAAAAACCTGGTATGAAATGTGTATGTAACTAAAAACTACCAAATATGAAGCAATTTAAAACAGATGACATGATCCTCTACATAGAAAATCCTAAAGACTCCACCAGAAAATTACTAGAGCTAATCAATGAATATAGTAAAGTTGCAGGATATAAAATCAACACACAGAAATCCCTTGCATTCCTATACACGAATAATGAGAAAGCATAAAAAGAAATTAAGGAAACAATTCCATTCACCATTGGAACGAAAAGAATAACATACTTAGGAATATATCTACCCAAAGAAACTAAAGACCTATATATCAAAAACTATTAAACACTGGTGAAAGAAATCAAAGAGGACTCTAATAGATGGAGAAATATACCATGTTCATGGATCAGAAGAATCAATAGAATGAAAATGAGTATACCAGCCAAAGCAATCTACAGATTCAATGTAATCCCTATCAAGCTACCAGCTGTATTTTTCACAGAGCTAGAACAAATAATTTCACAATTTGTATGGAAATACAAAAAGTCTCAAATGGCCAAAGCAATCTTGAGAAAGAAGAATGGAACTGGAGAAATCAACCTGCCTGACTCCAGGCTCTACTACAAAGCCACAGTCATCAAGAAAGTATGGTACTGGCACAAAGACAGAAATATAGATCAATGGAACAAAATAGAAAGCCCAGAGATAAATCCACACACCTATGGACACCTTATCTTCAACAAAGGAGGCAAGAATATACAATGGAGTAAAGACAATCTCTTTAACAAGTGGTGCTGGGAAAACTGGTCAACCACTTGTAAAAGAATGAAACTAGAACACTTTCTAACACCATACACAAAAATAAACTCAAAATGGATTAAAGATCTAAATGTAAGACCAGAAACTATAAAACTCCCAGAGGAGAATATAGGCAAAACACTCTCCCACATAAATCACAGCAGGATCCTATATGATCCACTTCCCAGAATACTGGAAAAAAGGCAAAAATTTAAAAAATGGGATCTAGTTAAAATTCAAAGCTTCTAAAAAAGTAAAAATAAATAAAATTAAAAGCTTCTGCATGCACAACAAAGGAAACTATAAGCAAGGTGAAAAGACAGCCTTCGAAGTGGGAGAAAATAATAGCAAATGAAGCAACTGACAAACAACTAATCTCAAAAATATACAAGCAACTTATGCAGCTCAATTCCAGAAAAATAAATGACCCAATCAAAAAATGAGCCAAAGAACTAAATAGACATTTCTCCAGAGAAGACATACAGAGGGCTAACAAACACATGAAAAGGTGTTCAACATCACTCATTATTAGAGAAATGCAAATCAAGACCACAGTGAGGTACCATTTCACACCAGTCAGAATGGCTGCGATCCAAAAGTCTACAAGCAATAAATGCTGGAGAGGGTGTGGAGAATAGGGAACCCTCTTACACTGTTGGTGGGAATGCAAACTAGAAGAGCCACTATGGAGAACAGTGTAGAGATTCCTTAAAAAACTGGAAATAGAACTGTCTTATGACCCAGCAATCCCACTACTGGGCATACACACTGAGGAAACCAGAATTGAAAGAGACTCGTGTACCCAATATTCATCACAGCACTGGTCATAATAGCCAGGACATGGAAGCAACCTAGATGTCCATCAGCAGATGAGTGGATAAGAAAGCTGTGGTACATATGTACAATGAAGTATTACTCAGCCATTAAAAAGAATACATTTGAATCAGTTCTAATGAGGTGGATGAAACTGGAGCCTATTATACAGAGTGAAATAAGCCAGAAAGGAAAACATCAATACAGTATACTAACACATATATATGGAATTTAGAAAGATGGCAATGATAACCCTGTATGCGAGACAGCAAAAGAGACACAGATGTATAGAACAGACTTTTTGACTCTGTGGGAGAGGGAGAGGGTGGGATGACTTGGGAGAATGGCATTGAAACATGTATACTATCATGTAAGAAACGAATCTTCAGTCTAGGTTTGATACAGGATACAGGATGCTTGGGGCTGCTGCACTGGGATGACCCAGAGAGATGATATGGGGAGGGAGGTGGGAGGGGGGTTCAGGGTTGGGAACTCATGTACACCCGTGGTGGATTCATGTCAATGTATGGCAAAACCAATACAGTATTGTAAAGTAAAAAATAAATAAATTAATAAATTAAAAAAATAAAAAAAAATAAAAATAAAGACAATCTGCTTTAAATGCTTTCTAGGTCAGGACATGAAACAACAGACTGGTTCCAAATAGGAAAAGGAGTAGGTCAAGGCTGTATATCGTCACCCCGCTTATTTAACTTATATCCAAAGTACATCATGAGAAACGCTGGACTGGATGAAACATAAGCTGGAATCAAGATTGTTGGGAGTGATATCAATAAACTCAGATATGTAGATGACACCATCCTTATGGCAGAAAGCAAAGAAGAACTAAAGAGCCTCTTGATGAAAGTGAAAGAGGAGAGTGAAAAAGTTGGCTTAAAGCTCAACATTCAGAAAACTAAGATCATGGCATCCAATCCCATCCCTTCATGGCAAATAGTTGGGGAAATAGTGGAAACAGTGGCTGACTTAATTTTTTTAGGCTCCAAACTCACTGCAGATGGTGACTGCAGCCATGAAATTAAAAGACTCTTACTCCTTGGAAGAAAAGGTATGCCTAACCTAGACAGCATATTAGAAAGCAGAGACATTACTTTGTCAACAAAGGTCCGTCTAGTAAAGGCTGTGGTTTTTCCAGTAGTCATGTATGGATGTGAGGGTTGGACTATAAAGAAAGCTGAGCACTGAAGAATTGATGTTTTTGAACTGTGGTGTTGGAGAAGACTCTTGAGAGTCCCTTGGACTGCAAGGGGATGCAACCAGCCCATCCTAAAGAAGATCAGTCCTGGGTGTTCATTGGAAGGACTGATTTTGAGGCCTAAACTCCAATACTTCGGCCACCTGATGAGAAGAAATGACTCATTTGAAAAGACCCTGATGCTGGGAAAAATTGAAGGCAGGAGGAGAAGGAGATGACAGAGGATGAGATGGTTGTATGGCATCACCAACTCAATGGACATGCATTTGGGTAAACTCTGGGAGTTGGGGATGGACAGGGAGGCCTGGTGTGCTGCAATTCATGGGGTTGCAAAGAGTCGGACATGACTGAGCAACTGAACTGAACTGAACTAGGTCCTAAAATAAACTCAAATGCAGCATATAATCTTCAGGAATAATTATTTCCATCTAATTAAAACTCAATATATCAATTTTATATTTTTCTTAGTTTTATTATTATTTTTTCTTTCAGAGTGTTCAGTGACATGAAATATAATATCAACTTTACCTTCCTTTATGAATCAAGATAGTGACTATCTGTACACCAGAGCCAAAGAAATGCTCCTAAATACATTTTGATACAAGAAAACCTCTTTATATTGAAACCTAAATTCTAGAATGGGGAATACATATATACCAATGGCTGATTCATGTCAGTATGTGGTAGAAGCCACTATCATATTGCAAAGTAATTAGCCTCCAATTAAAATAAATGAATTTTTAAAAAAGGGAATATCTGTTAGCTAAGGTTTTTGTAATCCTCTTCTCTCTCCAACCTATTTTATCTAGCCTAAGTTAAATATATTTTTAAGCAATTATCCAGGTAACTTTGCGAAAGAATACCAGTTATATATGACTCTGGCTTTGACTCCAGAGGTCACAGAATGAAAGGCACTGTAAGAGAAATTATTTCCTTCTCTCTGATGGGAACAAGGACATCAAAGTGCTACGGTTTTTTCTGTTTTTAAGAGGCTGTAATGAGACTAGAAGTTAAGGTGTTTTTTGTGTGTGTGTGACGACTTGAAAATTGACCTTAAACTTTCAATATCCCCCAATTTTATCTAATGCTAGTTAAATATTTCTTTTAATGTCACAGTTAGAAGCAGACAGCTGGGTGACAGTCCCAGAGAAATTTCTACTCTAAATATGAGATTATTCTCTTCAATGGTGCATGTTGCTGTGCTTAATACAGCAATTGACATTCATGATGACCTTTTATGCTTGGTAACAAATAGGATTCTAGGAAGGCTTTGAATTATCCAATATAGCAAATAAAATGCCCTCCACATCACAATAAAATAATTGAAAAAAATCAGAAAATTAAAACCAATAACAATATTTCCAGGTGTTAGTTTTGACAAAACAGATGAATTCTGAGATTGTTTTCACACAAGTATACAAAACTTTTAAATATTTATATATCTAGATAGGGAAAATTATTAAGAGTATATAATTTTCTCTTTTTATTCTACTATTTTACATTGTTTTATATTATTTTTTAATTCAGTCATGCCTAAGTGTTATACAAACAGCCAAAAGTTGATCTTGTCTTTTATTTTTTAATTGCATAAGCCTATATCTTCCGGTATATCAGCTAATTAATCACTAAATGAAAACTTAAGTCATATAAATATAACTTTAATAATGATAATTTCCCCTTTTAAGATAAGATTTATAAACCATTATATGCTCAACAACAACAAAAAAATTCATGTTTCAAATATAATAGATCTAATAGTTACTTCTCAGTCTTTATCTTATTTGACCTCTTATCAACATTTGGCAGTGGTCATTTTTTCTCCATAAAACACTCTCCTCTTTTGATTTCTCCAGACCTCTAATAGTTGAGTTGCTGCAACTGTCAATCCTTGGACCCTTTCTCTCTATCAAGTTCATGTCTTTAAACACCTTCTACATGCTATTAATAATAATCCCCAACTTTACCTCATTCCTTATTTCCAGGACCAAGAATCCAACTATTTACTCAACATTTCCCATTTGGATACCCAATATAGATTTCAAAATTTTATGTCCCAAACTGACTTTTTTTTTTTAATTTATCCCATCTCAGTTAATAATAACTCTATTCTAAAATACTGGTGCAAAATTTAAGTTCTCCATAAAGCTCTAATTTCACTCTGATCAGTGAGAAATCCTGTCTATTTTAGCTTTAATATATTCAGAATTTCTTCACTTCTAATTAGACCTCTGTCACCAGCTTGGTCAAAACCACTAGCATCCCCCACTTTCTAGTTTCTAGCAGATGATCTTTAGTATAGTAACCAGAATAATCTTTTTCAGATGTAAATCTGACATCACTCTTTTGGTCTAAATCTCCTAATGATTTCTCATATCACTGAGAAAAAAAGCAAAATTCTTATTATGCCTTAAAAGGCCATACATGATCTGGTGACTAGTAACTCCTCTGACTTTTCTCTCCTGTTACATTACTTTTCTTTTTGTTCACTCTGATTAGCTATTTTGCTTTCTTGCTGTTATTATTTTTTTTCCTTTCCCATATATGGGAAGATGCTTTCCTAGACTCTTCTACTGTAATCTCACTTAAGATTCATGTCTGAGAGAATTATCATTGTATTGCTGTTTGCTTTAGTAAATCTTGAAGAATTCTTTAAGTTGAATGACAGAGCTTGATAAAGTACATCCTCCATCTAGGCAGATGCCACCAATGCTTCCAGTGAGCAACAGCAGTGCCAGTAATACAAACAAAGAAGGTGTTAGGAAAACATTTAAAATTTTTGCTTTTTCCTTTAGGAATGCCAAATAAATTTTTGATATTTCTTTCTTTACTTCTAAGTAAAATATTTTGGAGAATACAGTAGAAGTAGAAGGAGACACAAATTGAAGGAAAATAACACCACAGAAATATCCAGATGGCAAGGAATTAGAGCTTTTGAGTTTATTTCTTTGATTTTTATTTTAATGTCATTCTTTATGAAACAGACAGAGAAATTCAGACTGCATCTAGAGCACTTATTATCATCCTTATTCTATTTTAACGTGCCTCTTTCTTGCATGAGCTTCTTTATACTAAATCTAAAGACTGAAAATTAACAGATTACTACACTCTTCATGAAAAGTACGCTAAGAATTAAACGTTGAGTAGTCAAGCTAGGAAATTCAGCTTGCTGCATTTATGCATCTCTGATAACCAAATAACATACTTTCATTTTCCCCACGAATGGTCAATTCAAAATTTTTAATTCTTGCCACCAAATTCTTAAACAATCATTTAAAAATGAGGTTATGAGAAAAATAGGCCTATAATAAATGAGTTCACAAACTCTTCAAGCTCTATGTTAATCTAATAATTTTATGATTTACTGTAAATGTTGCAAAAATCTCTAGGGGAAGTAGAGGGTAAATTAGACATCTGTAACAGACTAATAATTATGGAAAATATTTTAAAGTAATTACATTCCAAAATCTATGTGTTTGATGAATGGCTGCTTTTTCCTGTCCCATTTTAGCATTTGCATCTGCATAAAATCAAGGGTTTGTAGGATAATATGTTTATGGAGGAAAGAAACATTGATAGCAAATGGAAGCCTATTTCTACTGTTCGCAGCACTAACAATAATGGCCTACCTGGGGTAACAGTGTTTCTTTTATAAGCTTTCTCTACTCTTGAACTGTTTATACAAGAACTAGCACTTAGCTTTTAAAAATCTATGCTTAACCTCAGATATTGAGAATAAAACAAATCTTTGGAAGATTGCATTGCATTCCATATAAAAATTTTGTGTTAGTATTGTCCCTATTCATATTTCCAGAAGCACACTCCGTGGCATACTGTTTATATATGGTACTTCACAGTGTGCCAAGGTGGTTAGCTTACAAGCAAATATCTTCATTACACAACTAAAAAAGTTTAAACTAAGCAATATCAAAGTTGCTCTGCTCTCCCTGGTAGGTATGCATTAAGTATGACATTGTTATACACAATCATTATAAAGGCCCTACTGTCATGTTCTAAGTTTCAAACAACTGTCTTCTGAAATTCAAAGCAATCACCTATTCACCTTTATTTGACAAATGTGTCTCATATTCCACCTGAGGAAGAGAAGTCATTCATTGCTTGTGTTAATCCATTCCACCAAGAAGAAGATCCCAAGATCAGCAGAAGAACTGAAAGATATATTCAGTTCAGTTCAGTTTAGTTGTTTAGTCATGTCCGACTCTTTGCACCCCATGAACCACAGCACGCCAAGCCTCCCTGTCTATCACCGACTCCCAGAATATACCCAAACTCATGTCCATTGAGTCTATAATACCATCCAACCACCTCATCCTCTGTTGTTCTGCTCTCTTCCTCCATTCAATCTTTCCCAGCATCAGGGTCTTTTCAAATGAGTCAGCAGTTTGCATCAGGTGGCCAAAGTATTGATAGTTCAGCTTCAACATCAGTCTTTCCAATGAACACTCAGGACTGATTTCCTTTAGGATGGACTAGTTGGATCTCCTTGAGGTCCAAGGGGCTCTCAAGAGTCTCCAACACCACAGTTCAAAACCATCAATACTTCGGTGCTCAGCTTTCTTTATAGTCCAAGTCTTACATCCATACATGACTACTGGAAAAACCATAGCCTTGATTAGATGGACCTTTGTTAGCAAAGTAATGTCTCTGCTTTTAATTTTATTTTTTTTTAGAGTAACATTCTTTTATTTAATATTATGTTTATAAGATACATAGTTATATGTGTAGCAAAGAGTTTTTTTCCTGAATGATACTGTATTTCATTTTATAACATATTTCAAGGTATATATTTATTTATTTTATCTAGAATTTTTTCCAGTTTTAATTACTACAGATAATGTTATGAACATTTTTTTCCTTTTTTTTTAAATTTTAATTTTTACTTTATTTTACTTTACAATACTATATTGGTTTTGCCATACATTGACATGAATCTACCACGAGTGTACATGAGTTCCCAAACATGAAACTCCCTCCCACCTCCCACCCCATATCATCTCTCTGGATCATCCCCGTGCACCAGCCCCAAGCATCCTGTATCCTGCATCAAACATAGACTGACGATTTGTTTCTTACATGATAGTATACATGTTTCAATGCCATTCTCCCAAATCATCCCACCCTCTCCCAAGGGCCAGATATATCTTTACTATTTTTACGATCATTCTTTTTTTTCTTTTTTTTCCTTGGTTGATGTTTTTGTGTGGTTGTTTTTTCTTCTTTTCTTTTTCTTCTTCTTTTTTAACTTTTTAAAATTGTTAAGTCCTCTATTTCTCCTTTAATTTTTATTTTTATAACCTACTATTACTTTTCAAAAAAAAAAAAAAAAAAGAGAGAGACCCTATATTTTAAAGCAAATGGTGTATATAGTCTGCATGGTTCTTGTTGTTTTTAATAATTCTTATGGCTTTTTTTTTTCTTCTTTTCTTTAATATTGTATTTTTGAAAATCCAACATCTACTCTAGATTTTTAATCTTTGCTTTTTGGTATTTGTTGTCAATTTTGTACATTTAAAAACCCAAACTTCACTACCCAATTTTACCTGAGACCAAGATTACTGGCTTGACCACTCTCTCCTCCTTTGGACTCTCCTTTTTCTCCACCAGGTGGCCTCTGTCTCTTCCCTCCTCCTTTTCTTCTCTATCCAACTCTGTGAATCTCTTTGTGTTCCAGATGGTGGAGAACACTTACAGAATAGGTTACTGGCTGGATATGTCTCTCTCCTTTTGAGCTCCCTCTTTTATTCTCCTGGCCACCTCTGTCTACCTCCTCCCTCTCCTCTTCCCTGTATAACTCCGTGAATACCTCTGAGCAGTCCAAACTGTGGAGTGCACATAAGGAAGTGATTACTGGCTAGCTTGCTCTCTCCTCTTTTGATCCCACCTCATCTTATTCCAGTCACCTCTAACTACCCCCTTCCTCTTCTCTTCTCCATGTAACTCAGTGAACCTCTCTGGGTGTCCCTCAATGTGGAGAAACTTTTCATCTTTAACCTAGATGTTTTATCATTGGTGCTGTATAGATGGAGAAGTCTTGAGGCTACTCTGCTTTTTAATATGCTGTTTAGTTTGGTCATAACTTTCCTTTCAAGGAGAAAGTGTCTTTTAATTTCATGGCTGAATCACCATCTGCAGTGATTTTGGAGCCCACCAAAATAGTCTGTGACTGTTTCCACTGTTTGCTCATCTATTTCCCATGAAGTGATGGGACCAGATGCCATGATCTTCATTTTCTGAATGTTGAGCTTTAAGCCAACTTTTTCACTCTCCTCTTAGGCTCTTTGGTTCTTCTTCACTTTCTGCCATAAGGGTGGTGTCCTCTGTATCACTGAGCTTAATGATAATTCTCCCAGCAATCTTGATTCCAGCTTGTGCTTCATCAAACCCAGTGTTTTTCATGATGTACTCTGCATAGAAGTTAAATAAGCAGGGTGACAATATACAGCCTTGATGTATTCATTTCTGGATTTGGAACCAGTCTGTTCCATGTCCAGTTCTAACTATGCTTCCTGACCTGTATACAGGTTTCTCAAGAAGCAGGTCAGGTGGTCTGATATTCCTATCTCTTTCAGAATTTTCCAAAGTTTATTGTGATCTGAGCGACTGAACTGAATTGAATTGTGATCCACACAGTCAAATTCTTTGGCATAGTCAATAAAGCAGAAATAGATGTTTTTTCTGGAACTCCCTTGCTTTTTCAATGATTCTGTAGATGTTGGCAATTTGATCTCTGGTTTCTCTGCCTTTTCAAAATCCTGCTTGAGCATCTGAAAGTTCATGGTTCACGTATTGCTGAAGCCTGGCTTGGAGAATTTTAAGCATTAGTTTACTAGCGTGTGAGATGAGTGCAATTGTGTGGTAGTTTGAGTATTCTTTGGTGTTGCCTTTCTTTGGGATTAGAGTGAAAACTGACCTTTTCTAGTCCTGTGGTGACTGCTTAGTTTTCCAAATTTGCCGGCATATTCAGTGCAGCACTTTCACAGCATCATCTTTCAGGATTTGAAATAGCTCAACTGGGATTCCATCACCTCCACTAGCTTTGTTTGTCGTGATGTTTCCTAAGGCCCACTTGTCTTCACATTCAAGGATGTCTGGTCTAGGTGAGTGATCACGCCATCATGATTATCTGTGTCATGAAGATCTTTTTTGTACAGTTTTTCTGTATATTCTTACCACCTCTTCTGAATATCTTCTGCTTCTGTTAGGTCCATACCATTTCTGTCCTTTATTGTGCCCATCTTCGCATGAAATGTTCCTTTGGTATTTCTAATTTTCTTGAAGAGATCTCGAGTCTTTCGCATTCTGTTCCTCCATTTCTTTGAAGTGATCATTGAGGAAGGCTTTCTTATCTCTCCTTACTATTCTTTGGAACACTGCTTTCAAATGTGTATATCTTTCCTTTTCTCCTTTGCTTTTTATGTCTCTTCTTTTCACAGCTATTTGTAAGGTCTCCTCAGACAGCCATTTTGCTTTTTTGCATTTCTTTTTCTTGGGGATGGTCTTGATCCCTGTCTCTGGTACAATGTTACGAACCTCTGTCCATAGTTCCACAAGCACTCTGTCTATCAGATCTAGTCCCTCAAATCTCTTTATCAGTTCCAATATATAATCATAAGAGATTTGATATAGGTCACACCTGATGGTATAGTGGTTTTCCCCAGTTTCTTCAATTTAATTCTGAATTTGGCAATAAGGTGTTCATGATCTGAGCCACACTCAGCTCCTTCTCTTGTTTTTGCTGACTGTTAGTGCTTCTCCATCTTTGGCTGCAAAGAATATAATCAAACTGATTTTGGTGAAAGCATGTCAGAAAAAGATTGGTGATAGAGCCAGGAGCCATCTGTCTGCCATATAGGTCTGAAAGTGAGAGTGAAAGTCGCTGAGTGGTGTCCAACTCTTTGCAACCACATGACCTATACAATCCATGGAATTCTCCATGCCAGAATTACTGGAGTGGGTTTCCTTTCCTTTCTCCAGTGTATCTTCCCAACCTAGGGATAAAACCCTGCTCTCCTGCATTGCAGGAGGATTCTTTGCATGTCTGTTTCTTATGAAAAAGAACGTCCTCTTCTTCTTCTGCCTTCTTAGACTGCATCTTAGAACTATGCATATTTAGCAAGGCTGACAGAACCTTCCACACTCAAAGTCTGTCATCAAAACTATCTCTCATTTTTCAGGAATGTGTCCATCTTAGTTCTTCGGCCATGCTCAGTTACTGCTTGACAGTGGCCAGTGGGAAGTGTGCCCTCAAAATAAACATAATGCTGGATTTTAGGGCACAATATTTGAGTTAATCAATTAGGCTTCCCACACTCAGAGATATGAGGTCCATTTCTCCCATAGCACATGCCAGTACCACAGACAGAGTTAGTCATTTTTTTTATTCCTACTCAAGAAAATATTACCTATATAGCTATCTATCTGATAGACAGATGATAGATTACAAACATAGATGGCAGGTAGGTAGGTAGGTAGATGGATTTAATGTGTTATTTTTGCCAGAATCTCCCAGCAATAGCAAAATGGAGAGAACCCATTTGTCAGCATTTGTCAGAACCCAGCTGACAACAGTCTATTAGAACTAACTCATGTGGACAATCTCTCTTTCAATAACCCAAGACAGAACACCCCTAACACTTTAAATTACAAGTTGGGGTAGTTGACATTTTCCTGAACAATGTTCTTGTATAAGAGAAATCACAAGACCCTAAGCTAATCCATGGAGAAGGCACTGGCGACCCACTCCAGTACTCTTGCCTGGAAACTCCCATGGACGGAGGAGCCTGGTAGGCTGCGGTCCATGAGATCGCTAAGAGTCGGACATGACTGAGCAACTTCACTTTCACTTTTCACTTTCACGCATTGGAGAAGGAAATGGCAACCCACTCCAGTGTTCTTGCCTGGAGAATCCCAGGGACGGAGGAGCCTGGTAGGCTGCCACCTATGGGGTCACACAGAGTCGGACACGACTGACGTGACTTAGCAGCAGCAGCAAGTTAATCCAAGTAACTCAAAATTCCCCTCCCCACTCAGTCTCCTCCAGGCTTTTCCTGTCAGCCAATGTTTTAAGTTATAGTACTGGGCTAGTTTAGTTTTCAAGAGATATCCATTTTCCAGCTTATAAAATAATAATGCTATTATTTTTGTGTGTTTAGTGGAAATATTTTAAAAAATATTTCACAAAAGATATCCATCATTGAATTTGTGATTTATGTACAATTGTTTAGATGTGTATTTGTGACTATTCTTTGTTAGTAATATTATTAATATCAAATGTTTTACACAGTCTGTATGTTTTGTTACAAGACATATTTTCTATAATTATTAATAGTAAAGTATCAAACTCATGGATAGAAAATGCCAGTTACTTTATTATCCCAGGCTAAAAAGTAGTTGCAGTCAATGCCTATCATTTCTTAGGAGGCACATCCTCAATTCCATACATATTCTCTACAGTCTACCATTGTAAATTCTGAATCCATTGCAACCTCATGAACTGTAGCCTGCCAGACTCCTGGAAGAATAATCGAGTAGGTTGTCATTTCCTCCTTCAGGGGATCTTCCCAACCCAGGGATCAAACCTGCATCTCTTGTGTCTCCTGCCTTGACAGGTGGGTTGTTTACCACTGAGTCCCCTGAGTCTATCATTCAGTTCAGTTCGGGTTAGTTCAGTCTCTCAGTCGTGTCCGACTCTTTGCAACTAAATGGACTGCAGCACTCCAGGCCTCTCTCTACATCACCAACCCCCAGAGTTTACTCAAACTCATGTCCATTGAGTCGGTGATGCCACCCAACCATCTCATCCTCTGTCATCCCCTTCTTCTCCCACCTTCAATCTTTCCCAGCATCAGGGTCTTTTCAAATGAGTCAGTTCTTTGCATCAGGTGGCCAAAGTATTGGAGTTTCAGCTTCAGCATCAGTCCTTCCAATGAATATTCAGGACTGATTTCCTTTAGGATGGACTGGTTGGATCTCCTTGCAATCCCAGGGACTCTCAAGACTCTTCTCCAACACCACATTTCAAAAGCATCAGTTCTTTGGCATTCAGCTTTCTTTATCTAACTCTCACATCCATACATGTCTACTGGAAAAACCACAGCTTTGACTAGACTGACCTTTGTTGGCAAAATAATGTCTCTCTGCTTTTTAATATGCTATCTAGGTTCATCATAACATTAGGTTAATGTATAACTTCTGCTTATTACTTTAAAAAATATATTGAAATATACTTTTTTACAGTGTTGTGTGAGTTTCTGTTGTACAGCAAAATGAATCAGCTATATGTATACCCATATCCTCTTTTTTGACTTCCCTTCCCATTTAGGTCATGACAGAGCATTGAGTAGAATTCCCTGTGTTATAATACAATAGGTACTCATTAGTTATCCATTTTATACAAAGTGTTGATAGTGTATATATGTCAAACTCAGTCTCTAAATTCATCCCATCTCCTTTCCCCCTTCCTTGCTGGCCATATGTTTGTTTTCATATTTGTGTCTCTATTTCTGTTTTGCAAATATATTCATCTGTGTCTCTATTTCTGTTTCGCATATATATTCATCTGTACCATTTTTCTAGATTCTATATATATGCATTTATATATGATATATGCTTTTCTCTTCCTGACTTACTTCACTTCATATGACAGATTTTAGGTCCATCCACATCTCTGCAAAATGGCACATTTTTGTTCCTTTTTATGACTGAGTAATATCCCACTATATATATGTGTTACCTCTTCTCTATCCATTTCTCTGTTGGTGGACATTTAGGTTGTTTCCATGTCTTGGCTATTGCCAATAGTGCTACAGCAAACACTAGGGCTTTCCGGGTGGCACTAGTGATAGAGAACCCACCTGCCTATGAAGGAGACATAAGAGATAAGAGATGTAGGTTCCATCCCTGAGTCAGGAAGATCCCCTGTAGAAGGAAAGGGCAACTCACTCTAGTATTCTTGCCTGGAGAATCCCATGGACAGAGGAGCCTGGCGGGCTACAGTCCATAGGGTTGCAAAGAGTTTGACATGTGTGAAGCAATTTAGCATACATGAAAATATTGGGGTGCATGTATCTTTTGGAATTATAGTTTTCTTCATGTATATGCCAGGACTGGCATTGCTGGGTCCTAGAGTAGTTCTAGTGTTTTACTGAACCACCATAGTGTTCTTCATAGTGGCTATTCCAATTTACATTTCCACTGGCAGTGTAGGAGGATTCCTTTTTCTCCACACTCTCTCCAGTATTTATTGATTGTAGATTTTTTTGATGATGGCCATTTTGACTGGTGTGAGGTGATACCTCATTGCAGTTTTGATGCACATTTCTCTAATAATTAATGATGTTGAGCATCTTTTCATGTGTTAATTGGCCATCTGTACTTCTTTGGAGAAATGTCTCTTTAGGTCTTCTGCTCATTTTTTGATTTTTTTTTTTTTTTTTGCTATTAGCTTCATGAGTTGTATATTTTCATAATTAATTTTTGATTAGTTAAATCTCGCCACATCATAAGTGGAGATCATATGCTATTTTCTTATGTCCTGTCTCTAAAAGCTCAACTAGGATTGGAGAATGTTGGTATTGAACATACCTTAGTTTCCTAATAATCTGCTGTTGGTGTTCATTCTGTCTATATATTCTCCACATATTACCCTCCGGTGGTGGGATTAGGAAGAAGTATTGTTCATTTTCTGCAGTATATTTTTAGCAATAAGGAGTTCCTTACAAAATTTGCATTTCTATTTTTTCACATTGTGCTATCTTTCATCTGTAATACTTTGATTCATATGACTCAAATCCATTTTCTGTTATTAGAGAAAGAGAAAAGTAGTTGTTTCCATATTATAGCATATAAGGTACCTGAAAAGTCTTTATATCTCATAATAACATAAAAAGCAATTATGGATTCTTACCACCATTCCTTATGTGGCAATTTCTAGATTAACTATTATTCCTATCAAAATGTTATAAATGAATTTTGATTTTCCCATTTGAAAGTGTTTCATCTAGATGAGTACTACAAATTCAGAAATGTAGAAATTGAATTTGAGAAAGAAAATGTATTATAAGTTCTCACCACTATTGGGCTGTCCATATTTGAATAAGTTTGTGAGTGATCAGACTATGTTGAGTATAGGTAATCCTGGTCTGGACAAAAAATAAATTTGACCAAAACTATCAAAAATAGCACAATTAGGAGGAGAGTAATAATCATAACTATGGAGGGAGGCCAATGAATCAAACCTGTTTTAAGCGTTAGAAAAATATCCTGCCATTGAGCCATCACAATATTGTAAAGTAATTATCCTCCAATTAAAATAAATAAATAAATTTTAAAAGAATAATATACTGCAGGAAAAAAAGGACTTATAAAATCATAAATCAGAATGGCCCTGAACAAATTATAGGAATCAGAATATTGTTGTTCAGTCACTCAGTCATGTGCAATGTTTTGCAACCCCATAAACTGCAGCACACAAGTCTTTCCTGTTCTTCACCATATCCCAGAGTTTGCTCAAACTCATGTTCTTTGAGATGGTGATGCCATTGAACCACCTCAGCCTCTGTCGTCCCCTTCTCCTCCTGCCTTCAGTCTTTAATTTTTGAGATTTTTTTTTTTTCTTCAGATCTTCATTTTTTGAATGTTGAGTTTTAACCCAGATTTTTCACTCTCCTGTTTCTCTTTCATCAAGAGGCACTTTAGTTCCTATTCTTTAGTACCACCATCTTCATGAGTACCATGCATCAGAGTAGAGAATCCCTAATGGAAGTTTTGTGTGATATCTGCTCTAGGCCCCAAAGCAGACCTGCAAGAAGGAAGGTACTGTTGGTGAATGTACCTCATTTGGGAGGCTTTGTGTTATGAGTTTTTATGTATGTTAACTTATTTAATCTTTACACTTTAAAGGTAGGTATTTGTTATTTCCATTCACGTTTGAAATCACAGAAACAACAGTTTATACACCCAGCCCAAAGTCACAGATTTAGTAAGTACCCTGCTCCAAATTCCACAAGTATATTTGAATTTATATGCAATGTCCTTCAGGCTGTTTGCAAACAGAATCAATCATAGCTGAAGAAGAGTCACAGTTCAAGTTTGATCAACAGTCATTAAAGCGTTATTATGGGAAATGCTAAGTTGCTTTCTCCAAATCTATTGAGAATAAAATATATACACAGGGTTTAAACAATAATAGAGAAAATTTGAAACAGTCAAATCATAAAAAGTTAATTTATTAAACAACCACCATTTACACAGTCTGTTGCTAGGTATTTGTACACAGCATCTCATTCTCTAAAATAAATATTACCATCATTTTATGGAAGAAGAATTGGACCCTCAGAGAATTGATTCAACTTCTCAAGGTTATACACTTATAAGTGAAGGAGCTAAGACTGAAATTAAAGTCTATATAGCCAAATACTTGTGGTAGGGTTACTATCGAAGAAAAAGTTTCTGAAAACATACTCTGTTAAATTTTAAATACATTCCCAGAAAGGGCACATGTCAATATATTGATAATGATATATGAAATTAGAAATTTTATGTATTAAAACTTCCAGGAACCTCTTAAATTTCATTATTTTCCTAATCTTAGAATTTACTCTTGATTGGTGATTGTGTTCCAAAAAAAAATTAAATAAATCACAGACATTGAAAGTTATAAATTAGAATTTGAAAGTTATAAATTATGTATGAATAATGAATTAGACCATTTAAGTTTTGTTTAATATATGCTACATTTTAAAAAGGGACTATGTTAGCCCTAATCATAATAAAATCTGATAGATACATAAAATAATGCTAAAGGAAAATTTGCACGATTCAGAGTAATTTTCACACATAAATTAATGCCAGGCAGTCATTGAACCACTGTAACAGATGAGACCTCTGGAAGCCAGAAGATAAAATATCAACTTTATATCACAAATGAGGAAAAGTCCAAGTATGAAGTGATATCAAGTAAAATATACTTAAATTTAAAAGAGAATATAGTAAAAATACAAATTAAAAAAAATTCATATCTCACTTTTTTAAGGTTTGATATTCAATAAACTTGACTCTCTGGAGTATGACTGTAAACCAGAATAAAATAGAAAGTTTCCGTTTAGAAGTAAACTAATGCACAAAATTCTGTGGTTAGCTCCTCAATGAGATTTTCAAAGAGAATTTTGCTTACAGCTCTATAAATGCAGGTATCATTTTTTCCCAGAGCAGAGAATGTTTCATGGGGCAAATTATTGGGTGTAGAAATACTTGTAAAGCAGTTGCAAGAAGTAGAAAACCTACCACCTGAAACTGAAGTGAGAAGATATCTATTTAAACACAAAAGAACTTTGTGAAGCACATTCATTTATTTTAAGGCAAATAGTTTTGATTCCTCAGTAGCCTCTGAGGATACATAAGTGTGATAGTTTACTAAAGGAAGTGTGCTCATATTAATATCTGTGTCATTAGAAAAAGCAAATTACACCCAGTAGTTTCTGTTATAAAACTAGTAAAACACATAATATAATACTTTTAAGGGACATAACTTTGTCAACAAAAGTCTGTCTATTCAAGGCTATGGTTTTTTCAGTGGTCATATATGGATGTGAGTGTTGGACTATAAAGAAAGCTGAGCACAGAAGAATTGATGCTTTTGAACTGCGGTGTTGGGGAAGAGTCTTGAGAGTCCCTGGGACTGAAAGGAGATCCAACCAGTCCATCCTAAAGGAAATCAGTCCTGAATATTCATTGGAAGGACTGATGCTGAAGCTGAAACTCTAATACTTTGGCCACCTGATGCAAAGAACTGACTCATTTGAAAAGACCCTGATGCTGGGAAAGATTGAAGGTGGGAGAAGAAGGGGATGACAGAGGATGAGATAGTTGGGTGGCATCACCGACTCAATGGACATGAGTTTGATTAAACTCTGGGGGTTGGTGATGTACAGAGAGGCTTGTTGTGCTGGAGTCCATGGAGCTGCAAAGAGAAGGACACGACTAAGCAACTGAACTGAACTGAAGAGAGCACATTTTTATCCCCCATTAAGAATAACTCATCATGAAAGTTAGCAAATAAACACCCTTCAGTGCCCAAATTTGACCTTTAAGATGACAAACCTCAGTCAGCAAGAAACGTGCTTGGAAATTGAGACATCTTTACACGAAGACACAGGGTACACATACATATCAATAAGTAGGAACAAGAGGAAAAGGTTAACGAGATCCTATGACATAATAGGTCATTTTGAGTAATAAATCAGGATTAATCACAATGAGCACTTGACTGTTAAGTTTTTCCTACCTTTTTTTTTATTAAAAAAAAGATCACTTTTTTCCTAACTAGATTATTTCCCATTATTTTATTTTACCCATTTAAAAAAAAACACTTTCTTTCACAATTGCTCACTCACCCTGCCTTCCCTTCTCCAGTCCTTCTATAGTGATAACAGAGCATGAAGAACTCCATGAAACAGACAAATCTATCTTTTCAGTGATCAGCTCTCTGTCAAGCACAGTGATGCAGTAAACCTTTCAAAAGACAAATTTGTCAGTTGTTACTGAAACAGCATGTAAGTTCTACACTGGGTGATTCCACAAGAACACAAAGAGCTTGGGGAAAAGTTAAAATGTAAAGTTACCAATATGGGAAATACATTAGAAAGAATCAGGTCAGAGAGGCAAAAACTCAATTATAATCCCCCAATTTGAGATGGCAAAAACTTCAACTGACCCAAATTTCTTGGCTTCTACCATTAGCTACATTATATCTGAAACGAGTTGAAACTCCAGCTCTGCTGGCAGCCTAACACCTGCTCCCTCTTTTCCCCTTGGGTGGCTGCAGTAATTACCTGCCTCTACCTGCACCAGTTTAGGATCTGTGAAATGTTGGTCATGTACAGTCAATCAGTCCCATGTTCTAAGGTGGCAAATGATCATCTGCTAGTCAGGATTGCAGCATTACTGGCAGGTGGACCTATTAGTTCATTTCATTTTTGAGTCTAGACATCCCCCAATTTTTGCTATCCAGTTTGCATGTTTTCTACAGTATAAATGCACCCTATGGAAAGAATTATATTTTATCTGCACTCTACTTTCTAAATATGTGCTTTTAAAACTATTTTTAACACATGATTAGATTTTAGATATATTTTCAGTTTAGACTTTGAATATAGTTTCCACAGAACAAACACATACACAGTGGAGAATATTGCTCCTCTTATAAGCACATGATTGTGTCAACTCTGTGGCACATTTATTAGATTAACCATGGCAGACTTTAATTTATAGTTCAGATCTCTGCCATAAATCTGTCCTACTTAGGTAAAATCATGAACAAAGGGAGCTGCCAAGTTATAACATCACTGTATATCACTGTGAGCAAAATATCTAAGCAAATATATATATATATAGATAGATAGATAGATATAGATATAGATATATATAAAGAAACTTTGTTTTCAGTTACAGATTGAAAATCATTGCTTTTTCCTGTTCTCTCAACATCTTGACTGGTGGATAGAGTTGTTATTTCTCATCACAGGATATTTTCTATCCTTATACTAACAATGCAAGCCATTTTATTTTATTTTTTTTAATCTAGAAAAAAATGTGGGCCCAATACCCTAGAATATAGCTGTGCATAAATAAGGATAAACTGATAGAAAAACTCAAGTTGAAGAGTAGAAAATTTACAGAGTTCATATTATGTCACCTGAAATTTATTTTTTTGTAAAAGACAGAGTAATTGAGTCTGTTGAGGAAACAAAAAGAATTGCAGTTGAATTTAGCTGATCAAGAAAATAGCAATTCATACAGGCATTTGGCAAAAGGAGAAACACATGAAGTTGATCACGAGTTGATAGTTTTACAGACATAACTATTGTTTGAAGCTCAAGCCTTTAGCCAAAGAACCTATATTACACCAGTTAATTATTCATGATTAGGTTTATTCAAGTCACCAGTACACCTTTGCATCCATCCCTGGAGCCTGATTATGGATAGACAGAGAACTGCTAAAGAGATGTAGGGGAAAGAACTCACCCATTGAGGAATATCCAATATGTGCCCAATACTGTGCTGCTGCTGCTTCTGCTAAGTCACTTCAGTCGTGTCCGACTCTGTGTGACCCCATAGACAGCAGCACACAAGGCTCCGCCGTCCCTGGGATTCTCCAGGCAAGAACACTGGAGTGGGTTGCCATTTCCTTCTCCAATGAATGAAAGTGAAAAGTGAAAGTGAAGTCGCTCAGTTGTGTCTGACCCTCAGTGACCCCATGGACTGCAGCCTTCCAGGCTCCTCCGCCCATGGGATTTTCCAGGCAAGAGTACTGGAGTGGGGTGCCATTGCCTTCTCCGCCAATACTGTGCTAGGGACTTTATATTGTCAGTTTAACAACTCTTTAAAATTGATAGAACTTTATACAATAAACTGAGGTCCAGAGCAAGAAATTAGCCCAAGTTTGCTCTTCTAATATAGTAAGACACTTTTAAAGCAATTAAAAAATGTGAAAATGTATGAAATTACACAGATAGACATACAGGAGAAAGAAATAGTAGAGAATGAGGCCTTTAAATACATGTTTATTAAACTGGACATTGCACCTGTCTCTCAAATATCTATTGAGAGATATCCAATGGATACTCAATATCCCATATCTTTAATATAATCTACTTTAAAAAGTTATTAGAAAAATATTTTATAAGAGATTCCTCCCATTAAAGAAAAAAAAAAAAAAAAAACAGCTGCTTAGGTGTCATGTGAACTTAACCCCCTTAGGGTTGAATGTTTTAATTTATAGAAGAGGAAGAACAAGCCTCATTTACTGAGGCCTTTTGTGCATGTGCGTGTTTAGTTACTCAGTCGTGTCTGACTCTGTGCAACCCCATGGGCTGTAGCTGGTCAGTCTCTTCTGACCATGGGTTTCTCCAGGCAAGAATATTGATGTGGGTTGCCATTTCCTCCTCCAGGGGATCTTCATTATCCACGGATCAAACTTGTGTTTCTTTCCTGCACTGGCAGGTGGGTTCTATACCACAAGCATCACCTGGGAAGCCTGAGGCATTTTATGAGGGATAGCTAATTAATAAATTTTACTTTAAGCATTCAAAGTGTTTACTGATTAAGTGCCCTCAAATATAAGCAGCTAAATAAAAGTTTTAAATATTTCATTAAATTGGAAAACTTTTACTAAAAACTAAATATATTAGTACTTTCAGATTGTGTTTATATAAATTATTTTGATATTTTAATACCTCTATTCTCTCACATTATTAATCTCAATACTGAGTATAGATGAAGACTGTAATTACTAAAAATGTAAGTAAAACCTTAAATATTATGTTTTACTATCACATATACATATAACATAATAAAATATTATAGATCATAATATCATCTATATAGTTTTGGTATGGATTGAATGTTTGCACCCCTCCTGCTTGCCCGTCCCAATCTATAGTTGAAACCCTACCCATGAATGTGATGGTATTAGGAGGTCGGACTTTTGGAAGTAAATTAAAATCTGTGTGTGCTTAGTCATTCAGTCGTGTCTGACTCTTTGCAACCCCATGGACTGCAGCCTGCCAGGCTCTTCTGTCCATGGGGATTCTTGAGGCCAGAATACTGGACTGGGTCACCATGCACTCCGCCAGGGTATCTTCCCAATTCAGGGAATGAACCCAGGTCTCCTGCATTGCAGGGGGATATTTTACCAGCTAAGGAACAGAGAAGCCCAAATTAGGATCAGATGAGGTCATAAGGGTGGAGCTCTAGTAATGGGGTTAGTGCTCTTAGAGTTACAGGAGAGCATGTGACTTTCTGCTCTCAGTGAAATTACAATGAGAAGCTGGCAACCTGCAATTGGAAAGTGAACACTGATCTTGGACTCCCAGCCTTCAGAACTGTGAAGAATAAATTTCTATTCTTCTTAAGCTATGATTCTGTTATAGCCATCCACATTGACTGACACATTTTATATTCTTATCTATTCATATAAGAAATAAATGCACTATGTATTAACTTTGTGAAACAGCTGTTACTTTAAAATGTTTTAAGTTTCATTAATTGAAAAAGTTATTGAGTAATTTTTGTATTACAAATGCTGTCATACAGAGATTGATAATTATAATACCTGTTTTTAAGGTGCTCACTGTTTAGCTTCTACTAAGACAAACAAAAAAATAACATTTGGTGTAAGCTGAGAAATAAGTGACTAACAGAACTTTTGGAATATCTTATTCCAAAAGCAAAAGCAAAATAATTTACTTAAAGCATTCTGAATCAATGAGATGTAGGAAACAATGTGAATAGATCTGAGTGAGAGTATATAAGAGCTTCCCAGATGGCACAGTGGTAAAGAATCTGCCTGCCTGTGCAGGTGACACAGGAGAGGTGGGTTCCATCCCTGGATCAGAAAAATCCCCTGGAATAGGAAATGCAACCCACTCCAGTATTGTTGCCTAGGAAATTCCGTGGACAGAGGAACCTGGCAGGCTACAGTTGGTGGGGTCACAAAGAATTGGACACAACTGACCAAGAAAGCAAAAAAAAAAAAAAAAAAAAAGTGGAAAAAGGTGTCAAAGTCTATATTCTGATTCATTCTTCCAGTTTTCATTCACCAAACACAATTCAAATACAAACTGTGCATCAGGCATTAAGTTCAGTGTTTTAACAAATTTTTCCTCAGGTTCCATTATGGGGTTTTATTAGTAAATACGACTACATCAAGGGAAAAGGAGCCAGGGTGAACAATGTCAAACAAGACAGGCAGCCTGATAACCATCTCTAAAACTGCCTCACCTGTTCCCTATGCTAGTTATATGAACTTTGTTAAGTCAGTGATTTACATTCTATGCATCTCAAGATTTTCATATTTTAAATAGGTTTTTTTTTTTCTTTACCATGATGGTTAATTAATTCAGGCTAAAAACCATTTTTAAAACTAAAGCCTTTAAAACTTTGGAAAAATGATTAAAGGCTTATCCACTACACTAAAATTTTATAAAACTGATTTTTGATATGTACATTTATAAAAGGAAACAACATGATATGACTAATTTTTTTTAAATTCTTAACCTGAGTTATTTTCATTTTTGGTAGCACTACTGGTGTTATTCTCCCACAGCATCTCAAATCTTTATGTTTTGTTGTTGTTTCTTTTAAGAAAGAAATTTGGGTGGGAAAATCATATCTTCTTGAACAAAATATTAAAATAATTTTCAATGTTGAATGATGTTAATCTGGAAGGAAGTTTCTTATGAGGTACTGTTCTACTCATTCTTGATGTATTCAGTTTGGCTATTAGCTAACTTACATAAGGAAATTTTTGTTGTTGTTCTTTCGCTAAGTCATACCTGATTCTTTGCAACCCCATGAACTGCAACACACCAGACTTCCCTGTCCTGCATTATCTCCCAGAGTTTGCTCAAACTCACACCCATTGAGTCTATGATGCCATCCAACCATCTCATTCTCTGTCACCCATTTTTCCTCTTGCCCTCAATATTTCCCAGCGTCAGGGTCTTTTCCAGTGAGTCAACTCAAACTAGGTGGTACATTTAAGAAATGTGTGGTCAAAAAAAAAAAAAAAAAAGATGAACCTAGGAACTATTTTGTGTAAAAGATGCAGATTCCAAAAGAGATATTAAAACTTTAGGAGTACGGTATAAGGTGTCAAAAAGACCAAAAACAAACTGTAATATCAGTGATTACATAATTATTCTTTATGTTGTGTATACTTAATTGATGTTTATAGACTAACAATAGGTAAATTACATTTTTATTTGTTATTCATTGTGTGCTTTTCCTATATTAGTCTGACATTTAATTCTTATAAAAACTCTATGATGCCTTTTATGTACATGTTACAGATGAGAAATTTCATACAGTGAGTTAAAAAAGGAAAAAAACTTTCCCAAGGGTATATAATATTTCAGATCCTGATTTAATCCAAAGCAGTCTAGATTCTAAATCACACAATTAAAAATATTAGAGAACAATATATACAGGAAATGTAGAGTAATAAACCTGAAATCTTCTCCATAAAAGCAAAATTGCCAATATCAACATTTTCAGAACTCTGGAAATTAAAGAATTTTAGCAATCTGGACAATATTTATTCAGGGAAAAAAGCAACATTTCAGTAAAAACAGCTTGCATTTAGACTTTCTAATCTTGCTCATCTCCCTATCCTATCGTACACCTGCTATAGACTGGAGTATACCCCCTAAAACGATATTTGACGTTTTAACCGCCAGTCTTCACATTGTGACCTTATTTGGAAATAGAAACATTGCCAATTAGTTAAGATGAGGTCATATTACAAAAGACTGGCATCCTAATAAGAAAAGTAGAAAAGACACAGAGACAGTGACACAATGGTAGAACACCATTGTTCAAAGGCAAAGACTGAAGTGCTTTCAGTGCAGCTAAAAGCCAAGAAAGGCCAGGCGTTGGCACCAGAAGTGAGAAAGAAGCAAGGATGCATTTTCCCTATATAGCTTTTATGGAGGCAGGCCCTGCCAATACCTTGATTTCAGATTTCAAGCCTCCAGAACTGTGAGTCAACATGTTCATGTTTTATCCACTCATTTTGTGATAACTTTATTATGGCATCTCTATGTAATTATCATAGCACCTGTTAAAACAGTCCTAAAATACATGAAACAAAAACTGTTAGACTTCCAGTTCATGACCTGCATGTAAGGAGCTTGGAAATCACCACTCCATAACTACAAAGGAAAAGCTTAAAAGACTGAAAAAAAGCTTCTTCCATCTACAAGAGATGGAAAGACAGGGTAAATCATCACCCTCAAAATGGAGAGACTGACAGGCAAATACAGCAAGTATCAATAATATACTGAAACATACTCACACGTGGAAACCATATGGGAACCAGAACTGGGACAGGAAAACCTCAACTGTAACTGACAAGTTGCTGGAAGCTCAATAGGGACAACTGCAAGAGTTAAAAATGGCAAAAGAATCCAGTTATAGGAGGGCCCTTGCATTACTGTGAAATTTGCCTTAAGAAATTTGACCGGATTCTGAAGAGTAAGTTCCCCTTCTAAGCTCTCAGCAAGGGGAGGGGAAATGTATCATTTAGACATACACCAGAGCACTTGTTCTTAATAAGGCCTGCTCACAAAGAAAACTAATTAAGCAGATCCTAACCAGCTGGGATTATTGGAGCCTGACTAATGAAAGAGAAATACCCAAATCCAGCATATTCTAGCCACCCATCCCAGCTAAGGAAGTGGGTGGGGGGTGGAGCATGGAAACTGAGAAACTTGTGGACTTCATGGTCCTGTAACATAGGCTCCTGAAAAAAGACTGTATGAAAGACTGTATAAAGATGATAACAAACTACATAAAGACCACAGAGTCTGCATGTGCCTCTTGACCATCTGTATGCCTTAAAGAAATGCCTGTTTAGGTCTTCTGCCCATTTTTTAGGTTGTTTTTGGTGTAGAGCTGTATGAGCTGTATGAGCTGTCTGTATATTTTAGAAATTAACCCCTTGTTGGTTGCTTTGCACACATTCTTAGCCTGTAGGTTGTCATTTCATTTTGTGTATGGTTTTCTTTGTTGAGCAAAAACTTATAAATTTGATTAGGTCTTTTTGGTTTATTTTTGCTTTATTTCTATTGCCTTAGGAAACTGACCTAAGGAAACAGGGCAACAATTTATGTCACAGAATGTTTTGCCTATGTTCTCTTCAAGGACTTTTATGTTGTCATATCTTCATAATTAAGTCTTTAAACCATTTTGACTTTATTTTTCTGTATGATAAGAGGGTGACTTCTAACTTCATTGATTTACATGCAGCTGTTTGTTCCAACACCACTGGCTGGCAAGATTGTCTTTTCCCAATTTTATATTCTTGACTTCTCTGTTGAAGTTTAATTGACAAGAGGTGTGTGGGTTAATTGTCAGAACATTTGATATGGATCATACAATCAACATATACTGGAAATGCTAGTCACAGCAATTAGACAAAAAGGAAGAAAAAAATGTACACAAATTGGATTGCAAGAGATAAAATAGTCATTATATGCAGATGACATGCTATCTATAGAAAACCCTAAAGACACCATACAAAAACTACTAGAACTGATAAACTAATTCAACAAGGTAACAGGATGCAAACTTAACATACAGAAATCAGTTACATTTCTCTACACTAACAGTGAAATATCAGAAAGGGAAGGTAAAAAAGTACCTTTTAAAAATCACATCAAAAGAAATTAAATACTTAAGAATAAACCTGACCAAAGAGGTGAAAGGCATATGCTAGGGACTATAAAACACTGATAATGGAAACTGAAGATGATTTAAAGAAACTGTAAAGTACCCCATGCTCTAGGAGTGGAAGAATTAAATATTAATTTATTTCAGAAAAAATGTTAAATTGATGTTTTTATGAAAAAGTAAGCTTAAGGTAAAAAACAGTTTATTGTATCAGTTTTTTTTTCCTTAATCAGTTTACTACCACAGACCATTTTGTAATCATTATTACAATTTATTCAGGCATTTATTACTTATGTGTTGAAACTAGTGGGACCAAGTTGACAAGGAATATAATATTTGCATAGTTTCAAAGTACTTTTATAAATGATATATTAATAAGAAAGGAAACAGTAACATCTTAGTAAAGAAACTTGGCGGATAGAACCGTACACAAGTGATCAATTTAACATCGTAAATGATGGAGCAGCCAACAGTCTGTGTCTCCTCATATGATACACCAAAGAGGACAAAGCATCATTCTCTAATTTCCTGTCAAAGCTACATAATCTGAATATAGTCATGAGGAAATGTCATATGGACCTAAATAAAGTTAAATTCTACTAAACGACTGGTCTGTACTTTAAAACTATCAATGTCATGAAAAACGAAGAATGTCAGAAACTGTTCCAGAATAAAAGAATTTAGAGACAAGCCAGATAAATTCAATGTGAGGTTCCAAATACAATCCTGGAACTTAATAAATAAAACAGCAGCTACAAGTGATTCTTTAATTTAAAAAAAAAAAACAAAAAAACTTTTTTTCAAATTCATAAACATTTTCCAAGATACTTTTATCTCATTATTTATAGTTGCCCTCCACTCAACAAACTTAATTTTTGTTGATAGCTATTTATTATCATGATGAACATTTGCTACTACCTACTAGAATAGAGCATAATCGATATTTCTGATAAGCTAGTAGTTTTCTCTATCTTGATATGGGCATTACAGAGATATATACTTTTAAAATTACATCCATCATTACATTTAAGATGTGTAAACTCCGTATGTTATCATTCAATAGCAAGTTAAAATAATAGATATCAATTATTTTGAGTTCTATATCTGACAACATCAATAATTACATTGCATGTGGGTTTATTTCTATTGATTTATTTTTTCCTTGTGATTTCATTCATTTGGTCATGTTTTCTTTCTTTCATTTTTTTTAAACTTTACTTATTTTACTTTACAATACTGCATTGGTTTTGGCATACATTAACATGAGTCTGCCACGGGTGTACATGAGTTCCCAATCCTGAACCCCCCTCCCACCTCCCTCCCCATATCATCTCTCTGGGTCATCCCAGTGCACCAGCCCCAAACATCCTGTATCCTGCATCGAACCTAGAGCAGCAATTCGTTTCTTACATGATATATACATGTTTCAATGCCATTCTCCCAAATCATCCCACCCTCTCCCTCTCCCACAGAGTCAAAAAGTCTGTTCTATGCATCTGTGTCTCTTTTGCTGTCTCACATATAGGGTTATTGTTACCATCTTTCTAAATTCCATATATATGTGTTAGTATACTGTATTGGTGATTTTCTTTCTGGCTTACTTCACTCTGTATAATCGGCTCCAGTTTCATCCACCTCATCAGAACTGATTCAAATGTATTCTTTTTAATGGCTGAGTAATACTCCATTGTGTATATGTACCACAAATTTCTTATCCATTCATCTGCTGATGGACATCTAGGTTGCTTCCATGTCCTGGCTATTATAAACAGTGCTGCGATGAACACTGGGGTACACGTGTCTCTTTCAATTCTGGTTTCCTCGCTGTGTATGCCCAGCAGTGGGATTGCTGGGTCATAAGGCAATTCTATTTCCAGTTTTTTAAGGAATCTCCACACTGTTCTCCATAGTGGCTACACTAGTTTGCATTTCCACCAACAGTGTAAGAGGGTTCCCTTTTCTTCACACCCTCTCCAGCATTTATTGCTGGTAGACTTTTGGATCGCAGCCATTCTGACTGGTGTGAAATGGTACCTCACTGTGGTCTTGATTTGCATTTCTCTGATAATGAGTGATGTTGAACATCTTTTCATGTGTTTGTTAGCCATCCGTATGTCTTCTTTGGAGAAATGTCTATTTAGCACTTTGGCCCATTTTTTGATTGTGTCATTTATTTTTTTGGAATTGAGCTGCATGCATTGCTTATATATTTTTGAGGTTATTTGTTTATTTCTATTGATTTATTTTTTCCTTGTGATTTCATTCATTTGGTTATGTTTTCTGAAATGTTGATTAATTTTATATTGAGTGCTAAGAATGTGTATGAACAAGTTTAAAGAGAGTAGAAGTTTCTTCAAGCAGAGAGATAAAATACAAATTAATGACCTGATACATATTGAAATTAAAAGATGTTTCAATTATAGACTTCAGATTTTAATGAGAAAAAAAGATTTGTTTGGATATTTAGCTTTTTAGCAGATTTGTTATTCACTTTTATTTCATTTTATGTATTGTTATTATCCTCCTCCTCAACATCATTTGCTTTCTTTCTTGTTTCTGACATGCACAGCTTAGAAATCAGAAAATGTGTTGAGGAAAAAGGTGCAGGCAGAATGTTAGCTAATTTCTCTGGCTTCCCTTTTGGTCTGGGAAGAAAAGAGAATGGAAAGAAAACAAAACAAAACAAAAACTACTGTTTTCTCTACAGGATTACAAAATCAGTCACTTTGACACCAAATGGGGGATGTGTGTTGAGGGGGGTACACAACAAACTGTTTTCTAATTCTTTGACACCTACTGGTTGTGCTACAATTCAATTCTGACATTATTTACCTGGGCTTAGCACAGATGCTGAAGGTTAATGATTCAGTCCCAAAAGACTGTTCCCACTGCACATGCTAATCCCATGTCCTGGGTGTCACTGCTGCTTCTTACCAATGGAGAGGTTCTCTTGACACCCTTCTTGAGTTCAATAATTTGCTAGAAAACTCAGGAAAATATTTTACCTATTTGATCCCTGGCTTATTATAAAAGAATGCAATTCAGAAACAGCTAGGTGGGAGAGATGCTTAGCGTAAGGTGTGTGGGAAGGGGTGCAGAGCTCCAGGCGCTATCTAGGCATGGAACCCTCCCATGTACACCTCCATGTGCTCACCAACCTGGAAGTTCTCCAGACTTCCTTATCTAGGATTCTGATGGAGGATGCATTACATAGGAGTATTAATTGAATCTTCAATTTCTCTCTTCAGTTCAGTTCAGTCATTCAGTCGAGTCCAACTCTTTGTGACTCTATGCCAGCATGCCAGGCTTTCCTGTTGATCACCAACTCCTGGAGCTTATGCAAACTCATTCTCATCGAGTCGTCCAACCATCTCATCCTCTGTCGTCCCCTTCTCCTCCTGCCTTCAATCTCTCAGCATCAGGATCTTTTCAAGTGAGTCAGTTCTTTGCATCAGGTTGCCAAAATATTAGAGTTTCAGCTTAAGCATCAGTCCTTACAATGAATATTAAGATTGATTTCCTTTAGGATGGACTGTTTGGATCTCCTTGCTGTCCAAAGGACTCTCTAGAGTCTTCTCCAACACCAAAGCATCAATTCTTCAGCATTCAGCTTTCTTTATAATCCAACTTTCATATCCATACATGACTCCTGGAAAAACTATAGCATGGCAAGAGGACCCTTGTTGGGAAAGTAATGTCTCTGCTTATTAATACGTTGTCTAGGTTGGTCATAGCTTTTCTTCCAAGGACCAAGCATCTTTTAATTTCATGGCTACAGCAACCATCTGCATTGATTTTGGAGCCCCCCAAAATAAAGTCTCTCACTGTTTCCAGTTTTTCCCCATCAATTTGCCAAGAAGTGATGGGACCAGATGCCATAATATTAGGTTTATGAATGTTGAGTTTTAAGCCAATGTTTCACTCTCCTCTTTCACTTTTATCAGGAGGCTCTTTAGTTATTCTTCACTTTCTGCCATAAGGGTGGTGTCATTTGCATATCTGAGGTTATTGCTATTTCTCCCAGCAATCTTGATTCCAGCTTGTGCTTCATCCAGCCTGACATTTCTCATGATGTACTCTGCATATAAGTTAAATAAGCAGGGTGACAATATGCAAACTTGATGTGCCCCTTTCCCTATTTGGAACCACTCTGTTGTTCCATGGAGAAGGCAATGGCAACCCACTCCAGTACTCTTGCCTGGAAAATCCCCTGGATGGATTAGCCTGGTAGGCTACAGCCCATGGAGTTGCGAAGAGTCAGCCATGACTGAGTGACTTCACTTTCACTTTTCACTTTCATGCATTGGAGAAGGAAATAGCAACCCACTCCAGTCTTCTTGCCTGGAGAATCCCAGGGATGGCGGGGCCTGGTTGGCTGCCATCTATGGGGTCGCACAGAGTTGGATATGACTGAAGCAACTTAGCAGCAGCAGCAGCTGTTCCATGTCTAATTCTAACTGTTGCTTTTTGACCTGCATACAGATTTCTCAGGACATAGGTCAGGTGGTCTGCTATTCCCATCTATTTAAGAATTGTCCACATTTTTTTTTTTTATCAACACAGTCAAAGAAGATTCTACACATGGATGTCACCAGATGGTAAATACCAAAATCAGATTGATTATATTCAATAATATAATTGAAAGATGGAGAAGCTCTATACAGTCAGCAAAAATAAGACTGGGAGCTGACTGTGGCTCAGATCATGACCTCCTTATTGCCAAATTCAGATTTAAATTGAAGAAAGTAGGAAAAAAGACTAGACCATTCAGGTATGACCCAAATCAAATCCCTTATGATTATACAGTGAAAGTGAGAAATAGATTCAAGGGATTAGATCTGATAGACAGAGTGCCTGAAGAACTATAGACAGAGGTTAGTGACATTGTACAGGAGGCAGTGATCAAGACCAATCCCAAGAAAAAGAAATGCAAAAAGGCAAAATGGTTGTCTGAGGAGGCCTTAAAAATAGCTGAGAAAAAAAGAGAGGCTAAAGACAAAGGAGAAAAGGAAAGGTATACCCGTTTGAGTGCAGAGTTCCAAAAAATAGCATGGAGAGATAAGAAAGACTTCCCCAGTGACCAGTGCAAAGAAATTGAGGCAAACTATAGAATGGGAATGACTAGAGATCTCTTCAACGAAATTAGAGATATCAAGGAACATTTCATGCAAAGATGGGAACAATAAAGGACGGAAACAGTATGGACCTAGAGAAGCAGTAGATATTAAGAAGAGGTGGCAAGAACACACAGAAGAGCTATACAAAAAAGATCCTGGGTGTGATCACTCAACTAGAGTCAGACATTCTGGAATGCAAAGTAAAGTGAGCCTTAGGAAGGATCACTGTGAGCAAAGATAGTGGAGGTGATGGAATTCCAATTGAGCTATTTCAAATCCTAAAAGATGATGCTGCAAAGGTGGTGCAGTCAATATGCCAGCAAATTTGGAAAACTCAGCAGTGGCCACAGGAAAAGGTCAGTTTTCTTTTCAATCCCAAAGAAAGGCAATGCCAAAGAATGTTCAAACTACCACACAGATGCACTCATCTCACTTGCTAGCAAAATAATACTCAAAATTATCCAAGCCAGTCTTCAACATTACATGAATCATTCCTTCCAGATGTTCAAGCTCAATTTAGGAAAGGTTGAGGAGCCAGAGATCAAATTACCAACTTCCGTTGGATCATAGAAAAAGCAAGAGAGTTCCAGAAAAACATCTACTTCCGCTTTATTGACTATGCCAAAGCCTTTGACTGTGTGGGTGGATCACAAAAGTTTCTCTCCACAGCCCCTCTAAAACTGAGGTCTGTGGTGGGGCTGAAATCTTAAATCCCCTAACCACACGGATGGTTTCCCTGGAAACCTGTCTCCATCTTGTGGCTATTTAAGGACTTTATAAAAAATAGATGTATTAGCATAAATGATTGAAAGGAGCTTTTATGAATATCAAAAGATAATTCATTAACCCTATTGCTATGGTGCAATTTCAGGAACTGAGGACAAAATATAAAACATTTTAACAAAGATACCCCTATGGTTCTTATCATTTAGGAAATTACAAGGGTTAGGAAATGCTCCCAGTAATGGGGATGAAGATGAAATACATACATACATATTTTAAATTTTAAATAATATCAGTCTGGAAACCTGCTTTCTCAAATCTTGACTGTAGAACCAGAATCTAGTCTTTTTCTTCTCAGTCAAGAGAGTCTTCCACAAGCTTTATTTACACAGTTTTCTATTTCTTTTTTATGCCTCCTGACTTGAAATAGCAAATGCCCTAAGGGGCAAAAAATGTAATAAATATAGAGTTCACCTCTATATATGGTCATCACTTGGTATCTGCAGGCATTTGTTCCAGGACCCCCTTCAGATACCAACATTTGAGGATATTGAAGTCTTTATGTAAAATAACATATTGCTTGCATGCCAAGTCGCTTCAGCCATGTCCAACTCTGTGAGACCCTATGAACTGCAACTCACTAGGCTCCTCTACCCATGGGATTCTCCAGGCAAGAATACTGGAGTGGGTTACCATGCCCTTGCCTAAGGGAATCTTCCAGACCCAGGGATCGAATCCCATGTCCTACATCTCCTGCATTGGCAGATGGGTTCTTTACCACTAGTGCCACCTGGGAAGCCCCAGATAGCCTAGTGGTATTTGCATATAACCTATGCACATCCTCCCTTATATATTCTTTCTCAATTACTTATAATACCTAATGCAATGTAAATAGTTCCCTGCAAGCAACAAATTCAGGTTTTGATTTTGGAACTTTCTGTATTTTTTTTTTCCAAGTAACTTCAAGCATCTATTAAATGCTTAGGTGCTGAGCCAGTTCACATAGAAGGTCTAATGTATTTCACCTCTTAGCCCTTTAAGACTAATGGGCTTGATTAGTTTCCAAATCACTTCTTTTTACTTTTTTCAAATGTATGTCATTATTTTAAGTGAAATTACAAACTGCTTCCTCACACCAGAATATAGACTTTCCACAAATACATATATGGCAAAATTTGATTTTTTTCCTGATAAAACAAAAAACTTTTAGTCATGCTAAAAGTGCGTGTTTCATTGACAAGTAAATTACAACCATGCATATCATACTTGTCTTTGAAATGAATTGCATATTAAAATGTAAGTTGGATGTACCATTTCAGTCAACACTAGATAAAACTTTCTGCCATGATGTTTTGATATCTAAAATTTTAATAAATAATAACAGTATGTAAAAGTTTTGAAAATCAGGATAAAAGACACATTATATTTAATATGATTCTTAATATGACTGGGTTTAAAACTTCCATTTACTATTTGTTTTCTATTTGCCCATATATCTTCTCTGGTTGCTTTGTTATTTATAGTATACATTCGTAGCTTCACCTAGTCTATGTTCGAGGGATATTCTACTTTAGTGTTAGTACTAACAGCTTAGAACACTGTACTTCCATTTCTCTTCTCCTGACACTTATATTATTATTGTTTTACTTTTGATATATTATGAATCCCACAATACATTGTCATTTTTATTTAAATAACTGGAGTTTTTAAAAGATTTAAATATTTATTTTTTAAAAAGTCTTTTATGCTTAACGGTATGATAATCAATATCAGATGGCCTTAAACCTGAAACTGGTCAGGACCCTTCTGGGATAGACATTCTCTCCATGACCTCCTAGCCGAATACTCCCCACCTCTTGTTTGTAGAAAAGTTTTAGCCTTCTTGTTGTCATTCAGTTGCTTGGCTGTGTCCATCTCTTTGCGACCTCATGGACTGCAGCACACCAGGCTTCCCTGTCATTCACTATCTCCCAGAGTTTCCTCAAACTCATGTCCATTGAGTTGGTGATGCCATCTAACTATCTATCCTCTGTTGCCCCCTTCTCCTCCTGCTGTCAATCTTTTCCAGCATTAGGGTCTTTTCCAGTGAATCAGCTCTTTGCATCAAGTGGCTAAAGAATTGGAGTTTCAATTTTAGCATCAGTGGTGGTGGTTTAGTTGCTCAGTGGTATCCTACTCTTTGTGACCTGATGGACTGTAGATCATCCGGCTCTTCTGTCCATGGGATTTTGTAGGCAAGAATACTGGAGTGGGTTGTCATTTCCTTCTCCAGAAGATCTTCCTGGCCCAGGGGCCACACACACATCTCTTGTGTCTGCTGCTTTGGCAGGTATATTCTTTAATGGACTGAGCCATGAGAGAAGCCTTGAGCATCATTCTTTCCAGTGAATATTCAGGATTGATTCCCCTTAGGATTGACTGGTTTGATATCCTTGCTGTCCAAGGGACTCTCAAGAATCTTCTCCAGTACCACAGTACAAAATCATCAGTTCTTTGGTGATCAACCTTCTTTATGGTCCAACCCTTACATCTATACATGACTACTGGAAATATCATAGATTTGATTATATGGACCTTTGTCAGCAAAATGATGGCTTTGCTTTTTTAACAAGCTGTCTAGGTTTGTCATAGCTTTTCTTTCAAGAAGCAAGTGTCCTTTAATTTGACAGATGCAGTCACTATCTTCAGTGATTTTGGAGCCCAGGAAAATAAAGTCTGTTACTATTTCCATTTTTTCCCAATCTATTTGCAAAGAAGTGATTGGACTGGATGCAATAACCTTCATTTTTTGAATGTCAAGTTCTAAACCAGCTTTTCTCACTCTCCTCTTTCACCTTCATCAAGAGACTCCTCAGTTCCTCTTCACTTTCTGCCATAAGGGTGGTGTCATCTGCAGGTCTGAGGTTATTGGTATTTCTCCAGGCAATCATGATTCCAGCTTGTTGCTCATCCATCCCAGCATTTCTCATAATGTACTCTGTATATAAGTTAAATGAGCAGGGTGACAATATACAGCCTTGATGTACTCCTTTCCCTATTTTGAACCAGTCTGTTTTTCCATGTCAGGTTCTAACTGTTGCTTCTTGATCTACATACAGATTTCTCAGGAGGTAGGTTAAGTGGTCTAATATTCCCATCCTTTTAAGAATTTTCCACAGTTTGTTGTGATCCACAGTCAAAAGCTTTAGCATAGTCAATGAAGCAGAAGTAGATTTTTTTTTCTGGAATTCCTTTGCTTTTTCTATGAGCCAAAGGATGCTGGCAATTTGACATCTGATTCTTCTGCCCTTTCTAAATCCAGCTTGTATATCTGGAAGTTCTCAGTTCGTGTTGTTGAAGCCCAGCTTGAAGGACTTTGAGCAGTACCTTGCTAGCATGTGAAAAGAGTGCAACTGTGCAATAGTTTGGATATACTTTGGCATTCCCTTCTTTGGGATTGGAATGAAAACTGACCTTTTCGAGTCTTATGGCCAGTTCTGAGTTTTCCAAATTTGGTAGCATATTTCACAGCATCATCTTTTTTGATTTGTAATAACACATCTGGAATCCCATCACCTTCACTAGCTTTGTTTGTAGTGATGCTTCCTAAGGCCCACTTAACTTCACACTCCAGGATGTCTGGCTCTAGGTGAGTGATCACACCATCATGGTTGTCCAGGTCATTAAGGTCTTTTTTGTATAGTTCTTCTATGTATTCTTGCCAACTCTTCTTAATATCTTCAGCTTCCGTTAGTTCCATACCATTTCTATCCTTTATTGTGCCCATCTTTGCATGAAATGTTCCCTTAGTATCTCTAATTTTCTTGAAGATATCTCTAGGCCTCCTAGGCCTTCCCCAAATCCCAAAGAAATCATCAGAAAAATGGAAAAAAAATGCACAAGCAAAGAAAAACAGTCAAGTAAAATAAAATAATAATAGTTTACCCATAAAACAATGTCAAGGACCTTTAGTTCCTCTTCAAAGCATATCCTTGGGTTGTTTTCTAGATAAATTAAAACTTCCACCATTTGGAAGAAGTTAACCACATGCTGATCACAAGCACATAGTCCCTATACCAATTAGAATGAGAAAGTTGGTAATGTTAACTCCTAAAGTACCACCTGTTACCTCACCACCAAACAATCAGAAGAATGTTTACGAGCTGGTCAGGCAACCCAAAACCTTCATCCCTAATATTTCCTTAAAAATCCCTTCCCTGAAAGCTGTTTGGGAGTTTGGCCCTTTTGAGCATAAACTACCCATTCCCCATGTTTGGCCCCACATTATGTCCCTTGTAATAAGCCCTGTACTTTCCTTCACTACAACCCCGTGTCAGTAGATTGGTTTTACTGCAAGTGGTGTTGGAGAAGACTCTTGAGAGTCCCTTGGACTGCAAAGAGATCCAACCAGTCCATTCTGAAGGAGATCAGCCCTGGGATTTCTTTGGAAGGAATGATGCTAAAGCTGAAACTCCAGTACTTTGGCCACCTCATGAGAAGAGTTGACTCACTGGAAAAGACTGTAATGCTGGGAGGGATTGGAAGCAGGAGGAGAAGGGGACGACAGAGGATGAGTTGGCTGGATGGCATCACTGACTCTATGGACGTGAATCTGAGTGAACTCCGAGAGTTGGTGATGGACACTGAGGCCTGGCGTGCTGCAATTCATGGGGTCGCAAAGAGTCGGACAGGACTGAGCAACTGAACTGAGCTGAACTGAGGCAAGCGAACCCAAGATAGCTTCAGTAAAATTTTCTTTTGTAAGAAAACTTTTTTTTTGTATTATTTTAATTCTTTGACATTTCTTACAATGTGATTAATCTTTTCAGCCCTTACATATCTTAAAATATCAAATAATAGGTTGGTTTTGTTTTGTTTTTCCTCTAGTACTTTAAAGATGTTGCTCCACTGCCTTCTTGCTTTCCCTGTTTTTGATAATGGAATTAAAACTTTGTATTTAAAGCTAAACTTATATAATGTAAATTATACCTAAAGTTCTAGTACCTTTGTCAATGGCTTGTGTTTTGTCAAACTTTGGACAAACATTGCATGAAAATCAAGTCTATATTTGGATACCAATATTTATTCAGTAATAATTAGTCAAACACATTTAAAAATAATATCCTCTATGAACAGAAAGAATTAAGATACTGCAAATGCTCCAAATGTCAAATAAATAACAGCAAGGTCTAGTACAACTTTCACAGAATCAAGTCTACAGTAAGTAAAGTAAAGTTATTCTATAAAAATATTGCCTGTAATATCAGAGTCTTAAGATTTTTCTTGTTTTCTCTATAAATTGAGAATGGCTATTGACAAATAGCCTGGGAGGGAAAAAGTTAAGGAATCAATCCTCTTAAATATAGCTGACCTTCATCACAGACAAAATAAAAATTCTCAAAAGTAGGAAATTTTAGATTTCCTTTATATAGTCAAATTCTTCTCATTTGTGTTAACTGAAAGATAAGTTGAAACTTGCTAAAATGGTTACTATTAAAAGAAAACTAATGAATAAGAAGTGACCATTTTCCCATATTTTGCCTCTATAAACCTTAAAGATTTTTCCCTCATATCAAATTAAAATCTGCTTTTTCCTTTCCTTCCCAGTAACTTCTTTCTATTAACCTCATTTCAATCTTCTGCTACACAGAAGATTTCACTACTTGACTGGTCTCAGATGAGCTGGCAGTTGCTCCCTTTCTCAAAATAATGTTCTCTGGTCTTTCCACAAAAGCTAAAATATCATTTTAGATGATAGATAGATAGATGTATTTCTTAAAGAGGGCACTATTGAAATTTGGGGAGAGATAGTTCTTAATTGTATGGAATTCACCAATGTAATGACAGATACTTAGCATTCTTGCTACTTTTCTTAAATTCCAAGTGACATTTATCATGACAACAAAATAGCCCTCATGCATTTCTGAATGAATTCCAGCTTTTCACAAAACTAATGTCTTCCTAGAACTGAGTGAAATATAAGTTACAGAACATAGGGGAATTATCCTTTTATTTTTTCTTCTGGATACTATATCTATGTCATTGAGTCAAACTTTTTACATTCTATTTTAAAACACATTGATCTCATAGTCAATTTAATTTCCAATGTCATTTTTACATGTGCTATTGTTAAGTCTTATAGCTCCAACTTTTGGTATAGGTGATTGCACCAAAGAGCAAGGGTTTTATATTTAGTCCCACTACATGTTTTTTGGACAAATTGCTCAACTTTTTCAAACTTTTGAGGACATCATGTTGTCACACAGATTACTGCTTAGTGTTTATCACAAGTCTACCTCTATTCCAATACAGAGGTTTTTTATTTGATGTTTCCCATCAAAATTTTCATGGAAATTATCTGATAACCTAGCCTACTTAACTAGGGATACTCTATTTTCTTCTTAGCAGTATAAGCTATAATTATTTTGTATGTTTTGTTTATGTCCCTCACATGTTGATGTTAGCTCTCTGAAGGCAGACATTTTTCCTTAATCAGTGTTTGACCCTTAGAGTGCAGCAAATGATTAGTCCACACTTGTTGCCTAGGGAGGTTTTTCATCCAATATATGAGATCTTCTTTATAAGTTTATTCATGTAAGAAAAAAATGGTCCGAATAATTCATGGAAACCAAAGGCAGATCACTGTAGTTGTTTGAAAATTTCAGGCAAAACTAACTTGTTAGCATAATTTGGGTATGGTAGTTCATCAGTTTGGAATTCAACTGTCTATAATATTAGTGCTAAACATCTGATATTTTCCTGGCTGTCAACTTAAGTAAATCATAGAAAAATATTTAAACAAGCAATTTGCTTTTGCTAACAAAATAGAGGTCGAAGTGGCATGTGTTCCTTCTGAGTAGAAATTTAAAGCATCAGTATTTGCTGCATTCTCTTCCTCTTTAATGATACTCTACAAAACCAATAACTAGATGGAACTCTGTCAGTCTTAGTCTCTGACTACACTAGACAGTGAACCTTTCCAACCTAAGACAGATGTGTAGCTTAAGTAAGAAACACATTATTGGGAAGCAACTGTCTTGTAGTTGTTTTGTCCTAGAGTATCTTTTCATAGGATTTATATGGGAACACTCCAGGATAATGTAAGTAGTAAATAAGTTTCCTCTACAGAGAAACTGGGCAGATTTGCTTGTAATTGCTTTTATAATAATGGGGTTTTTCTAAGCTCAGGTTTCCTCATTTGGCATAGGCCCATTGTGTATGCTGAGTAGACCTGAGACACTTGTCATCATCTTCTCAGGACTTGCAGAGAAAGAGTAACTGATACAAGCATAGCTCATGCAGTCTTTTGTGCTTTGAGTAGTAAATACTTTGCCTCTAACCCAGGAATCTTGTGTGTTCTGCCAGCATATGTGAAAATGTTATAGTTTACTTCATTAGCTTAATAAAAAGGTAAAATCTCAGGCCCTTCATGGTTCTTTATTTTTGTCTTATTTTAAGATATCATGATTTGGGAGAAGTCACTTGTTACTGTAAAATAACCTAAAGTATTCTAATGCACTAACCATTGATATCTCCTTTAGCATTTATGTTCATCTTTATAACATTAGTTGGGGCTTTGTTAGCAGTATTACAAGTTAAGGATAGATGAGACAAATGATCAGAGAAATGTTCCAGGATGCATTAGAACATGGAAATTGGGATGCAGCCCCTAGGCTACAGTATTGATCAAGATTGTGGTCTGTTATGTATAAACTTACATTTTGTAATTGAAGGAACCAAAGATATCAGTAACTTCTTGAGCAATCCAGATTATTAGAAAACATTTGAGTTGGATATTAGATATATGAAAGGTAATAAGAGATATTACAGACATAAGATTTTAAATATAAGAAAATGGAAGCTCAGATATTAAATAACTTTGACAGTAATCAGGTAGTTAGTAAATGATTCAGATCTACTAGCCAAGTTACCCAGTTACTCATCATGGTTGATTTCCCTTAATATACTACTGTCTTTATTCCTTCACGTAGTTCCCCCATTTGCCCATTCAATGAGTGTTCTCTTGTTGAGTACATTCTATGGGCCAAATAGTATATTAGACACAGTAACAAAGACACAGTTTCATCATTATGAAGTTTCAGTCATTGGTCTATAAATTGGAGACGTATTTCTATAGATAGGGTCTAAAAACCTTTACAATAATACCATGTAATTGATTAGACCAGAAACTAATTCTTAAGGGACTTTCTAGTTGGAGGTTGTTATGTAAACTTGCAGTCTTCTATTTACCCTAATTATGAGAATACAACATTGTTTAGACTTCCTTGGGTTTCATAGAGAATGTAATTCATATAGTGCTTTATATTAAAAAAGCCATGTGTTAGTTTATTTACATATTAATTGTAACACATAGTTAATGCACAACAGAAGAAAGATCATGAGTATCATTGTCAGACGAACCGGAAGTAAATAGAGCACAGATATCTATACTGCAGACTTGAACATTTACCTACCCTCTTGAAACTTTTTCACCAGGAAATGGAGATACTTGATCAGCTTGATAATATACAACTTTTGGCACATTCTAAAACAGAATACATATTGATTATCTTTTATTTTTATGAAGCCACTTTTGAATGAAGAAAAGCAAATATTCTTTATTAGCCAACATGTATTCAGTACATGGGCTACCTTGCAATTGTACAGCCAGTTATGGTTCCCAGCTTCACAAGATTTATTTCACTTGATCTTCACAACAAAAATTGTGATGTTCAAATAATAAGCTTATAACAAAAGTCCAAAATATCTGTAACAAAGTTCCTGTGTGGAATTATAAATTTGCTGTAGAATATAACTTATCAAGCATGGCATAAATACAACATAAAATAGAACAAGGGAACTTTATAAACAAAGAAACCCAGAGGTCCAGAAGAGGGTGACATCATATCTTATTTAGCCACAAAGATTTTAAGAAAGAGGGTGGATAACACTATCATTCTACAACACAGAGAGCTAGAGATAATATGTAGTTTTGTTTGTGAGGTTGTCTACAAATCCTAGAAGTCATGTATATCCTGAGTGACTGAGAATTTAGTTAATATAACTAATCTGTAATATAATGTAAACCTCAACTTTTAAACTTCATCTCACAGTCCTGTGTTACTGAACTAAATACAATAAATGTAATCCATATACGGCTCTCTGTGGCCAAACAGGTGCAGAAATATTTGAAAGCCTCCTCAGGAAGGAATGTATGGTTTGTGCTGCCTCAGTTCAGTTCAGTTCAGTTCAGTTGCTCAGTCATGTCACACTGTTTGTGACCCCATGAATCACAGCATGCCAGGCCTCCCTGTCCATCACCAACTCCCGGAGTTCACTCAAACTCACATGCATCAAGTCAGTGATGCCATCCAGCCATCTCATCCTCTGTCTTCCCCTTCTCCTCCTGCCCCCAATCCCTCCCATCATCAGACTCTTTTCCAATGTGTCAACTCTTTGCATGAGGTGGCCAGAGAATTGGAGTTTCAGCTTCAGCATCAGTGAACACCCAGGACTGATCTCCTTTAGGATAGACTAGTTGGATCTTCTTGCAGTCCAAAGAACTCTCAAGAGCCTTCTCCAACACCACAGTTCAAAAGCATCAATTCTTCAGCGCTCAGCTTTCTTCACAGTCCAACTCTCACATCCATACATGACCACTGGAAAAACCATAGCCTTGACTAGATAGACATTTGTTGCCAAAGTAATGTCTCTGCTTTTTAATATGCTATCTAGGATGGTCATAACTTTCCTTCCAAGGAGTAAGTGTCTTTTAATTTCATGGCTGCAATCACCATCTGCATTCATTTTGGAGCCTCCCAAAAGAAAGTCTGTCACTGTTTCCAGTGCTTCCTCATCTATTTGCCATGAAGTGATGGTACCAGATGCTGTGATCTTAGTTTTCTGAATGTTGAGTTTTAAGCCAACTTTTTCACTTTCCTCTTTCACTTTCATCAAGAGGCTTTTCAGTCCCTCTTCTAGCATTAGAGTGTTATTATCCATGTATCTGAGTGCAAAAAGAGTATAATGCAGAAAGGAATTTTAAGGAAGTGATGACATAAGGAACTTCTTGGGAAACCTATAAATTGATATAAAATTAGTTTTTAAAAAGATATGGAAATTATATGTGCACATATTTGTATTGTGTAGATATTATAAATAAGTACATTTTAATTCTTAGTTCTTTATAAACATGGTGATGCTGAAATATTACTGGGTATCCTGGAGTTATCTATACTCTTGGAATTAGTTTGGGAAGATTGCCTAAAAAGGATAAAGTGTGGGCAGAGGTATTTCAATCATCTTTAGAAATTCCAGTATGAATTTGGCTTAAGTGATTTGATTGATTTCTTAAAAATGTCCTTGCCAACGTCAAGCTAGTTGGAGACACTGTACTATATTTGTACCATCCTTGCATTTCCTAACTGGAGCAGGAAAAAGACAAGGCAGATTATTTTGTCATTAAATTTCAGATAAGGAAATTATGATGAAAGTCAGTATTCTTTAAATTAAAAAAATAGTTGATGAGAAAGGGCAAGCCTATGAATCTACCCAGCTGTAGAATCCTTCAGGGATGAAAGACGAAAAGAATGTGGTTCTGATAGCATATTTACCATTGATGTGAATAATAATCTCTTCATCCCTGGAGACTACTTTCATTGCAGATATTATCATTGAAAAAGGGCTTTAATTCAGACATGTCTAATTACACTATAGGTTAATTCTATTAACTAGAAAATCTCCAAAGGACTTTAACATTTCTGACTATTAAATGTTTGAGTGGTCTAACCACATTGCTAATGATTGCCTTTCATTACACAGCAGAAACTGTTTGATAAATTTGCTCTTCCTTCTAGAACCCTGGGAGGAAGACTTGATTTTGAGGGCAAAGATAATTTATTGCAATTATCTTTAATGCATGGTAAAGATGCTAGTATTATGTATAGTCTGTGTTTTTCCTAATGATTGCTTCTTTTGCTATTGTCATTCTCCTGTGTAGGCACAAAGAGCCTATTATTAGTAATAAAACAAATAATGATAAAATAAATGCTCTTCCTTACTCATAAGTATAGGAAAGGCTCATTTGCAGTATTGATGGAGTCAGAAAGTTTTCTTTCATTTAGGCCATCCTGTTCTAATAGACAATTACTAATGTGCCTGAATGCAGTTATTTTTCTTTTTCAACATTTCAGCATTGGTCTAGACACATTAGAACAATTAAACAGTTAAGATTCATTATAGTTGTTTGTTATGGCTCTGCCTGAGCACTTAACGAACCTTTATTTTCATGTAGAAGAATGTTCTATCCCATTTCTATTCCTCTTCACACAACTTTGGAAATATCCTATTCATCATTTAATTCAGTGTTTTTAGTCAGTACTAAATTAGAGTTCAGGACATGCAAACCACTGGAGAGAAAAATGCCAATAAAAAATAGGGCCTTATATTCACAGGTTTACAACTTTTTGAATGAAGTAGACTTGAACACAGATAGTTCTGATGTGGAAGCCTGGAATATTCTCAGATGCAGCTGACTATCTGAGGTTGCCCTGAAATTGGAACCTAAGTATTTGTAGCTAGTTTCAGGGAAAACAAATCAGTTCAAAATAAGGAAGAGTTAGAAACACTCATTGTATGGGGTTACATGACCACAGTATCTGAGATGCAGATTGGGAAAAATTTGAAAGATTTCATGTAAAGTCATGACTTTGCCCTGTATGTACAAGAGGGGATCTGTAGAAATGATAAGCAACTGGAAGTTGGAAATAGGAAAGTATAATATTTAAGACTGAAGGGTCAAATGGTAAGTTTAACAAGGTAGAAATAGGATGTAACTTAGGATATAGGCTGGTAATTACAGAGAAACCACAAGGGAATCTTTAAAGGTGATTAATGGTAGCTGCTTTAAAGAGAAGAAGGACAATGAGAAAAAATAGAAAAGAAAAGAAGGGAGGCAATAAAAAGGCTTTCCACTAAAGAAACATGGAATTATTGGAAACCATTTAAATAATCTTATTCAGAAGTTTGGCCAACCCACAACCTATTCATAACTCCCTAGTACATCTATCTTACAAAAATGATAGTGGGCCAAAAGTCTTTCATACAGTGAATGTGAAATTCAATCATATGTCTCATTCGACCTTTTCTTGCCTGTCTCTCCTCATTATCATACTTACAGTGTTGTGATGGTCACCGTTCACAGCTCTGCCCTCAGAAATGGATAGGGAAATTGTAAAAAAATACTGATAGATAGAAGAATACAAGCGTAATGCCTCAAGGCTGCTAAGTGGGAGGAAAAATGACTTCTTAGGTCATCTGGTTCTACTATCAGAACCAGGGCTGTGTGTTGGTCAACATGTAGGAAGGAACAAGATGAAAATGCAAGTATTAGGTAAGTATGGGGGAAAATGTGTTAGAGGGGAGAGAAAAAAGAATGAATTAAAAGCCTAAAGTGTATAAACAAATATCATGTGTTAGAAACTATTAGGGTTCTTGCCTCAAGATTAACATGCATGTCCTAATGAGAATCATTGTATATAAAGTCTCTTTATGCATAAGGCATGATACCTAATATATAATGTCTTCTGGAATCCTCTTGATAATGCATCTATCAAATATCCATATGTTTCTAGTTAACACTTTTCTTCAGACTATGTGGGTCTATGTCCTCTTTTATGCTATTCCTTATTCAAAAATAAGAGTCACAATTGTCATTTAAGAGGATATTTATTATAGTCAACTCAAAGCTACTTGTTACAAAGAAATGTATATATCAAGCAAATTAAGTTTTCGAATTTTAGTAGTCTCTGCATTGCTGCTGCTGCTGCTAAGTATTGCTGGTGTCTCTAAAATAATTCACCTTTAATCACAACCTTTTGATAATCACCAAGAACCAAGTATCTTCTCTCTGATAAGGAACCAGGAAAGAGCACTATAGATGTGTATTCCCGAATGCAGTTTTTCAATTCTGGAGAAATTAAAGGCTAACACTTAAAATGGCCCCAGACATTGCTAATTAGCCAGGAGAAATAGATGATTTCACAATTCTTCTAACTTTTGCTAAGAATTCAGACATTGGTAAAGCCAGTTTTCAGCTCAGCCACAAGCAGCCAGCAAAAATGTCCAAGCTTGACTATCACTGTAAGTTTAGTTTGCATTATACAAGGGGATATAGGAGAAAAATGAGAAATTAAGATCATGTGTTATTCAAAAAACAAATGAAATTTAGAAAATCTCCATTTTTTTTCTTCAGTTAAGATATCTTAACCTTACAGTTAGAAACCCAATTCTCTGACATAAAGCAGTTTATTAAGATTATAGATAATACTAATAATCAGTATTCTCAGTGGCAAATGGTGTGCTTTTACATTATGCTAGTGGGTACTTGTGCACAGGGAGGTGTGTAAAGATATAATAACTCTAAGGCATCCCTTGTGGACTGCTACAGTGGTAAAGAGAAGGTGAGAAAAGATAAAAGTAAACTTCCTTTGTTTTCTTCTGCCCCCCCATCTTTCATTACCAACATTTTTCTCTAGGTCTGAGGCCATTCACATTAACAACCCCTGAAACTTTCCTCCCCCAGGTCTTTTCATGAAAGTTATTTAGTGTCACATTGGGTCAGTTCAGTTCATTCACCTGCTCAGTCATGTCCGACTCTTTGCGACCTCATGGACTGCAGCATGCCAGAACCCCCTGCCATCGCCAACTCCTAAAGTCTACTCAAACTCATGGCCATCGAGTCAGTGATGCCATCCAACAATCTCATCCTCTATCATCCCCTTCTTCTCTTGCCTTCAATCTTTCCTGGCATCACAGTCTTTTCAAATGAATCAGATCTTCGCATGAGATAGCTGAAGTATTGGAATTTCACCTTCAGCATCAGTCCCTCCAATGAATACTCAGAACTGATTTCCTTTAAGATTGACTAGTTGGATCTCCTTGCAGTCCAAGGGACTCTCAAGAGTCTTCTCCAATAACACAGTTCAAAAGCATCAATTATTTGGTGTTCAGCTTTCTTAATAGTCCAACTCTCACATCCATATATGACCACTGGAAAAACCATAGCTTTGACATGACATTGGCAAAGTAATGTCTCTGCTTTTGAATATGCTGTCTAGGTTGGTCATAACTTTCATTCCAAGGAGCAAGCATCTTTTAATTTCATGGCTGCAATCACCATCTGCAGTGATTTTGGAGCCCCCCAAAAGAAAGTCTGTCACTGTTTCCAGTGCTTTCTCATCTATTTGCCATGAAGTGATGGGGCCAGATACCATGATGTTGGTTTTCTGAATGTTGAGTTTTAAGCCAACTTTTTCACTCTCCTCTTTCACTTTCATCAAGAGGCTTTTTAGCTCCTCTTCACTTTCTGCCATAAGGGTGGTGTCATCTGCATATCTAAGGTTATTAATATTTCTCCTGGCAATCTTGATTCCAGCTTGTGCTTCTTGCAGTCCAGCGTTTCTCATGATGTACTCTGCATAGAAGTTAAATAAGCAGGGTGACAATATACAGCCTTGACGCACTCCTTTTCCTATTTGGAACCAGTCTGTTGTTCCATGTCCAATTTGAACTGTTGCTTCCTGACCTGCATACAGAGTTCTCAAGAGGCAGGTCAGGTGGTCTTGTATTCCCATCTCTTTCAGAATTTTCCACAGTTTATTGTGATCCACACAGTCAAAGGCTTTGGCATAGTCAATAAAGCAGAAATAGATGTTTTCCTGGAACTCTCTTGCTTTTTCCATGATCCAGTGGATGTTGGCAATTTGATCTCTGGTTCCTCTGCCTTTTCTAAAACCAGCCTGAACATCTGGAAGTTCACGGTTCACATATTGCTGAAGCCTGGCTTGGAAAATTTTGAGCATTACTTTACTAGTGTGTGAGATGTGTGCAATCATGCAGTAGTTTGTGGATTCTTTGGCATTGCCTTTCTTTGGGATTGGAATGAAAACTGACTTTTCCCAGTCCTGTGGCCACTGCTGAGTTTTCCAAATTTTATTATCTTCTTTACCTCCATCATAGTTTGAAAGTTTCTCCAGGGGACATTCCTGACCCAGGAATTGAACCTGGGTCTCCTGCACTGCAGGCAGACACTTTACCATCTGAGCCACCAGGGAAGTCCCCACCATAGTTTGGCCCCAGGTAAATAAGAGGGAGAGAACACAGTCCCACGGATCAATGGAAAATTGGATTAAAGATTTACTGAACATGGCCCCGCCAATCAGAACAAGACTCAGTTTCCCCCTCAGTCAGTCTCTCCAGTCAGGAAGCTTCCATAAACCTCCTATCCTTTTCCATCAGAGGGCAGACAGACTGAAAACCTCAATCACAGAAAACTAACCATGATCACATGGACCACAGCCTAGTCTAACTCAGGTAAACTATGAGCCATGCCATATAGGGTCATCCAAGGCAGCAGGTCATGGTAGAGAGTTCTGACAAAACGTGGTCCACTGGAGAAGGGAATGGCAAACCACTTCAGTATTTGCTTTGTGAACCCCATGAAGAGTATAAAAAGGCAAAAAGATAGGACACTGAAAGCTTAACCCCCTAGGTCAGTAGGTGCCCAATATGCTACTGGAGATCGGTGGAGAAATAACTCTAGAAAGAATGAAAAGACAGAGCCAAAGCAAAAATAACACCTAGTTGCAGATGTGACAGGTGATGGAAATTAAGTCCCATGCTGTAAAGACAAATATGACATAGGAACCTGGAAAATTAGGTCCATGAATCAAGGCAAATTAAAAGTGGTCAAACAGGAGATGGCAAGAGTGAACATCGACATTTTAGGAATCAATGAACTAAAATGGACTGGAATGGGTGAATTTAACTCAGATGACCATTACATTTACTACTGTGGGTAACCCCCTTAGAAGAAATGGAGTAGCCATCATAGTCAACAAAAGAGTCTGTAATGCAGTACTTGGATGCAATCTCAAAAACGACAGAATGATCTCTGTTTCCAAGGCAAATCATTCAATATCACAGTCACATTGTATAGTATATGACTAAATTGTCAGAAATCTATCTAATCTCTAAATTTCTACCATTTATCTTTTCTGTGCAACCAAGTCATTGAAGATGAAAAGTATATTGAAAGGAGACATTTATTAGGTAAATAATTTTATTTTCTGATTTATATTGTCATGAACATTTGTTACAAGAAAATAAATCCTCAAAGGAATTTTCATTGCATAAAAAACAGGAGGATAGAACAATGAAATATTGATAGACAGCAAATGGAGGGGGAAATCTGTTCTGAAGCAAACTATTAGAAACATAATTGGAAAGAGTTGGGTCAAACCTTGAACAAATGTCACATATCCAGAGTAGGAATAGAATCCAGAGAATCCATAAAAGGCATTTGATCATGAACTCCAAGCAAGTGATTACTGAAATGTAAAGACTCTCATCCCTGAGTCTCAACTTTTGGCTCTGTAAATTTATAAGTCTTTATTCTACTACAGGGGTTGTAGGCTCAGTGGTAAAAGAATCCACTTGCAATGCAGGAGACTCAGGTTTGATCCTTGAGTCAGGAAGATCCCCTATAGAAGGAAATAGCAACCCACTCCAGTATTCTTGTCTGTAAAATCCCATGGACAGAGAAGCCTGGTGAGCTATAGTCCATGGGGTTGCAAAAGACTCAAACAAACCTGACCTAGCCACTAAACAACATTCTACTACCTGAGCCTCAACAGTCCTTAGCTTTTCAGTACCCAAGCTATATTATTACAGCTGGTGTCCCAACAGTGTCAAGAACTACCTGCAGTGGCTCATAGCCAAGAAGCTGATAATTATTTTCCCAGTGCCCCATTAGTAAAGAAGAAAGCAAAAAGCTCTATTCCCAATGACTACACCCATATCTGAAATCAATGCTACTTCTCCTAGGATCCACTCACCATGGGCCATTAGAATCTATAGAAATATGACAATGATACCTGGCCTAAATATCTCCTTTTTCTAAAGAAACCGTATTTTGAGTTTTAATTAAAAATCTCATTTTTCTCCCCCTCCAGGCTTTCTAGTGTAGACTGTCATCCATGACATGGCTTCAGTTTTTCTCTGTATCCTAGTGACCACCTTCTTACCACCACCACCACCACCACCATTTTGTTTATATTTAGTTCAGGCCATTTGTCTACTTGTCTAAGCTCCCAACCAGTATATCCAAATGCTTTCTCAATATTGCACTTAGATGTCTGTCTCAAAGAGAGATAGACTAACCACATACATCATCAAACTCATTCATTTCTCCTCAAACCTAGAGTCTTTTAGTTTTCTCTAATTTAGTGATTAAATCCAAACGGATATACAAGACTGAAACCTGGACACCCTCGAAACCACATGTGATTGCCTGTATAATAGAGGATTTGAAGTTTTACCACCTAACATTTATATAGTGCTTAACAAACACCAGATACTTTTGAAAATGAATTACATGTATTAACATATTAAATCCTTAACCATACAAAAGCAAGTACTATTGCTCCTTTTAACAGATAGGAAGATTTTAATAACCTGCCCAAGATTATATGGCTGGTAAGAGTTAGAGCTGGGGTTCCCACATGTGCAGTCTGGCTCCAAGATCCATGCCCTTATTCAGTATACTCTACTAGCTTTTGGGCCATGGATTAGTGACTAACATTTATTAATTGTTTGCTCTGTACCAGGCATAGAGGGTATAATAACATAATAGGTATGTTATTCCTATTTTACAGATGAGGACATTGAGGCACACAGTGGTTAGGTAATTTTTAACCACAGTCCTTAACTAGTCAATTGTGGCTCCACAGTTCATTTATCTGCATATTGTCATTTCTGATTCCACAGTCTCAACAGCCAAACTTCCTGGCACTTTACAACTCTTCAAAAAAAAAAAAAAAAAAAAAAAAAGCCTAATTTTGTTCAGAGGAAAATAACTTTTGAAGGATAGAAAAGCACTTTCATGTATAAGTAAATGTTCCATCTCTTTAAGTTCACTATTAAATATGGCAAACAAATTTAATTTAAACCTTTAGTTCTATTCTGAACCTATTCTCCTAACCTACCTAATGTCCAAGTGTTTTTAGCCATGTGCATGCACAAATTCCAAAGAAACTGGAGTTTCTAGGGACTTCCCTGATAGCCCAGTGGTTAATATTTCACCTTCCAATGCAGGGAGTGTGGGTTCAGTCCCTGGTCAGGAACTAAGATTCTACATGCCTCATGGCCAAAAAAACCAAAGCAAAAAAAAAATAGATGCAATTGTAACAAATTCAACTAAAACTTTAAAAATGGCCCACATCAAAAATAAATCTTAAAAAAAATGGAGTTCCTATTGATGGGCCTTATTTTTTTGTACATATTTAAATTTTCAGCATTGTTTTATTTACACTCTGCAACTTTGATATCTGAAGGATTTGGCTATTGTGGAGTCAACTATTTATCTGAATTTTGGAACATAAACAGGCTTTTAGGTTTTCCTCTTTTTTTTTTTTTCTATAAGTAAAAGAGAATGCTAAAATCCCTTCCCCACAGCAAACTTTGAAAAGTAAATTACAGTGCTTATGTCACCTAGGGAACATGTTTTATTTGAATAATAATCATTCTCTTTTGACAATATGTTCCATCCTATTAAAAATGGGATGATTTCCAGCAGCTCATAAGAAGGCTCCAAATATATAATAGAAATCATCAAAGATTTTTCAATCACTGTTTCATTTTTATGAATAGAGATCAACAAATATACATATTTAAATTTCCTTTAGGAGTGCTTCAACAATGGTACCTGGACTTATTTACTTCAAAATATATAAATTTTCTGTGTGAGGATCATAAATCAAAATTGTGTTTTTAAATTAGCTATTTTCTAGTTAAGATTTTTGATTGAAATAACATTAATTTTTAATATTCCTTTTAACTCTCCTGAAGTAGAGTTAAAACATAGGCCATTCTAAAACAGAAGTATTAGTTTTACTTTTAGAATCATAGTAATATCTTGAAGCTTCTAAGATGACTTCTCTGGATTTTAATCACATTGAAAATCAACTGATGATCCTTGTATGAATCTGCTCACTTGTACAGTTTAACAAAAAAGTAGATGGAATTCTACATTATAGTAATAGTCAGGCTTTTTTTTTTTTCCTGTTTGTTTGTTTGTTTTTTTTTAAAGAATGACTAAAACAAAAGCAGTTCAGGTGACAATGTTCAAAATCTTAATTAACACATTTGCTGTTTAATTAGCTATCTCAGATACAAAGACTGCCACTAGGAGACCACATCAAAGGGAACAATTCTTTCTCTGCCTCACACGCTCTCTTCCTTCCACTACAAAAGATATGATAGAAGGAGATGAAAAAACTTACCCCAGGTCCAACCTAGAAAGTAAAAAAGAAGGCTGATAAATGCCCTCTCCTCTATTTTATTTATCTTCTTTACTATTTGTAATATTTTTTCCTCTTTCCAATTGGGTTTCCCTGATGGCTCAGACAGTAAAGTGTCTGACTGCAATGTAGGAGACCTGGGTTCAATCCCTGGGTCAGGAAGATCCCTTGGAGAAGGAAATGGCAACCCACTCTAGTATTCTTGCCTGGAAAATCCCATGGACAGAGGATCCTGGTAGATTACAGTCCATTGGATTGCAAAGAGTCTGGACAGGACTGAACGACTTCACTTCCTCTTTCCAGAGAGGTTCCCTTAAAAAAAAAAAAGAAAGAAAGAAAGAAAGACTTTCAAAGAGGTTCCCTTGTAATTAGTAAAGTAAAAAGAAAAGGAAGTTCTTTGATTCTGAAGAAGCTCAGATGCCAGAATATGGGAAGGGCCGGTTCATGCTGCCCTGGAGAAGTTTTAGAACGGCATTTCTCCTGTCCTCATCTGTGAAGTTGGACAGTTGGCGAGCTCTCAAACTCTTTGAGAGATTCGAGTCTATTAAAAATTTCTACCATTTATATCATTCCTTTCATCCTCAAAGTGCTTTGCAAACATTGATTAATTAAGTGAAAGCAATTTGTGAATTAACACATACTTACAACTGTCTGTCATTCTCAAGATATACTTGTCCTTGTTTGTTTATTATTTCATTACTAGGCTTATGGGCAGATATTTTATTTTAACATCATTATCCAAGACACTAAGGCCACAGGAACAGAAATGCCTTGGTAAAGTCACCTACTCACTATGCTATAAAAAGACTCAAATCCACCCAACATCTCCTCCACATTCAACCTAATTCATTAGAGAAGAACAATTAGAAGAGGTTTAGCTATAGAAATTAGAAAGTCCTTTAAAAAGATAAAAATCCTCTTAAACTTATCTCTTTTTATTCTCAGTATTTTATTTAAACACAATAAACTTGGATTCTATAGGCAGACTATCATATTAATATATTTAGAAAAATCTAAAACTTCAAGACTCTTTATAAAATGCTAAGTAGGCTAATAGGAAAAGTAGGTTAATATAAAATTTCGTAAGGAAAATTCACATGCATATGCAAAACTTTTCAAGAACTTCAATGTCTTCTTGAAAAATTAAAAGATCACAACTCCAAATAGTACTCTTAATTTATCAAATTTCCAAGTTCAATATGTATTAATTCATATGCATCATTGCCCAGCCAGGAAGAGATAGGGGGAAGAAAAGCTGAGATTAAATAGTTATCTTTTTAAGTTGCACTCTGAAAAATCTCTTTAAGAGAGAGTGTCTTATTAATAAATTGAGAAAGATTCAGAAACATACCTCTTTTTTCCCAAGTAGCATGTGAAATTTTCAGTTGATCAAAGTAACTGCCCTGCCAATTTGTACTAGATAAGACTATAATTCTTCAGGGATAATTCATGTGCTGATTCTGGGAAGAAACCTACCTGCATGAGCAGCTAATAAATAGGTAGAAAATCTTAAGACACATCTACTCAGTTTTTGCAACATGGGACTATGGTTAATATCTAATTAATGCTAACAGTGAAAAGATGAGTAGTATTAACATTTGCAATTGTAGAAGGATCAGTACAATAAAATCCTATTACTTTTAGTGGGAATAAAAGCAAAATTGTTCTAACCATGAGATTATTGACACTTGAAGTAGAATTTAAGATCTGAAAGAGCTAAAGTGTCCAGTTTCCTCAGTATATAACTGAAGATAAAAGTTCTGAAAGTTTAGATACTAGCAAAGTCAAATAGCAGCTTTGTAAGAGAAGTTAGAATACAATTATGGTAGCTGATCTTTCCACCCCAGCAGTCTATTCTACATATAATTTAAGAAGGCTACAAAACAGGCACTGTTTCAGCATATTTTGCTATGTTGATACAGAAGTATTTGCTATGTGAAGAGATGCTATCTAGCATTATGTCATCTACCTTTAGTTTCCCTAAGTTGTAAAAGAGGGGATCATTTGTTATCATAGAAATTTCTCTTTGTTAGTTTCTAAGAGGTGATGATATTTTATTAATATTGAAGTTTTGTTTGACCATGACTTTCTTAGCTTCTGAAGTCACAGTACTGCTGACTATTATGATTTATTGCCCATATTAATAGTCAAAAGAAATGATAAAGTGTACTTAGAGACTGATAAAAAGAAAAATGCATTTTCCCCACCAAAATCATGTACCCTCCACGCTCTGACCTCACAGATCTCAAAGGTTCTCACAGGTTCAAAACTATTATTTCTGTTGCCTTATATTTTAGAAAACCTCATTTGTTACAGTTTAATTCCTTTTTTTCAGGGTCTAATCTCTGTCCTTGTGACCCAAGATATTTCTGAAAATGTTATAACTGAACACATTCATTTTTAGTTCAGGTCCTGAATAATCACTGAAGGTAACATCTTTGAACAATTGATCTTGCTTAACAACAATGCAGTAATTTTCTTCCAGCCTTGGTTAATATCTCAAGTTGCTAGAGACACTTTATTGGAAGAGCAGTATTGGGATTTCTGTGGAAGGAATGATGCTAAAGCTGAAACTCCAGTACTTTAGCCACCTCATGCGAAGAGTTGACTCATTGGAAAAGACTTTGACGCTGGGAGGGATTGGGAGCAGGAGGAGAAGGGGACGACAGAGGATGAGATGGCTGGATGGCATCACTGACTCGATGGACGTGAGTCTGAGTGAACTCCGGGAGTTGGTGATGGACAGGGAGGCCTGGCGTGCTGCGGTTCGTGGGGTTGCAGAGTCGGATACGACTGAGCGACTGAACTGAACTGAACTAAAGCTCTTTTGAAATACAAAATCATAATAATGACAGCAGCCAATAGCACTACTAAACCATAATAAGTTACAATGATAAATGAGTTGTCTGAATATTTTAATCTCTGTATGAACCTTCACATGCGTGCCTATTATAATCTATGTTTCCTAATCATGACAGAGAGGTTTAAGACAACTACAATTACAAGCTCTACTCAAGGCAAATGGATCCCACAATATCAGACATGCAGGCCAGGAAATAGATTGGTAGAGCATTAGAATTGAATTAAAAGAATGCTTCCTGCTCTCAGACATCCTTATTCTTGTGTTTATTATCTCCAATATGGATTTTTATGATATTTTAACTATTGTTTATTGTTATTGTCTCATTTTAATTGTGTAGTTGATGCCCCAAGCACCTCGATCAGGAGAATGTAACACAATAAAATTACCTTGACACACAAAGACTACAGGTGGTGTTTAAATTAGTTGGTCTTGTCTCTCCATGAAATCATAAAAGTATTTAATTTATTTCTCCTCTTTTGCTCAATTTTGTTGTCTCCTGTGACATTCAATCTATAAAAAACCTGCAATTAACATATTTTTCAAGAAACTTGTGCCTCTCTACTTCAAATATATCTTTTGAAGGTAACACAATTTGCAGTGATCTCAAATATGCATAAAAGATTTTGGCCAGATTTATTTCTCAACTATTTCTGTCTTCCCCAGAGACAAAAATCTCTCAAAAAATATACATTATATGATTATGTTAACAATGTCAACAATGTCATTTTATAATACTTTATGAATGAGAATGTACGTGTATATCCAGCAGGTAGGTAGTCTTGACAATCACCATGGAAACAACAAGACTCTTGTAGTACTTCCATAATTTACATTGCCTACTCTGTACTAAGGGCTGTGGATACAGAGATTAAAAACAGCAGCTTTCACTGTGATATCAGATTCTGACTTAGGCAACCTAAAGTGTTGGAGAGAACAAACCTTGTGTCAACTCTATGTTGAGGGTTTTACATGTATTATTTCTATTAGTTATATTTTCTCAGCCATGCTAGTAATGGCATTTTTCTCTTCCATTTTACTGATGAGACAAATGGGTTTCACAGCAGTTAAATAAATTGTCTGAGATTAAAGAGCAGTGTGTGCTAGAGCCAGGATTCTAACTCATCACTCATAGAAGCCATGCTTTCTACACTAGGCTGAACATCCCCTCTGGAAGTCATCGGAAAGCTTCACCACGTTAGAATTTGGCAGTTTGTAGTTTGGTGTGAAGGAACTGGGAAATCATGACTTGAACTTAGATATCCTTCTCAAAGGGTACTATTGATTGCTTTGGGGAAAGCATATTGTCCAAGGAAAGTTGCTTTCTAGATAAGGAAAATCTACCCATAACAGATATTTTTATTTGTGTAATCTATAATTTCAACACAACTGTCCTAACCAGTTTCTTAAGAACTATGCTCTATAAGAATGACAGCAGTGTAATTATGTAGTCAGAACTGCATTAATCTCAAGAATGCTATAATTATCTAAAATTCAAGATAAATGGATATTTCACCACATACCTTCAGAAATTCTGACATATGAACTTTTCCATAGAGTTAGTAACCTGAAGCTTATTATGAAAACCTCTGCATATCCACAAAATGCATAAATTAGCAGTTCACCGAAACTTACAGATATTTCAAAATGGGTCTTTCTGAAATTCTGCATAGACTCTAAAATGTGTCTTAAGTGGATTCTATAGCACAACTGAGATTTCTTGAGACACCTCTGTTACCAGTCATTGATGATTTCTCTCAAGACATTTACACAAAACAAGGAGGAGCAAAAAAGTAATTTTTCAAAGTGGTGCTAGTGACTAATGGGGTTATTTACTAATATTTTCAGTTATTGCAATTTAAGCCATCCTTCAGCCAAATTATAAATTGCTTCCTAATATGGATCTTTGAGGTCATCCAAGAGTAGATAAATCCCTAGTATTAAATTCATTAAATCTGAGTCTTTTGTTTTGAAATTTCATTGATTCCATGAAAATGATAAGAAATCCCAACATTGAGATTGATTTTGATGATAATATAGGTGTAATCTGGCTTCCCTCAGTGGTAAAGAGTCTGCCTGCAATTCAGGAGATGTGGGTTCAATCGCTGGATCAGAAAGTTCCCCTGGAGAAGCAAAGAGCAACCCACTCTAGTATTTTTGCTTGGGAAATCCCATGGACAGAGGAGCCTGGAGGGCTACAGTCATGGGGTAGCAAAAGAGTCAGACACAGCTTAGCGACTAAACAACAAAAGAACAGGAATAATCTAAGATAAAAATTATATTCAGTGGATCATAAATAATGATTCCACAAAGCATCAGAAATCAACACTTTCCTTGCTAGACATAGGAGGCTGCCTATAATTCTCTGCCTTCCCAATCATTTTGACATGTCTTAGGAGATGGCCAAAATGCTGCTACTAATGTTGTTTTCTAAGCAACATCAGTAGCAGTAATAGCATGTGCACATTGTATTAATGTTTGCCTTTAGGATAATATGATTTTTATACATTCTACTGTTCTAATAAAGGTGTTAGAAAGTATAGATTTATTCAACATTATGTCATGCACGTAGTAATCAAACTAATGGATCCAGACTTCAAGTATGATAATTATAGATAGCAAATGATTAGAAAGGGAGTTAAACCTGGCACTGAGCCAAGATCTCAGAAAATGAAAACTAAGTACACATTTTAAGTAGAGTATGTGAGAGACGTAAGTGGAATGAAACAAAGGAAAAGCATTCAAAAATAAGCTAAAAAAATTTTATATTTGCCACACAGTACATACAAGCAAGATTCAGTCTTTGTAGCTTGGCTTTGACTGTGATTTTTATAGAGTGCAACACTAGAAAGTTCGAAGCAGGTGTGTAAAGGTGCAGAGGAAATCTCATGAGGCAGAGGAGTGGAATAGTTGAGGCAGATTGATTCTGACATTTGTAGATGTCAAAGGCTAGGAGAAATCACTACGGAACCAAGATTTTTAATCTGAGGACACTGAGACAAAAAAAAAATTAAAGCCTATAGAAATAAATACATGTCTCATTAAGAGATGCATTTTTACTTCTCTGTCTTGTGAAATGATATTTTCTGCATTAATATAACTGCATTTCAGGGAAGTAGCTAATTTTTTTATATGTCAGAAATGAGTGGTAGAAAACGTGTTACTATAGCATGTAGGGCATCACAAGTAAATGGTACTTTAAAAGATTCTTTTGTAAAATTTAAACAAAATAAATGTTGAGGTTTATATGCCAGCATCTCTCCTGGTAGAGAGGGAATGTGTCCAAAATTCATTCCAAACTTTTGAAAAGTAGAGAAGAAAACAGTGTCACATTTTATAGCTACTTGAAAAGACTGCTGGAGTTAGATTAAGAGGGCTCTCACTTTTGACTTTGTTCCTTTTGCTGCTGCTACTGCTGCTAAGTCGCTTCAGTCATGTAGGACTCTGTGCGACCCCATAGACGGCAGCCTACCAGGCTCCTCTGCCCATTGGATTTTCCAGGGAAGAGTACTGGAAGAGTATTGCCTTCTCTGGGTCCCTTTCGCAGCCTTCAAGCATCTGTCACAGATACATTTGGCACAACTGGTCTTTTGCTTCTTTATCTTTCTGTCATTTCAAAAAATCCTATTTTCCCTGCCTTCATTTAATGAGAATCAGGTTCACTTTTTTAGTTTTGCCAGTGTTTCAATAACAAGACATTTATGGGAAAACTCATGATGCATCTCTTATTATGTAAGGTATATAAGGGGTTTGAAGAGATTAAGGCTTACATATAGGACAAGTCACTAGGGAACAATTAAATTTTGAATTATGGCATGACTATAATCATAAAAGAGTACATTTATGGAAGAGATTATTTGTAAATTGATATAATCAAAGAAATTGGTGCTGAAGCATAACTAAAAGTTGGACTATGGGAGGTATAATATTTGCTCTATGGACGCATATATTGTTGAGTAAATCAGGAAAGATATCACATAAGTATAAGGCAGATCCAGGATAAAATAAAATGTATATTCCAAGAATAAAGAAGAGTTCTTAATTTTAGGAGAATTTATTCCAGAACAGAACAAAAAGAGGGAGACAGAAGAAGTTGAGTTGCTTTATGAAGTGAAGAGATAGAAAGTCCTGACAAACCACAATGAAGTTGAAGTCCAGGAATTACAGTAAAAAGTAAAACTACTTAGAAAATGTCAGGGAATGTCTCTTACCCACTGTAACAGGCAGTGCTTCCTCCAGCCCAGAAGTCCCAGCCTCTGGGACCTAATGCCTGATGATCTGAGGTGGAGCTGATGTAATAATAATAGAAATAAAGTGCACAACAAAGTGTAATACACTTGAATCATCCTGAAACTACCACCACCCCCACCCTGCTCCATGGAAAAATTGTCTTCCACGAAACCAGTCCTTGGTGCCAAAAAGGTTGGGGACCACTGCTTTACCCCATCTCCTTTCTCTGATTCAAACCCATCCAGAAGTCACATAGTTATGGCAGGTTATGAAGGAGAAGCAGGATCATAGCTTTTTATTAAGAAAAAGGAAGGAGGGAGCAAAGCAAGCAATGGAAACAGGAACCTGCTTTTTCTTCTACTGCTGATAAAGATGACATCCTCCTGCCTAGACAAGCTGCCAGGATAGGAACAGCACGTTAGGAGTTTTTGTGCTAACAGAGGGGTTTGTCTTTAAAAGAATCAGCTGTTGACCTATTGAAATGACACCCCACTCCCGTACTCTTGCCTGGAGAATCCCAGGGACGGCGGAGCCTGGTAGGCTGCCGTCTATGGGGTTACCCAGAGTCAGACATGACTGAAGCAACTTAGCAGCAGCAGCAGCAGCTAAGTGTCTAGCCCACTCTGGCCTTACAGCACTTACTTGTCCAAATTCCTGACAGTTGAGACTAACTTTAAACAAAATCACAAAGTAAGCAAATTTTATTTTTCATTTCCAGGAAAAGTGTCTTCACAATAAGCACTGTGGAGTTGATGAACCAGTCAGTGCTTTAGGGGCCAGTTCTCAAGGACCTCAAGGAAGCAAGAAACTGTGGTGAGAGATGGTGAAATGATTATCATCTCAAGGCTGCATTCACTTGTAAGAACCACCTATAATAAAACAGGTAAGAAGGTAAGCTTGTGCCAAGTCCTGGCTGCTCTGCTAATAGTGTGACCTTGGCCAAGTCTTTCTGTTTCTTTGTGCCTCTGTTTCCTTTTCTGTGAAATGGGGATGACAACGGTACTTTACATTTGGTGTTGTTATAAGGATAAATGATGTAATGTGCTTAGTGTGAGGGGCTTTGTAAGCACTACATAAATTTAGTTGAAAGTTATATTGAAACTCAGTTTGCCAAATACTGTACAAATATATCTTCATAGTATCCTGAAAGCTGTTTCCATTACAATCCTCATTTCATGGGTGAAACTGAGGCTTGACAATTTTTTGTAACTCTCTCAAGATCACAATGTGTGTAAGGCTCAAAATAATTTCATCTAATCCTGAAACTTTGCCTCATTTTTACCCATTCTGTCTCTGAAATGTGGCCCTTAAATCCAAACACATCCTTTTGTATCTTGGACTGTATAAAACTAAAGAAAGTGGAAGAGTAGGGACAAAGTAGTTTACATTTTGCAACTTTCTATATACTTTAGGCTATACTCTAGAGTCATTTGAGGTGTAGTACTCTTTGCACTATTAATTAGCAGTACTTATCCCCACCTTTCTCTACTTTTACCAGCATTATTTAAACATATGGTACCAAAAAGTTGTGCTAGTTATGTCATTGATATTTCCCAAAAAAGGTATACTAAAATCTAAGTCTCTCTCTCTTGTTGCAGATGATTGTTTTAGAATGTCCTTGCTTCTTCTATGATCCAGTGGATGTTGACAATTTGATCTCTGGTGCCTCTGACTTTTCTAAATCCAGCTTGTACATCTGGAAGTTTTCAGTTCACGTACTGTTGAAGCTTAGCTTGAAGGATTTTGAGCATAATATTGCTAGCATGTGAAATGAGAACAATTGTATAGTAATTAAAACACGCCAGGCTTCCCTGTTTCACTATCTCCCTGAGTTTTGCTCAAACTCATATCCATTGAGTCAGGGATGCCATCTAATCATCTCAGCCTCTGTCACTCCCTTATCCTCTTGCCCTCAATCTTTCCCTGCATCCAGGTCTTTTCCAATGAGTCGGCTCTTGGCATCAGATGGCCAGAGTATTGAAGCTTCAGCCTCAGTATCAGTAGTTCCAATGAATATTCAGGATTGATTGCCTTTAGGATTGACTGTTTTGATCTTCTTGCAGTCCAAGGGACTCTCAAGAGTCTTCTCCAGGACCACAGTTCAAAAGCACCAATTTTTTGGCACTCTTCATTCTTTATGATCCAACTCTCTCATCCATATATATCTACTGGAAAAACCATAGTTTCAAAAATACAAACCTTTGTCAGCAAAGTGATGTCTCTACTATTTGATACAGTGTCTAGGTTTGTCATAACTTTTATTTCAAGATGCAAATGTCTTTTTACTTTTGTGGCTGCTGACACCATCTTCATTGATTTTGGAGCCCAAGAATATAAAATCTGACACTGTTTCCAATTTTTCCCCATCTATTTGCCATGAATTGATAGAACCAGGTGCCATGATCTTCAGTTTTCTAATGATGAGTTTTAAGCCAACTTTTTCACTCTCCTCTTTCACTCTCATCAAGGAGCTCTTTAGTTCCTCTTCACTTTTTTCCATTAAGGTAATATCATCTGCATATCTGAGGTTATTGATATTTCTCCAGGCAATTTTGATTCTAGCTTCTGAGTCATCCAGCCCAGCATTTCATATGATGTTCTCTGTATAGAAGTTAAATAAGCAGGGTGACAATATACAGCCTTGACGTACTCCTTTCCCAGTTTTGAATCAGTCCATAGTTTCATGTCCAGTTCTAACTGTTGCTTCTTGCCCTGCATAGAGGTTTCTCACAAGGCAGGTAATATGGTCTGGTATTCCCATCTCTTTGAGAATATTCCACAGTTTTTTTCTGATCCAAACAGTCAAAGGTTTTAGCATAATCAATGAGGCAAAAGGAGATGATTGTTTTAGAATGTCCTTGCTTCTTCTATGATCCAGTGGATGTTGACAATTTGATCTCTGGTGCCTCTGACTTTTCTAAATCCAGCTTGTACATCTGGAAGTTTTCAGTTCACGTACTGTTGAAGCTTAGCTTGAAGGATTTTGAGCATAATATTGCTAGCATGTGAAATGAGAACAATTGTATAGTAATTAAAACATTCCTTGGCATTGTCTTTCTTTGGTATTGGAATGAAAACTGACCTTTTCCAGTCCTGTGGCCACTCCTGAGTTTTCCAAATTTGCTGGCCTATTGAGTGCACCACTTTAACAGCATCATCATTTAGGATTTGAAATAGCTCAGCTGGAATTCTATCACCTCCATACAAACTTTGTTCATAGCAATGCTTCCTAAAGCCCACTTGACTTAACCTTCCAGGATATCTGTCTCTAGGTGAGTGACCACACCACTGTGCTTATCTAGGTCATTAAGAGCTCTTTTGTACAGTACTTCTGTGTATTCAGATATAAAAATCAAATATATTAAGTTAAATAAGCCACTGTGTCACTAATCACAGTCATGGTGGTTTGGGGATATCTGATAATAATACTAACAGACAGTACAATTTTACTAAATTTAATCTCAATGTCTAGTTTCTAAACATACATTTAAATGATAGTAAATTCATTTGTATTAGGCTCTAAGTTTCTGTAAGCTAGCAAGGTATCATTTAATCATTTACCTCTTCCTTTATACCTAATGGGAAAACATCACACTTTTGTTGCTATGTTTGGAGAAAAAAACATGAATTCCTATTCAAATCATATATATTAAATAGAACACTGGAAGTTCCAGTCATTGCAACAGGGTAAATAAAATATATACATATATGTCTGTATATTTTATACACATATATATATATATACACACACACATATATATTTTTTTTTCTGTAACGAAGAAATAAATATTAACAGTTTTCTATTTACCAGTGATACATTTATTTTATATAAAAATCTGAAGAAATCTATGAATAAGTAAGAAAAATCAGAAATTAATTTTCTAGGTCATAGGATACAAGGTTAATATTAAAGCTCAATTTTAATTTGTATGTACTCACCTCAACATTTAGCTAATAGAATATCACCAAAACATTAAATATAAAAGAATTCATTTTTTAAAAGACATAAAAGTTTTCTAGGCAACAAATTCAAATATATTTTGATAAAATAGAGATAAACTAAATGGAGCCATATACCGTGTTCATGATTTAGAAGCATTTCAAATTTATAGAATTTTAATTCTGCCCAATTAACATCAAAGTTACTGCACTGAAAATTCCTGCAACTTTTAAAAAGAAATTGATGAATTATTTGTAAAATATTCATGAAACAACTAAAACAGTGAAAGAAAAAAAATTAAATAGGAAAGAAAAATAAATTTGGAAGATTTACTCTACCTGACTTCGAGACTTACTAAAAGCTACTGTAATCAGGAGAGTGTACTGTTACCAGAAAGTTAGAGATACAGATTAAGGAGATAAAATAGAGAGTCTATAAATATATATGTATGTATTTGTTTTTGACAAATATTTCAAAGCAGTTTTCTGGGATAAGAAAATGGTTCTATGGGCACTGGGAATCCACATGGGAAATAAATGAACACACTGAACCTTAGTTTGAAATAGACCACAGACTAATAATAAAAGCTAAAAGTTTTACCATATCAAGTCAAAGGTACAGAATTTGTATCTAACTGGTGGAAATATTTTTGCTTCCACCTCAAGGAAACCTAATATTTACAATAATTGGTACCAAGAGAGTCAATTCACTGTAGATTATATCCTTTGCTCTTACTGGACTTAAAATTATAAATTAATGAATTAAAATTTCTTTTACTTTTTAAAATTAAATTCTAAAAATTTTACAATTTTACAAAATTTTAAGTGTACATCATCCAAAAATTGAATATCATTCAATTTTTAAATTTAAAATTCATTTGTAAATACTAAAATATTCACAAATAAATGAAAGCAAAAATTATACACATCAAAACTTGTAGCATGTAGCTACTTCAGTGTTTATAGGACCTCTAAATCCGTAGCTTTGAATTGCTGCTGCTGCTAAGTCGCTTCAGTCATGTCCAACTCTGTGCGACCACATAGAAGGCAGCCCACCAGGCTCCTCCATCCCTGGGATTCTCCAGGCAAGAATACTGGAGTGGGTTGCCATTTCCTTCTGCAAGCTTTGAATAAGAAAAGAATAAAAAAAAATTTCTCATCCCTTTATGCATATGAACTGAGTATTTAGAAAAGGAAAAAAAAAATATACCCAAAAATACAACATGAAAGTATCATAAAAAAATATAATCAGAATATAATGCTATAGGAAATATACAATAGTGAAAATCAACACAGTCAGGGACAATACAGTTGATAGTGGGCATGCTGTGATGTGCTGTGCTTAAGTAACTTCAGTCGTGTTCCAACTCTTTGGAACCCCATGGAGTGTAGCCCACCAGGCTCCTCTGTCCATGGGATCCTCCAGGCAACAATACTGGAATGGGTTGCTATGCCCTCCTCCAAGGATAATGGGCATTCAAATATGAAGTTGAATGTATCTTCTGACCCTGTACATTCATTCCATATATGTAATGTAAGGACTCTTGTTCATGTGCATGAGAATATCTGTAGAATAATTATTTTAGCAGCATTTTTAGTACTGGAGAAAAACCTCCTTTTGTCTATTGGCAGTAGAATGGGTAAGTAAAATGAACTTTCTTCTTTCAAAGAAACACTGAGTGAAAAAAATAAATAAGGATTGTTACATGTTGCAAAAGAGACAAGTCACAAAGTTAACATCAAAGGGAAAAAACTTACATAAACTTATATAGAGAATGAATTATGTTATATTAAATTTTAAAATGCAACTCTAAATACTATGCTCATTATGAATATACCCATGTATAAGTTTACACGCAAAAAAAAGCACTAGAATTCTATGAAAACAAAATTCAAGTCAGGGTTGCCTGTGTTTCACTATCTGGAGAAAATGTACAGCCCAAATAATCATTTCTTACTTTTTTCTTTAAACAGTTCATATAATGAGTTTATAAAATAAACTATTTATTGTAAGGCTTTTGGATTGTATTGAAATAACATTATTATTTTTCATGGAGACACAATAGAGACACGGACATAGAGACTAGACCTGTGGACACAGCAGGTGAAGGAGAGGCTGGGGCAAATTGAGAGAGTAGCATTGAATCATGCATTACCATTATTTAGATAGATAACCAGCAAGAATTTGCTGTATGATTCAGGGAGCCCAACCCAGTACTCTGTGACAACTTAGATGGGTGGGATGTGGGGAGAGCGAGGCTCAAGAGAGAGGGGACATATCTGTGGCTTGGCTGATTCATGTTGATGGATGACAGAAACCAGTACAACATTCTAAAGCAATTATCCTCCAATTAAAAATAAATATTTAATTAAAAAAATAACTTCTTTATTTAGTTTCTAATTATATAAAAGTTGCATACTAAATGTGAAATAATTTTAACTGTGTAAAGGTGTAACGGAGCAAGAAACCCCGATGCAAATTGAAACCCCGATGCTTTGAGACAACAGCCATAAGCATTTTGGGGACTAAACGTCAGTGCCTGTCCTTGTGCATGTGCCCATGTTCCTTTTCACAGTGTGATCTCTTTCTACTACGTTTGCCTGTTGGACACTTACTGAGGGCCAGACACTTGGAAATGCAGCCTCGGTCCCTGCTGTCTCATTCACTTGTCCCTGAGAAATCTCTTAATTCTACCATCCAGAATGTCGAATAAATACTTATTTAATGCATATATATTTTGAAAACACCCACATGTCTTCTGTTTAAAGGAATAAAAACATATTTGCATATTGGCCTGAAGGTTTAAACATGGACCTCTGAAAGCACAAGCGGAAGGAAATTTTAACATTGGAGACATTTCATCAAAAGTGCCCTGCCCCTGGGTATATAAATTGAAATTCATGAACTATCTACAGGAGCTTATCTCCCTTGCTCCATGGGAGGAAAATGAATGGAAAGTAATGGAAGGGTAATGAGCAAAGCGGAGCTTCAGTAGCATAAAAAGGAAAACAAAATGTAGCTCATTTCCTCTTCCACCGCCTAATTAAGGGTGTTTGTGTATACACATGTGCATCTGAGTATAGTCACTCTACTTTCTCTCCCTTAAAATGGAGAAAATATAAATTTATATAAAAGCATATAAAAGCAAAGTAATAACAATAACTATATTTGTGTTTGTGGACTGCTGTAAAGATTTTAATTCATTTATATTTTCTCATTTAATCCACCCATGAGGCATCTAAAGTGTCAGGAGATGTATTATTCATTCAAAGAATTAGGAATCTGAGACACAAAAAGTTTCTGTGACTTTTTCAAGGTTACAAAGCTGCTTCATGTCAGAACTAGAACTAAAGTGATCACCTCAAGATGTTTGATATGTTTCACAATTCTCTTATGCTAAGAAACAAATATTTTCTTCAAATTTGCAAAGAAGATAACATGTTATGTAAAAAAATAAATTTAAATACAGGGCCTTTTCAAAATTCACTCATGTATTTAAAATTTTAGGATATAAACTGAATTAAATTGGTATTGTATTTCAAATACTTTGCAAACAGCTTATATAAACAGTATGATTTGTAAACATAGGCTTTGAGTATGAGAAGAACTTTAGAGATGTCAATCTAATTCTCTTCTTTTAAAAATAAGAACCAAAATTTAGAGAGTTTGATATCCAAGGTCATGTAAATTTTCTGGGCTAGAGTTTAAACAATATGCAGTGCAATTTGGACTATAAGATGAAGTGTATGCGTGTGTGTTTATATAGCTGTGTGAGTTATATAATATTAAGAAGCTCAATGATACATCGAAACAGTGATATCTATTTGTAATTATTTTTATTATTGTATTACATAATAATGGCATTTTGGAGTGGGTTGCCATTTTGTTCTCCAGGGTCTTCCCAACCCAGGGAATGAACCCGTATCTCCTGCACTGCAGGCAGACTCTTTACCATCTGACCCACCAGGGAAGCCCTATAAGGAAACAGTTTTCCTTAAAGTATAACATATATACAAAAAGGTACCCAAATGTGTGCATATAGCTTGAAAATTTTTTCCAAATAAATCAGATCAATAAGTATAACCATATTCAGAATAAAAGTCATATCAGTATCAGAACACCAGAAACTCTTTTGGCTCTTCTGACATTATTAATCACCCCCTATTCTAGGTTATAATAACATGAGTTTTGTCCTTTTTTGCATTTCATATGTATGAAATAAATAATACATACTTTCTTGGCTCTGGATGTTGTATTTTTATAACCACACCTACTTTTCTTCTTGTTTCCATCCTTTCAGTTCAGTTCAGTACCGTCACTCAGTCGTGTCCGACTCTTTGCAACCCATAAATCCCAGCACGCCAGGCCTCCCTGTTCATCACCATCTCCCGGACTTCACTCAGACTCACATCCATCGAGTCCGTGATGCCATCCAGCCATTTCATCCTCGGTCTTCCCCTTCTCCTCCTGCCCCCAATCCCTCCCAGCATCAGAGTCTTTCCCAATGAGTCAACTCTTCGCATGAGGTGGCCAAAGTACTGGAGTTTCAGCTTTAGCATCATTCCTTCCAAAGAAATCCTGCGGTTGATCTCCTTCAGAATGGACTGGTTGGATCTCCTTGCAGTCCAAGGGACTCTCAAGAGTCTTCTCCAACACCACAGTTCAAAAGCATCAATTCTTCGGCACTCAGCTTTCTTCACAGTCCAACTCTCACATCCATACATGACCACAGGAAAAACCATAGCCTTGACTAGACGGACCTCAGTCGGCAAAGTAATGTCTCTGCTTTTGAATATACTATCTAGGTTGGTCATAACTTTTCTTCCAGGGAGTAAGAGTCTTTTCATTTCATGGCTGCAGTCACTATCTGCAGTGATTTTGGAGCCCAAAAAATAAACTCTGACACTGTTTCCACTGTTTCCCCATCTATTTCCCAAGAAGTGATCAGACTGGATGCCATGATCTTAGTTTTCTGAATGTTGAGCTTTAAGCCAACTTTTTCACTCTCCTCTTTCACTTTCATCAAGAGGCTTTTTAGTTCCTCTTCACTTTCTGCCATAAGGGTGGTGTCATCTGCATATCTGAGGTTACTGATATTTCTCTCGGCAATCTTGATTCCAGCTTGTGTTTCTTCCAGTCCAGCGTTTCTCATGACGTACTCTGCATATACGTTAAATAAGCAGGGTGACAATATACAGCCTTGATGTACTCCTTTTCCTATTTGGAACCAGTCTGTTGTTCCATGCCCAGATCTCACTGTTGCTTCCTGACCTGCATACAGATTTCTCAAGAGGCAGGTTAGGTGCTCTGGTATTCTCATCTCTTTCAGAATTTTCCACAGTTTATTGTGATCCACACAGTCAAAGGCTTTGGCGTAGTCAATAAAGCAGAAATAGATATTTTTCTGGAACTCTCTTGCTTTTTCCATGATCCAGCGGATGTTGGCAACTTGATCTCTGGTTCCTCTGCCTTTTCTAAAACCAGCTTGAACATCAGGGAGTTCATGTTTCACACATTGCTCCATTGCCTGGCTTGGAGAATTTTGAGCATTACTCCACTAGTGTGTGAGATGAGTGCAATTGTGCAGTAGTTGGAGCATTCGTTGGCATTGCCTTTCTTTAGGATTGGAATGAAAACTGACTTTTTCCAGTCCTGTGGCCACTGCTGAGTTTTCCAAATTTGCTGGCATATTGAGTGAAGCACTTTCACAGCATCATCTTTCAGGATTTGAAACAGCTCAACTGGAATTCCATCACCTCCACTAGCTTTGTTCATAATGATGCTTTCTAAGGCCCACTTGACTTCACTTTCCAAGATGTCTGGCTCTAGGTGAGTGAGCACATCATCATGATTATCTGGGTCGTGAAGATCTTTTTTGTACAGTTCTTCTGTGTGTTTCTTGCAACCTCTTCTTAATATCTTCTGCTTCTGTTAGGTCCATACCATTTCTGTCCTTTATCAAGCCCATACTTGCATGAAATGTTCCCTTGTTATCTCTAATTTTCTTGAAGAGTTCTCTAGTCTTTCCCATTCTGTTGTTTTCCTCTATTTCTTTGCATTGATTGCTGAAGAAGGCTTTCTTATCTCTTTTTGCTATTCTTTGGAACTCTGCATTCAGATGCTTATATCTTTCCTTTTCTCCTTTGCTTTTTGCCTCTCTTCTTTTCACAGCTATTTGGAATGCCTCCTCAGACAGCCATTTTGCTTTTTTGCATTTATTTTCCATGGGGATGGTCTTGATCCCTGTCTCCTGTACAATGTCACGAACCTCATTCCATAGTTCATCAGGCATTTTATCTATCAGATCTAGACCATTAAATCTATTTCTCATTTCTACTGTATAATCATAAGGGATTTGATTTAGGTCATATATGAATGGTCTAGTGGTTTTCCCTACTTTCTTCAATTTAAGTCTGAATTTGGTAATAAGGAGTTCATGATGTGAGCCACAGTCAGCTCCTGGTCTTGTTTTTGTTGACTGTATAGAGCTTCTCCATCTTTGGCTGCATAGAATATAATCAATCTGATTTCGGTGTTGACCATCTGGTGATGTCCATGTGTAGAGTCTTTTCTTGTGTTGTTGAAAGAGAATGTTTGCTATGACCAGTGAATTTCTTTGCAAAACTCTATTAGTCTTTGCCCTGCTTCATTCTGCATTCCAAGGCCAAATTTTCCTGTTACTCCAGGTGTTTCTTGAATTCCTACTTTTGCATTCCGGTCCCCTATAATGAAAAGGATATCTTTTTTGGGTGTTAGTTCTAAAAGGTCTTGTAGGTCTTCATAAAACTGTTTAACTTCAGCTTCTTCAGCATTACTGATTGGGGCATAGACTTGGATAACTGTGATATTGAATGGTTTGGCTTGGAGATGAACAGAGATCATTCTGTCATTCTTGAGACTGCATCCAAGTACTGCATTTCAGACTCTTTTGTTGACCATGATGGTTACTCCATTTCTTCTGAGGGATTCCTGCCTGCAGTAGTAGATATAATGGTCATCTGAGTTAAATTCACCCATTCCAGTCCATTTTAGTTCGCTGATTCCTAGAATGTCGACGTTCCACCTTGCCATCTCTGGAAGGTGTTGCAAGAGGGCATTAGAGGGCAGACACACTGAAACCATACTCACACAAAACTAGTAAACCTAATCACACTAGGACCACAGCCTTGTCTAACTCAATGAAACCAAGCCATGCCTGCAGGGCAACCCAAGACAGGCGGGTCATGGTGGAGAGGTCTGACAGAGCGTGGTCCAATGGAGAAGGGAATGGCAAGCCACTTCAGTATTCTTGCCTTGAGAACCCCATGAACAGTATGAAAAGGAAAAATGATAGGATACCAAAAGAGGAACTCCCCAGGTCATTAGGTGCCCAATATGCTACTGGAGATCAGTGGAGAAATAACTCCAGAAAGAATGAACGAATGGAGCCAAAGTGAAAACAATACCCAGTTGTGGATGTGACTGGTGATAGAAGCAAGATCCAATGCTGTAAAGAGCAATATTGCATAGGAACCTAGAATGACAGGTCCATGAATCAAGGCAAATTGGAAGTTGTCAAATAAGAGATGGATGGGTGAACGTCGACATTCTAGGAATCAGCGAACTAAAATGGACTGGAATGGGTGAATTTAACTCAGATGACCATTCCATCCTTTACTCATGGCAAAAAATAATTTATTCTGCTTTAATACAATTTTGTCACTTTAAGAATGTCATATAAATAAAATCATACAGTACATATTCTTTTGTTATTTATAGGTAATTAGCATAACTCCCTGTGGGTTCATCAAATCATCTAACATATTAATAATCTGTTTCTTTCTGTTGCTTCAGTAGTATGACATGGTATGAATGAACTATAGTTCTCTAGCCATTAGCGTCTGGGTTGTTTCCATTTTGGAGTTATTTAGAGGAACCTTTGAAGTCTTAAATATCAATAGTCTATTTGCCATTTCTTACTATTTACAGGACTATTCAGGTGTTCTACTTCATCTTAGTTGAGTTTTCATGGTTCTTAGTTTTTTAAAAACCTGGTCCAAATTCTAAGTTGTCAAATTTATGAATATAAACTGGTTAATATTATTCCTTTATTCTTAATGGTTGCAAGATATGTGGTAGTATTTCCTGTTTCATTTCTGGTGTTGTGGATTTGTGTCTTTGTTCTTATATTTTTCAAAATGCTAGAATTTTATAAATTTATTACTTTTTTAAGACTCACTCTCTGTTTCATTGTATTTTTGTTTTCCTCTTTCAATTTTATTGGTTTTGGCTCTTATTTTTGTAATTTTCCTTCTACTCTTTGAGATTACTTCATTGACCTATTCATTACTTAGAGATATCTCGTATAATCTCCAAGGGTCTTGAGATTTCTCTGTGTTTTCTGTTATTGAGTTCTAATTTGACTCCACTATATTAAGATAATATTCTGTATAAGATCAATTTTTAAAATTATTGAAGTTTGCTTTTGGCCCAGGACATAGAATATCATTATACATGTTTCCCTGGTGCCTAAAAATAATTCATATTCTGTGTTTTGGGGCATAGCATTCTATATGTTTTGTTTTGATTAGATTTTACTGCTTGATTGTGTCATTCAGTTCTATATCATTTTCAATTTTTTGTTTATAAGTTCTATCAGATACTGAAAGATGGGTACTGAAATGTCTAACATAATTTTGGCAACCTACTCCAGTATGAGGTGAGGTGAGGTGAAGTCGCTCAGTCGTGTCTGACTCTTTGCGACCCCGTGGACTGTAACCTACTAGGCTTCTCCGTCCATGGGATTCTCCAGGCAAGAATACTGGAGTGGATTGCCATTTCCTTCTCCAGGGGATCTTCCCGACCCAGGGATTGAACCCGGGTCTCCCACCTTGGAGGCAGGCACTTTAACCTCTGAGCCACCAGGGAAGCCCCACTCCAGTATACTTGCCTGGAAAATTCCATAGGCAGAGGAGCCTGTGTCCATGGGGTCACAAAGAGTTGGATATGACTGTGCACACACATACACACTTTTTCTTTCAGCTCTATCAGTTTTCCTACATGCATTTTCAGGTTTTGCTGTTTTGATTTTGCATTTATGATCGCTATGCCTTACTGGCAGATTGGTACTTTTATCTTTATGTAATGTTCCTACTTGTCTCTATTAATTTTCTTTCATTTGAAATTTACTTTTTTCTTATGTTAATGTAACTACTCTGTTTTTATTTGTTCATGTGTCAGTTCAGTCAGTTCAGTCGCTCAGTCGTGTCCGACTCTTTGCGACCCCATGAAATGCAGCACACCAGGCCTCCTTGTCCATCACCACTCCCGGAGTTCACTCAAATTCATGTCCATCGGGTTGGTGATGCCATTCAGCCATCTCATCCTCTGTCGTCCCCTTCTCATCCTGCCCCCAGTCCCTCCCAGCATCAGAGTCTTTTCCAATGAGTCATCTCTCTGTATGAGGTGGCCAAAGTACTGGAATTTCAGCTTTAGCATCATTCCTTCCAAAGAAATCCCAGGGCTGATCTCCTTAGAATGGACCGGTTGGATCTCTTTGCAGTCCAAGGGACTCTCGAGAGTCCTCTCCAACACCACAATTCAAAAGGATCAATTCTTCGGTGCTCAGCCTTCTTCACAGTCCAACTCTCACATCCATACATGACCACTGGAAAAACCATAGCCTTGACTAGACGGACCTTAGTCAGCAAAGTAGTGTCTCTGCTTTTGAATATGCTATCTAGGTTGGTCATAATTTTTCTTCCAAGGAGTAAGAGTCTTTTAATTTCATGGCTGCAATCACCATCTGTAGTGATTTTGGAGCCCCTCAAAATAAAGTCTGACACTGTTTCCACTGTCTCCCCATCTATTTACCATGAAGTGATAGGACCAGATACCATGATCTTCGTTTTCTGAATGTGGAGCTTTAAGCCAACTTTTTCACTCTCCTCTTTCACTTTCATCAAGAGGCTTTTAGCTCCTCTTCACTTTCTGCCATAAGGGTGGTGTCATCTGCATATCTGAGGTTATTGATATTTCTCCCGGCAATCTTGATTCCAGCTTGTGCTTCTTCCAGCCCAGTGTTTCTCATGATGTACTCTGCATATAAGTTAAGTAAGCAGTTATTTATGTGTACATGGAATAGATATTCATATCCTTTTATCTTAAAATTAACTATTTCAGTATATTTGAAGTTTCTTGTAGACACAATATTGTTGAATAGCATTTTTTATAGACTTCACCAATCTTTCCTTAATTTGCTGAATTTAGACTATTTAGGTACAATATACTTACTGCTGTGTTAGTACTTAAATCTACTATTTATTTTCTATTTCTCAGTTTTCATCCTTTGTCTCATTTTTTTGTTTAGCTTTTTTAAAATTTTGTGTGGTACTTAAAAATTTTTTTTAGAATCTATCTTGATTTTTTTTTTACAGTATTGTTTTTTTTTTATATTATGTGCTTAGTATGGCTTCCTATTGTGTAGTTACTATAATATACATACATAGCTTATTATTGTGTACTGTTATTGATGTTTGATCACTTCAAGTGAAGTATAAAAACTTATTTACTTTAAGGTCCTTTACTTTAATTTCCTTTCCTTTACCTTTATCATTTTTATAAATTTCTGTTTACTTCTTTTTACTTCTATGTTTTTGTTGATAGTTTCTCTTTTAAAAACATAGTTGTTTCAAGAAAAATTGTAATTTCTTGTTGGATCCTTCTTATGATAGATGTTTCCTTTCCAGATAATTCCAATATTTGATTCAACTCAATATAGTCAGTTTTGATTGTCTTTTCTCATTCAAGATATAATTTTCCTGGTTCTTGCTATGAGGAGTTATTTTCAATTGGATCCTGAAATTTTGGATACTATATTCTAGACTCTTGAGTCTTATTTAATCCTCTTTAGGCATGCAGTTCTGCTGAGCTATAGTGTTAGGGCTGGGTGAGTGTGTATGCTCAGGTTTCCACTTGGCCCTACTGGCACCAAGTGGGAGGAGTAGAAGGCTGGCTGAATGCCAGGTTGCTGCAGGCCCCAAGCAGAGGCTCAGCTCCCCACTACCATTCATCTTTACAGCGTTTTTGCTCTCACTGCTGCTGGTAGACGTGGTGGTCCAGCTCACCACTGGATACTCCTGCTTTTGCCAGGGAAGGAATAGAAGATCAGTTCCCTGCTCAGCCCTGCTGAGTCTACTCTGGAAGGAGAGTTAAGGGTATTTGCTGCTTCTGCTGGGTGGAAGATAGATAAACTAGCTCCCAGTTCAGCCCTCCTAATATACCATCCCAGCAGGGCAATTGTATAATTGATGGAAAATAACCTGCCTGCTCAGAGCAGCCAACACTAACTCTGCAGCTGACTGCCAGCTAGAAAGTTAATTTCTGCTCATTCAGAGGCTCAACCCTCAGGTGAATAGGGAGGATCTGAGCGCTATTACAGGTTTAGCTCCTGCTGTACTCTGCCACTGCCCCCTACTAGGGGCCCGGGGGCACTAGTACATCCTTCCACCTACAGATGGATGAGGGGTGGAAACTCAACTCAGATCAGAAAGTTGAAGCACAGGAGGAAGACATGGTTTTTCTCCCTTATTGTTCAGTTGGAGGAGGGTAGGATTAGCAAGAAATGTTTTCCGGGGTCAGGTGATCATTTTTCTGACATTTTAGCTTAAAATAAATAGCTTTTCTTGGGGTTTTTGCTCCCCACTTTGTTCCTGCCTGCATATCCAGGTTTGCGGTATCTGCAAGGTTTTCCCACGTGTGCAGACAGGAAAGGAGAAAAAGAGAACTCACCTGCTTTTCCTCTTTAGTGGTGTCTCAAGGTGATTAGGCTATTGGCCTTCTCTGTACCTTCCTAAGTTTGTTAGTTCTGTTATGTCCAGGTTTTATTTTATTTTTGCTGTTGAGAGAAGGAAGAGCTGGACAAATTGGGTTATTCTGTCTGAATGGACAGGAAAATCTAAAACTTTTTGTATGTTGACCTTATATACAAAAACCTTGATAAATTTAATTATTTATTCTAAAAGTTTATATATTGTTTTGGATTTTCTGTGTATTCAGCTATGAATTCTGCAAATAATGAGTTTTATGTCTTCCTTCCAATCTATAATCTTATATTTCTTTTCCTTAACTTTTTGGTCTCTAGTGTAATAAAAGTGATTAAGAGTGGTAATAATGATCATCCTTGTTTTTTCCCAAGCTGAGCCTAATGACAGGATTTCACCATTAAATACAGTATTTGCTGCAATTTTTGTTCATTCTTGTTTTGCAGTATTTATAATTCTCTTCCGTTATTAACTGGTAACTCTTTGTATCAGGTAATGCTGTTTTTCCCATCCTTTCTGGATTAATGTTGTAAAATAAATTGATCTTTTGGGCCTTTGTCCTTCTTCTGTTTATTAAATTACTATTTACATACAATATAATATATCCATAATAGTCAGTGCTTTGTACAAAGCAAAGACGGGCACAATAAATTACAGAAATGGTATGGACCTAACAGAAGCAAAAGATATTAAGAAGAGGTGGCAAGAATACACGGAAGAACTGTACAGAAAAGATAATCATAACACAGATAACCACAATGGCATGATCACTCACCTAGAGCCAGATATCTTGGAATGCGAAATCAAGTGGCCTTAGAAAGCATCACTATGAACAAAGCTAGTGGAGGTAATGGAATTCCACTTGCGTTATTTCAAATCCTGAAAGATGATGCTGTGAAAGTGCTGCGCTCAATATGAGAGAACATTTGGAAAACTCAGCAGTGGCCACAGGACTGGAAAAGGACAGTTTCATTCCAATCCCAAAGAAAGGCAATGCCAAAGAATGCTTAAATTACTGCACAATTGCACTCATCTCACACAGCAGCAAAGTAAAGCTCTCAATTCTCTAAGCAGGCTTCAACAGAATGTGAACTGTGGACTTCCAGATATTCAAGCTGTATTTGGAAAAGGCAAAGAAACCATAAATCAACTTGCCAACATCTGCTGGATCATCAAAAAACCAAAAGAGTTCCAGAAAAACATCTACTTCTGCTTTATTGTCTACACCAAAGCCTTTAACTTTGTGGATTACTGCAAACTATGGAAGATTCTTAAAGAGATGGGAACACCAGACCACCTGACCTGCCTCCTGAGAAGTATGTATGCAGGTCAAGAAGCAACAGTTAGAACTGGACATGGAACAACAAACTGGTTCCAAATAGGAAAAGGAGTACATCAAGGCTGTATATTGTCACTCTGCTTATTTAATTTATATGCAGATTACATCATGCAAAATGCCAGGCTGGATAAAGCACAAGCTAGAATCAAGATTGCCAGGAGAAATATCAATAACCTCAGATATGCAGATGACACCACCTTTATGGCAGAAAACAAAGAAAAACTAAATATCCTCTTGATGAAAGTTAAAAAGAATAGTGAAAAAGTTGGCTTGAAACTCAATATTCAGAGAACGAAGTTTATGGCATCTGGTCCCATCACTTCATGGCAAATTGATGGGGAAACAATGGAAGCAGTGACAGACTTTTTCGGGGGCTCCAGAATCACTGCAGATGGTGACTACATTCATGAAATTAAAAGATGTTTGGTCCTTGGAAGAAAAGTATGACCAACCTAGACAGCATATTAAAAAGCAGAGACATTGCCAACAAAGGTCCTTCTAGTCAAAACTATGGTTTTTCCAGTAGTCATGTATGAATGTGAGAGTTGGACTATAAAGAAAGCTGAGTGCCAAAGAATTGATGCTTTTGAACTGTGGTGTTGGAGAAGACTCTTGAGAGTCCCTGGAACTGCAAGGAGATCCAACCAGTCAATCCTAAAGGAAATCAGTCCTGAATGTTTATTGAAAGGACTAATGCTGAAGCTGAAACACCAATACTTTGGCCACCTGATGTGAAGAACTGACTCACTGTATAAGACTCTGATGCAAGGAAATATTGAAGGTGGGAGGAGAAGGGGATGATAGAGGATGAGGTGGTTGGATGGCATCACTGACTCAATGGACATGAGTCTGAGCAAGCTCCGAGAGTTAGTAATGGACAGGGAAGGCTGGCGTGCTGCAGTCAATGGAGTTGCAAAGAGTCGGACACGACTGAGTGACTGAACTGAACTATAGTGACCTGAATGGGAAGGAAATTCTAAAAAGAGAGGATATATGTATATTTGTAGCTGACTCACTTCGGTATACATACAGCAGAAATTAACACAACTTTATAACACAACTAATGACGACCCTGTATGCAAGGCAGGAAAAAAGACACAGCTGTGTATAACGGACTTTTGGACTCAGAGGAAGAGGGAGAGGGTGGGATGATTTGGGAGAATGGCATTCTATCATGTATACTATCATGAAAGAATTGAATCGCCAGTCTATGTCTGACACAGGATACAGCATGCTTGGGGCTGGTGCATGGGGATGACCCACAGAGATGTTATGGGGAGGGAGGTGGGAGGGGGGTTCATGTTTGGGAACACATGTAAGAATTAAAGATTTTAAAATTAAATAAATAAATAAATAATAAAATTTAAAAAAAAAATAACACAACTTTATAAAGCAACTATATTCCAATAAAAATTAAAGATTTTACCTATATTACATGTAAAGTTTGTTGAATTTTGGTAATTGTATGAAATTGAGTAAACAGCATTACCATTAGAGAATAGCTCTTATGACATAAAACATTTTAATTTCTTGCTTTGAAATGAATTCTTTTTCTGAATCCCAACTCCAAGCAATCATTGATCTGCTCTTTGTCAGTATAGTTTTGTTTTTCTTAGATTTTCTTAATGTACATATTCTTTTTTGAACTTTTCATTTTGTATAATATTTTCAAGTTTCACCCATGCTGATTGCATTAGTATTTTGTTCCCCTTTAAACCATAAACAAAGGAAAAAAGACAATCTATGAGCTAGAAGAAATATTTAAAAATGGGCAGACTTAAAGTGACATTTCTCCAAAGAAGACATACAGATGAACACTAAGTGCATGAAAAGGTGCTCAACAGCTCTCATTACTAGAGGAATGCAATCAAAACTACAATGAGGCATCACGTTACACTGGTCAGAATGGCCACCATTAAAAAATCTACAAATAAATGCTGCAAGTGTGTGGAGAAAAAAGAGCTCTCCTACTCTGTAGGAATGTAAATTGGTATGGCTACTATGGGAACAATATGGAAGTTCCTTAAAAAAAAAAAAAAAAGAAAAAACATTACCATAAGACACAGCATTCCCACTTTGGGGAATATATCCTTAAAAATGAAAACTCTAAATCGAAAAGATAGTCCATGAAAAGAACATGCACTCTAATATTCATAGTGGCTATTTACAATAGCCAAGACACTAAAGCAAACTGTTTATCAACAGATGAATGAACAAAGAAGATGCAGTATGCATATACAACCCAATATTACTTAGCCATAAAAAAACAAAATGTTGCTATTTGCAACAATATGGATGGGCCTAGAGATTACCATACTAAATGAAGTAAGTCAGACAGAGAAAAAACAAATATCATATAATTTACTTATGTGAGGGATCTAAAAACATAATACAAATGAACTTATTTACAAAACTGAAACAGAATCACAGGCATAGAAAACAAATTTATGGTAAAAAGGATTTTCTGTATTTCAGAGGGGAATCATAGTAATATCTTATAATAACCTATAATGAAAAAAAATATTTTTTCTATCATTTGGCTGTACACATGAAACTAACACGATGTAAATCAACTGTACTTTAATAAAAATTGTTCCTTTTTATTGCTAAATAAATTGCTTATAAATTCCATTGTAAGCATAGACAATAATAAAATTATACAGTTACCATTTAATGGAGATTTGGGGTTGCTTTGTTAAAGCTGTAGTAATTATTCTGAGTATTAGTATAGATGTTTTTGAGTAGACATAACTTTTAATTTTTCTTAGATAAATATCTAGAAGTGGAATGGTTGTGTTTTACAGTAAATGTATGCCATACTTTTTTTCAAAGTGGCTCTAGAATTTTGAATCACCATGAGCCAAGAATAAGGGATGTGATGGCTCCACATCCTTGCCAGAACTACACTGTGTTAGCCTTTTTTACTTTTGCTGTTTGTGCTTATGCATGGGTATATACTTGTGTGTGTTTGTGTGTATACATGTGTGCATGTGCACGTGCCTGTGTAAGTCTCTTGTAGTTTCAATTTGTATTTCTATGAAAACCAGTGATGACGAGAGTTTCTTTTGGGGATATTATACATTTATATATCTTATTTTTTGAGATGTCTATGTTGTTTGCCATTAGTTTTGCTGGATAATATTTTCTTGTTCTAGAAGCCCTGTATACATTTTGGATACAAGGTCTCTGGTAGATATTGTTTTATAAATTATTTTCATATTTATGATGTGCAATTTTCTTATTTTAAGTATCCTCTATGGTTTTCAGATTATTTTCCCTTATGAGTTACTATGAAACATTGAGTAGAGTTTCCTAAGCTATATAATAGGTACTTGTTGTTTGTTTTATATATAGTAGGTACTTGTTGTTTGTTTTATATATAGTAGGTACTTGTTGTTTATGTTTATATATATAGTACTGTGTATACATCAGTCCCAATATCATAATTTATCCCTCTCCCCACTTATCCCCTGGTAACCATAAGTTTATTTTCTACATCTGTGACTCCATTGCTATTTTGTAAATAAGTTTGTACCCTCTTTTTTTAAGATTCCACACATAAGTGATATCATATATTTGTCTTTCTGTGTCTGACTTACTTCACTCAATGTGACAACCTCTAGGTCCATCCATGTTGCTGCAAATGGCATTGCTTTGTTCTTTTTATTGGTGACATATATATATATACACATACACACCACTTCTTTTTTCATTCCTCTGTTGGTAAACTTTTATGTTGCTTCCAAGTCTTGGCTACTGTAAATAGTGGTGCAGTGTACATAGGGGTGTGAGTTCCAGGGAACAGTTGATCCCAGAATAGTTTCTGAATTGTGTTTCAGACCCATGTCTATAGACTGTGGAATTGTAGTGCTCTTGCTTCTGGTGTCTGCCCCTGATGGGTGAGGCTAGCCTGGTGGTTTGTGCAGGCTTCTTGGTGGGATGCACTGGAGCCTGCCCACTATTGGTTGGAGCTGGTCTTGATACTTAGGTGAGCAGGGATGTGTCTAGAGGCAGCTGTGGACTCAGTGTTTAGACAGTCTATCTGCTACTGAATGGAACTGTATACTTACCTTGTTGGTTATTAAGCCTGAGGTGTCCTAGCACTGGAGTCTGCAGGTTGTTGGGTGGGACCAGGTCTTGGTGCTAAAATCAGTCACCAGGAGAGCTCATGCCAGTGAGTACTCCCTGATACCTCGACCATCAGTGTCCTTGTACACAGAGTGAGCCACATCCACCCCCGACCTGCTCAGGTGTCCCTCTAAGACCAGCAGATAGGTCTGACTCTGGGTCATATGAAATCACTGACTTTGCCCTGGCTTCCAGTGTGCACGAGAACTTGTGTGTCCCCTGCAAGAGTGGAGTGTCTGTTTGCCCCAGTCCCATGGAGCTATTGCAGTCAAGCCTCATTGGCCTTCAAAACCAAATGCTCTGGGGGCTCCATCCAATTTCAGACCTCCAGGTTGGGGAGACTGACATCAGGCTCAGAACTCTCACTCTTATTAGAGAATGTCTGCAGTATATTCTTCAGTTTGCGTGTTAACCACCTGAGAGGTATAGAATTTTATTATATCATGAATGTGTTCCTCCTATCATCTTATTTGGTTTTCACTTTATGTCTTTGGAAGCAGAATATCTTCTGGTAGGTTCTAGTATTTTTTACTGATGGGCATTCAACATTTAGCTGTGATTTTGGTATGTTTCTAAAAAGAAGTGAGTTCAAGGTCCTTCTACTCTGCCATTTTTTTCAGGAAGCCAAAATGTTTTAATTTTATGATGTTCTTTTTATCAACTAAATTAAGATATAACTTTTGCTTTTGATGCAGTTTTTGGGATATCAATCTAATATGACAAAAATGTCTCATGCTTTTCTCTGAAATTCAGTGGTTTGTTTCTATATTAAGAACCATGATCCATTTTAAACTAACATGTGTATAATAAAAGTAAACCTTGAGGTTACTTTTTTTCTTTCTATACATCTTCTTGTTTCAGCAATATTTGTTTAAAAAACTATCTTTTCCCTATTTAGTTGCTTTGGCACATCTGTGAAAAATCAATGAACCATATAAGTGTAGATCTATTTATGGACCACCTATTCTGTTCCACTGATTTGTATTTCAGTCATTATGCAGCTATCACACTGGATTCAAGTAGCTTTAGTTCTTAAAATCTTGTTTGGTAAGTCTTCCAGCTTTTGTCTTCACTTTCAAACTAGTTATCTTTCCTAAATCCTTTGGCACTCTATCTTAATCATAATTCATCCAAAAAAAGAAGGGGTACACAAAAATTTAATAAAGACAGAGAAGATTTCAACAATATAAGCCAACTTCACCTATAATTCATAAATCAAAACTTCTAAAACTGTAGAAAACACATTATTTTCAAATTCACATATAACATGCATGATATAAGTCATGTACTGGTCCATCAATTATGTAATATAGTTGAAAATATTTAAATAATATGCAAACTTTTAAATATTAAAAGTCAAGGCAAAGGAATATTTACCAAATATTTGTAAATTAAGAAAATACTACTTTCAGATTACCCATAGGCCAGAAAAGATATCACAATGAAATTTTAAAATAAATTATTTAAGGAGATAATATATCAAAATTATTGGGGGGTATAACTAAAGCTGCGCTAATAGAGAAAAACTTAGATTTAAAGCTAATATTAGAAAAAAGAAAGGTATAAAAATAATAGTCTAAATATCAAATTTAAGCTGCTACAATGAAAAAATCAACTAGGTTTTTTTTTTTTTTTTTTAAATGACACAACAGGAGGAATAATTGATGAAATTTTAAAAATAGACTATGGATTAATACAACAAATATTCAACAACTTTAAAGTCTGTTCCTTGACCATGAAAAAGTTGATCACAATTGATAAACCCTAGGAAATGATCAAATGTAATCAAAGAGAGAAAACACAAAGTATCATTATTAAGACTGAAGAGGAAAAGATCCAACAGATATTAAAAAGAAAATAAGGAATAAACAAATATTATGAATAACTTTGTGTCTAAGGTTGGGAACCTGTTTTTACCAGAATCCTCTAGAGTCCAGATTAAACAAATAATTACAGAAACTCATGCATATTTCAGAAGGAATAAGGGAAGAGAGGTCATCTTTCTCATGAGGTTTCTCTACAAAGGTCATAAATAACTATGGACAATGAAGTGTTTTCTCATGAGATCCAGCTTGTTTTTATTCCCTTTCTCCCTTAATTCCCACCTTAATTTCTGGTTGCTGGCCTTGCTGGCCAACAGCAGTCTCAAACTCACCACCTGATGCCTGACTGGGGTCCTGTAGAAGCAGCAATTCCCATTGAATTAGATGTTGCCACCGAGGCAACAATTTCCAGACAATAGAGTCCACATGGGTTACAGTTTACACCTCCTTCTATGAGCAAATTATGGCTCAAAACTGCAGTGTCTAGATCTGAATGTTTGTTTTTTTTTATTTTTCCTTCTGGCTCTAGTTTGTCTACTCACATCAGTGTTTTGCATGGCTTTGCCAGTGACTGTTTTTTCTGATGCAGTGATTCCCACTTCTAGAAATCCATTGCCCCATCTTTATTCATATTCAAGGAAATTCTAGTTCCTTAGTAAAATCTTTTTCTATAACACTTGTAGTGACTATTTTCCTGGCTGAAGTCTTGACTGATATGTAAAAGTTGGGGGAAATAGTATTAACAATATATTCTATATTTCAGGAAGAAATATATGTATTATCAAGTTTATTAGCCATTTTGCTATTTCAACTTATAAGCATAAGCTGAGTATGAGAATAGTCATTTGATGTGTCTCTCTCTTAAGGTGTCACATTTTGATTAGATTAATAGCTCAATATACTTGTGAATTGTACCATTAGACCATTTTTTATATTCAGATAGTATAGGCATGCCTTGGAGGTAATGTGGATTTAGTTCCAGACAACTGAAATAAAATGAAGATTGTAACAAAGCACGTAACACAAATTTTGTGGTTTTTCCATTGGATATAAAAGTTATGTTCACATTATACTATAGTATATTAAGTGTGCTCGAGCATTAATTCTAAAAAACAATGTATATACCTTAATTAAAATATTTTATTGATAAAAATGCTTACCATTATTTAACAATATAGGGTTCCACAAACCTTGAATTTGTAAGAAGTGCAGTATCTGTAAAGTGCAATAATGTAAAGAGCAATGAAATGAGATGTACCTGTATGTAATGAGGTGTTTCTGATTGATGGTAGTGGTGGAGATGGACAATATTAGCAATCATTTAGGGCTACAGGTTGACTCAGACTTTATTACTTCACTACATGAACCCCAGGTTGCACTCAACATTGACAGTTGGAAGCTTGACTATTAAAAAAAGAGAGAGGACAGAGAAAGCACACAAGCTTCTAATTGGTATTAACCCCAGGATGATACCCAACACTTTTCCTCCTTTGTCATCAGTGACAAATATTGTTCCATATACTTTCATGATTGGCGGTAAGGATAGCGGAAGTTTGGAAATACAGTTCTTGCCTGTAGCATCTTCCCAGAAGAGACTGTAGTCCATGAAAGAGGGCATACATCTGGTCACAGCTAGCCACATGTGTTGAATATTGCTAATAAACACCCATGAACAGTGCTTTTCCCCCAGAACATAAACCCATCCACACACTGGGGAGATGATCTGAAGTTCCAGCTACTTAAGGCATTCTGTTCAATTTTCTTGTAAATGAGTTTCTTTCATCAGATCTAGATGAGATTTCTTTAATTTTCATATGAAAAATTTTTAAAAAGCAAATTTTCAGTACCCGTTTGTTCATATATAGTGGTATAATTCAGACAAAACAGGAACTAAAAACTTCCATTAGAAAAAATGATGAATGAGAGATATCTATTACTGATTCATAGTGACAATGGAATTTTATAGAGAAGACACTAGAATGAGGAATGTTCCTTTAGAAGTACCTGATTGTGTTCTCTGAGAGGGACTTCTTAGTCCTTTATTCTCCCAGACACCTCCTGTCAACCTCTGGGAGAGTCATCTGGTTTGTCTCTTATCCTCCATGACTTCATCTAAAGTGAATGTTTTGGGGATGCCTAGCTTTTAAAACTGGCTTCCTTCTCTGGTGGCTCAGAGGTTAAAGCGTCTGCCTGGAATGAGGGAAACCCCGGTTCAATCCCTGGGTCGAGAAGATCCCCTGGAGAAGGAAATGGCAACCCACTCCAGTACTCTTGCCTGGAGAATCTGATGGAAGGAGGAGCCTGGTAGGCTACCATCCATGGGGTCGCAAAGAGTCGGACAAGACTGAGTGACTTCACTCACTTCTCTGAAGTTTGTAGGGCAGAATACTGTTTTAAGACTCAATCATTCAAATAATTGTTAGGACAGGCACCTGATTTGGGGGCAATGTTATCCCTTCAGAATCACAGTAGGCTTCTGATTTACTTCATATAGGCAAGCTTCCTTGACATAAATACACCCTAAGTTCTCTCATTGTCATATTTCTTTAATCTATTTTGTTCCTTGGATTCTTTGGAACTATGTCTTCCTCTCAGAACTTGTAACTGATGTTACAGGTATTTCTGGAAACATGATGCTGACATTATTTCTGATTTTTGCAGGATCACAACCAAATCCCAGGGAAGACAAGATATATCAGGCATTTTCAGCTTAAGTCATGCCAGACAGGTTTTGCTTCCCATCAAGATATCTAGCATTAAGGGAATTGCCTAAAAAAAATTGTTCATAGGCTTAGAAGCCCAGAAAATGAAAAATTATCCTACATTTGTATGTGTCATCTTTGAAATTTATGTATGATCGTCAATCTCAACCACTCTTTCCATTATTCATTTAAAGCTACTAATTCTTTCTCTTCAGCCACTCCACACACACTTTAATATGCATCCCAGCCCTGGTTTAATTTATATAGGCTTGAACCACCACATATTCTTCAGGAGGAAAAATGAGTTGAATGAATACAAAGACATCACTTTTATATAATTCAGTGTACCAAATTTTCCATGGGAAGCAGTATATTCTACTGATATTTTGCTGCTTCTTCTAAAGTATTTTCTTTCCTGACTCCTCTGGAAAGTAAAATAATGAAATTTTAAAATCCTGAGTACCTTGCTAGTTTTCACGCATCTTAGTTGCTTTTCCAAAGCCAGATAATATACATTTAAAAGTAAAAACTTGACATATAGTAAAGAATTTGGTACTTGTAATGAGAAAGCTAAGTATAGACCAATTAGGTTTGCTTGGGCATCTTCTCTTTGATTTAAGCATCCCAAGGGCAGCTTTATGAACCTTTAAAGAGTATCATATTACTCTTGCTGTAATTGTAACCTGAATAATTTGACCACTAACCTCTCTATCTAAATGTATTTCTTTAGAAGCACATAACTGTTTCATATTTTGCTGACTGCTTCCTTGCCTAATTGTGCCTGTGCCAATTGTTATTGAATATTTAATAACATGCATTTTGTCCCTATGCACTTCTTCTTTGCTTTTCTAAATGAATCGTCCTCAGGCACTAAAAACATAAAAGTGTCAGTGACATATTTTTTATAGCATATAAAACAGAATAGTGTTTGACAAATATTTGGTTAATTTGTTTTGTACTGATATGACAACAATTTGTTTTAAATGCAGTATAAAGTAGAATAAGCACAAAAACTTCACATTGAGTGAAATTATGCTTATTACCAAAGTATCCTCTCCTTAATAAAAAGTTTTAACAAATTCATTTTTTATAAACAGCATTTTGGGTCTACTTGTCTAGGGAAACAGAGTGAGAGGATCTGGACTGTACAGCTGTAAACACCTGCCTTGATCATTGGTTACAGTTAACTCTTCAGAGAAAGACTTGTCAGAAGAAGCAGGACAAATTCTAATTATTTCAAGAGAAGTAGTAACCTGAATTTTTAGCTGCCTACAGAACTTCAATGCTTGCAATATATTTTAACTATAGAAGTCCTGAAAAGTCCTTTTAGCTCAGATTTTAAGGGCATGTGTCTATGACCCCATCAAAAAATAAATGGGGAAGAAAAAGAAAAATATATACAGAAATAATTTGCATAATTTCAAGAAGTTCATATGTATTTGGAAATCTTCAGACATTCAAACTGGAAACATCAAGACGCAGAGTAAATATACCTGTGAGATTTTCTTCTGTTTAGTATAAACAGGTACTTCTTAGGTATCTCCAAATAAACACTCTGTTCTTCACAGAAACCATCTCACATTTAGAAGCCTTGTCCCTTACTTAGCTCTAGAAAGGTTTACTATGTAATATGAGAAGTATGATATTGGTATGTCTAAAAAGCAATGACATAAAGATGTAAGAAAGTTGTAATGTTTTATTACCTACTCTCAAATCTAAATATTCAATTCACAAAATGCAGTTTTATTGTTATATTAATTCTGTTTGATGTTTTAATAAAATAGTAGTGAAAAATCAGAATGACTTCTACATTATATAGCATTTAAAGGCTTTATTTGTCAAGGGATAATCATTAATTTTTAATTTAATCTAATTTATTTGTTTTATTGAAGTATAATTTATTTACAATGTTTTAGGTATACAGAAAAGTGATTCAGTGTCATATATACATATATATATATAATTTATTTTTATTGAAGGATAATTGCTTTACAGAATTCTGTTTTCTATTAAACCTCAACATATATATTTTAAAAAAATTGTTTTCCATTGAAGATTATAATAAGATATTGAATATAGTTCCCTGTGCTATACACTAGGTCCTTGTTGTTTATCTATTATATATATAAGTAGCATGCATCTGTTAATCTCATATTCCCAGGTTGTCCCTCCACCCTACCTTTCCCATTTGATAATCATTAGTTTTATACTTTTATGAATCTTTTTATATTTTATAAATATTCATTTGTATCAGTTTTTCAGATTCTGCATATGTTATAAATAGCTATATCAGTTCAGTCAGTTCAGTTCAGTCACTCAGTCATGTCCGACTCTTTGCAACCCCATGAATCACAGGACTCCAGGCCTCCCTGTCCATCACCAACTCCTGGAGTTCACTCAAACTCATGTCCATCGAGTCAGTGATCCCATCCAGCCATCTCATCCTCTGTCATCCCCTTCTCCTCCTGCCCCCAATCCCTTCCAGCATCAGGGTCATTTACAATGAGTCAACTCTTCGCATGAGGTGGCCAAAGTATTGGAGTTTCAGCTTCAGTATCAGTCCTTCCAATGAACACCCAGGACTGATCTCCTTTAGGATAGGCTGGTTGGATCTCCTTGTAGTCCAAGGGACTCTCAAGAGTCTTCTCCAACACCACAAGTCAAAAGCATTAATTCTTCAGCACTCAGCTTTCTTCACAGTTCAACTCTCACATCCATACATGACCACTGGAAAAACTATAGCCTTGACTAGATGGACCATTGTGGGCAAGGTAGTATCTCTGCTTTTCAATATACTGTCTATGTTGGTCATAACTCTCCTTCCAAGGAATAAGCATCTTTTAATTCCATGGCTGCAATCACTATCTGCAGTGATTTTGGAGACCAAAAAAGTAAAGTCTGACACTGTTTTCACTGTTTCCCCATCTGTTTTCCATGAAGTGATGGGAGCAGATGCCATGATCTTAGTTTTCTGAATGTTGATCTTTGAGCCAACTTTTTCACTCTTCTCTTTCACTTTCATCAAGAGGATTTTTAGTTCCTCTTCACTTTCTTCCATAAGGGTGTTGTCATCTGTATATCTGAGGTTATTGATATTTCTTCCAGTAATCTTGATTTCAGCTTGTGCTTCTTCCAGCTCAGCATTTCAATATACAGAAATCTGTTGTATTTCTATACACTAACAACAAAATATCAGAAAGTGAAATTGAGGAAACAATACCATTTATTTTATATCAAAAAGAACAAAATACCCAGGAATAAACCTATCTATGGAGACATTACTTTGCCAACAAACATCTGTCTAGTCAAGGCAATGATTTTTCTAGTAGTCATGTATGGATATAAGAGGCAGACTATAAAGAAAGTTGAGATGAACATTGGGGTACATGTGTCTCTTTCAATTCTGGTTTCCTCAGTGTGTATGTCCAGCAGTGGGATTGCTGGGTCATATGGCAGTTCTATTTGCAATTTTTTAAAGAATCTCCACACTGTTCTCCATAGTGGCTGTACTAGTTTGCATTCCCACCAACAGTGTAGGAGGGTTCCCTTTTCTCCACACCCTCTCCAGCATTTATTGCTTGCAGATTTTTGGATCACAGACATTCTGACTGATGTGAAGTGGTACCTCATTGTGGTTTTGATTTGCATTTCTCTAATAATGGGTGATGCTGAGCATCTTTTCATGTGTTTGTTGGCCATCTGTATGTCTTCTTTGGAGAAATGTTTAGTTCTTTGGCCCATTTTTTGATTCGGTCATTTATTTTTCTGGAATTGAGCTGCATAAGTTGCTTGTATATTTTTGAGATTAGTTGTTTGTCAGTTGGTTCATTTGCTATTATTTTCTCCCATGCAGAAGGCTGTCTTTTCACCTTGCTTATATTTTCCTTTGTTGTTCAGAAGCTTTTAAATTTAATTAGATCCCATTTGTTTATTTTTGCTTTTATTTCCAGAATTCGGGGAGGTGGATCATAGAGGATCCTGCTGTGATTTATGTCAGAGACTGTTTTGCCTATGTTCTCCTCTAGGAGTTTTATAGTTTCTGGTCTTACATTTAGATCTTTAATCCATTTTGAGTTTATTTTTGTGTATGGTGTTAGAAAGTGTTCTAGTTTCATTCTTTTACAAGTGGTTGATCAGTTTTCCCAGCACCACTTGTTAAAGAGATTGTCTTTACTCCATTGTATATTCTTGCCTCCTTTGTCGAAGATAAGGTGTCCATAGGTGTGTGGATTTAGCTCTGGGCTTTCTATTTTGTTCCATTGATCTATATTTCTGTCTTTGTGCCAGTACCATACTGTCTTGATGACTGTGGCTTTGTAGTAGAGCCTGAAGTCAGGCAAGTTGATTCCTCCAGTTCCATTCTTCTTTCTCAAGATTGCTTTGGCTATTCGAGGTTTTTTGTATTTCCATACAAATCTTGAAATTATTTGTTCTAGTTCTGTGAAAAATATCGCTGGTAGCTTGATAGGGATTGCATTGAATTTGTAAATTGCTTTGGGTAGTATACTCATTTTCACTATATTGATTCTTCCGATCCATGAACATGGTATATTTCTCCATCTATTAGTGTCCTCTTTGATTTCTTTCATCAGTGTTTTATAGTTTTCTATATATAGGTCTTTAGTTTCTTTAGGTAGATATATTCCTAAGTATGTTATTCTTTTCTTTGCAATGGTGAATGGAATTTTTTCCTTAATTTCTTTTTCTACCAATGTTCATCGCAGCACTGTTTATATTAGCCAGGACATGGAAACAACCTAGATGTCCATCAGCAGATGAATGGATAAGAAAGCTGTGGTACATAAACACAATAGAGTATTACTCAGCTGTTAAAAAGGATACACTGGAATCAGTTCTGATGAGATGGATGAAACTGGAACCGATTATACAGAGTGAAGTAAGCCAGAAAGAAAAACACCAATGCAGTATACTAACACATATATATGGAATTTAGAAAGATGGCAATGATGACCCTGTATGCAAGACAGCAAAAAAGACATAGATGTGTATAGCGGACTTTTGGACTCAGAGGGAGAGGGAGAGGGTGGGATGATTTGGGAGAATGGCATTGAAACATGTATACTATCATGTAAGAATCGAATCACCAGTCTATGTCTGATGCAGGATACAGCATGCTTGGGGCTGGTGCACGGGGATGACCCAGAGGGATGTTATGGGGAGGGAGGTGGGAAGGGGGTTCATGTTTGGGAACTCATGTACACCTGTGGTGGATTCATGTCAATGTATGGCAAAACCAATACAGTATTGTAAAGTAAAATAAAGTAAAAATAAAAATTAAATAAATAAATAAAAGAGAAAAAAAAAATAAAGAAATTTGAGCACAGAAGAACTGATGCTTTTGAACTGTGGTGTTGCAGAAGACTCTTGAGATTCCCTTGGACTGTAAGGAGATCAAACCAGCCCATCCTAAAGCAAATCAGTCCTGAGTATTCATTTGAGGGACTGATGCTGAAGCTGAAACTCCAATACTTTGCCCACCTGATGTGAAGAGCTGACTCATTTGAAAAGACCCTGATGTTGGGAAAGATTGAAGGTGGGAGAAGAAGGGGACCACAGAGGATGAGGTGGTTGGATGTCATCACCGAGTCAATGGACATGAGTTTGAGTAAACTCTGGGAGTTGGTGATGGGAGTTGGGAGGCCTGGAGTGCTGCAGTCCTGGGCATAGCAAAGAGTTGGACACGACTGAGGGACTGAACTGAACTAATAGAGACAAAATACTTGTACTGTGAAAACTATAAAATGATGATGAAAGAAATGGAAGATGACACAAACAGATGGAAAGGTATGCCATGTTCTTGGATTAGAAGATAAATATTGTTAAAATGCCCATATTACCCAAAGCAATCTACAGATTCAGTGCAATCTTTATCAAGTTATCAATGGCGTTTTTCACAGACCTGAAACAATCAAAAATATATATGTATGGAAATACAAAAGATCTGAATAGCCAAAATAATCTTGAGAAAGAGGAACAGAACTGGAAGTATCACGCTGTCTTCAGATTTACTACAAAGCTGCAGTCATCAAAGGAGTATGATACTAGCACAAAAATAGACACATAGATCAATGGAACAAGATAGAAAGCCCAGAAATAAATCTATGCATTTATGGTCAATCAATCTACACAAAAGATGCAAAAATATACAATGGAGAAAAGACAGCTTCTTCAATAAGTTGTCCTGGGAAAACTGGACAGCTACATGTAAAATAATGAAATTAAAACATTCTGTAATACCATATATAAAAACTCAAAATGAGTTAAAAACCTAAATGTAAAACTGCATACTATAAAACTCTGAGATGAAAATGTAGGCAGAACCCTCTTTGACATAAATTTGCAGCAATGCTTTTTTCGATCTATCACCTGACATGGGTTTGGGTGGACTCTGGGAGTTGGTGATGGACAGGGAGACCTGGCATGCTGCAGTGCATGGGGTTGCAAAGAGTCGGATACGACTGAGTGACTGAACTGAACTGAATGTAGACAAAGCAAAACAAACAAACAAAAACAAATGGGACCTAATTAAGCTTAAAAGCTTTTGCACAGCAAAAGAAAAAAATGATATTTTATTTAAAATTATGTTTTTAGATGAGTTGTAGGATTTCTCCTAAGTTCTTCCCTTATAGATTTCAGCATATGGCTGGAAAATCTTCATGGAGATTAATGTGCTATAATATAAACTACAGATGAATTTCTTATGAAATGTATTTGGAGAAGATTACATATTTTTATATTCATATTGTCTCAATTAATAAAATTCATTAAATCTATTTTTTCATATAATACCCAGATATCTATCTGTATAAACCAGCAAGATAATTTAATTTTATGGTGCAAACTATTTTCTCCCAAATCAAAATTTATATACTTGCTACTTTTAAGATGTTGGATTTTAATTCACTTACAATCTCAATGACAAGTGGGATGACAGGGGTGGAGAAGAGGTCAACAGTTATCTACATGCAAGGTATCTGCCTCATGTGAGATCATTGCAAATCATCACACAAGGCAGCACTTCTACTAATAAACAGAAGAAGAGGCATTTTTTCTGCTCTTTAGGATATTTTTATTTGTTTGTTTTTGCAGGTTAAAGTCCTTTGATTCATCATCATTCATCCGAATGGAATTAGTATCATTCAACTTTTCAGAGATCTAGTCAATCCTTTAAATTTTATAAGATGCTACTGCTGCTAAGTTGCTTCAGTCGTGTCCAACTCTGTGCAACTCTATAAATGGCAGCCCACCAGGCTCCCCTTTCCCTGGGACTCTCTGAGCAAGAACACTGGAGTGGGTTGCCTTTTCCTTCTCCAATGCATGAAAGTGAAGTCGCTCAGTCCTGTCTGACTCTTTGTGACCCCATGGACTGCAGCTTACCAAGCTCCTCCATCCATGGGATTTTCCAGGCAAGAATACTGGACTGGGGTGCCATTGCCTTCTGCATTTATAAGATGGGGGGCTGATAAATCTTTATACGTTATAATTTACCAAACTGAAAGAAAACTTTCTGCAATGCTTTTTAAGTTCAGTAATCCAACTTTGCATCTGCAAGATATATGAGATTATTTTAGGGTAAACATTGATTTTTACCTTTTTTTTTTTTTTATTAAAAATGTCTACTGTGTCAGAATAGCCAATCACATAAGCTGTACCACTCAGTCTTGTCATAACAACCAACCGCAACAGCCAGCTGGTCTGCCAGAGGTCACCTTCAATGAGTATTTAATTCCAGGGAATTACAGGATAATAACTTTTAATTCTTTTGGTACACATCTATGGACTAATAGTATACCATTTTCAAACTTCTAAAACAATGAAGTCGGATAAGCCAATTCTGTGAAAGTCAGTCCTGCAACCTCTCTGGTTATCAAATGCTTTCTTAGGCAAAGTGCTAGGTATTATTTTTTAACACAGAGAGTTGAATTCAGGGAATTTAGTGGTCACTAGAATTGTTTGGTTAAGAACACTTAAAAATCATTAATGTATGATTTATAAACCAAATTATTTTTATTTAATGACCAAACAATTTAATCTCGAAGTCAGGAAGGTGCCACTGCTGCTATCAGTGTTATTATCTTCACTTTCACCTTCATTTATGACACTCTAGATACTAGAATGTGAAGTCTACCTCCTAAACACACTCATGTCTTTTAGAACTTGTTTAAGAACTATAGAAGGATGACTTTTGTTTTATTCCTACCTTTCAAATCTTTCATGAATGCATCTCAATGGCAGAAACTTAATTATATCTAGAATTTCAACCAAAAAAGAGAAATCTGACGAAAGGCCTTTTAGCACTTGCAACACAATATGGACCATAGGAAGGATCTGTTTTACTCAATCTTTTCAGCATAACTTGACATTGTTGATAGTTGTCTTTCTTAAAGCACTTTCTGCTCTTGCTCTCCATGTAATCATTTTGCTGTGTTTTCTCCTCACACATTGCCTGAACCTTCTGAAGATCCTTTTCTGCATGAAGTGTTAATAAAATGGGGGAAAAAAGAATAGGTCCATCATTTTTAATATGATGTCAGGGAAGACTTCTGTGAATAGGTACTATTTAAATGGAAGTCTAGAAGTCTGTGTGTGCGTTGTGTGTGTGTGTGTGTGCATATGCACATATACAAATGTGAGGTGGGTTTTAGGAAAACTCAGCAGTGGCCACAGGACTGGAAAAGGTCAGTTTTCATTCCAATTCCAAAGAAAGGCAATGCCAAAGAATGCTCAAACTACCGCATAATTGCACTCATCTCACATGCTAGTAAAGTAATGCTCAAAATTCTCCAAGCCAGACTTCAGCATTACGTGAACCGTGAACTCCCTGATGTTCAGGCTGGTTTTAGAAAAGGCAGAGGAACCAGAGATCAAATTGCTAACATCCGCTGGATCATGGAAAAGCAAGAGAGTTCCAGAAAAACATCTATTTCTGCTTTATTGACTATGCCAAAGCCTTTGACTGTGTAGATCACAAGAAACTGTGGAAAATTCTGAGAGAGATGGGAATACCAGACCACCTAACGTGCCTCTTGAGAAATCTGTATGCAGGTCAGGAAGCAACAGTTAGAAATGGACATGGAAAAACAGACTGGTTCCAAATAGGAAAAGGAGTACATCAAGGCTGTATATTGTCACCCTGCTTATTTAGCGTATATACAGAGTACATCATGAGAAACGCTGGGCTGGAAGAAACACAAGCTGGAATCAAGATTGTTGGGAGAAATATCAATAACCTCAGATATGCAGATGACACCACCCTTATGGCAGAAAGTGAAGAGGAACTCAAAATCTCTTGATGAAAGTGAAAGAGGAGAGTGAAAAAGCTGGCTTAAAGCTCAACATTCAGAAAATGAAGATCATGGTATCTGTTCCCATCACTTCATGGGAAATAGATGGGGAAACAATGGAAACAGTGTCAGACTTTATTTTTGGGTGCTCCAAAATCACTGCAGATGGTGACTGCATCCATGAAATTAAAAGACTCTTACACCTTGGAAGAAAAGTTATGGCCACCCTAGACAGCGTATTCAAAAGCAGAGACATTACTTTGCTGACCAAGATTCATCTAGTCAAGGCTATGGTTTTTCCTGTGGTCATGTATGGATGTGAGAGTTGGACTGTGAAGAAGGCTGCGCAGCCAAGAATTGATGCATTTGAACTATGGTGTTGGAGAAGACTCTTGAGAGTCCCTTAGACTGCAAGGAGATCCAACCAGTCCATTCTGAAGGAGATCAACCCTGGGATTTCTTTGGAAGGAATGGTGCTAAAGCTGAAGCTCCAGTACTTCGGACACCTCATGCAAAGAGTTGATTCATTGGAACAGACTCTGATGCTGGGAGAGATTGGGGGCAGGAGGAGAAGGGGACGACCGAGGATGAGATGGCTGGATGGCATCACGGACTCGATGGATGTGAGTCTGAGTGAACTCCTGGAGATGGTGATGGACAGGGAGGCCTGGTGTGCTTGATTCGTGGGGTGGCAAAGAGTCGGACACGACTGAGTGACTGAACTGAACTGAAATGAAACCTTTTTCTTTTTTCCGTTCTCCCTTCTTTCTCTTCTGTGGTGACTGTAAAGACAAAATGCTGAAGGTAGTAGCATTGCAAGGTGGAATTCTTTAGCATCCTTGTGTAACTTCTTGAGGGAGTCCTCACAAGAGAGAGCTACCTCTTGTGAAGAACAATATGGACTCTTGTATTAAAGATAATTTGTTTTAAGCCATACAAAACCAAAGGGAACATTTAGCCTATCCATTTCATGAAGGTTTTAGGTTTGTCAGAAAATAATGCTAGAAGGAGATCAGAAAAATGTTGGTATAACAATACAGTGATTGTCACAGTAGACAATGAAATTTACATCAAATAAGAATGGCTGGTATTGATGGATAGTTAGAAAGTGATAGTGTCAAATATGTTTACAAGGTTGACAGGTAATAGGATTATGAGGGTATTCGACCAAGTGAGAAGAAGAATGTGGAATGCTCTTTTAAGGTATGTATTTGCTGTGAAGAGTTGATGCAATGTTCATTTTCTTGTGATATGAAGATCAAGGGTGTAATCATAGAAGTGAATGACAGGAGATGAAAAGGAGAAATGAAAACACCAGCCATGAGGAGATGAACAAGCTAAGACCAGAGGTTTATGGAGAATCATTTGGAAGACATTCATCTATTCCAATATTGTTTAATTTTTTTAATTTTATTAGTAGATGAAGCCACAATAGCAGAAAACTTGTATTAGTACTTTTTTTCCCCTTACTTTTTATTCTACATACTTTCTGGCAAGGAAAAATAATGTTGCATATAAAAACATGAACATTGCTGTCATACTGCACAGCTTCTGATTCTGGTTAAATCATTTACTAGTTTAGTGGTACTTGGCAATTGCCTTACTATTGAAACATTTTTTTTTTCTAATGTTTAAGTAATTTTGAAGATTAAAGACAATGATTTCTAATATCTTGGTCATTAAATTACTATCATCATTGTGCAATATTTGGGCCTCCTCCTTTCCTTGATGCCTTGAGATTAAATTTACTGTAGGGGCATTGGTGAGGACAGTATCCACTATATTACTAATGTCATCTATATAATTCCTGCTACATACACACAGGCACACTTAAAACAAAAACAGAATTGCTTTCCAGATTGAGATCTCAAAAAATAATTTGTTTCCACTAAAAAATTGTTGTGTATTCTCAAATTCTCCACAAATCATGCTAACAAATATCCAATCCTTTTAGTTTTGGAGACTATGTAATTAGAGTCAAAACACTGACTTAACTTTAACATAGAAAAGGACTCAGAATATCATATAAACATTCCTGTCCCTCCATTAATTATAATCTTTCTCTTTTATTTTAGATTGAATATTTATTTTTTATTGAATACATTTTCTGAGCTAGCTCACTTTTTCTCCGTGTGAATATATGTGTATGAAGAACCTCAATAACCTAGATTTTGAAACCACAAACTGTTGAGGAAAAATAGATGTCCAGAAGAAGAATATTTATACTGCTACAGAAGGATTCTTTTTATTTTTATTTTTCATTTAAAAACTAGAATGAAGCTGCTTTTTTTTTTTTTTTTTTTTTTTTTGTGAGGGGCAAGTTGAGCCTGTATTCCGATATGGTTTTTCCTCCATGCCACAGTTTTATTTAAAAGGTTAGTTGTGTATCATCTCCTGACTTTGCTTCTTAATTCGTTACAACCTATGTTATAGTTATTTCTTTACATTGTGATTCTTAGAGCCTAGTAAGGGTTCTGGAGTGTATAATTAGCTATATAGGCTATGGTTTTTCCAGTAGTCATGTATGGATGTGAGAGTTGGACTGTGGAGAAGGCTGAGCGCCGAAGAATTGATGCTTTTGAACTGTGGTGTTGGAGAAGACTCTTGAGAGTCCCTTGGACTGCAAGGAGATCCAACCAGTCCATTCTGAAGGAGATCAGCCCTGGGATTTCTTTGGAAGGAATGATGCTAAAGCTGAAACTCCAGTACTTTGGCCACCTCATTCAAAGAGTTGACTCATTGGAAAAGACTTTGATGCTGGGAGGGATTGAGAGCAGGAGAAGAAGAAGACGACAGAGGATAGGATGACTGAATGGAATCACTGACTCGATGGACTTGAGTCTGAGTGAACTCCGGGAGATGGTGATGGACAGGGAGGCCTGGCGTGCTGCGATTCATAGGGTCGCAAAGAGTCGGACACGACTGAGTGACTGAACTGAAGTGAACTGATATGCTATTTTAACAGTAAAGAGAGATGAACAAAAGATAAGGTGCTATTTCCTACTCTACTGTTGAATTAAGCAGATTATCATTTTAATGACATCCTACTTCCAACCAGCAAGTAAAACTTGCTGCACTGTGGCTGAGACAGTATGTTAAGTAGGACAACTTTGGTATCTTAATCTCTGAGAAACTGCTCAATCTCTGAGAAATTGCTCAGAGATTAAGTGTCTTTTCATACCACCAAATGATTTCATCTTTGACCCATAACTTGAGATTCTAATTATAAAAGGTTCTGTGTTTTATATATATGCTTCAGTGCTACTATCTCAACTGTTCTGTATTTTAGTATCAAGAATGACTTGATACTTAATATTAAGTAAGTCCAGTGGATTTCATCCAACTTCTAATTTTTGACACTGGGAAGGCTGAGGATACAGCATGGAAATTTAAGCCTATGTAAGTTTCAAGGAAGCCAAATAAAGAAGCAAATAAAGTGCAATTCCTATCAGTCCTGACAATAGATCTGTGAAGTCTCATGCATGATAAACCAATTAAGGGTATTCATAAACTGTCCTCTTCTGGACAGATTTATATTTAGTTTTTATATCTACTGTGTGGAGAACAGTTCTTAAAAGACAGAGGAAATGAAAACAAAATAATCCAGGCCTCAAGGAGTACCCTTGGATGGACAGGACAACTCAATATTTTTACAGGGTCCATTCTTCCAACTTGATCTGTAGATTCATTTCAATTTCAATCAAAATCCCAGCAAGTTATTTTTTTACTGACAAACTAATTCTAAAGTTTCTAAGGAGAAGTAGAGAACTCAGAATAACCAACTCAGGATTGAAAGCGAGGAGCAAAGTTGAGTTACTGACACTATTTGTCTTCAAGACATTCTACAAAGTTACAGTAATCAAGGCAGTCTGTTATTAGAAAAAGAATATAAAAAAAATAGAGCAATGGAACAGAATACAGATTTCAGAAATAAGCCCTCTTAGATACAGTCAACTAACTTTTGATAAAGGAACAAAAGCAATTCAATAGTGAAAATAAAGTCTTTTCAACAGAAGATTCTAGAACAATTAAGATATCCAAATTAAAAAAGAAAAGGAATCTAGACACAGAGCTTACACTCTGTTCATAGAAACAAACTGAAATTTGTTCATAGAAATGAACTGAAAATTATTCACATACCTAAATGTAAAATGCAAAACTGTATTTAGTAGAAGATAATAAAGAAGAAAGTCTAGATGACCTTGGGTTTGGTGATGATTTTTTATATACCAAGCACACACACTACTACATATAAAATAGATAACCAATGAGGAATTACTGTGTAGTAAAGGGAAATATATTCAATATTTTTCAATAACTTACAATGAAAAAGAATCTGAAATAAGTATATATATAGGTAACTGAATCACTTTGCTATATACCTGAAAGTAACACAACACTTTAAATCAACTATACTTCAGTTAAAAAAAAAAAAAAAAAAGATCTTAAACACCAAAAGCATAACCCATGAGGGAGGATCAGATAAACTGGACTTCATTAAAAATTTCTGCTCTGTGAAAGTCATTGTAAAAAGAATGAAAAGTCTCTTCACAGCTTGGGAGAAAATATTTACAAAAGACTTATTTCATGAAAGACTATTATTCTAAATATAGAAAGAACTTTGAAACTTAACATTAAGAAAACTCAATTAAAAATTAAGTCAAAGACTTTACCAAACATCTCACTGATAAAGGTATGGTGTTGTTCAGTTGCTAGGTTGTGTCCAACTCTTGCAATCCCATGCATAGTAACCTACCAGGCTCTCCTGTCTTTGGGATTTTCCAGGCAAGAATACTGAAGTGGGTTGCAGGAGACTGAACCCATATCTCCTACAGTGTAGGTGGATTCTCTACCACTGAGTGACCAGGGAAATCCTTAAAAAGTATGCATATGCTAAAAAAGCATATGAAAAGATATTCCACATCATATGTCATCTGGAAAATGTAAATGAAAACAACAGTGAAATATCACAATACACCTACTAGAATGTCCAGAAAGTAGAACATTGAAAACAAAATGTTGGTGAGAATGTGGAACAGGAGCTCACCTTCATTGTTGGTGGGAGCACAAATGGTACAGCCACTTAGCAGGATGGTTTGGCAGTTTCTTCCCAAAGTAATCATTTTCTTACTATATGCTGTAGCACTCTTGTTTCTTGGTATTTTCCTAAAGGAGTTGAAAACTTATGTCCTCAAAAAAACTGCAGCTTTTTTCATCATTGCAAAATCTTGGAGGCAACGAGATGCCCTTCAGAAAGTAAAAGGATAAATAAACTGTGGTACATACAGACAATGGAGTATAATTTTGTGATAAATATAAATGAGTATTCAGGTCATAAGAAAAAATGGAGGAAATTTAAATGCATATAAGTGAAATAAGGCTGAGCACCAAAGAATTGATGCTTTTGAACTGTGGTGTTGGAGAAGACTCTTGAGAGTCACTTGGACTGCAAGGAGATCCAACCAGTCCATTCTGAAGGAGATCAGCCCTGGGATTTCTTTGGAAGGAATGATGCTAAAGCTGAAACTCCAGTACTTTGGCCACCTCATGAGAAGAGCTGACTCATTGGAAAAGACTTTGATGCTGGGAAGGATTGGGGGCAGGAGGAGAAGGGGACGACAGAGGATGAGATGGCTGGATGCCATCACTGACTCGATGGACGTGAATCTGAGTGAACTCCGGGAGTTGGTGATGGACAGGGAGGCCTGGCATGCTGCGATTCATGGGGTCGCAAAGAGTCAGACACAACTAAGCGAATGAACTGAACTGAAAGTGAAATAAGTCAGTTTGTAAAAGTTAAATACTGTATGATTCCAACTATTTAACATCCTGTAAAGACAAAACTATGGAGAAGGTAAAAAGGTCACTGCTTGCTCTAGATAAAGGATGAGAGTGAGATTAAAAGGCAAAGCCCAGAATATTATTGGAGTATAAATGTCATTTTACATTTATACAAAGCCACTCTTGGTTCAGTCATCAAAGGTGAAAACTGTGGTTTTTGGGTGATAAAGATTCATCAGTGTAGATTCATCAATTGTAAAATATGTACCACTCTGGTGGGACATATTGATAGTGGTGGAAGAGGTGGGTATGTGGGGCTCTCTGTATTTTATGTACATCTCACTGTGAACTTATAATTGCTCTAAAAATGTTTAGCTGAAAAGAAAAATGATACAAAATTTAAATCTGAAGTGATGAAAGAAAATAATAAATATGAAGAAAAATTAATGTCAGAAAACAAGTATTTAATAGAGAAAGGAAAGACAAAAATGTGTTCTTCAAAAAAAAAAAAATTAACCCAAGGTATGACTCACTGGGAGATATTGGGGACAGGAGGAGAAGGGGACAACAGAAGATGATATGGCTGGATGGCATCCCCGACTTGATGGACATGAGTTTGAGTGAACTCCGGGAGTTGGTGATGGACAGGGAGGCCTGGCGTGCTGCAATTCATGAGGTTGCAAAGAGTCAGACACGACTGAGCGATTGATCTGAACTGAACTGGTGACTCACTAAAATATAGCAGAAATACAAAATATCAGTTTAATGAATGCTATACTGTCAAAGAGCCAGTGCACATATAAGAGTGTTATGAGCCATTTTACATGGATAAACTGAAAAAATTAGCTGTAATGGATAATCTCTGAAGAAACAGTTTAGAAGATTTATATCATAATGAGATAATTTAAAAATCCTATTCTTTGAAGTAAAGTTAGTCCATAATTAAAGCTTTTCTTCAAAGAAATTTCTAGCCCCTATACCACTCTAGCAAGATAATATTGCTCAAAATTTTCCAGAGAATGGAAAAGAAATAACTATATTCTATTTGTTTTGTGAGACTAATGTAACTATGATATAAAAACCTGATCAAAGGTATCGCAATAAAAGAAAAAATCATGAGATAATCTTCTTGTACTCTTGAATATAGTTGTAAAATGTTGTAAAACAAATTTAGGTCTAACTACGTGTCCTATGGATGAGTCTTTTAGCCATGTAAAGAAATCCAGTCAGTCCTCTAACAGGTGAGCTTTCAGTTCAGCTCAGTCACTCAGTAGTGTTGAACTCTTTGGGACCCCACTGACTGGAGCACATCAGGCTTCCCTGTCCATCACCAACTTCTGAGGCTACTCAAACTCACATCTATTGAGTCAGTGATGCCATCCAACCATCTCATCCTCTGTTATCCCCTTCTCCTCTGGCCTTCAATCTTTCCCAGCATCAGGGTCTTTTTCAAAGATTCAGTTCTTTGCACCAGGTAGTCAAAGTATAGGAGTTTTAGGTTCAGCATCAGTACTTTCAATAATATTCAGACTGATTTCCTTTAGGATGGACAGGTTGGATCTCCTTGCAGTCCAGGAACTCTCAAGAGTCTTCTCCAACACCACAGTTCAAAAGCATAATTCTTCACAGCTCGAGTTTCTTTATAGTCCAACTCTTATATCCATACTTGACTACTGAAAAACCATAATTTGACTTGTTGACAAAGTAATGTCTCTGCTTTTGAATATGCTGTCTAGGTTGGTTATAACTTTCCATCCAAGGAAAAAGTGACTTTTAACTTCATGGCTGCAGTCACCAACTGCAGTGACTTTGGAGCACAAAAAAATAAAGTCTCACTGTTTCCACTGTTTCCCCATCTATTTGCCATGAAGTGATGGGACCGGCTGCCCTGATCTTAGTTTTCTGAATGTTGAATTTTAAGCCAAGTTTTTCACTCTCCTCTTTTCTTTCATCAAGAGGATATTGAATTTTTCTTTGCTTTCTAACATAAGGGTGGTGTCATCTGTTTATTTGAGGTTATTGATATTTCTCTCAGCAATCTTGATTCCAGCTTGTGCCTCATCCAGCCCAGAATTTCACATGATGTACTCTGCATATAGGTTAAATAAGCAGGGGGAAAGTATACAGCCTTGACGTACTCATTTCCCAATTAGGAATCAGTCTGTTTTCTCCATATCCAGTTCTAAATCTGTCTTCTAGACCTGCATACAGATTTCTCATGAGCCAGGTCAGGTGGTCTGGTATTCCCATCTCTTTAAGAACTTTCCACAGTTAGTTGTGATGCACACAGTCAAAAAGACTTTGGCATAGACAATAAAGCAGAAATAGATATTTTTCTGGAACTCTCTCACTTTTTTGATTATCCAATGGATGGCAATTTGATCTCTGTTCCTCTGCCTTTTCTAAATGCAGCTTGAACATCTGGAAGTTCATTGCTCATGTACCATTGAAGACTGGCTTGGAGAATTTTGAGCATTACTTTGCTAGCGTGTGAGAGGAGTGAAGTTGTGTGGTAGTTTCAGCATTCTTTGGCATTGCCTTTCTTTGGGATTGGAATGAAAACTGACATTTTCCAATCCTGTCGCCATTGCTGAGTTTTCAAAATATGCTACCATATTGAGTGCAAGACTTTCACAGCATCATCTTTTAGGATTTGAAATAGCTCAACTGTAATTCCATCACCTCCACTGGCATTGTTCATAATGATTCCTCCCAAGGCCCACTTGACTATGCATTCCAGTATGCCTTCCTCTAGGTGAGTGATCATACCATTGTGATTATCTGGGTAATGAAGATCTTTTTTGCATATTTCTTCTGTGTATTCTTGCTACCTCTTCTTAATATCTTCTTCGGTTAGGTCCATACTTTCTCTGTCCTTTATTGTGCCCATCTTTGCATGAAATGTTCCCTTGGTAGCTCTAATTTTCTTTTTTTAATATAAATTTATTTAAAAGGAGGCTAATTATTTTGCAATATTATATTCGTATTGCCATTAATTGACATGAATCAGCCATGGGTGTACATGTGTCCCCATCCTGAACCCCCTTCCCACCTCCCTCCCCATCCCATCACTCTGGGTCATCCTGGTGAACCAGCCTCGAGCACCCTGTATCATGCATAGAACCTGGACTGGCGATTCATTTCTAATTTTCTTGAAGAGATCTATGCTATTGTTTTCCTCTATTTCTTTGCATTGATCCCTGAGGAAGGCTTTCTTATCTCTCCTTGCAGTTCTTTGGAACCCTGCATTCAATGGATATATCTTTCCTTTTCTCCTTTGCATTTAGCTTCTCTTCTTTTCTCACTATTTGTGAGGTCTCCTCAGACAAGCACTTTGCCTTTTTGCATTTCTTTTTCTTGGGTTGGTTTTGATCACGGCCTCCTGTACAATGACATGAATCTCCATCCATAGTACATCAGGCACTTTGTCTATCATATCTAATCCCTTGAATCTATTTGTCACTTCCACTGTATAATCTTAAGGGATTTGATTTAGGTCATATTTTAGTAGTCTAGTGGTTTTCCCTACTTTCAATATAAATCTGAATTTTGCAATAAGGAGTTCATGACTGAGCCACAGTCAGCTTCTGGTCTAGTTTTTGCTGATGGTATAGGGGCTTTCCAACTTTGGCTGCAAAGAATACAATCAATCTGATTTTAGTATTGACCATCTGGTGATGTCCATGTGTAGAGTCTTATTTTGTGTTGTTGGAAGAGGATGTTTGCTATTACCAGTGCATTCATTTGGCAAAACTCTGTTAGCCTTTGACCTGTTTCTTTTTGCAATCCAAGAAAAATTTTGCCTGTTCCTCCAGGTAGCTCTTGACTTCATACTTTTGCATTCCAGTCCCCTTTAATGAAGAGGACAGCTTCTGGGGATGTTAGTTCTAGAAGTTTTTGTAGGTCTTCATGGAACTCTTCAACTTCAGCTTCTTCAGTATTGCTGGTCAGGGCATAGACTTGGATTTCTGTGATATTGAGTGGTTTGCCTTGGACACGAACAGAGATCATTCTGTCATTTTTCAAATTGCATCCAAGTACTTCATTTGGGACTCTTTTATTGACTATGATGACTACTTCACTTATTCTAAGAGATTCTTGCCCACAGTATTAGATATAGTGGTAATCTTACTTAAATTCAACCATTCCAGTACATTTTAGTTCACTGATTCCTAAAATTATGGATGTTAACTCTTACCATCTCCTATTTGACCATGTCCAACTTGTCAGTTTGAAGCCAAAGGCAAAGGAGAAAAGGAAAGGTATTCCCATTTGAATGCAGAGTTCCAAAGAATAGAAAGGACAGATAAGAAAGCCTTCCTCAGAGATCAATGCGAAGAAATAGAGGAAAACAATAGAATGGGAAAGACTAGAGATCTCTTCAATAAAATTAGAGATACCAAGGGAACATTTCATGCAAAGATGGGCACAATAAAGGACAGCAATGGTATGGACCTAGCAGAAAAATAAGACATTAAGAAGAGGCGGCAAGAATACCTAGAAGAACTGTACAAAAAAGATCTTCACGACCCAGATAATCCTGATGGTGTGATCACTCTCCTAGAGGCAGGCATACTGGAATGCATAGTCAAGTGGGCTTTGGGAGGAATCATTATGAACAAACCTAGTGGAGGTAATAGGATTCAAGTTGAGCTATTTCAAATCTCAAAAGATGAAGCTGTGAAAGTGCTGCACTCAATATGCCAGCAAATTTGGAAAACTCAACAGTGGCCAAAGGACTGGAAAATGTAAATTTTCATTCCAGTCCCAAAGAAAGGCAGTGCCAAAGAATGCTGAAACTACCACACAACTGTACTCCTCTCACACACTAGCAAAGTAATTCTCAAAATTCTCCAAGCCAGTCTTCAACAGTACATGAACCATGAACTTCCAGATGTTTAAGCTGAATTTAGAAAAGGCAGAGGAACCAAAAATCAAATTGCCAACATCCACTGGAAAATCAAAAAGGTGAGAGAGTTCCGTAAAAGCATCTACTTCATGGACGGAGGTGCCTGGTGGGCTGCAGTCCATGGGGTCGCTAAGAGTCGGACACGACTGAGCAACTTCACTTTCACTTTTCATTTTCATGCATTGGAGAAGGCAATGGCACCCCACTCCAGTACTCTTGCCTGGAGAATCCCGTGGACAGGGGAGCCTGGTGGGCTGCAGTCCATGGGGTCGCTAAGAGTCGGACACGACTGAGCGACTTCACTTTCACTTTCACTTTCTGCTCTATTAACTATGCCAAAGCTTTTGACGGTGTGGATAACAACTAACTGTGGAAAGTTCTTAAAGAGATGGGAATACTAGACCACCTGACCTGCTTAATGAGAAATCTGTATGCCGGTCAAGAAGCAAAAGTTAGAACTAAACATGGAAAAATAGACTGGTCCCAAATTGGGAAAGGAGTATGTCAAGGCTGCATATTGTTCTCCTGCTTATTTAACCTGTATGCTGAATACATCATGCGAAATACCAGGCCAGATGAAGCACAAGCTGGAATCAAGATTGCCAGGAGAAATATCAATAACCTCATATATGCAGATGACAGCACATTTATGGTAGAGACCAAAGAAGAACTAAATATCCTCTTGATGTAAATGAAATAGGAGAGTGAAAAAGCTGGCTTAAAACTCAACATTCAGGGGGTGGTCCTAAGATGGCAGAGGAATAGGATGGGGAGACCACTTTCTCCCTCACAAATTCATCAAAAGAACATTTCAACACTGAGTAAATTCCACAAAACAACTTCTGAATGCTGGCAGAGGACATCAGGCATCCAGAAAAGCAGATCATTGTCTTCAAAAACAGGTAGGAAAAAATATAAAAGACAAAAAAAGAAACAAAGGAGGTAGGGAGGGAGCTCCATCCTGGGAAGGGAGTCCTGTCCCAGGAAGGGAGTCTTAAAAAGAGAGAAGTTTCCAAACACCAGGAAACACTCTTGCTGCTGAGTCTGTGGCGAGCCTTGGAAGCATAGAGGGCAACATAACAGGGAAGAAAAATAAATAAATAATTAAAACCAACAGATTATGAGCCCAATGGTAACTCCCCCAGTGGAGAAGCAGCGCAGATGCCTGCATCTGCCACTAGCAAGTGGGGGCTGGTCAGGGAGGTGTGGGTGGCTGTGCTTTTTAAGAATCAGGCCGGAATGCCCTGAGTGTAACCAGAGTGAACTAACTTGGGCTAGCATACCAGACTGTGGGATAGCTACCACGTGAGAAGCTCTAACATAAGACACTGCCAGGACCGCGCACAGAACAAAGGATGGAACAGAAATAGCCGGCTGCAGACCATCCCCTCCGGTGACAGGCAGCCAGAGCCATAAGGGCTGGAAAGGCACAATCGCAGCCCCAGAGAGACATTACCTACCAAACTGCAAGCAGGCTTCTTTGCTTAGACTTCATGGGGTTCTGGACAGTCACCATCTGCCTGAGACAGGGAGCCAGCGGTACCCCCAGAAAACTGACCAGCAGGAATGGGAAAGGCGATAAGTCGCAGAGACCACACTTTCCAAACACCTGAACTACTCGGACCTGGGAAGGACACAAAACACAGGCCTAACCTAAGCTGTGCCTCTGAGGGCTACCTGAGAGCCGAACCTGAGCGGTTTAGACAGGGGAGGTGCATGCAGCCTAGGGCCAGCCTCAGAAGGTTCCCGGCAGAGCAACGTAGAGCCTAAATGGTGTGTGCCATGATCAGGGGCAGACCCAGCGTGGCTGAGACACTGTGAGCACACGCCAGTGTTATTTGTTTGCAGCATCCCTCCCTTCCCACAGCGAGACTGAACAAGTGAGCCTGAAAAAAAAAAAAAAAAAAAAAAAGTCCACCACTGCCCACCTTGTGTTAGGGCAGAAATCAGACACTGAAGAGACCAGCAAACAGAAGAGGCTAAACAGAGGGAACTGCCTTGGAAGTGACCCCACACTGCCCACAACACCAGAGAAAGTACCAGATGTATCTTTACTATTTTTCCGGTCATTCTTTTTGTTTCTTTGTTTTGTTTTGTTGATGTTGTTGTTTGATGTTTTTTTTTCTTCTTTTCTTTTTCTTCTTTTTTTTAAACTTTTTAGAATTTTTAAGTCCTCTATTTCTCCTTTAATTTTTATTTTTATCACCTACTATTACTTTTCAAAAAACAAAAAAAACTATTTTTAAAGCAAACACCATATATATATTTTTTGTGGTTGTTGTTGTTTTTTAATAATTCTTGTAACTTTTTTTTTTCTCTCTTCTTCTTTCTGTAATATTGTATTTCTGAAAATCCAAACTCTACTCTAGATTTTCAATCTTTGCTTTTTGGTATTTGTTGTCAATTTTGTACATTTAAAAACCCAATCTTCAGTACCCAATTTTACCTGAGAGCGAGATTACTGGCTTGACCACTCTCTCCTCCGTTGGACTCTCCTTTTTCTCCACCAGGATGTCTCTGCCTCCTCCAACTCCCTGCTCTTCTCTACCCAACTCTGTGAATCTCTGTGAGCTCCAAACAATGGAGAACACTTAGGGAACTGGTTACTGGCTGAAACTGTCTCCCTCCTTTTCTTTTCCCTCTTTTATCTTCCTGGCCACCTCTGTCTATTTCTCCCCTCTCCTCTTCCCTGTATAACTCCATGAACATCTCTGAGCAGTCCAGACTGTGGAGCGCACATAAGGAAGTGATTACTGGCTAGCTTGTTCTCTCCTCTTTTGATCCCACCTCATCTTATTCCAGTCACCTCTAACTACCCCCTCCGTCTTCTGTTCTTCATGTAATTCAGTGAACCTCTCTGGGAGTCCCTAAATGTGAAGAAACTTTTCATCTTTAACCTAGATGTTTTATCATCGGTGCTGTATAGATGGAGAAGTCTTGAGGCTACTGTAAAAATAAAATGGTAAACCAGAAGCAGGAGGCTTAAGTCCAAATCCTGAGAACATCAGAGAACTCCTGAATCCAGGGAACATTAATCAATAGGAGCTCATCAAATGCCTCCATACCTACACTGAAACCAAGCACCAGCCAAGGGCCAACAAGTGCCAGAGCAAGACATACCACGCAAATTCTCCAGCAACACAGGAACACACCCCTGAGCTTCAATATATAGGCAGCTCAAAGTTACTCCAAAACCATTGACATCTCATAACTCATTACTGGACTCTTCATTGCACTCCAGAGAGAAGAAATCCAGCTCTATCCACCAGAACTCCGACACAAGCTTCCCTAACCAAGAAACCTTGACAAGCCACTGATACAACCCCACCCACAGCGACGAAACTCCATAATAAAGAGAACTCCACAAATTCCCAGATTACAGAAAGGCCACCCCAAATGCAGCAATATAACCAAGGTGAAGAGACAGAGGAATACCCAGCAAGTAAAGTAACAGGAGAAATGCCCACCAAACCAAACAAAAGAGGAAGAGATAGGGAATCTACCTGAGAAAGAATTCCAAATAATGATAGTGAAAATGATCCAAAATCTTGAAGTGAAAATGGAATCACAGATAAATAGCCTGGAGACAGGATTGAGAAGATGCAAGAAAGGTTTAACAAGGACCTAGAAGAAATACAAGAGTCAATATATAATGAATAATGCAATGAATGAGATCAGAAACTCTCTGGAGGCAACAAATAGTAGAATAATGGAGGCAGAAGATAGGATTAGTGAAATAGAAGATAGAATGGTAGAAATAAATGAATCAGAGAGGAAAAAAGAAAAATGAATTAAAAGAAATGAGGACAATCTCAGAGACCTCCAGGACAATATGAAATGCTCCAACATTCGAATTATAGGAATCCCAGAAGAAGAAGACAAAAAGAAAGACCATGAGAAAATACTTGAGGAGATAACAGTTGAAAACTTCCCTAAAATAGGGAAGGGAATAATCACTCAAGTCCAAGAAACCCATAGAGTTCCAAACAGGATAAACCCAAGATGAAACACCTCAAGACACATATTAATCAAATTAACAAAGATCAAACACAAAGAACAAATATTAAAAGCAGCAAGGGAAAAACAACAAACAACACACAAGGGGATTCCCATAAGGATAACAGCTGATCTTTCAATAGAAACTCTTCAGGCCAGGAGGGAAGGGCAGGACATACTTAAAGTGATGAAAGAAAATAACCTACAGCCCAGATTACTGTACCCAGCAAGGATCTCATACAATTATGAAGGATAAATCAAAAGCTTTACAGACAAGGAAAAGCTGAAAGAATTCAGCACCACCAAACTAGCTCTCCATCAAATGCTAAAGGATATTCTCTAGACAGGAAACACAAAAAGGGTGTATAAACTTGAACCCAAAACAATAAAGTAAATGGCAACGGGATCATACTTATCAATAATTACCTTAAATGTAAATGGGTTGAATGCCCCAACCAAAAGGCAAAGACTGGCTGAATGGATACAAAAACAAGACCCCTATATATGCTGCCTACAAGAGACCCACCTCAAAGCAAGGGATACATACAGACTGAAAGTGAAGGGCTGGGAAAAGATATTCCACGCAAACAGAGACCAAAAGAAAAGAGGAATAGCAATACTCATATCTGATAAAATAGACTTTAAAATAAAGACTGTGAAAAGAGACAAAGAAGGCCACTACATAATGATCAAAGGATCAATCTAAGAAGAAGTTATAACAATTATAAATATATATGCACCCAACATACGAGCACCACAATATGTAACACAAATGCTAACAAGTATGAAAGGGGAAATTAGCAATAACACAATAATAATGGGAGACTTTAATACCCCACTCACACCTATGGACAGATCAACTAAACAGAAAATTAACAAAGAAATGCAAACTTTAAATGTTACAATAGACCAGGTAGACCTAATTGATCTCAATAGGATATTTCACCCCAAAACAATGAATTTCACCTTTTTCTCCAAGTGCTCACGGAAACTTCTCCAGGATAGATCACATCCTGGGCCATAAATCTAACCTTGATAATTTCAAAAAAATTGAAATCATTCCAAGCATCTTTTCTGACCATAATACATTAAGATTAGATCTCAATTACAGGAGAAAAACTATTAAAAATTCCAACATATGGAGGCTGAACAACACACTTCTGAATAACCAACAATTCACAGAAGAAATCAAAAAAGAAATAAAAATATGCATAGAAACGAATGAAAATGAAAACACAACAACCCAGAACCTGTGGGACACTGTAAAAGCAGTGCTAAGAGGAAAGTTCATAGCAATACATGCATACCTCAAGAAACAAGAAAAAAGTCAAATAAATAACCTAACTCCACACCTAAAGCAACTAGAAAGGGAAGGAATGGAGAACCCCAGAGTTAGTAGAAGGAAAGAAATCTTAAAAATTAGGGCAGAAATAAATGCAAAAGAAACAAAGAGACCATAGCAAAAATCAAGAAAACCAAAAGCTGGTTCTTTGAAAGGATAAATAAAATTGACCTACCTTTAGCCAGACTCATCAAGAAGCAGAGAGAAAAATCAAATCCATAAAATTAGAAATGAAAATGGAGAGATCACAACAGACAACACAGAAATACAAAGGATCATAAGAGACTACTATCAGCAATTATATGCCAATAAAATTGACAACGTGGAAGAAATGGACAAATTCATAGAAAAGTACAACTTTCAAGACTGAACCAGGAAGAAATAGAAAATCTTAACAGACCCATCACAAGCATGGAAATTAAAACTTAATCAGAAATCTTCCAGCAAACAAAAGCCCAGGTCCAGACGGCTTCACAGCTGAATTCTTCCAAAAATTTCGAGAAGAGCTAACACCTATCCCACTCAAACTTTTCCAGAAAATTGCAGAGGAAGGTAAACTTCAAAACTCATTCTATGAGGCCAGCATCACCCTAATACCAAAACCTGACAAAGATGTCACAAAAAAGAAAACTACACGCCAATAGCACTGATGAACATAGATGCAAAAATCCTTAACAAAATTCTAGCAATCAAAATCCAACAACACATTAAAAAGATCATACACCATGACCAAGTGGGCTTTATCCCAGTGATGCAAGGATTCTTCAGTATCCACAAATCAATCAATGTAATTCACCACATTAACAAATTGAAAAATAAAAGCCATGTGATTATCTCAATAGATGCAGAGAAGGCCTTTGACAAAATTCAACATCCATTTATGATAAAAACTCTCCAGAAAGCAGGAATGGAAGGAACATACCTCAACATAATAAAAGCTATATATGACAAACCCACAGCAAACATTATCCTCAATGGTGAAAAATTGAAAGCGTTTCCCCTAAAGTCAGGAACGAGACAAGGGTGCCCACTTTCACCGCTACTATTCAACATAGTTCTGGAAGTCTTGGCCACAGCAATCAGAGCAGAAAAAGAAATAAAAGGAATCCAAATTGGAAAAGAAGAAGTAAAACTCTCACTGTTTGCAGATGACATGATCTTCTACATAGAAAACCCTAAAGACTCCACTAGAAAATTACTAAAGCTAATCAATGAATATAGTAAAGTTGCAGGATATAAAATCAACATGCAGAAATCCCTTGCATTCCTATACACTAATAATGAGAAAGCATAAAAAGAAATTAAGGAAAAAATTCCATTCACCATTGCAACGAAAAGGATAAAATACTTAGGAATATACCTACCTAAAGAAACTAAAGACCTATAAATCAAAAACTGTAAAACACTGATGAAAGAAATCAAAGAGGACACTAATAGATGGAGATATATACCATGTTCATGGATCAGAAGAATCAATATAGTGAAAATGAGTATACTAGCCAAAGCAATCTACAGATTCAATGCAATCCCTATCAAACTACCAGCGGTATTTTTCACAGAGCTAGAACAAATAATTTCACAATTTGTATGGAAATACAAAAAAAAACCTCGAATAGCCAAAGCAATCTTGAGAAAGAAGAATGGAACTGGAGGAATCAACCTGCCTGACTTCAGGCTCTACTACAAAGCCACAGTCATCAAGACAGTATGGTACTGGCACAAAGACAGAAATATAGATCAATGGAATGAAACAGAAAGCCCAGAGATAAATCCACACAACTATGGACACCTTATCTTCGACAAAGGAGGCAAGAATATACAATGGAGTAAAGACAATCTCTTTAAGTAGTGCTGAGAAAACTGGTCAACCACTTGTAAAAGAATGAAACTAGAGCACTTTCTAACACCACACACAAAAATAAACTCAAAATGGATTAAAGATCTAAACATAAGACCAGAAACTTTAAAACTCCTAGAGGAGAACATAGGCAAAACACTCTCTGACACAAATCACAGCAGGATTCTATATGATCCACCTCCCAGAATACTGGAAATAAAAGTAAAAATAAACAAATGGGATCTAATTAAAATTAAAAGCTTCTGCACAACAAAGGAAAATATAAGCAAGGTGAAAAGACAGCCTTCTGAATGGGAGAAAATAATAACAAATGAAGCAACTGACAAACAACTAATCTCAAAAATATACAAGCAACTTATGCAGCTCAATTCCAGAAACATAAGCGACCCAATCAAAAAATGGGCCAAAGAACTAAATAGACGTTTCTCCATAGAAGATAGACGGATGGCTAACAAACACATGAAAAAATGCTCAACATCACTCGTTATCAGAGAAATGCAAATCAAAACCACAATGAGGTACCATTTCACACCAGTCAGAATGGCTGCGATCCAAACGTCTACAAGCAATAAGTGCTTGGGAGGGTGTGGAGAAAAGGGAACCCTCTTACACTGTTGGTGGGAATGAAAACTAGTATAGCCACTATGGAGAACAGCGTGGAGATTCCTTAAAAAGCTGGAAATAGAACTGCCTTATGACCCAGAAATCCCAGTGCTGCGCATACACACCAAGGAAACCAGAATTGAAAGAGACACGTGTACCCCAATGTTATTCGCAGCACTGTCTATAATAGCCAGGACATGGAAGCAACCTAGATATCCATCAGCAGAAGAACGGATAAGAAAGCCGTGTTACGTATACACAATGGAGTATTACTCAGCCATTAAAAGAATACATTTGAATCAGTTCTAGTGAGGTGTATGAAACTGGAGCCTATTATACAGAGTGAAGTAAGCCAAAAAGAAAAACACCAATACAATGTACTAATACATATATATGGAATTTAGAAATATGGTAATGATAACCCTGTATGCGAGACAGCAAAAGAGACACAGATATATAGAACAGACTTTGGGATTCTGTGGGAGAGGGAGAGGGTGAGATGATTTGGCAGAATGGCATTGAAACACGCAAACTACCATGTAAGAAACGAATTGCCAGTCTATGTTCGATACAGGATACAGGATGCTTGGGGCTGGTGCATGGGGAAGATCCAGAGAGATGATATGGGGTGGGAGGTTGGAGGGGGGTTCAGGAATGGGAACTCATGTACACCCGTGGCAGATTCATGTCAATGTATGGCAAAACCAAAACAGTATTGTAAAGCAAAATAAAATAAAAATTAAAAAAAAAAAAATTAGAAAACTAAGATCATGGCATCCAGTCCCATCACTTTATGACAAATAGATGGGGAAACTGTGGAAACAGTGAGAGACTGCAGCTATGAAATTAAAAGTCACTTGCTCCTTGGAAGAAAAGTTAGGACCAACATAAACAACATATTAAAAAGCAGAGACATTACTTTGCCAACAATGGTCCATCTTGTCAAAGCTTTGGTTTCTCCAGTAGTCATGTATGGATGTAAGAGCTGGACTGTAAAGAAAGCTGAGCACTAAAGAATTGATGCTTTTGAACTATGGTGTTGGAGAAGACTCTTGAGAGTCCCATGGACTGCAAGGAGATCCAGTCAGTCCATCCTAAAGGAGATCAGTCCTGGGAGATGGTTGGATTGTATCATCGACTCAGTGGACATGAATTTGAGTAACCTCTGGGAGTTGGTAATGAACAGGGTGGCCTGGCATGCTGTAGTCCATGGGGTTGAAAAGTGTTGGAAATGACTGAGAGACTAAGCTAATATGAATTTGCCTTGATTCACAGAACTAACATTCCAGGTTTCTATGTAGTATTGCTCTTTACATCATTGGACTTTACTTCATACACCCATCACATCCACAACTGGGTTTTTTTGTTTGTTTGTTTCCTTGGCTCCATTTCTTCATTCTTTCTCCACTGATCTCCAGTAGTGTATTGGGCATCTACTGACTTGGGAAGTTCATCTTCGGTGTCATACCTTTTTGCCTTTTCACACTGTTCATGGCATTCTCAAGGCAAGTATACAAAAGGTGTTTGCCGTTCCCTTCACCAGTGAACCACTTTTTATCAGAACTCTCCACCATGACCCATCCCATGACCCATCATGGCTGTACATGCTATGGCCCATAGTTTCATTGAGTTAGACAAGACTGTGGTCCATGTGATCAGATTGGTTACTTCTCTGTGTTTGTGGTTTTCATTCTGTCTACCCTCTGGCTGGGAAGGATAAGAGGCTTATGGAAGCTCTTTTCCTTATGGAAGAGACTGACTGAGGGGAAAACAGTCTTGTTCTGATGGGTGGTGCCATGTTCAGCACCTACAGCAGGCCAGTGCTGACCTATATCTCCACCAGAGACTCCTGGACACTCATGGGTATGTCTGGGTCAAGTTCTTATGGGGGTCACTGCTCCTTTCTCCAAGGTCCTGGTGCACACAAGGTTTTGTCTGTGCCCTCCAAGAGCCTGTTTCCTCAGTCCTGTTTAAGTTCTGGTGGTTTTATGGTGGGGTTAATGGCCATCTCCTCCAAGAAGGCTTATGCCATACCAAGGTCTGCTGCAACCAGAGCCCCTATGTCAGGCCACTGCTGACCTGTATCTCCAGAGGAGACTCTCAGACACAGTTCTGGCTCAGTCTCTGTGGGTGGGGCATATGTTTTATGCTCTTCCCATGTCTGAGCAGCTCAGGTAACCAGGTGCTTGGCAAGCACACTGTCCCAGGTGGACCATGTGTCTTAATCACCTTCCTAGTCCTGGATGCTTGGTTTCCAGGGTGCACCATGGGAGTACCATCTCAGGTGTGCAGTATGTCTCCTCTGGAGAGCTGATTTCATGCTGTGACCCTCTTGGCAGATGTCAGCTATCCAGGATCTCAGGAAGACATGGTTAGCAGCTGGGAGTCTTCTCACAGTTTGGTGGAAGATGGTGTTTTTGGGGCTGAGATTGTAGCAGCCCCTTGCCTTCCAGCTCTGGATATCCCAAGCCTGCTTCTCGGCCTCAAGGCGAGGAGGGGCTTGTATGCAGCAGGCAAGCTCTCCTTTGGTTTTTGCTCAATCCTTTGTTCTCTAAGAGGGCCAGGTTAAGTTGTTAGGTTAGAGCCTATGTAGTTTTGTTTGTTTGTTTTCTTTCCCTCCTGTTTTTGTTGCCTTCTCAGATCCCCAAACTCCCCACACACTCGCCTGCAAGAGGGTTTCCTACTGTGTGGAAACTTCTCCTCCTTCAAGACTCCCTCCCCAGGATAGCTCTCCATCTCTAACTCTTCTGTCTCAGTTTTTGTTTTTTATATTTTTCCCTACCTCCTTTCTAAGAGAATGGGCTGCTTTTCTGGGCGCCAGGTGTTCTCCACAAGTGTTCAGAAGTTGTTTTGTGGAAGCTGCTCAGCATTAGCTGGGTAGCTGAAAGATAAAAAGGGAAATCAAAGGTGTTTCAAAGGTAGCAACTACAGGAAGCAGATATCACTCCTAGGAACAGGGAAAGCAAAGGTGAGCTTTAGAGGGTTTTAAGAAAAGAAGATGTTTGAGTCTGTATAAACTATAGGATAAAATAGTAAAAACATATTTCTTAATATGAATCCTCCACTCAGTATTTTGGACTTCTCTGGTGGTTCATGTGGTAAAGAATCTGCCTGCCAATGCAGGAGACCCAAGTTCAATCCTTGGTTCAGGAAGATCCCCTGCAGAAGGAAATGGCAACCCACTCCAGGATGCTTGCCTAGAGAACTACATGGACAGAGGAGCCTGGCAGACTACAATCTATAGTTTTGCAAAGAGTCGGACATGACTGAGGGACTGACACACACAAAGAAGCTATTGCTCATAAAAGAAAACACTTGAAATAGCAATATAAAGTAAGGCAGACTACTAGATTATGGGAATTTATTAAAGAACCATTCCATGTAGAATTTAGAAAATGGAGAACACTTGGTGAATGGGAGAAGAGGAAATGAATTTTACTGTACATAACCATCAGTTCAGTTCAGTTCAGTCACTCCGTGGTGTCTGACTATTTGTGACCCCATGAACCGCAGAACACCAGGCCTCCCTGTCCATCACCAACACCTGGAGTCCACCCAAATCAATGTCCATTGAGTTGGCGATTACATCCAACCATCTCATCCTCTGTCATCCCCTTCTCCTCCTGCCCTCAATCTTTCCCAGCATCAGGGTCTTTTCAAATGAGTCAGCTGTTCACATCAGGTGGCCAAAATATTGGTGTTTCAGCTTCAACATCAGTCCTTCCAATGAACACCAAGGACTGATTCATTTTGGATGGACTGGTTGGATCTCCTTGAAGTCCAAGGGACTCTCCAGAGTCTTCTCCAACACCCCACTTCAAAAGCATCAATTATTCAGTGCTCAGCTTTCTTTATAGTCCAACTCTCAAATCCATACATGACCACTGGGAAAACCAGAGCCTTGACTAGAAGGACCTTTGTGGGCAAAGTAATGTCTCTGCTTTTTATTATGCTGCCTAGGTTGGTCATAACTTTCCTTCCAAGGAGTAAGCATCTTTTAATTTCATGGCTGCAATCACCATCTTCAGTGATTTTGGAGCCCAGAAAAATAAAGCCAGCCACTGTTTCCACCGTTACCCCATCTATTTCCCATGAAGTGATGGGATCGGATGCTATGATCTTAGTTTTCTGGAGGTTGAGCTTTAAGCCAACTTGTTGATTCTCCTCTTTCAATTTCATCAAGAGCCTCTTTAGTTCTTCCTCACTTTCTGCCATAAGGGTGGTGTTATCTGCAAATCTGAGATTATTGATATTTCTCCCAGAAATCTTGATTCCAGCTTGTGCTTCTTCCAACCCAGCATTTCTCATGATGTATTCTGCATATAAGTTAAATAAGCAGGGTGACAATATACAGCCTTGACATACTTCTTTTCCTATTTGGAACCAGTCTGTTGTTCCATGTCCAGTTCTACCTGTTGCTTCCTGACCTGCATACAAGTTTCTCAAGAGGAAGGTCAGGTGGTCTGTTATGCCCATTTGTTTCAGAATTTGACACAATGTATTGTGACCCACACAGTCAAAGGCTTTGACATAGTCAATAAAGCAGAAATAGATGTTTTTCTGGAACTCTCTTGCTTTTTTGATGATCCAGCGAATGTTAGCAATTTGATCTTTGGTTTGTCTGCCTTTTCTAAAACCATCATGAACATCTGGAAGTTTCAGGTTCATGTATTGCTGAAGCCTAGCTTGGAGAATTTAAGCATTACTTTACTAGTGTGTGAGATGAGTGCATTTGTGCAGTAGTTTGAGCATTTGGGGCATTGCCTTTCTTTGGGATTGGAATGAAAAGTGAACTTTTCCAGTCCTGTGGCCACTGCTGAGTTTTCCAAATTTCCTGGCATATTGAATGCAGCACATTCTCAGCATCGTCTTTCAGGATTTAAAATAGCGCAACTGGAATTCCATCACCTCCACTAGCTTTGTTCATTTTGATACTTCTGGATGGATGTGAGAGTTGGGCTGTGAAATAAGGTGAGCACTGAAGAACTGATGCTTTTCAGCTGTGGTGTTGGAGAAGACTCTTGAGAGTCCCTTGGACTGCAAGGAGATCCAACCAGTCCATTCTAAAGGAGGTCAGTCCTGGGTGTTCTTTGGAAGGACTGATGCTAAAGCTGAAACTCCAGTACCTTGTCCACCTCATGCGAAGAGTTGACTCACTGGAAAGGACTCTGATGCTGGGAGGGGTTGGGGACAGGAGGAGAAGGGGACGACAGAGGATGAGATGGCTGGATGGCATTACCAACTCGATGGACATGAGTCTGAGTGAGCTCTGGGAGTTGGTGATGGACAGGGAGGCCTGGCATGCTGCAATTCATGGGGTCACAAAGAGTCGGACACAACTGAACGACTGAACTGAACTGAACTGAGCTGAAAGATATCCTCTTGTAGAAATTATTTTCATGGGAATTTGGTTCTCAGTTTAACCCGTGGTCCCAGAAAATGAAGTTTGTGTGGTTTCCATGAGGCTGATCCTAGGACATTATTGCCTTCCATGGCATCCGGTCCCATCACTTCATGGCAAATAGATGGGGAAACAGTGGAAACAGTGGCTATTTTTCTGGGCTCCAAAATCACTGAAGATGGTTATTGCAGCCATGAAATTAAAGGACATTTACTCCTTGTAAGGAAAGCTATGACCAACCTAGACAGCATATTGAAAAGAAGAGACACTACTTTATCAACAAAGGTCTGTCTAGTCAAGGTTATGGTTTTTCCAGTAGTAATGTATGGATGTGAAAGTTCTATAAAGAAAGCTGAGCACCGAAGAATTGATGCTTTTGAACTGTAGTGTTGGAGAAGACTCTTGAGAGTCCCCTGTACTGTGAGGAGATCCAACCAGTCCATCCTAAAGGCGATCAGTCCTGGGTGTTTATTGGAAGGACTGACGCTAAAGCTGAAGCTCCAATACTTCGGTCACCTGATGTAAAGAACTGACTCATTGGAAAAAACCCTGATGCTAGGAAAGATTAAGGGCAGGAGGAGAAAGGAATGACAGGGGATGAGATTGTTGGATGGCACCACAGAATCAATGGACATGGATTTCTGTGGACTCCAGGAGTAGGTGATGGACAGGGAGGCCTGGCGTGGTGCAGTTCATGGAGTCGCAAAGAGTCAGACATGACTGAGCAACTGAACTGAACTGAACTGAAGGCCCACTTGACTTCACATTGCAGGATGTCTGGCTCTAGGTGAGTGATCACATCATCATGATTTTCTGGGTTGTGAAGATATTTTTTGTACAATTCTTCTGTGTATTCTTGCTACCTCTTCTTAATATCTTTTGCTTCTGTTTGGTTCCGCAATGGTGCACGAGCGCAGCCAAGAGGAGCTACCCTGGGCCGCAGGTCAGGGGCAGTGGCAGAGAGGAGCTACCCCCATGTCCGAGGTAAGGAGCAGCAGCTGCACTTTGCTGAAGCAGCCATGAAGAGAGACCCAACGTCCAAGGTAAGTGAAACCCAAATAAGACGGTAGGCACTAAGAGAGGGGATCAGAGCACAGACAGACTGAAATGACAATCACAGACAACTAGCCAATCTGATCACATGGACCACAGCCTTGCCTAACTCAATAAAACTAAGCCATGCCGTATGGGGCCACCCAAGATAGATGGGTCATGCTGGAGAGGTCTGACAGAATGTGGTCCACTGGAGAAGGGAATTGCAAACCACTTCAGTATTCTTGCCTTAAAAACACCATGAACGGTATGAAAAAGCAAAATGATAGGATACTGAAAGAGGAACTCCATAGGTTAGTAAGTGCCTAATATGCTACTGGAGATCAGTGGAGGGATAACTCCAAAAAGAATGAAGGGATGGAGCCAAAGCAAAAACAATACCCAGTTGTGGATGTGACTGGTGATAGAAGCAAGGTCCAATGCTGTAAAGAGCAATATTGCATAGGAACCTGGAATGTTAGGTCCATGAATCAAGGTAAATTGAAAGTGGTCAAACAGGAGATGGCAAGAGTGAACATCGACATTCTAAAAATCAGTGAACTAATATGGATGGGAATGGGTGAATTTAACTCCGATGGCCATTATATCTACTAGTGTGAGCAGGAATCCCTCAGAAGAAATGGAGTAGCCATCATGGTCAACAAAAGAGTCCGAAATGCAGTACTTGGATGCAATCTCAAAAACGACAGAATGATCTCTGTTCATTTTCTTTTTTTCTCTCTCTTTATTTTATTTCTTTATTTTTTACTTTACAATACTGTATTGGTTTTGCCATACACTGTTCATTTTCAAGGAAAACCATTCAATATCATGATAATGCAAGTCTATGCCCTGACAGTAACGCCGAAGAAGCTGAAGTTGAACAATTTTGTGAAGATCTACAAGACCTTCTAGAACTAATACCCAAAAAAGATCCCCTTTTCATTATAGGGGACTGGAATGCAAAAGCAGGAAGTCAAGAAACACCAGGAGTAACAGACAAATTTGGCCTTGGAGTATGGAATGAAGCAGGGCAAAGTCTGATAGAGTTTTGTCAAGAAAATGCACTGGTCATAGCAAACACCCTCTTCCAACAACACAAGAGAAGACTCTACACATGGACATCACCAGATGGTCAACACCAAAATCAGATTGATTATATTCTTTGCAGCCAAAGATGGAGAAGCTCTATACAGTCAGCAAAAACAAGACTGGGACCTGACTGTGGCTCAGATCATGAACTCCTTATTGACAATTCAGACTTAAACTGAGGAAAGTAGGGAAAACCACTAGACTATTCAGTTATGACTTAAATCAAATCCCTTATGATTACACAGTGGAAGTGAGAAATAGATTTAAGGGACTAGATCTGATAGACAGAGTGCCTAATGATCTATGGACGGAGGTTTGTGACATTGTACAGGAGACAGGGATCAAGACCAACCCCCTGGGAAAGAAATGCACAAAAGCAAAGTGGCTGTCTGAGGAGGCATTCCAAACAGCTGTGAAAAGAAAGGAACCTAAAAGCAAAGGAGAAAAGGAAAGATATACTCATCTGAATGCAGAATTCCAAAGAATAGCAAGGAGAGATACGAAAGCCTTCCTCAGAGATCAATGCAAAGAAATAGAGGAAAACAATGGAATGGGAAAGACTAGAGATCTTTTCAAGAAAATTAGAAATACCAAGGGAACATTTTATGCAAAGATGGGCTCAAAAAAGTACATAACCTTAGACAATATCATATACTTAACTAGTTGGAAGGTAGAAGATAATTTATTTCTGGAAGGGAAAAGTAATAAGAGCAGATGAATTGACACAGTAATTAATTATGGGCTGTGAATCCATATCTCCTAGGGTAACTCTTTACACATTAGAGACCTGCAATACATTTTCTGATAAGTGAATTTATCGGGTCAGCAGGAACTCCCCCAAAGGACTTGAGGGAGTACCTGGGACGTATCAGGTTGAAAAGCAGCCTACCAGTCATAAGAAGGAGTCTTGAAACCCATTTCTGAGATGTGCTCATGCTCATTATTATTTCTTTTCTTCTACTTACTTTGGATTTCACGTGTTCTTTTCTCAATTTTCTAAGCTGGATACTTAGATCTTTCTTCTTTTCTAATATATGCTATACATTTTCCCCTATGCACTGTTTTCACTGCCTCCCATGGATCTTGATAGTTGTTTTCATTTTTAATTTGTTGAAAATAATTTTTCTTCTTCCTTGACCCATATCATAGAAATTCATTGTTTATATATATATGGATTTTCCAGTTACCTTTCCACTACTGATTTCCAGTTTAATTATTTGTGGGCTGAGAGCAGACATTGAATGATTTATATATGTTTTTTTTTTCTTTTTTTTTCCACATATTTCTTTTCTTTTCTTTTTTTTTTTAAAATCTTTAATTCTTACATGTGTTCCCAAACATGAACCCCCCTCCCACCTCCCTCCACATAACATCTCTGTGGGTCATCCCCATGCACCAGCCCCAAGCATGCTGTATCCTGCGTCAGACATAGACTGGCGATTCAATTCTTACATGATAGTATACATGTTAGAATGCCATTCTCCCAAATCATCCCACCCTCTCCCTCTCCCTCTGAGTCCAAAAGTCCGTTATACACATCTGTGTCTTTTTTCCTGTCTTGCATACAGGGTCGTCATTGCCATCATTCTAAATTCCATATATATGTGTTAGTATACTGTATTGGTGTTTTTCTTTCTGGCTTACTTCACTCTGTATAATTGGCTCCAGTTTCATCCATCTCATCAGAACTGATTCAAATGTATTCTTTTTAACGGCTGAGTAATACTCCATTGTGTATATGTACCACAGCTTTCTTATCCATTCATCTGCTGATGGACATCTAGGTTGTTTCCATGTCCTGGCTATTATAAACAGTGCTGCAATGAACATTGGGGTACATGTGTCTCTTTCAATTCTGGTTTCCTCGGTGTGTATGTCCAGCAGTGGGATTGCTGGGTCATAAGGTAGTTCTATTTGTAATTTTTTAAGGAATCTCCACACTGTTCTCCAAAGTGGCTGTACTAGTTTGCATTCCCACCAACAGTGTAGGAGGGTTCCCTTTTCTCCACACCCTCTCCAGCATTTATTGCTTGCAGATTTTTGGATCACAGCCATTCTGACTGGTGTGAAGTGGTACCTCATTGTGGTTTGATTTGCATTTCTCTGATAATGAGTGATGTTGAGCATCTTTTCATGTGTTTGTTAGCCATCCATATGTCTTCTTTGGAGAAATGTTTATTTAGTTCTTTGGCCCATTTTTTGATTGGGTTGTTTATTTTTCTGGAATTGAGCTGCATAAGTTGCTTGTATATTTTTGAGATTAGTTGTTTGTTAGTTGCTTCATTTGCTATTATTTTCTCCCATTCAGAAGGCTGTCTTTTCACCTTGCTTATATTTTCCTTTGTTGTGCAGAAGCTTTTAATTTTAATTAGATCCCATTTGTTTATTTTTGCTTTTATTTCCAGAATTCGGGGAGGTGGATCATAGAGGATCCTGCTGTGATTTATGTCAGAGACTGTTTTGCCTATGTTCTCCTCTAGGAGTTTTATAGTTTCTGGTCTTACATTTAGATCTTTAATCCATTTTGAGTTTATTTTTGTGTGCAGTGTTAGAAAGTGATCTAGTTTCATTCTTTTACAAGTGGTCGACCGTTTTCCCAGCACCACTTGTTAAAGAGATTGTCTTTACTCCATTGTATATTCTTGCCTCCTTTGTCAAAGATAAGGTGTCCATATGTGTGTGGATTTAGCTCTGGGCTTTCTATTTTGTTCCATTGATCTATATTTCTGTCTTTGTGCCAGTACCATACTGTTTTGATGACTGTGGCTTTGTAGTAGAGCCTGAAGTCAGGCAAGTTGATTCCTCCAGTTCCATTCTTCTTTCTCAAGATTGCTTTGGCAATTCGAGGCTTTTTGTATTTCCATATAAATCCTGAAATTATTTGTTCTAGTTCTGTGAAAAATATGGCTGGTAGCTTGATAGGGATTGCACTGAATTTGTAAATTGCTTTGGGTAGTATACTCATTTTCACTATATTGATTCTTCCGATCCATGAACATGGTATATTTCTCCATCTATTAGTGTCCTCTTTGATTTCTTTCATCAGTGTTTTATAGTTTTCTATATATAGGTGTTTAGTTTCTTTGGGTAGATATATTCCTAAGTATTTTATTCTTTTCATTGCAATGGTGAATGGAATTGTTTCCTTAATTTCTTTTTCTACTTTCTCATTATTAGTGTATAGGAATGCAAGGGATTTCTGTGTGTTGATTTTATATTCTGCAACTTTACTATATTCATTGATGAGCTCTAGTAATTTTCTGGTGGAGTCTTTAGGGTTTTCCGTGTAGAGGATCATGTCATCTGCAAACAGTGAGAGTTTTACTTCTTCTTTTCCAATTTGGATTCCTTTTATTTCTTTTTCTGCTCTGATTGCTGTGCCCAAAACTTCCAGACCTATGTTGAATAGTAGCGGTGAAAGTGGACACCCTTGTCTTGTTCCTGACTTTAGGGGAAATGCTTTCAATTTTTCACCATTGAGGATAATGTTTGCTGTGGGTTTGTCATATATAGCTTTCATTATGTTGAGGTATGTTCCTTCTATTCCTGCTTTCTGGAGAGTTTTTATCATAAATGGATGTTGAATTTTGTCAAAGGCCTTCTCTGCATCTATTGAGATAATCATATGGTTTTTATTTTTCAATTTGTTAATGTGGTGAATGACATTGATTGATTTGCGGATATTGAAGAACCCTTGCATCCCTGGGATAAAGCCCACTTGGTCATGGTGTATGATCTTTTTAATGTGTTGTTGGATTCTGATTGCTAGAATTTTGTTGAGGATTTTTGTATCTATGTTCATCAGTGATATTGGCCTGTAGTTTTCTTTTTTTGTGACATCTTTGTCAGGTTTTGGTATTAGGGTGATGGTGGCCTCATAGAATGAGTTTTGAAGTTTACCTTTCTCTGAAATTTTCTGGAAGAGTTTGAGTAGGATAGGTGTTAGCTCTTCTCGAAATTTTTGGTAGAATTCAGCTGTGAAGCCGTCTGGACCTGGGCTTTTGTTTGCTGGAAGATTTCTGATTACAGTTTCAATTTCCATGCTTGTGATGGGTCTGTTAAGATTTTCTATTTCTTCCTGGTTCAGTTTTGGAAAATTGTACTTTCCTAAGAATTTGTCCATTTCTTCCACGTTGTCCATTTTATTGGCATATAACTGCTGATCGTAGTCTCTTATGATCCTTTGTATTTCTGTGTTGTCTGTTGTGATCTCTCCATTTTCATTTCTAATTTTATTGATTTGATTTTTCTCTCTTTGCTTCTTGATGAGTCTGGCTAATGGTTTGTCAATTTTATTTATCCTTTCAAAGAACCAGCTTTTGGCTTTGTTGATTTTTGCTATGGTCTCTTTTGTTTTTTTTTTTTTTTTGCATTTATTTCTGCCCTAATTTTTAAGATTTATTTCCTTCTACTAACTCTGGGGTTCTCCAATTCTTCCTTTTCTAGTTGCTTTAGTTTTAGAGTTAGGTTATTTAAAGAAATCAAAATATGCATAGAAACTAATGAAAATGAAAACACAACAACCCAAAACCTGTGGGACACTATAAAAGCAGTGCTAAGAGGAAAGTTCATAGCAATACAGGCATACCTCAAGAAACAAGAAAAAAGTCAAATATATATGTTTAAATTTGCTAAGGTACATTTTATGGTCCATAATGTGGCCTATCCTGGTAAATATTCCATACGAACTTGACAGAAATGTGTATTATGCTGTTGTTGTAGGAAGTAGTCTATGCTGCTGCTGCTGCTGCTGCTGCTAAGTCGCTTCAGTCATGTCCGACTCTGTGCGACCCCAGAGATGGCAGCCCACCAGGCTCCCCCCTCCCTGGCATTCTCCAGGCAAGAATACCGGAGTGGGTTGCCATTTCCTTCTCCAATGCATGAAAGTGAAAAGTGACAGTGAAGTCTTTCAGTCGTGTCCAACTCTTTGCGCCCCATGAACTGCAGCCTACCAGGCTCCTCCGTCCATGGGATTTTCCAGGCAAGAGTACTGGAATGTATTGCCATTGCCTTCTCTGGAAGTAATCTGTAGATGTCCATAATATCCAGTTGATTGTTAGGTTGAACTATATCCTTACTACTGTTTTGTCTGTTTAAACTCTCCTTTTCTGATACAGGGATGTTGAAAACTTTGACTATAATAGTGGATTCATCTATGTTTTCTGTTTGCATTTCTATAAGTTTTTACATCATATATTTTGATACTCTGTGGTTAGGTGCTGGAGAAGGCAGTGGCACCCCACTCCAGTACTCTTGCCCGGAAAATCCCATGGACACAGCAGCCTGGTAGACTGCAGTCCATGGGGTCGCTAGGAGTCGGGCACGACTGAGCAACCTCACTTTTACTTTTCACTTTCGTGCATTGGAGAAGGAAATGGCAACCCACTCCAGTGTTCTTGCCTGGAGAATCCCAGGGACGGGGAGCCTGGCTTGCTGCCGTCTCTGGGGTCTCACAGAGTCAGACACGACTGAGGCGACTTAACAGCAGCAGCAGCAGTGGTTAGGTGCTACACATGAAGGTTGTTATGCCTTCTTGGACAAGTGACCTGTTTATCATTTTGTATTGCCCTTCTTTAACAGTAATAGATTTCCTTCCTTGGAAATGTGCTTTAACTGAAATTAACACAGATACTCTTATTTTTTTGGATTAATGTTAGCATAGTATGTATTACTTCACTCATTAATCTTGACTTTATATTAAAGTGATTTTCTTAGACAATGCATAGTTGATACTTATTTCTATATACTGTGACAATTTTTTAATGTGTGCATTTAAACTGTTGATATCCAAAATTATTATCAATATAGTTGGATTAATATCTACCATATTTGTTAGTATTTTCCTATTTCTCACCTTTGATCTTTATTCCTATTTTTGTGTTCCACTCATTTTCAGGGTTTTTGTGCTTTTAATTGGTACTTAACATGATTTCATTTTGCAAGTTCATTTTACTTGTTTTTACCATTTTTAGAGTTTTCAATAACATTTACAGCTAATCCAAGTCCACTTTTAAATAACACTATACTAATTTACAAGTAGTGAGTACTTCATAATAACAAAATAATCCTTATCCTTACTTCTGTCCCTTTTATCATTGCTGTCATTCATTTTGCTTATACATAAGCGTATATACATATATATATATGCACACATATATGAGGACATATGATTGAATATACTGTTACAGTTATTGTTTCGCACATACTCTTATCTAACAGATGATGAATAGGAAAAATAGAGCATTTAATTTTATCTTTACTTACTCCTTCTCAGGTGCGCTTCCTTTATATGGATCTGAGTTTCTGCCCTTAATCATTTGCCCTGGCTCTGAAGAATTTATTTAACATTTTCTGCAAGGCATTCTACTATCATCATTGTTTCAGACATTCCTTCCATTCCTTTCTGTTTCTTCTTCTGGAATTCCTATTCAGTATGTGTTATACTTCTCTTTTCAGTTGTACCACAGTTTAGAATATTTAGTTTGGTCTGTTTTATTTTTGTCTTTAGTCCTTTTTCTCATTGCTTTTCAGTTTCAGTGGTTTCTATTAAGATATCCTCAAGCTCAGAAAATCTTTTCTCACCTATATCTTGTCTATCAATAATGCCATGAAGGGCATTTTCATTTCTCTTTAAGAATTTTTTTTTTTCTCACCTCTTTCTTTTTGAGTGAACTTGTACCTGTGAACTGTGAACTTCACACACACTTCTGGGTCTTTTAGCCCCTCTTCCTAGGGACTCAGTGTCTACACTGGGCTGTATTTGGTATATGTTTTCTTTTATATGGAAAGCTAAAAGCACCTAGAATTGGGTTTTTGCCTGCTCCAAACCAATTAAGCTCTGATTAATTCTGGCAGATTGGACTCTAGCTAAATAATTTAACCTGAGGGGAGATATTTTAAAGAAAAACAGGGTGATCTGCCATACTTTAAAATAGCTCCTTTTCCTCTTCTCTTGCCAGAAGCACAAGGGGAGGTTTTCTCTACTCTTCACTGTGAGAGCCTCATTCTACCTGCTGGAGGTAAACCCAAATATGTGGGGATTCTGTGATGTTAAAAACCACAGATAGTCTGTTATTTCAGCCTTGCTTTTCCCCACTTTACAGATTACCTGAGATGCAGACAAGTTTTGTATCATATTTATTTTACCTGAAGGATGTCCTTTGATATGTGTCCTAATAAATGGTACTGAATTCTCTGTTTTTGTTTGTCTGTGAAAGTCATTATTTTCTTTTTGGAAAATATTTTCATGTTGCAAAGTTCTTGGACTGTTTTTCTTTCAGAACTTGAAAGATGCTAGTCATAGTTCTTTAGGCTTACATAATAATTGAGTGTGGGTTTTGTTGTAGCTATAGTTACCCCTAATGCTTATTTTGCTTTAGTTTTTTTTTCAGCATAGGGTGAGAGTTGGATTGTCAGAGGATTTTTTTCAGTGCTCCTGTTCTCCTATTACCTTTAGACTTTCCCTATGTGTTTCCAGTAGTCATGTATGGATGTGCTGCTGCTGCTGCTAAGTTGCTTCAGTCACATCCAACTCTGTGCGACCCCATAGACAGCAGCCCACCAGACTCCCCCATCCCTGGGATTCTCCAGGCAAGAATACTGGACTGGGTTGCCATTTCCTTCTCCAATGCATGAAAGTGAAAAGTGAAAGTGAAGTCATTCAGTCGTGTCCGACTCTTCATGACCCCATGGACTGCAGCCTAGCAGGCTCCTCCATCCATGGGATTTTCCAGGCAAGAGTACTGGAGTGGGCCTCCAATGCTTTCTCCAGTATGGATGTGAGAGTTGGACTATAAAGAAAATTGAGCACTGAAGATTTGATGCTTTTGAACTTCAGTGTTGGAGAACACTCTTGAGTATCCCTTGAACTGCAAGGAGATCCAACCAGTCCATCCTAAAGGAAATCAGTCCTGAGTATTCATTGGAAGGACTGATGCTGAAGCTGAAACTCCAATACTTTGGCCTCCTGATTTGAAGAACTGATTTGCTGGAAAGACCCTAATGATTAGAAAGATTGAAAGCAGGAGGAAAAGGGGATGACAGAGGATGAGATGGTTGGATGGCAACACTGACTTGATGGATATAAATTTGAGTAAGCTCTGGGTGTTGGTGATGGACAGGGAAGCCTGGCATGCTGCAATCCAAGGGGTCACAAAGAGTTGGACACGACTGAGAGACTGAACTGAACTTACTATGTTCTTCCGCATGATAATAGATGCCTCTCCATATCTCTCACCCCAGGTACGGACAGCTGCAGAGTCACCACAGAATAGCCTGGTGGGGACATGGGAGGGTATTCTCTTGTCCTGGTTCAGTCTCAGGTTTAGATAGGCTTGGTGTTCCTAATTCTGGGAATGGGGATATCTCCATGATCTTACTCTAGTCCCTCTTGCTAGGCTATAGGTACCTCTAATAACCAGGTCTGGAGAGTCAACTTTCATCCCAAGGGTAGAATTTTTTCGTTTGTATTGTTTTTTGCCCTAATTGCAACTGTTTACTCATCCCCTCCTCTTTCCCTAATTACAGCTCAAAAAATTTCTTCCCTGTAGGAGGGAAGTTCCCAGACAGAATATTGTGCTTTCCTGCAGTGGCAGCTGCTTTTTTAACTCACAGTTGAAGCACAAAAAGGGCCTTTTTTAGTGTCTCAGTCTGCGCAAAATTGTTCTTGTTGCTTTATGACATCCATGAAAACCTCTGAGATTGAATGTAAAATCCCTTGTGTCTTGGGCTCTTGAGAGTTCTATGTTCTGAGGATATCCTACACTTGGTCTTTAAGAATTTGTTAAAATATTTAGCTGAAATATTTTTACTGGCTTATGTGCCAGCCCAAGTTTCCTACTATGTTCTGCCCCAGATACATCATCACTTGTATTTCCTTGAAGGTGCCTGTCTTTCCTCAGATTTCAGCCTACTTGTTTCCTCTGTGACTTCAGTTACTGTATTAGGTAAGAACAGATTATAATTTTGTGGATTATTTGGCTTTTTCCTGCTTGAGTGGAAGCAATACTTTCTACATTTCTACATCTTAATTGGAAGCCACTGTTTCTGGATAATTTTTTGTTCAGCTGGAAACCATTAAAACTGATCCCTGTTTCATATAATGAAAAAGTTACACACAATTGTTTTGAGCTGCTGAGGTCATTATTTTCGTTAACAATTGTATTGGCATCACCCCTGGAGAAGGCTACTCACTCCAGTATTCTGGCCCAGAGAACTCCATGGACTGTGTAGTCTATGATGTTGCAAATAGTCAGACATGACTGAGCAACTTTCACTTTCACTTTGAAAATTTAGGTTTTTAAAATGGCAGAACACAATTTTTCTAAGACCAAATTGTATATGTGATGTCATTTTATAAATGTGATGTCTTTGGCATACCATTTTTAACTGTAGGGTTTAAGTTGAATTTTATTTTTTATTAGTAGCGTGACATATAAAATGGATGTTCTTATGTATAAAAAACCCAGAAATTATAAAAATAGCTATTTTAACACAGTCTCTCAATTGGAAAGCTGATTTTATTACTTGTTTATTTAAATTTTGAAAATCTTATCTTCAGAATATTTTGTAATGTGAGCATAGTACTTCCTTGGACAATTAATTTTAGCACACCAGAATTCCTAATTCTACTGTAATACATTATTTCTACTATCATTTCATCACTCTTGCCATTATCACATTTAACTTGATCAGTGTCAAAACTACTTGGAAGTTCAGTTTATATAAAAGATACTAATGCACTCTTGACTTCTGATAAAGTAATAGTCTAGTGCACTTAGGAAACTGTTGCTGTTGTTGCTGTTTTCAAAGCTGTTATGGGTAATAGACAGAAGTGTTCTGTATTCACTCAGCTGAGTCAAAAAGCTAGAAGCAGAGTGACACTGTAAAAATGTGATGGCCATATATAATGAATGTGTTATGTCTAACATTCATTATTTTTTTATGTTATTTTCAGGAATCGGATGAATAAGAATATAGAAAAATCAGTTTAACCATGTGACCCTTATTTGTGAGCTAGATGTTCATTAATTCAATATTGAGTGACTTATTGAGTGACTCTTGACAGATGCTGTTCAAGGAATTGTGGGGTCAGCAGTGACTGAGAGAACAAGCTCTGCTTTGGATAAAGATCTTCATTTTGTTTCAACAAAACTTAAAAGTACTTACTGCACTTTTATATTAACTCTGGTGATGAGATATCAAGTTGGATGGCTTTGTCATTTATAACTTTTAGCAGTTGACTGCTTTATCATTTCTCTAGAATATATAACTATATTTTTGTATTTGAACAGTTTATAGGAATATATATATATATTCTTCTCTAAAGTTTTCAATAAAATTAAAGAACAGAACATAAAATAATTGATTTAAACTTAAGAAAATGTTTATACAAAGTTTCATTTATTGATTTTCCTCTTTTGGTTTACAGTATTTGCATGGTTCTTTTCAGCACTCTTGTGCACATTAAATGATACTTAGTTTTTAGTAGTCTCAGAAATATGAAGAATAGGTCTCTTTGTCATGTCTAGATTCAAAGTTACATTACACCATGTTGGGTTTTGGTTTTCCTGTGTTGTACTGAAGACAGATCTTATTTCCTTTGTGAGAACTAATTTTTAAATTTTCTAGAGATTTTAAACCTGAATGTCTAACAGTTGGTGGCTTAAAATCTGAAGGGGCTCTTGGATGTACAGGTTTCAGCATTGTGGCATGTGGGCTTAGCTGCCCAGAGTCATGTGGAATCTTCCTGTACCAGGGATCAAATCTGTGTTGATCATTGGCAGGTGGAGTGGCATAGATTTTGCACTCAATCTCAGAGTTTGTTACTGTGGATACATTTTATTATTGTGTTTTGCAGGTGTTTGTTAATAGTGATTATGTCCACAACACCATCCCCACATTAAAAGTCCCTAGAATAATTCATGGGACATAAAATATAGTTTTACTCCTAAAGATTTATCACACAGATGTAGTTAGGGTAAACAACTTAAGGGAAAGAGATTAAGTAGAGTGTGGAGGAATCTGTCTGCAAACTTCCTTTGCCCTCCCTCTCATTAGGTGTCACATGGAGCATACTCTTCCCTAACAATGAAAATGCAGTGGCATGTGTGCTGTCTTTTTGCTAAGGGAAGCTGACTAGAGACTCTGTCCTAGGTTTTCATTGGGCACTCCCTGCATCACACGTACCAATCTTCCAGATTCCAAGAAAAGCAGACTAGTTTAAAGCACATTGCTTGCACAAACATTGCAGACATGATACATGACCTTTGTCATTTGGAGATGGTAGGAATACCCTGGGGGAAGGCAATGGCACCCCACTCCAGTACTCTGGCCTGGAAAATCCCATGGACAGAGGAGCCTAGTAGGCTGCAGTCCATGGGGTCACTAGGAGTCGGACACGACTGAGTGACTTCACTTTCCCTTTTAACTTTCATGCATTGGAGAAAGAAATGGCAACCCACTCCAGTGTTCTTGCCTGGAGAATCCCAGGGACGGGGGAGCCTGGTGGGCTGCCGTCTGTGGGGTCGCACAGAGTCAGACACGACTGAAGCAACTTAGCAGTAGTAGTAATACCCTTGATATCCAAGTTCCCAGACACCAAGGGCAAAGGGTTAACCTTGAAAGTAAGCCTTCTAGGGATAGCAGTCTTGCACAGTCATGTTAATCCTTTTCTGCACATTTAACTTTGTTTCTAGAAGCCTAGTTGAAAAAATCCTAAATGCTAACAATAATGACCAAGTTTCTAACTATCTGTACCTTAATTAGAATAATCAGGTTAGAATTATTAATCAGTCCTTATTAAACAGGTTATCTTTCTAATTTCTACTCCAGTTCTAATGACTAGTTCACCCTGCTCCTTCTCTGTGCTTGTCCCATTGTTTACTTTATGCATTACCCCTTTAATAAATATCCACTGCTATATATGCCATCAACATAATTCAAAATATATAGCAGATAATCCTACAAAATACCTTCCATAATGGAACTTACACTTTTGTGTGGTTAGGATATGCATACTGGAATATAGAGATTTTCTACTTGTGATCAGTGCTGTGAAACAAAATCTAAGGGGAAGACAGAGTGACAAGAGTTGGATTTGAGTTAATTTATATGTTATTTTCAAGGGTGGCTTCTCTAGATATTTGAACATAGAAGTGAAAGAAGTATAGGAATAAATTATACAGATATCTAGAGGAAATTCCCTCCAGTCCATGTTCCAGAGACAAAAACTGATGGGAGAAAGGCAAGGAGTTCAACATCCTGATATAGAATAACCAAGGTAGTGAGTTATCTAATAGGTGACATTAGAGACATAAGAGAAAAATGGAAACACTTTTGTAGGGATCTGTAGAACCTGTTAACATCTTTAAATTTTCCTCAATGATAAGAATCTTGGAGATTTTTTGGAAAAAATTGATATGTTTTGCACATTTTAAAAAAGTAAATAACATTTAAAGATGAGGATGAAATAATAGGAGATAATATAAAAGAGTATTCAGAATACATTTCAATAATGCATAGAAAAAGATGGTGTTGATGGTGTCATGGATCATAATGGTAGCAGTAAGTGGACGTGGTAAGAATATTTGACTTGGCTTTATTTTGACTTCAGAGTCAATAGGAAGATAATAGAACAAAGAATATTTTTGGATAACGGTTTCAAGATCCTTTAAGGTTTTTGGTTGAAGTAACTGGAAGAAATTTGCTGATATTGATGGATATGAGGAAATGAAAAGCATGCTTGGGGGTGATCAAGAATTTATATTTGGATGTGTTATGTTTGGGATACATATTTGATGACCAAGTGGAGATGCTGCATAAACAGTGGGGTATAGGAGTTCTGAAGATGGGCAGAGGTGAGAACTCAAAGATTCCCAAAATTTGCGAGTCATCAAATTAAAAGTGACTTAAAAAAAAATTTTTTTTTTAATATATTATTTATTTACTTATTTTTGGCTGTTGAGGGTCTTCATTGCTGCATACAGGCTTTTTCTATTTGCAGGGGCTACTCTCTAGTTGCAGTTTGCAAGATTCTCACTGTGGTGGCTTCTTTTGTTGCCGAGTACAGTAGTAGTTGTGGTGTGCAGGCCCTAGAGTGTGTGGGCTTCAGTAGTTGTGACATGTGGCCTAGTTGGCCTGCAGCATGTGGAATCTTCCCGGACCAGGGATGGAACCTGTATCCTCTGCATTGACAGGCAGATTTTTAACCACAGGACCAATAGGGAAGTCCTAAAGATGACTTTTAGAGCTATAGTAATGGAAGACATCACAACATGTAGTTAAAAGAAGTTACAGGGACAAAGCGATAGGGCATTTTAATTGGTACAAGAGTAGAAGATGAGAACTGCCTTTAGTGGAGGCTGAAAGAAGCAGTAAGTGAGGTAAAAGAACTAAGAAAAAATGATGTCTAGAATCAGTGTGAAGAAAGTTTTTCAAGAAGAAGTGATCAACATTATCAAATGTTGCTGATTGTTTCCATGAGGTGAAATGTGAGAATTAACTGAAAGATTTAAGGTAGATGATCCTGATATTTGCAAGAACAAATAATACATTGAGTTGTCCAAAAGAGAAAATAATATACTGGATTTTCCGTAAGATCTTATGGGAAAATGTGAATGAACTTTTTGGTCAACCCAATACATAATACTAATGATAAATTACTGTGGATTCAAGAAAATAGGTGGACTATAAAGATGGACTATAAATATAGATGGTAGCTTCAGAAGATTTGGAGAGTCAGGGGGATTTTTAATAGGTACTAATACAGCATGTTTGATTATGACAAACTGTTCGAGAGAGATAAAAATATTATAAATCAGAAAGTAAAGCAAACAGTATCACAAATAAGTGAAATAGACTGGAATCCAATGCATAGTTGGAGGGATTAATCTTGGGCAGGAATAAATACACAGCAGCAGGAGGAGAGAAAATAGACTACATGAGAATCATAGTAGGTAAGATGCTGGATGTGGTATTGGGTGTTTCTAAATGCTTCTATTTTGTCAGTGAAATATTTACTAGCGAATATCTGAAAATAAGGAATTCCCCAGGAGCAGGGTGGTAGAAGAGGTTTTGTTACTTTGAGGTGAAAGGAAGATAGGGTATCTGAATTGACTAGGGAAACACAAAAGGATTAAAATTAAGGACAGATTCTGAGAGATATGGCCAGGAATTTAGAGTTAGTGAATCAGTTCAGGTCCTTCACGAGGCAGATGCCAAGTTGAAATTAAACATGCATGATATTTATTGGGGAAAATGTCTGCAGAGAATACAGGGATGAGTTAAGCATAGGTGAGGGTAGTCTTCAGTCTGTGATGCAAGTCTGACACCTATAAAGTGACAGGAAAGACAGGAACACTGGGTAAGAGAGCTTCTGACTGCAGTGCAGATGTGAGAATGTCTTGATCAGGCCAATGCGATGTCCCCCAGCAGAGGCTGATGATGGAGAGTCCACATTGGGCAGAAACAGCCCAACAATAGTAGTCCTGCCATACCCAATGATTGGCTCAAAGAAGCTTCAGAGAAGCCCAGATTTGGTGTGAACCCAGGAGAGAAGCTGCAGGTCTTGCAGGCCAAGGCTCTGGGTCAGCGTGTTCACTGCAGCAGGTTCTCCTGAAGGCAGAGCAGTGCTGAGCTGAGCGTGCCCGTCCACAGCTGACACATTGGATGTGGTGATATGTTTTCTTCCATCTGTGTTTAGTGGCTCTCATGTATTTGAGGAAGGAAGTAGAATGTTAAATTTAAGTAGATTTGAGAATATCCAGGGTAGTGATATCAAAGGAAAGAGGGAAATTCAAATTAAACTAGGCATTTTAAAAGAGGAAACAGTTTAAGCTGGTTATGGACATGAGTGCTTGAGGCACTACTGTTCCAACCATGCAAATAAGAAACTGGAGTGTCTTTAGTAAGATTCATATCCTTAATTCCTTAATTTTCTTTGCAAGTTTCAGAGTATGAAAGGATGAAAGACTTATAATCACATATACCTACATATATATATATATATATATATATATATATAGAGAGAGAGAGAGAGAGAGAGAATTCAAAAGTTATCAATTTAAATATATGCATAAGGCTTAGATATAACAGAGGAGCAAGAATAATTTTTTCCTTCCTAAGTTTCAATTCCCATGTGTCCCTTATTCTCTTAACCACTCTGAGTTGGATTTTAATTTTCTATATCTGTTGTAATATGGTCCTCAAATTCCAATGAATTGCTTCATCATATGGTCAAATGAAGAAAAAACAAATTCACTGAACTTGTTATATTGAGAGGTTGAGAGATGATGCGTAGTTCTATAAAATAGTGCTTTGCTATGAGGATATGAAACACAATACTTCAGGAAATTTAAAGTTTTCCCATAACTTTAGGTTTAAACCCCAGTGTAAGATCAGCCTTGAAACTACTGCCAAACTTGGATCCCCACTTAGTTTACCTCCTCTTGGCTATTTGGATCCTCCACTCTCAGTGAGTGTTGTGGAGTTAGCAAGTCCTCACTTACCTGCAACTTTGCCCACAACAGGTCAAGTTCTAACTGCAAGATTGGAATTTATTCCCATTTGTCCTGAGTCCATCGCCTCAGTTCTTTTCCTACTTCAATGAGCAGATCTAGTTTCACATCTGAACTTTCTTCAGTATATCTTTTGCTGCCCCAATTGACAAAGCCATGCCTGGCTGTGTCAGACATATTCCTAAATAAATAATAATAGTTATTACAGAATTAGTATCGCTGTCACCAGCAAGTGCCAGGAAGTAAGTCCTGTTCTAGGAAGCTTAGAAATATTCCTATTCAATCCTCATAATAAACTATATTTTATCCCTATTGACAGATGAAAAAAATGAAGCCCAGGTGATATTACTTGCCTTAATTCATGCAATAAATTGTGGAGCCATAGAGAAACCAAGCTGGATACAAATTTTTCTTTTAATTACCAACTTATACCCTTAATGCTTGACACTAAATATATCAACCTATAAATGTCTCATGGCCTGTATTTTCAGTGCATCCACAGATTTATCTCCTCTAGAAGTTCTCCATTTTAATACATAAACAGCATTGTCTACTTACAGAAAAAAAAAAATAGCAATCACATGTCTGTGCAAGGCTATCATTAGTTACTTGTTGATTTCTTTCAAACCCTGAACACATGGCTTAGTGCTTACATTTATTGCTGCTCCAGGGTAGCTAGTTTTGGTTATGGCAATAATCATAACCCTCCAACAGAAGTGTACGTAATTTTTTTTCCTTCTAGTTTCATTAGAATTACTGCTGTAGGGATTGAGGCTTTTCAAATCATGAAAGCTGGTCTCCTAAATCAGAAACAGGGTTCTTCCACAGGGTGATATATGCTTCCAGATGTGTATGTCAAAATAAAGCAAACTTCTTCTTAAAGGATCATTTTGACCTATTTCTCTTTCTTGGTCTGAGTTATATTTTTTCAAAACTATATTGAAAATTAATTTTTAAAATTTCAATGGATGAAAAGCTAATTGAAACTTTAGTGAAATCAGTGATAGTTTTCTGCCACTGAAGTAAATCAATTACCTGTCAGACACATTGTCCTGTCTCTTTAACTCTTTTCTAGCCATCAGTTGTGGGATCTGTGTCTGAATGTTTTGAAAGAATAGATTATAGTATTTAAGTATAGAGTTCTATTTTATAAAATTAGGCAGTCTTTTTCTTGCTTTGTCTCAAGCTTTGTAGCAGCCAAGTTTGTTTTTTTCTTTACCGAATTTTTCCCTATTGGATTGAATGTTGCATACGAGTATTGATTTCACTGGCAAATTATTACAGAATTAAAGGTATCACATGAATTTTTCTATTACATAGGAAATTCATAAAACAGTTTGAACAAATCATGTTTGGACTAACTTAAAATTAATTTTTCAGGAAAAGCATAATAAAACCCTTAAACTTGGTAAATATATATTTTGTAAGAAATATTTTCTATTTTTAACATTTCTGGTTTTGATATAAATAGTCTGGGTATGGAAAAATAAGTTAAAAAGAAAAGATAATGCTTTCATATCTGTATTCTGTGTTCCTTACTTAAGATGCACCTAATTTTGAATTGAAAAATCAAGTAAAAAGGATATAATTACTCCTGTAATATAGCAGAGCTCAGAATTAACTATAGTATTAGGAATATGTTTTTATTTCCTATGTGCAATTATTTACCTAACATGTTTCTTATAGTTTCTCATGTGTGTTTCTTCCTTTACATTTTTTAATATCATTTTAGTCAGAATTTGATAGCTTTGCATTTCTATAACTACAATAAACTTCTAGTGATATTTGCTGCCACCAAACCCTTGCTATTTTCAAACTGCTTCCAGGGATATTTTCAAAACCTCACTTTTACTTAGGTTGTCCCTCTTTAATATTCCTTATCCTTCAGTTCATACTCAGTCTCACTTAGCGGTGCTCTACCAGCACCCTTCAGTGAGGCTAGTATCTCTGTGGATAACCATGAATGTTCGAATATTGTTGCTATTTTTTATGCTGCTCCTCAGATAAGCCAGATGCTGCCTTTCCTTTATGTCCAGTTCCTTCAAGTCTCATCCAGTTGATTTGTATGTTTGATGTTCTCTTCTCTAAGTACTAAACCTCAAACTGGACTCTGGATGATATTGTTTTCTAGCTGCTTCATATACCATATTATTTCTCCAAGTAGGTTATTCATCTTACAGTATTACTATGTTCTCTATTAAGACTTGGTGAACACTGAGAAACAGATACTTAAGTAATTATAAAACATTCTGATATGTGGTCTACCACAGTAATAAGATTTCTTAAACTACAGTAGCAGGCAGTGTAAGACAGTAAATGGTTAAATGTTCAACAAGGTACTGACTTTTTAAAATTGAAGTACAGTTGACATACAATATTAGCTTGAGTTGTACAGTGTAATGGTTCAAAGTTTTTACAGATTATATGCCATTAAAATTTATTACAAAATAATGGCTATAATTCCTTGTGCTATACAATATATTCTTGTTATTTTATATACAGTACCTTGTATTTCTTAATCTTATATCCCAGTCACTATTCCTTTCCTTCTCCCTTCTGGTAGTTACTAGATTTCTTTACCTGTGAGTCTGTTTCTGTTTTGCATATATATTCACTTACATTTTTTGTTAGGTACCGCATATAAGTATCTTTCTTTGGTTCATTTCACTAAGCATATTATTCTCTAGGTCCATCCATTTTGGTGCAAATGATATAACTTCATTATTTTTACGGCTGAGTAATATGCATTATATGTATGTATAGGTATTATATATATAATACATATATATTTATATGTATGTGTGTATATATATATAATACATAACCACATCTTTCATCTGTTGATGAGCACTTGGACTACTCCCATATATTGATAAAGTGCTGATATGAATATGTGGGTACATGTATCTTTTTTAATTAGTGACTTCATTTTTTCCAGTTATATACCCAGGACTGGAATTGCTGGATCATATGATAGCTCTATTTTTAGTTTTTAAAGAAACTTCCATAATGGTTTTCCAAAGTGATGGCACCAATTTACATTCCCACTAGCAATCTACAAAGTACTATGCACTTTTCTCCACATTCCTTCCAATATTTGTTATTTGTAGACATTTTGAGGATAGCCATCTGACAAGTGTGAGGTGACATCTCATGGTGGTTTTGATTTGCATTTTAAAATTTTATTTATTTGTAATCAAAGGACAATTGCTTTACAGTATTATGTTAGTTTTTGCCAAACATCAACATGAATCAGTCATAGGTATACATAGGTCCCCTCCCTCTCGAACCTCCCTCTCACATCCCTCCCCATCCCAGCCCTCTAGGTTGTTACAGTGCCCTGGTTTGAGTTCCCTGAGTCACATGGCAAATTTCTATTGGCTGTCTATTTTACATATGGCAATGTATGTTTCCACGTTACTCTCTCCATACATTCCACCCTCATTTTCCTCCCCCCACTGCCATGTTCATAAGCCTGTTCTCTATGTCTATCATAGACATAATTTCATCAGTAACATCTTTCTAGATTTCATATATATGCATTAGTATACAATATATGTTTTTCTCTTTCTGACTTACTTCCCTCCGTATAATAGGCCCTAGATTCATCCACCTCCTTAGAACTGACTCAAATGTGCTCCTTTATATGGCTGAGTACTATTCCATTATATATATCCATTCATCTGCCAATGGACATCTTCGTTGCTTCCATGTCCTAGCTATTGTAAATAGTGCTTCAAACATTGGGGTACATGTGTTTTTTCAGTTTTGGTTTCCTCAGGGTATATGCCTAGGAGTGGGATTTCTGGGTCATACAGTGGTTTTATTCCTAGTTTTTGGAGGACTCTCCATTCTGCCTTCCATAGTGGCTGTATCAGTGTACATTCCCACCAACAGTGCAAGAGTGTTCCCTTTTCTCCACACCCTCTCCAGCATTTATTGTTTGTTGACTTTTTGATGATGGCCATTCTGATTGGTGTGAGGTGATATTTCACTGTAGTTTTGATTTGCATTTCTCTAATAATGAATGATGTTGAGCATCTTTTCACATGTTTGTTAGAGAAATGTCTGTTTATGTCTTTTTCCCACTTTTTGGTTGGGTTGTTTGTCTAGTATTGAGTTGTATGAGTTGCTTGTAAATTTTGGAAATGAATCCTTTGTCAGTTTCATTTGTTATTGTTTTCTCCCATTCTAAGGGTTGTCTTTTTACCTTATTTATATTGTCTTTTTCTATGCAAAAACTTTTAAGTTTAATTAGGCCCCACTTGTTTATTTTTGTTTTTATTTCCATTACTCTAGGAGGGAGATATAGAGTATCTTGCTGTGATTTATGTCACAGAGTGGTCTATGTTTTCCCCTAAGAGTTCATAGTTTCTGGTTTTAAATTTAGATCTTTAATTCATTTTGAGTTTATCTTTGTGTGTAGTGCTAGGAAGTATTTTAATTTCATTCTTTTACATGTAGCTGTCCAGTTTTCCCAGCACCACTTATTGAAGAGGCTGTCTTGGGTCCATTGTATGTTCTTGCCTCCTTTATCAAAAATAAGATACCCATAGGTGTATGGGTTTATCTTTGGGCTTTCTATATTGTTGCATTGGTATATATTTCTGCTTTTGTGCCAGTACCATACTGTCCTGATGACTGTAGCTCTGTAGTATAATCTGAAGTCAGGAAGGTTGATTCCTCCATCTCCATTCTTCTTTCTTAAGATTGCTTTGGCAATTTGGGTTTTTTTTTTGCACATATGAATTGTGCAATTTTTTGTTCTCATTCTATGAAAAATGCCATTGGTAATTTGCATATTTTGATTAGTGGTGTTGAGCATCTTTTCATGTCCCCATTTGCCATCTGTATGTCTTTTATGGAAATACATCTATTCAGGTTTTCTGCCCATTTTATGAGTGTGATGTTTCCTTTTTGATATTTAGTTTTATAAGCCTTTTATATATTTTGGATATTAACACCTTTTCAATCATATCATTTGCAAATATTTTCCAGTGTTCTGTAGGTTGTCTTTGTCAATGGTTTTATAGGGTTTCCCTGGTGGCTCAGATAGTAAAGAATCTGCTTGCAATGCAGGAGACCCAGGTTCAATCCCTGGGTGGGGAAGATTCCCTGGAGAAGGGAATGGCAACCCACTCCAGCATTCTCACCTGAAGAATCCCATGGACAGAGAAGCCTGGTGAGCTACATACAGTCCATGGGGTCACAAAGAGTCATACATGATTGAGTGACTAATAACTTTCTCTTGCCTTTGCTATGCAAAGTTCTACATTTAGGTCCCACTTATTTTTGCATTTATTATTTCTGCATTTATTTCTTTTGCCTTGGAGACAAATCCAAGAAAACATTGCTACAATTTGTGTCAGAGTGTTCTGTTCATGTTTTCTTCTAGGAGTTTATGATCTCAGTTCTTCCATTTAGGTCTTTAATCCATTTTCTGTTTATTTATGTATATGGTATGAGGATATGTTCTAACATTGTTTTGCATTTAGCTGTCCCGTTATCCCAACACTACTCATTGAAATGGCTGTCTTTTCTCCATTACACATTCTTGGTCTCTTTGTTTCACAATTTTTTGAAAAACATGTCATTATATATTAATATAGTTGAAGTTCAGTTCAGTTCAGTCACTCAGTCGTATCTGACTCTTTGCAACACCATGAATCGCAGCATGCCAAGCCTCCCTTTCCATCACCAACTCCCAGAGTTCACTTAAACTCACATCCATTGAGTTGGTGATGCCATCCAGTCATCTCATCATCTGTCATCCCCTTCTCCTCCTGCCCTCAATCCCTCCCAGAATCAGAGTCTTTTCCAATGAGTCGACTCTTTGCATGAGGTGGCCAAAGTATTGGAGTTTCAGCTTTAACATCATTCCTTCCAAAGAAATCCCAGGACTGATCTCCTTTAGAATGGACTGGCTGGATTTCCTTGCAGTCCAAGGGACTCTCAACAGCCTTCTCCAACACCACAGTTCAAAAGCATCAGTTCTTCGGCACTCAGCTTTCTTCACAGTCCAACTCTCACATCCATACATGACCACTTGAAGTTAGCTGCATCTTATTCTGTTATTTTCTTCCAATTAAAAGTAGCAAGCTAGTATCCTAAATTAAACCTGCAAAAATAATGACCAATTTCCAACATTATATGTCCAAAATTTCATAGGCTGAATAAAATATTTTTCAACAAATTTTTTTAATTTATTGTGTTAATCAAATAAGAAAAAAAGTCAGCTTTTGCTTTTAAATTTTTTGTTTTATATACAATTTTAAGAACTGATAAATTATAGACCTGTCTAATATTTCACCCTTTCCACATATAATGAACATAAAATAAACAATATTTTCATGCTATTTGCTTTAGTTTGTATTGGAAATAGATTTCCTTTGCAAAAAATATAAGTGAAAGTAGCTCAGTCATGTTCAACTCTTTGTGACCCCATGGACTATACAGTCCATGGATTCTCCAGGCCAGAATACTGGAGTGGGTTGTCATTTCCTTCTCCAGAGAACCCAACCCAGGGATCAAATCCAGGTCTCCTGCATTGCAGGTGGATTCATTACCAGCTGAGCTACAACTACAAGGGAAGCAAAAAATACAAGGTCAAGTTAAAGAAAGAATATCACCATACTCCAAGTATGAAATGAAAACAATGGCTTCCTTAAAAAATAAAAAGGGCCTAAATGCAAATTGGACAAGTAAAACCGAAAAGAGGAAAGTTAATTCTGCTTACAAGTATACTTAAATGAGTAAGTTGCTGGTATTTGGCTTGAATAATAAATTTATATTTTGGATTTGACTTTGACATGGCAAAGGTTCTGTCATCTTTAGTCTGCAATTTAGGTTTTTAACTTGTCCTTTCAGTGATAATAAAAGCTGGTAATCTGATTCACATAAGTTCATAGAAGCACATCAAATCAAAATTCCTATAGCGCCTATTGCCAAGCTAAGGTTAACTCTTGTCAGGGAATTCTTATTTTCTGCCAAAGGTGAGTTAGATTTGTGTTAGATTGTTTACTTTTTTCATTTGCAAATTAATAAAGTAAAATTGTGTGTGTGTGTGTAATTTTTTCAGTGTGACATTCATCATACTATTTTAGCAAAAATAATTGAATCTACACTTTAATTTTAAAGTGTTATGAGAATTAAATTTCAAAAGGGTCTTGCAGTATTTTCTGGTATTTTCAGACTTCTTCTATTAAGAAATCTACAAGTTCTTTTTGATTACTGATTTTAATCTAGAGAAAAAAGACTTCTTCCATATCTAGAGGCTAGAGAGGTCAAATTTAAAAAAACAAACAAACAAACAAACACAAAACAGTGATGTTTTGACAATTTAGAATGCATGTAAGAAAATATATTGCTTGCAAATAATCAGTCTGCTTTAGTTTGGACAAAGAAATTTTATATACTTTATAAATCTGAAAAGACCAGCAGTTGAATTATTTCATTTTTCCTAAAGAAGTGAATGAGTTTATAAATATTTAAAATTCTATATGACAAGGTAATTTCCTCACTTCTCTTCAAAAGTAAATATAAATATTTGTAGTTTGGATAGTAGGAGAACATTCTTCAAAAAATGGAAAGAGCATGTAGAGGCAATATTATTTTTAATAATAGCACCTGCTTGTCTTTCAGAGAGATTCCTATCTTATCTGTCAGGGTATGGTGGTATTTCATTAGTAGGAAGATTCTTGCCTATGAAAATTTTCAAGAAATTAAAAAATAAGAAATAGCACAGATAAAAACAACCATCATTGTTAATGATTAGTGATTAGGTGGATATTGGAAATCTCTGGTCTAGTGGGCTTATTGATGCTGACAGACTAGGTCACCAGTGGCCATGGACCACTGTAAGTATGCCCACTAGGGAAGAACATTGCTTGACTAAAAACAGTCGACAGTATATGCTCCATGAAGGGCAGATTTGTTTCCCAGAGAAAAAGCCATAGCAGTTTGTTCAGTTCCTCATCCCAGGGAAATCAATAAATCAGGTAAACACTTCCTTCCTAAATAGAAATAATTAGTGGAGCTGAGTATGGCCAGGACGTTTATACTGTTAAACTTCTACTCATATAGAGAAAAAAAAAAGAAAGTCACAAGTCAGGAAAAACCATTTACCAAATCATCCTATATTAACGTCTCATGGTTTGTTGTTGTTTAGTCACTTCAGAGAAGGCGATGGCACCCCACTCCAGCACTCTTGCCTGGAGAATCCCATGGACAGAGGAGCCTGGTAGGCTGAGGTCCATGGGGTCGCGAAGAGTCGGACAGGACTGAGTGACTTCCCTTTCACTTTTCACTTTCATGCATTGGAGAAGGAAATGGCAACCCACTCCAGTGTTCTTGCCTGGAGAATCCCAGGGACAGGGGAGCCTGGTGTGCTGCCGTCTATGGGGACACAGAGTCGGACAGGACTGAAGTGACTTAGCAGCAGCAGCAGTCACTTTGGTCATCTCCGACTCGTTGCAACCTTGTAGACAGTAGCCAGCCAGGTTCCTCTGTCTATGGGACTTTCCAGGCAAGAATACTGAAGTGGGTTGTCATTTCCTCGTCCAGGGGATCTTTCCAACCTGTGTCTCTTTCATTGTCAGGCAGATTCTTTACCACTGAGCCATACATGGTGGTTGCTTAGTTGCCGAATCATGTTCAACTCTTTCGCAATCACATGCACTGTGTTCTGCCAGTCCTCTCTGTCCGTAGGATTATGGTGCTATAATAATAATTTCATATTAATTTTACAGTACAAATTACTTAGTGCCCAGGCACATCTCTGTGAAGAATATGGAAAATTCACCTTAAAAATACGATTGGTAAAAATAAGATTTCTTTTAAGAAATCCATATAGGGTTCTTTGGAGACTGAAAGGGTGGCTAGGGCCATTAACTCTATTCTTGAAGGCAATGGTACCAACAGAGTTTTCTGACTATTGAGTATTTGAGATATGGCCAACATAACTGAAGGACTGAAGCTCTAATTTTATACTGTTTTCATTAATTTTTAAACTGAAAAAAGAAAACATGTAGCTAGTAGCTACTGCATAAAATGATGGGTTATAAAATAGCTCTGAGAATAAAAGGAATTCTTAGACAAAATACCATGACATAAATCTTAGGCTAATTACAGAGGCTGATAAAGAGGAGGGTTCTGGTAGCCTTTCTTGACCTTAATGCAGTGTTGACCAGGTTGACAGTCTGGCTAGTGAGGCTCATTTGATAGGCTCAAAGAAGTTTCCTGAATATACCATTAGAAATAGGTTAAGAAAGTTTTAGAGGAGGAACCAAACACAGTAAATCCATGATAGGTGGCCATATACAAGATTAGTGTTAGAGAGAAAAAATGTGGATATTTTAAAGGAGGTGGGGAGAAAGGGAATGAAAACAGGCCTCAGTCAGATAAAGGGTTAATTCTGAGGACAAGTAGAGAGAATATGGGATCTCAGTTATTGATCAAAGTGCTCCTGAGTACCTGTGGACTCTCTGAGGCTTCCTATTTGATCCACTCCAAGGTGATGCTTTTGGAGATGACTGACTTAAAATCATGTTCTTCTTATAACCTGTACCTACCCAACAAGGAGTAGACTAGATAACATAGAAAGTTGGTAATCAAGAGAAAGAGTAAGCCTCAGCAAATTCTGCTTCCCTCAAGTAGGACATTTGTAAGCCCTACCTTGGTTCTGTGAGGAACATATTTTTATATGTATATATCTTCCTAACAGATTTATCTTATTTAAGCTGTCCTTATGAGTTTCTGTTGCTAGAAGAAAAAAATATAATTAATGAAATAAATTAATCTGTTAATTCATGTTTATAATAGTCTTCCTATAATTCTTCAGATGCTTCAGAATTCTATTTATAAGGACCACTATAGCATATTACTCCTTGTGAAGACATCTCTAAGTCACAAGACTTCTCTCCTCCCCACTCACATATGAATCACTACCTTATCTAACTTATAACAGCTCTTGGCATTTTATCTTCATAGAACTTCTTTAATATTTTCTCAGTCCACAGATTTACTGATCATCTACTCTGAGCCTGATATTGCATTAAGTATTGAAGTGTTGAAGAAAGTCACTCAGCATTGTCCGACTCTTTGCTACCCCAAGGACTATAGAGTCCATGGAATTCTCCAGGCCAGAATACTGGAGTGGGCAATATTTTCCTTCTTCAGGGGATCTTCCAAACTCAGGGATTGAGCCCAGGTCTCCCACATTGCTGGTGGATTCTTTCCCAGCTGAGCCACAAGAGAAGCCCAAGAATACTGGAGTAGGTAGCCTATCGCTTCTCCAGTGGATCTTCCCGAACCAGGAATCAACTCAGGGTCTCCTGCAGGCAGATTCGTTACCAACTGAGCTATGAGGGAAGCCCTACAAATGTGTATATAATGTGAAACAAATTAGTAGAGATTCACACTTGGTCGTGTGTAACCTCAGAAGAAGGACTATAAGCAATTCTGTCTAGGGAAATCAAAAGGTCCCTGGCAAAATGTTATGGATGAGCTAACAAAAAAAAAAAAAAAAATAGGAGTTATCTAAGCAAACAACATCAGAGAAGGCAATTGCAACCTACTCCAGTACTCTTGCCTGGAAAATCTCATGGACGGGGGAGCCTGGTAGGCTGCAGTCCATGGGGTCGCACAGAATTGGACACAACTGAAGCGACTTAGCAGCAGCAGCAGCAGCAAACAAACAAGATAATATAGATAGAGACTGACCAGTCAGAGGAAATAGCAATTGAAAAGGAATGAAAGACTGAAAAAACTCCTTAGACCACTGAGGAATTTGTAATGTAGGTCTGTGTGCAATGTGGAGGTGAGAGGAATAAAGGGGACAAAGGTCAGTCACATCAGTTAGATAAGCATGTTGAGGTCAATTATGAAAATCCTTAAATTCTTCAGTCATACTCTGATTTGTAATTACATATACTATCTCCTCAACCAGATTCTTGTTTTGTTTTTTAAATTTTCTAACTTCCTCATGTTTTTAAAGGTTATAGTTGAGATCTTTCTAAAGGGAAAGGCAAGAAAACAATAGATAGCCAGCTTGGCAAGGAATATATGAAGAATTTTGTGTAGTTTGTATTTAACTATTGCATTTGAGGATAACCCTTCTTAAACTGTTCATTTAGAGTTTAAAAATACTTGACTATTACTTTGAGTCAAACACTGATCATTTTTTAATTCAAACTTAAAATTTTCAAATATCTATAAAGTTAGATTAGAAATACAACAAGATGGAAAAATATGAAGACCTAGCCATACACCACAATCACTTGGGAGCTTTCTGCAAACACTGCAAGCACATTTTTTTTTAATTCATAATTTCAAAGTTCTGAGAGATACTGATTTTCAAACTAGAACTGTATATCCAGGCAAAATGTTATAATTGAGCAAGGAATAAATACATTTTAAGATAAAAAATATATAAATTAATTCATTTTTTTTAGATTGGATGATGAGAACATTAGTCACCAGGAGAAAGGGTAGTAGGAGGAAGCATTAAAAGATAAATAAAAGGTATTCAGCCAAGAGATAATTTTGATGTACATCAGTTCAGTTCAGTTCAGTCGCTCAGTCATGTCTGACTCTTTGCGACCCCATGAATCGCAGCATGCCAGGCCTCCCTGTCCATCACCAACTCCCAGAGTTCACTCAGACTCAAGTCCATCGAGTCCATGATACCATCCAGCCATCTCATCCTCTGTCGTCGCCTTCTCCTCCTGCCACCAATCCCTTCCAGCAACAGAATCTTTTCCAATAAGTCAACTCTTCTCATGAGGTGGCCAAAGTACTGGAGTTTCAGCTTTAGCATCATTCCTTCCAAAGAAATCCCAGGGCTGATCTCCTTCAGAATGGACTGGTTGGATCTCCTTGCAGTCCAAGGGACTCTCAAGAGTCTTCTCCAACACCACAGTTCAAAAGCATCAATTTTTCAGTGCTCAGCCTTCTTCACAGTCCAACTCTTACATCCATACATGACCACAGGAAAAACCATAGCCTTGACTAGCCGGACCTTAGTCGGCAAAGTAATGTCTCTGCTTTTGAATATGTTATCTAGGTTGGTCATAATTTTCTTCCAAGGAGTAAGCATCTTTTAATTTCATGGCTGCAGTCACCATCTGTAGTGATTTTGGAACCCCCAAATTAAAGTCTGACACTGTTTCCCCATCTATTTCCCATGAAGTGATGGGACCAGATGCCATGATCTTAGTTTTCAGAATGTTGAGCTTTAAGTCAACTTTTTCACTCTCTTCTTTCACTTTCATCAAGAGGCTTTTTAGTTCCTCTTCACTTTCTGCCATAAGGATGCTGCCATCTGCATATCTGAGGTTATTGATATTTCTCCTGGCAGTCTTGAGTCCAGCTTGTATTTCTTCCAGTCCAGCGTTTCTCGTGATGTACTCTGCATAGAAGTTAAATAAGCAGGGTGACAATATACAGCCTTGACGTACTCCTTTTCCTATTTGAAACCAGTTTGTTTTTCCATGTCCAGTTCTAACTGTTGCTTCCTGACCTGCATACAGGTTTCTCAAGAGGCAGGTCAGGTGGTCTGGTATTCCCATCTCTCTCAGAATTTTCCACAGTTTATTGTGATCCACACAGTCAAAGGCTTTGGCATAGTCAATAAAGCAGAAATAGATGTTTTTCTGGAACTCTCTTGCTTTCTCGATGATCAATTTTCTCTAAAAGCTTGGATAAAGGAACATAAGCTACTGGGAATGAGTGAAGCTAAATTCAGAGGGGCATTAATATTTCCTGAATTTTTAACAATAATTTCCTAGGGAATTGAAAAGAAGCTTAGAGATAAGGATATGAAAATGAGAAGTTAGTTTATTCAGGAAAAAAAAAAAGATAGCAATGCAAAGGATCTCAAAGTTTGACAGTAAGTATATTTAAACAAAAGCAACCTATTATAGGATTTCAGGTTATTTTTGTTATCTTCTAACACAGAGCATTACTTAAATCAGTATATAGAAAAAGATATGCATATATATAGATAAACATGGGTAATATATACATGGTGGTGGTGGTTTGGTCACTAAGTCTTGTCTGACTCTTATGAGTCCATGGACTGTAGCCTGCCGGGTTCCCCTGTCAATGGACTTCTCCAGGCAAGAATACTGGAGTGGGTTGCCATTTCCTTCTCCAGGTGATCTTCCTGACCCTAGATCAAGCCCAGGTCTCCTGCATTGCAGGCAGATTCTTTACTAACTGAGTTACGAGGGAAGCCTCAATATATACACATATGTACACATTGATGGGCTTATACATACATGTTGTGGCTTCCCTGATAGCTCAGTTGGTAATAAGAGCCCAGTTCAATTCCTGTGTCAGCAAGATCTGCTGAAGAAGAGATAGGTTACTCACTCCAGTATTCTTGGGCTTCCCTTGTGGCTCAGTTGGGAAAGAATCCACCAGCAATGAGGGAGACTTAGGTTCAATCCCTGGGTTGGGAAGATGCCCTGAAGAAGGGGGATTCTGGCCTGGAGAATCCATGGACTGAACAGTCGATGGGGTAGCAAAGAGTTGAACATGACTGAGTGATTTTAACTTTCACTTATATACATGTAATGTACATATGTGTATATTATGTGCATATGTGTGAGTGTTTATGTTAAAACAGTCCAAAGAGAGTCTCTTTGCTTATACCTCTACATTTTGTTCTATCAGAATCAACAGTATTAAAAAGCATGCTGTGGGAAACCTGTTTGCCTATTTCGATATTCATTTCTCCCCTTACCCCACCCTAACACAACACCAATTATTCTTAGTATCTCCTTCAGTTCAGTTCAGTTCAGTTGCTCACTCGTGTCTGAACTGCAGCATGTCAGGCCTCCCTGTCCATTCCCAATCCCCAGAATTTACCCAAACTCATGTCCACTGAGTCAGTGATGCCATTTAATCATCTCATTCTCTCTCGTGCCCTTCTCTTCTTGCCTTCAACTTTCCCAACATCAGGGTCTTTTTAAATGAGTCAGCTCTTTGCATCAGGTGGCCAAAATATTGGAGTTTCAGCTTCAACATCAGTCCTTCAAATGAACACCCAGGACTGATCTCCTTTAGGATGGACTGCTTGGATCTCCATGGAGACTAAGGGACTCTCAAGAGTTTTCTCTAACACCACAATTCAAAAGAATCAGTTCTTTGGTGTTCAGCTTTCTTTATAGTCCAACTCTCACATCCATATATGACTACTGGAAAAACCATAGCTTTGACTAAACGGACCTTTGTTGACAAAGTAATGTCACTGCTTTTTAATATGCTGTCTATGTTGGTCATAACTTTCCTTCCAAGGAGTAAGTCTTTTAATTTCATGTCTGCAGTCACAATCTGCTGTGATTTTGGAGCCCCCCAAAATAAGGTCAGCCACTGTTTTTCCTGTTTCCCCATCTATTTGCCATGAAGTGATGAGACTAAATGCCATGATCTTAGTTTTCAGAATGCTGAGCTTTAAGCCAACTTTTGCACTCTCCTATTTCATTTTCATCAGAGGCTCTTCAGTTTTTCTTCACTTTCTGCCATAAGGGTGGTGTCATCTGCATACCTGAGGTTATTGATATTTCTCCCGGCAATCTTGATTCCAGCTTGTGCTTCATCCAGCTCAGTGTTTCTTATATGAACTCTGCACATAAGTTAAATAAGTAAGGTGACAATATACAGCCTTGACGTACTCCTTTTCCTACTTGGAACCAGTCTGGTGTTTCATGTCTACTTCTAATTGTTGCTTCTTGACCTGCATACAGGTTTCTCAAGAGGCAGGTCAAGTAGCCTGGTATTCCCATCTCTTTCAGATTTTTCCACAGTTTATTTTGATCCACACAGTCAAAGGCTTTGGCATAGTCAATAAAGCAGAAATAGATGTTTTTTCTGGAACTCTCTTGCTTTTTTGATGATCCAACACATGTTGGCAATTTGATCTCTGGTTCCTTTGCCTTTTCTAAAACCAGCTTGAACATCTGGAAGTTCACAGTTGACAGATTGTTGAAACATGACTTGGAGAATTTTGAGCATTTCTTTACTAGCATGTGATATGAGTGCAATTGTGTGGTAGTTTGTGCATGCTTTGGCATTCTCTTTCTTTGGGATTGGAATGAAAACTGACCTTTTCCAGTTCTGGGGCCACTGCTGAGTTTTCCAAATTTGCTGACATATTGAGTGCTGCACTTTCACAGCATCATCTTTCAGGATTTGAACTAGCTCAACTGGAATTCCATCACCTCCGCTAGCTTTGTTCCTAGTGATACTTCCTAAGGTCCACTTAACTTCACATTCCAGGATGTCTGACTCTGGGTGAGTGATCACACCATCATGATTATCTAGATAGTGAAGATCTTTTTGTACAGTTCTTCTGTGTATTCTTGCCACCTCTTCTTAATATCTTCTGCTTCTGTTAGGTCCATAACATTTCTGTCCTTTATCAAGCCCGTCTGCATGAAATGTTCCCTTGGTATCTCTAATTTTCTTGAAGAGATCTCTAGTCTTTCCCATTCTATTATTTTCCTCTATTTCTTTCCATTGATCACCGAGGAAGATTTTCTTATTTCTCCTTGCTATTCTTTGAAACTCTGCATTCAAATGGGTATATCTTTCCTTTTCTCCTCTGCTTTTCACTTCTCTTCTTTTCACAGCTATTTGTAAAGCCTCCTCAGACAGCCATTTTGCTATTTTGCATTTCTTTTCCATGGGGATGGTCTTGATCCCTGTCTCCTGTATAATGTCATGAACCTCCATCCATAGTTCATCAAGGACTCTATCTATCAGATCTAGGCCCTTAAATCTATTTCTCACTTCCACTGTATAATCATAAGGGATTTGTTTTAGGTCATACCTGAATTGTCTAGTGGTTTTCCCCACTTTCTTCTATTTAAGTCTGAATTTGGCAATAAGGAGTTCATTAATTTAAAATTAGAGCCAATCATGATATCCCATTTCTCTTGGCTGAAATTGTTTTTAGGTAGGAAACTTAAAACACTCTGAGGATGGGTTCTAGGCTGTTGAGAGACACTAGAATTGAAAATCCCTTTCTTTTTGGTATTGCTGAATTTAGATATTGTACAAGAAAGGGTTAATTCAGCAGGCCTACATTGGTCAAATCCTATACATTTCCACAAGCCCTATTTTCAGGGCTATTTGCCAGCTTCTTGTTGCTGAGGAACAAGAAATTTTGAAACTTTGAAATTTCTGCCTGATAAGAGTCTTTGCAAACCTGAGGCTTGGGGCTGCACTAGACCACTTTGACCAGATAGTTTATGATAGCAACATGATTTATGATGAACATCCAGTTCTGCTGTGGGGGTCTGGAGTCCAGTTAGCCTACCTGACTGACCCCCAACAAAATCTAGACACAAAGCCTTAGGTGAGCATCTTGTATTGGCAGTGCTTAGTGCATATTGTCATACCTTCTTACTGGAAAAATTAAGCAGGCTTGTGCAATCAAACTGGGAAGGCACCCCTGGGAGCTTGCACTTGGTTTCTACCAGATGCCATACCATATACCTTTTCCTTTTGTAATTTTAATCTGTATCCTTTAATTGCATTAAACTGTAGTCACGGGATAACAGCTTTTGAGTCCTCAGAGTCCTTCTTGTGAATCAAAGAAGGACTCAAAATATAATGAATGCTTACATTTGCCTATTCATGCATAATGTGTTTTAACAGAGTCCCAGGCTATCCTCCTGGCAAACGTTCAACTGTCAGTAGTGCCCAGATAAATATCAACATAGCAAAGTGTCTTTATCAATTGTTATGTCACTGTTTTAATCAATTTTATGTTTTTACTTACCTAATTAGATCCAGCACTAATTACAGTTGTAATGCTAAGAAACATGCTCAAATTACCCAGCTAAAGGATGAGAATATAAGCCTATCTCAGAACAAGCCCATACCATTTGTTTTATTTTTATTTTTTTTTACAATAGGTCCTTATTGGCTTTCTATTTCAAATATAGCAAAGTGTACTATTTATTTTATATCATAGAATGTGTCTTATCACTGCATTTCCATTTCAGTATTTCTATTTCCCTCCTTCACGTTCAATTATTTTGTCATTGTGCATCCATTAATATAATGTATATTTTGGATCCCTATCAGGACTCAGATATTAAGCTGAGGGTCTGGAGAAGAGTGGAAAAAAGGCATATTTTCTGCTTTAATAAAATGTCAAATTATTATTCTATATAAATGTCAAATTTTATTGTTAATGAGAAGAAATGATATTATAATATTATATATCAAAATAGATAACCTAGATTATTACAGAAGACATTTTTGAGAAATAGTCCAGAAGATGAGATGACAAAAGTAACTATGAATCCACTAGGTAAAAGCTTAGGGCTATGCTATGTAATACAGTAGCTACTAATCTTAATACTTATAGAACAGTCTTTTGGACTCTGTGGGAGAGGGAGAGGGTGGGATGATTTTGGAGAATGGCATTGAAACATATATAATACCATATAAGAAACAAATCACCAGTCTAGGTTCCATGCAGGATACAGGATGCTTGGGGCTGGTGCACCAAGGGGGGATGGTATGGGGAGGGAGGTAGGAGTGGGGTTCAGGATTGGGAACACGTGTACACCCGTGGTGGATTCATGTTGATGTATGGAAAAACCAATACAATATTGTAAAGTAATTAGCCTCCAATTAAAATAAATAAATTAAAAAAAAAAAGAAGAATGTACATTATGTAGCAGAAAGGTCAAGTAAGATAACCCCTCTAAGCAGATAACATGTAACAACACCCATTGATTCCTCCATGGAAAGAGAACTATTTGAAAATATTTTCCTAAAAACCATGAGTATAGATTTTATGCTTGCTTTTTGAAAAAGAGATGTGATTAAGACCCATAAACAAGAAAGTTGTTTGGAATATAGTGGAGCTATGTATGTAAACTGATGGGGATTTAAACCATAATGAAACAGTCTGAATAGTGAACAAAAGCTCATACAGGTAGAAAATATAAACAATTATTTTAAGCAGTTTGACTGTGAGGATAAAAAGAGATACTTGAGATTTCAGAGTGAGGGAGTCAAAGGTGTTTTTGTTTGTTTTTTAAGATATAGAAAGCTTAATTATGTTTAAAGGAAAACTAAGAGAAATCCCAGGGACTGGGGAGCCTGCTGGGCTGCCGTCTATGAGGTCGCACAGAGTCGGACACGACTGAAGTGACTTAGCAAGAGAAATTAAATATGAATATAGAGAATTAAAAGAGGAATACTTGGAGTGCAAGTTTTCAGAGAATTGAAATTTTCTGATTTTTCCAAGTAGAGTGGAGAGATTAGACTTCCTGCAAGTGACTTAGTATTCTAGATCTATCTCCATTTAATCATATCCTATTGAATCATTAAGATATTTATTGCCTTAATGCTAGCTAACTCATGCCTGAAAAATATCATCCTCTTGGAATAATATAGTTAGAATTATGTTAGACCCCCTAAGATAGTCAAATAAGCACATCTCTAATGTAGAGGACAAATACAACACTTGAAGACATTGAGGTGACATCCCTCAAATCTTAATTTCATGCATTTCCTTCTGTACATTTCAGCATATTAGTGATTCCAGATTTAGCAATATGAAGATAAATACAATTGATTTTTTTAAGTTATTTCTTTTAATATGCTTGCTTTCTCCCATTTTTCTACGAGTTCCTATTGGCTGAGAGCCAACCACAGGCAGACTGTCAGAACATTTCATGTTAGAATATTTTGTAAGTAGCAGTGATTCATCTTACCCACTATATTCTATAATTATTATTAATCATTAATTCAGTGCTATAAAAAACACCTCCTCAAACCCCAGAGAACTTTTTTTTTACATAATTAATACCTGGAAGGATTAATTTCCCATTATTAATATTCAGGTTGATTGTGAAAATTTTTACAAGCACTTCTAAAACATTATATAATAGTCAAAAAAAAAATTTAGAAGGTAGTTTACCTGTGTAATACAAAAATAAAATAAAAAGAAAAAAACTTTGCATCTAAAGTAATGTTTGACTATAATACCTAAACTTAGTTATCTCTCTTACGGGAATGGGCTATGTAATGTTTATCATTGGTTGGATTCTGTACTTGAACATTTAAACTGAAAGTGGGTTCTTTTCAGAGGTCAGTAAATCAATTGAATTTGTTCAAAACCATGTGTGGATTTCCTTTGCAACCATTCTCAAGTGCAAATTTGCAAGGATCTGTACAAGAAGGTACTTGTTTTACGTTTTGGGGGCCTCACTTTGTTCAATGACACTGAGGATATTAGTTCAACGAACTAATTAATTTTTGCTTTTAAATATTCTCGCCATTTATTTCCACTGTCAACTGGAGAACTTTGATTCCAAAAAACACACATGAGAAAGACTAATAAATTAGGCGTTCTTCGCAAGATCAAAGCTGTGCATGATAAGCCAGCCCTGGAGGTATGACGCACTCTACATTCTCAGAAATAGCCTGAACTCTCTTTCGACCAAGAGAGAATTTCATAGCTCATTAGTAAATGAAAGGATTTCATAGCACCTATTTCCAAGTACTATTTTCTATCAAAAACAAGGACCCCAAACTGGCAGCTCACAAGCTAACCTAAAACAAATGTAATTTTGTATAAAAATTTGAATTATCTCAAATATTGGAAAACTGTTAACATGCCACATTCTCATAATTGAATTTAGGTGACAGATGGTCTTCGTTAGAGAAAGTGTGCACTTTCCATATCTCCACTATTCTTTATTATCACTCTGACACTGAATTCTATGTGAACTTCCTTTTCTGCTGACCCATTTCATTGAGTCATCTGAGTGTCTGAGTCTTGCAAGTATCTTAATTAGTATTCCCTAGTCAATATATCTACACACTTTGCATGGAAACAGTAGTTTGATCGTTTGAATTATGTTTTGACCTCACTAGAGTGAGAGTGAGATGAGTATTATAGTAGAGGACTTGCACAGGATGTTCAGATTTGACTAGAGGTTTTGTCATTGTCCTTAACTTCAGATTGGTTCTGAAACCCTGTTATGCAGGCCACTTGTAATCTACCCAGTGAAAGAAATAAATAACTGACATCATATGGATAAATAAATATCATTAAATGTATCTGTTAAGAAATTACTGTTCATATCATGTGCAAACATTCAGGCATTGTCTGCTAAGAGAGAAGGCTTGTACCATGCGCTTTTGAGGAAGTTATAAAAAGGACATTGTTGTCTCAAGTCATTCATCTGGCTACTGAAACAGAAGCAGTCAGTGTAACTGTGACTCTGCTGTGACATTTGCTGGATACAAATGTTTTGGGGCTCAGGTCTTTTCTTATCCATTGCACACTGGGCTGGTATTAAAATGGACATCTCTAATGATTCATCCTGCTCTTGCCACATTGTTTCAATTAAAAAAAGAAGGATGACAATTTTTTCTGGAAAAATTGGATGCATATTTCATTTTGATTTTCATTATTTTTATAAAATTAATAAGAAAAGTAGACACACATGCTAACTTATATAAGCATTAGCAGCTCTCAACTAGAAAACTAGGACTATTAAGATATTCAGAGTAATAGCAAGATATACAGAAGTAGCAGTCTTACAGCAATTAGAAATGTTACTGAGTTCACAATCAAATAACTCAGAATAACTGAGAATATAATCACAAAATGATTATCAGCAGAATAATGGCCCCATGTGCAAGATAATTCTATGAAACACTGAAAGACCAAAACAATAGGAAGAAAAAAGATATTAAGGAAAATTGGAGAATAAGTTTTCAGCATTTTGAAATAAGCCCACAACTTAATAAACTAACCAACGGCATGCCTGCTGCACCAAAATTTTCCAAAGCATGAGGACTTTAGGAGACAGGTCTCCAGAGAGGCAGTTCTCCTCCTACCTTTCTTCAATGTTATGAACAGAGGCACTGATAGCTCTGGGTTTGGACTATCTTTTCAAGGATGCTTTTATTACAAATAGCTTTGGAAGACATAGTGCCTTTCTTGAGTGAGCAAAGGTTGAACAAGATTGCTTGCAGCCCAATTAAAAAAAAAAATGGAGTTAAGTAAACTCAGGATTACTTAACCATGATGCAAATCCACTAGGTGAGCAGCATCCACCTGAGCTATCCTGGGTTGCCCCTGTGAGTCTTGGGGAATGAGAAAAACTGATATGAATGTTAAACTCAGGCTGTGCCATGACAAAACTCTCTTCTCTGTCCCAGGATTCTCATGTCTTCTGCCAACATCCATAAAACTATAGCAGACTAAATTAAGTGTCCCAAAATGGTAAAATCTCATATCCTTCACAGTTCTTAAGGCAGGAGTCTCTTAGTTTACGTTTTATGTAAATAATTGGACCCAGTTTTCCAATCTTTAAGGTTTCTAGGTTGTGAATAGATATTGATTTTTACTATCATCAGAGCATTCAGTTCTGGATTTTTTTTTTCAGTTATTCAGTATTGGTTTCCTGATAATAAGTTCATATCATGGCCAAGTTCATTTCTACTGAACTTACAAATATTAATTCTATAATATTTCCCATCCCATGACAAATCTCTTTTTCCCTTTGCTTCTGACCCTTAAGTAAGTGTATCAAATTAGTTACATGAATAAGCATTACCTAAAATAAGTATTCTGGGTGTGGAATCCTAAGCCAACCAACTTTGGACACTTATCATCACCAAGAGTGCAGCGGTGATACTGAAACTTTTGTAATGCACAAAATAGCTTTAGAGCTGACTTAAGCTTCCAAGTATTTGAAAGCATATGTCTGAAGTGGCCTTGCTCTGTGTTTGCTCAGCTCTCATACTTGATGTTCTGAAATACCTCTAAAACCATGCTATTAGAGCTGAAGCTCTTTCTATGACCACACTGATGAAATTATAATTTTCAATATCAAATCCAAAGATTCCATGGTTTCATTTCTGCTCTTGGCTTTTGATTTTTTTTAATATTTCTGCTATAGTCTCTATAATTCTGTTAAAATAGTATTGTAAGGTAATACCCATGTGGTACAAGATTCTGAAAATGAATGACAGATAAAGAGAACCACACAATTGTTTCAAATTTTTTCACATAAATACCTTTTTTTAAAACTCTCTTAACATATTCCCCTGGAAAGCTCTGTTGATAGTGAGAAAGATCCCAGGTCAATATGTTTCTTATCAGTCAAGCACAGTGCAAAGGCTGGCCAGTTGATGTTATATTTATCTTTTCATGTTAGACTAAAGGGAAACTAAGTTATCTGGCTTCCCTGGTGGCTTAGAGGTTAAAGCGCCTGCCTCCAATGCGAGAGACCCAGGTTCGATCCCTGGGTCAGGAAGATCCCCTGGAGAAGGAAATGGTAACCCACTCCAGTATTCTTGCCTGGAAAATCCCATGGACGGAGACGCCTGGTAGGCTACAGTCCATGGGGTTGCAAAGAATTGGATACGACTGAGCGACTTCACTTTCACTTTCAAGTTATCTGGCACAAAGACTCAAAGCTTATTAATGAGATTTCCCTCCTAATGTTACTAGCAGAAGGGTTATCAGCCTCCCAGGAAGACCTCTGAAAGGTAGCTCAGGAAATATAAGATTTCAGAGAAAACCAAATCTCTGGCATTACCTAGATGAAAATTTAAACATGAAAATGTGAATTTGCCCTTGGTTGAAAAGTTTATCAAAAGGAAGACTGGAATTTGAACCAAAAGATCTTGATACATAGTACCTGGTTCAATGCTCCTCTTATCTACTGCATTCATGGGAGTCTCTCACATTACTTTTAAGTTTATTGCTGATTTTAAATACCAAACAGAGCTATAGCTTTTCCAACTGACTGATAAGAAGAAGTGAGTCTGCCTGTTGAGAGTTAATTAAACTATAGTATTGTTCCTTTCACCTCCATTTTCTTGGGCCAAGTGGTCTGTGCAAGTTTTAAACACTAGCCTCCTCATGCAAACCCATGACCTAGATAAGAGTCCATCAGTCACAAGCAAAAAGTAGGTTCGGACATGCCTTCCCCAGTAGTATGTGTGATCAGTAGTCTCCCCTGCCTCCCTGGGGTCTTCCCTCCCTTGCACATTCCTTAGATATAGAGTTTTCTAAAACCCTGTTCATATGACTTGGAATTCACCAATCCAACCTTAGGGGAACTCCAAAGCACTGCATCCATGGATCCTAACAAACGCATGTACCTAGGTCCAATTGCTCTCTCTACTTCTCCCCTGCTTTAACCTGCCTGTGTGGGTTCTCATGCATGCTGTGTACTTCTTGAAGGATTTGAAAGTGATATTTCTCTTGAACCCTGACTCACTGTTCTATACCCTGTGACCCACTTAACAAATGTTAATTTAACAAAGTCAACCCATAACACTGGCAAGAAAGCAATTCTTATATGATCAGCTCAAGCATCATCTTTCCTCAAGACATTTCTTTAACAATGTTTCACTTCTAATGCCGCCCCATCTCTCACCAACCTAACCTGGGTGTCCTTACATGTTCCTCATTGTTCTCTGGGTTTCCTCCCTCAAATCTGGGATAGACCTAGACATGGTAAAACTTTCTATTGTAGACAGAACTACTTCACTCAACTCCTATTGAGTGATTATATCTTTGCATACCTGCTGCTGCTACTGCTGCTGCTGCTGCTAAGTTGCTTCAGTCATGTCCGACTCTATGTGACCCCATAGACGGCAGCCCACCAGGCTCCCCTGTCCCTGGGATTCTCCAGGCAAGAATACTGGAGTGGGTTGCCATTTCCTTCTCCAATGCATGAAAGTGAAAAGTGAAAGTGAAGCCGCTCAGTCGTGTCTGACTCTTAGCGACCCCATGGACTGCAGCCCACCAGGCCCCTCCGTCCATAGAGTTTTCAGGCAAGAGTACTGGAGTGAGGTGCCATTGCCTTCTCCGTTGCATCCCTAATATATAATAATCTATGCCACATTATTATTAATGCCACATAAGAGGCATTAATATATGTTAATAGATGAACAAAAATGTTCAGCATTGTCAGCACAGTAATAGGTCTGTTTTGAAACTCTGTGGGAAGATGGAGGATGGACTTCAACCCCAGAAACTTGGATAAAAATCAATCTGAATCATAGTTATCAGGTAATCAAGGGGATTTTTTAGAATAGAAAAGGAGAAAAAAGAACTCAATGGTTAGAATTGAGACTTGAGGGCAAAGTCAAATTGTCATAAAATAGCTAATAAGTCAGGGAGAGGAGGAAAATGGGGTATCAATCAGAATCTGGCACAATCCACATTCTCCTTTTTACATGTATTTTTTGTTAACTTCTTAGACTCATATTTATGCAGTTTTTCTTTTACTCATTCTTCCATGGTTTAATTGGCCTCAAATTTTGACATATGAAGTGTGACATTACACTTGGAAGGTTGGTTGTTATATCTCATATCTAAGCCATAGTGAACAATAAGCTATCACAGGTGACAGCTAGTTGTAATATATGCCACATGTGGCTAGATGTTGATATTTGAATGAAGGAAATATTGATGCTAAATTAAGGAAATTGAGGGTACATAAAGAAAAAAATTCTCTGATCCATGCTGTTTCACATTATAAATAATGCATTGGCACTCTGCATATATATTATATGAATCAGGATAATTTCTTAATACCTTTGGCCTTACTAACATCTTTGGCATACTAAGTTAAAATTATATGCCTTATATTATCTTAATATTTTCCATATTAAAATGAAAGCTGACCCAATCAACCCATTAATCTAATAATGTGAGCACAGACAATATTGATAAAAGTGATCTAGTCTGAATCATCCAACTGAGGGCTAGTTTTATGTGTAGGTAGAGGGCACAACTATTGTTTGAGATGATTATAGTACCAGGAAAAGCTTCAAGCCAAAATTTATTATCTCACCCTCTCTTCTCACCTGTGCCTGAAATTTCTTTAACAGAGAAAATTCTCTTCTCAATTTAATATAAAATGTAAATATCCCACAGAAAGAAATGAAAAGCAATGACACCCTTAAATCCACATAGTAGTGTGAATGGTTAGCATTGTGTGTTTTTCAGACTTTAAGTTGTGCAACAAAAGGGTAGAAGATCCATAATTGAAAAGCCAAGCTGAATAAAGATAAAGTTAACCAAACTCACAGCTTTCACTAAGACTAGTCCTGAACATTTTGCAGGAAGGATATCTTAATGGTCCAATCTTTAGAAGCAATGACAAAGCTCTATTCTTTCACATTTTGTCTTCTACAGTATAGGCAACAATACCTTCACATGCTTCCTCTCATCAGCAAAACTCGTTTAGCTTTGTTCTAGTTAGTAGGGTTTTTTTTTTTTTTTTTTTTTAAACTTTTTCCTCAAGTGATTCAGAAAGCACTATCTGGGCAAAATCTTGGCACTCAAATTACCACCCTTGTGGTAAGTCTGATTTTGTGTTCTCAGAAATGTTACTGACTGGCTGATGCTTGGAATTGTTTTTAAGGTTTAGGGACTTCTCTGAAGTCCTCCTAAATTATTTTAGAGATGTAAACCTCTACTACATTACAGTTTATCACATTTCTACCAAGAAATGTTGAATGAATTAGTAAATTTTAAAAAATAAATGCTGGGTTGAAGCATACAACTGGAAATGTGTAGCAGTTCATATCAGGACCAGATAGTCATATTTTTTGTCATTGTCATGATAAGACCAGAAACAAAGATAATTGTTTAACAATCAATTTAACTAATTCCTCCCTCCATCACCTTTTAATACTCAAGCAATAAGCCTAATGGGCTTCCCTTGTAGCTGAGTCGGTAAATAATCTTCTTGCAAGGCAGGAGACCTGGATTTGATTCCTGGGTTGGGAAGATACCCTGGAGAAGGAAATGGCAACCTACTCAAGTATTCTTGCCTGGAGAATCCCATGGACAGGGGAGCCTGGCGGGCTACATTCTATGGGGTTTCAAGAGTAGGACACTACTTGGTGACTAAACCACCACCACAATTAAGGATGAGCAGGCATTTCTAGGTGAACAGAAAAAATATTCAATAAGTGTCATATGCACTTATGCTGGGAAACACAATGTAAAATTGGGGGAAATATGGATAGTCCTATTTCCTCACTCTTCTCCATTTCAAATTATTCTACTTTTTCTTTGATTGTTTTTTAATCTAGCTGGACTGTGTGCTTAACTGACTGCTTGTTAGTCTGTGCTACAAATCTCCAATCCACCCCTCCTCAAATGTTTTAGTGAATATGATTCTGTGTGTGTGTGTGTGTGTATGTGTGTGTGCATGTGTGTGCATGCTCAGTCACAGTCGTGTTGGACTCTTTGTCTGCCAGACTCCTTTGTTCATGGATTTCTCAGGCAAGAATACTGGAGTGGGATGTCGTTTCCTCCTCCAGAGGATCTTTCCAACCCAGGGATTGAACTGTATCTCCTGCACTGGCAGGCAGATTCTTTACCACTGCAGCCACCTGGGAAGATTCTGTGTGGTAGTAATGGAAATTAAGTATCCAGAAACCTGACAACAGGCTAAAATTTCTTTGGCATATGCCCCTCTCTCAGGGGCACAGGACCATGTATGAAAACAGGTTACACAAAATACCTGGAGTATTCCATAGTTGTACAAGGAAGATAGGCAAACTAAATTCTGAGAGTGATCCCTGGCTAATTACATAAAACATGTAATCTATTTATATTTTGTCAGTGTATTCAACCACCTCAACCTTGAATTAAAAAGTTTACCTAGAAAGAAATGAACATTCAAATTACCAAATATCTAACTGTTCAATTCAATCCAGTAAATAAATGTCAAAAATGTGTAGGAACACTTTAAGTATATTTACTTTTTATTTAAAAACTTTGAATACATTAGAAAGAATACAAAAGTAAAAGTTGAAGGTAAAAATCATTGATAATCACATACCTCCAAGGCAACAATTATTAACATCTTGGCATATCTCCTTGACTTATTTTTTAGTGAAAATATTGAAAAATGTGTCTACAATTGTCTATATTGTTCCCTTTAAACACTCATAAGTCATGCATATTTTAATATCAATTTGTAAAAATATAGCAAAGCATTTTTGAAATAGATTGTAGGACCAGACTCCCTGCTTTTAAGGCCAACAATGCAACTTACAAAGCTGAATGACATTAGGAGGTAAGTTATTTTGATTTTTTACATTTAAACTTTACCCAAAATAAAGCAGATATAATAATGGCATGTGCCTCATAAGGTCCTTGTGAGGATTCTCTATTTGAACACATATAAAATACTTAATTTTTGGCCTATAGTAGGTACTACACAAGTTATCTAAAATTATTTAGCATTTAGTTATTTATGCATATAACCAATTTATTTCATCAGTTCCTAAAGTTAATTACTTTTCCAGTATTTTATAAATAAATGTTTTGAAGAACATCTTTCTATAAAACATATAGCTGCTTTAAAAATGTTCTTTGAGGATATTTATACATGTTAATTGATTGATCCAAATACATTATTTGGAGACACTTGGTAGACAGTAATATGTTTCATCCCTTCTCAGCTGCAACCTAGGAAGACATCACAGACATATAGAGTCACCAGGACTTAATGAAAGTGATTTATCATCATTTAATAATATAAATACTTATTTTTAAAAAAAATATCATATTGTTATTCTTCAAACTAGAGTTGAAGTTTTTGTGTGAACCAGAGATCAAATTGCCAACATCTGTTGGATAATCAAAAAAGCAAAAGAGTTCCAGAAAAATATCTACTTCTGCTTTATTGACTATGCCAAAGCTTTTGACTGTGTGGATCACAACAAACTGTGGAAAATTCTTAAAGAGATGAGAATACCAAACTGCCTGACCTGCCTCCTGAGAAATCTGTATGCAGGTCAAGAAGCAACAGTTAGAGCTGGATGTAGAACAACAGACTGTTGCCAAATCAGGAAAGGAGTATGTCAAGGCTGCATGTTGTCACCCTGATTATTTAACTTATATGCAGAGTACATCATGCAAAATGCTGGGCTGGATGAAGCACAATCTGGAATCAAGATTTCTGGGAGAAATATCAATAATCTGAAATATGCAGATGATACCACCTTTATGGCAGAAAACGAAGAAGAACTAAAAAGCCTCTTGATGAAAGTGAAAGAGGAGAGTGAAAAAGTTAGCTTAAAACTCAACGTTCAGAAAACTAAAATCATGGCATCTGGTCCCATCACTTCATGATAAACTTAATTTTTTGGAGCTCCAAAATCACTGCAGATGGTGCCTGTAGCCATGAAATTAAAAGACACTTGACCCTTGGATGAAAAGTTATGACCAACCTAGACAGCATATTAAAAAGCAGAGACATTACTTTGCCAACAAAGGTCTATTTAGTCAAAGCTGTTTTTTTTCCAGTAGTCATGTTTGGATGTGAGGGTTGGACTATTAAGAAAGCTGAGTGCCAAAGAATTTATGCATTTGAACTGTGTGGTGTTGGAGAAGACTCTCGAGAGTCCCTCGGACTTCAAGGAGATCCAACCAGTCCATCCTAAAGGAAATCAATCCTGAATATTCATTTGAAGGACTGATTTTGAAGCTGAAACCCCAATATTTTGGCCACCTGATGCGAAGAACTGACTCTTTGGAAAAGACCCTGATGCTGGGAAAGATTGAAGGCAGGAGAAGGGGATGACAGAGGACGAGATGGTTGTATGGCAACACTGACTCAACGGACATGACTTTGAGTAAACTCTGGGAGTTGGTGATGGACAGGGAAGCCTGGCGTGCTGCAGTCCATGGAGTCACGAGAAGTTGGACACAACTGTGTGACTGAACTGAACTGAATTGTGTGTATTTATGCGCTTTAAACTTATTGTGGGTTGACTTGTGTTTCCCCACAATTTATATGTCGAAATTCTAACCTCCCAAACCCTCTTTTGTTATCTTATTGGAAATGGTCATAGCTAAGCACTTAAATCAGGATGAGACCCTACAAGAGTAGTTTAGATTAGGATCACTAATCTAGTATAACTAGTGTCCTTATAAAAAAGAGAGATTTAGATACAGGCTGGCACACAGGGAGAACTCAAGGTGCAGATGAAGGCAAAGATCAAAATGGTGAAGCAGAAGCCAAGGAACACCAAAGCTTGCCATCAAATTTCTAAAAGCCAGGAGAGAGGCAGACTTCAGGAGGACTGCTGGCCTCTAGAATTGAGAGACACTGTTTCTCTATTGTTCTGAAACCACCCATTTTGTGGTGCTTTGTTATGACACCATTTTTGTTTGTTTGTTTGCTTTTTACATTGTACCATAGTATAAAGATGTTGTATTTGTTTCAGGTATATGGTAAAGTGATTCACTTTTATATGTACAAATATCTATTTTTTTTTTCAAATTCTTTCCCTGTTTAGATTATTATACAATATTGAGCAGAGTTCCCTTTGCTATATAGTAGTACTTGGATGATTACCTATTTTAAATATTGTTGCATTGTTCAGTCACTAAGTCATGTCCAACTCTGCAACCCTGTGGACTGCAGCACACCAGGTTTCCCTGTCCTCCATTATCTCTCAGGGTTTGCTCAAACTCATGTCAATTGCATCAATGATGCCACCCAACCATCTCATCCTCTGCCGCCCTCTTCCTTTGCCTTCAATCTTTCCCTGCATCAGGGTATTTTAAAATGAGTCAGCTCTTTGCATCACGTGGCCGAAGTATTGGAACTTCAGCAAAAGTGTTTCCAATGAATATTCAGGGTTGATTGACTGAATTGTTTTTCAGGATCGAATGGTTTGATATCCTTGCAGTCTAAGGGATTCTCAAGAGTCTTCTCCAGCACTGCAGTTCAAAAACACTGGTTCTTTGGCTTTGTTAACTTTTTTGATGGCCCACCTCTCACATCAATACATGACTATTGGAAAAACCATGTCTTCGAATATATGGACCATTCTCGGCAAAATATGCCTCTGCTTTTTAATACACTGTCTAGGTTTGTCTCATGTTTCCTTCCAAGAAGCAAGCTATCTTCTAATTTCTTGGCTGCGATCACTATCCACAGTGATTTTGGAGCCCAAGAAAAGCAAACCTATCACTGTTTCTATTTTTCCCCCTTCTATTTGCCATGAAATGATAGAATAGGATATTGTGATCTTAATTTTTTAATGTTGAGTTTTAAGGCAGCTTTTTCACTCTCCTTTTTCACCTTCATCAAGAGGCTATTTTGTTCCTCTTCTCTTTCTTTTAAATATTCTCTATATTTTAAATATAGCAGTGTGTAAATATCAATCCCAAACTCCAATTTACCCCTTCACCCACTCTTGCCCCGTGATAACCATAAGTTCATTCTCTAACTCTGTGGTCTTTCTGCTTTGTAAATACATTCATTTTAGATTCTGCATATAACTGTTATCATATCATATTTGTCTTTCTCTGTCTGACTTACTTCATGATCATCTCCAGGTCCATCGATGCTGCTATAAATGGCATTATTTCATTCTTTTTCATGGCTGCTTCATATTCCATTGTACATATGTAACACATCTTCTTTTTTAAAAATAAATTTCTTTATTTTAATTAGAGGATAATTACTTTACAATATTGTGATAGTTTTTGCCATGTATCTTTCATTATTAGTGTGTAGAAATAAAACATTTCTGTACATTGACTTTGTGTCCTGCAAATATACCCTATTCATTGATAAGCTCTAGTAGTTTTCTGATAGGATTTTAGGATTTACTCTTATAGTATCATGCCATCTCCAACCAGTGTCACTGCAAACAGTGACAGTTTTACTTCTGCCTTTTCAAAACGGGTTCCTTTTACTTATTTTTCCTCTCTGACTGCTGTGTCTAGGACTTCCAAAACTATGTTGAATAGAAGTGGTGAGAGTGGACAGTCTTGTCTTGTTCCTCATATTTGAGGAAATGCTTTTAACTCTTCACCATTGAATATGATAGCTATGGGTCTGTCATATATGGTCTTTATTATGTTGTGATAGATTCTCTCTATGCCTGTTTTCTGGGGAGTTTTTATTATAATTAACTGTCATTCTCAAAAGCTTTTGCTACATTTATTGAGATGATAATATGGTTTTTATCCTTTAACTTGTTGATTACTGTATCACACTGACTGATTTGTGGATACTGAAAAATCTTTGCATCCCTGGGATAAATCCCACTTGAATATGGTGTGTGATCCATTTAATGTATTGCTGGATTTTGTTTGCTAATATTTTGTTGAGGATTTTTTTGTGTCTCTGCTTATCAGGAACATTGGCCTGTAATTTTATTTTTTGTGAGCTATCTTTGCCTGGTTTGGTATCAAGACGGTGGTGGCTTCAAAGAATGAGTTTGGGAGTGTTCCTTCCTCTGCAATTTTTTTGTAGTATAGGTGTTTCAAAAGGATAGGTGTTCACCCTTCTCTAAATGTTCATGGACATTGGTTGTTGGGAGTTTTTAAGTCATAGTTTCAATTTAAGTATTTGTGCTTGACCAGTTCATATTTTCTATTTCTTCCTGGCTCAGTCCTGGGAGATTGTATTCTCCTGAGATTTTGTCCATATCTTCCATGTTGTCCATTTTATTGGTGTACAATTGCTTGTATTCTTATTATTTTTTGCATTTCTGTGTTGTCAGTTGTAGCCTCTTTTTTAAAAATTGTGTTGATTTGAGCCCCCTCCCTTTTTTCTTCATTAATCTGGCTAAAGTTTTAACAATAATAATTTGTTTATTGTTTCAAAGAATCAGCTTTAGTTTCAGTCGTCTTTTCCATTGCTTTCATTGTTTCTATTTCATTCATTTCTTTTCTAATCATTATGATTTCTTTACTTCTACTAACTGTGGATTTTGTTTTTCTTTCTCTAATAGCTTTATACGTTTAGGTTTTTTTTTGTTTGTTTGTTTGTTTTTAGATTTTGTTTCCTGAGGTAAGTTATATTGCTATAAAATTCCCTCTTTTAATTAGTGATGTCATGTCCCATAGGTTTTATATCATTGTGAGCTCATTTTCATTTGTCTCTAGGTATTCTTTGATTTCCTGTTTGATTTCTTTAGTGATCCATTCGTTCTTTAGTAGCATATTTTTAAACTTCCAGGTGTTTGTGCTTTATTTCTGTCTCTTGTAGTTGATTTCTAATCTTATAGTGTTGCAGTTAAAAACGTTGCTTGACATAATTTCAATTTTCTCAAATTTACCAAGGCTTACTTTGTGGCCCAGCATGTGATTAATCCTGGAGAATGCTCTATGTGCATGTGCACATTTGAGAAAAAAATCTTTGTTCTTCAGCTTTTGAATGAAAAGCCCTAAATCCATCTTTTCTAATGTTATTATTTAAGGCCTGTGTTTTCCTTATTGATTTTCTGTCTGCATGATCTGTCTTTAGATGACAGTGGGACGTTAAAGTTACTCTCTACTACTGTGTTCAGTTCAGTTCAGTTCAGTTCAGTCGCTCAGTCGTGTCCGACTTTGCGACCCCATGAATCGCAGCACGCCAGGCCTCCCTGTCTATCACCATCTGCTGCGTTACTGTCAATTTCTCCATTTATGGCTGTTTGTATTTGCCATATATATCAAGGTGCTACTGTGTTGGGTCCATAATATATTAACAGTTGTTATATCTTCTATTTGGATTGAGCCCTTCATCATTCTGTAGTGTCTTACTTTGTCTCTTGTAACAGTCTTCATTTTAATGTCTATTTTGTCTGATATGAATATTGCTACCCCAGTTTCCTTTTGATTTCCATTTGCATGAAATCACTTTTCCCATCCCCTCACTTTCAGTCTGCATTTGTCCCTAGATTTTAAGTGAGTCACTTGTAGACAACATACATATGGGTCTCATTTTTGTATATATTCTGTTAGTCTATGTGTTTTGGTTTGAGCACTTAATCTGTTAATATTAAGGTAATTTTCTTATGTATGTTATTGCCATTTTATAATTGTTTTGGATTTGTTTTGTAGCTCTTTTTTCTTCTACTTTTTTTATTCTTTTCTCATTTGATTACTAACTTTAGTGTTGTGTTTGAATTATTTTTTTCTGTGTGTATGTGTATCTATTGTAGATATTTTGGTGTTGGTTATCATAAGACTTTGATATAGTAGCTTTTAGATAAATAAAATTATTTTAAATTGTTAGTCTTTTAATTTCAAATGCATTTCCAATATTCTGCATTTGTACTCACCTCATAATTTCTGGTTTTGAAATCATATCTGTGTGCATATGATTTCCTACTTTTACTACATTTTCTTTTACCTGTAGGCTTCATCATTCACACTTTTCCTGTTTCTAGTAGTGGTCTTTTCTTTTCTGCTTAGAGAACTTCCTCTAAAACTCATTGCAAAACTGGCCTGGTGGTACTGAATTCTCTTAACTTTTGCTTATCTGTAAAGTTTTTTTTATTTTTCCATCAAATCTGAGTCAGAGTCTTGCTAGGTAGAGTATTCATGGCTATGGGTTCTTCCTTTACATCATTTTAAGTATATCAAGCCTCTCCCTTCTGATCTGCTGATTCTCTGCTGAGAAATCAGCTGATAACCTGAAGGAAGTTCCCTCGCATGTTATTTGCTTCTTGGACTTGATGAGAGTTTCCTTTCCCATATTAGACAAGTTTTCAGCTATTATCACTTTCAATATTTTCTCAGGCCCTTTCTCTCCCTCTTCTCTTTTGGGGACCCCCATTATGTGAATGTTGGCTCATCTAATGTTTTCCCTCAGGTCTCTTAAACTGTTCTCATTTATTTTCATTCTTTTTTCTTTGTGAGAGTATCGATTTCCACCATTCTAACTTGTAGCTCACTTGTCTGTTTTCCACCTCACTTATTCTATTGATTCCTTTTAGTGTATATTTCATTTCAGTTATTGTACTGTTCGTCTACTTGTTCTTTAATTCTTCTAGGTCTTTGTTAAATATTTCTTGTATATTCTGGATTTATGTCTCCATTCTTTTCCTGAGATCTTGGATCATCCTTACTATCATGATTCTGAATTATTTTGGGGGTGAGTTATCTATCTCACTTCACGTAGTTGTTCTTCTAGGGTTTTATTTTGTTCCTTCATATGGGACATATATGTCTGCCATCTCATTTGCCTAAATATCTGTGATTGCAGTTTCTCTTCCACAGACTGCAGAATTGTAGTTCTTCTTCCTTCTGCTGTCTGCCATCTTATGGATGATGCTAATAGGCTTGTGCAGACTTCCTAGTAGGAGGGACTGGTACCTGCCAACTGGCAGGTGGAGCTGGGTGCCTACTGGAGCTACCTGTCTACTGGTAGGTGCCTACTGGTAGGTGGATCTGGGTCTTATCCAGCTTGGAATTCCTGGTTCAAACCTTGATTTGTCTTCAAAACCAGATTCCCTAGGGGCTCCTACTTTTACTGCCAGACTCCCAGGCTGGGGAGACTGATGCTGTGCTTGGAAATTTCACTAAGGTGGGAGAAGTTCTGTGGTATAATTATTTATTTTCCATTTTGTGGATGACCCTTCCAGCAGGAATGGAATTTGATTTTTATTGTTATTGTGTCCCTCCCACCATTTCCTTGTGTCTTCTTCTTTGTCTTTGAATGCAGGGTACCTCTTTTGGTAGGTTCCAGCATTTCTCTGTCAATGGTTGTTCAGCAATTAGTTGTCATCTTAATGTTTCAATAAGAAATTTTAAGCTCATATCCTTCTACTCTGCCATCTTATCTCTGTCCCTCCTGTTGTAGTGTGTTTAATAAACCATATCCTATATATTGGTATTTCCTCTTTAGTAAAACAGTGTGAATTATTTACCCATTTGCACTTTTTTATTTGATGTGCTCTTTGGTGCGAAAGTGAAAGTGTTTGTCACTCGGTCATGTTTGACTCTTTGAGCCCACTGGCTCCTCTGCCCATGGGATTCTCAATGCAAGAATAATGGAGTATGTTGCCATTTCCATCTCCTGGGGATCTTCCTCACCCAGGGATTGAACTTGGACCTCCCTCATTATGGACAGATTCTTTGCTATCTGAGTCACCAGGAAAGCCCTGGCATAGCAGTGTTTAGTGTTTCTTTCTCTAATTATTCAGATGGTTTTTCCAGTACAAAGCCCAGGAACTCCACAGGCCTAGGTGAAACAGAAAATCCACTCTTTTGGGTGCACGCAAAGTATCATGTGCACCAGAACTCTGGGGGGAAAATAGAGTGACCTGATAAGAGACTGGATCAGACCTACTTGTTAGTATACGAGGGAATCTTGCAGAAGTGGAGATTAGCTGTGGTCATTACAGGGACAAAGACACTGACAATGGCAGTTCTGGGGAGAACTCATTAGCAGAACTACAAAAAAAAAGTAGCTTTTTTTGTTGTTCACTTAGTTTTTTGAATTTTGAGTTTTAAGCTAGGTTTTTCACTTTCCTCTTTTTCACTCTCCTCTTTCACACTTATCAAGAGGCTTTTTAGTTCCTCTTCAGTTTCAACCATTAGGATGGTGTCATCTGCATATCTGAGGTTACTAATATTTCTCCCACCTACCTTGATTCCAGCTTGTGCTTCATCCAGTCAGGCATTTATCATGATGTATTCTGCATGTAAGTTAAATAAACAGGGTGACAATATACAGTCTTGACATAACTCCTTTCCCAATTTTGAATCAGTCCAAGTTCCATGTCCAGTTGTAACTGTTGCTTCTTGACCTGCATACAGGTTTTCTCAGAAGGCAGGTATAGTCATCTGGTATCCCCATCTCTTTAAGAATTTTCCACAGTTTGTGGGATCCACACAGTTAAAAGCTTGACGATAGTCAATGAAGCAGAAATAGATGCTTTCTGGAATTCCCATGCTTTGTCTATGATCCAATGCATGTTGGTAAGCGGACATCTGGTTCATCTCTCCCTTTTCTAAATCCAGCTTGTACATTTGGAAGTTCTCAGTTCATGTAACATTGAAGCCTAGCTTGAAGGATTTTAAGCATGAATTTACTAGCATGTGAAATGAGTGCAATTTTGCAGTAGTTGGAACCTTCTTTGGCATTGCCCTTCTTTGGGATTGGAATGAAAACTGACTTTTTCCAGTCCTGTGGCCACTGCTGCATTTTCCAAATTTGCTGTCCTATTGAGTGAACCACTTTCACAGCATCATCCCTTAGGATTTGAAATAGTTCACCTGGAATTTCATCATCTCCAAAAGCTTTGCTTGTAGTATGCTTCCTAAGGACCACTTGACTTAACACTCCAGGATGTCTGGCTCTATGTGAGTGACCACACCACCATAGTTATCTGGGTCATTAATAACTTTTTTGTACAATTCTTCTGTGTATTCTTGTCATCCCTTCTTAATTTCTTCTGCTTCTGTTAGTTTCTTGCCATTCCTGTCCTCTATAATGCCCATCTTTGCATGAAATTGTCCCTTGGTATCTCTAATTTTCTTGAAGAGATCTCTATCCTTACCCATTCTATTGTTTTCCTCTATTTCTTTGCATTGTTCACTTAAGAAGGCTTTTTTATCTCTCCTTTCTATTTTTTGGAACTCTGCATTCACATGATTATATCTTTCCCTTTCTCCTTTGCTTTTTGCTTCTCTTTTTTTTTTTTTTTCTCAGCAATTTCTAAAACCTCCTCAGAAAAGTGCTTTTCCTTCTTGCCTTTCTTTTTCTTGAAGACAGTTTTGGCCACCATCTCCTATACAATGTCACACACCTCTGTTCATAGTTCTTCAGCCATTCTGTCTACCAGATCTAATCCCTTGAATCTATTCATCACCCCCAGTGTATAATCAAAGTATTTGATTCAAGTCATACCTGAATGGCCTAGTGGTTTTCCCTACTGTCTTCAAGTTAAGCCTGAATTTTACAATAAGGAGCTGAAGTCTGAGCCACAGTCAGTTCCAGATCTTGTTTTTTGCTGACTGTATACAGCTTTTCCATTTTCAGCTACAAATAATATAATCAATCTGATTTCGGTATTGGTCATCTGGTGATGTCCATGTGTAGAGTTGTCTCATGCTGTTGGAAGAGAGTTTTTGCTGTGACTTGTGAATTCTCTTGGCAAAACTCTGTTAGCCTTTGCCATGCTTCATTTTGTATTCCAAGGCAAAACTTGCCTGTTAGTCCAGGTATCTCTTGGCTTCCTACTTTTGCATTCCAGTCTCCTATGATGAAAAGGAATTTTTTTTTTTTTAATTTTATTTCTAGAAAGTTTTGTAAGTCTTCATAGAATCACTCAACTTCAGCTTCTTTGGCATTAGTGGTTGGAACAGACTTGAATTACTGTGATGTTGAATGGTTTGCCTTGAAAATGAACCAAAATCATTCTGTTGTTTTTAAGATTGCACACAAGTACTGCATTTCATCCTCTTTTGTTCACTATGAGGGCTACTCTCTTTCTTCCACTCCAATCCCTTCTAAGGGATTTTTGCCTGCAGTAGTAGATATAAGTCATCTGAATTAAATTTGCCTATTCCCATCCATTTTAGTTCACTAATTCCTAAAATTTCGATGTTCACTCTTGCTATCTTTTGTTTAACCACACTCAATTTACCTTGATTCATGGACCTAACATTCCAGGTTCCAATGCAATATTGTTCTTTACAGCATCAGACTTTACTTTCACTGCCAGACACATTCAAAACTGGGCATACTTCTGCTTTGGCTCAGCCACTTCATTCTTTCTGGAGTTATTTCTCCACTCTTCTCCAGTTAGCATATTGGACACCTACTGACCTGGGAGGCTCATTTTTCAATGTCTTTTTTTTTTTTTTTTGCCTTTTCATACTGTTCATGGGGTTCTCAAGGAAAGAATACTGGACGGGTTTGCCATTCCTTTCTCCAGTGGACCACAACTCGTCAGCCCCTGACTAGCTGTTCTACATAGCTCAAGGACATGCTCAGAGCCCTGATTGTCCCACTGCTGATTTTCTTGAATGCATAAATCTTCAATGGCCACTGGGTATTGGTCAGCTTGCACCTGGAGGCCTGGACCAAGGCCCTGCTGCAGTTGTTGCTGGAGCAGAGGGTTCCCAAGGCACACTGTTGCCTCTGGCCGCCCTGGATGTGTTAGAAAATGCATGTGTCCTTTATTATCTCAAGTGACTAATTACGTCAGATGGGAAATTTGAGGTAATTCTTGTTTCAAAATATATTTAATAATGAGTTTGGATTTTCAAGGAGTTTTTTCTTCCTTAAAATTTCAAATTCGGAAGTAAATTTACTAAAGAGCAAACATTCCAACACTTGATACACACCATGTATTGTATTTTCTGCAATATTTAAAGTCTAAAATCAATCAATTTATAGCTGACAAAAGTGATTTTAGAAAATTTCATATAGAGATATTTATTAAATATGTGCTCTGATAAAAACTCTGCAATTCAACATTTCAAATGTGTGGGGTTTTTTTTTTGGTCTGGCAGGGAGACTCATTTTTTTTTTTTTTTCCTGTAGTTCACAATTTTTCAGCTTGATATGATCTAATGAAACCCAGCTTTCTCTCTCTAATAAAAACTATATCCATTCCATATATAGTGATATATTATGTTCAATGTAAGTTCTGAAAGGACAAAATGTACACCATCAAAAAGTCAATGAACCAAATTGGTTTATGTAACTGCTCCAAACCAATTTTATTGAAAAACTTCAGACCATATTGTCTGGCAATTTTTTTTTTCTGGTTTGTGATTTATATCCTTTGGTTTTATTACATTTTCCATTTTGACTTCTCTTTTTACATCCTTACAAAGATATTTAGACGGACTTTCATGACTTTAATAATAAGTATAAAGAAGAGAGTTTGAATTTATATTTTCCTTAGTTTTTAAAGAACTTTTTGTTTCTCCATCCATTGTATTATCATAACTGGTTACATGTCCTAAGGCTCTTCATTATTTTCACTGAACCATAAATAAAATACTCATATTACACCAATCATTAACTTACTGGCTTTATGTAGTAATAATCCTAATGATCCTAAGCATAGAAATGTCCAATATTAAAGTATCCTGGGGCCTTCTCTTTAATTTCAATTCTTAGTAACCAAGGAGAACACTGCTGTTGTTAATGATGGTTTAGGGAATACATTTGTTATAGGATCATTCTGGTATTGAAAAATACTATTATAACTTTGGAGTTGGTAAGACTCTGGAGCACAGAATTAAGGAGTCTTCCTTTGTCCTGACTGCAGCTAACAGGCAGAGTAGTAGGCTGCTTTTATATTCAAAATCTGTGCCTTCTCTGGGACTGAATTCGATATTAACTGTGCTTCACAATACTTAGCATACCAAGTAAAACTTCTAATGATGGGTAATAAAGTGCTTCCAATATCCAGGAAACCAAGCTACAAACTGAATGGCAATCACTTCTGTAAGGGTGATTTTGCCATTACAAGCAGGGAGAAGTCAAAATGCAATCTAACTTCCAGTGATAAATAGGGTCAGTTCCTCTAGATAAGAGCCAGTGTGTTGTGATGTCACAACAACACAAGCAATCCAGCAGTATGAAAATCACCAAGGAAATATACTGGACCTATTCTCATGTAAAGATAGCATGACTTCATTTCTGGCTACTCTGTTCTTATACCTGGTTACTTGCCTCCAGAATGTCTCATGTGCCAATGAACTTGCATTATTTTTTCCAAACTGAATTACTTGCCAGCTATTAGCAGCCATTGATGTGGGAATTAAAATTTTGATTTTTTTTTTAGGTATGTCAGACAAAAGAATTGTGGGTTCAATTAAAATTGTAGATTCATTTAAAAGCATCCATCATTAAGATTATAGGGGCCATAACAGTCAGTGAAACCACTTAACAAAGCCAAAGACAGAACTGGGATGAAGTTGTGCTGTCTTATAACTCTAGGGCCCAAAACAGTACCAACATAATGAGTTTTATTCAGCTGTCTGAGACGATGCCCAATTAATTCTGTTATAAGATAAACTGAGGCACATTAATAGTTTCAAGAGTTAATTTAGACAAAAAATTCTAATTGGGAAGTGCCAAACTGGGAGCAGTCTAGAGCACTCTTTTGTCAGAAGGTAGAGGAGAGACATTTACAAGCAGACACAATGCAAGGGAAGTATTTGATTGGCTATTGCTTAAGTATTATTGGCTATAGCAAACATCCTCTTCCAACAACACAAGAGAGGACTCTACACATGGACATCACCAGATGGTCAACACCGAAATCTGACTGATTAAATTCTTTGCAGACAAAGATGGAGAAGATTTATACAGTCAGCAAAAAAAAAAAAAAAAGACTGGGAGCTGACTGTGGCTCAGATCATTAACTCCTTATTGCAAAATTCAGACTTAAATTGAAGAAAGTGGGGAAAATCACTAGACCATTCAGGTATGACCTAAATCAAATCCCTTAAGATTATACAGTGGAAGTGAGAAATAGATTTAAAGGACTAGATCTGATAGACAGAGTCCCTGATGAACTATAGACGGAGGTTCATGACATTGTACAGGAGACAGAGATCAAGACAATCTCCGTGGAAAATAAATGCAAAAAAGGAAAATGGCTGTCTGAGGAGGCCTTACAAATAGCTGTGAAAAGAAGAGAAGCGAAAAGCAAAGGAGAAAAGGAAAGATACACACATTTGAACGCAGAGTTCCAAAGAATAGCAAGGAGAGATAAGAAAGCCTTCCTCAGCAATCAATACAAAGAAATAGAGCGAAAACAATAGAATAGGAAAGACTAGAGATCTCTTCAAGAAAATTAGAGATACCAAGGGAACATTTCATGCAAAGATGGGCTCGATAAAAAACAAAAATGGTATGGACCTAACAGAAACAGAAGATGTTAAGAAAAGGTGACAAGAATACACAGAAGAACTGTACAAAAAAGATCTTCATGACCCAGAAAATCATGATGCTGTGATCACTCACCTAGAGCCAGACATCCTGGAATGTGAAGTCAAGTGGGGCTTAGAGAGTATCACTAGAAACCAAGCTAGTAGAGGTGATGGAATTCCAGCTGAGCTATTTCAAATCCTGAAAGATGATGCTGTGAAAGTGTTGCACTCAATATGTCAGCAAAATTGGAAAACTCAGCAGTGGCCACAGGACTGGAAAAGGTCAGTTTTCATCCCAATCCCAAAGAAAGGAAGTGCCAAAGAATGCTCAAACTGCTGCACAATTGCATTCATCTCACATGCTAGTAAAGTAATGCTCAAAATTCTCCAAGCCAGGCTTCAGCAATACATGAACCGTGAACTTCCATATGGTCAAGCTGGTTTTAGGAAAGGCAGAGGAACCAGAGACTAAATTACCAACATCTGCTGGATCATCAAAAAAGCAAGAGAGTTCCAGAAAAACATCTATTTCTGCTTTATTGACTATGCCAAAGCTTTTGACTGTGTGGATCACAACAAACTGTTTCAAATTCTGAAAGAGATGGAAATGCCAGACCACCTAACCTGCCTCTTGAGAAACCTTTATGCAGGTCAGGAAGCAACAGTTAGAACTGGACATGGAACAACAGACTGGTTCCAAATAGGAAAAGGAGTGCATCATGGCTGTATATTGTCACCCTGCTTATGTTGTGATAGGTGTCACTCTGTCACCCTGCTTAACTTATATGCAGAGTACATTATGAGGAACGCTCAGCTGGATGATGCACAATCTGGAATCAAGATTTCCAGGAGAAATATCAATAACCTCAGATATGCAGATGACACCATACTTATGGTAGAAAGTGAAGAACCAAAGAGCCTCTTGATGAAAGTGAAAGAGGAGAGTGCAAAAGTTGGCTTAAAACTCAACATTCAGAAAACTAAGATCATGGCATTTGGTCTCATCACTTCATGGCAAATAGATGGGTAAACAATGGAAACAGTGGCTGACCTTATTTTGGGGGGCTCCAAAATCACTGCAGATGGTGATTGCAACCATGGAATTAAAAGACGTTTACTCCTTGGAAGGAAAGTTATGACCAACCTAGACAGCATATTAAAAAGTAGAGACATTACTTTTCAAAAAAGGTCCATCTAGTCAAGGCTATGTTTTTTCAGTAGTCATGTATGGACGTGAGAGTTGGACTGTGAAGAAAGCTGAATGCTGAAGAATTGATGCTTTTGAACTGTGGTGCTGGAGAAGACTCTTGAGAGTCCCCTGGACTGCAAGGAGATCCAACCAGTCCATCCTAAAAGAAATCAGTCATGGGTGTTCATCTGAAGGACTGATGTTGAAGATGAAACTCTGATACTTTGGCCACCTGATGCGAAAAGGTAACTCCTTTGAAAAGACCCTAATGTTGGGAAAGATTAAAGACAGTAGGAGAAGGGGACAATAGAGGATGAGATGGTTGGATGGCATCACCGACTCAATGGACATGAGTTTGGGTAAACTCTGGAAGTTGGTGATGGACAGGGAGACCTGGCATGCTGTGGTTCATGGGGTGGCAAAGTGTTGGACACGACTGAGTGAGTAAACTGATAGCTTAAGAAGTTGCTTCATTTGGGAAGGCCTAGTTTATATTGTGTGTGTGTATGCTTAGTCATGTTCAACTCTTTGTGACCCCATGGACTGTAATCTACCCGGTTCCTCTGTCCATGGGATTTCCTGGGCAAAAATACTGGAGTGGGTTGCCATTTCCTCATTCAGTGTATCTTCCCACCCCAGGGATCGATCAAATCTGTCTCTCTTGTGTGTCCCATACTGGCAGGCAGATTCTTTACCAAAGAGCCACCTGGGAAGAAAATTTCACTTTCTGGTATATGAATTCATTAATAAGAACTTACTCTGGCTTATGTTTTGGTTTGCTTACACAGGCTACCAAAGCATTAGAGCCACCTCAGACTAGTAGCCTCCTTGTTTAATGACTTTAGCAGCCTCACTATTAGTAATAGTGGACTCCACCCATTTCCACCAATGGAAATAATGCTGCTGGAGACTCTGGCGATTAAGTGTGTGTAAAGTCAGACGACCTAGGAGAAGGTGAATTTTTCAGGATGCCAGGTGGGTCTCTTGGTGTCTAAAATACACTCATTTGATAAACTACCATGAATGGTATTTATCAGTTTTAGTTGGGTATTTCAATACATCTAGCAATTATTGTCAATTATTTTATTACAACACCTCTATTACTAAATTGATTATTTTGATTTGCCTATTTGATCTGTTACTATTTCTAGTATTTTTCCAGAAGAAAAATCATGATTTCTTCATTCCCTGGATTTTGTGGACGTATAAAAATACTTTTCGGTTTAATCTTGAAAAACTATTAGGAAACAGTGCTTGAAACACATCCTTCCCCAGACCTCAGTAGACTTCGTCTGGATAGGTGTGGAGAAGCCTGAGGTCTTCTTGAGGTTTCCTTCTTCTGCATGGCTCACTTTCCTGCTGCAAGTCATAAAATTTTATTCATCCTAAAACTACAGTAAATTTGTCCTGATATGTGCTTAAGTTACTCATTCTGCATTATTCTTTTTCTGGCTTACTCCATGTCCTATCTGTACACAAATTCACACTTGTTTTGCTTTTTTTTTTTTTGGTCCAGAAAAGCTTTATTTTATTATATTTTGGATATTTTCCCTACTCTGTTTTCTTTTTCAGATTCACTGTGGGTGGCTATGTCACTTTTGTTTGTCTTCCATACACATCATCTTCTTTATAATCATTTTCTAATCACTGTTATTTCCATTTCATTATTTACAATTTATTAAAGCCTCTCCTCATGCCATTTACATGTTCTCACTCTCTTTTTTCTATTTTTGTTACTTTAATGAATTTCATCACTAAAACATTTTTTCTTTTTTCCCATATGGATGATTTGCTTTAAGGCCCTTCTCTTACAAATTCTTTTATGAACCTTTAGATTCTGTTTAGAAAAAGGATATCACTTGTTATTTCTTTGAAACTAAGCCTTTGACTGTGTGGATCACAATAAACTGTGGAGAATTCTGAAAGAGATGGGAATACCAGACCACCTGACTTGCCTCTTGAGAAATCTGTATGCAGGTCAAGAAGCAACCATTAGAACTGGGCATGGAACAACAGACTGGTTCCAAATAGGAAAAGGAATATGTCAAGGCTGGATATTGTCACCCTGCTTATTTAAATTCTATGCAGAGTACATCATGAGAAATGCTGGACTGGAAGAAACACAAGCTGGAATCAAGATTGCAGGGAGAAATATCAATAACCTCAGATATGCAGATGGCAACACCCTTATGGCAGAAAGTGAAGAGGAGCTAAAAAGCCTCTTGATGAAAGTGAAGGAGGAGAGTGAAAAAGTTGGCTTAAAGCACAACTTTAAGAAAACAAAGATCGTGGCATCTGGTCCCATCACTTCATGGGAAATAGATGGGGAAACAGTGGAAACAGTGTCAGACTTTATTTTGGAGGGCTCCAAAATCACTGCAGATGGTGACTGCAGCCATGGAATTAAAAGACACCCCTTGGAAGAAAAGTTATGACCAACCAAGACAGCATATTCAAAAGCAGAGACATTACTTTGCCAACAAAGATCCATCTAGTCAAGGCTATGGTTTTTCCAGTGGTCATGTATGGATGTGAGAGTTGGATTGTGAAGAAGACTGAGCGCCAAAGAATTGATGCTTTTGAACTGTGGTGTTGGAGAAAACTCTTGAGAGTCCTTTGGACTGCAAGGAGATCCAACCAGTCCATTCTGAAGGAAATCAGCCCTGGGATTTCTTTGGAAGGAATGATGCTAAAGCTAAAACTCCAGTACTGTGGCCACCTCATGTGAAGAGTTGACTCACTGGAAAAGACTCTGATGCTGGGAGGGATTGGGGGCAGGAGGAGAAGGGGACGACAGAGGATGAGATGGCTGGATGGCATCACTGACTCGATGGACGTTACTCTGAGTGAACTCCGGGAGATGGTGATAGACAGGGAGGCCTGGCGTGCTGCGATTCATGGGGTCGCAAAGAGTTGGACATGACTGAGTGACTGAACTGAACTGAACATTCTTATCTAACATCTTCCTCCTTTTTTTTTTTTTTTTTTTGAGTGATTTCTTCAGTGGTTCAGCTTTTGCTTGTGTTCCTTTATCCCTGTATATGTTGTTGGCAAGGGTTTCTTTCTTATGCTTACTTTTATAGACTAAGACAAAACAATTATTTGTTGAAGAAATGTTTGCAGAAGGGTGAAAATAGTTGTTTGTGTAGTGTGCAGATTCAATTCTGACTTTTTAAATTATCTCTACAATGTCTGCTATTATTTTGCCTCTGTTATCCCCTTCATCTTTTGAAATAAGAGAATTTAATGTGGCTCACAGCAAAGTACTTTTGTGTTTTCCATTGCTACATAGTTTCTGCAGAATGACACACACTGCTTACTTCACTATGCATAGTAATTACATAGTAAGCTAGAAAATACAGCTTTGGTGGTTCAGTGGTAAATAATCCACCTGCTAATGCAGGAGACATGGGTTTGATTCCTGGATCAGGAAGAGCTCCTTGGAGAAGGAAATGGCAGTCCACATTTCAGTATTCTTGCCTGAGAAATCACATGGACAGTGGAACCTGGTGAGCTATAGTCCATTGTTTGCAAGAGAGTCAGACACGACTTAGAACATAAACAAAGAAATGAAAAAAATCTATATCTAATTTTTATCTACACAATAACTACTTGCATTTTCTACTGCTTACTATATTCATACTGCCTCTCTTAATAAGTGTAAATGTCATATGATCATGTAACCCAGATGATATATAAGGATCTTTTGAGAAAGTTTCCTAACAATGTTGTGATATAAGTCATTACAGTACCCTGAAAGGCTTTTCATCATCTCTCCCTATGACCCTTTGATCCTGTGTCCTACTCCTCTACCTGCAACCACTGACCTTGTATTTCGAAAATATCCATAGCATACCACACTGAGGCATCTTATGTTACTTCTTCTCTCAGCTATTCATAAGGCTTATTCCCTTATGTTCTTCAGATCTTAAGTGTTATTTTCTCAGGGAGTTCTTCTCTGATCTCCTTATTCAGAGCTGTTCTTCACCATCTCTCATCCCTGCCAAACCACCAAGAACATCTTCCCACTCTCTTGCCCCGGTCTTATTTTTCTAAATGGTACTTAAGTCCTTCTAACATATTAGATCTTTTATTTCTGTTTTCTAATGATCTGATTCTGCCCAATATATTTCATGTTGTTTCAATGCTAGATTATAAAAGCATTCCAAGTATCTAACAGGCACACAAGAAATACTTCTGAATGAATGAAAAATCAAAGGAGAATCAAGAATAACATACTCAAGTATTAACTTTCAGCATATGGCTATATATTACTGCTTACATCAGTGCTAATTAATTTGATGTATTATATATATTATGCTATTTAATTATAACTAAGTTCACTCATACCAAGTAAATATAGGTCTCCTAAAAGAAACTGAAGATTAGAGATAGTGTTAATATTGGAAAGATAAAAAAAGAGTTGAAATTTCTCTTACCACAAGAGTAGGAATTTTATTAGCCATATTAGTGAAGTGAAGTCTCTCAGTCATGTCTGACTCTTTGCGACCCCATGGACTGTAGCCTACCAGGCTCCTCCCTCCGTGGGATTCTCCAGTCATGAGTACTGGAGTGGGTTGCCATTTCCTTCTCCAGAGGATCTTATTAAGGTAATATGAATAATTCATTAAAACTTGATAAAAAGGTAGCTCCCCAAGATTAGAAAAATGACTGAAACATAATTTATAAATAGTAGCTTTTATATTCTTTAATGTCCTTTGATATCATTGTAGGAGTACATGTAGAAAGTTTAAAAAAGAGATTAATGGGTAGAGAGATGGGCAAATAGAGAATATTCATAAAGCTATTTTCTTTTTACACATGGTGTGGACAAGTAACAAAATATTGGTTTCCACTGATACATGGTTTTTAGCAGTAGATCATTGGTAAAACTGGTAAAGTGCTTTCTGTACAAAACCTTAATGATAAAAATAGTACTATTCCAAAAACAGGAACAGTCAGCGTTTGCTACGTCTTGGACAAGGAAGTGACATTTTACATGTATCTCTATTTAAAAAAATGAAAAAAAAATAGAAATTAAAAAAATGAAAGTACTTGTTCAAATTCATACTTAACAAATAGCAAAGCCAAAATTTAAACTCTGGGATTCCTATTTACAGAGCCCATACTTTTAAATAGTACAAAATTAATACTAGCAAAGACTAAATCCATCCATATTAATATATGTGATCCATACATATGGCATGCAAGTACTCAAAATATTAAATGAATGAAGAAAATAAATTATTAAAAACATGATTTTTTCTGATGGCAGACACATTCTTCTAACACTTGAGTGTATCTAAAATAGGCTGAAATCATTTTACTAGTATTCTTTAATCTTTAATTAAGTACCAAAATGTAGACTTCCATAATCTGACCTTGTCAGTTGGTACCTAGGCATGCTATGAAATGCCTTTTGGTAAAAGGTTATCAGTCCTGGGAAATATTTGATCAGCCTCTGCAGTCATTTCTCTAACTATCAGAGAATATTTTCAAATTTTGTTAAACGTGCTTCAAACTAGTACCAACGTTTCTTCTCAAAATAATTTATTAGTTTTCTTCTTCTGTTCTCAATACCTTGATTTGAAGAACTTATCACTAGGTAGCAATGTCTACTGCCAAATGACCAATTGTAAAATTGTGATTTAACCTGGAGAAATAAGCTTCTTATGACTTTTCATGCCCTCAAATCATCACTTACAAGGTATGGCCAAAAACCCTCTTTCCAAACTCATCTTTTAGAGCTTCCCACTTATCCATATATCAAGCAACATCAAATGACTTTATTTCACCTGCTATGTCAAAATGTTACATGTCTCTGTGAGTTTTTACCTTTTTTTTCTCCTGGAAATAACATTATGAGCCACTTCTAAGAGGCAAATTACTTTTTTGTGATTCTCTATAAATATTTCCTTATTGCCAAACTCAAACTTAAATTGAAGAAAGTGGGGAAAACTAGACCACTAGGTATGACGTAAATTAAATCCCTTATGGTTATACAGTGGAAATGAGAAATAGATTCAAAGGATTATATCTGATAGACAACGTGCCTGAAGAACTATGGATGGAGGTTTGTGACACTCTATAGGAGACAGGGATCAAGATCATCCCCAAGAAAAAGAAATGCAAAAAAGAAAAATGGCTGTCTGAGGAAGACTTATAAATAGTTGTGAAAAAGAAGAGACATGAAAAGGAAAAGGGAAAAGGAAAGATATACCCATTTGAATGCAGAGTTCCAAAGGATAGCAAGGAGAGATAAGAAAGTCTTTCTCAGGAATCAGTACAAGGAAATGGAGGAAACCAATAGAGTAAAGGACAGAAATAATATGGACCTAACAGAAGCAGAAGATATTAAGAAGAGGTGGCAAGAATATACAGAAGAACTGCACAAAAAAGATCTTCACGACCCAGATAATCATGATAATGTGATCACTAATCTTGAGCCAGACATCTTGGAATGTGAAGTCAAGTGGGCCTTAGAAAGCATCACTACTAACAAAGCTAGTGAAGGTGATGGAATTCCAGTTGAGCTGTTTCAAATCCTGAAAGATGATGCTGGGAAAGTGCTGCACTCAATATGCCAGTAAATTTGGAAAACTCTGCAGTGGCCACAGGACTGGAAAAGGTCAGTTTTCATTACAATTCCAAAGAAAGGCAATGCCAAAGAATGCTCAAACTACTGCACAATTGCACTCATCTCACATGCTAGTAAAGTAATGCTCAAAATTCTCCAAGCCAGGCTTCAGCAATATGTGAACCTGATGTTCAAGCTGGTTTTAGAAAAGGCAGAGGCACCAGAGATCAAATTGCCAACATCCACTGGATCATGGAAAAAGCAGGAGAGTTCCAGAAAAACATCTATTTCTGCTTTATTGACTATGCCAAAGCCTTTGACTATATGGATCACAATAAACTGTGGAAAATTCTGAGAGATGAGAATATCCGAACACCTGACCTGCCTCTTGAGAAATCTGTATGCAGGTCAGGAAGCAACAGTTAGAACTGGGCATGGAACAACAGACTGGTTCCAAATAGGAAAAGGAGTATGTCAAGGCTGTATATTGTCACCTACTTATTTAACTTATATGCAGAGTACATCATGAGAAATGCTGGACTGGAAGAAACACAAGCTGGAATCAAGATTGCCAGGAGAAATATCAGTAACCTCAGATATGCAGATGACACCACCCTTATGGCAGAAAGTGAAGAGGAACTCAAAAGCTTCTTGATGAAAGTGAAAGAGGAGAGGGAAAAAGTTGGCTTAAGCTCAACATTCAGAAAACAAAGATCATGGCATCTGGTCCCATCACTTCATGGGATATAGATGGGGAAACAGTGGAAACAGTGTCAGACTTTATTTTGGGGGGCTCCAAAAATCAGTGCAGATGGTGACTGCAGCCATGAAATTAAAAGACGTTTATTCCTTGGAAGAAAATTTATGTCCAACCTAGATAGCATATTCAAAAGCAGAGACATTACTTTGCCGACTAAGGTCCGTCTAATCAAGGCTATGGTTTTTCCTGTGGTCATGTATGGATGTGAGAGTTGGACTCTGAAGAAGACTGAGCACTGAAGAATTGATGCTTTTGAATTGTGGTGTTGGAGAAGACTCTTGAGAGTCACTTGGACTGCAAGGAGATCCAACCAGTCTATTCTGAAGGAGATCAACCCTGGGATTTCTTTGGAAAGAATGATGCTAAAGCTGAAACTCCAGTACTTTGGCCACCTCATGCAAAGAGTTAACTCATTGGAAAAGACTCTGATGCTGGGAGGAATTGGGAGCAGGAGGAGAAGGGGACGACAGAGGATGAGATGGCTGGATGGCATTGCTGACTCGATAGACGTTAGTCTGAGTGAACTCCGGGAGATGGTGATGGACAGGGAGGCCTGGCATGCTGCGATTCATGGGGTTGCAAAGAGTTGGACACGACTGAGCGACTGAACCGAACTAAACTGAGCCATCTCTTCAAGAAAGTTAGAGATACCAGGGGAACATTTCATGCAAAGATTGGCTCAATAAAGGACAGAAACGTATGGATCTAACAGAAGCAGAAGATATTAAGAAGAGGTGACAAGAATACACAAAAGAATTATACAAAAAAAGATCTTCACAATCCAGATAATTATGACAGTATGATCACTCACCTAGAGCTAAACATCCTGGAATGTGATGTCAAGTGGGCCTTAGGAAGAATCACTAAGAACAAAGCTAGTGGAGGTGGTGGAATTCCAGTTGAGCTATTTCAAATCCTAAAAGATGATGCTGTGAAAGTACTGCACTCACTATGCCAGCAAATTTGGAAAATGCAGCAGTGGCCACAGGACTACAAAACGTGTTTTCATTCCAATCCCAAAGTAAGGCAGTGCCAAAGAATGCTCAACCTGCTGCACAGTTGCACTCATCTCACACACTAGCAAAGTAACACTCAAAATTATTCAAGCCAGACTTCAACAGTACATGAACAGTGACTTTTATATGTTCAAGTTGGATATAAAAATGCAGAGGAACAAGAGACCAATTTGCCAACATCTGTTAGATCATCAAAAAAGCAAGAGAGTTCCAGAAAAACATCTATTTCTGCTTTATTAACTATGCCAAAGCCTTTGGCTGTGTGGATCACAATAAACTGGAAAATTCTTCAAGAGATGGGAAAACCAGACAATCTGACTTGTCTCTTGAGAAACCTATAGACAGGTCAGGAAGCAACAGTTAGAACTGGGCATGGAACAACAGACTGGTTCCAAATTGGAAAAGGAGTACGTCAAGGCTGTATATTGTTACCCTGCTTATTTAACTTATATGCAGAGTATATCATGAGAAAGAACTGATGCTAGACTGGAAGAAACACAAGCTGGAATCAAGATTGCTGGGAGAAATATCAATAATCTCGGATATGCAGATGACATCACCCCTATGTCAGAAAATGGAGAAGAACTAAAGAGCCTCTTGATGAAAAAAGTGAAAGAGGGAAGTGAAAAAGTTGGCAAATAGATGGGGAAACAGTGTAACGAGCGACAGACTTGACATTTTGGGGCTCCAAAATGACTGCAGATGGTGATTGCAGCCATGAAATTAAAAGATGCTTACTCCTTGGAAGAAAAATTATGACCACCCTAGACAGCATATTAAAAAGCAGAGACCTTAGTTTGTCAACAAAGGTCTGTCTAGTTAAAGGTATGGTTTTTCCAATAGTCATGTATGGATGTAAGAGTTGGACTATAAAGAATGCTGAGTGCTGAAGAATTGATGCTTTTGAACTGTGGTGTTGGAGAAGACTCTTGAGAGTCCCTTGGACTGCAAGGAGATCCAACCAGTCCATCCTAAAGGAAATCAGTCCTGCATATTCATTGGAAGGACTGATGCTGAAGCTGAAACTCCAATACTTTGGCCCCCTGATGCAAAAAATGGGCTCATTGGAAAATACCCTGATGGTGGGAAAGATTGAAGGCAGGAGGAAAAGAGGACCACAGAGGATGGTGGTTGGATGGCATCACCGACTCAATGGACATGAGTTTGAGTAAACTCTGGGAGTTGGTGATGTATAGGGAGGCCTGGCATGCTACAGTCCATGGAGTCACAAAGTTTCAGACATGACTGAATGACTGAACTGAACTGAACTGCTAGATGTTCCACTCCTGCAACAGAATTAAAGCCTACTTCTTTGTACAACCTTGAAAATCTATACATACTTTTATCATTACAATCATTACAGTACTTTCTGAGAACAGGAGCAATGTCTGACTGCTCACCTAATGCGTTAACATAATATAATATTGGAGTTGAACTAGGCACTTGATAAATATTTATTAAATTAAAATTCTTTTCCTATAGCCTTATAATTTTTTGTAATGAAAACTTCCTCTTTCAGAAATGAAAACTTTATCACTACAGAGTTGGACAAGCTGTTTCTGATAAATTAATATGTGTTTTTACTTTTTCATAGTCCAAGTTTTTTCTAATTGGATTTTGAAAATAAATACTAGCAAAGCAGAAAAATAATTTTATTTTTAATATTGTTTTTCATGCCTCCATGGGCAAAGCAATAAGATTGAGTCATAGTTTTCAATAATGTTTTCATTAGGAAAAATAATAATTTTATTGGGATTTATAATGACCTGTAACAACAAACTGAATTTGATTTATTATAGTTCATTGCTACATTTTTCTAAAAACACTTATGTTAATTTTGAAAGCAGAAATGCAATTCTGGTGGAAGAAAATGCTAGCATGTTATGTTTACTTCTTTTGAACTTATATAGAAGATTAAGCCACACAATGAAAACATCAGATGCGTTAGAAAATATCAGTCAACTCAGATATACCAAAGATCAGGCAGATTCAAATTGAGTGAACTTCCCATGTCTAGCCAGGGCATAGTACCTATTAACAGAAAATCTCCACAAATCTGAGGTCATACAATATTTCTTCTGTGTCTGATATACATCTCTTATATGTGGAATCTAAAAAGAAATGATAGTAATGGATTTACAAAACAGAAAGAGAATGAACTTATGGTTGCTGGTGGTGAGGAGTGAAGTGATAGGGAGTTTGGGATGGACATGGACACACTGTTATATTTAAAATGGATAAGCAACAATGACCTACTGTACAGCACATAGAACTCTGCTCAATTTTATGTGGCATACTGAATGAGAGGGGAGTTTGGTGGAGAATGGTTACATGTGTGTGTGTATATATATATATATATATATATATATATATATATATATATATCTGAGTCCTTTTACTGTTCACCTAAAACTATCACAATATTGTCAATCAGCTATACCCCACTACAAAATAAAAAGCTTTTAAAAAAATGAGGTCAAACACACGTATGTATACACCAACAATTCACAATGAATAAATTCATTGGCTGAAAAAATATAAAATTGTTTTTTGGAACTTAATTTATATTCAGAGTGAATAAGTGAGATAAAATGCTTCATAAAAATATAACAAATTCTTAAATATTGGGAGTATCTTAAGTATAATACATATAAAGAAACAGGAATAATACTAAATTTGGAGGAGGGCAGCATAATACATAATTAAATGACAAGGAAAAATTGCAATGTAAGACAGGATAGAAAATTTAGACTTAAAACATTCTAAATGTTTTTTTGTTGTTGTCCTCAAAGAAAGTAACAGATTGATTATCTTAAAACAATATTAATACTATTTTATTTGGGCATGTTAAATATTTGGAAAAGAATAAACATATGATAAAACATTTTCAAATCAGTAGTGTTAAGAAAGATAAATAGATTAATAAAATATGACAGAAAATATAAAGCTAAACCCAGAAAATGGAAACTTAAAAAGTTAAATACTGTATGAAAGTGAAAGTGAAGTCGTTCACTCGTGTTGGACTCTTTGCTACCCCATGAACTGTAGTCTACTACACTCCTCCGTCCATGGGATTTTCCAGGCAAGGGTACTAGAGTGGGCACCCTTTCCTTTCTCCAGAGGATTTTCCTGACCCAGGGATCGAACCCAGGTCTCCTGCATTGTAGGCAGACGCTTTACCATCTAAGCCACCAGGGAAGGTACAAATACTATATAAATGAATTCAAATACATCAGCAATCATCACACAAAAAGAAATGAACTGTTTAATTCATCATGTAAAAATGAAAATTTTAAGAAAAACAAAACAGCTATATATATTTTAAAAAGATATACTTGGAGCAAAATAAAGCAGGTATAAATAAAGAGGTGAAAAAAGAAATATAATATTCAAAACTAATCAAAAGATAAATAATAACACATGAAATAAAATTTAAAGCAAAAATATTTTTTCAAATAACAATGTAGCCAGATAACAAAAGAAAAAATGCATTATGGGTTCTATCGTTTATCAAGAAATATGCATGAATTACATATTCTCAAAATACATAAAGATATGACAGAATAACAATAAGAAATGGACAAATCCAACTCAGTTAAAACTGAATATATACCTTTCTCAATAACCAGTCAAAGAGAATATAGGAATAGTCAAAATATAAAAAAATATGAACACTAATCTTCCCCTAATGGGCACAGTAGAACACTGCACAGAATAGTTAGAAAATGAACACCTATTTCAAGCACCTGAGGAATATATACAAAAAGTTGTGGATTCATGTTGATGTATGGCAAAACCAATACAATATTGTAAAGTAATTAACCTCCAATTAAAGTAAATAAATATATATTAAAAAATAAAATAAAATAGAAACACACACACACACAAAAAAATGTTGCCAAGCCACTAAGCCAAAATGAAAGGCTCAAAAAATGCAAATTTTTCAATACTACAGAGATATTACTGTGCTGCCAATAAAATGGCAAAAATATTATATCCAAACCCTTTCATTTAGAATTATCAAAACATGTTTTTAAATAACTAATTGACAATATAAACTAAATTAAAATTTAATTGAAGTGAAATAAATAGAATTAAAAGAAATTGAAAATATTATACATTTCTATAGGAGAGATCAAACAAAATTTGACTTTGAGGAAAAGTACATTGCAACAGCACATTTACATATCAGAAAATAAAAATATATATAAAGAGTGATTTAAGCATTTAGCTCATACAATCAGAAAATATAGCAAATTTTAAAAGGGGTAAATATATGAAAAATAAGAACTTATAAAACAGAAAGCAATCAAATACAGTATTGTCAAGACTATAATCTACAAATTCAGAATAATAATATAGTCTATCATTTTGACTAAAGAAGAAAAATTATAGAAAAGTGACAGTGGGATGTTACAGCTTAAGCTGAAAACCCAATATTTTGGCTACCTGACATGAAGAGTTTACTCATTAGAAAAGACTGTGATGCTGGGAAAGACTGAAGGCAGAAGGAGAAGGGGACAACAGAGGATGAGATGGTTGAATGGGCATCACTGATTCAATGGACATGAGTTTAAGCAAGCTCCAGGAGATGGTGAAGGACAAGGAAGCCTGACGTGCTGCAGTCCGTGAGGTTGCAAACAGTTAGACACGACTGAGCGACTGAACTGAACCTCAAGTATTTTAAAAATATAAATAAAACTGACATAAATATTCAATTGGTAAGTAAAGTCCAACCACAGACATACTTGTTTTTCAGAATAATTCTGTTAAACTCTGAAGAAACATATCAAATAGTAGCATATTTAATGAATAAAGATATGTATAGCATTAATATAGTTAAATGTGATTATCTCTGGGAAGGAAAGAAATACAAAGATATGGAGAATAAAGTTTTTAACTATATGTTAATGTTTTCTTTCTTGAAAAGAAATATACACATCTGAAAAATACAAAAATATTAATATTTCTTTAATCTTTGTGGATACATTAATATGTTGTTTTTCTAAAATTTTGTGTATTTTATTTAAAAATAAATGCATAAAATAGGCGGTCCTAAGATGGGAGAGGAATAGGATGGGGAGACCACTTTCTCCCCAACAAATTCATCAAAAGAACATTTAAATGCTGAGTAAATTCCACAAAACAACTTCTGAATGCCGGCAGAGGACATCAGGCATCCAGAAAAGCAGCCCATTGTCTTCGAAAGGAGGTAGGAAAAAATATAAAAGACAAAAAGAAAGACAAAAGAGGCAGGGATGGAGCTCTGTCCCTGGAAGGGCATCTTAAAAAGAGAGGTTTCCAAACTCCAGGAAACACTCTCACTGCTGAGTCTGTGGTGAACCTTGGAAGCACAAAGGACAACATAACTGGGAGGAAAAATAAATAAATAATTAAAACCCACAGATTACAAGCCCAACAGTAACTCCCCCAGCAGAGAAGTAGCACAGAAGCCTGCACCCGCCACTAGCAAGCAGGCAGGGAGGTGTGGGCTGCATTGCTTAGAGTAAGGACCAGGCCTGAATGCCCTGAGGGAAATCTGAGTGAACTAACTTGGGCTAGCAAAGCAGACTGTGGGATAGCTACCACGCGGAAAGCGCTAACCTAAGACACCACCATGAAATTAAAAGATACTTACTCCTTGGAAGAAAAGTTATGACCAACCTAGATAGCATGTTGAAAAGCAGAGACATTACTTTGCCAACAAAGGTCCATCTAGTCAAGGCTATGGTTTTTCCAGTGGTCATGTATGGATGTGAGAATTGGACTGTGAAGAAGGCTGAATGCTGAATAATTGATACTTTTGAACTGTGGTGTTGGAGAAGACTCTTGAGAGTCCCTTGGACTGCAAGGAGATCCAACCAGTCCATTCTGAAGGAGATCAACCCTGGGATTTCTTTGGAAGGAATGACACTGAAGCTGAAACTCCAATACTTTGGCCACCTCATGCGAAGAGTTGACTCATTGGAAAAGACTCTGATGCTGGGAGGGGTTGGGGGCAGGAGGAGAAGGGGATGACAGAGGATGAGATGGCTGGATGGCATCACTGACTCGATGGACGTGAGTCTGAGTGAACTCTGGTGATGGACAGGGAGGCCTGGCATGCTGTGATTCATGGGGTTGCAAAGAGTCGGACACAACTGAGTGATTGAACTGAAAACACCACCAGGCCCACTCACAGAACAAAGAATTGACTAGCGGCTTAGACCTGGAAGGTGTATGCAGCCCAGGGCCAGCCTCGGAGGTTCCTGGGGGAGCAAACTAGAGCCTGAGCAGCATGGGCAGGGATGGCACACGTGCTGTGAGTGGGGGCAGGCACAGTGTGGCTGAGACACTGCTAGCACACGCCAGTGTTATTTGTTTGCAGTGTCCCTCCCTCCCCAAAGCGTGACTCAACAAGTGAAACTAAAAAGTGTCCACCACCACCCCCTTGTATCAGGGCAGAAATCAGACACTGAAGAGACCAGCAAACAGAAGTTAAAACAGAAGGAACCATCTTGGAAGTGACAGGTGCAATAGATTAAAACCCTGTAGTTAGTGCCGACTACATAGGAAAGGGCCTATAGATCTAGAGAAATAAAAGCTGGACAAAGGAACTAGCCAAAAATGAACTGAAACCACTGCCCACAGCACCACCAAAGTCCTAGAAATATTTTTACAATTTTTACTATCTTTTTTTAAACTTTTTTAAAATTTGTAAGTCCTCTATTACTCATTTAATTTTCATTTTTATAACCTACTATTGCTTTGCAAAAAAAAAGATACCCTATTTTTTAAAGCAAACTTCATATATATATATATATATATATATATATATATATTTTATAATTTTTGTGACTTTTTTTTCTTTTTTTCTTTTCTTTAATATTGTATTTTTGAAAATCCAACCTCTATTCTATTTTAAATCTTTGCTTTTTGGTATTTGCTATCAGTTTTGTACCTTTAAGAACCCAATCTTCAGTACCCATTTTTACTTGGGAGCGAGATTACTGGCTTGACTGCTCTCTTCCCCTTTGGACTCTCCTTTTTCTCCACCAGGTCTGCTCTGTCTCCTTCCTCCCCCTTCTCTTCTCTGCCCAACTCTGTGAATCTCTGTGTGGTCCAGATGGTGGAGAACACTTAGGGAACTGATTACTGGCTGAATATGTCTCTCTCCTTTTGATTCCCCCCTCCCTTTATCCTCCCGGCCACCTCTGTCTCCTTTTCCCTCTTCTCTTCTCTTCTCTGTATAATTCCGTGAATATCTCTGAGTGATCCAGACTTGGAGCACACATGAGGAAGTGATTACTGACTAGCTTGCTATCTCCTCTTTTGATTCCACCTCATCTCATTTGGGTCACCTCTAACTCCCTCCTCCCTCTTCTCTTCTCCATGTAACTCTGTGAACCTCTCTGGGTGTCCCTCACTGTGGAGAAACTTTTCATCTTTAACCTAGATGTTTTATCAATGGTACTGTATAGATGGAGAAACCTTGAGACTACTGTAAAAATAAGACTGAAAACCAGGAGCAAGAGGCTTAAGTCCAAATCCTGAGAACACCAGAGAACTCCTGACTCCAGGGAACATTAATCAACAGGAGCTCATCAAATGCCTCCATATCCACACTGAAACCAAGCACCACCCAAGGGCCAACAAGTTCCAGAGCAAGACATACCACGCAAATTCTCCAGCAATACAGAAACACAGCCCTGAGCTTCAATATACAGGCTGCTCAAAGTCACTCCAAACCCACTAACATCTCACAACTCATTACTGGACACTTCATTGCACTCCAGAGAGAAGAAATCAAGCTCCACCCACCAGAACACCGACACAAGCTTCCCTAACAAGGAAACCTAGACAAGCCACCTGTACAACCCCACCCACAGCGAGGAAACTCCACAATAAAGAGAACTCTGCAAACTGCCAGAATACAGAAAGGTCACCCCAAACACAGCAATATAAACAGGACGAAGAGACACAGGAATACCCAGCAGGTAAAGGAACAGGAGAAATGCCCACCAAACCAAACAAAAGAGGAAGAGATAGGGAATCTACCTGATAAAGAATTCTGAATAATGATAGTGACAATGATCCAAAATCTTGAAATCAAAATGGAATCACAGATAAATAGCCTGGAGATAAGGATTGAGAAGATGCAAGAAAGATTTAACAAAGATCTGGAAGAAATAAAAAAGAGTCAATATATAATGAATAATGCAATAAATGAGATCAAAAACACTCTGGAGGGAACAAATAGTAGAATAACAGAGGCAGAAGATAGGATTAGTGAAGTAGAAGATAGACTAGTAGAAATAAATGAATCAGAGAGGAAAAAAGGAAAACAAATTAAAAGAAATGAGGACAATCTCAGAGACTTTCAAGACAATATTAAGCATTCGAATCATAGAAGTCCCAGAAGAAGACAAAAAGAAAGACCATGAGAAAATACTTGAGGAGATAATAGTTGAAAACTTCCCTAAAATGGGGAAGGAAATAATCACCCAAGTCCAAGAAACACAGAGAGTCCCAAACAGGATAAACACAAGGCGAAACACCCAAGACACATATTAATCAAATTAACAAAGATCAAACACAAAGAACAAATATTAAAAGCAGCAAGGGAAAAACAACAAATAACACACAAGGGGATTCCCATAAGGATAACAGCTGATCTTTCAATAGAAACTCTTGAGGCCAGGAGGGAAGGGCAGGACATACTTAAAGTGATGAAAGAAAATAACCTACAGCCCAGATTACTGTACTCAGCAAGGATCTTATTCGATATATGAAAGAGAAATCAAAAGCTGTACAGACAAGCAGAAGCTGAGAGAATTCAGCACCACCAAACCAGCTTTCCAACAAATGCTAAAGGATCTTCTCTAGACAGGAAACACAAAAGGGTGTATAAACTTGAACCCAAAACAATAAAGTAAACAGCACCAGGATCATACTTATCAATAATTACCTTAAATGTAAATGGGTTGAATGTCCCAACCAAAAGACAAAGACTAGCTGAATGGATACAAAAACAAGACCCCTATATATGTTGTCTACAAGAGACCCACCTCAAAACAGGGGACACATACAGATTGAAAGTGAAGGGCTGGGAAAAGATATTCCACGCAAATAGAGACCGAAAGAAAGCAGGAGTAGCAATACTCATATCCGATAAAATAGACTTTAAAACAAAGGCTGTGAAAAGAGACAAAGAAGGACATTACATAATGATCAAATGATCAATCCAAGAAGAAGATATAACAATTATAAATATATATGCACCCAACATAGGAACACCGCAATATATAAGACAAATGCTAACAAGTATGAAAGGGGAAGTTAACAATAACACAATAACAGTGGGAGACCTTAATACCCCACTCACACTTATGGATAGATCAACTAAACAGAAAATTCACAAGGAAACCCAAACTTTAAATGATACAATAGACCAGGTAGACCTAATTTGTATCTATAGGACATTTCACCCCAAAACAATGAATTTCACCTTTTTCTCAAGTGCACACGGAAACCTCTACGGGATAGATTGCATCCTGGGCCATAAATCTACCCTTGGTAAATTCAAAAAAATTGAAATCATTCCAATCATCTTTTCTGACCACAATGCAGTAAGATTAGATCTCAATTACAGGAGAAAAACTATTAAAAATTCCAGCATATGGAGGCTGAACAAGACGCTGCTGAATAACCAAAAATCACAGAAGAAATCAAATAAGAAATCAAAACATGCATAGAAATGAATGAAAATGAAAACACAACAACCCAAAACCTGTGGGACACTGTAAAAGCAGTGCTAAGGGGAAAGTTCATAGCAATACAGGCATACCTCAAGAAACAAGAAAGAGTCAAATAAATATCCTAACTCTACACCTAAAGCAACTAGGAAAGGAAGACATGGAGAACCCCAGAGTTAGTAAAAGGAAAGAAATCTTAAAAATTAGGGCAGAAATAAATGCAAAAGAAACAAAAGAGACCATAGCAAAGATCAACAAAGCCAAAAGCTGGTTCTTTGAGAGAATAAATAAAATTGACAAACCATTAGCCAGACTCATCAAGAAACAAGGGAGAAAAATCAAATCAATTAAATTAGAAATGAAAATGGAGAGATCACAACAGACAACTCAGAAGTACAAAGGATCATAAGAGACTACTATCAACAATTTTATGTCAATAAAATGGACAACGTGGAAGAAATGGACAAATTCTTAGAAAAGTACAATTTTCCAAAACTGAACCAGGAAGAAATAGAAAATCTTAACAGACCCATCACAAGCACAGAAATTAAAACTGTAATCAGAAATCTTCCAGCAAACAAAAGCCCAGGTCCAGATGGCTTCACAGCTGAATTCTACCAAAAATTTAGAGAAGAGTTAACACCTATCCTACTCAAACTCTTCCAGAAAATTGCAGAGGAAGAAAAGCTTCCAAACTCATTCTATGAGGCTACCATCACCCTAATACCAAAACTTGACAAAGATGCCACAAAAAAAAAAGAAAGAAAGAAAATTACAGGCCAATATCACTGATGAACATAGACGCAAAAATCCTTAACAAAATTCTAGCAATCAGAATCCAACAACACATTAAAAAGATCATACAACACGACCAAGTGGGCTTTATCCCAGGGATGCAAGGATTCTTCAAAATCCACAAATCAATCAATGTAATACACCAAATTAACAAACTGAATAGCTAACATGTGAAAAGCCCTAACCTAGGCCGAGAGGAGCTACCCTATGTCCAAGGTCAGGGGTGGTGGCTGAGAGGAGCTACCCTGCGTCCGAGGTCAGTGGCGGCTGGGAGGAGCTACCTCGCGTCCAAGATAGGGGCGGCCGGGAGGAGACACCCCGCGTCTGAGGTCAGGGGCAGCAGCTGGGAGGATCTACCCCGCATCCGAGTCCAGTGGTGGCCGGGAGGAGAAACCCCAAGTCGGAGGTCAGGGGCAGCCCGGAGAAGCCACCTCACGCCCAAGGCCAGGGCTGGTGACTCTGAGGAGCCACGCCAAGACTGAGGCCAGGGGTGGCAGTGGGGTGGAGCCACCCACGCCCGAGGCCAGGGCCAGCGGCCTGGAAGACCAACCTGAGGAGCAGTGGCTACACAGGCACAGGAGGGCCTAGAGGAACTATCCCAAGTTGAAGGTCAGGAACAGCAGCAGTAAGGAGATACCCCTCATCCAAGGTAAGCAGCAGCAGCTGTGCTTTGCTGGAGCAGTCGTGAAGACATACCCCACGTCCAAGGAAAGAGAAACCCAGGTAAGGTGATGGTGTTGCAAGAGGGCATCAGAGGGCAGACACACTGAAACCATACTAACAGAAAACTAGTCAATCTAATCACACTAGGATCACAGCCTTTCTAACTCAATGAAACCAAGCCATGCCTGCGGGGCAACCCAAGATGGGTGGGTCATGGTGGAGAGGTCTGACAGAATGTGGTCCACTGGAAAAGGAAATGGCAAACCACTTCAGTATTCTTACCTTGAGAACCCCAAGAACAGTATGAAAAGGCAAAATGATAGGCTACCAAAAGAGGAACTCCCCAGGTCAGTAGGTGCCCAATATGCTACTGGAGATCAGTGGAGAAGTAACTCCAGAAAGAATGGAGGGATGGAGCCAAAGCAAAAACAATACCCAGCTGTGGATGTGCCTGGTGATAGAAGCAAGGTCCAATGCTGTAAAGAGCAATATTGCATAGCAACCTGGAATGTCAGGTCCATGAATCAAGGCAAATTGGAAGTGGTCAGACAAGAGATGGCAAGGGTGAACGTCGACATTCCAGGAATCAGCGAACTAAAATGGACTGGAATGGGTGAATTTAACTCAGATGACCATTATATCAACTACTATGGGCAGGAATCCCTCAAAAGAAATGGAGTAGCCATCACGGTCAACAAGAGAGTCTGAAATGCAGTATTTGGATGCAATCTCAAAAATGACAGAATGATCTCTGTTCGTCTCCAAGGCAAACCATTCAATATCACAGTTATCCAAGTCTATGCCCCAACCAGTAATGCTGAAGAAGCTGAAGTTGAACGGTTTTATGAAGACCTACAAGATCTTTTAAAACTAACACCCAAAAAAGATGTCATTTTCATTATAGGGGACTGAATTGCAAAAGTAGGAAGTCAAGTAACACCTGGAGTAACAGGCAAATTTGGCCTTGGAATGTGGAATGAAGCAGGGAAAAGACTAAGAGAGTTTTGCCAAGAAAATGCACTGGTCATAGCAAACACCCTCTTCCAACAACACAAGAGAAGACTCTACACATGGACATCACCAGACAGTCAACACTGAAATCAGATTGATTATATTCTTTGCAGCCAAACATGGAGAAACTCTATACAGTCAACAAAAACAAGACTGGGAGCTGACTGTGGCTCAGATCATGAACTCCTTATTACCAAATTCAGACTCCAATTGAAGAAAGTAGGGAAAACTGCTAGACCATTCAGGTATGACCTCAATCAAATCCCTTATGATTATACAGTGGAAGTGAGAAATAGATTTAAGGGCCTAGATCTGATAGATAGAGTGCCTGAAGAACTATGGACTGAGGTTTGTGACACTGTCCAGGAGACAGGGATCAAGACCATTCCCATGGAAAATAAATGCCAAAAAAAGCAAAATGGCTGTCTGAGGAGGCCTTACAAATTTCTGTGAAAAGAAGAGAGGCAAAAAGCAAAAGACAAAAGGAAAGACAAAAACATCTGAATGCAGAGTTCCAAAGAACAGCAAGAAGAGATAAGAAAGCCTTCTTCAGCGATCAATGCAAAGAAATAGAGGAAAACAACAGAATGGGAAAGACTAGAGATCTCCTCAAGAAAATTAGAGATATCAAGGGAACATTTCATGCAAAGATGGGCTCGATAAAGGACAGAAATGGTACTGACCTAACAGAAGCAGAAGATATTGAGAAGAGGTGGCAAGAATACACGGAAGAACTGTACCAAAAAGATCTTCACGACCCAGATAATCATGATGATGTGATCACTAATCTCGAGCCAGACATCTTGGAATGTGAAGTCAAGTGGGCCTTCGAAAGCATCACTACTAACAAAGCTAGTGGAGGTGATGGAATTCCAGTTGAGCTGTTTCAAATCCTGAAAGATGATGCTGGGAAAGTGCTGCACTCAATATGCCAGCAAATTTGGAAAACTCAGCAGTGGCCACAGGACTGGAAAAGGTCAGTTTTCATTCCAATTCCAAAGAAAGGCAATGCCAAAGAATGCTCCAACTACTGCACAATTGCACTCATCTCACATGCTAGTAAAGTAATGCTCAAAATTCTCCAAGCCAGGCTTCAGCAATACATGAACCGTGAACTCCCTGATGTTCAGGTGGTTTTAGAAAACGCAGAGGCACCAGAGATCAAATTGCCAACATCCACTGGATCATGGAAAAAGCAAGATAGTTTCAGAAAAACATCTATTTCTGCTTTATTGATTATGCCAAAGCCTTTGACTGTGTGGATCACAATGAACTGTGGAAAATTCTGAGAGAGATGGGAATACCAGACCACCTGACCTGCCTCTTGAGAAACCTGTATGCAGGTCAGGAAGCAGCAGTTAGAACTGGACATGGAACAATGGACTAGTTCCAAATTGGGAAACGAGTATGTCAAGGCTGTCTATTGTCACCCTGCTTATTTAACTTCTATGCAGAGTACATCATGAGAAACGCTGGGCTGGAAGAAACACAAGCTAGAATCAAGATTGCAGGGAGAAATATCAATAACCACAGATATGCAGATGACACCACCCTTATGGCAGAAAGTGAAGAGGAACTAAAACACCTCTTGATGAAAGTGAAAGAGGAGAGGGAAAAAGTTGGCTTAGAGCTAAACATTCAGAAAACGAAGATCATGGCATCCGGTCCCATCACTTCATGGGAAATAGACGAGGAAACAGTGGAAACAGTGTCACACTTTATTTTGGGGGGCTCCAAAATCAGTGCAGATGGTGACTGCAGCCATGAAATTAAAAGACGGTTACTCCTCAGAAGAAAATTATGACCAACCTAGATAGCATATTCAAAACCAGAGACATTACTTTGCAAACTAAGGTCCATCTAGTCAAGGCTATGGTTTTTCCTGTGGTCATGTATGGATGTGTGAGTTGGACTATGAAGAAGGCTGAGCACCGAAAGATTGATGCTTTTGAGCTGTGGTTTTGGAGAAGACTCTTGATTGTCCCTTGGACTTCAAGGAGATCAAACCAATCCATTTTGAAGGAAATCAACCCTGGGATTTCTTTGGAAGGAATGATGCTAAAGCTGAAACTCCCGTACTTTGGCCACCTCATGCAAAGAGTTGACTCATTGGAAAAGACTTTGATGCTGGGAGAGATTGGGGCAGGAGGAGAAGGGGAGAACCAAGGATGAGATGGCTGGATTATATCTCAGACTCGATGGATGTGAGTCTGAGTGAACTCCGGGAGATAGTGATGGACAGGGAAGCCTGGCATACTGCGATTCATGGGGTCGCAAATAGTCGGACACGACTGAGCAACTGAACTGAACTGAACAAATTGAAAAATAAAAGCCATAAGATTATCTCATTAGATGCAGAGAAAGCCTTTGACAAGATTCAACATCTTTTTATGATAAAAACTCTCCAGAAAGCAGGAATAGAAGGAACATAACAACATAATAAAAGTTATATATGACAAATCCACAGCAAACATTATCCTCAATGGTGAAAAATTGAAAACATTTCCCCTAAAGTCAGGAACAAGACAAGGGTGCCCACTTTCACCACTACTATTCAACATAGTTTTGGAAGTTTGGGCCACAGCAATCAGAGCAGAAAAAGAAATAAAAGGAATCCAAATTAGAAAAGAAGAATACTCTCACTGTTTGCTGATGACATGATCCTCTACATCAGCTCAGTTCAGTCCAGTCGCTCAGTCGTGTCCGACTTTTTGTGACCCCATTAAATGCAGCATGCCTGGCCTCCCTGTCCATCAAATCTCCCAGAGTTCACTCAGACTCATGTTCATCGTGTCTGTGATGCAATCCAGCCATCTCATCCTCGGTTGTCCCCTTCCCTCCTGCCCCCAATCTCTCCCAGCATCAGAGTCTTTTCCAATGAGTCAACTCTTTGCATGTGGTGGCCAAAGTACTGGAGCTTCATCTTTAGCATCATTCCTTCAAAAGAAACCCCAGGGCTGATTTCCTTCAGAATGGACTGGTTGGATCTCCTTGCAGTCCAAGGGACTCTCAAGAGTCTTCTCCAAAACCACAGTTCAAAAGCATCAATACTTCGGCACTCAGCCTTCTTCACAGTCCAACTCTCACATCCATACATGACCACAGGAAAAAACATAGCCTTGACTAGATGGACATTTGTTGGCAAAGAAATGTCTCTGCTTTTCAGTAGGCTATCTAAGTTGGTGATAACTTTTCTTCTAAAGAGTAAGCATCTTTTAATTTCATGATTGCAGTAAACATTTGTAGTGATTTTGGAGCCCAAAATATTGAAGTCTGACACGTTTCCACTGTTTCCCCATCTATTTCCCATGAAGTTATGGGACCAGATGCCATGATCTTCATTTTCTGAATGTTGTGCTTTAAGCCAACTTTTTCACTCTCCTCTTTCATTTTCATCAAGAGGCTTTTTAGTTCCTCTTCATTTTCTGCCATAAGGGTGATGTCAACTGCATATGTGAGGTTATTGATATTTCTCTTGGCAATCTTGATTCCACCTTGTGTTTCTTCCAGTCCAGCACTTCTCATGATATACTCTGCATAGAAGTTAAATAAGCAGGGTGACAGTATACAGCCTTGATGCATTCCTTATCCTATTTGGAACCACTCTGTTGTTCCATGTCCAGTTAGAACTGTTGCTTCCTGACCTGCATACAGATTTCTCAAGAGGCAGGTCAGGTGGTCTGGTATTCCCATCTCTTTCAGAATTTTCCACAGTTTATTGTGATCCACACAGTCAAAGGCTTTGGCATAGTCAATAAAGCAGAAATAGATCCTCTACATAGAAAACCCTAAAGACTCCACCAGAAAATTACTAGAGCTAATCAATGAATATAGTAAAGTTGCAGGATATAACATCAACACACAGAAATCCCTTGCATTCCTATACACTAATAATGAGAAAATAGAGAAATTAAGAAAACAATTCCGTTCACCATTACAATGAAGAGAATAACATACTTAGGAATATATCTACCTAAAGAAACTAAAAACCTCTTTGTAGAAAACTATAAAACACTGGTGAAAAATCAAAGAACACACTAATAGATGGAGAAATGTACCATGTTCATGGATCAGAAGAATCAATATAGTGAGAATGAGTACACTACCCAAAGCAATCTACAGATTTAATGCAATCCCTGTCAAGCTACCTACGGTATTTTTGACAGAGCTAGAACAAATAATTTCAAAATTTGTATGGAAATACAAAAAAACTTGAATAGCCAAAGCAATCTTGAGAAAGAAGAATGGAACTGAAGGAATCAACCTGCCCGACTTCAGGCTCTACTACAAAGCCACAGTCATCAAGACGGTATGGTACTGGCACAAAGACAGAAATATAGATCAATGGAACAAAATAGAAAGCCCAGAGATAAATCCACACACCTATGGACACCTTTTATTTTGGGGGGTGGGGTGAGGGTGTTAGTTCTAAAAGGTCTTGCAGGTCTTCATAGAACCATTCAACTTCAGCTTCTTCAGCGTTACTGGTTAGGGCATAGACTTGGAATACCGTGATACTGAATGGTTTGCCTTGGAGACGAACAGAGTTCATTCTGTCATCCAAGTACTGCATTCCAGACTCTTGCTGACCATGATGGCTACTCCATTTCTTCTGAGGGATTCCTTCCCACAGTAGTTGATATAATGGTCATCTGAGTTAAATTCACCCATTCCAGTCCATTTTAGTTCGCTGATTCCTAGAATGTTTTCACTTTTGGCATCTCTTGTCTGACCACTTCCAATTTGCCTTGATTCATGGACCTGACATTCCAGGTTGCTATGCAATATTGCTCTTCACAGCATTGGACCTTGCTTCTATCACCAGTCACATACACAGCTGGGTATTGTTTTTGCTTTGGCTCTGTTCCTTCATTCTTTCTGGAGTTATTTCTCCACTGATCTCCAGTAGTGTGTTGGGCACCTACTGACCTGGGAAGTTCCTATTTTGGTATCCTATCATTTTGCCTTTTCATACTGTTCTTGGGGTTCTCAAGGCAAGAATACTGAAGTGGTTTGCCATTCCCTTCTCCAGTGGACCACATGTTCAAGCTGGTTTTAGAAAAGTCAGAGGAACCAGAGATCAAATTGCCAATATTCGCTGGATCATGGAAAAAGCAGGAGAGTTCCACAAAAACATCTATTTCTGCTTTATTGACTATGCCAAAGCCTTTGACTGTGTGGATCACGATAAACTGTGGAAAATTTTGAAAGAGATGGGAACACCAGACCAACTGACCTGCTTCTTGAGAAGTCTGTATGCAGGTCAGGAAGCAACAGTTCGAATTGGACATGGAACAACAGACTGGTATCAAATAGGAAAAGGGGTATGACAAGGCTGTATATTGTTACCCTGCTTATTTAGTTTATATGCAGAGTACATCATGAGAAATGCTGGACTGGAAGAAACACAAGCTGGAATCAAGTTTGCTGGGAGAAATATCAATAACCTCAGATATGCAGATGACACCACCCTTATGGCAGAAAATGAAGAGGAACTAAAAAGTCTTTTGATGAAAGTGAAGAAGGAGTGTGAAAAAGTTGGCTTAAAGCTCAACATTCAGAAAACGATGATCATGGCATCCGGTCCCATCACTTCATGGGAAATAGATGGGGAAACAGTGGAAATAGTGTTAGACTATTTTTGGGGGCTCCAAAATAACTGTAGATGGTGACTGCAGCCATGAAATTAAAAGACGCTTACTCCTTGGAAGAAAATTTATGAGCAACCTAGATAGCATATTCAAAAGCAGAGACATTACTTTGCTGACTAAGGTCCGTCTAGTCAAGGCTATGGTTTTTCGTGTGGTCATGTATGGATGTGAGAGTTGGACTGTGAAGAAGGCTGGGCACTGAAAAATTGATGCTTTTGAACTGTGGTTTTGGAGAAGACTCTTGAGAGTCCCTTGGACTGCAAGGAGATCCAATCAGTCCATTCTGAAGGAGATCAGCCTGGGATTTCTTTGGAAGGAATGATGCTAAAGCTGAAACTCCAGTGCTTTGGCCACCTCATGCGAAGAGTTGACTCATTGGAAAAGACTCTGATGCTGGGAGAGACTGGGGGCAGGAGGAGAAGGGGATGACCAAGGATGAGATGGCTGGATGGCATCACTGACTCGATGGGTGTGAGTCTGAGTGAACTCCAGGACTTGGTGATGGACAGGGAGGCCTGGCGTGCTGTGATTCATGGGGTCACAAAGAGCTGAACACGACTGTGTGGCTGTACTGAACTGATGGACACCTTATCTTCGACAAAGGAGGCAAGAATATACAATGGATAAAAGACTATCTCTTTAACAAGTGGTGTTGGCAAGACTGGTCAACCACTTGTAAAAGAATGAAACTAAAACACTTTCTTACACCATACACGGAAATAAACTCAAAATGGATTAAAGATCTAAATGTAAGACCAGAAACTATAAAACTCCTAGAGAGGAACATAGGCAAAACACTCTCCAACAGAAATCACAGCAGGATCCTCTATGACCCACCCAGAATATTGGAAATAAAAGGAAAAATAAACAAACAGGACCTAATTAAAATTAAAAGCTTCTGAACAACAAAGGAAACTATAAGAAAGGTGAAAAGACAGCCTTCAGAATGGGAGAAAATAATAGCAAATGTAGCAACTGACAAACAACTAATCTCAAAAATATCAAGCAAGTTCTGCAGCTCAATTCCAGAAAAATAGACAACCCAATCAGAAAATGTGCCAAAGAACTAAACAGACATTTCTCCAAAGAAGACTTACAGATGGCTAACAAACACATGAAAAGATGCTTAACATCACTCATTATCAGAGAAATGCAAATCAAAACCACAATGAGGTACCATTTCACACCAGTTAGAATGGCTGTGATCCAAAGTCTACAAGCAATAAATGCTGGAGAAGGTGTGGAGAAAAGGGAACCCTCCTACACTGTTGGTGCGAATGCAAACTAGTACAGCCACTATGGAGAACAGTGTGGAGATTCCTTAAAAAACTGCAAATAGAACTGCCTTATGACCCAGCAATCCCGGTGCTGGGCATACACACTGAGGAAACCAGAATTGAAAGAGACATGTGCTCCAATGTTCATCGCAACACTGTTTATAATACCCAGGACGTAGAAGCAACCTAGGTGTCCATCAGCAGGTGAATGGATAAGAAAGCTGTGGTACATATACACAATGGAGTATTACTCAGCCATTAAAAAGAATACATTTGAATCAGTTCTAATGAGGTGGATGAAACTAGAGCCAATTATACAGAGTGAAGTAAGCCAGAAAGAAAAACACCAATACCGTATACTAACACATATATATGGAATTTAGAAAGATGATAACAATAACCCTGTATGCAAGACAGCAAAAGAGACACAGATGTATAGACCAGTCTCTTGGACACCGTGGGAGAGGGAGAAGGTGGGATGATTTGGGAGAATGGCATTGAAACATGTATAATACCATATATGAAATGAGTCGCCAATCCAGGTTCAATGCAGGATACAGGATGCTTGGGGCTGGTGCACTGGGATGACCCAGAGGGATGGTACGGGGAGGGACATGGGTGGGGGGTTCCGGATGGGGAACATGTGTACACCCGTGGCAGATTCATGTTGATATATGGCAAATCCAATACAATGTTATAAAGTAATTAGCCTCCAATTAAAATAAATAAATTTATATTTAAAATAAATAAATAAAAATATATAAAATAAAAGAAATAAATGAATAGAGTGTAAATAGGAATATATAGGTACATATCAACAAAGTGCTTAGGAAAATATTAATCAAGACAAAGTAGTAGTAGTATTAAAAACTGACAGTACTATATTTTTCCCTTACAAGGCTAATAATAGTTTTAAAAAAATAATTTTTGCTGTGATACAAAGAGTAGTGATATAAACAATATACAAAGAATATGTGGCTCAGAAAAAGGTAAATAATCTGCCCAGTTTCATTCAATGAGTAATTGGTAGGAAGGGATTTGAATAAACAACAGTTTAACACATAAATATGGGTTCTTTTCACTGTAGCTTAGTAATTACCTGATGTTGATGATGATAGTAGCCATAGACCCTGATTTACAGCTGACAGAAATAGAGGCAACTTTAAGTGAAATCATGTTTTATTGCTTTACACAGATCAGCCTTGGTTTCAAATGGAATGAACACCAGATCCTGTTCCATCTGCAGACTAAGGTGCTCAGCCTCTCTGAATATTTGTCTCTTCATTATTAACATGGGGGTGAGTAGAACCATAAGGCATGAAAAGACCACAGCAAACTGAAAATTATCATAATTGTTAATTACTGTGATTTTAGAGGGGAAAATAAGAGTTTCTCTTCTGCCTCCCCAGTGAAATTCTTATTTTTCTTTTTATTTATTTTTTTAAATTTTTATTTTTACTTTATTTTACTTTACAATACTGTATTGGTTTTGCCATACATTGACATGAATCCACCATGGGTGTACATGTGATCCCAAACATGAACCCCCCCTCCAACCTCCCTCCCCACAACGTCCCTCTGTGTCATCCCTGTGCACCAGCCCCAAGCATGCTGTATCCTGCATTGGACATAGACTGGTGATTCGATTCTTACATGACAGTATACATGTTTCAATGCCATTCTCCCAAATCATCCCACCCTCTCCCTCTCCCTCTGAGTCCAAAAGTCCGCTATACACATCTATGTCTTTTTTACTGTCTTGCATACAGGGTCGTCATTGCCATCTTTCTAAATTCCATATATATGTGTTAGTATACTGTATTGGTGTTTTTCTTTCTGGCTTACTTCACTCTGTATAATCGGCTCCAGTTTCATCCATCTCATCAGAACTGATTCAAATGTATTCTTTTTAATGGCTGAGTAATACTCCATTGTGTATATGTACCACAGCTTTCTTATCCATTCATCTGCTGATGGACATCTAGGTTGTTTCCATGTCCTGGCTATTATAAACAGTGCTGCGATGAACATTGGGGTACATGTGTCTCTTTCATTCTGGTTTCCTCGATGTGTATGCCCAGCAGTGGGATTGCTGGGTCATATGGCAGTTCTATTTGCAACTTTTTAAGGAATCTCCACACTGTTTTCCATAGTGGTTGTACTAGTTTGCATTCGCACCAACAGTTTAGGAGGGTTCCCTTTTCTCCACACCCTCTCCAGCATTTATTGCTTGCAAATTTTCGGATTGCAGACATTCTGACTGGTGTGAAGTGGTACCTCATTGTGGTTTTGATTTGCATTTCTCTAATAATGAGTGATGTTGATCATTTTTTCATGTGTTTGTTAGCCATCCATATGTCTTCTTTGGAGAAATGTCTATTTAGTTCTTTGGCCCATTTTTTGATTGGGTCGTTTATTTTTCTGGAATTGAGTTGCATAAGTTGCTTGTATATTTTTGAGATTAGTTGTTTGTCAGTTGTTTCATTTCCTATTATTTTCTCCCATTCAGAAGGCTGTCTTTTCACCTTGCCTTTATTTTGCTTTGTTGTGCAGGAGCTTTTAATTTTAATTAGATCCCATTTGTTTATTTTTGCTTTTATTTCCAGAATTCTGGGAGGTGGATCATAGAGGATCCTGCTGTGATTTATGTCAGAGAGTGTTTTGCCTGTTTTCCTCTAGGAGTTTTATAGTTTTTGGTCTTACATTTAGATCTTTAATCCATTTTGAGTTTATTTTCGTGTGCGGTGTTAGAAAGTGATCTAGTCCTCATTCTTTTACAAGTGGTTGACCAGAAACCCACAGCAAACATTATCCTCAGTGGTGAAAAAGTGAAAGCATTTCCCCTAAAGTCAGGAACAAGACAAGGGTGCCCACTTTCACCTCTACTATTCAACATAGTTCTGGAAGTCTTGGCCACAGCAATCAGAGCAGAAAAAGAAATAAAAGGAATCCAAATTGGAAAAGAAGAAGTAAAACTCTCACTGTTTGCAGATGACATGATCCTTTACATAGAAAACCCTGAAGACTCCACCAGAAAATTACTAGAGCTAATCAATGAATATAGTAAAGTTGCAGGATATAAAATCAACACGCAGAAATCCCTTGCATTCCTATACACTAATAATGAGAAAGTAGAAAAAGAAATTAAGGAAACAATTCTAATCACCATTGCAACAAAAAGAATAAAATACTTAGAAATATATATACCTAAAGAAACTAAAGACCTATATATCAAAAATTATAAAACACTGATGAAAGAAATCAAAGAGGACACTAATAGATGAAGAAATATACCATGTTCATGGATCGGAAGAATCAATGTAGTGAAAATGAGTATACTACCCAAAGCAATTTATAAATTCAATGCAATCCCTATCAAGCTACCAGCGATATTTTTCACAGAACTAGAACAAATAATTTCAAGATTTGTATGGAAATACAAAAAACCTCGAATTGCCAAAGCAATCTTGAGAAAGAAGAATGGAACTGGAGGAATCAACCTGCCTGACTTCAGGCTCTACTACAAAGCCACAGTCATCAAGACAGTATGGTACTGGCCCAAAGACAGAAATATAGATCAATGGAACAAAATAGAAAGCCCAGAGATAAATCCACACACATATGGATACCTTATCTTTGACAAAGGAGGCAAGAATATATAATGGAGAAATTCTTATTTTTAAATTAAAAGTACAGTGGGATATGAACCAGTCAGTTCAGCACCTTAGCACTTATCATTTTCATATTCTATTTTACTAACAGAAAATAAATTTCAACATTTAGAGATATGCAGAACTGGAGAACAAGTTAGAAGCCATGGTTGGAAAATAATTACTTAGAGAAAGTAGTTTATACCATGAAACAGAGACGGTTAGGAGAGAAGAGCAAAGAAGAAAGGGGAGGGTATAAAAGGAGTAGAGGGAAAATGAGTTCAGGAGAAAATCAGGAGAACAATATAATATTTCTATCCCATATAATCATATTGTTTTAGAAGGTGAAAGAATTCCAGAAGGTAGCAGAACAGAGGCTCTCAGAAAGTTAAGAGAGTAAAAAGGGGATCATTGCATCAATAATATAATATAAGTATATTAATAATGACCAATTAATGAGAGTGTAATATGTACTGTGTTGTTTATTGTACAGATTTAATTAATCACCATAAAAATCTCTCCACCCAGTTAATAGAGGAGAATATATGATTCATAGAGAGAAATGGTAAGGTATAAAAGACCTGCAGCAATTTTTAAAATTTAGCTACTAATGGTTTGTTGTAATTATATGACTGATGTAGGAGAATTACAGTCAGGTTCTACAGTTGTTTCTAAATGTTCATAAATGAGCAATGACATAACTATTATAGGAATTTGTGGGTAATAGCTAATGGTCCTGGTGACCCTTACAGATTAATCAACCCTCAAAGCCTCAATATCCATCTCCCATCTCCTTTCTCCCTTCCTTTCTCTCTCTCTCTGCCTCCAGCCCCATCCCTCTTGATGACTTAATTTCAGAAGTACCTATAAATAGCTACTGTCAGCAGCATATTAGAAAAAATTACTAGCTTTTAAACCAGATCTAGTAGAATATATATTTTCATAAGCGAACAGAGATGACCATGCTAACCTTCCTTTCCCAATTCCCATTAACCAGATGACCATGAGACATTCCCTTTATCTCCCATGCTTAAGTGGCTTCAAGCTATTATACCCTCTCACAACAGGAGTTGTCACAAAAAAAAGCTAAGTTTCTATTGAATATGGTAACACATAAGCCTTTTATTGCTCTGACCATTGGCTGGGGTAGCTAATGTAAGCAAAGATCGAACAATAGCTAAATCCTTTGAAATAATGCAGAGGAAGTAATTTAAAACTTGAAGAAACAGAAATGCTTGAATGAGTTTATTGCCTATGTCCTACAGTGCCTTAACTAGAACCTCAACCAAGAAAACCAGGGCAGGAAGTCCATTTCTGTTTTCTACTAGAAACCACACACAAGCTACTGAACTCAGATTCAGCTGCTCACCGCTCAAAATCCAATACTCTAAAGGCAACTGTTGGTAGTAAAGAAAATTGCTTTAATCAGAAAATCTGAGGAAAAGGCAGACTCATATTCCAAAACCAACTCCAGAGATTCTGCTGAGCTATGACAGTTCTAAAGGGATAAAAATGGGAAGCAATTTTAATCACTAAGACAGGTTAGGATCTGTGACATTTTCCATTGTGTACAGGTTGACTTCTCATAGTCTCTCTTCAGATGTTATCTTCACCACATGATCTGTCTCCAGGGAGTAAGTAAAGAGCTAGTCATTCTTTCACTATTTAATTTCTCGTTCCTACTTCTTTTAGTCTAGGAAGGGAATCAACAGGTTAGGCAAAGCTCTGTGCACATTCAGTAGAACATAAATCAGGAGTGATCTCATTTCTATGTTTGAGAGGAGTAGACATGGGCAAAAGAGCTCCTTACACACACACACACACACACACACACAGACATATTTTATTTGTTTATTTATTTATATCACAGATTGGGTTCCCCAGAATGGAGGCTGACACAGAGCTTGAGGTTCAAGATGTTTATTGGAAATAAAAGTCTTTAAAGGGAAGTGAGAGGAAGCAGTATCAGGCAGAGGAAATGGTGATGCAAGACTAACAAAGCCCCAAGAAACCTAGAGGGAAGCTTTGCAGAGAGAATACTGCCAGTCAGAGTGCCCATGTCTAGCAGAAATGTCCAGACCACTGTATCTTTGTCCAGCCTTCCTCAGTGACTAGATATAGGCTGCCCAAGGAAGGGCATGATCTGGAGAGAGGAGAAGAGGCTATCTTCTGCTCAAAGTGACTTTGAAAGAGCTCACAGTTGGAGCCATTTGTTAAGGAGTTGGAATGAATAAGATGGCTCTTTCAGGTGACATCTCTGTAAAATACCTTTTACAGAGTATTCAAATATTCAGAACAAACCATGATACACAGGAATTTTCATATTCTTTACTTGACAAACAGTTTTTCAATATCCCTGAGGAAAAATTCAGATTACCACTTTATTACTAGGTGAAACTCCATTCTTTAATATAAAATGCTAGTAAACTAAGCAGAAGAGATCTTACTCCCTAAACAACATAGGCCTTGAGTGTGTTCATGCTTGCTAAGTTACTTCAGTTGTATCTGATTCTGTGCAACCCTATGAACGGTAGCCCACCAGGTCATCTATCCATGGGATTCTCCAGGCAAGAATACTGGAGTAGGTTGCTGTGCCCTCTGCCAGGGAATCTTCTAGACTCAGAGATCAAACCTGCATGTCTTAGTCTCCTGCATTGACAGGTGAGTTCTTTACCACTAGCACCACCTGGGAAGCCGAGTTTTTGAGTGCCTGGATGCAAAACAGGCCTCCTTTGCCTAGTTGCAAACAAAAAATAAAATCTGAATCTAACTCTTATTACCTGTCCTGAGTGAATATGTGAATGAGAATATTAAGCAGAAAAGGAAAGCTAATCCCACTGCTTAGAACAGAGCTCTCCTGAGCTTACTTCCTTGGGCACATTGGCTGGGATCACAGACCCTGAGAAAGTTTATGAAGTGAAAAGAGTATATATACATGCTTTTGTACTTTTAGGGCTTCCCTGGTGGCTCAGATGGTAAAGCTTCTGCCTGCAATGTGGGAGACCCAGGTTCGATTCCTGGGTCAGGAAGATCCCCTGGAGAAGGAAAGGGCAATCCACTCCAGCACTCTTGCCTGGAAAATCCCATGGACGGAGGAGCCTGATAGGCTACAGTTCATGGGGCCGCAAAGAGTCGGACACGACTGAGCGACTTCACTTCACTTTGTACTTTTAGCCCTTACAAAATTCTAATCACTGAAAGCAGGTTTCCCAGGCTAGGGAACCAAGTACTAGACTCAGGCTTGTCTCAAGACCAGCATTTAGGATTTAAAAGAATTCAAACAGGAAAAAGTGAAGGAAGGAAAATGAATTGTACACCAGTAAAGAAAGAGAACAGGTCCATACCCCTGCCTCTTCAAGCTTTGATTCATACTCTTCGTGCTGATCATTAATTCCTCTGAGAGTTCAAAGCCCTGTGATTATGGTGTCTTAAATTATCCTGGCATTTGGCCAATAAAGATTTGTAATTCTAATCTATAAAACTGAAAAATACTGATGAGGTGGAGCTGAAAGAGGGCAACAGCTCCCCTTCCTTTAGATTTAACTAGATCTTGTGCAATTAAAGAAGGTATGACTTTCTAACAGACATTGTAATAAATTACTCCAATCTACAGTTTCTCTGAACACTCCCACTCTTCTGAGAACCTTATTATGTTATGTCATGGCTGCTAAAACTTTCAACTCTCGGTACATTTCCACTTCTCAGAACATTATACTTGTCCCTGTCAGCTAGCAAGATATGCTAAATGAATGATAAAGGTTAAAGATAGTTTTGTATTTTTTTTTTTCTTCTTTAGGCTGAGAGAACAAGAAATGAAATAGGTAGAATTATGACCCCTCTCAGTTAATTTTTTTCTCCATTTTAACAGTTGCCAGTGACAACCTTGCAGTGCCTCTGACAAACTCTTAAAGAAGTGGGATCAGGTATCAAAGTAGCAACTGCCAAGAGAACCTCTAAGAGCTGCAGTGTGTCAGATAAAGATGGTTTATAGTCCTTGGGTCACAAGTCGTTTTTGTCTTATGCCCACAGTGCAATGAAAGACTATCTGTTCCAGCCAAAGGCACCATTTTTTGGTGATGTTACAGGCTGGAAACATTTTGAAATTCAAAGGCCAAGCCTGAGGCCCATTCCTTTTAAATGATTAATATACAGCCAAATTGGTTTTTATACTTTCAAATTAGTAATATGAATTAGAGTATATTTGAAAGCTGGGATAATACAGATATGTTTATGTGTCTAACCCATGCATGTGTTTGTGTGTTGGCTCAAACAACTAAGAGCAAAGTAAGGACAGACAGCAGCTGTAACACAAGAAATACAAAGTTGATGACTCTGGAAAATTGGCAAAAGTAAGTGTAGAGATAGCCTCAGCTATTTGGTGGTTTGGAGTTAGAAAGCAGAAATGGCTTCCATGCTGCCCTCCAGGATATTTTCATAACAACAGAGGCTTAGGGCATGGTACTGAAATAGAACTCCATGACTCTAGTTGTTGCAAGTATAGGTGAGTATTACAAGCATTAACTGCTCTAGAGTGGTGTGGGAAGGGGAGTTGAAGGAGGTGTACTCAGGGAAGGAAAGAAAAGTTGAGAAGAGAGTGGTGACTGTTTGCCTTTAGGAAACACTGCTACTCCTTCACAGCCTCTCAACACTTGTGCCTCAGGCTGCATACTGAAGGAAAATTTTAAAATCTTGTGATGATTAATGTTCATTTTACTTTCATATATCAACCCCTAAAAATGCATTAGGGCATAATGAAACAAAATCAGAAATAATGTTTTCCTTGTTCTCTCTTCTCTTGGAATTTTATTGAAAATCCATAATAATGTGAATTTTGTTTACTTTTAAGCTTCAGTTCAGTTCAGTTTAGTCACTCAGTCATGTCCAACTCTTTGCGACCCCATGAATCACAGCACACCCGGCCTCCCTGTCCATCACCAACTCCCAGAGTTCACTCAAACTCATGTCCATACAGTCGGCGATGCCATCCAGCCATCTCATCCTCTGTCATCCCCTTCTCCTCCTGCCCCCAATCCCTGCCAGCAGCAGGGTCTTTTCCAATGAGTCAGCTCTTTGCATGAGGTGGCCAAAGTATTGGAGTTTCAGCCTCAGCATCAGTCCTTCCAATGAACACCCAAGACTGGTCTCCTTTAGGATGGACTGGTTGGATATCCTTGCAGTCCAAGGGACTCTCAAGAGCCTTCTCCAACACCATAGTTCAAAAGCATCAATTCTTCGGCACTCAGCTTTCTTCACAGTCAAACTCTCACATCCATACATGACCACTGGAAAAACCACAGCCTTGACTAGATGGACCTTTGTTGGCAAACTTATGTCTCTGCTTTTGAATATACTGTCTAGGTTGGTCATAACTTTCCTTCCAAGGAGCAAGTGTCTTTTAATTTCATGGCTGTATTCACCATCTGCAGTGATTTTGGAGCCCCCAAAAATAAAGTCTGACACTGTTTCCACTGTTTCCCCATCTATTTCCCATGAAGTGATGGGACCGGATGCCATGATCTTAGTTTTCTGAATGTTTAGCTTTAAGCCAGATTTTTCACTCTCTTCTTTCACTTTCATCTTGGGTAGACACAATTTTTCTAACCCTCTCTAAGAGAAGTTTGGGCAGAGGTTTTTAAGATGACACCAAATAAAACATGTAGTCTGTTAAGAGTCTGCAAGACTTTGAAGATATAAATATATAGAAAAATGAAATTTTATATGCAAACTTTACTTTGCCTAATCTTATGGTCAAGAATTATAGTTCCCTTTACACAAATATTTGTTTCTCTCTTCCTTGAAACTCATTTTAAAGGCACCATGACATAGCTTTAAAATCCAGGAGTTTTTGACAAAATGCATTGGTTCTACAACCATTTCCTGCCTTTGTGACCATGGATAAACAATATCAATTTTGTTCGTATTATTTTTTCTTTTCTCTAAATGGAGTATCAAAACTTATAAGATTTATAAAAAAAATAATGTGAAGTCAATTTTAATGATTGATATTAGCCAGTATAGCAGCTTCCCCAGTAGCTCAGTGGTAAAGAATCTGCCTTCAGTGCAGGTTTGATTCCTGGGTCAGGAAGATCCCCTGGAGGAGGGCATGGCAACCCACTTCTCTTGCCTGGAGAATCCCATGGACCGAGGAGTTTGGCAAGCTACAGTCCATAGGGGTCATAGAGTTGGCCATGACTAAAGCTACTTAGCATGCACGCATAGCCAGTAAAGCCAGCTTTTTCTACAGCAAAAAGTATTTAACCCTGTACTACAAAATAACAATTTATAAGTAATATTAATTTAATAAAAAAGAGATAACTAAATGTATAAAAATTTAATATTTCAAATTTCATGTAAATAAGAAAATACTTATATAAAAATTCCTACTAAACCCACCTGTCACATATCTTAATTATTAGCAGCCAGAATGGCCTCTGATTGCTTTAAGCAGAGAATGAGCTTCTTAAATGGATACTTGTTGGCTCCCAGAATCACTGAAAATTTCTCTAAACATGATCAGAGGCTGTAGGATACCAAGCCCTGACTCAGGTAGTAGACCTAGTATGGTTGTTCTGTACTGCAAAGCACTGTATTGCTCTAAGCAGAACCACTGTCACCAAGGCTATCCCTGTTGCACCAGGACTTAATTTTCCTTTAACTGCAAAATTTAAAAAAAAAAAAAAAGGCTTCTCTTTGGTCTCTGCTTCTATTTTCATAAGTTCCTAATTTACCAGTGTTTAAACAGATCACTGGGGTTGATCCATCAGGTTAGGAGATCCTAGCTGCCTGAACCTTAACTGCCACAAAGGTTGAAAAACTACCTGGTATATTCAGCACCTAAGACAAGTAATGGAATCTGTCACCTACCAAGTCTCATAAACTCAGGTATACCTGGAGCATAAAGGGGGCTTCTATGATTACAAGCAAAATAAAGTATATTAACAACTTATTACACATAAGAGATAGTACTTGCCTTAGTGTAGACCATGATAATCGTGTTTTTAACTTCTATTTTATATTGGACTAGAATTGACTTATAATGTGTTAGTTTCAGGTGTACAGCAAAGTGATTCAATTAAATGTATAGATATGATTATTCTCTTTCAAATTATTTTCCCATTTAGGTTATTACAGAATATTGAGTAGTGCTCCCTGTGCTAAATACTAGATCATTGGTGATTATTGTTTTTAAATATAATTGTGTACATAAGTCATTCCCAAACTTACAATTTACCTCTCTCTGCCGCCTTTTGCCTTTGGTAACCATAAAGTTTGTTTTCTAAGTGTGTGAATCTGTTTCTATTTTGTAAATAAGTTAAATTGTATCATTATTTTTATATTCCACATACAAGATATATAATTTTCCTTGTCTGACAGACTTCACTTAATATAATCCTCAGGTCCATTTGTGTTGCTGTAAATGGCATCACTGTTCAGTCATATCTACCTCTTTGCAACCTCAGGGACTGCAGCATGCCAGGCTTCCCTGTCCTTCACCACCTCCCAGAGCTTGCTCAAACTTATGTCCACTGGGTCAGTGATACCATCCAACCATCTCATCCTAACATCCCCTTCTCCTCCTGCCTTCTATCTTTCCCAGCATCAGGGTCTTTTCCAACTAGAATGCAAATGGCATTAACTTGGTCTTTTTAATGGCTGAGTAATATTCCATTGTGTATATGTACCATATGTTTATTCATTCAACTGTTGATGGACATTTAGGTTGTTTCCATGTCTAGGCTATTGTACACAGCACTGTTTTGAACAGTGGGATGCATATATTCTGTCGAACCATGTTTTCTCTGTATATTCATCCAGGAGTAGGATTGCTGGATCATATGATAGCTCTATTTTTAGTTTTATAAGGAACCTCCATACTGTTCTCCATAGTGGCTGTATCAGTTTACATTCCCAACAATGTAGGAGGGTTTGGTTCCCCTTTCTTGACACCTTCTCCAGCATTTATTGCTTGCAGAATTTTGATAATGTCTACTCTGACAAGTGTGAATGAATATCTTAATACAGTTTTGGTTTGCATTTCTCTGATAATTAGTGATCTTGTGCATCTTTTCATGTGTTTTTTGGTTATATATTTGGAGCAATATTTATTTAGGTCTTCTATTTTTTGATTGGGTTGTGTGCTAATTTTGTTTTTTGGTTTTTTTGTTTTTTTTGTATTGAGCTGCATGCTGCCTGTATATTTTGGAGATTAATCAGTATCCAGTAGTATATTTTGCAAATATTTTCTCCCACTCTGTGGGTTGTCCTTTTGTTTATAGTTTCCTTGCTATGCAAAAAGCTTTTGAGTTTAATTATATCCCATTTGTTCATTTTTATTTCCCTCAGTCAAGGAGATGGACAGAAAAAGATAACTTGCTGTAGTCTCTTTAGGTGCAAGTTTAGATTGTTTACTTGAGATTTTTCTTGTTTCCTGAGGTAAGTTTCTAAGTGTCACTGTTAGAACTTTTGCTGTGTTCCCATTGGTTTTGGATCAATGTGCTTTCATTTTCATTTGTCTGTGGGTATTTTTAATTTCTTGTTTGATTTCTCCAATGATACATTGGTTATTTAGTAGCATATTGTTTAGCCTCCATGTGTTTGTTTTTTTATAATTTTTTTTTCCTAGTAGTTAATTTCTAATCTCACAGCATTGTGATCAGAAAAGATGCTTTGTATGACATCAGTTTTAAAATTTATCAAGATTTGCTTCATGGCCCACAATGTGATCAATCCTGGGGAATGCCCCATGTGGACTTGAGAAGAATATGTGTTCTACTGCTTTTGGGTGGAAAGCTCTATAAATATCAATTAAATATCATATGATCGAATGTGTCATTTAATGCCTACGTTTCCTTACTTATATTCTGTGTGAATGATCTCTGCATTGGTATAAATGGAGTGCCAAAGTCCAAGTACTAGTGTGTTACTATTGATTTTGTTGATTTTTCCTTTTATAGGTGTTAGTATTGCTGTATATATTGAGGTGCTCCTATGCTGTATGTGTGTGTGTGTGTGTGTGTGTATAACCAATTGTTGTATCTTCTTCTTAGATTGATCACTTATTCATTATGTTGTCTTGTTTTCTCTTGTAACAGCCTTTATTTTAAAGTCTTCTTTAAAGTCCCAATATGTGCCCTGCTACTCCAGGTTATTTTAATTTCCTTTTGCATGGAATATATTTTTCCATACACTCAGTCTGTATGTGTCCCTAGATCTGAAGGGCATCACTTGCAGACAGCTTATATGTGAGTCTTGTTTTTCTAGCCATTCAGCCAGGCTGTCTTGGTTGGAGCAATTTGATCCATTTACATTTACGGTAATTATCAATATGTGCATTGTTATTGCCATTTTGTTGTTTTGGATTCGTATCTGTAGGTCTTTTTCCTTTTCTTCCTCATTTGTTGTCTTATGATTTGATGACTAACTTTAGTATTGTGTTTGGATTCCTTATCATTTTTTTGTTTATGCACCATAGATTCTTCGTTTGCAGTTACTGAAAGGTTATGATGCAGCAATCTGTATATATACAAAATTGTTTAACTTTGTCTGTTTTAATGTCAAATGAATTTCCAATGTCCTGTGTTTGTACTCTTCTCATGATTTCTGGTTGATATCATATTTATGTGTGGATGCTTTTCTACCTTTACTTTATGTTTGACTTTTCCAGTGAACTTTTTCACTCATAAGTTTATTGTTTTTAGCTATGGCCTTTTCTCCCTAGAGAAATCCCTTTAGAATTTGCTGCAAAACTTGTCTGGTTGTGTTGATTTCTCTTAGCTTTTACTGTCTGTAAAACGTTTGATTTCTTTGTTGAATATGAATGAGAGCCTTTCTAGATAGAGTATTCTAAGTTGTAGATTTTTCCCTTTTAGCACTTTAAATATATTGTGCCACTCCCCTCTGGCCTATAGAGATTCTGATGAAAAATCAGTTGATAACATTATTGGAATTACCTTGTAAATTATTTGTTGCTTTTCCCTCATTGCTTTTAATATTTTTTCCTTTGTCTTTCATTTTTGCCTATTTGAGTACTATATATATGTTCCTCCTTGGGCTTATCCTGCCTGTGGATTCTCTCAACTTCCTAGACTTGGTGACTGTTTCTTTTCCCATATAAGGGAATTCTTCAGCTGTTATCTTTTAAAATATTTTTGAGGTCTTTTTTCTTTCTCTTCTCCTTCTAGGACTCCTATAATGCATGTCCCTGTAAGGAGCCACAGTCACCCCCTATCTCTCCGTAAGATCCTCCAGTACTAGGAGTTGTCTAGCCCAATCTCTTATCAGATAACTACTTTTTTTCCTGCATCCAAGTATGCATGAGACCTTGTACGCACCCTCCAAAAGGGGAGCTTCTGTTTTCTTCAGTCCTGTGGAATTCCTGTGATCAAATCCCACTGACCTTCAAAGGCACATTCTCTGGAAACTCTTCCTCCTGTTGCCAGACCCTCAGCCTGAGGAACTAATTTGGGACTCTCAGTCCTGTGGGAGAAACTCTGAAATATAATTATGTTCCAGTTTGTGGGTCACCCACTCTACAGGTATTGAATTTGGATTTTATCTCAGTTGAACCTCTCCTAACTTCTCACCCCCTACTTTCTCATTGTGGCTTCTTCCTTCTCTTTGACTAGGATATCTTTTTTTTAAAGGTTCCAGAATTTTTGCTAATGACCATTCATCAATTCATTGTGATTTTGGAATTTTTATTAGAGGAGGTGAGCTCACATCCTCCTACTCTGCCATCTTATCTCCATTTCCTCCTTTATTTAAAAAATCTGATTCTTGTATCTTTGTTATAATTTGTGATAATAATCTACACAATCATTTTTGTCATGGTATTAATTACTAGATATAGAATATGTCCAGTCCTATATAATTGGTTAAAACATTTCAAATGCCAGTTAAGTTTCATCCTAATAAATATTGAGGTTGGCTTATTTAAATAGACTCTGAAAGATGATGGTTGTATATATTTGCATTTGAACCTAGAAACCATGATGGGTTGCCATCTCCCTAACTTTCTCTACTTCAGTTTATCTCTAAGATATTGTTACACTACTTCTCTCTGGTTACATTCAAAATACTGGTGTAATAGAATTCTAAGATAAGTTTGATGCAATTGAGTATGCTCTGCAATTTGAGAAACACTACTAAATATTGAGTATTCACTATTTCTGTGTTTGTATTGATCTCTGCAATCAAGGAGGAATTTTTGTTAGGTTGAAGCTGAAAATATATTCTTCATTGAGTAAGTGTAAATTCTTCCAAGTTCTGTATAATATCACCAAATTCATGGAAGTCATAAACTTCTGTACTTTACTGAAGTGGGAGGAATTTGGTAAGATTATGCAGAAACCAGTAGAATTTACATTTATCAAATTTCTGTATGAAATTTCATACAAAGATAATTGTAATAAAATATAATGCATGTCATTAATATAGTTTAATATTACACTTAAGTTGCATAACAGAAATCTAACACAGTTTTCTTTGCCCTGTCTTACAACAGTGGTATAATATGTAAGTATGAAAGAAACTTGGAATGATACAGAAGTGGTAAGATTTCAATGATCCCCCAAAATATTTTCATTTTAAATATGGATATGTTTCTGTCTTCAAATGCTTTTTAATCACTTCTCATAGAAAACCAGGAAAGTGAAATAAACTATTAATAGGAAAGAATAAGAAGAATCTAGTAATAGATTCTTCTATTTAATGAAAATTATTTAGTTCTTTATTGTTTTCAAAGTATTTCTTTAGCATACCCTTTTAAAAAGATGATTTTCAAAGGTTTTTCAGAGTTTACACTGTGAATTCTTACACTTCTCTGACTCTCTCAAGTCAATGACAGTATTTTAGAAATACCACCTGGAAAGAATTTATCTGAAATGTCTGGCACTTCTAAGTCAGTGACCATGGTTAATAAAATGCTAGTGGTTACAGAAAAGGCTTGGAAGTTGGCTTATCAGATGATAAGACTTAGAAAATAGAAAGTAGGGAAAAGACTCATTGGACTGAAAGAAAGTTGGAATTCTTATTTAAAATGTATTTATTCATAATGTCTTAATACCTCAACCCTGTGGGCAATTGCTGTGGCTTTTTACACCTCTAAAGTAGTTTTTAGTTATCATCAAAAGAAAATTAAAAATCAACTTGGACAAAGGAGTGGTCAAGAGAATTATAACCATTTGCTACAATTCAAAATCTTACAGAAATTAACCTCTACTATTTTCTTATTTTAACTGGAAGATAACTACTTTACAATATTGTAGGTTTTGCCATACATCAGTATGAATCAGCCATAGGTATACAAGTGTCCCTGCCCCACCCTATCCTTCCAGGCTGTCACAGAACACCAGTTTTTGGTTCCCTGCTTCATACATCACACTCACACTGGTTATCCATTTCACATATGGTAATGTATATGTTTCAATGCTATTCTTTCATCTCATCCCACCCTCTCCTTCTCCCACTGAGTCCAAAAGTCTCTTCTTATGGTTGTGTCTCCTTTGCTGCCCTGCACATAGGATTGTGAGTACCATCTTTCTAGATTTCATATATATGCATTAATATATGGTATTTGTCTTTCTCTTTCTGACTTCACTCTGTATATAGGCTTTAAGTTCATGCACCTCATTAGAAGTGAATTGTGTTCCTTTATATAGCTAAGAAACATTCCATTGTGTAAATGTATCACAGCTTCCTTATTCATTCATCTTTCAGCGGACATCTATATTGCTTCCATGTCCTAGTTATTGTAAATAGTGTTGCAATGAACATTGTGGTACATGCGTCTTTTCAATTCTGGTTTCCTCAGGGTATATGCCCTGGAGTGGGATTGCTGAGTCATGTGGTAGTGTTATTCCTAGTTTTTAAAGAAATCTCCATACTGTTCTCCATAGTGGTTGTATCAGTTTGCATTCCCACCAACAGTGTAAGAGGATTCCATTATCTCCACACCATCCCCACCACTTATTATTTGTAGACTTTTTGATGATGGCCATTCTGACCAGTATAAGTGATACCTCATTGAGTTGTGATTCGCATTTCTCTAATAATTAGTCCTTTTGAGCAACTGTTCAAGTGTTTATTAGCCATCTGTATGTCTTTGGAGAAAAGTCTGTTTAGCTTTTCTGCAAAGCTCTTGACTGGTTTGTTCATTTTTCTGGTATTGAGCTGCATATTTTGTTTCTAAAATGTCTATACTCTTTGCCAGTAATGAAACTTGCTTAGTCTTTTTAACATTCTCTAACTCCTAAAGAAACTGCTGGATTATTCAGGTACAAAATGCTTCTCCTTTAATCTGTTTTGTTGTTCTGCAGCTCCTGTCTTCTGTAAGATATTTTACACTTTGAAGCAGCACTTTATTTTAAACAAATGGATGGTTTTCCTTTTGGCACCACAATAGAAAGCAGCTCTGTTCATAGGGCCTACAGAGAAGAAAATGAGAAAAAAGGGGCATTGCGATTCTGACAATGAACACAAAACCTTTATTAGCTGAAAGGAAAATAAGCATTTTTAAAGGCAAAAATATAGACTAATGACTAGTTTTGAATTTTATAGTGACCAAGAGGTTAAATAGTCAACTATTTGTATTTCATTGTATTTGATACTGTTATTTATTTCTCCATTTCAACCCAGATTCATATGGAACACAGCTGGAAAGAAAATAGAAATCTGTGACTGTGGAGTTAATGCTCAACAGATGTGGAGGTTGCACATTTATTCTACTGATCTTCCAGGGAGAGTGTGAAACAACTCTAGCAAACAAGCACTCTGGCTGAGTCTTCTTCTACCATGTAGTCACATTTCTGTTAGTTATTGCCAGAGTTAAAACTATCAAACCACATAGTTTCAACCCTATAGAAGATTGCTCTCTGTGTGTATGGTATTGTAATTTATAAGAAGTATATATATTTTGTTATTCAGATCACAATGGCTCATAGCTTCCCAGCCCTTGGAATTTTCTGAGCAATGGAATCATTCTATTTCATTTTAATTTGCAGTGCAATGTAGCTGATTTTCAATGTTGGACTGGTTTTTGTTGTACTGTAAAGTAGATCAGCTATATACTTATCCACTCTTGTTTAGGTTGTTTTCCCATTTGGGTCATTATAGAGTAATGAGAAGAGTGCCCTATGCTTTGCAGCATTGTTATCCATTTTATATACAGTAGTGTGTATATGTCAATACCAAATGCCCAGTTTATCTCTTCACTTCTCCCCTGATAACCACAAATCTATTCTCTGAATCTGTGACTGTTTCATAAATAAATTCATTTGTGCCATTTATAAAGTGATACTATATGATATGTCTTTATCTGACTTACTTTACTCAGTATGACAATATCAAGGCCCATCCAATGTTGCTGTAGATAGCATTATTTCGGTCCTTTTTATAACTAATATTCTATTTTATATATATATATGTACCACATCTTTTTTATTCATTCCTCTGTTGATGGACATTTAGGTTGCTTCCTTGTTTTGGCTATTGTAAACAGTGCTGCAAAGAGCACTAGGCTGCAAGTATTGTTTAAAATTATGATTTCCTCTGGATATATGCCCAGGAGTGGGATTACACAATCATATGTTAGAGCTCTATTTTTAGTTTTTTAAGGAACCTCCATACTGTTCTCCATAGTGGCTGTACCATTTTACATTCCCACAAACAATGTAAAAGGCTTCCCTTTTCTCCACACCCTCTATAACATTTATTGTTTGTAGAATTTTTAGGGAGTTTAGTTTTTATTATTTCTTAAAATTTTTATTGAAGTATAGTTGCTTTAATCAGTCTTTGGAGATTGTAGCTTTCTAAGAATTTATCTATTTAATCTAGGTTGTCCATTTTATTCATGTACAACTACTTGGAGTCTCTTACGATTTTTGTATAGCTGTGATGTTATTTTTAACTTCTCTATATTCATTTATAATTTTATTGATCTGAGTCATCTCAATGGGAGCATTCTTTTTCTTTTTTTTAAATTCTAATATTTGGTTTCTTGGCCTAAACTCCTAAAATGCTGCAGAGCCAAAAAGGTGAGTGGGCATCCTCTTATTCATAAAAAATTCCTTTCTACCTTACCTGGATTTACATTGATAAAGTTATTTTCGAAGAGTGTTACCAAACCCAAGTCCAGCTGCTTGCCACACAAAAATCAATAATCCCAAGGTAAACGTTGGTAGAAAGCAAAGTTGCTTTCTTCAGAAAAAACAGCATCTGAGGAGAAGGCAGAATCATGTATCCAAAAACCAACTGAGAATCCTCCTCAACTATAAAAGACTCTAAAGGGAAAAAGGTAAGTAAAGTCAGTTAATCTCTGAGAAAGAGGATCAGAGTCATCGCCAGTTCCCACGCTGTGCAGGCTTGTTGACTCCTCATTGTCTTACTCAAGAGATGCTATCTTGTTCATAGTTGATTCACAAGACTACTAGAGAGGAAAAATTGGGAAGAAATATGGTAATCTGTTATTGACTTATTTTTACTTCTCTTATCTTGGTCTCTTAAGTAACTCTTATCTAGGGTCTTCCCTATAAGCTCAAATGGTAAAGAATCTGCCTACAATGCAGGAGACCCAGGTTCAATCCCTGGATCAGGAAGATCCTCTGGAGAAGGGAATGACAGTCCACTCCATCATTTTTGCCTGAAGAATCCCATGGACAGAGAAGCCTGGCAGGCTACAGTCCGTGGGATCAGAAGGAGTCGGACAAAACTGAGCTACTACTACAACTATCTAGGTAAAGGATTAACAGGTTAGGCAAGGTATTGTAAGCTAAAAAGATTTTAGAGGGCTAGAAAGGGGTAAAACATGGGGTTCTGCGCTAAGCTTAGTTACAATATAGCTTTGAGAAAGTGGCAAGACAAAAGGGATCTCTTGGAGAGAGCGCTTTCTTTCAAAGAGTTCTTTCCTTCCAAAAGCTACTTACAAAAGCATACAATAATGATAAGCACTTGAGAAAAACATTTAAGACAAATGTATTATTATACTTTGATAATTCAATACATCTCTTTCAATAATTGATATGCTACATGGGCAGAAAATTAGTATATAGCTCTCCCGAAGAACATGAGCAATATGATCTAATTGAGATGTATAGAAAACTCTAATAATTTTTTTCTCAAGTTTACATGTACAATTCAACTTAGACCAAATTCTGCACTGTAAAATACACCTGAATACTTAATTTCAAATGTATTTAAAATATTCTGTATTTGTAGTTTCCTTACATGATTGCTGATTTAGATTTCATATTTGTGTGTGGATGATTTCTATCTTTGATTTATGTTCACCTTTACTGGTGAGCTGCCTATTTTATAATTTTCTTGTTTCTAATAATAGATGCCTGTCAAGAAAACATCAAAATCACACCTAACTGCTGAACAAACATCACAAAAAAGAACTCGAACCTACCAAAAATATTATACTTCCAAAGACAAAGAGCCACAAAGAAAAAGTAGGGAGGGTGTACTTGTGATTTAATAAAATCCCATATCTTCTTGGTGGGTGACCAACAACCTGGAAAACAATTATATAGTAGAATAGGAGTGACAATTTTGAGCCCCATGTCAGGCATCTGGTGGAGGATGTCTTAGAGCATTTGGCTTTGAAGGTCAATGGCTTAACTGCAGGAACTCCACAGGTCTGGGTGAAGCAGAACCACTCTTGGAAGGTATATATATATAATAAATATATATTTATTATATATTTATATATAATATATATGTATGAATATGTGTGTGTATATATGTGTGTGTGTGTGTGTGTGTATATATATATATATATATATATATATATATATATATATATTTCCTGTGTGCACCAAGGGGAAAAGCTGTGAATTCATAGGAACCTGCATCAAACCTACCTGCTGGTCTTAGAGGGTTACCAGGTGGAGATGAGGGAGGTGGTTGTGTCTCACTGCAGGGATAAAGACAGGGGTAGCAAAGGTTATTCAATGGCAGAAGCTGTCTTGGAGGCCACCATTATGATGTTAAGATGTGGCCCCACCCAACAGCCCAAATCTCCAATCTTGCAGGCCAAACAACGAAGAAGGTGTATACATGGCATCACCCATCAGCAGATAGACTGCTTAAAGCCTTCTTAAGGCCAGAGCTGTCTGTAAACACACACCTTGATATTGCTCTGCTCACCAGAGGCAAAACACAACCCTAACAATCACTAGGTAAGGACCACCCAGTCTTGCCCCCCCACACACACACACACTCTAAAGACTAAGCCACCCTCTTAGATCAGCTTCTTCCACCAGTGGGCAGACACCAGCAAGACGAAATATAATCTTGTAGCATGAGGGGATGGCAAACCAAGGAAGCTGAATAAGGCAAAAGAGTACATTCCTGAAAATGGAACAAAATAAAATCCCAGAACAACAACTTAATTTCAGTTCAGTTCAATTCAGTTGCTCAGTCGTGTCCAAATCTTTGAAACCCCATGGACTGCAGCACAACAGGCCTCCCTGTGCATCACCAACTCCAGAAGTTTACTCAAACTTTCATGTCCATTGAGTCAGTAATGCCATCCAACCACCTCATCCTCTGTGGTCCCCTTCTCCTCCCACCTTCAATCTTTCCCAGCATCAGGGTATTTTCAAATGAGTCAGTTCTTAACATCAGGTGGCAAAAGTATTGGAGCTTCAGTTTCAACATCAATCTTCCAATGAACATACAGGACTGATTTCCTTTAGGATGGACTGGTTGGATCTCCTTGCAGTACAAGGGATTCTCAAGAGTCTTCTCCAACACCACAGTTCAAAAGCATCAATTCTTCAGTGCTCAGCTTTCTTTATATTCCAACTCTCACATGCATACATGACTGCTGGAAATACCATAGCCTTGACTAGATGGACCTTTCTTGGCAAAGTAATGTCTATGCTTTTTAATATGCTGCCTAGGTTGGTCATAACTTTCCTTTCAAGGAGTAAGCATCTTTTAATTTCATGGCTACGGTCACCATCTGCAGTGATTTTGGAGCCCCCAAAATAAAGTCTGTCATTGTTTCCACTGTTCCCCCATCTATTTGCCATGAAGCGATGAGACCAGATGTCATGATCTTAATTTTCTAAATGTTGAGCTTTAAGCCAACTTTTTCACTCTCCTCTTTCACTTTCATCAAGCAGCTTTTTAGTTCCTCTTCACTGTCTGCCATAAGGGTGGTGTCATCTGCATATCTGAGGTTATTGATATTTCTCCCAGCAATCTGATTCCAGCTTGTGTTTCTTCCAGTCCAGCATTTCTCATGATGTACTCTGCATAGAAGTTAAATAAGCAGGGTGACAATATACAGCCTTGACGTACTCCTTTTCCTATTTGGAACCAGTCTGTTTTTCCATGTCCAGTTCTAACTGTTGCTTCCTGACCTGCATACAGGTTTCTCAAGAGGCAGGTCAGGTGGTCTGGTATTCCCATCTCTTTCAGAATTTTCCACAGTTTATTGTGATCCATACAGTCAAAGGCTTTGGCATAGTCAATAAAGCAGAAATAGATGTTTTTCTGGAACTTCCTTGCTTTTTTGATGATCCAGTGCATATTGGCTATTTGATCTCTGATTCCCCTGCCTTTTATAAAACCAGCTTGAACATCTGGAAGTTCACAGTTTCATATTATTGAAGCCTGGCTTGGAGAATTTTGAGCATTACTTTACTAGTGTGTGAGATGAGTGCAACTGTGTGGTAGTTTATGCATTATTTGGCATTGCCTTTCTTTGGGATTGGAATGAAAACTGAACTTTTCCAGTCCTGTGGCCACTGCTGAGTTTTCCAAATTTGCTGGCATATTGAGTGCTACACTTTCACAGCATCATCATTTAGGATTTGAAATAGCTCAACTGAAATTCCATCACCTCCACTAGCTTTGTTCATAGTGATGTTTCCTAAGGCCAAGTTGACTTCACATGCCAGGATGTCTGGCTCTAGGTGAGTGATCACACCATCATGATTATCTGGGTCATGAAGATCTTTTTTGTATAGTTCTTCTGCATAAATTCTGTGGAAGTACACAATCTACTATCGATACTCTGAATTCTCTTTCATGTAAAGATGATCCAAGACCTTACAAAAAGAAGAGAGGCATAGATGGAGAAAAATGTTTACTAAAGAACTAGAAAATATAAAGAGCAAACAGATTTACAATAGAGTAACTGAAATGAAAAATACACAGGAGTCAATTGTGGAATAGCTGAGCCAGAGGTATGGATAAGTGAACTGGAATATAGAATGGTAGAAATCATTGCTGTAGAACAGAAGAAACAAAGAATGAATTGAAGACAGTTTAGTAGACCTCCTCTGGGACAACATTGCATGCACCAATATTCACATTACAGGGATCCAAGACAGAGAAGAGAGAAAGGACCTGAGAAATCATTTGAAGAGATAATAGCTAAAATATTCCCTAACATGGAAAAACAAACAGTAACCCAGTCCAGGGAGTGTAGAGAATCTCAGGCAGGATAAACCCAGAGACAAACATGTAAAGACCACTCAAGTGAATGGTGCTCAGTCATGTCTGACTCTTTGTAACCCCATGGACTGTAGCCCCCCAGGCTCCTCTTTCCCTGAAATTCTCCAGGCAAGAATACTGGAGTGGGGATATTTTCTTCTCCAGAGGATCTTCCCAACCGAGGGATCAAACAGAAGTCTCCTGCATTTCAGGTGGATCCTTTACCATTCTTCACTATTCTTCACCACCAAACCAGTGTTACAACAAATGCTAAAGGAAGTTCTTTGCGTGGGAAAAAAAAAAAAACCCAAAATTGGAAACAAGAAGATTATGAATGGGAAAGCTCACTCATAAAAGTAAGAAATCATCCACACATATGAAATCAAAACAAGTAACCATGATGTAAGTATAAATGCAGGATATTGGAAATGCATTTGAAATTAAGACCATCAACTTATGACAACTGTGTGTATATATATGCATATATATTTACATTTACATACCAAACCTCATGGTAAAAACAAACCAATCTATAAGAGATACATACACAAAAGGAATGCAAACACAGTGCTAAAATTAGTCATTAAATCACAAAGATAGCAAAAGAGGAAGGGAAGAAAAAAGGCCTACAAAAACAAATCCAACACAATTAACAAAGTAGCAATAAGAGCGTATATATTGGCAATTACCTTAAATGCAAATAGATTAAATGCTCCAGCCAAAAGACACAGTCTAGTTGAATGGATAGAAAAATAAGACCCATATACATACTGTCTATAAGAGACCCTTTTCAAATTTAGGGACACACCCAGTCTGAAATCAAGGGAATGCAAAAGCTATTTCATGCAAATGTAAAGAAAGCTGGTGTAACAATACTCATATCAGAAAAACTACTTTAATATAAAGGTTGTTACAAGAGACAAAGACATTACTTAATGATCAAAGGATTAATCCAAGAAGAAGGTATAACAGGTGAAAATATATAAAAATATATGCACTCAATATGGGAGCACCTTAGTATATAAAGCCAATACTAGCAGCCATAAAAAGAGAAACTGACAGTAATACAATAATAGTGGGGGGACTTGTACCATTTGACTTACATCAATGGACAGATAATCTAGACATAAGATCAATAAGGGAACACAAGGCCTTAAAATGACACAGTAGTTCAGATGGATTTAATTGATATTTATAGAGCATACCATCGAAAAACATCCGTGTTTCTCCCACAGAATGGGAGAGAAAATATTTGCAAAAAAAGTGACTGACAAGGGATTAATCTTCAAAATATACAAACATCTCATGTAGCTCAATATCAAAAAACAACTCAATTAAAAATGGGCAGAAGATCTAAATAGACATTTCTCCAAAGACATACAGATGTCTGAAAGGCATATAAAAAGATATTCAACATACTAACTACTAGAAGAATGCATATCAAAAACTATAATGATATATCACCTCACACCAGTCAGAATGGCCATCTTCAAAATATCTACACACAAACATGGAATTATTATGGAGGAAAGAGAACCCTCTTACACTATTGGTGGGATGTCAGTTCATGTAACTACTATGAAAAACAATCTGGAGGTGCAATCAAAAATTAAAAACAGAGAGTTACCATATAATCCAGGAATTTCACTCCTGGGCATAAATCTTTGGAAAAATCTAATTCAAAAAGAAGTATGTACCCCAGTTTGCACAGTTACAGTATTTACAGTAGCCAAGACTTGGAAGGATTCCAAATGTTCATCAACAGAACAATGGAAAAAGAGGTGGTATACATATGTAATGGAATATTATTCAGCCATAAAAATAATGAAATAATGCCATTTGCAGCAGCATGGATGGACCTACCACATGAAATAAGCCAAAAACAAATATCATATGATACCACTTATATGTGGAATCTAAAAACTGATAAAAATGAAATTATTTACCAAACAGAAATTGAGTTATAGAGTTAGGAAAAAAAATATTGTTACCAAAGGGGAAGGTAGAGTTAGGGATGTATTAGGATATGGGATTAACATACATGCACTACTATATACAAAATAGATAATCATCAAGGACCCACTGTATACCACAAGGAACTATGTTTAATGCTCTGTAATAATCTGTATGTGAAAATAATCTGAAAAACAATGGATATATGTATAATTGAATCACTTTTCTGTATACATACTAATGAAACAATGTTGATCAACTATATTTCAACTAAAAATGTTAAATTACAAAGTCCACACACTTAAAACAAAATTCAAATAATAGAAATTATAGAAAATAATTTTTCAGACCAGAATTGAATTAAATATAAGTGAATACTAGAAAGTTAGTTAAAAACTCTCAGATATTCAGACATTAAAGATAATCGATCAAGAAAGAAGTCCCAAGAATCTTTTTAAATATTTTAAACTACATAAAATGATAAAACATCAGTGTTTGTGTGATGCAGTGATAGCAGTACTTAGATTGAAAACTAAAATATTAAGTGCATATTAGAAAAGAAGACAGAAAATCAGGAATCTAAAAGCTTCCACCTTAGGAAACAAAAGAGAATACGTATTCTGCCTAAATAAAGCAGAATAAATAATAAAAATTAGAAAATAAAATGGAAAATGAAACAATAGCAAAATCAGTGTCAAAAGCAGAATCATTGAAAAGAACAATAAAAATGATGAACCTCAGCCATTTAAGAAACAACTAGAAAAGATACAGATTACTAATGTTAGAAATGGAGGAATAGTTGGTACTACAAGTGCCTGAACATTATAAATAAACTTTAAACAGTAAAGGAATAATGGGAAAAACTCTAAGCCTACAAATCTGATAAACTCAATGAAATACACCAATTTTTTGAAACACATAAATTACCAAAACTCAGACATAAAAAACTAGATAATCTAAATAGGCCCATATCTATTAAGGAATTGAAAAATACCAAATACCAATAGTATTAATGGTAGGTTATCAGTTATATGGTGGTACTAGTGGTAAAGAAGCCACCTACCAATACAGGAGATAGAGATTCAGGGTCTGTCACTGGGTTGGAAAGATCCCTTGGAGAAGGGCATGGCAATCCACTTCAGTATTCTAGCCTGGAGAATCCCTTGGAGAGAGGAGCCTGGTGGGCTACAGTTATAGGGTTGCAAAGAGTCAGACACTACTGAATCCACTTAGCCAAGCACACATATGCAGCAGTTTTAAGTATGTTGATAGTAGGTAACCTTGTGGATATGATTAATATAGCGCTTTATATTTTTGGTCTTTTCCTAAAAAGCCATAAATTCTAATCTGATAAATTCTGATGAGAGGGACATTTTGACTGAACAACTGACCAGTATACCTCAAAACTGTCAAGATCATCAAAAACATGGGACCTTTGAGACATTGCACAGTCCATTGCAATGCTCTGTGATATATAAAGGTAATGCAGTGTTCTGAATGAAGTCCTGGGTCAGAAAAATGAGTCAAAAACAAACTGTAGTAAAGTATGGACATTAGGTAACATATCAATACTGGTTCACTAACTATAAACAATGTGGTACAGTAATGTGAAATGGTAATGATAGGAGAAACTTGATAGAAAATATATGGAATTTATCTAATATCTTCTTAAATGTTGAAAACATAAATTGTTAAAACAAAGTTTAGTTTTTAAAAGTAAGGAAACATGTCAAGTCAGTAATTTGTATTCCTACCTCAAGCAACTTGAAAAAGTAATACAAAATAAATACTCAAAGCAAGTAGAATTATTAATAAAAGTAGGAGCAGAAATTAATGTAATTCAGAAAATAATAAGAATAGAGGAAATCAATGAAAAAGAAAATTTTTTCCTCCCAAATCAATGAATTGAGTGAAACTCTAGTAAGACTGACAAAAAAAAAGTAGGTAAAAATCATCAATATCAAGAATGAAACAGTATATCACTACAGATCCTGCATCTATTAAAAGCATAGTCCAGTTCAGTTCAGTTCAGTTGCTCAGTCATATCCGACTCTTTGCGACTCCATGAATCACAGCACACCAGGCCTCCCTGTCCATCACCAACTCCCAGAGGTTACTCAGACTCACGTCCATCGAGTAGGTGATACCATGCAGCCATTTCATCCTCTGTCGTCCCCTTCTCCTCCTGCTCTCAATCCCTCCCAGCATCAGGGTCTTTTCCAATGAGTCAACTCTTCACATGAGATGGCCAAAGTACTGGAGTTTCAGCTTTAGCATCATTCCTTCCAATGAATACCCAGGACTGATCTCCTTTAGAATGGACTGGTTGGATTTCCTTGCAGTCCAAGGGACTCTCAAGAGTCTTCTCCAACATCACAGTTCAAAAGCATCAATTCAGCGCTCAACTCCAGTCCAATTTTCACATCCATGCATGACCACTGGAAAAACCATAGCCTTGACTAGATGGGCCTTTGTTGGCAAATTAATGTCTCTGCTTTCCAATATGCTATCTAGGTTGGTCATAACTTTCCTTCCAAGGAGTAAGCGTCTTTTAATTTCAGGGCTGCAATCACCATCTACAGATAGTAAGGGAACACAAACCTTATGTTTATAAATTCAACAACTTAGAAATAATGAACAAACTCCTCAAAATCTTTATGCTGCCAAATTCAACCGAGACAAAATGTATAATCTGAAAAGTCCTATTGTCATTAAAGTTTTTCAATTCTTAAAAGTTCCCAAGTAAGATATCACTAGGCCCTAGGGATACTATTATATACTTAAAGAAGACTTACTACCAACTTTCCACTTTTTCTCCAGAAAATAGAACAGGAAGGAGCACTGTCAAACTCATTTTTGAGGCAAATATTACTGTAATACCAAAAGTAAATGACAAAAAACTACAAACCAGTTTTCTTTCATAAACTTAGAGACAGAAAACCTCAACAAAATATTAGCAAATAAAACCCAACAATATAGGAAAATGATTAAACACTGTACCAAGGGGGATTTATTCCACATGTGAAAAATTAGTTCAACATTCAAAAACCATACCATGAAATATTACTCAGCAATAAAAGGAGCAAGTAATGATTCATGTAGCAACTTGGATGGATTTCAAAGGATATACACTGAATGAAAAAAGCAAACCCCAAATGTGGCATATTGTGTGATTTCATTTATATAACATTTGACATGATATTGTAGAAATGGAGAGAAGATTATGGAAGTCAAGGGACAGGAGAAAAGGGGTTATGATTATATTAGGGCAACACTGAGGATTCTCATGTTAATGAAAGTATATTGTGACTATAGTGGTGGATTCATGAACCTCTACATGATGAAAGTGTATAGAAATAAATAACATACAAAAATAAGCACAAGTAAAACTGGGGATATCTCAATAAAATTGGTAAAATATATTCATGTGAATTTCCTGGTTATGATGTTTTATTTAATTTTTAAGGTGTTATTGTTGGGGAAACAAAGTACCCAGACTCTCTATTACAAATGCATATGAATCTGCAAATATTCAAAATAAAGTTTAATCTAACAAATAGGAAATAAAACAACCCTGAAAATTGCATCTGAAAGTTTACAAACTGTTTATTTGTTCATTCTTCCTCATGTTTAATGTTATTTTTCAGTAAACATTTATTTGAATATACCCAGTGGTCTTTTCTGAGACCTTCAATCACCTAAGTTTTTAGTTAGTACTGTGATAATTCAAACAACCCCAACTTTATGATTAAATATCAACTAAAGATTTCTTTGGGATGATGAGAGATGAGGAGATGGTAAGGAAGAGTTAATGCTGGCTCTAAGGTCACCCCTGACAAGGCTGCTAAACTGCAAAGACCAATGATGGAAGGAAAAATAAGATTGGAATTTCGAAGTAGAACCACAGTGTGGAAATGTGTTCAATGGACTACAAAAGCCATTCAGACTGATGAGAATTCAGGCAATATTTTTGTACTTCGAATGTTTTTGAATCCTTTTTGATGATAATGAGAATAATTGAAAAGGAGCCTGAGGCCTGCATTTCTGTATTCCAGCTGAGGACTCTTTATAATGGGGTAAGACATGATGCTAAAAAGGGGTTGTGAAGATTTCTATTTTTATCTGAATTCCCCCTCATTCTGACCAATAAATACTAAAAAAAATCTCTCTCTCTTTAGCTATATATATACATATAGCTAAAGGGAGAAATTAACAGACGAATTAATCTGGAAGCTGTTTAATCAAAGATGTAAGTCTCTTTGTAGACCAATATGAATAGATTTCTGAGAACTCAATATTACAATGGATTTTATATTTTGGCAACAAGGAGTTATTTTTTTTCATATTAGATGCTGCACAATGGAAGAACATGTTTGTCCTATTCATGATCCCCATTGCTTGTAACTTTTGCAGAAATGTGGACAAATTCCTAATATGTTGAGCTGGATAAAAGTGAGTGTACATAAACCATACCTTGGGAGGAAGGCTTGTACAATTTTACTTTACAATGGCACATTACTCCTGAGGTTGCTGAAATGTTGAGACTGCAATAAACTTCGGATTGGACATTTGGTGATAAAGTGTCCTCTATTTTTATACCATTGACCTGAATGATGATTGGTGCTTTGATGGGTTCCAACAGGTGCATATGTAGGATTCTACTATCATTAGAAGAGCAGGGTTTAATAACTGAAGCTTTGGAAGACCTGTTATTTCATCTCCCACAAATAGGATTGAAGAATATATACATATTAGGATCATTGAAAAAAGGGAAGGTCCATAAAAGAAACAGGGAAAATATCATAACAATTAAAAGAAAATGTGCAAGTAGTTAAAATGGTTCAGAAATGAAGGAGAAGTTAGAGCTACTAAAAATTTAATGGACAACAAGTAGAGATGAGTTGGCCTAGTCGCCATACCAATGCTTAAATCATAAAATAACCATAGCATTGAATTGATTACTAATAAAATATAATTATTTCTCTTGCTAATCAAATATGGAAGATCATTAAGGATTTTCATTCAATTTCTGAATGTATTTGGTTATATATGTATATATTTGTTATAATCAAACTAATCTTAAATATAATGCTAGTTTTCAAATTTTGAAACAATCTGTTAATACCCTCCATAGAATTAAATTTTCATTGGTAAAAAGAGATAGAAGAGTTGCCCACCCTTTGAATGACTATTAACAATGCATATTTAAATATTTAGAGGATTGAAATGTGCCAATAAACCAAGGGTTGGCAAAGGTTTTATTTATAAGTCCACATGGTAAATAGTTTAGACTTTTGGGGCCACACACAAAATCTCCTTATTTTAACATCTTTGTTTATATCATCATTTAAAAGTACTAAAAAATATTCTTATTTACAGGGCTATGCAAAAAGCCTGCCTATGGGTCAGATATGAGAAGGCAATGGCACCCCACTCCAGTGCTCTTGCCTGGAAAATCCCATGGATGGAGGAGCCTGGTGGGCTGCAGTCCATGGGGTGGCTGAGAGTCGGGCACGGCTGAGCAACTTCACTTTCACTTTTCACTTTCATTCATTGGAGAAGGAAATGGCAACCCACTCCAGTGTTCTTGCCTGGAGAATCCCAGGGATGGAGGAGCCTGGTGGGCTGCCGTCTATGGGGTCGCACGGAGTTGGACATGACTGAAGTGACTTAGCAGCAGCAGCATGGGTCAGATATGATTAGTATGCCATAATTTATGGCACTCTGCTTTGAAGTAATATCTATATTGCATTGACTAGCACTTACATATGATTTTAATAATGTAAAGGATTCAAAATTTTAAATGGTGAGTATTTGTAATTAAGAATATTTGATGTAGGGTCATAGGGAAGAGATGAACTCAGTAAGGGTAGACTTAACTTGAAGCTTGTGTATGGTAGTTCTATGCTTATCTTCAGTAATATCTGGAACCATGATACTAACTCTTGGTCAAGAGAGGAATAAAATCTACCATCTAGATTCATATGGCCTATTTTAGCTATAAGTGGAGCATAAATGACTCCTTAGGTACCTTGGCACCTCCTGAGACCAAAATACCTAATGTGTATCCTTTAAGTTCATGTTTTGAAGATAATGTTCATCATGTATGACTGAGGGTCCAGGCAGCTACAGCTGGAAGTCTCAGATTTCTCTTATATGCCTGGGTTTTCTTTCTCTGGCTATACAGTATCTTTTACAACTATTATTTATGAGTATATCTTGTGGTATCTCAAGTCCTCCTAGTTTTTCAAACTTGTGTAATTTTTCTAATGTTGACTAGATACTGAGGCTCATTCATATACAGTACTTTCCTCTCTAAGCATTACAAAAATTTGTCTGATTGGATCGTGACCTAATAAAACTTATTTATCTAGTGCCTAGGAGAAGTGGGGATATATCTTGAAATAGATATACTGATACTTTTCAAGTTAGAGGCCCCTGAAATCATTATTAAAAAGGAGAGAACACTAGTCTTTTTTTTTTTTTTAACTAAAACCTGTGAGAATTATTTATTTATTTATTTATTTTTTAATAGTTTTTTATTTTTTTAATTTTAAAATCTTTAATTCTTACATGTGTTCCCAAACATGAACCCCCCCTCCCACCTCCCTCCCCATAACATCTCTGTGGGTCATCCCCATGCACCAGCCCCAAGCATGCTATATCCTGCTTCAGACATAGACTAGCAATTCAATTCTTACATGATAGTATACATGATAGAATGCCATTCTCCCATATCATCCCACCCTCTCCCTCTCCCTCTCCCTCTGAGTCCAAAAGTCCGTTATACACAGCTGTGTCTTTTTTCCTGTCTTGCATACAGGGTCGTCATTGCCATCTTTCTAAATTCCATATATATGTGTTAGTATACTGTATTGGTGTTTTTCTTTCTGGCTTACTTCACTCTGTATAATCGGCTCTAGTTTCATCCATCTCATCAGAACTGATTCAAATGAATTCTTTTTAACGGCTGAGTAATACTCCATTGAAAACACTAGTCTTTTAAAGAGAGGAATGGACAATGTCTGTAAGCCCAAAGGTTTCAGAGATTTTTCAAGTATATCAACCAATATTCCAATGCTCTATCTTGGGGTCCAACACCTTCCCCATTAAGCTTTTGATGTTGACATAAGAGGCTCATGCAGCTTGAGAACACAAACTTCTGTCCTATAAATAGATCCTACACTTGCTATTTAGCAGTTTCTTCCCTTTTGCTTTAGAGATTAGAGTCCCTTTATTTGCTATTAATGTTGGCAAACAATTCTCCACGGATCACTCACATGCATGACTTAAGAGTAAATCACATAATCTTTGTTCCAGATTATGTGATGTTTGTATAGCTTCAAAATAATTATATCACAGAAGTTCCTTCACAGGAGCGAAAGTTTTGAGACTCATATCAGGCACCCCAACCTGGAAGTCTGGCATCAGAAGGAGGAGACCCGCTGCTGAGAATCTGACTTTGAAGCCTGCAGGGTTTGATTATGGGTATTCCATAGGACTAGGAGAAAAAGAAACTCCATTTTTGGAGGGTGCTTGCAAGGTTTCATGCGTACCAGGACTCAGGAAAAAAATCAGTGTCCTGATACCAGACTAGGCCAGACCTAGTTGCTAGTACTGGAGAGTCCCATGGGGAAGAAGGGGATGGCTATGGCTCACCGAGAGCACAAAGACATTGACTGATATTGGTAGTTCTGGGGAGTGCTCATTGGCATAAGCTCTCTTGGAAGCTGCCATTTTCTCACCAAGACCAGCCTGTAGGCTCCAATGCTAGGAAACCTCAGGCCAAACAACAAACATGATGGAATACAGCCCCACCCACCAGCAGACAGGCTGTCTAAAGTCTTCCTGAGCCTACAGCTACCCACTAACCACACTACTTGACACTCTCTTGATTTCTCAGAACAAACTCTGCACGCAAGAGGGAAGTGACATAATATATTGAAAGTGATGAAAAGGAAAAATATACAACTTAGAACACACTGCACAGCAAGATTCTCAATCAGATTTGACTGAACAATCAAAAACTTTACAGACAAGGACAAAACTAAAAGAATTCAGCCAAACTTGAGAAGCATTGCAATAAATTCTAAAGAAAAATAAAAAAGGCACAACTACAAACAGAAAGTTATGAATGGAAAAGCTCACAAGTAAAAACAAACATAGCATAAGGATAGGAATCATTCACACACAAATATGACGTCAAAACCAGTGACTATGAGAAGAGTTCAAATGCAGAATATTGGAAATGCATGTGAAATTAAATAACCACCAATGGAAAATAATTTTGCTTATATATAGACTGCTATACAAAACCTCATGGGAAACACGAACCAAAAATCTACAATAAATGCACATATGAAAATGAGAAAAGGAATCCAAACACAACATTAAAGGTAGTCATCAAATCAGAGGACAAAAGAATAGAAGAAGAAGGGGAAAAAAAAAGACCTACAAAATCAGATCCAAAACAACTAACAAAATAATAATAAAAACATACATGCTGATAATTATCATAAACACAAACAAATAAAAGGCTCCAACGAAAAGATGTAGACTATCTGAATGGATAAAAAAAACCCAAGACCTGTAATATATACTCTCTACAAGAGACCAGCTTTAGACTAGGGAAATACCCAGATTGAAAGTGAGGGGATGGAAAACAGGATTCCATGCAAACGAAAATCAACATAAAGATGGGGTAGTGTTACTCATCAGACAAAAGAGATGTTAAGAAAGACTGGTAACAAAAAACTAAGAAGAAACCTACATAATGATGACTCCAAGAAGATGTAACAGTTGTAAATAAATATGCACACAACATAGGAGCACCTCTATATATATAAGACAAATATTAACAGACATAAAATAAGTGACAATAATAATGGGGACTTTAACATTCCACTCTCATCAATGGACAGATCATCTGGACAGAAATCAATAACGTACCACAGGCCTTAAACAACACAGTGGGCCAGGTGAACTTAATTGATATTTATAGATCATTCCATCTAAAAGCAACAGAATATATATTTTTCTCAAGTGATTATGGAACATTCCCCAGGATTGATTACATGCTGGGCCACAAAGAAAGTATTAGCAAATTTAAAGAAATTAAAATCACATCAAGCATCTTTTCTGACTATGATGTTATGAGATTAAAAATCAACTACAAAAAAAAAAAAAACCTAAAAAATACAAACACATGGCTAAACAAAGCTACTAAACAACCAATAAATCACTTAAGAAATCATAGAGGAAATAGAAAAATACATAGAGAAGAATAAAAATGAAAACATGATGATACAATACATATGGACACAGCAAAATCAGTTCAAAGACATTTATAGCAATAAACGGTTACCTTAGGAAACAAGGACTTCACTGGTGGCTCAGATGGTAAAGCGTCTGCCTACAGTGCGGGAGACCTGGGTTTGATCCCTGGGTCAGGAAGATCCTGTGGAGAAGGAAATGGCAACCCATTCCAGTATTCTTACCTGGAAAATCCCATGGACAGAGGAGCGTAGTAGGCTACAGTCCACGGGATCACAAAGAGTCGGACATGACTGAGCGACTTCACTCTTTAGGAAACAAGGAAAATCTAAAAAAAAAAAAAACCCAGCCTAACTTTACCCCTAAAACAACTAGAGAGAGAAGAACAAACCAAACCCAAAGTTAGTAGAAAAGTAGAACAAAATTAAATAAAATACAGATGAATAAAATGTTAGAAAAGATGGATGAGACTAAAAGCTGGTTCTTTGAAAAGATAGAAAAAATTGATAAATCTTTAGACAGACTCATCAAGAAAAATAAAATTAGGAATGAAAAAGAAGTTACAATGGACAACACAGAAATACAAAGAATCATACAAGACTACCACAGACAACTATATGCCAATAAAAGGGACAACCTAGAAGAAATGGACAGTTTCTTAGAAAGGTATAATCTCCTGAACTGAACCAGGAAGAAATGGAAAATATGAACAGACCAATTACAACTGATGAAATTGAATCAAATCTGGGTCTCCTGCATTGCAGGTGGATTTTTTACTGACTGAGCCACCAGAAAAGCAAAAAGTGGAAATAGTGACATATTTTATTTTCTTGGGCTCCATAATCACTGCAGATGGTGAGTGCAGCCATCAGATTAAAAGATGCCTGCTCCTTGGAAGGAAAGATATGACAAACCTAGACAGCATAGTAAAAAGGCAAAGACATTATTTTGCTGACAAAGGTCTGTATAGTCAAAGCTGTGGTTCCAGTAGTCATGTGTGGATGTACGAGATGGACCATAAAGAAGGCTGAGTGACAAAGAATTGATGCTTTTGAATTGTGGTGCTGGAGAAGACTCTTGACAGTCCCATGGACAGCAAGTAGATCAAACCAGTTAATCCTAAAATAAATCAACCCTGAATATTCATTGAAAGGACTGATGATGAAGCTCCAATATTTTGGCCACCTGATGCAAGGAGCCAACTTGTTGGGAAAAGATCTTGATGCTGGAAATGATTGAGGGTAAAAGGGGAAGGGGGTGACAGAGGACGAGATGGTTGGATGGCATCATTGACTCAATAGACATGAGTTTGAGCAAACTCCAGGAGATAGTGAGGGACAGGGAAGCCTGGGGCACTGAAGTCCATGGGGATGCAGAGTCAGACACAACTTAGCGACTAAATAACAATAATTCTCTAACACCATATACAAAAATAATCTCAAAATGAATTAAATACCTAAATGTAACATCTGATACTATGAAACTCTTAGAGGAAAACATAGAATGGTCTTCAACATAAATCATAGCAATATCATTTTTGATCTGTCTCCTGCAATAATGGAAATAAAAACAAAAACAAGAAAATGAGAACTAATTAAACTGAAATCTGTTGTACAGCAAAGTAAACCATAATCAAAATGAAACAACAGCCCTCAGAATGGGAGAAAATATATTTGTAAACAATTTGACTGACAGATTATCTCCAAAATATACAAACACCTGACAAAGCTCAATGTCAAAAAAAAAAATGAACAACCCAATCAAATAATGGGCAGAAGACCTAAATGGACATGTCCCCAAAGCAGACATACAGATGACCAAGAGGTACATGAAAAGGTGCTCACTATAGCTAATTGTTGTTGTTGTTAATTATTAGAGAAATGCATATCAAATTATTAATAGAGAAATGCATATCAAAACTACAATGAGACAGCACCTCTTAGAATGGCCAACATCAAAAATCTACTAACAATAAAGTTTGGAGAGGGTATAGGGAAAAGGAAATCCTCTTACACTGCTGGTGGGAATATAAGTTGGTACAGCCAATATGAAGAACATTAGGGAGGTTCCTTAAAAAACTAAAAATAGAGCTAGCATTTGATTCAATAATCCCACTCCTGTGCATATATCCTGTGAAATCCATAATTCAAAAGAATGTATGTACCCCATTGTGCATTTCAGTGCTGATTACAATAGCCAAGACATAGAGGCAATCTAAATGTCCACTGACAGATGAATGGATAATGAAAATGTCATACATAATGGAATATTAATCAACAATTAAAAATAATGAAATAATGCCATTGCCACAACATAGACAGGTCTGGAGATAATCATATTAACTGAAGTAAATCCGAGAAAGAGGATTATCATACAATATTGCTTATATGCAGAATCTAAAAGAAAAAAAAAATGCACTTATTTTAAAAAGTACAGACAGACTCACAGATTTAGAAAACTAGCCTATAGTTAACAGGGCAGAATGGTGGGGGGATGGTAGATGGAGGGATAAATTCAGAATCTGGTATTGACATATAGACACTATCATATTTAAAGTAGATAACCAATAAGAACTTACTGTAGCACAGGTAACTCTACTCAATATTGTGTAATAACCTAAATAGGAAGAGTATTTGAAAAAGAATACATATTTGTATACGTAAAACTGAATCATTCTGTGGTACATCTGAAACTAGCATAACATTATTAATCAAGGGAAATGGCAACCCACTCCGGTATTCTTGCCTGGAGAATCCCAGGGATAGAGGAGCCTGGTGAGCTGCCGTCTAAGGGGTCGCACAGAGGCGGACACAACTGAAGTGACTTAGCAGCAGCAGCAGCATCAGTTCAGTTCGGTTGCTCAGTCATGTCTGACTCTTTGTGACCCCATGAATCCCAGCAAGCCAGACCTCCCTGTCTATCACCAACTCCTGGAGTTCATTCAAACTTAACGTCCATCGAGTTGGTGATGCCATTTAGCCATCTCATCCTCTGTCATCCCCTTTTCCTCCTGCCCCCAATCTCTCCCAACATCAGAGTCTTTTCCAATGAGTCGACTCTTTGCATGAGGTGGCCAAAGTACTGGAGTTTCAGCTTTAGCATCATGTCTTCTAAAGAATACCCAGGACCGATCTTTAGAATGGACTGGTTGGATCTCCTGGCAGTCCAAGGGACTCTCAAGAGTCTTCTCCAACACCATAGTTCAAAAGCATGAATTCTTTGGTGCTCAGCAGCAGCATACACCAATATAAAATAAAAAAGAAAAAAAAAAAAAAGTAGGGTAAAACCTTAGACTCCTTAGAGTTCTTAATACTGAAGAAGCTCTCGGCTTCACATTTAGCTTTCAATTGTTGATTTATCACACTAATCCTTTATCTTTACTCAATAAACATGCTTCCCCTAGGAACTGCTAATATTGTTTTGTTTACCTTTGTATGCAGAGACTTGGACGGATCCTAGAATATAGCAGATGTTCAAAATATTGTACAATGAATGTATAAATAAGATTATTATATTGATTCATACTGGAATTAAGAATCTTTTACACACATACAACAGTATAACAGGAATATGAACAGTATTTTCTCTGTCTCCTTGAAAAAAGTATGAAAAACTGAACAATCAAATCAGAGATTTGGAAGGACACAATTTGACATCCTGCTTTACCACCTTCCTCACTGCATACAAGAAGTTAGCTGGCCTATATGAAGTCTTCACGTATAAATAATAAGGATGAAGCAAAATTGCTCAGCTATTGCATTAAATCTCTCCAGAGAAAACACAAATAGCATGTATGTACACAAAAAGAACGGAGAAGGCAATGGCACCCCACTCTAGTACTCTTGCCTGGAAAATCCCATGGACAGAGGAGCCTGGTGGGCTGCAGTCCATGGGGTCACTAAGAGTCAGACACGACTGAGCAACTTCATTTTCACTTTTCACTTTCATGTATTGGAGAAGGAAATGGCAACCCACTCTAGCATTCTTGCCTGGAGAATCCCAGGGACAGGGGAGCCTGGAGGGCTACCGTCTACAGAGTCACACAGAGTTGAACTCAACTGAAGTGACTTAGCAGCAGCAGTAGCATACAGAAAGAAAATGACTTATTACAAGGAATTAGCTCACATGATTATGAGGCTGACAAAACCCAAGACCTGCAGAGTAAATCAGCAATCTGGAAATAGACAAACGCTAATGTTGTAGCTTCAACCTGAGTTTGAGGGCCTGAGAACCAGAACTGACAATATAGTTTCAGTGGTCTAAAGGCCACAGGCTCAGTACCAAGAAAGAGCCAGTGTTTCAGTTTAGTGTGAAAGCAGGAAAAGCCAATGTCTCAGATTGAAGGCAGTCAGGTAGAAAAGATTCTCTTACTCAGAGAAAGACACCCTTTTTTTCTATTCAGGCTTTCAACTGATTAGATGAAACTCATCCACATTAATGAGGGCAATTTTCACTCAGTCCACCAGTGTAGGTGCTAATCTCACCCAAAAACATCCTTATAGAAACACCCTGAATACTAATTTGCCAAATATCTGGGCAGTTGTGGTGACATCAAGCTGATATACAAGATTAACTGTCATGGCTTACCTGTTTTGTTCTAGATATTCAGGAAACCGAATTAGGCATGAATGAAAAGAAAAGTACACCTTGTACACATATCTTCTCAAACATTATGAAAGCAAGGTCTAGAACAAAGGCCACCAGTTTCAGGAAGACTTCCTGGACCACAAAGGATGGATTCAGGTTTTTATCTGTAGGACTAACATACTATTTGAATAAAACCATCTTTTTGAAAATCCTTTGCAAAATTTTACCTTTTAATTCTGTCTTTTGGGAATAGATTATGAGACTGAATATTAGTTTATGAGACTATTGGTTTGTTTTTATTTTCTTTTTTTTAATATTCTTGTATAAAGCAAAGTTTGCTGTACATAGCAATTCACCAGTAAATACTTATTAATAGATGAAGATATAGGGGCTTCCCAGGTTGCTCGATGGCAAGGAATCCACCTGTCAATGCAGGAGACACAGGGGACATGGGTTCAATCCTTGGAAGAAGAAATGGCAACCCGCTCCAGTATTCTTGCCTGGACAGAGAAGCTTGGCCGGCTGCAGTACATAGGGTCACAAACAAGGGTCACAAACAGTCAGAAATGACAGGATGAGCACAAGATGAAAATATAATTATAACTAAAATTCTTGTATAAATAATAGAGAAGCAAGTAAAAAAGATAACATGATGGTAGTATTTCATCTTACAGCAGAAGAGGGTAGAATCTAAAGACTCATTTAATAGTAACATAATATACTAGAATTCAAGTGTATTTAAATACTAGTTTCAAGTCTTTTCAATGCCATTTCACCTTTATTCTGGAATAGGTTTGTAATATTATATGGCACAGGATAGGCCAAAGCTACCATTTCTGTTTAACTCACTCTTGGTAAGTAAGTATGTATTCTGCTTCTGACAAATATCTCTTTGAAGATACATCATTCACAAGCTTGACGTAACAATCAAACCCAGGGTGGGAAATACAAGCACTCCTGTTTCAGATACTTTTAACAACACTCAGTAAGAAAGGTGCATTGTACAGTTCACACTATTCAAAGATGAAGGTCACTGAGGGGTTACACTTGCATAGTGTGAAACTCAAGCAACAGATTTCATGTAACTGATGACAGTGTAAATATGGTATGTACTTATATAGGTAGGATAGTTGAGAAAAAGAAGTCTGCATAAAAAGTGACAGCACTTAAATTTATACTTTATAACTTTTAGCAAAACTAATAAAAGGGAAAAAACTAGCTTTTCTTTAAAATACAAATTTCATATAACAGAGTGGTTTAAAAAATAGTTTATATATGTTTAAAAGTTGTCTTTTTATTCAAAGCATTTCTGAAGTGCACATTTTTCTTTACCCTCTTTAGCTGACAAGAGAATATGCCTTCAGTCAGTTAGTTTTAGAGTATATAAATTACTCTCCAGAGAATTCCCTGACAGTGGAGTTGTTGGGATTCCATGCTTCCACTGCAAAGTCAGGGAGATAAGGTCCCAAAAGTCATGTGGTATGGCCAAAAAAAAAAAAAAAAAGCCAAATAAAAACCCAAGTATTTGAGGTGATGGCAAAAGAAAAACATTTAAGTAAGAACTCCTATTCCAAGGCATCCTGGCTACTAAAACAAAAGAGTGATTGTATTAAGACTTTAGACAAACACAATAGCATCTTCCTTTAAGATCTAAAAATCACAATTAGAAAAAAAAAAAAAAAAAACCACTATCCATTTATTGACTGAAAAAGTAAAAACCATAGTAAATCTCCTAAAAGCAGAGATAGAACTTTGTTTAACATAGACCCTAAAAATTATGCAATTTCTTTCAGGTTATCTGATACATATATTCTTAATTTTGTTTCCTTTCTCTATAAGTACCTAAATATGTGTGAGATTTGGGCAATCTGTCTTTTTGTTTGTTTGTTTGTTTTCAATTATAAAGGGATTTTTTGTTCAGCTGTTGAAGAAAAGGTTATTTCTAAAATTGTGTTCCTTTTTTCCTATTATTGTATAAAATGATATGTAAATTAATACAATAATTATAATATATGAACCCTATTGTACCATGACCAAGTAAAGCTGTTCAGTCACTCAATTTGTGTTTGACTCTCTGTGACCCCATGAACTGCAGCACACTAGGCTTCCCTGTCTTTCACCATCTCCTGGAGCTTGCTCAAACTCAAACTCAAAATATATGTAAGTGAAGTTACATATATATACATATACATATACCTGTATGTATATGTTTATATAATCTACATTATAGATTCCCAGGTGGTGCTAGTGGTAAAGAACCTGCCTGCCAGTGCAGCCGACATAAGAGACACAGGTTCAATCCCTGGGTTGGAAAGATCCGCTGGAGAAGGGCATGGCAACCCACTGCAGCATTCTTGTCTAGATAATACCATGGACAGAGGAGCCTGGCAGACTACATTCCATAGCGTTGCAAAGAGTTGGACATAACTGAAGTGACTGAGGGTGCATGCATAATCTACACGTGGCTAATATATAAAGACATACTAAAGGAAGGAGAAATAGTCATGCTAAGACAAATACTCTCTTTATGTGCTATCTGCTGTTTGCTTCCTAAAATAAGTTAAAAATCAATTCCATTTTCAACAGATTTTTCAATCAAAGTTCTCATATTATTTATCTGTAGAAGCCATTCTTTTAAAGAAAAGTTGATTTTATCCAGTGCTTCTTTGGTGATCCAAGTTTAGGCATCTAGGATTCCAGTCTGATTAAAAGTGATGTACAGAGGGTGTGTGCACATCTGAACATGTTGTTCAGGTTGTATGGCAGGTAGCTACAGGTCTTTCCTGATGCATTAGGTGGGACTCACCACAGGAAACCAAGGACATTCATTTTTAGTTTGCTTTTAGGTTTGCTTAGGCAACAGTACTCTTCCTGTGTTTTTAGGAGATTTTTCTGGTAATGGGTCCACAAACTGGCAGGAGCATTTAAAAGATTTTTAAATGGTCTTACATTGACTGTTGGATATTCATTGATGTCCCTGCTAATCACAAGCCCTAAAATGCTTTTACTGTGCATTTCTCACTCTCATCGCTCTGCTGGGCTGCCTTCATTCTTCCTCTTTCTCAGGCCCTCCGCTTCAGTGCTTTTGCAGGTGTGGTATATAGCTCTGCAAGGTACAATATTATAGAAAACATCTGTATTTTTGCATTTGATGTAATATTTAGTGCCACTGCATTTGCCTTAATCATCAAGGGCTGTTTTGGTTGCCTAACTGCTATATAATGGAAAAGAAAAAGTTCATTATCTAGAGATTTATAATTTTACTTTGCATTTAATATCACATTGCTGCTCTAACCTCTAAAAAAAGCACTGTATGAACAATGGAATATGCATTTTAAATCGTATGGTAATTATCTGGTAATATCTTCTTTGGCTCTTTTCAATCAATGTTTCCTTTTAGCATGTGACTATTTTAGGAGTCTCCCTATTAAAATTCAAATTAGATAACAAGGTACAAATGGTTTTCTTCCCTTTCTGCAAATTTGTCTTCATGTTTATAGCTCTCACTGTTGCTATACTTTTCATGATGCCGAGTTTTCATACAAAATTATTGTGGTGATATGAATGTGGTAGTTCTTAAATGAGAAACATGCACATTTCCATCATATTGCCTTTGAAATGGAAACTCACTCGGTTAGCGCATTAACTAGAGCGTAAGAAACTAATTAAGAACCCCCCTAAATCCTGAGGATAAGTTTAGTAAGGAAGCACAAGTCAGTTTTCAAAGTTCTTAATATCATATTAGAGAAGGTTTTGATGGGGGGCAATGTGGTAATCTCACTCTAGGGCCTTGTGGATGTACCCTGACTAAGTTGCTTATGAAAATATGATTTCTCATGGCTTTGGGCAAATTTGATTTCAGGAAAGAAGCCAGGGGATTTTTGACATAGCGCCAAAGTGACAGGTTAATATTATTGGGAAAAGAGAGTGGAACTGTATGCTTTTCCATTTCAGTATTTCGATTTTGTCAATAGGATTGGCACTGTAATTATCTCTGGATTAGTCACAGGCCTCTATACTTGTTAAAAGTGAGTATAAAGTAAAATGTAACTTGATAGGAAATTTGTTTTAAAAGATATGAGGGAGGAGGGGGCAAGAAGTTCAAGTTAAGAAAGAAGTCAAGCGTTTTAGAACTTCAGCTGCTGAAACTTAATATTCTTGTTTCAAAAGAATTTGCTGATAAAGACAACTTCAGGGAGTCTCCACTTTGTCAAGACTTAGTAAACCACAGAACCAGGCAGCTTCCAACAGCAATGATTTCACCAGTGTCAAGTCACTAGCCTAACTCATTTGAAAAGACCCTGATGCTGGGAAAGATTGAAGGTGGAAGGAGAAGGGAACAACAGAGGATGAGATGGTTGGATGACATCACCAACTCAATGGGCATAAGTTTGAGTAAACTCCAGGAGTTGGTGATGGACAGGGAGGCCTGGCGTGCTGAGGTACATGGGGTCACAAAGAGTCACGTGCGAGTGAGCAACTGAACTGAACTGAAGTAAAGTCACTGCATAAGGCAATTCCTGTCGTCCCCCTAGAATTCTTCCCACCTCCCACTTGGCCTTTGACCCCTTCTAATATGTGAGGAAAATACGAAAGCATCTGGAGATTAGAAGGATAGGGACAGATTTTCTTCTGTTTCATTTAGTAATCAACTGGTTTACTTATTGATTTATCCATAACCATCCACCGAACACACATTAATTCTTTTGATGGGTGAAAAGAGTTTGCTCTATTTCACTTTCCTCATTCATTTTTTACTAAACTGAATTTTATTCTTCAACAGGAAAAATCACATTTAAAGATTTCAATAGAAAAAAAAAAAAAAAAAAACAACAAACAAAAAGAAATGCAAAGTTAGTCCAGATGAAAAGATCTATGACAAGAAAAAAAAAAATCACAAATATATATGTAATGTAGTTTCTAAAATAAAACTAAGCTCCTTAGATGTTTTTTTCTACCTATACATTTTTCTATAAGCTGCTAATATCTAGGACAAAAGATACTGAAGAGAAATGTCATCATTTTAAAGACAAAATATGATGCATAGCTGAGATAAAGGCTTAAGAAAACACCATTCCTTGAGAAATGTATAATCCACAGCAGACACAGATATGGATTGTAAATATAAAAACCTTAGAGTACACCAAAACTGCAATTCTCCTTTAAGGAATGTAGCCCAAAGAAAGAAGTTATTATTTGAACAAAATGTACGAAACACATGAACCATTAAGCTTGTTATAATAATGTATTTAAGGGCAAATTCAGAATAAAAATTAAACATCTGGTGGTAGGGGATACGCTGAATAAAGGAAAATCGATCCAAAAATAGCAATGATGAAGCAGTAGAATATATCTTATGGACATATATATTCATGGTATACTGTTATTAAAAAACACATCACAAAATATGATATATCCTGCTTTATCCAAGTATAAACATATAGATAAAAACTAAAATTAGTTTATCTGAAATTGTAAAATTCATAACCATTTTATACTTCTTTTTAAAATATATAGTCGTGTTAAAATTGTCCCAATCTATACAAATTTGTGTTTTCTAAATTATGAAACCAAAATTCCTAATCAGGAGGATAAAAGGCAAATAGTGTGTGATAGGTTTGACAAAGTTCCAGAGTAACCCTGAACAAATCTTTCTCTGGTCTTATTTCTATGTTTATAAACTGAGCCCCATATCTTCCCTCTGGCAAGATTATAGTGAAAATTAAATGGGAACAGCAGGTCAGGTACCTCATACCACGCCTAGAACATGGTAAATAGTATAGGTATAGTGGGATCAAGAAAGCTATTTTTTTTTCCTATGTAATACTTGTCTAATAAAAATGAAACTTTTGTATTAGTTTCATTCAAATTAATGTGTGACATGCTCAAAATATCTGAAGAATTATTGACAGAGGTTTGTAACACTGCACAGGAGGCTCTGACCAAAACTCTCCCCAAGAATAAGAAATGCAACAAGGTTGTCTGAGGAGGTTTTCTGAGAAGCCCTTACAAAGAGCTAAGAAAGAAGAGAAGTGAAAGACAAAGGATAAAAGGAAATATATGTCCATCTGAATGCAGAGTTCCAAAGATTAACAAGGAGATTTAAGAAAGTTGTCTTACAAGAACAATGCAAATAAATAAAGGAAAACAGTAGAATGGGTAAGACTAATGATCTCTTCAACAAAATTAGAGATACAGAGGGAATATTTCATGCAAAGATGGGCACAGTAAAGGACAGAAATGGTATGAACCTAACAGAAGATATTAAGGAGAGGTGGCAAGAATACACAGAACAACTGTTTAAAAAAAAAGGTTTAATGTCCCAGATAACTGCAATGGTATGATCATTCACCTAGAGCCAGACAAACCTGGAGTGTGAAGATAAGTGCATCTTAGGAAGCATTACGATGAACAAAACTAGTGGAGGTAATAGAATCCCAGATGAGCTATTCCAAATCCTAAAAGATGAAGCTGTGAAAGTGCTACACTCAGTATGCCACCAAATATGGAAAACTCAGCAGTGGTCACAGGACTGCAAAAGGTCAATTTTCATTCCAATCCCAAAGAAGGGCAATGCCAAAGAATGTTCAAACTACTGCACAATTGCACTTGCTTCACATGCTAGACTTCCCTGGTGGCTCAGATGGTAAAGTGTCTGTCTACAATGCAGGAGACTTGGGCTTGATACCTGGGTCAGGAAGATTCCCTGGAGAAGGAAATGGCAACCCACTCCTGTACTCTTGCCTTGAAAGTCCCATGGATGGAGGAGCCTGTTGTCCATGGGGTCGCAAAGAGTCGGACACAACTGAGCGACTTCACTTTCACATCCTAGAAAGGTCATGCTTAAAAACCTTCAAGCTAGGTTTCAAAAGTATGTGAATTTAGAACTTCCAAATGTAAAAACTGGATTTAAAAAAGGCAGAGGAACAAGAGATCAAATTACCAACATTCATGGGATCATAGAAAAAGTAAAGAATTCCAGAAAAAAAAAAAAAACCCACATCTATTTCTTCTTTATTGACAATGCTAAAACCCTTGAATGTGTGGATCACAACAAACTATGGAAAATTCTTAAGGAGATTGGAGTATAAGACCACCTTACCTGCCTTCTAAGAAGATCAAGAAGCAACAGTTACAATTGAATATGGAAAAACGGACCCATTGAAAATTGGGAAAGAAGTACATTAAGGCTATATATTGTCACCCTGCTTATTTAACTTCTATGGAGACTACATCATGTGAAATACCAGGCTGGATAAAGTAAAAGCTTGAGTCAGAACTGTCAGGAGAAATATCAATACCTCAGATATGCAGATGATATCACCCTAATGGCAGAAAGTGAAGAGGAATTAAAAAGCCTCTTGATGAAGGTAAAAGAGGAGAGTGAAAAAGGTGTCTTATAATTCAATATTCAGAAAACTATGATCATGGCATCTGGTCCCATTACTTCTTGACAAATAGATGAGGAAGTAATGGAAACCATGAAAGACATTATTTTCTTGGGCTTCAAAATGAATGAGGACAGTGATTGCAGCAATGATGCTTATTCCTTAGAAAATAAACTAATACAAACCTAGACAGCATAGTAAAAAGCAGAGATATCACTTTGCCTACAAAGGTCTGTAGAGTCAAAGCTATGACTTTTCCAGTAGTCATGTATGGATGTGAGAGTTGAGCTGTAAAGAAGGCTTAGCACTAAGGAACTGATGCTTTTAAGTTGCGGTAGTGGAGAAGACTAGAGAATCCCTTGAATATCAGAGAGATCAAACCAGTCAATCTTAAAGGAAATCAACCCTGAATATTCATGGTACGGACTGATGCTGAAGCTCCTGTACTTTGGCCACCTGATACGAAGAGCCAGCTCATTGGAAAAGACCCTGATGCTGGGAGAGATTGAAGGCGGTGGAGAAGGGGGCAACAGACAGTGAGATGGTTAAATGTCATCATCAACTCAATGGATATGAGTCTGAGCAAACTCTGGGAGATAGTGAAGGACAGAGAAGCCTGGCATGCTGCAGTCCATGGGGTCTCGCAAAGAGTTGGACATGACTGAGTGACTGAACAACAAATTGTCAGAATTACAACAAAACTATCATTGACCTATTTGGGTTTGTTTGTTTGTTTCAATTTGTCCTGCTTATACACAAGCAGGCGCTAAGATATATTTAATTAAATTCAACCAAATTACTGAATGAAAGTGAAAGTCATTCAGTCACGTCTGACTCTTTGCTCTTTGCAACCCCATGGCCTATACAATTCATGGAATTCTCTAGGCCATAATACTGGAGTGGGTAGCCTTTCCCTACTCCAGGGGATCTTCCCAACTCAGGGATCAAATCTAGGTCTCCCTCATTGTGGGCAGACTCTTTACCAGCTGAGCCTGGGAAGCCCAAGAATACTGGAGTGGGTAGCCTATCCCTTTTCCAGTGGATCTTCCTGACCTAGGAATTGAACTGGAGTCTTCTGCATTACAGCCAGATTTTTTACCAACTGAGCTATCAGAGAATTTTACATTCTTCTAGATATTAGAGATAGTAGAAGTAGTACAAAGACCCTGCCAATAAAGTAATATAAGATAGCCAAATAACTATAATACTGTGAAAAATATAATCACAGAAATAGTACAAGATACAACAGCACCACAGAGACGGTTTAACTATCAGTCTGGAAGGAATGGCAGAGCAGGCTTCCCAGAAGATATGATTTCTGAGGTAGGTGGAGAAGATTGATAAAGTAGATAAGGAGACAACAATTGTTAGCTCAAGACTAAGACACAGAGAAAACCACTACATTTGTAGGAACTGTGAGTCTACTCTCTGCAGTACCATTATGTAGAGAGGGAATGGAAAAGAAGTCAATAAGGACCAAGGAAGAGATTAGGGTCAGTGTTATGGGAGATCCTCAGGAAAATCCCAAGGTCCTCTCACACCATGACATTATATATATATATATATATATATATATATTTTTTTTTTTTCTTAAGACATAAATGAATTTTAAAATGTCTGTTTTTCTTAAAGATACTACAGTAAGATATTCATGGCCCTATTCCAGAAGAAAGCAGGAAATGTACAATCAGTAGAATATCTGCTCAAAATCTCTTTGTTTGGAGATCAAGCTGACTTGCTATCTATGTTTCTGTTAGAGAAGATAAACTTGCTATTGATTGAAAATGTTTATGATTAGACAACATTATAGTGTTACAGTCTGTCCTAACAGAGATGATTAAAGGGGTCAGAACACATTTCTTCCTATCTAAACTTCCCTGGTAGCTCAGTTGGTAAAGAATCCACCTGCAATGCAGGAGACCCAGTTTCAATCTTTGGGTGGGGAAGATCCCCTGGAGAAGGAAATGGCAACCCACTCCAGTATTCTTACCTGGAAAAGCCCATGGACAGAGGAGCCTGGCAGGCTACAGAAAGTCAGGCATAACTTAGCGACAAAACCACCACCAAACAGTGCCCCAGTGGTACCCATGCAGTTGGTTGTGGAGAAGTCAAACTCCACCATATTACTGCTGATCAACTGAGCCAAACACTGCTTAGTATTTCCATGGGTGAGGAATAAAAAGGACATTAAAAATTGCCCCCTGGTATTCTGAAACTTTCTGCCTAAATACAGTCTAAGGATTAATGTTAGGCCTGATCCAGAGAAGGGAAATATTTCTAAAGTTGGATGGTTCCTAAAGCAGCTACATTATGAAAGTACTTACTATGCTCCACTGAGAGATGCCAAGTGCCTTGGAGTGAGGCTGTCTATAAAACCATCTGGACCTTCCTTCCCTTCCTTTTTCCCCTTTGCCTTTCCCTCCTTCCTCTTTCTTTCTGTCATAAAATTTCCCACTTTTCCCACTGTTACTAGTCTCTTTAAGTTTTTTCCTCTGGAATCAGTTTTGAATGTCTGTTTCACCTGGCAGGCTCGAGTTAAAAACATATATTATTATTATGTTTGCCTATCTTACAATGCTTTAAGTTTATTCTTTAGGTCTACATTGTTCTCTCCAAGTGTCTGTTTCCCATCTTGGGTAGGGAACGAGGGAAGATCCTTAGTGCAGGCTTCCTCAGTCTGTACCCATAAGATATCAACTCACAAGCTGGTAAGTAAATGAAGAGCCAGGATCCATACAACTGTAGAATTGGTTAATTCCATAAGATAAAACACAGTTTTATTTTCCTTTTAATAAAATCTAATAAAGGTAAATTCAGAGTAATTTTTATTATTTTTACGTATTTATGTTGTTTAATTGTACATACAGTCTTATACATATTGTAAGTAGGAAAAGCCATATTTGTTTTTCCATTCATTATACATTATTCAATTTACATTCAGGAGACAATATTTTAGCATATATTGTCAAAAAACGACTACTAATTAGCTACCTTAACATACTAATAATAGGCATATCTTCAAAGAAAAGAAAATCTCCTATATAAACATGAAGTTATATCATAAAGTTATGACTAAGCTACTACAGGTCAAAATAATTGACAATGTGCAAATGACAGAATTATTGCCAGTATGCATATCAAACAATCCATGATCAGTAGAATTATTGACCAAATAGCCATGGATCACATTGGAGTATCATCATTTTGATTGCTACAGTCTACTATGACTTGTAAAAGGCAGGATCACGTTAAAAGCTTAGCCTGAGAAGACAAAGGATGGGGAAGTTAAGAAGAAATTTTATTCCTATGGCACTTGGCTCTCATCAAGATGTAAAAGCAAGGAACCCTTCACTCAACACCAGCTCCACTAGACTTTTAATAAGAATGGATAAGCCCAATCTCTTATAAATGAATGTTTTTTACTCTGCCTAACTCCGATTGTAATGAACATACCCTAACTTCATCTTTAAAATGTTTTATCATATTATGGATACATCCTATTGTAAATTAAACCTATTACCATTGTTTTAGAATGTTGCATTTTTGTTATTAAGGCTAACTGATTTAATGGATTGTTCTCCAGCTTCAATTCTTTTTAACAGAGTTGGTATCAGATCTTATATCTCTATATTTTTCATACAGTATACTTTCATTTCAGTGTGGAAAACCAAATGAAAATTCTATGAATTATGAAGCATTCCCAAACTCAACATACCACTAAAAAGGCTGACACACCATAAGACAATGAACAAATGTATATTTGAAAGACAAGCATATCTCTAACTTTGGACATATATTCCATTTAGCAAAGGTGTCCCATAAAAGAGCTTTTAACACAATTTTTTTTGCAAAGTACAGAGAGAGACAAATTTTCCCATATATGGTTACCCCCAAACCCAGGCCTTTAACCCTTGCTACAAGAAATTGCTTAGCTGAACAGGTCTTGGGAAACTGTTGGCATTCAAGTACCCCTTTATAGTATAAAGAAGACTCAAATCACACCCAAATAAACAGAAAAGGAAAATATGAGGAACTTAACTAAACAGTGATTTTTAGTGAGAATTGCAGATGTTAATAGAAGCAATAGAAAACTAAAACATATGAGACTTTTCAAATATTTGTAACATGCAAATGATAGAAAAGGAGACCCCGTAAGAAAAGAAATTTGTTGTAACTGCATTCTCAAGGAAATTTCAACGAATTCTATAAAATAAGAGATAAAAGGGGATTTGGAATGGTTTCAGAATTCATTTAAAAGGCAAATACATTAACATTGCTGGCAGCAAAAGTCATGATAAATAATATAAAATACCGAGTGAAAAATAGCTTGAATGGCTACACAGCAAAAAAGATAAAATAATGAAAAATAAGATAATTTTCAAGGATGAGGTTGATTTGTCAGATTGGCAATAGAAGTGACTGCAGAAATGAACTAACAAGTAAGTCAGATAATGCATTTCAAGATATGAAAGAATAATTCATGAAAATGAAAAAATTTAAACAAGTTTTTTTCACAAAAAATTATTTTAAAATCTACCAGCCATATTGAGGTTTAAAAAAAATACTGATTTCAGGAGGAAATATAAAACTGATATAACTCCAGGCTAAAAAGCCAAGCAAGATTACCTCCAAATAAGAGGCCTTAAATATTTCTAGGTATAGAACATTTTGATGTGGTGATTTCCAAGCAGCCATTTGACAGAGACTCTTTCCACATTCTTCTTTTGATAGAAGGACATTCTGATTTAACTTAGAAAAATTAACAGTGTTATTAATAATTATTTATTTTTGAATTGCTTAATATTAAGATCACTGATCTCAAATAAGCATCCCATCCCTGATTCTGCTTTGCAAGATACACTTGTGTGTCCACTGTTAAGACTAATTTTCTCTTCTAAAAAATATCAATGGTTTGATGATTTCTCATCATAATTTTGTTTTTAATTTGTGCTTATAATTTCATCAGGTCTTCTTTATAAACTTTTTGCTTCCTTATTGTATAAAGTTCATTATTTTTATGTGTTTTTATTAGACTATTCCCTTTAACAATTAAAAAGCTACTTCTTTTTATTTGATTATATTTATCAGGAATACTAAATTTGTATGATTTAATATCCTGACACGATTTTAATTTAACTTTTTTCATTTATTTATTGTATCTTTGAACACTATATTCAACCTTCTTAAGACAATTTGTTTTGGCAGGTCTTTTAAAATTTCATATATTTTTAAGAGGCATTCCAAATGTTTTCTTTCCTCATAGATACACATATTTATTAAATCTTATATTTCTAAGTTGGCTTTAAACTTTTTAAACTTTTTATTTTTGACTTTTTCTTTTTTAAAATTTGTTTCATTTCTTATTTTCCAATCTTTTCCTACAGGTCAACTTTTGTAGCTCAGATGGTAAAGAATCTACCTGCAGTTCAAGAGATCCAGGTTTAGTCCCTGGATTGGGAAGATCTCCTGGAGAAGGGAATGGCTACCCACTCCAGTATTCTTGCCTGGAAAATTCCATGAACAGAGGAGCCTGGTGGGCTACAGTCCATGGGGTTGCAAAGAGTCAGACACAATTGAGTGACTATTACTTTCAAATTATTTAACTACATCTTTCCTATCCAACGCTGGAACTGAAGAAAAGGAATTGCTTTTAGGTTTTTGTGTTTGTTTTTTTGTTTTTTTCCTTTCTTTTTTTCCTTAGCTATTTAAACTCTGGAAGTCCTTATACCTAATTTATATATCAAACTTACAAATAAAATACATATTTATGATTAAATTTTTCATCTGTTTTTCCCAGTTCTGAGTTGTGTTAGTATGCTGAGAGTTTTTTAGTCTATTAAGTGAAAGTGAAGTCATGTCTGACTCTTTGCAACTCATGAACTGTAGCCTGCACCAGGCTTCTCCATCCATGGAATTTTCCAGGTAAGAGTACTGGAGTGGGTTGCCATTAAGTCTAAAGTATTAGATATAAAGTATTGCAGAGACATTACTTTTCCAACAAAGGTCCATCTAGTCAAGGCTATGGTTTTTCCAGTAGTCATGTATGGATGTGAGAGTTGGACTGTGAAGAAAGCTGAGCGCTGAAGAATTGATGCTTTTGAACTGCGGTGCTGGAGAAGACTCTTGAGAGTCCCTTGGACTGCAAGGAGATCCAATCAGTCCATTCTGAAGGAGATCAGCCCTGGTATTTCTTTGGAAGAAATGACGCTAAAGCTGAAACTCCAGTACTTTGGCCACCTCATGTGAAGAGTTGATTCATTGGAAAAGACTCTGATGCTTGGAGAGATTGGGGACAGGACGACAATGGGACAATGGAGGATGAGATGGCTGGATGGCATCACTGACTCGATGGATGTGAGTTTGAGTGAACTCTGGGAGTTGGTGATGGACAGGGAGGCCTGATGTGCTGTGATTCATGGGGTCACAAAGAGTCGGACACGACTGAGTGACTGAACTGAACTGAATTGATTGCTATCATATCACTCAAACACTATTTCAAAAATTGCAAATTTAATAAATTTTTAAATTTAATTCAAATTAGATTTCTATTTATTACAATTTCAAAATGTAGTCATTGCACAACAACACACAATTTCCTCTCCAATTAAGAGTTCCTATTTTAGAGTAAAATACAGTCACATTTTACATACGGTTATATTCTACTGACAGCATGTAGGATATAAACTGATCTCCATTAAATTGCTATTGAAAATCCCTTGAATTATAGAATTATGAGGAATATATATTCCATTATATCTTGAACATACCCTAAAATTATTATGCAATGTGTTTGCTATGTAAGAGTTCCAAAGAATAGCAAGGGGAGATAAGAAAGACTTCATGCAAAGATGGGCACAATAAAGGACAGAAATGGTACAGACCTCACAGAAGCAGAATATATCAAGAAGAAGTGGCAAGAATACACAGAAGAACTATACAAAAAAAGATTGTAATGATCCAGATAACCACAATGGTGTGATCACTCACCTAGAGGCAGACATCCTGAGCTGTGATGTCAAGCATTACTATGAAGAAAGTTAGTAGAGGTGATGGAATTCTAGCTGAGCTATTTCAAATCCTAAAAGATTATGCTGTTCACGTGCTACACTCAATATGTCAGCAAAATTGGAAAACTCAGCAGTTACCACAGAACTGCAAAAGGTCAGTTTTCATTCCAGTCCCAAAGAAGGGCAATGCCAAAGAATGTACAAACTACCACACAATTGCCCTCATTTCACATGCTATCAAAGGTCGTTCTCAAAATCCTCCAACCTAGACTTCAACAGTATGATAATTGGAACTTCCAAATGTAAAAGCTGGATTTAGAAAAGCAGACGAACCAGAGATCCAACTGCCAACATCCACTGGATCATAGAAAATGCTAGAGAATTCCAGAAAAAAAAAAAAATCTACTTCTGCTTCTTTGACTATGCTAAAGCCTTTGATTGTGTGGATCACAACAAACTAAAAATTCTTAAAGAGATGGGAATACCAGACCACATTACCTGCCACTGAGAAACCTGTATGCAAGTCAAGAAGCAAAAAACAGAATGAGACATGGAAAAATGGACTGGTTCCAAATTGGGAAAGGAGTACCTCAAGGCTGTATTTTGTCACCCTGCTTATTTAATGTCTACACAGAGTACATCATGGGAAATGCTAGGCTGGTTGAAGCACAAACTGGAATCAAAACTCCTATGTGAAACATCAATAACCTCAGATATGCAGATGACACCACCCTTATGGCCGAGAGTAAAGAGGAACTAAAGAGCCTCTTGATGAAGGTGAAAGAGGAGAGTGAAAAAGCTGGCTTAAAACTCAACATTTAGTAAACAAAGATCATGGCAACCAGTCCCATCACTTCATGGCAAATAGATGAGAAAACAATGGAAAGAGTGACAAACTTTATTTTCTTGGGTTCCACAATCACAGCAGATGGTGACTGCAGCCATGAAATTAAAAGATGTTTGCTCTCCCTGGATGAAAAGCTATGACCAACCTAGATACCATATTAAAAAGCAGAGACATTACTTTTGCCTACATAGTCTGTGTAGTCAAACTATGGCTTTTCCAGTAGTCATGTATGGATGTGAGAGCTGGACCATAAAGAAGGCTGAGCACTGAATATTTGATGTTTTTGAACTGTGGTGTTGGGGAATATTTTTGAGAGTCCCGTGGACAGCAAGGAATTCAAACCAGGAATTCAGTCCTGAATATTCATTGGAAGGACTGATGCTGAAGCTGAAACTCCAATACTTTGGCTTCCTGATGGGAAGAGTGACTCATTAGAAAAAACTGTGATGCTGGGAAAGATTGAAGGCAGGATATGGGAATGATAGAGGATGAGATGGTTGAATGGCATCACTGACTCAGTGGACATGATTGTGAGCAAGCTCCAAGAGATGATGAAGGACAGGGAAGCCCAGAGGCCTGCAGTCCATGGGATCACAAAGAGCTGGACACAACTGATTGACTGAAGAACAACAATGCTATGTAAGAAGTTCACATATGAAACATTCAGTTGTATCCCAGTTGTAATATTATTTACTGAGGTATGTTTTGACCAGGTCTCACTTACTTAGTTTGAAAAGCTATTTTCAGAAAAACACAATTTCTAAGTAACTAATTTATGTAGTTTAAATGATTAAGGATATTTTTCACTTCATCACATATTGGACTCTATAAGGTTGCATAGGAATCATTTATTTTTTCTCATTAAGATAGCAGGGTTGTGATTCTGAGCAATATTTCACTTAGTTATTCTATTAATACATTTGAATCATAGAAACAATCATGAAAGACTCTTTCTCCTGGATACATAGATATTATAGTCAAATTTATTGCATGTTCTGTTCAAACACACATTTTTATCTTTATCTCCTTTTTTTTCCCAAAATTTATTTACATGAGATGCCAAATTTCTCACCTAAAATTGTATTCATCTTGTCATCTCACAATATTTATGGAATCAAACTCATTAAGAATAAAGTGCCATATAAATTGATGGTAATACTGGGCATCTTTTTAGGTGTGCATCACAGTGAGAAGTGCAACTACAGATAGAAGTCCAAGTATAATAAAATTTAGTATAAAACAAAGCCTGTAAGCGATAATGAAATGTAATAAAAGTACAGTTACACTGTGTTAAAATGGTCAGGACAGACTTAAATCATGCCACAAAGGAGGCATGATTTAAGCTTGGTTTTGAGTGATTGATCAGCTTTAGATAGAAAGAGAAATGGAGAAAGTAACTTTGCATTAGTTACATTAAAACATACACAGGAGAAAACTAGAAAGGCACACTTGAGTACTGCTAAAAAAGAGACCATCCTACTGAAACAAAGGCCCCTGTAAATAAAGAAGATAATAAAGTTAAAACAGACACTGGGACAATAAAATGTCAAGATATTGCTCAATTAACCACTATGAACTTCATCCTTCTGTCACAGGGCTGTCACTGATAGTTGATGGAAAAAATTGATGTTAATGAACCTAGTTTTAAAAGAACTTATCTTGCAATAACATCAAGAATAGATGAGAAAAGGTTTTGAAGATGAGGAAATCCATTAGAAAACTACCGTAATAATTCAGGTATGATATCTAACACAGAATATATATACTTAATACACATTTGTTCAATAAGTTAATGGCTGAAATAAAGAAGTGGATAAGTGGAAAAGGAAACACCATTTATTAAGATAGATGGGAAAAAATGATGAACTGACAGAATTGGAGATAGCGAAAGAAGTTATAGAAAAGATTACAAATTCATTTAAGGTGTTTATAGTGTTTATAAAAATAGGAAAGACAAAAATAGTACAGCTTTACTAAAGATGACTAATGTAATTTTAATTATATTGAATTTGAGGTAAAAAATCTAGGAAATATTAAAGTACATTCGGAATGTAACATCACAATGTACAGATTTTTTTGTCTCATTCACTGAGATATACAAACACTTAGAAAAGTGCATGGAACAAACTAGGCACTCAATATATACTTCTTAAATTAAATTGAAATGTTTAGGCAAATGTGACTTGACTGAAGGTACAAAACACTTTATGTCTGGTGAAATTATGTATGTTATCCACATAAATAATGGAATAATGTTGAACTTCTACATAAAATTATAGCAATACTATTTTAATAGTGTCCATTTATTGCATTGTGACTTATACCAGAAGTGTATGGATTATCTTATTAAATATTATCAATAATATTTGAGCAGAGACTGAATTTATCATGAACCCATACTGAAAAAACATTTGAAAAGTTTACATGAAAAAGAAGGAATTTATGTCTTATACTATGTTGGGAGATTGTGGTTGGTTGTGTGTATAAATTTTCTATTCTATTTTAAAATATTTTGCATTTGCTAGGCATCATCTGTGTCATATGTCTTTTCCTACAGAAGAGTGATATAAACTGAAATGGAGATCAATTAAGAGCACAGAGTATAAGAATTGTGAAGAAGGCTTCTCTTTGCACTATTATTAAATTGAAAATAGCTCATTGACTCTAACAAATCCTTTTCACATTCACCATATTACTGAAAAAAAATGTGGTATAGATGCTCACGGTAGTTGTTTACAGATCTGTGAAATAAAAGCAGAAAGAAAAAGGAAAAAAAAGAAAAAGGGATAATTTCACTTCATCAAAAGATAAAAAATATGAGCAAATGGTTTTTTCTTGGTTTTCTCATAATAATTCACATGTGATTTTGAAAATATTCATGAGATCTATAAAATGCAATTACCTCATTTTTATACTTCCTGAAAAGAGAAAAAATCATGAGATCTGATACTGCTACTGCTGTGTTAACTATTCAGATTTAAAATTACATAGTATTTTTCCATGATGTTTTATTGATTTTCTCTTGGTTCAACTTCAGTGATTAAATGAGACAAAACATATGGTATTGAAGTTTCTCACTGATGTTTTCATCAAGACTGGATAAAATCCAAATGGTGCAGTATGTTCTGGCTTTCATAAAAGTCCTGCTTTTATGGGATAGTAATTTAGTTATTTATTTTTCTTTCAAGGGCTTATTTCTTTCACTTGTTGCTAATATTGCCATGTAATTACAGAAGTGATTTTTAAAGCCTCACTTCCTCATATATGATAAATAATATATATGATATGTATTTTAACAAAAATTGCTTAAGTCATTGTAGGTTCTAGAAACAATAGTCAAATGGTATTCTAGAGAGACAGAGATGGGAAAAAGAAGAGAAGATTAAGATTAAAAGAAAAAATGATCATTTAATCAATTTAACTATCAAATAAATACTTGTCATTTGTTTTTATCTGTAATTTTCTCCTTTCTGAAGATCCTAACTGCATAAGTCATGTAACATAAGAATTTATTGTACTATAAGAATGCTACACAATATTGTGAATCTGTGAATTGTTTCATGTTTCCGAATGAATTTGTCTGGAGGAAGGCAACTTTATGTGCCTGTCAGAGATTTTGAGAATGAATTAAGGATCATTTTAACATCTATGAAATATACTCAATACAAGTCTGAACTGCCAGCTTTCTCAGTTACCTTTCCTTAACTCTCGAGTTGTTCTTTTACTTAATACTAAAAAAAGAAAAGAAGAAGAAGAAGAAATGACCAGACTGCCTTACCTGTCTCCTGAGAAATCTGTATGCAGGTCAAGAAACAACAATTAGAACTGGACATGGAACGACTGATTCAGAGTTGGGAAAGGAATACAATAAGGCTATCTGTTGTCACCCTGCTTATTTAACTTACATGCAGAGAGCATCATGCAAAATTCTGGGTTGGATGAATCACAAACTGGAATCAAGATTTCTGGGTAAAATATCAACAACCTCACATAGGCAGATGATATCACTTTAATGGCAGAAAGTGAAGAGCAACTAAAGAGCAGCTTGATGAGGGTGAAAGAGAAGAGTGAAAAAGTTGACTTAAAACTCAACATTCTAAAAACTAAAATCATGGCATCTGATCCATCACTTCAAGGCAAGTAAAAAGGGAAAAGGTAGAGGCAATGACAGATTTTATTTTCCTGGGCTCCAAAATCACTGTGGACAGTGATTGCAGCCATGATATTAAAAGATGCTTGCTCTTTGGAAGGAAAGTTCAACAAACCCAGACAGCATATTAAAAAGCAGAGACATCATTTTGCCTACAAAGTTCTGTATAGTCAAAGCTATGGTTTTTCCAATAGTCATGTATGGATGTGAGAGTTGAACCATAGAGAAGGCTGAGCACTGAAGATTTGATGCTTTGGAACTGTGGTGCTGGAGAAGACTCCTGAAAGCTCCTTGGACCACAAGGAGATCAAACCAGTCAATCTTATAGGAATTCAACCCTGAATATTCATTGGAAGGACTGATGCTGAAGCTCCAATACTCTGGCTACCTGATGCAAAGAGCAGACTCATTAGAAAAGACCCTGATGCTGGGAAAGATTGAAGGCAAAAGGAGAAGGGGGAGGCAGAGGATGAGATGGTTAGATAGAATCACTAAATCAAGGGGGGCATGAATTTGAGCGGACTCTGGGAGATAGTGGAGGACAGAGGAGCCTGGCGTACTGCAGTCCACTAGGTAAGAGTTGGACACGACTTGGTGACTGAACAACAGCAATAGAAAATTGTATCCAACTGAAAACATATTACATTGGGAAGCATGTATTTTTTAGAGACAGTGATAGACTGTAGCTACATAGACTGCCCTACACAACTTCATGGGTACCATTTAGGCAGTCTGGGATATGAATGATGTACCCTGAAGTTCTATAACACAAGGACTTTAATGGTAAATTCTGATAACTAAGGATCTCTTCACAACAGTGAAGTGAAGTGAAGTCGCTCAGTCGTGTCCAACTCTTTGCGACCCCACGGACTGTAGCCTATCAGGCTCTTCTGTCCATGGGATTTTCCCGGCATGAGTGCTGGAGTAGATTGCCATTTCCTTCTCCAATCCACAACAGTAGTAATTTCTAATGATGTTATTAATGTCAATGAAATTTTAACACATTAAAAAATTATATATCAATAAAAAACTGTTGATGAAAATCCTTTGAATTATTGGAAAAATGATTTCTATTTGTATATGTATAAAAATATTTCCAAAGAAATATAACTTCTTGAAGTAAATTACAGGCTCATAATAGTAAATGTCAGTCAGTTAATCATGAATATAGAAAGTAATACATATTTGTCAAATAGGAAAGTACTTAACACAAGAAATAAAAGGTTTGCAAGAGTTATGGCAGTGAAGATTAGGAAGCTCCAAACAAATTTCACAAAACATCAGTAGTGATTGTAGTCAACTGCCACTGATATTCTCAACAGCACTCAAGAGCCTTCAGCAGCAAACTGGATGACTCTCAGAGAACAAATGGAAGTTTCTTGCAAAAATTCATAACTAAATCTGCCAAGCCACACACCTGATCACAGCTATTGGCTAAAAAATAATTACTTCCACTTTTCTCTCATTTCACAAACATTTGCGATTTCCTCTCATTGGTGGATAGAACCACACTGGCAGGAGATAATGAGAAATCCAGTTTCTAAAGCCTAATTTCTTTCATGGTTGTGAAAGATTAGAAAGGAAGATGGTTATATTTTATATAGAAATTCATTTTGAGCCCTTTTTACCTCCTCAAACCTCAATTCACAATTTAGTTTTTCCTCCTAATATTGTTTCTGGTTCTACTGTTAAATTTAAGGCTCTTACAAAAATTATAACATTATACAATTTTCTTTTGTCATATCCACCATTTTATTCCTAAATAATAACCAACTTTTGCAATTATTCTCATGAAGGAAAGTTATAATACCTATATAGAGATTTGAAACAGCATGTGTGAAAAACACCTGAAAAAAATTGAAGTTTCTGGACAGATGTTATAAGAGTCTTGCAGAAAAAGCTATCAGCATTACAATCCAAATTCTAATTTACTTTACATCAGGCACTTAAATTTATTATCTTTAGGCCATATGTTCCAAATGGAGTTTGGTTCTATATTCATGAATCAGTTGACAATGAATAGTTAAGTTCTGCTAATTCAGAAAGGTGAAGCTGAGTGAGTTAATTTAAATGGCAGAATATTTGTAACTACAAATTCTACATACCATCAGAAAACTTCCCAGAAAGACCTGCCATATGTTTTAAACCATGATGAAAATGGTCTTCTTAAAAAAGCTGCAGCTTTTATGTAGCTTATACTTGAGAATATCTTAGCATTTCCATTAAAATTCTATTTTGAGATTTTTAAACCTGGCTTCAAAAATTCATTGTATGTTAAAATTTAACATGTGAAATATAAGTGAATATTATTTAACTGAATATTTTAAATTAAATGTTTTCCACATTTTATAGTTATTTAATACCTTACAGTTTGTTTAGATTTAAATTATAAAAATAAATTTGTGCTACATGGACAACTGGCTGTGACTCATTTAGGTGTGCTAACAAGTTGTCCAAGCAAGTACACCAGTCACAATCTATGTGAACAATGATTCATTGCTAAAGAGAGTAAAAATGCCAACAGGTAGAAAAACTGGGGGTGGAAGGTAGTATCCTTTGTTTTTCTTTTATAAATTAATTAATTTGTTTTAATTGGAGGATAATTACTTTACAATATTGTGATGGTTTTTGCCATACATCGACATGAATAATCCACGGGTGCACATGTGTCCCCACCATCCTTTGACTTTTGAATGGTTCTTAACTCATCTTCACATTGCCTTAGTTCACGCAATAAACATTCAAGCCTTATTGTAGGCCAAGTTCTTTGCTAAAAGGAAAGAAGACATAAAATAAGTTTCTTGCCCTCAAAAACTTGTAGTTCCAAGGGTAAAGCTGATAGGAATGAAATAATCCTAATAGCATGAGATAAGTGCTGATAAAGTCAGATGCAGTATGCATGTATATCAGATGAAATGTTTGGGAAGGCTTCTTACAGGACATAATAAAATAGGTTTTAAAAAAAATAAGTTGAGCATATGAATAAAATGAAATAATATTCCAATAGCAAGAAGACCACATTCAAACAAGTTGTGAAAACAAGAAATAATTTAGTTTGGAAAAGTCTAAAATTATAGTAGTTACCTATAGAGAAAGAAGGTTATACACAGAAAAGTCAGAAAGACTTTCTCCTAAATCATATCGGGATCTGTCACAGAATTTTAAGTAGATAACTGGTAGAAATAGTTTTGAATAGGAGAGGGATTATTCTGGTAGCCATGTGAAGGACAGTAAGATTGTAACCAGTGAGATCAATTAGGAAGTTATTTAATAATCCTAAGGAAATAGTCCAGAATTTCCTAGTTATGCAATCTTCAGAAAGTTAGTTGGGATCTTAATTGACCTTTGTGAGCCTTGGTTTCATTAGTATTATGTAAGTTTAATATTTATGTTAGTATTCTGTAACTTTAACAACAATACCAAAGACAGTGTGAGCCATATTACTTGCCAAAGGTTGATAAAAGGATTATATTAGAAAATTTATGTGACAGCAGTGAGCACTGTGCCCACACAGGAGCTAAACATGCTTGCCCTTATCTTTCATTCCACGGTTCCAGGTGCATAAACACTTGCAGATGGATTTTTGAGCTGTTAGATATTTTGTTTGTGATCATTTGGGATCCAGGCAGAAGAGGGTGATAAGTGATAGATACCTTCATCTTCTCTAGAGAAGAGCTTCTCATAGTTTATGTAAAAAAAAAAAAAAATCACCTGACTATTTTGGTTAAAATGCAGATTCAGAGTGAGCAGATCTTGAATTAGGTCTACTATGATGTATTTCTAAAATTAAAAAAAAAAAAAAAAGACTTCTGATGTTGATGCTTCTGGTCTATTAACTACCTTTTGAGTTAAAAAGCTCTAAGAAATGCCTGTAATTTTGACCATGCTCCCAGCAGTTGGAGAGGTAAGTTTTAAAAAGCAAATGCTGGAGATACAGAATTACCTATACCAGCTAAAATATTCCTGTGACTCATTTTGTAGTTCAAATTCTATTTTCCATAGCAAATTTTCATTTTTTTCTTTAAATATATAGATAGCACATACATTAATTCTATGCTTTCATTACATACTACTTAATTTCTGGATTGAGAAGACTTTCACTGCTTATTTATATTTTAAAATCACTCTCTCAAATGAAACATTCCAAAGTACATTATCACAACACACTCAGGGCCCCTCAGCATACTGACTTCTGCGGAAGCAAGGGGTATCAGGCAAAATTTGAGGATGAAAAAGTCCAAGTGTCAGAACTGGGAAAAAAGATAATGTATTCTGCTACTTTTTCATAGACTTGGTCAACAGCGTGGAATTTCATGTAGCAAGACTAAGAGGTATTTTCTGGAGTAAAAAAAATGTCCTGTTGGCAGCTGAAAAGAAAAGTGATTTTCAATTACCTTTGATTCAGAGTCAATGTAAAGAAAAGGACTTTGACTTTGAGCTATGTGATGAGTTTGGTTATTGAGCACTCTGATTGTTTCAATTTCTAGGGAGTTAAGAAATAGATATCCTATAATGATTAAGGCTATATCAAAATTGTATTGGCTCAAAAATGTATTATATACAGCTGTGCAACATAGAGGCTAAACATACTTCAACATTTTCTTTTACTTGGATTAGAAATATTTCAAAGATATATATATATATATAATTATATAATATTATGAAGCAAAATTAGTAAAAAAAACAAAACATGAGGCTTGGCTTTTCAAACAAAAGTCAATGCTTTAGAAATGACCTCAAAATTTGATTACAACTGTTCTACATTTAAATGTATTTTAGTTTTTAATATTTAATGTGATTTTTATAAAGGCATAGGAAATCTATAAGGGTAAAAGACAGGGAAGCCTGGTGTGTGACAGTCCATGGGGTTGCAAAGAGTTGGACACGACTGAGAAACTGAACTGAAATGAACTGAACCGAAAAGACAGAAGTACAGTGTTCCTTGCTGAACAAAGAGTATTAGCATCACTTTGTTAATGAGATTTACACAGGAGAATATTTCAGTCAATACAGAAAAAGCCAAAATACATCTCCATTTTTGTTTCAGAATGACAATTCTCTATAACACAATAGATTTCAGAAGCATATTTTAAATTTCATCAGTACCTAAGATGAAACCTGACAATACGGAGAATGACTAATCAGGTAACTAGGCACCTTTTGATATCATCCAAGGTCATTTAATACATCATCCAAACTTACTCAAATTCTATTTAAAAATGTATTGCAAAATCTAGTTTAAAGTCTCTTTTTCATGCTTTATTTATGATAGAGATTGAAAAGTTATTAGTTGCAAACAAAAGAAATTTAATGTTTAGAGTAAACAAAATGCCATTTCTGGAAAAACTGCCCTTTTTTTTTTTTTTTTTTTTTTGCTTCATACATCTATGCTTTTGTAAAATAAAAGCTAGTTATCATGGCAACTGGAGAATCACATGTACCATCTCAGAGCTAAGATACACTTTGAAAAATATTATGTTCACTGTTTCTTTGAATATGTGTCTAGTCAAGGCTATGGTTTTTCCAGTGGTCATGTATGAACGTGAGAGGTGGACTGTGAAGAAGGCTGAGCGCCGAAGAATTGATGCTTTAGAACTGTGGTGTTGGAAAAGACTCTTGAGAGTTCCTTGGACTGCAAGGAGATCCAACCATTCCATTCTGAAGGAGATCAGCCCTGGGATTTCTTTGGAAGGAATGATGCTAAAGCTGAAACTCCAGTACTTTGGCCACCTCATGCGAAGAGTTGACTCATTGGAAAAGACTCTGATGCTGGGAGAGATTGGGGGCAGGAGGAGAAGGGGACGACAGAGGATGAGACGGCTGGATGGCATCACTGACTCAATGGACGTGAGTCTGAGTGAACTCCAGGAGTTGGTGATGGACAGGGAGGCCCAGCGTGCTGCGATTCATGGGGTCACAAAGAGTCGGATACAACTGAGCAACTGAACTGAACTGAACTGAATACTAAATCAGAGGATAAAATATTTTATAGGTACCATATGATAAAACTATTGAATAATTTGTTTTGCATAATTAATTTACTGTTATTTAAGCAATATATTTAATAGTAGCAGTGAAGAAAACCCTGATACACAAAAATAAATTGAAGGAGATCAAAAATGTAACATTCTACTTTGACAAAGAAGGCAAGAATATAAAATGGGAAACAGTCTCCAGTAAATTTTGCTGGGAAAGTTGCACAGCAGTGTGTAAATTGGTGAAGTTAGAACACACCCTCATACCGTGCACAAAAATAAACTCAAAGTGACTTAAAGACCTAAACATAAGTCATAACACCATCAAATCCTTGAAGAGAATATAGGCAAAATATTCTCTGACATAAATTATAGCAATGGTCAAAGGTCAGTCCCCCAAAGCAATAGAAATGAAAATGAAAATAAATGGGACCTAATCAAACTTAGAAGTTTTACACGGCAAAGAAATCGTAAACAATAAAAACCAAAAAGACAACCTATGTAATGGAAGAAAGTATTTGCAAATGATGCAACAGACAAGGACTTAATCTCCAAAATATATAAATAACTCATACAACTCAACATCACAAATAAAAACAGACCAATCAAAAAGTGGGCAAAAGACCTTAACAGACATTTCTCCAAAGACATACAGATGGCCAGTAGGCACACGAACAGATGCCCAATACCACTAATTATTAGAGAAATGTAAACCAAAACTACAATGAGGTAACCACCTCACACAATATCATATATGAAATGAATCGCCAGTCCAGGTTCGATGCATGATACTGCATGCTTGGGGCTGGTGCACTGAGATGACCCAGAGGGATGGTACAGGGAGGGAAGAGGGAGGTGGGTCAGGATGGGGAACACATGTATACCTGTGGTGGATTCATGTTGATGTATGGCAAAACCAATACAATATTGTAAAGTAATTAACCTCCAATTAAAATAAATAAATTTATGTTTTTTTGTTTTTTTTTTTACTTTCTGCCTTCTGGCTTTTATTTTATTTATTTTTATTTTATTTTATTTTTTTTAATTTTAAAATCTTTAATTCTTACATGTGTTCCCAAACATGAACCCCCCTCCCACCTCCCTCCCCATGACATCTCTGTGGGTCATCCCCATGCACCAGCCCCAAGCATGCTGTATCCTGCGTCAGACATAGACTGGCGATTCATTTCTTACATGATAGTATACATGATAGAATGCCATTCTCCTAAATCATCCCACCCTCTCCCTCTCCTTCTGAGTCCAAAAGTCCGTTATACACAGCTGTGTGTTTTAAAAAGAAGTATATAAATAACAAGAACTGGAGAAACCCTCTTACATTGTTGGTGAGAATGTAATTTGGTACAGACACTATGGAGAACAGGATGGAGGCTCCTCAGAAAACTAAAATTAGAATTGTCATATGATCCAGCAATCTCACTCCTGGGAATATGCCCAGACAAAACTAAAATTCAAAAAGATGCATACGCCCCTATATTTATAGAAACAGTGTTCACAGTAACCAAAACATGGAAATAATAAACAGATGAATGGATAAAGAAGATGTGGTACATAAATACAGTGGAATAGTACTTAGCCATAAAAAAGAATCAAATAGTGCCATTTGTAGAAACATGAATGCAACTAGAGATGATCAGAGTAAGAAAGAGAAAGACAAATACCATATGATACCACTTATATGTGGAATCTAAAATACAGCACAAATGAAACTATATATAAAACAGAAATAGACTCAAAGACATAGGGAAAAGACTTGTGGTTGCCAAGGGTAGGGGGAGGGTTGGAGGATGGACTGGGAGTTTAGAGTTGGTAAATGCACTTTGGGTCCTAATGTATAGTTCAGGGAAGTCTATTTAATATCTTGTAATAAACCATAATGGAAAAGGATACAAAAAGAATGTACATATGTGTATAACAGTCACTTTGCTGAACCATAGACCTGGTACAACATTGTAAATCAACCATAATTCAATTTAAAAATGTAAGAAAAAATAACATTCTAGATAAATCACAAGACAACTGAAGGATTCTACTTTCAATAAAGAGTATAAGTAATTTTCCTAAATATATTCAAACTGTAATATGTAAAGTTACTAAGGAACAATTATTAGTAAAATAATAACAACAGCAAAACAGCATCAATATACACTACAAAACTGCTACATGTTTTACCATCATTCTATTATTCCAGGCATTTTATGTGACAATTTAAACCAGTAAACATAAAGAAGAAAGTTATGGAATCAACTTCAAATTTTTAGGAGGGATAGGGTAATTCTGGCCCTGGGGATGGCTGAACCATGGTCCAGAATGCCAAGAGACTATTAATTTTTAATTTTCTTTTTGATCGATAAAGCAGGGTGCACCATCTATGACATTCACATCTTTTTTTTTTTTTACTATCACTTTTTACTTAAAACATAAACACTTGACAGCCACAGATGATTCTCATGGGCCAACAGGTTCGCCCACATCTCTAGGACCCACCACAGTCCTACAGCCTCCTGCTCCAACTCCAACAGCATAAGCATGTGACCCTCACACAAGGGGTCTTTTAATTTTGGGATGATAAAGCTGCTTATGTCCTCCACAAATTCCATGTACACCCAACCCACACCTACCATGAGCCTGTAACACCCAGCACCTTGGTGTCCCTGGCCAGTTTGATTGACTACATGAAGCTCATGTTCATGATGGTGGCATGGGAGAGGTTAAGTGGAGTTATAGTCTATTTTAAAACTAGAGAGAAAGGGAAATTTCCTTTCAGAAGGAAGAACAATCCTTTGAGAAACATCCTATTTATGGTATCTGTTCTCATTTAGTCACAATAAAAAAATTAAAAAAATAAACTGAAATGGAATAGCCATGACATCTAGAATTGTATTGTGATGAACAGCTATAACCCTGAATCCAGTATGTATATTCTTTAATTACCCAGAAATCGAACACTGGATTCATCTTCTCTGAATTAAGTCATTCTCATTGTACAGGAATATTGCTTGCATATCTCATATTCATTAAGGCCTATGTATCTTTCATGCAGACTTTCTTTCCTTATCAGGAGAGATGTGTTCCCTTGCTTTGCAGCAGTAGGGTGCCTGCCTCCATCCTCATTTCCATAGGTTTTCTTTACCATGCCTTAGGAGTGACTTATAATTTCAACATTTCAAAATAAATGAACAATGGGAGGTTTTGTGAAATAATTGGGTGTGTCTTGCTAGGAGAGCATAGAAAAAGGATATTGATGGCCAGGAAATAATAGACCCCAAAGTCTTTTATCCTTGCATCCCCTGAAATCTTTATGAATAATAAAGAGCTGTAAGTATTTGAATTGGAGAGAAGTTAAGAAAATCAACCTTTGTTATGTTTGTAGAAGTAGAGGCTTTTTTCACCATCGTCTTCCTCTCTTCAGCTTTGCCTTTATCTTGTCTTTGTTTCTGTCTACCTCTTCAGGGAGGTATACATCAAAAAAAATTCAGGGGGCTATAAATCCACAATGTGAGGATTTCCTCAAGATATATTTAGGATCGACAACCCAAACAAGTTAAATGACACCAAATAATTAAGTTAAAAAGCCCTTTGTCATATAGCTAATATATATACTTGTACAAATTAAAATTAAGTGCTTTGCCAGACCAAGTGTCTTCATATGTGAACCTTAGATACCCCAATTCAAACAATTAAGGATATGAACATTTATAAATCCTATTCATTTGACAGGACTTGACCAATATCATTAACATGTTTGTGACCAGCACTGTAATTTATATGCACTGAGTAATGATGTTCCAGAGGCCATGCCAAGCACTTTTCATATATTATTTCATTTAATTGACACCAAACTCCACAGGGGTAGTTACTATGATTACCCATGTTTCCTAGTTAAGGAACTACTGAAGATGTTAGATCAATTGCCTCAGAATATAGTTTAAATCTGCATGTGTGAGTTATGCAAAATTATCTCGAGTGCTATCTGTCTTTGGAAGATGGAAAATTATTTGTGATAATATGAAAATCTGTTTGATATGAAAAAGTGGTGGAAGTGGATGAAATCCAAGTAGGTCCTTAACCAGTGTGAATGCAGGATGATATACCACTGCTTAATTCTGACCCCTCTGTACTCAGTGATACTCAACTTAGTAACTGAAATAGTGCAGTTATAACTACCCTCTTCTATCTGCAATAAAATTGCTAGAAATTCTCTTTTTTTATTGTAAAGTAAAATAAAATTAAAAATAAAATTAAAAAAATATTTTTAAAAATTCACAAGAAAAGTTAATGCATGAATGTCGGCTAAGGTCAATTACAATAACCAGTGCCCTTCTCTATCGACTGGCACTTTCCTCAAACTCCAAATAGAAAATGCTATGTCCTTAGTATAGAACTCTCATCAAGTGTTTCAGGCTGCATAAAAACTGTTTTTATTATTTCATAACACTCGTATATTTGTTTTAGTGAAAGAATCCCAGGAATTATTTGTACTTATCCAATTCAATTTTCCAATCAGTTTTTAATTTAACTTTCTATTTTGTATTAAGGTATAGCTGATTAACCATGTTGTGATAGTTTAGGTGAAAAGCAAACACACACATGAATCAGCCATATATACACATGTATCCATTCTCCACCAAACTCCCCTCTCATCCAGGTTGCCATGTAACAGAGCAGATTTCTATGTGCTATATATACACAATAGGTCCTTGTTGGATCTATCTATTTTAAATATAGCAATCAAAGCAGTTTATTTACATATAGCATAAATTCAAGTTGCCTCTCAGGTGGCTCAGTGGTAAAGAATTCACAGGCCAAACAGGAGACACAGGTTCAGTCCCTGGATCATGAATATCTCCTGGAGGTGGAAATGGCAACCCACTCTAGTATTCTTGCCTGGAGAAACTCAAGGACAGAAGCGTTTGATGGTCTACCATACCATCCATGAAATGCAAAGAGTTGGACATGACTTAATAATTAAAGAAAAACAACACAAACTCAAAGTGATATTAAAAGCTATCTTTTTTTAAATAGGGAGACATGAGTCAAATACTTGCAAAATTCTGGATAAGTTTTAAAGTAAAAGTCTTTCAGAGCCTTTAATATGTTAACTCACCATTAGTTTCCAAATAAACAAATAGACAAACCTAAGTTGCTGAATTTCACAAAGTAAGTTAATCATGGATCTCATCAGCCTCCCTTTTATTCTCATGGGATCTTTTATAGGACTGATATTCCTTGAAACGTATTTTGGGAAACATAGCTGTATGCATACTAATGTAAATATTGTTTCCCCAAAAAACTTTGAAATAGTTTTCCTTTGCTCATACGATTTCTCCATACCTCAAATATCCTTTTGCTCTCTTCCTTTTCCAATTATACCTAAACTTCTACTCATTCTTTAAGGCTTAGATCAACTATCACATTTTCTATCAAATAGTATTTAACTTCTCTGGGCAAAAATAATGCTTAGAACATTTTGAATATGTCTGTTTTGACTTGTTTTTATAAAACTTCCTCATCAAATGAATGATAGTTCCATGAGGAGAGAAGGCATTTTTATCTGTCTTAATTTCATTTTTAATTTTCTATTCATAGGCAAGGTTTTCGAGCAAAGTACTATAATCCAGCACTGAAGCAGTACTTTGAAGTGAGAACTGAACTTAAGAGAGATTATGGTGGAGTAACTGGTTAGAAAGTGATCACTGTCATACAAGTGAGAAGTGCTGTTGGTCCAAATAAGTGTCATAACATTGAAAGAAAGTGAAAGCGAAGTTCGCTCAGTCGTCTCCGACTCTTTGTAATTCCATGGAATATATAGTCCATGGAATTCTCCAGGCCAGAATATTGGAGTGAGTAGCCTTTCCCTTTTACAGGGGATTTTCCAACCCAGGGATCAAACCCAGGTCTCCCACATTTCAGGTGGATTTTTACCACCTGAGGCACAAGGGAAGCCCGAGAATACTAGAGTGAGTAGCCTACCCCTTCTAGAGCAGATCTTCCTGACCCAGGAATTGAAACGGGGTCTCTTGCATTTTTTACCAACTGAGCTATAAGGAAAGCCTGTCATAACATTAGGAATGGGAAACAGGAATAAAATGTGATTTGATAGATACCTGAGCCAGCTCACTGGTAGATTATGAAAATGGGAAAATGATCTGATGGCAAAGGATATAGGAAATGGAGGTGCAAAAGATGACATGATGTTTCCTAGCTGGCATCTTGAAATTTATTAGTACCAGGGAGTAAAATTAGTAAAATAATGATTGTGTATCATCACATATAGGAGACTAAGGCCTTTAGAAGAGATATAAGGAAAGAGGAAGAGTTGTGAGTAGTAGAGATTTATATTTCCACATGTACTCTAAGCAGTGGTTAAGAACATCTCAAAAAGGATACCTCTCTCACAGTTTTTCTAAGAGCAGTCCAGGGGTATCCAGAAATAACTGAGAAGTTAATGCAAAAGTAGTGATTACAATTATTATAATTCTGTTCAAGGTTTTACCTTTAAGCAGTGTATGTTGTTTTCTAATCTATGTTTTGTATTTGTTCATATAGATGATCACAAATTAATTAAATAAAGACACTGTTTCTGCCCAGGGTGAATAATTAGAATTCTAATCATGCTTCTATTAAATTTACAAGACATTTACTTCAGTTTAATCTTAAATTTGTAGTTTATCCTATTTTCCTACTTCTAAGAATGGAGCTAGTCTGCATGTGTGCCCTTGAGATCACAAAAGGTCAGAACACATCCAGCTCCAATTCCACCCTCAAAACCAATTCTTCACTGAAAATAGACTGAAATCTAGATGAAGCTGAAGTCTTTGAGCTATTGCCTGAAGCATGCATTCCTGCTCTCCAGCTTTGGAAAGCAGCTTTCAAAATGCATGTGGCCTGTGTACATGTATGTATGGTATGTGCAAGAAGCAAAGGGCATGTAACTTTAGAGCAGTGTGACTCTGATAATGCTGTGCCTCTCCTTTCATGCCTTGGCCATGTCTAAACATGAGACATCATGGCAGCCAGGAAATTACAGTAAGTCTCATGAGGAAGCATGCTATCTCTTATCACAGACTGAAATGGTTGTAACAGAAAACTCACTCTAATGTGTAGAAAAATCTTTCAATGCTATCTTGTTTAACTCCTGTCATAATTTCTGCTAGAGAACTCAAAAAAATGCATGCTCATAGGCAAATTTAATTTGGGTAATCAAAAGAAAAACTTTAAAATATATCCAAATGAATTACTAATTAAATATTGCAACTATTTTCCTCTATATTCTCTTAATTATTTTTTATGTACATTTGGCTGTCATTATTTTTTGCATATTTCTTCCCATGGCTATGTCCAAGTATCCATTGATTCCTAGGATTGATATATTTTTAATGTGCACATTAATTTTTAGTAACAAAAAATGAGAGAATATTCATTCATATTTTTAAAGATACTGACTCTGTTGGTTAGTAAAAGAAAACAATGCTTAGGTTGTATATATAAATGATTCTTAGCATTATTTATTTTATTTTCATTTACACATGATCATAAAACAAGAATAAATTGAAGATATAGGTCACTCTCCCATTACATGCAATAATCATTTTAAAAATATTAATTCATGAGGTTGTGTTGTAAAAATGAGCCTTAATGAGGTAGACCTGAAACTTGTGCATATTCACTTTTTCCCTTAGTAAATAATCTTTACAGGAGTCTATGAATGAATTTAAGGACCAAAACTGATACATTTTTAAGGTATAGACTGAACTGCAATAAACTCAACTTTTAAACTAAACAAAGAAAATGAAAGTACTCAGATTTAATTAATGTACTAACCTCTCAGTATATTTTGAATGAAAGGAAGTAGCAGTCAACTTGTGAGTGTTTTGAATTGGAGGCTCAAGAATTAGACTTGTTTTATGGAGATAGGTACAGATTTTCAAGCAGGGCCTGACATGAACAAAATACCATTTGAGGAAGATTAATAAGGCAATGTATTATGCAATGGATTGCATTACCAAGAGTCTTGAGGGAGGCAGTTCAATTAGCAGATAATTGTAATAGCCTTGGGATTATCTGATGATGGCCTTGATTAAAGTAGAAGAGGGTGGGTCTGGAAGAGAGTTAAGGACAGTTATGTAAAACTCCATGGAGGAAAACTGGGAGGCCTTAATAAATGACTAGAAAAGAGAGCATTGGTGTGGGAGGAATGAAACATAGGTCAACTGATTTATCATCAATTGAGCCGTATCCTGATGTAGGAGTTTTGGAGGAACAAATTCAAATGTGTGACACAATAATTGTTCTTTAGTGGAATTATGATATGTGTAGGGAAAAAGCTCATGGCAAACAAATGAAGATGCCAGATGTGAATTGGGTGGGGGCGGGTAATGAGACAAAAACTTACCCTTCTTGAGAAAATATTCCAACAAAGTCTTACTACTTGAGTATTGACTTTATTTCCCAGTCTACACCAGTGATCAGGCGATGTACATTACTCCATATTTACAGAGCAACTCCAGTTCCACATGCCAGTGATATGCTCTGTGGGAACAGAAAATGTTCATTCCTCATCTTCATTTTTCTCTGGAGGGGAGGAAAATTCTACCCTGGAGTAAAGATTTTGGAGGCGCCTTTCAACTCTTTTTTTCCACAGACTTTTCTGAATTCTTACTTTGAGAGTAAAAGTGATTTACCTGTTAGAGAAAAGAGAAAATATCTTTGGGCTCAATCCCTTTATAATTTTCTGTTTTTGAAGCAGCCTGCTCTTAAATTAGACTCCTCCTCCTCTCCTTTGCAGTAACTAACAGGTCCCTAAATGAAAGAAAGCTCTGCATTAACTCAATTTTGCCTGTAACCAAGCAGGTATGATTAATAAAGGACCTGGGGAGTGCCAGTCTGTTGTGTCAGTAATTCTAGTCTCTTTCTGGTATCAGCTTTACAACTAATAAAATTAATATTTTGATCTCCTTATCTGACTCCATTGTGTATTTCTGTTGATTTAGAATTTGGGAGGAAACCCCTGCCCCCAGTACACACACACAAACACACACATACAATTATTAAAGATTCCTTTCTCAGACTTCTATAATATCATCTAATGTAGCCAAAAGTTACCATTTTGAGTCTCTTTACTTATTACCAAGAGTAACCACTACTAGTATCCTGCTTATTGACAAAGTCCTCTTACATGACTTGCCATCTACATAGAATTTCTTATGATCCTATTTTTTATTCCCTAGGTTTTCCTGTACATAGTATTTGTACAGAAGGATAAGTCACAAAACCTAAAAATAAATTAAGTGCTATAGACATTTGGAAAGGGGGAACTAATAAGTTCAGAAGTATCTAGGGATGCCTTGTAAAGGTAAGGGAATTGATGTGGGGCTTAAGTACATTTCAGAAATAAATAAACCATGAGTGGAAGGGATATAATTTTAGATACAAAAATTCACAGCAGGTAAAATATGAAATAAACTAAAAAGAAGCATGGTATATTTATGGAAAACATAAGGATTTAGAAGACAGAAGACATTGGAGTTAGTTTGCACTTACTTAAATTATAAATATACTTAAAACACAACAAGTTAATTTCACATTGTGTACCATAAAAAGCAATTCTCAATATTCTAAGCGTTCCTGCACTTTTTTTTTTTTATCATCTTATGATGTTTGGGGATTCCCTGGTGGCTCATATGGTAAAGCATCTGCCTGCAATGTGTGAGACCCAGGTTCAATCCTTGGGTCGGGAAGATCCCATGGAGAAGGAAATGGCAACCCACTCCAGTACTCTTCCTAGAAAATTCCATGGACGGAGGAGCCTGGTGGGCTATAGTCCATGGGGTCCCAAAGAGTTGGACACGACTGAGCAATTTCATTTTATGCTGTTTTGTCAAGGGCTTATCACTATTAATGGCCAACAGACTGAACAGAAGTGACATATGCCACTTTTAGCCCAAGGTAGATTAAAGACTGATATGTCTCTTCTATGACTACTTTTCCAAGGCATGTGGGCCAAGTGTTAAAATAGAAGCATTACAAAATATAAGAGTATTTATCTGTTCACCAGATGGAGGAAAACTCTGGCCACCTACAATGAATATGTGATTAAGAAATAAACATTTGCTATGATAAGCAACTGAGATTGATTGAGATAGATAATATTGCCTAAACATAACAAATATAAATTGCTAAGGAATGTAGAGTAATGGTAGGCTGAATATTCATTGGAAGGACTGATGCTGAAGCTAAAACTCCAATACTTTGGTACCTGATGTGAAGAACTGACTCATTTGAAAAGACTCTGATGCTGGGAAAGATTGAACACAGGAGGAGAAGGGGACGACAGAGGATGAGATGGTTGAATGGCATCACCAAGTCAATGGACATGAGTTTGAGTAAACTCTGGGAGTTGGTGATGGACAGGGAGGCCTGGTGTGCTGCAGCCCATGGTGTCACAAAGAGTCAGACACAACTGAGTGACTGAACTGAAATGAACTGAGGCTGAATTATGTTATTTAAGTCATTTCCTGGCCATAAATTAGCAAAAATAAGGAGCCTCTAACTCAAGAAATAGTCTAGCTATGGTTTAAGTCTCTTGCAGAGTGCTGAGAAAATATGTGCTGTGTGAATATATTCTAGAAGCTAATCTTGCTACTAGACCATACTAGGAATGTGATGTTATCTGACCAATCTTGTGGGATACATTTACAAATCACCTGGTGTCTTCTATTGGAACTGGGGAAAAAGAAGTCTATGAGAATTAATTCAATAACCTCTCTTCTTCCATATCATATAGGTAGTTAGAGAAGTAATACAAAACAACCAAAAAGTTAGCACTAACCAAGTAATGTCAAATGGGTCTTCTGTGTGCTTGCATCTGTTGTACCTTATGAAAGATGTTAGGATTTAAGTTAGTCTTTGAAGGAGACATTTTAGGTATTTTGAAGAAATGGGGGAAGAATTGCAAAAAAAAAAAAACAAAAAAAGGATTCAAGAATAGGTGAGACTGACTTTAAAGAACTGTGACTAGAACAATTTGGCTGGCATGTATGAATGCTCTGAAGGAATAGAAAAATCAAATACTTAAGTGAGATTCTGAGGTCAGAATTTGGTAAATATTTGCAGTTTGAACTCTTTGAAAATAGAGACATTTAAAATATGTTAATGCAAGGGTTTACACATGCTGTTACTCTGGATTCTTATCAACTGCAGGAGATTTCTATTTCCCATCCTTGGAAAAGTGATATAGGAATATATTGCATTAAAGTCCTACTTATATCAATGGCTACATCATTCAGACAGAAAATCAATATAGAAACTCAGATCTTACAAGACACATTATACCAAATTGAATTGACTGATAAAGTATTGCATCCAAAGAATAGAAAACACATTCTTCCCAAGTGTACAAGAAACAATTAAATTATCAATGGCATTTTTCACAGAACTAGAACAACAACAACAACAAAATTTAATTTGTATCGAAACACAAAAGACCCCAAATAGCCAAAGCAATCTTGAGAAAGAAAAATGAAGCTGGAGGAATCAGGCTTCCAGTCTTCAGACTATACTACAAAGACACAGTGATCAAACAGTATGGTACTGGCACAAAACCAAATATGGATCAATGGAACAGGATAGAAAGCCCAGAAACAAACCTATGTGCCTACGGTAAATTAAACTACAACAAGGGAGGCAAGAACATACGGTGTAGAAAAGCCAGTCTTGTCAATAAGCAATGCTGATAACACTGGAGAGCTACAGGTAAAAGAATGATATTAGAACATTCTCTAACATCACGCATTAAAAAATAAACTCAAAATGGATTTAAGACCTAAATATAAAACCACACGCAATAAAACTCTTGAAGGAAAACATAAGCAGAGCACTATTTGACATAAGTCACAGCAATATCTTTTTGGATTTGTCTCCTAAAGTAATGGAACTAAAAACCAAAATAAACAAGTGGTCCCAACAAAACTTAAAAGCTTTTGCACAGCAAAGGAAACATTAAAAGACAACCTACAGTAGTGTAGCTGAGAGAACTGTCTAGGGACTACATGATGAAACTCTGGGTAGCTCCCCAGGAATAAACCAGAACTGGGCTACAGAAGAGGTCTATGAGGACACTTTAGTTCAGTTCAGTCACTCAGTTGTGTCCAACTCTTTGCGACCCCATGGACTGTAACACACCAGGCCTCCCTGTCCATCACCGACTCCCAGAGTTTAGTCAAATTTATGTTCATTGAGTCGGTGAACAGTATGAGGACACTAACACTACCTAATTTTGTGCCTATCTACCATTTCTGTACCAGGAAATCAACATAACTGCCACCACTGCATTTTTTGCATTTGCACCTGTTCTGTTTCAGAAAGACCCCTTGCATTCACCTATGCTTTGAAAACCAAACGTCTCTACTACCTTCTTAACTGAAATGTACATGGTGTTTGAACCCTCACATTTCTTACTCAAGAGTTAACACTTTACCATGGTGAGTGTGACTGGTGGATTTAGGGTTATATGCCCGTGCCCTAGAGGTATAGAAAGCTGGAAAAGCTATTTTCAGACTTTAAGAAAGTTGTTACTTAGAGATAGGAAAAAAATAAAAGAACTCTGTATAAAGGGGTCTGAGGCTGAATCCTACAAGAGTCCCTCATATAGGTTATAATGCACTCTAATTAATCTCATGGAGTTAATAAATAATAAAGGAAAAGAGGCAAAATGCATATTAGTGTAAAAAGAGACTGTTGTAGTAGTAGTCTACTCAAAAAGCAACATTATCCTAAAGATACTGCCTGAGAGAAAATATAGATGATGCTAAATAAAGGCATTTAGAAGGTTTAACAGGGACTTGAACACTTATTTGACTACAGATGGAACCTGGAAGAATGCAGCATTTGTACCCCTAAAAGTTTGATCATGTGTATATAGAAGATAATGGGGCTTTCCAAGTGGTACAGTGGTAAAGAATCTGCCTGCTACTTCAGGAGACATGGGTTCAATTCCTGAGTCAGGAAGATCCCCTGGAATAGGAAATGGCAACCCCCCTCTAGTATTCTTGCCTTGAGAATTCCATGGACATAGGAGCCTGGTGGGTTAGTCAATGGGGTCACAAAGAATCGGACATGACTGAGCATGCACAGACGCACATATAAAAGATGACAGTATGATGAAAGCTAATTGATAATTAAGGAGGAGAAGCTAATTTGGAAAAAGAGGTATTGATTTTTCAGATTTATTGAGTTGGAAATACAGTAATACATGCAAATTATAAAATAAGTAAGTTCAAGAAGATCATGGTAATTGTAAAGAAAACCATTATTTTGATTAAATGAGTTTCTCAAATAAGATTAAGTTTAAGGAGGCTGAAGAAACAGGATGCCATTTAGTTTTAGCTGAGTAAACAAGGGTCTTTACCTATTTGATTTTAGGGATTCATTGCAGTGTTGTGTTGACATATTGTTCTCTAATTCCACTGTGGCAAAACCACAGGAAATCAGTTCATTGGGAAGAGTATGAGGGCTGTTAGGCATGGGGGTGGACTACTCAGCTAGACCATGAGATATCTTCTGAAGATTTCTGCATATAAGATAGGACGTCTAATGGTCTGGTTTTATTTTGAAGCCATAAAATATGAAGTCAGAGGATGAGGGACAATAAGTTATTAAAATCATCTACTATATTGTAGCTCTATAATTCTTTTAAAAGATTGCCCAGTTTTCATGAAATTGCATGTGCAGTTTAAGAAAGCCAGTTCTTCACTAATGTACAAGAAATCTCATGACTACCTAGAAAACTCTACCTTAAACCACAAACCTCTTCTTAATGAAAAATGATTAAAAGCGTTCTCCAAGGGTAAGAGAGAAAACTCTCTTTCCTACTAGTTTATATGTAATTCTTGTCAAATATAATTGGTTTCTCAATCATAATGAGCCTAATACAGCAACAAAAGATGCTACTCTTGTTATTGACTGTTAGAGAATTGACCCCTTAAGTCCAATACTATTCTCAATTTAAATTCACAGGTGACTTGTTTAATTACATAAGATACAGTTATTGTATTCATTATCTTTTGTTCTTGGTTAACCAAGAATACAGAAACAAAGCAGAAAAAAAAAATGTACTTTTTAAAACAGCTGTTCTCTAGTAACTTGGGAATGTTTATATCACCATTCTAGGGAATACAGAGAAGTAATAGTTAATAGTTGATTTAAAGTTCTGCCACTGCAAAAACTACAGCAATAATATGTTACATTAAAAGTAAAAAATGACTGGATGCTTTGTGCTTTTGAAAAGAAAATAAGTAATTATGTGTATGAAGGCATCTAAGATAAAATTTCCCAAGAGACATATGGCTTTAAAGAAGAGCGAGCTGACAGACAACTCTTCTCACAAACTTAAGCTGAATAAATAAGCTCAGGAAAAGACCCATAGGAACAAAAAGCTTAATTTGTGGAGCTAATGTGTCTGTAACTCCTAAATTGGTCAGGTTAGCTTAATTGAAATGGTGAAAGCTCTCTGCTTGTTTTAACAGACTCCAAGTGTTAATAGAATGGGATTTGCTGAGTACAATCTTTGATGGGAGACTGTGAATTCTTGGGAAGTTAATAATTAATCAGGCCTTACTCCCCCTAGAATCAGTATCCACAAAATGACTTTGGGAGCAAGAAGAGTAGAATAAAAAATGGTGGCTTTCCTTGAAGAAACAAACTATTTTTAAAACAATGAATTAAATTCACATAGAATGTAATTAAATTAACATTTTTTTTTTTTGAAAAATACCTGAAGTGAAGGCTAAAGTTTCTCAGTCATCTCAAACTCTTTGAGACCCATGGACTATACAGTCCATGGAATTTTCCAGGCCAGAATACTGGAGTGGGTAGCCATTGCCTTCTCCAGGGGATCTTCCCAACCCAGGGCTCAAACCCAGGTCTCCCACATTGCATACAGATTCTTTACCAGCTGAGCCACCAGGGAAGTCCAAGAATACTGCAGTGAGTAGCCTATCCCTTCTTCAGTGGATCCTCCTGACCTAGGAAACAAACCAGGGTCCCCTGCATTACAGGCAGATTCTTTACCAGTTGAGCTACCAGCTGTTTGGCAAAATATTACTAATTTGACATGTTTTCCAATTCAAGTGCCTCTGGGAGTAACACATGAGTTCAGGACAACATCAACCTTCTGCTGATCTCTGTGAATACATTCCATTGATATCAACAGATGACACCACCCTTATGGCAGAAAGTAAAGAGGAACTGAAGAGCCTCTTGATGAAAATGAAAGAGGAGAGTGAAAAAGCTGGCTTAAAACTCAAGATCTTCAAAAAACTAAGATCGTGTCATCTGGTTCCATAGTTCATGGCAAATAGATGGGGAAAAAATGGAAACAGTGAGACTTTATTTTCTTGCGCTCCAAAATCACTGCAGATGTTGACTGCAGCCATGAAATTAAAAGACACTTGCTCCTTGGAAGAAAAGCTATGACCAACCTAGACAGCATATTAAAAAGCAGAGACATTACTTTGCCAACAAAGTTCTGTCTAGTCAAAGCTATGTTTTTTTCCAGTAGTCATGTATGGATGTCCTCAAGGAAATCAGTCCTGAATATTCACTGGAAGGACAGAGGCTGAAGCTGAAACTCCAATACTTTGTCCACCTGATGCAAAGAACTGACTCATTGGAAAAGACGCTGATGCTGGGAAAGACTGAAGGTAGGAAGAGAAGGGGATGACAGAGGATGAGATGGCTGGATGGCATCACTGACCTGATGGACATGAGTTTGAGTAAACTCCAAGAGTTGGTAATGGACAGGGAATCCTGGCGTCCTGCAGTCTATGGAGTCACAAAGAGTTGGACACTATTGAACCACTAAACTGAACTGATATTATAAGTAATATAGTCATTCTCCTTGTTGAGATCATTATCGAATATTTATTGACCACAAACTGGATGCTAGGTATGCCACTAGGAAGGTACACAGCTGTGATTTCACTAAGATGCACAGGAGGAATCACCTGCCTGACAAGACTATGCTCCTTTTTGAAATATAGTGACTATTCTATAGTATAGTAAAGCAGTATGGACGATTATGCTGCTTTTCACAATAACTGCACCCAGGCATACCAATCTCAATCCCAGGAGGAAAATTTCATGCAAAGAATGAGATTTTACTGTGGTTGACAGTTCCTAATATTTAGATCAGTCTGGTAATGGTTCTGATTTGTGCACAGCTGTTTTCATTTCCCCTGGATGTCAGCAACCTTGGGAATTTGTTTTTAATTAGACTGATCATTTGGTCTCTGTGGTAGACAGAATGATGCCACACATTATACCCTTCCCCCCACAACACTATCGTCACCTCAGAGATGCAGATCCTAATCACTGGACCATGAATATGTCACCTTTCAGAACACAAGGGGGTTTTGCAAATTTGAAAAAGCTTAGGAGTTTGAGATCGGTTGATTATCCAGGACTACTTAGAGGAGGGGCAACGTGTAGTTTACATCATCCTTACAAGAGGATGGCGAAAGGATAAAAATCATCAAAAGGAGTAGGGAGATGGAAATAGAGACTGGATTTATGACTTTGAGACAGAGAAAGGGAGCCACAAATGTGGAGAAACCTCTGGAAGCTGGGGAAGACAAAGAAATGGGTCTTCGCCTAGAGCCCCAAGAAGGAAAACAACTTTGTGGACCCATTTAAAGTTCCATTCTCCAGAAAAAATAACAATAAATTTGTATTGCTTTAAGCAACTAAATTTGTGTTAATTTGTTACAATAGCAACAGGAAACTAATATAGCCTCTAATAGATAAAAGAGTCTTGGTATTTTTTTAAATTTATTTACATTTTTGAGATTAAAATGTATGTACTATGAAGTTAGATATTGTGTAAAATTGTTTGCTTTTGACAATTAAATACTCATATAATAACTATGCAAATTAAGATATAGATTATTTCCATTCCCCTAGGAGGTTATATCTTGTCCATTCTGATCACAAACTCATGTGCCCACAACCCCACCTGCTAAGCAACTATCATCTATACTGTCTGATCTGCCAGCTTAGGTTAGTATGACTGTCTTTGGATTTTACATATGTAGGATCACACAGGATATACTCACTGGTGTCTGATACTTCATTCAACATATTTAGAGATTTTTGCATTCTTTCAAATTGAATATTTTTAGTATTCAACTTTCATTCTCTGTATTGACTTGCTAGCTGTATCTCAAAATTTTCAGTGGTTTCTCTAGGGATTGTGATGTGTATCTTTAACTTCTCAGAGTCAGTTTTAAAATAAATATTATAATGCTTCACCAACAATGCAAGATATTTAAAACAGCATAATCCATGTCTCTCAATTTTTGTGTTGTTGTCAATAATTTACTTCTACAACTGATAAACCTTACTAATTACTTAACTAACTTACATAACCAGCATTTTATCTTTAAGCCATTTAAAAGAGAGTGACTTACAGTTGCTTTAATACTTGTGATTAGTCTGCAAGAGACAGATTTTCTTACCTTCTGTATGAATATGCCTTATTATGCTTTCATTTGTGAATGACAGTTTCAATATGACAGTTTAAACATTTTTAGAACTTTACAAAATTTTTACAGTACTTAAAAAGTATAATTTTGTTGTCATCTGGCCTCTCAATTTTTCTGAGTAGTCACCCATCATACTTATTGTTCTCCTAAATGTAAGCAATTTTTTCTGGTTGTATTTTTTTCTTTTTACATATATTGATATTTTAGTAGTTTGACTTCACCTTTCCTCAGTGGTATTTTTTTGCCCTTATTTTAATTGGATGCTTCTAAGTGTCCTCTGTGGACTGATATCTTTCATCAACTTCAGAAAATTCTCTACCAATATCTTGCCTCTACCCCATTCTCTACTCCTTCTCTAAGTTTTCAACAACACTTTTATCAGAACACCATATTGTACCACATGTTTGAGAACCTGCGTTCACTTTATATGTTTTATTATTTCTTTTCCTTTGATAATTTCTATTGATTTATATTAAGTTCACACATCCTTTTTCTGCTGTGTTCAACCTTCTGTTAAGCAACTGAATAAACTGTTCCCTGATATTAAGTATTTCAAGTACAGATGTTTTTAGTTTTCACTCTTTTATTCCCCATTTATTTACAATATGTCATTATCTTTTAATGTCTGTGTTATTTATCTTGTGGACTTTCTTACCTCTTGGCATACAGAATTGTTGCTAATCCTGTTTACTTGCCACTATGTGCTCACATTTTTCAGATCAATAGGAGAAAAAAATAAAGAAAAAAAATGTGTGCCTTTTTGAAGAATGAACCCTAGATCAAGGAACTTCACAAGTGTACCTCTGACATCACCTGTGACTTTCTGACAAGTCTATCTCCAGAAGAGCTGCAACACACTAGAAATTGTTCTGAGACATGACCGACTGTGTTCTGTACAAGCTTTGGTTGTGGCTGAGGTTTTAAGATCAGAGTTTCTAGCTTTCTGTTTTTGTACATCTCTGTGTGTGAACATAACATTACTTCCTCTCTCTGTAAAAATAGTTAGAGTTTAACAAGTCTGTTTATAACTAGAGCTCTCTTTCTCAATTTTTGAAGATCTATTTTCCACATCTATAATTTCTGCAAATGGCAGGCATATCTATGGAAACAGATCAATCAGCAAACGGTAGAAAATACAGTACACATGTCTAGTGACTAATGAAAATGTTTAATGAATATCAGTAGCCAGTGACAGAAACACTCTTCTACTGTGGTAAATCCTACTAGTGAACATTTTCCTTTTACCTAATAACAGAGCTTCAATTTTTTAATACGTAGCAACATGTCCACTCACTCCAGTACTCTTGCCTGGAGAATCTCAGGGATGGGGGAGCCTGGTTGGCTTCCATCTATGGGATTGCACATAGTCGGACATGATTGAAGCAACTTAGCAGCAGCAGCAGAGGCAACATGTCGAAGCTACAGTTTGTATTTTTTAATAATTCCTTACAGCTAAGGACAGCTACCTGATATAAATCAAACTCAGGAACCCAGAGTTTGTCTCTGGACTTTAAAAAAGGTGTCTCTTTTCAATTCATGTGCTACGAACTTGTTTCTTTCCTAATTTTGGCATTACCCTCTACCACGTTTTGTTTTTTGTTTTTTTTTTTTTTCATTAGTTAGCAAAAGGAAAAAGATCTTTGTTATGGTTGGAGTAGCCATCTGGAGATCACAACTGAAGGGCTGATAAAACTACAGTAACCTCAGTATTTATATCTTTGAGCTGACTAAAACAGAAAATCCTTAATTTCCTTTTCTTGTATAACAAGAAAAATAAACTCTTTGCTCCTAATGATTGAACATTAGTTTTAACTAACATAGTTGCCTGGAAATACTTATAATCTTACACAAGTTAGAAGCAAAAGCCCCAGAAAAAGAATAATAATAAGTGCAATAACTCATGGTGAGTTTAAATTGCTATTAATTAATACAGAGATTAGAGTTCTTGTCATGGAAGAAAAACTCATACAAAAAAACTAGAGATAATCTTTGCATTCTTTTTGCTAAAAAAGTAAAATATATCAGTAGGGACACAATGATGACATTCAGTAACAGAAAACATAATCAAGAGTATAAAAAGCCAATATGTTTTTTATAACATTTGACAGTAATACATCCTGTTCAATATTTATTTTCCTTAGTACTTAAGAACAAGCAGTATGTCATGTTCATCTTTGCTTCCCAAGTTCTAGTAAAGTGCCTGAAAAATAGATTATGATAAACTTTTGTTAAATGAATGATGAATATACATATATATTTAGAATAGAGATATAAGAGAAAAATGGAGAAACAACTTGATATATAATAGTAGATATTTCAAACTTAAGATGGTTATCATCTAGAGATAAGAATGTTTTCTGAGCTGGAACTTGAAGAAACTGAAACTATATCTTGGGAAAATGCATCATCAGTGGTGTAATAATATATCAAATAGAAGAAAATTGTTTTTCAGTTACAAAATACATGTAGTATGCCAAGAATGATATTAATGAAATAAAAGATAATGATTTAGGATGATGAAATAATGAATAGAAACAAGAAAGTACATGGAAAATTAATAATGAAGGATCAGCAAGACAATACGTTCAGATATGGAAAGAAAGAAAAGATGTTTCTCAATATTAAAATTAGGGGAAATAAGTACATAATAACATCTTTTCATAAATGCATACGTTTGGCTCAAGCTGAATGACAGCTGACTGTATATACTGAGTTAGAGGGGTTTGGACACAGGGAAATTTAGGTAGAAGTTATTGGCAGGTGTAGAAAGTGAGGCTTTGAGAAAGGTGAACTTGAGACACAGTTTTGAGTTGAACACATTTAATCTACCAATGAATTACCAGAAAAGGAATCATCAAAGAGAGAGAAGTATAAATTTTTTTAATGAGATGTTAGTGAAAGTGAGGATATTGAGAGCAACCAAGAAGGAACTGATTTAGAACTAAAACAGGAATCATCATGAAGATTTCAAGTAGAAAACGATGGTCACATAACAAGTGCCTTAGCAAGCTCAAAGAAAATTAGGAGTCATTCAAAGAACCCTGGATTTAATACTATAGGAGAATTTTATGTCGTGAAGAAAGAGATTTCAGTAATGGTACAGGAGCAGTTAGACATTATTGTATTAAAGAGTGAATGGCACACAAAGACGTGGAAGCAGGACACATAGGTTACTCTTCGGTGATCAGGATGGTGAAGAAAAGTAAACAATATGAAATGGTACCTGAAGGCATGTTCCCATCGTAAACTGTGAAATGTCTGAGAATTTACTCAATCTGCAAGTTAAAATGTTATCCTATCACAGATTCATAAATGCTGGCAGAAGATACAGACTCTTGGATGAGAGGAAAAATAATTCTTACTTACTCTAGTAAAGTAATGCTCAAAATTCTCCAAGTCAGGCTTCAGCAATATGTGAACCATGAACTTCCAGATGTTCAAGCTGGTTTTAGAAAAGGCAGAGGAACCAGAGATCAAATTGCCAACATCCACTGGATCATGGAAAAAGCAAGAGAGTTCCAGAAAAAAACATCTATTTCTGCTTTGACTATGCCGAAGCCTTTGACTGTGTGGATCACAATAAACTGTGGAAAATTCTGAAACAGATGGGAATACCAGATCACCTGCCTCTTGAGAAACCTATATAGGTCAGGAAGCAAGAGTTAAAACTGGACATGGAACAATAGAATGGTTCCACATAGGAAAAGGAGTATGTCAAGCCTGTATATTGTCACCCTGCTTCTTTAACTTATATGCAGAGTACATCATGAGAAACGCTGGACTGGAAGAAGCACAAGCTGGAATCAAGATTGCCGGCAGAAAATCAAAAACCACAGATATGCAGATGACACCACCCATAAGGCAGAAAGTGAAGAGGAACTAAAAAGCCTCTTGATGAAAGTGAAAGAAGAGAGTGAAAAAGTTGGCTTAAAACTCAACATTCAGAAAACGAAGATCTGGTCCCATCACTTCATGGGAAATAGATGGGGAAACACTGGAAACACTGGCAGACTTTATTTTGGGGGGCTCCAAAATTACTGTAGATGGTGATTGCAGCCATGAAATTAAAAGACGCTTACTCCTTGGAAGGAACATTATAACCAACCTAAATAGCATATTCAAAAGCAGAGACATTACTTTGCCAACAAAGGTCCATCTAGTCAAGGCTATGGTTTTTCCAGTGGTCATGTATGGATGTGAGACTTGGACTGTGAAGAAAGCTGAGCACCAAAGAATTGATGCTTTTGAACTGCGGTGTTGGAGAAGACTCTTGAGAGTCCCTTGGACTGCAAATAGATCCAACTAGTCCATTCTAAAGGAGATCAGTCCTGGGTGTTCCTTGGAAGGAATGATCCTAAAGCTGAAACTCCAGTACTTTGACCACCTCATGCGAAGAGTTGACTCATTGGAAAATACCCTGATGCTTCAAGGGATTGGGGGTAGGAGGAGAAGGAGATGATGGAGGATGAGATGGCTGGATGGCATCACTGACTCAATGGACATAAGTTTGAGTAAACTCCAGGAGCTGGTGATGGACAGGGAGGCCTGGGGTGCTACGATTCATGGGCTTGCAAAGAGTCAGACACAACTGGGTGACTGAACTGAACTGAAAGAATTCACCTGCAATGCAAGAGACCACCTGCAATGCAGGAGACGTTGGTTGGATCCCTGGGTTAGGAAGATCCCCTGGGGAAGGAACTGGCAACCCACACCAGTATTCTTGCCTGGGGAATCCCATGGAGAGAAGCCTGGAGGGCTACAGCCCATGGGGTCTCAAGAATTAGACATAACTAAGTGACTAAACCACACCACTATTCACAACAATAGCTGTATCAGCAGAGAACCATCATTTGCAAGTGTTTCCTGAGCACCTATTCTCACAGACAGCCAGCTGAGGTGCCAGGTGAAATGTCTGCACATACAATGAGTTTAATTATAAAGGAAAAACTCAGAGCTTAGGGGGCCCACTTATAAAGGAGCATAAGCTTGTTTGACCTTTGTCATGAAAAGAGACATTATTATTATACTACACAGTTAAAAAAAAAAAAAACTTTCTTTGTTCCAGATGTAGACACTATCTCTTTCTTCCACAGCTATTTGCTCTACAAACATCCTTGAAAAGATAATCCAAAATAAAGTCAATCAATGCCTGATTTACAAGACATACAGAAACCGGAGATATCCATGGAGAATTGTCTCCCTGTAATTACGTTGGAAAATAAAACTTTAACATGTGAGAAACTTTAGAATGTCTGTGGCAGAAAGACAAAGTCTCTAGTGAAAACATTTTTAATAAAGGAGAAACTAAATATGTGAAAAAATAAGTTAGGGTATGGTCAAGCATACAGAGAGTCAGAATTGCTAGAACTGGTAGATTTGGAGATAATTTACTTTGGATAGGGAATAAATGATGCAGAGCCATGTTAATATTAACAGAAAATTAGGAGCAGAAGAAATTTTCTGTGACTCAGTAGATGTGTGAGAAGATAAAATTTTCAATGAGCATATATTAGCTCCAAAGTTATTTAGTGAACTATGAAACAAAAAATTAGATCCATGGACATAATGTGAACTGAACAGCAGGAAATCCTCTTTACATTGTTGAATTTAAGCACGAGGATGTGGGTTATCTCGAATCTCTCAGGCAGATTCTTGAGTTAACATGTGTTTCATCAATAGTTGTAGTACAACCTGGAACCTCCAAATGCATGATTCTACTGAGTCGCAGAAGATATTTGAACATTAATCACAATTTAACCTCAAAGAGACCATGACATTTTACTAACATCTTGATATTTTGACAATCGTTTAGGTTTACTTACAGAAATTAAAGTAGAATTGGTTTAAGTCAAGCTGCCCCACTCTGGGCACTGGCCCGGTAGTTAGATAATTGTGTGGTCTCCCACATTCAGCATCTTCACTTCATATATTACCTAATACATCTTATTTACAAATTCAAGCAGAGGGGGAACCATTTGGAGACAACTTAATCATGTTACACATAAACCTAAGGGCAGATTTACCAAGCGGTTAAGTTAAATTTCCTAACTAATTGTTAGCACATTCAATTATGAGATGAGCTTTAACAATTGCTTTCTCCTCACCAGAGTGTTAGTAAGGGATCTTTAATGTCTCATTTTCATTTGTCCTTGACACTTTAACCAGTCAGTGTATCCACAGATGAAGAGGTCAGAAATCTATAGAAGTCTTAAAAATCTCCCACAGAGAGCAGCTCCTGTATCTGTTATTTTCCATGTAAGCTCTGTGTGAGCTCCCAACTTATCAACCTATAAGCAGTACTCTGAGATGCTGCAGGCCTGTCTCCCCTCCCTAAGCTGTCCTATTATAGTCTCAGGACCACAGATTCTGGCACCACTGCCTTCTTCGAACCAAACCTCTCCCATTCCCATGCCTTCTCTCATTGTTCTGCAATTCAAAATCACTCAGCCTTTTCACTGATAATCTCCCAGGGTAACTTCCCTACTGCTTGTTCCCTGCACCCCCAGTCTTTTCCCATGCCCTGATACATTCAGATGCATTCTGAAACTTTAAAATTTTTGAAATCCTAGAGTAAGTTATCACACACATCTTGCATATTTATGATTTAAATTATAGCAGTTTCAAAAGCTTTTAATTTATTCAATAATTATTTGAGAGCTCTGTTGCTCTTGCTGCCATTTCTCAAGAATACAACCATCTTCACAGCATGTTTCTCGTATCCTGTAACTTTTAAACTTCACATATTTCATTATTTGCCCCTCTGTGTATTTCTCTATTTCTAGGAAGAGATCTCTGTCTTTGTCTCTCCTTTGATGATGTTTTTTTCATTGAGCTGCTGGTGGTGGTTTAGTCGCTAAGTCATGTCCAACTCTTGTGATACCATGGACTTATATTTAGCTCACCAGGCTCTTCTGTCCTGCCAGCATGCAAGTCATCTACTTCAAAGATGCCTACTCTTGCCTACTGCTCTTCACTTCTTTCCTATGTGTTATCTTCCTGACTAAATTTATTCAGGACAAGAATAACTAGTTATTTTCCCCTGAAATATATTCCAAAACTGGAGGAAAACACCTAGTTCCCAAACAAAAACATCAGAAATAGCATAGGTACTCTCTCCATGTACTATTCACTATTCATTTGTTTCTAAGCTTTTCTTGCATTCTCCCGCAACCATACAGAGTATGGCTTCAAAGGTACTGGACAACCTCTCCATGGATTTACTAAACAGATGCCTTGATCCAGGAGCTGATCATTTAAAAAAAAAAAAAGGCAACAAATATGGCAGAGGTAACAGCTAATCCAGAAAACCTATAGCTAAAGCCTAGAGGGATTCCTGCAGGCCACCAGCTGTGACAGCCATTAATTTTTCAGTTGGTTTTGTTTGAAATGGGGAACAGAAGGACCTAGGTGGTAGCAGGAAGGAGTGGCTGTTGCCAGGAGTGGTTGTTTGAAAACCTGATCAGAAGACTTTCACTGTTGTAATTTCTAAGTCCAGGCCAACGAGTTCTGGCTGTGTTACCCTTGCCTGTAACAAGGGTACTTCCCCAGAGTAAAAAGTTTAAACTAATCCTTTCAGTATTGTATCAGTTCAGTTCAGTCAGTCAGTCATGTCCCACTCTTTGCGACCCCATGGACTGCAGCACAACAGGCCTCCCTGTCCATCACCAACTCCTGGAGTTTACCCAGACTCATCTCCATTGAGTCAGTGATGCCTTCCAACCATCTCATCTTCTGTCATCCCCTTCTCCTCCTGCCCTCAATCTTTCCCAGCATCAGGGTCTTTTCAAATGAGTCAGTTCTTCACATGGGGTGGCCAAAGTATTGGAGTTTCAGCTTCAACATCAGTCCTTTCAATGAACACTCAGGACTGATCTCCTTTGAAAACCACAGTTCAAAAGCATCAATTCTTTGGTGCTCAGCTTTCATTATAGGCCAACTCTCACATCCATACATGACTACTGGAAAAAACATAGCTTTGACTAGAAGGACCTTTGTTGGCAAAGTAATGTCTCTGCTTTTTAATATGCTGTCGAGGTTGGTCATAGCTTTTATTCCAAGGAGTAAGCGTCTTTTAGTTTCATGGCTGCAGTCACCATCTGCAGTGATTTTGAGCCCCAAAATATAAAGTCTGCCACTGTTTCCACTGTTTCCCAATCTATGCCATGAAGTGCCATGATGCAGTATTGTGTAAATTGCCCTAATGGTAAAACTCACTTGGACCTCATGTGAATACTTCAATATGGGAGTCACAACCCCCATAAATCAGAATTTCCAGGGGAGGGTCTAGGCAGTTAAATCTTCCATAATCATTAGAATCTCATGCTTCTCTTTTGAGAATTTCAGGCAACAGTGGCTTACTCCACGTGATCCTCACCACAACGGGATAACTCAGGCAGTGTGAACTTTATGAGGGCTATTTGAGGAAAGGAAAAGGAACCACATCAAGGTTTCAGAACTTGATGAAAATTAGGAGACAAGGGTTCTTTTTCTTATTTCTAAAGTCTCAGAATGATTGTATTGGATTATTTTGCTACACTACAAAGTTTTTAAAAATGGTAGCATTTCTCTTCAAATTCTATCTTTCTATGCTTATTTTTTCTCTATATCATTTTTAGAAGATTATTCAAAAAACACTTAGTATTACTTGCTTCTTAAAATCAAACATAAAATATCAGCCTCATTCATAAAATATTAGGAACACAATTTTTAACATAGAATGTTATCCTAATAAATGTTTGTTTGTTTTTTTTTGTCAATGAAAACTAATGAAAAATTGAGAGAATTTAATTTCCTTAAAGTGCACAGGTATTTAAAAGTAAAATAGAAATAACACTGGAAAATAAATAAAGCCATCAACCATCTCTCTTGCCATCACTTGTTTCTGTGACACAAGATTCTTTTTTCTAGTCTGCCTTTTGGAAATACTTATAGAGCATTTTCTTAGCCTCTTTAAAAATGATTTGTTTTTTGATTCTCTGAGGTTAAATATCATTGTTTCCTACCATTAGAAGACCAATCTGTGTTAAATATAGATAAAGGACAATGGATAACAGTAAGTGACAAAGAATGAATGAAAATGGGCAATATATATAATCTAAGGATAGTGGCATGTCACTCGTTGAAAAATCTGAAGGTGGTGACATGTCACTCATTTGTAAGCCATCTGCCAGGATAATTCAATCCAAATGGCTTTGCCAATAAAAAAGGAAAAAAAATTGCCAGGCCCATCAATAATCAACTGGAAGACAGGCATTACGTTAGGCTGGGGTGAATTTCAGATGGACAATGTGCTTGTTTTAGTACTGACTAGAATTTCTATGTAGAACTGGCTATATCAATGTGACTGCCAAGCTTATGTTCCTGGAAACTAGGAATCTAATATCATAGATCACTTTGCCTCAGTAAGGGGATTTAGAATTTTAGGCCAAATAAAATTAAGTTGTTCCTAAGGAACTTATTCTTGGCTTATGTCTAAAAGGCATTTTGAGTGACAAAACAGAATGGGCAATTTGTAGAACGTGTTTGAGATTGTTGGGAGACATATGTATACACAGTCATAGCAACAAAACAATTTACATTTTGTACTTTTTTTGTTTTCTATAGATATTCAAAACAGGCTTTCTCAAAAAGAGATCTTTGGATCACGTGTCAGAATTACTGGACTGCTTATCATTAAGGCATATTCCTGAGCCCCTCTGAATAAAGTTAACTAACAAGTATCTATGTATCTATGTATTCATTGATAAGCATTCTAGATGTTTCTTATGCACAGCAAAGCAAACTTTTTTGCTGCTCTGCAGGTTTTTTGGCTTCTCAGTTGGCTCAGTGGTGAAGAATCCGCCTGCCAATGTAGGAGACAAGGGTTCAGTCCCTTGGTCAGGAAGATAGCCTGGAGTAGGAAATAGCAACACACTCCAGTATTCTTGCCTGGAAAACTATGGACAGAGGATTCTGGCAGGCTGCAGTCCAAGGGTTGCAGAGAATTGGACATGACTGAGAGACTGAGCGCGCGCGCACGCGCGCGCGCGCACACACACACACACACACTCCTTACTGAGTCAGATGCTGTTCTACAGAAAAGTGAAAGTGAAATCACTCAGTCGTGTCCGACTCTTTGTGGCCCTGTGGACTGTAGCCTACCAGGCTTCTCCATCCATGGGATTTTCCAGGCAAAAGTACTGGAGTGGGTTGCCATTTCCTTCTCCAGTGGATCTTCCCAACCCAGGGATCAAACACAGGTCTGCCACATGGTAGACAGACACTTTACCATCTGAGCCACTAGGGAAGTTCTACAGAACCATGTCCTAAAAATTTATAGAGAGGATTCAGTGCTTCTTCAAACATGCAACTTTATCATGTGATTTAAACAGTACTAGAATTTCTCCCCATAAGACAGGACAACACAACTATAAATCTACCAAAAAACCTAAAGCTTCATTTTGTAAGATTTATTTCTTCAGATTAAATCAAGCCATCTTTATACATTTTCTTCTACCCTTCTATTAAGGGTAAGTCAGTATCAATAATAGTGATAAAAATAATTTCGACCCTTTTGTTAAAATATTTTATCAGAAATCTTTTCTCCATAAATAGCTGAGACCAAGGCATCAAGAAAAGGATGACAAAAACTGAAAATATAAACTAAAGCTATATATTTCTACTCATGTTGTACTTGCATTTTATATTTTATTGTAACCAGCTATGTCTGCAGGCAATATCACCCCTAGTCTCTAATAAATTCTTGAAGGTCAGGGACTCCTTCATCTTTCTATCTCTGGGGGGTTCCAGGGCTTGTTATAAGAGTTGATATATGATAATTTATTATCTGAATAATAATACTATTGCAAAGAAATTAAGGAAAAAGTGTGAGCTAATACTTGACAAAGGCTGAACTACCAGGACACTAAGGTGGTATACCTCAAAGAAGGAACCAAGGAAATCCAAGGAAGGATGAAAATAAAGAGGGGATTCATTTAGATTTCCTTTTAACTCTTCAGAATTAATACTTCATTCAGAAGTATGTTTTCTCTCTGAACTTCATTATTTTAAATAAATACTTAATAAGTGCATATATCTAAATACAGATATATGTGTCTGATATTGATAGCTACAAGATTTTCCTCTGTTTAATTTAATTTAGTGATTATTTTATCCAAATGGCTTTTTTAGAGTATCCATACACTTTTTAGGAGTCTTCCCTGGTGGCTCGGAGGGTAAAGCGTCTGCCTGCAATGCCGGAGACCTGGATTCCATCCCTGGGTCGGGAAGATCCCCTGGAGAAGGAAATGGCAACCCACTCCAGTTATACAATAGTGATTCAACAATTTCTTATTTTTTGCCAAACAACAAGGTAAATACAGAAAATTTTGAACTAAATAGCTCACATTTTAGAAGGCCACATATAATCTTCAGGAATTGACTAAGAATAGAAATCATAAAATGAACTGTACTCTAATATAAACTACTTCCTTCTAAGAGTATATAAGGTGAACAATTTTATTGGCTATAAGATGACCATGAGTACCAGTTACCCATCTAAACTCACAGACTTATTGTGATGTTGAAAAGGAGCAATGTATGTAAAAACTTTTAGCAGAAATTAATGCCTATATATGTGCTTTAATCAATGTCATACATTAAAATTATAGCCTTAACATTTCCTTTGCATTCTTGAAAAATGTCCTTGAGTAGCATCAGAATTTGACACTGTTTTTGTTTTTTATTATTATTATTTTTATCTAGCCATTTACTAGGTTCTATCTTCTGAGCAGTCATACTAGTGGACAGAAAAAGTGACATAAGGTATAAACAGTTAAAAGGATCAGATATTGGACTTTATAGCTTTTATGTGAAGCACAGCTATTTTCAGTTATTTGCAACTGTCTTTGTCCTAACCTTGTTATGAAACCTCTAGGAAAAAATACTAATTTCTTTTTTGATTAAGTTAAAATCATTTAACTTGTGAGTAGGAGGAAGACAGCATGATTTCAATTCTACTGAATTGCAACATTTTCATAAAGTCTCAAAATTCTGATTCTGGTAACAGAAGCATATTCTTTCTCTGCTCAGATTAATATTGTAAGACCGTGACTGCTATTACTAAAATTTTTACATACTTATTGATTGTGGTGGTAGGCTGAAAAACACAATAGGATACCCAAGTTCTAATATTCAGAACCTGTTGATGTTATCTTACATTGCAAAAGAGGCTCTGCGGATATGATTAATTTAAAATCTTGAGGTGGAGAGAGTGTGCTGGATTATCCAGGAAGGACCAATGGAATTACAGAGTTCTTCAAGAAGGAGGTAGGAAAGTCAGGATTAGAGGAAGAGACCAAGCATAAACAAAGGTTATTTTTGAGTTTGTGTTTTTTTTTCGATTCCACATGTAAGTGATATAATTTGTATTTCACTAACTTATCTTAATACATTTCTCCCAAGGTCTATCATGTTATTATAAATAGAAGGATTTTCTTCTTTCTCATGAATGAATTATATTCCATTGTGTGTTGGGGGGAGGTAATCAGTTGTTTTTTTTTTTTTTTTTTTTTTTAAATTCATTTGTACACAGGAACTTAGCTTATTTCCACATTTTGACTATTGTGAATAATGCTTCAGTGAACATGGATGTGTAGATTGTTTTTCCAATTTTCTTAATTTCTTCAGGTATATACCCTGGAGTAAGAATGCTGCTAATGCTATGGTGGTAATCATATTGCAATACATAAATGTATTAAACCAAGACACTGTGTATCTTAAACTTACACAATGGTAGAGGTGAATTATATTTAAAAATAAAAAAAAGCCGAGGTTGTAATTATTTCACTTCTTACAGGGAGGCCACAAGCCTAGGTATTTGAGCAGCCTCTAGAAGCTTGACAAGGAAGTAACTATTCCCCTATAGCCTTCAGGAAAAAATGCAGCCTGGTTAATACATTGATTTTAGGGATATTATCTTCCAGAACTGTAAGAAACTGAATTTGTGCTGCTTTAAGAAAAGGAATTTGTGATAAAATGTTATAGAAATAATAGGAAGCTAAAAATTCCATTCTGAAGGAGATCAGCCCTGGGATTTCTTTGGAAGGAATGATGCTGAAGCTGAAACTCCAGTACTTTGGCCACCTCATGCAAAGAGTTGACTCATTGGAAAAGACTATGATGCTGGGAGGGATTTGGGGCAGGAGGAGAAGGGGACAACAGAGAATGAGATGGCTGAATGGCATCACTGACTCGATGGACATGAGTTTGAGTGAACTCCGGGAGTTGGTGATGGACAGGGAGGCCTGGCGTGCGGCAATTCATGGGGTCGCAAAGAGTCGGACATGACTGAGCTACTGAATTGAACTGAACTGAATGGTTTTTCCAGTAGTCATGTATGAATGTAAGAGTTGGACCATAAAGAAAGTTGATTGTTGAAGAATTGATGCTTTTGAACTGTTGTGTCGGATAAGACTCTTGAGAGTCCCTTGGACTGCAAGGAGATCTAACCAGTAAATCCTAAAGGAGATCAGTCCTGAATATTCACTGGAAGGACTGATGTTGAAGCTGAGACTCCAATACTTTGGCCACCTGATGCAAAGAACTGACTCAGTTGAAAAGACCCTAATGCTGGGAAAGATTGAAGGCAGGAGGAGAAAAGGATGACAGAGGATGAGATGGCTGGATGGTTATCACCAACTTGGTGGACATGAGTTTGAACAAGCTCTGGGAGCTGGTGATGGACAGGGAGGCCTGGCATGCTGCAGTCCATGGAGTTGCAAAGAGTCAGACACGACTGAGAGACTGAACTGAATGTAGTCATCAAATATAGCCATAATCATAATTCCCATTGAAGTGCAAAAAAGTAAAGAAATAATGGTTAAGATTTTAGTCTGTGGAGCAAGATCCCTGCATTTAAACCCCTTTTCACCACTTACTGAGTTAATTTGGCAAGTATTTGTCTGCCTGTACAGTGGCCATAATAAGAGTACCTTACATGGTTTTTGAGAAGATTAAATGAATTCATCAATTTAAACCTATTAGAACAACATGTGACACATGGTAATCTGTTATACAATCTAAACCATCATTTTATTATTGCCATTATTGAAATTACAATTACCACTTGCTTATTCTTTAAATAAAAATGTCACTATATTCACTCTATAGGTGCCATTTGACGAGGGGGATATCAAAAGTATTTTATCAAACCTCTGCTTTCAGGAAATTCATGATCAAGTGGGAAGGATAGAGTATATACATAAATTACCACAGTTCATGATGGAAAACTGTGAATGTCATAGATTTTTTTTTTTTCCTTCCTACCATCATGCTTCCGAGTCTAGCAAGTATGATGAATGGTGTACTATGGACCTGCCCTTGACTGTGGAAGTATCTCAATTGTAGTTCACTCAATTATGTACCTAAAATTTCTTTTTAATTAGAAAAATAATTTGGAGTAAAAATAAAAGGTATTTGATTCGGCTGTGTGTTGAATTGCTGTCCACATATTATTGCCTCTAGATAATAAGTTATAACCTCTAATTATCACATAGCTCATCCACTCCCACATAATTGTCAGATATGGAAATCACCTCAGTTTTAGTACTCACTTAAAAAAGGAAAAACCTAAAACAATAATAAAAACTATGTTTTATATCTAGTGGTAAACCACCTCTCTGGTAATAGCTCTCATATTTTTTTCAGAATTATAAAATGACAGCTCAGGACTGTAGATAAAGCCTCAGACAAGAAACAAGAAAATAATAACAATTTCTGAGTCCATGTACCAATTTTCCTCTAAAATTAACCTTCACAATTCCATGATGGATTAAACAGGTACCATTTTCAAGTGTCATCTATAAAAGGAAGAGCATTCAAAGATGTAAGACCTGTCAGCAAAAAACCAAAAGGATAAACATCATCATCATAACAAAAACATATTTAGCAAGTACTTTTGTTTTTGTTTTGATTTGTTTTACACGCTGTGGTGTACTTTCTGTGGTACTAACAAATATCCTTCTGGTTTCAAAGCAGGACTCAATTTGCATATATGTGGTTGAACAGCTAATTAGTCACCTTCATTTAAACAAGACGCTAAAATATGGGCATGCTAGCCATTCATGTTGATCTTCATTGCCCACCACTCTACAGCTTAGGAAGGTCACATTTACCATATAATTACATGGATTATTTTAGTATTTGCTCTAATTTTCTGGAGTCATAGTCTGAATCAATCTATGTTTAAAACAATATTGTTTGAAGTTAGTGGAAGAGCATGAAACAGAAATTTTTAAGTGAGCCAAAGTACTAAGATCACTATACAGAAAGGATAGATTCAAGGTAAATCTAGAAATTTTAACTTGTGCCTTTGGCTATATAAAGTTCAAAGAAAAATTATCACATAAATTTTGTACTAATTTTTCCTAGAAACACTCTCAACTTGTAAATGCACATATGTTGTTAGATCTATGTTACATCTATTTAAAATATAAAATTGTGTCACTAAAATGTGTAATATTTTTAACTGAGAATATCTGACTTTGCATCATAGGCCCAATTAGCATCTGAATAATTCAGACCAAACCCTATTTAATGAAGTCAATATTAGTAATAAAAAGCTACAGACTCAAAGGAGCCTGTGCCTATTTTAAGGAACTTACTGTATTTTAACCTTCACTGAACTTCAATATCTTGCTAATGTTTTGTCAGGCAACATTAAATTTATCCATAGATTATTCATATTCTATTTTTGCTTTTATTTGGACAAATGCTAGAGAATGAAGTCCTTGGCCAAAAAAAATAGAACATTCTTCATGAGGAGTCATATGGTACAAAGCCACATACTAAATCTAGGCTGAATAGAATAGGTTTCCCCCAGAGTCAGAAATTTTGATATGGATCTGGGAAGCATATTTCGACAACTGAATGATATACACTGACAAATGATAGCTAGCACATTGCTTCTAATTACAGCATTTTTAAGTTCACACCGACACATGCCAGGATCTGGAGATACTGGTGTTCTTTATTTCAAATCACAGAATCTAGCTACAGCTTACCTAAACCAAGAAAAGAATTTTATTATAATTTTTGAAAAATACACAATTGGTGGTAAGATGGGAGACTTACACTCAATATTAGGTAGGAAATTCTAAATGGCAAGGCATAGGTCTTCTGGCAGGTGACATATATTCTGAAAGCCTCTTCTTGCATGAAATGAAATTAAGTCTGTTTGCATTTTTTCATGGTGGAATGCTCAAGTTTCTGATTCTAATTCACCTTGGTTGTATCACAAATTGAATATTTCCAAAGGGCAGAGGAGTGCCCATAAGGGTCCCACCATACTGCACAGAATAGGAACAAGAAATCTGATTGTAATTAAAAAGGAGGAATTACTGCCACATAGCCCACCCTCCCCCACCAAATACAGATGCATGCTATAGATATATTCTCATATTTTGACAACTAAAAAAAAATTACAGCTAAGAATTAGGAAGTTCAAATATTTCTTCAAAGTCTCAACAATGACATTAACAGAAAGTGGACTAGTTGAGGCAGGGATATGGTGAAGGTAAAAGGAACATTTTTATTGAATAAATTTTACTGGAAAGATAAAATTTTAAAGAGTTCTCTTCAGGCTGGATTGATAATTAATTCTGAATCTTTTTTATCAAGCAAGAAGCTGGAAATAAATCAAGTCTTCTATATTATACCCCAGACACCTGCCATCCTCAGTTGTGATATATATAGACTAAATTGTTCAAATTTTTATTTTTGAACAATTTATTTTTTATTTTTTTTATTTTTATTTTTATTGTTCAAATTTTATTTTATCAAATGCAGTTTAATACAGAATTAAATTATACCAAATAGGACAATAGCTCTAATTGCAAAATGCATTATCTTAGTGAATAAATAATATATAAACTATTGAATGTATAAATGATACCAACAGAACTTTAATATATTTACTTGTGTTACTCTCACTCATTAGTAATTTTATAATCTTAAAGTCTAACTCTTCATGAAATGAAATTATTTTAAACTTTTCATATGCTGACAAACAGAAACCTTTTTTATTCTCCATTTACAAAATGACATCTGCTCTATTTCTATTTTACTTCTTCAAAATGTGTTCCCTTTAGTATTTTATTTCTTATTTTGTCAAACAGCTTTGCCAAAGATGGTGAAAACCCAATCCCCATAGACTAGAAATTACAGAAACATAGACATAACACGTTACATATGGTAGTTATGTGCTTAACATTTTATATCAAGATATTTTAGACATATATTTCCCTTTCTCTATTTTTTAACCCAAGCAAATTGCAGGAGAAGTTCAAACAATAAAAATCAAGCAAATTAGCAAGTAGGATGTTGATTGACTGCCTTATTTTAAATGACAGTAATCATATAGTATTAATAAGATGAATCCGTTTTCTCATCTAATCACCTAAATACAATCTGTAGCTCTTTCTATTCAGTGACAAAAACAACAGAAAGTAAAACTGATCACAGCCGTGCTGCTGTTGTTACCTGATCACCTCATTGTCTTCTTCATATCATCTTTCTTCTCCCTACTGAATGTACCATGTCTATTCACACACAGGTGTACACGTGTGTACACACATACACACACACACTGGAGTGTGGAGTTTAAAGCTGTAGATTCTGATGTCTCTCTTACCTGGGTTTATAGTCAGATCTATCATTTACTAAGTATACACATTCAGCTAATTTATTTACCTTCTCTTAGGCTCTATGTCTTCATTTGAAAAACAAAGATAGGCATCATGCATAATGTCAGTGTAAGGTGCTCTGGTTGTAATTGCTACTATTGTCAGTTCAGGTCAGTCGCTCAGTCGTGTCCAACTCTTTGCAACCCCATGAATCGCAGCATGCCAGGCCTCCCTGTCCATCACCAACTCCCGGAGTTCACTCAGATTCGCGTCTATTGAGTCAGTTATGCCATCCAGCCATCTCATCCTCGGTTGTCCCCTTCTCCTCCTGCCCCTAATCCTTCCCAGCATCAAAGTCTTTTCCAATGAGTCAACTTTTCGCATGAGGTGGCCAAAGTACTGGAGCTTCAGCTTCAGCATCATTCCTTCCAAAGAAATCCCAGGGCTGATCTCCTTCAGAATGAACTGGTTGGATCTCCTTGCAGTCCAAGGGACTCTCAAGAGTCTTCTCCAACACCAGTTCAAAAGCATCAATTCTTCGCTGCTCAGCCTTCTTCACAGTCCAACTCTCACATCCATACATGACCACAGGAAAAACCATAGCCTTGACTAGATGGACCTTAGTCGGCAAAGTAATGTCTCTGCTTTTGAATATGCTATCTAGGTTGGTCATAACTTTTCTTCCAAGGAGTAAGCATCTTTTAATTTCATGGCTGCAATCACCATCTGCAGTGATTTTGGAGCCCAAAAAAATAAACTCTGACACTGTTTCCACTGTTTCTCCATCTATTTCCCATGGAGTAATGGGACCTGATGCCATGATCTTCATTTTCTGAATGCTGAGCTTTAAGCCAACTTTTTCACTCTTCTCTTTCACTTTTATCAAGAGACTTTTTAGTTCCTCTTCACTTTCTGCCATAAGGGTGGTGTCATCTGCATATCTGAGGTGATTGATATTTCTCCCAGCAATCTTGATTCCAGCTTGTGTTTCTTCCAGTCCAGCATTTTTCATGATGTACTCTGCATATAAGTTAAATAAGCAGGGTGACATTATACAGCCTTGACATACGCCTTTTCCTATTTGGAACCAGTCTGTTGTTCCATGTTCAGTTCTAACTGTTGCTTCCTGGCCTGCATACAGATTTCTCAAGAGGCAGGTTAGGTGGTCTGGTATTCCCATCTCTTTCAGAATTTTCCACAGTTTATTGTGATCCACACAGTCAAGGCTTTGGCATAGTCAATAATAGGTATAGTGATTTTAGAAGAAGCAGTAGTTGTGATATTAGTAAGTGTTACTGGTTTATCCTCTGTTTTCAAAAAGTTTATTCACAATCATAATCCAGTAGAAACACCTTATTATAAGATCATTCTTGGAACATAGCATATATAATCAAGGATAATTATGAAGCCTAGTATGAATCATGACTCTAATAAATCCTGAGGTAATTTACCATTAGAGATACATATTCCTGTTTTCATTTTAATCTTCTCTTACCTGCTCAGTCATACAGAAATCAGAATATGAGAATGGACTCAGCAATGCTGAGTACTGATGAAATTTAACAAAGAGGGTTGGATGAATTAGAGTCCAACACATTTTGTTGTATTATTAAAATATATTTTTTCACTTGCTTGTACATGATATACCACTATAGGTAATTCAGCTCAAAGATGAATTTTATCAATGTTTTACTCAATACCATTCCAGAAAGATACAATGTTATATTAAGCAGTCATATTGTTTTAAATTGTGATCCTTTCAACTTTTCTCCATTTCTTTGCTAAAATGCCTGATGTCTGACTCCATATCTGACATCATAAGAATCAGCCCTTAAATAGCAGATGTCCATCTTGTTTGTGTCTGGCTTAAAGAATATTCCCTGCAGAAGATAAGACTTCTCAAAGCATATCTGAGCTACAGATACAAAAAAAGTTTTTCTCTGTTCTGATCTCACTCCTTCAGGTCTAGCCTTCAGGCTATAGCATCTATAATTCAGAAATCTCCTTCTTTTTGATAAAGATGAAAAATAATCTTGAGTACGATTAGTGTTGAGGAGCAAACACTTGACTAGAAATCAGGAAGTCTGGTCTAGTCCAGAATCACCTTCAGTCCAACTTGGTAACCTTATCAAATGAAACTTAGTCTTTCTGTAAGTTGTCAGTTTAGTTCAGCTATTCTAAGCATCACTCCAGTGCTAATGTCTGTTGGGAGGAAAAATCCATCACTATGTGTTATTTTAATCTAAATGACAGTCTTCAAAAGATAAACTTATACACATAGACACCATATATACTCCACACATATTCATAGACCTGCACACTTTCCTAATACCCCTACCACTCTTTCTCTTTATCCAAGTATGGAAATCCAACACTCTAAATACTCTTATCAAGCAAAAGAGCAATCTAAAAAAATTTGTCAGCAGATCAGGTGAATTCTATGCAGATATATTTCCCTAGGGAAATATATGCCAGTGATAGAATTCTAAGTCTGAGTTTTATATGTGATAAAATGTTTATTTGTTTTTTTGTTTGTTTGTTTTTTTTTGCTGGTTAAGGAAAAATGAGCTCGAGGTCATTTACCACCCAATGAAATGAAAAGTTCTCAGCAAATAATTAAGTGAAATATCCTCTCACCATTTAAGACACCTGTCCTCCTAAACCCATATCTACATTTATTATTGATTTTTAACTTCTTTACCTTCAAGAAATAACAAGAAACATGTTCAATTCTAGCTTGGGGTAAAATAGCAGAAAAAATGTAACACCATAGATCTATCCTACTCTGGTGAAAAGAATGACTTGATGACCTAATTGGCCCTTGGTATGACTGACAGTTAAAACTCCTTGTGGTAGGTGGAAACCAAATTGGGCACCATGGTAGATAGAGAAGCAATAGGAAAGTTGAAAGGTAAATTAGATGGGCTTGTCTGAGTTTGACTTTGCCAAGCTCTTCTGTTTTATCTCTATAGCCATGTGTCATCCATCCCTAAGACAGAGAGTTAGAAGAGCCATTAGAAGAGAAATAAAGATTTACTGATCTTTAAAGAAATAAACGTTCTGTTGGTATGCCTTTTGGTTTATATATAGTGAGATATCTATTACATGAATAGAAGCATTTCTGGATCATTTCACCAAGATACATTTTCATATTATTCAGAAATCCAGGATTGTATTAACAACTCAATAATGGCTTATAAATATTCCTTAGTTATGGCAGCTGGGTTGATTTGACTGCTCAAACTCTTCCCTCTAACTCTTCAATAGACACATTAGAGAACTGCATGAAGTAGCAGTTAACATGTCCTTACCAGTACAGACGATGCAACACTGGGAAAAATTCTTCCTGACCTATCAAATCAGATCTGTGTCACAGATTTCTTCTATGCACTTGGTCAAAACAAGAAATCTGATCACGTATGAATTTAAATAAATGTTCATTAGATGATTCCATCTCTCACAGTTACAATAGTAGGAAGGGTAGAATTGGATAATTATCTTCATTTATCTGTCCTTTCTTTTTTCAGCTACCTTTTACCTTTCTACCAAACTCATAGCAGAAATGTATTGAAGACTGCATGCTGAACCATAAGTAATCACCTCGACGAGCATAGCTAAAGGATGCCTACTTGTGTGTATATTAGCTGAAATCCCAGACACTGTATTGAAAATGCTTAATCTGTACCCAAAATATAGCTTATTCTATTCATGGATTATATGGGAGGGGTCTGAATCTGAGTTTCCTTTAAAAAAACAAATTATCCTACATTCAAAGGACTAGGAAAAGGTTGAGTATGCCACATTATTATTTCAAATCTATTTAAACTAATAATAAAAAATCTAATATTATTTATGTGCTTATTGGTATAAATTTACACAAGCACACACGTGCATGCACTTGCACACGCACGCGCGCACACACACACACACACACGTACTGCTATTCAAACTAGAGAAAACTTTGGTATCTTAATTAGAATTCCATTAATTCCAGTTTTATTTCTGCAGATTACCACACTGTTATAACTCATACCTTCAAGTTTCCATTGAGATTGAAAGTTGATTGACTAATATTTTGTTAAAAAGAATTGTTATAAACCACCAGAAGCTGATAGCATAAATAAAACAAACAACAACATAATAAGCAAATGAATTAAGGGGAAAATGGGCCTACCTTTCCTGTGGCAGATGACAATCATCAGGCATAGAAATGCAAAGGTCTGAGCACACCAGTTTATGTAGACACTGTCCATTTTCCGCCATGAGAGGGATACAAGAAGAAACAGAAGAAATCGAGGATGTTAAAGCTAAACAGATTTCCGTTTTTTCCTGAAGAAAGCTTTTTGCTATTAGTTTTCACTTAAATATTAATAATACATAATCATCCATACTGCTTTCCTCTTCTAGTAGGATAATGAAGAGATCAGTTAAAAAAGTGAAAACATGTATCTTTGAGAGACTTCATTTTGATTTATTATCAAATCCATATGAAGAAATAAAGGAATGTTCTTTAATAGAGTTTATTGAACTTCAAACACTATATCAAGAAACTCCACAAGTTAAAGGATCAGTGACTTGTCCCTCAAACTTTATAACAAAGAGCTATCAGACATAGGACGGGGAGTAATAACTCAGTTCCTCATGCTTCACATTGTCAAATAAACTTGCTTTCCACTGTCAAATGAACAAATATCTTTGGGGTTTACATCCCTATTTGAACAATACAGGCTGGGGAAGTTGCAAATTTGCATAATTGTGGATTCAACTAGAAAAGAAATGATTTCAAGCATATTAATTCAATTTCTACCCTTGAGAAATTAAAAATGTATAGTGTTCAATGACTGTAATGTAAAAATATAAAATGAAATGAACAAAAGATTACCTTGACTAATATCAATTCATAAACCTTAAACTTTGGCAATCAACCTTACAAATAAACTATTAATTTCAGTACATGAACAATACTTATGTTTGTGCAGGAGTAGTACTTATACACATGGTCTAATGAATCTGAAACATTTGTTGAACATATACAGTATGTGTATAGAATATATATCCTGTAAGATTAGAGAAGGACAAATGAATATGATTGCTTCACTTCTGAAGTTTATAGTAAAATATGTCCTCATGATAAAATATTGATGAAATGTGATCCAAGTTTTCAAAAAAAAAAAGTGAACCCTTCAAAGCTTAAAGAGGTGAATATTAAATGAGCCACCTCGTTCTGTCTAACTTGAGGTGCTCTCCTATAAAGTATACCTTTAGCCTGTAGATTTCTCAAGGTCAAGGACCTGGTCTCCTCACTTGGGACTAGATTTTTGTTGTTTGAAAAGAGCTTGTCAAATATGAGATTTCCTCTGTCTCTCTCTCTCTCTCCCTAAGGAAAATCAAGGAAGAAAGCAGGTAAGAAATTTACACAGATTGAGGCTTTCTAAGGGAGGAAGAAACACCTTTGGAAGATCAGTGTTAAGTCAGAGACAGAGAGGATCTCAAATTGCACTGTTTCTATTTTGTAGAACCTGGCATCTCACTTTAACATTATACCATTATCTATATGTTTCTATGTGTTTATCCAAACACAGGAACTCCCCAGAATGATTCCTACAGTTTGCTTTAAGCTTAGCTTCATCAATTCAGTTCAGTTGCTCAGTCATGTCTTTCTCTTTTCAACTCCATGGACTTCAGAACACCAGGCCTTCCTGTCCATCACCAACTTCCAGAGTTTACCTAAACTCATGTCCATTGAGTTGGTGATGCCATCCAACCATCTCATCCTGTTATCCCCTTCTCCTCTTGCCTTCAATCTTTCCCAGTATCAGCGTCTTTTCAAATGAGTCAGTTCTTCGCTTCAGGTGGCCAAAGTATTGGAGTTTCAGCTTCAACATCAGTCCTTCCAATGAATATTCAGTGGATAACACCACCCTTATGGCAGAAAGTGAAGAAGAAGTCAAGAACTAAAAAGCTTAGTTGCATAATACTAAGCATTTGGTGAGAATCAAATAAGAATCTTCTGAACAAGGGTAACAGAATTTCATGCTTCTACTTAGGATGTATAATGCTAAAAAAATAAAAAAAAAGAAGGTTTCCCACCTCTACAGCAGCAACATAAATATATGGATATACAGACCAAAATTTTCTTGACTCAGAGAACTGAGGTGACAGAGCAACATCCAACCAACGATCTATGAAAACACAGGGTCTTCCAAAGAGATATGACACAGCACTCGCTCACCTGGGTCAGATGTTACTGTTCAGATGCTAAATTGTTTCTGACTCTTTGCAGGCCATGGACTGCAGCATGTCAGGCTTCTCTGTCCTTTGTTATCTCCTGGAGTCTGCTCAAACTCAAGTCCATTAAGTCAGTGATGCCATCAAACTATCTCATCCTCTGTCATCCCATTCTCTTCCTGCCTTTAATCCTTCCCAGCATCAGGATCTTTTCCAATTAATCAGCTTTTTTCTTTAGGTTTTTTTTTTTAGGATGTATAATGCTAAAAAGTCCCCACTGTTTCCCACCTCTACAACAACAACATAAAAAGCTGGATACACAAACCAAAATTTTCTTACCTCAGAGAACTGAGGTCACAGAGCAATATATCAACCAACAATCTATGAAAACATAGGGTCTTCCAAAGAGACATGACACAGAACTCACTCACCTGGGTGAATGTTATTGTTCAGATGCTAAATTGTGTCTGACTCTTTGCAGCCCCATGGACTGCAACATGTCAGGCTTCACTATCTCCCAGAGTCTGTTCAAACTCATGTCCATTAAGTCAGTGATGCCATCAAACTATCTCATCCTCTGTCATCCCCTTCTCTTCCTGCCTTCAATCCTTCCCAGCATCAGGGTCTTTTCCAATTAATCGGCTCTTTTCATCAGATGGCCAAAGTATTGCAGCTTCATCATAAGTACTTCCAATGAATATTCAGCATTGACTTTCTTTAGGATATAGTAAGCTATTAATAAAAATGCAAGGAATCAGTTCAGCTAAAATGTGCATTGGTGAATAATGAGTATGAGCTAGTGTGGAAGTACAGAAAACCTAGGAGCTGACATAAAGGTAATTCATGACAATTTGCAATGTTTTCTTGACAGACCTCAAAGGCAATTGTGAGGGAAAAAAAAATAGTCACAGTTTGAAACAGGGAGCATCTCTCATGATGCATGCAAAGAAGAGGGAGTTGCATGCGGGAAAGACATGAAGTCCACTCAAAACCTCCCATGCTGTACCCCTGGATAAAATTTTAAGCCACTGGCATAAATGAGTAAAACATATTGCTTTCAAGATACAGGGGAATTTTTTTTTTTTTTTTTTCATTTAGGAGAAGGAAACTTAAAAAATCACCTCTACTTATGAGGAAGGGCAGAAAAATACTTAAGGCTCATATCATTAGAAATTATCCACTGGGGAAAAGGGTAGGATCCCTGAGAAGGAGATCTTTACACTCTTAAGACAGATCTTATATTGTCTACCTAATACCAGCCTTTCCACTCTCACAATCACATAATCAAGAGTTGCATGATGAATAACAGCAGTCTACTACATGGAAAAAAGTAAAATTGGGGAGAAATATCTAACATAAAACTGCTAAAAGAAGATCTAAAGGAGAGAATGGAGCAGATACTGATGAAAACCTTTCAGAAAACCAGCCTCACACTACACAAAAAGCAAAGATAGATAAGTTTCAAGTTGGTAATACAATAAAGGTAACCATAACAACAACAACAACAACAACCATCAAACAACAATAATGTAGTTCATCTTCTGACTAGAAAGCTCAGATTCTCACGCTAGAGGTTTAGCACAAAGAAGTAGTTGCACATTTCCAGGTATTAATATTACACATGTTGGTCTTTATGCTCCTATACAAGATGTCTAGTATTCAGCCAGAAACTAAAAGATACACAAAGAACATGGCAAAAACAACACACTATTCAGAGACTAAGTCTAGCTCAACAGAACCACTCAAATGACCCAGATGTTGGAACTATCAGACAGAGAATTTTAAATAACTATACAGTGTTTCATTGCTGGTTGATCTATATGTAAAAGTCAGTGGAGAAAACACTGACAATGTGAATGGACAGGGGGCAGAAAGAGAGAAATAAGAAACAATCAAAGGGAAAGATTTAGTAATAGAAGGGTACACCACCTTAGATACACTTAATACAGTAATATAATAAACTCAGCCCAGCAAAGAAAATAATCATTGAACATGAAAATAGGTCAATAGAACAAACACAAAGAGAAACACAGAGAGAAAAATGAGTGAAAAAGTGGTTCCAAGAGCTCTAGGATACAATCGAATACATTTGAAAATAAAATTCCAGAAGTAAAAGAGAAACAGAATAAAGCAAAAGGAATATTTAAAGAGATAATAGACAAGGCCCCAAACTACAGATCCTAGTAGTTCAGCAAACAGCAAAAGTCTAAATAAAGCACGTGCTCACACACATATCTACAGAAGTTCATTATTGTGAAACTTCTGAAAACCAAAGATAAGAACATATATTGAAAGCTACCAGAGAATGAAAATCAAAATTACAGTAGTCTGCTTAGAATAACAATAAGAAGTTCCATGAATTTGTGAAACAATGGAATGGCATTTTAAAGTACTGGGAGAAAACAGCTATTTATTTAGACTTTTATACCAACAAGTAGCTTCCAACCATGAAGAAGGGATATATTTTACAAGAAGATTTCTGAAACAGTAGCGTGTGTACTAAGTCGCTTCAGTCGTGTCCAACGCTTTGAGACCCCACGGACTATAGCTCTCCAGGCTCATCTGTCAATGAGGATTCCCCAGGCACGAATACTGGACTGGGTTGCGATGCCCTCCTCCAAGGAATCTTCCACACCCAGGGATAGAATTCAAGTCTTCTGTGGCTGCTGCACTGATAGCAGATTCTTTTACCACTGAGTCACTGGTGAAATGGTAGAACTCCACAGAACTCTCTTCATGGCAAAACAACTGCTTTAGTGATGAAAAAAAAAAAAAAAAAAAGAAGCAATAAATGAAAGAAGACCCTCACTGTCTTAAGGGCATGTACTAGTTTTCTGTGATAGCTGAAAAATATCACTACAAACCTAATAGTTTAAATAACACACACTTATTTTCTTACGGTTCTCAAGTTTAGAAGTTCAAAGTAGTGTATCTCAGCTAAAATCAAATAATAGGCTGATGCACACCCCTCCTAAAGACTTTAAGAAGAATATATTCCCTTTCCTTTCCTGGCATCTAGAGGCCACCCAACATCCCGGGTCATATGGCCTCCTTATATTTTCAAGGCCAGCAATGACTGAAGAGTCTTACAGGGCATCACTCTAATGACTGACTCTCCAGCTTCCCCCTTTCAGATTTAAAGACCTTTGAGATTACACTAGCCTCATCATAATAATTCAGGATAATCTCCCCACCTTAATGTAAATGTTCAGTTCAGTCACTCAGTCGTGTCTGACTCTTTGCGACCCCATCAATCGCAGCACTCCAGGCCCCCCTGTCCATCACCAACTCCCGGAGTTCACTCAGACTCACGTCCATCGAGTCAGTGATGCCATCCAGCCATCTCATCCACTGTCATCCCCTTCTCCTCCTGCCCCCAATCCCTCCCAGCATCAGAGCCTTTTCCAATGAGTCAACTTTTCGCATGAGGTGGCCAAAGTACTGGAGCTTCAGCTTCAGCATCATTCCCTCCAAAGAAATCCCAGGGCTGATCTCCTTCAGAATGGACTGGTTGGATCTCCTTGCAGTCAAAGGGACCCACAAGAGTCTTCTCCAACACCACAGTTCAAAAGCATCAATTCTTCGCTGCTCAGCTTTCTTCACAGTCCAACTCTCACATCCATACATGATCACAGGAAAAACCATAGCCTTGACTAGATGGACATTTGTTGGCAAAGTAATGTCTCTGCTTTTGAATATGCTATCTAGGTTGGTCATAACTTTTCTTCCAAGGAGTGTCTTTTAATTTCATGACTGCAGTCAACATCTGTACTGATTTTGGAGCCCAAAAAATAAAGTCTGACACTGTTTCCATTGTTTCCCCATCTATTTCCCATGAAGTGATGGGACCGGATGCCATGATCTTTGTTTTCTGAATGTTGAGCTTTAAGCCAACTTTTTCTCTCTCCTCTTTCACTTTCATCAAGAGGCTTTTGAGTTCCTCTTCACTTTCTGCCATAAGGGTGGTGTCATCTGCATATGTGAGGTTATTGATATTTCTCCCAGCAATCCTGATTACGGCTTGTGATTCTTCCAGCCCAGCGTTTCTCATTTTATACTCTGCATATAAGTTAAATAAGCAGGGTGACAATATACAGCCTTGACATACTCCTTTTCCTATTTGGAACTAGTCTGTTGTTCCATGTCCAGTTCTAACTATTGCTTCCTGACCTGCATATAGGTTTCTCAAGAGGCAGGTCAGGTGGTCTGGTATTCCCATCTCTTTCAGAATTTTCCACAATTTATTGTGATCCACACAGTCAAAGGCTTTGGTATAGTCAATAAAGCAGAAATAGATGTTTTTCTGGTACTCTCTTGCTTTTTCCATGATCCACCAGATGTTGGTAATTTGATTTCTAGTTCCTCTGCCTTTTCTAAAACCAGCTTGAACATCAGGAAGTTCATGGTTCACATATTGCTGAAGGCTGGCTTGGAGAATTTTAAGCATTATTTTACTAGTGTGTGAGATGAGTGCAATTGTGTGGTAGTTTGAGCATTCTTTGGCATTGCCTTTCTTTGGAATTGGAATGAAAACTGACCTTTTCCCGTCCTGTGGCCACTGCTGAGTTTTCCGAATTTGCTGGCATATTGAGTGCAGCACTTTCACAGCATCAGCTTTCAGGATTTGAAATAGCTCAACTGGAATTCTATCAACTCCACTAGCTTTGTTCATAGTGATGCTTTCTAAGGCCCACTTGACTTCACATTCTAAGATGTCTGGCCCTAGGTGAGTGGTCACACCATCGTGATTATCTTGGTCATGAAGATCTTTTTTGTATAGTTCTGTGTATTCTTGCCACCTCTTCTTAATATCTTCTGCTTCTGTTAGGTCCATACCATTTCTGTCCTTTATCAAGCACATCTTTGCATGAAATGTTCCCTTGGTGTCTCTAATTTTCTTGAAGAGATCTCTAGTCTTTCCCATTCTGTTGTTTTCCTCTATTTCTTTGCTTTGACCGCTGAGGAAGGCTTTCTTATCTCTTCTTGCTATTCTTTGGAACTCTGCATTCAGATGCTTGTATGTTTCCTTTTCTCCTTTGCTTTTCACTTCTCTTCTTTTCACAGCTATTTGTAAGACCTCCTCAGACAGCCATTTTGCTTTTTTGCATTTCTTTTCCATGGGGGTGGTCTTGATCCCTGTCTCCTGTACAATGTCACGAACTTCCATCCATAGTTCATCAGGCATTCTATCTATCAGATCTAGTCCCTTAAATCTATTTCTCACTTTCACTGTATAATCATAAGGGATTTGATTTAGGTCATACCTGAATGGTCTAGTGGTTTTCCCTACTTTCTTTAATTTCAGTCTGAATTTGGCAATAAAGAGTTCATGATCTGAGCCACAGTCAGCTCCTGGTCTTGTTTTATTTGACTGTATAGAGCTTCTCCATCTTTGGCTGCAAAGAATATAATCATTCTGATTTTGATGTCCATGTGTAGAGTCTTCTCTTGTTTTGTTGGAAGAGGGTGTTTGCTATGACCAGTGCATTTTCTTGGCAAAACTCTATTAGTCTTTGCCCTGCTTCATTCCATATTCCAAGGCCAAATTTGCCTGTTACTCCAGGTGTTTCTTCGAAGGCAATGGCACCCCACTCTAGCACTCTCACCTGGAAAATCCTGTGGATGGAGGAGCCTGGTGGGCCACAGTCCATGGGGTCGCTAAGAGTTGGACACAACTGAGCGACTTCAGTTTCACTTTTCACTTTCATGCATTGGAGAAGGAAATGGCAACCCATCCAGTGTTCTTGCCTGGCAAATCCCAGGGACGGGGGAGACTCATGGGCTGCTGTCTATGGGGTCGGACAGAGTCGGACACGACTGAAGCGACTTAGCAGCAGCAGCCAGGTGTTTCTTGACTTTCTACTTTTGCATTCCAGTCCCCTATAATGAAAAGGACATCTTTTTAGGGTGCTAATTCTAAAAGGTCTTGTAGGTCTTCATAGAACCATTCAACTTCAGCTTCTTCAGCATTACTTGTTGGGGCATAGACTTGGATTACTGTGATATTGAATGGTTTGCCTTGGAAATGAACGGAGATCATTCTGTCGTTTTTGAGATTGCATCCAAGTACTGCATTTCGAACTCTTTCGTTGACCATGATGGCTACTCCATTTCTTTGGAGGGTTTCCTGCCCGCAGTAGTAGATATAATGGTCATCTAAGTTAAATTCACCCATTCCAGTCCATTTTAGTTTGCTGATTCCTAGAATGTTGACGTTCACTCTTGCCATCTCCTGTTTGACCGCTTCCAATTTGCCTTGATTCATGGACCTGACATTCCAGGTTCCTATGCAATATTGCTCTTTACAGCATTGGATCTTGCTTCTATCACCAGTCACATCCACAACTGGGTAATGTTTTTGCTTTGGCTCTATCCCTTCATTCTTTCTGGAGTTATTTCTCCACTGATCTCCAGTAGCATATTGGGCACCTACTGACCTGGAGAGTTCCTCTTTCAGTATCCTATCATTTTTCCCTTTCATACTGTTCATGGGGTTCTCAAGGCAACTATACTGAAGTGGTTTGCCATTCCCTTCTCCAGTGGACCACACTGTGTCAGACCTCTCCACCATGCCCGCCTGTTTGGGTGGCCCCACAGGGCATGGCTTAGTTTCATTGAGTTAGACAAGGCTGTGGTCCTAGTGTGATTAGATTTGCTAGTTTCTGTGATTATGGTTTCAGTGTGTCTGCCCTCTTGCAACATCTACCATCTTACTTGGGTTTCTCTTACCTTGGACGTGGGGTATCTCTTCACGGCTGCTCCAGCAAAGCGCAGCTGCTGCTCCTTACCTTGGACAAGGGCTATCTCCTCACCACCCCACCTCCTGACCTTGAACATGAAATAGCTAATACATGTAAATGTATTAGCAATCAATTCCATTTGCTAAGTTAATTCCCCTTTTCCATGTTACATAATATTCATAGGTTCTGAGGACTGACCTGGACATACACAGGGGCCATTATTGTGCCTACAACAACCTACCATCTGACACCAAAACATTCACATCCATCTTATGTACAAATACATTCATTCTATCCAGGGTCACCAAAAGATTCAACCAAATACATCAACTCAGATTTTAAATCTTATATCAAAACTTCCAGATGCCATTACTTAAATGCAACTAAATTAGGTATTGATAAGACTGTGGATATAATCCATCCTAAAGCAAAAAATAAAAAACTTTTATCTGTGGACCTGAGAAACTAGTCCTGTGAAACTGTTCCCTAAAAGAAAAATGATGGTACAGGAATAGATTAACAAGTTATAGACATTGCCAGTCAAAAAGGAAAACAGCAAGAAAAAAAAAAAAAATGAGTCACTTGTCTTAAGCAATTTCAATGCCCAGCTGGGAAAACAATATTAGGTTTCAAGGCCTAGGAATAACACTTCGTTGCTGAAAGTTCCACCTACTGGGCTCAGGGCTCTGTTCTTGAAGTCATTAATCCTTTTCATGAAGGGTAGAATGTATTTGAAGTTTTGTGATTCTATCACTATTTTGTACCTACAGGATTTTGTCTGACAGCCTTTCATTTTGTCATGTTTCTGTCCCTTTAGTAGAAGTTGACAGTATTCCTCTTCTATAAAAATTTCAAGTACCTGGTGTGTCTCCCATGGACTAACCCTGTTAGACTAAAGTTTCTCCCACAGACCTTTCTGGATAAGCTTATATCTATTCCTAGCTTCTGCTGAGAGGATCTGTATGTCACACATCTAATCTCACAAAGCCCTCTGTGTAAGTGAATACCCTGAACATCTAATCCTGAGACATTATGAAATGATTGCCTAGCCATAGCTTGGACTATTTCCAAAGCATTCTTTTCTAGCAGTGACTTAATTTTGGCATATTTTGCAATCTGGTTAATCTGAGAATTTCCAAAATTATCATTTCCTTGTTCCTTTTGTTAACCAGCATTTTCCTCCATGTATCTCCTTCCGTTCACATTTATTATAGACAGCAATAAGAAATTGGACCACACTCTCAATAGAATTTGCTTAGAAATCAGTGAAATTAAAGCCTCACAGGAAGAAAGAACTTGAACACAAACTCTGATCAAATTTAAAAAATACGCTACTTTGACACCCAAGAATCCAAGATTAAAAACATCATAGGAGAAGGAGAGGGTGGGATGATTTGGGAGAATGGTATTGAAACATGTATAATATCATATATGAAATGGGTCGCCAGTCCAGGTTCGATGCATGATACTGGATGCTTGGGGCTGGTGCACTGGGACGACCCAGAGGGATGGTATGTGGAAGGAGGAGGGAGGGGGTTTCAGGATGGAACACATGTATACCCATGGCAGATTCATGCTGATATATGGCAAAACCAATACAATATTGTAAAATAATTAACCTCCAATTAAAATAAATAAATTTATTTAAAAAAAAATCATAGTCATCCCTGACACTGCAATCCTGTGTATAAGCCCAGCCTATGCCTTTTCAGAAGAAACCAGAATTGAAGATTCCAAGATACAATTTTCTGATTGCATGTGGGACAAAATAATAATAATAATAATACATTTTTAAAAGCAAAGCAGTATTTCTCTCTAATGTTTTATTATAAGGAAAGCATTCAAGTTTTTATAACTCCTGCATCTAACTGCAATTAATTTGTAAATTTAATGAAAGAACCAGGGCATATGATGGTAAGTTCATATAATTGAATTCATTTATCCTCTAAGATTCTCAAATCATGAGCTAGCAAATATAAATATGGGTAATAGCTTATAAGAAATTATCAGGAGAGCAGAGCTTATATTACTTTTTAACATAAGTTAAAACAAAGTCATTCCAACGTATATTAACTGATGTACCTAATGCTGGTGTCTGAGTCCCCAATTTTACCTTCATCCACTGACAAAACAAGTATCACAGATTTCAGAACTTTGGTATTCTTTGACTGTTCAGTGCAATTATCTCATCAGCCATTTTCAAGTTGCCTTTGTTGTCATATATTTTTTTTTCCCTAATTAGATTTTCTTCATGTTTTATACTGTTTTTCATCTGGTAATACATTGCAAGTTTTGACGCATTCTGATGGCATTCATCAAAGTGTAAAGGCTTGATTTTCTCATTAGTCATCTTTCATCTTTTTGTGTTTTTATTGATTTTTGGCTTGAAACACTCCTTTTAACATTCTGTAACCAAAATTCCTATTTTGTTGACAAGAATGTTCCATAATACATTGTCTTATTTTTCTAATAAAGTATTAAATTCATGTAATCATTTACAACATCACACAGCTTCAATACAAACACAGTTTTTTTTTTTTTTTGCTGTATTCTGAATACAGCAAGTTAAAATGAAACAAGGCTTATACAATTCCGTGATCTGAATCATTTTTATGAAAGTTTCTGATCAGACATTATCCTAGCTATTAAAAGCAGGCATAATCCTAACTATTGATACTTAGTAACTAGACAGAAATTGTAAATCTGGAAAAAATATCATTTTCTTTTTTGATTCTAGAAGACAGAGGGGTGAGAAATATGGGTAAGCAGGAAAGTGCTCTAGGGTATTTTTAGAAATTCCTGGCGCAGTAGAGCACCCAGCTGGACTCCAGCCAACACTCCTTTGGGCAGCATACCAAGGCTGTGGTGTTAGACCTTGAGGTTTCAAACTCTTGCTCCTCCTCACCAACTCCTCTTCCTAATGGATGTCCAAAAGGACATTTTTCCTCTTCAAGTCAAACAGCTTGACTTTATTTCATATTTTCCCCATGATGTAGGGGACAATGATATCAGCAACAAGAATGAGGGTTCAACATAGAGTATGATACCATTCCAATTTGCCCCGGACTGAGGAAGTCTCCAGTATTTCCTAAGGAACCAGGAGGACTTCATCACATTAGTGCAACACCATGTTAAGATACCCTCAGCACTGGGGTGCTTAAGGGGCCACAGATCCCAGCACCGAAAGATAATCGTGTGTGTCAGACGAGGGAATCAGAACACTTCAGAAATATCATGCCCACACATTTTTAGGGGTAAATGACTGATACAAATGGAATAAAGTATATACTGATATTCAGATGCTGTCAAAAAATCAAATCTCTTCGGACTCTTTACCTGGAATTATAAACTAATAACTAATTTATGATTCCTGGTAAACCACTTATTTTTACTACTAGTGGAAATCTAGCCCCAGATATCTGAAAGCCTTCATAAGCACAGTGAAGCACAATAGTCACTACTAGTTACATGGGGATGAGAGAACAGACTTCAGAAGCAGACAGTCTGAATGCTGGCTGCAATAGGTATTCTGGGTGGTTACTGAAAGTTCCATAACTTCCTGATGCCAGTTTCCTAACCTCCTTAATGCCAGTGTCTCTCAAGGGAATCTTGCAAGAATTAAAAGCATTAATGTATCCAAAGAACTCACGACTGTGCCTGGTTCATAGTAAGTCGGAAAGAAAAGCAGAAGTGTTCATTATTTATTTCCCCACTCTGTCTCTCATTTGCTTGAGAAATATCATCACGGTACATTCCATGTCTAATATTTTTTCTCTATCTTTTCTAAAACCCATGGATGGAGGAGACTGGCAGGCTATAGTCCATGGGGTCGCAAAAAGTTGGACACGACTGAGTGACTTCACTTTCACTTACATTGCCTAGAAAGAGACCCGACACTTAGAGTTGATAGATGTTTGTTAGGTGAATGTGTGGCCACTACTACACTCATAGTACATGGCTTGAGATGTCACCATGAAGAACGAGCCCTCAGTGAAATATAGTGTTAATTTAAAAGGATTTCTTTTAACTAAGGGGCACTGATGAAATGCACTTTGAGACAGTCCATGGAAGGGAGATGACTAGAAATACTTTGGTAGGATACTAAGCTATTGCACTGGTGTCATGGATGCTGTGAACTGAGGTCAGATGCCCATTTTGTGATTGAGGGATTTATTCCATCATGTGCCAGTTGTGAAGTTCCACCAAAAATTACTGAGCTAAAGGAAGCTCCTACCCTAAAAGTCATTCCCAAGAAGCCCTTTCCAGTGACTGACTGATGCACAAAGGGGTAATAGTGATTTGAGGCAACTGGGTAGCATCAATAAGGAAAACCTAAAGGGCCATCCTCAGCTTGAATCCACAGAGTGGGTTCAGGCTTTGCGGTGGCACCTACCTCTGCCCAGTCTTCATTCTCTCCTTTCTTCAGTGCATTGTTTTCCACAACTAGTGACTGTAAGGATCAAATGAGCTAACTTACAAAAAAAATGATGAAGTGATGTTTTTGTAAATGGTAAACAATAACTATTAGAAATTTGCACTTTTATTATTGAAAGAAACAGTCAGTTTCATATAAGAATCCATGTAGCATTCTCTGAAGGCTGATTCACCCAGCATCTGAAAAAGTCTATTAAAGAACTTACTTTTTATATTGAGCAATCCTATTAAAAAATCTTTAGTTAATACTAAGCTGAAATCTGTTCCTCTGTATACCCTATATGCATTTTCTTCTATAATTATATAAAATAATCTTTTTTAACAGTTTTTCCATCTTGGTTAAAAAAAAAAATTTTCCCATCACCCATAAATTACTCTCTGTGACACATTATAGTTGCTTTGGTTTTTGTTTGTTTTGTTTGGAGCTTCCACAGTGATCATGAGTCAATCTAATTTTCTCCTTTGCTTGTTGGTAGCAGACTAGAGAAAGAATATCTTCAGGAAAAAAAAAAAAAGTCCCTCTCACTTATTTCCCTTGTATTCCTATTAGTGTATAGATAAATCTGTGGAATCTGTTCATATTAGTCACCATGCCAGCTCCATGAAGAAATCTTATTAAAGAGATTATTCATAGAGGGTGAATCTTCTACTAGTTTATAGTCAGAGTCAGTTTTCTTTCGTTTGCTTGTTTTTTTACCACAGCCGGAATATTGAGAAAGTCTTCGTGAACCTCTTCTTTACAAATGCAAGCAATCACTGAAAATGGGTGAGCTGAGGAAATGGGACAAAAAAAATACAAAAGCACATTAGTAAACAAGGATTCCTTGTGCTTGTGACCACATCTCTTCCAGGGACCATCTCCCAGCATCATGCTGACATGACCCAGATGGCAAATTCTACTGGATAGAAGTTCTAATGCTTTACATAGATGAGAGCTTTTATTATTTTTTATTGTTTTCTCCCCCATCCAATTCCACCTTATTCCTACATGCTTCCATTATTAAAGTGGTCCCATTCTGGGTAGCGCAAGAAACTAAAGCAGAAAAGTTGATAAATTAATAATCACAGAGGTATCTCACTTTAAATGTGATTATTTTCTCATTTTTGATATTTTTATTTCTTTAAATCCCCATACATGTGATACAACATATTAAAGAGTGAAGATTTGTAAAACATCCCATGGAGCATCCTGTGAAATCACTGACATTTTAGGAACCTTTAACTCCTAAGTTTTTCTTAATGTAAGCTTTCAGGGGACAATAGCATATACAAAAATCCTAAAGCACACAAACATGCTTCTCAACAACAGAACCATGCAATCACTGCCTCTTTGGTGGACCAGGTCTGAGATACAACAATGATTTGATACTGTGTCTGTCAGAGAACACTTGATGTGGGTTGTGGATCTTTCCAGTCTCAGTATGCTAGCTGGCAGGTGTACACTTATCATTTGAAGACATAGAACTGATTACTCCAGAGTGCAAACAATGCACCTGAGACCAAAGGGAAATAAAATTTAAAGCAAAAGATTATGGAGAAAAAGCAGTAAATCATCACTCATATTTTTCATTTCCTTTTTTTTTTAAATGGCTGTTTTACTGGCTTAAAGAACATAGCAGATGTTGCATGTGTCTTTGTCACAGGCACTAATGATTTGCATAGAGAGCTAGAGCACCAAGGCAGCGTCACATGGAAGCAATATTTCATGATTCAGAAATAAGAACAAACATGGCATTTTAACACATATTCCTAATTGTCTTGTATGCATTTTTGGAAATTAGTAAGTACCCCATAGTTTTAATTTTTGTCATTCCTTTTTTTGTAGCCTACAAATTGCGTGTCCCCTGAACATGAATCACAATAACATAACCTGGCATAACTAGTCCTCAGTAGTAAACATAGTAAAACAAATCTGAAAAAGCTCTGACCACTAGCACATGTAAAACTCATACTACCATAAGTCACAGGTTAGTATTCTAAGCTGCTAACAAGTTTTAAAACAACAAACACTGGTCTTGTGCCAGAATCTCTGGTACAACTTTATATTGATGTATTTTTTAAATTACCCTAGACCTTCCTCATGTATGAAAGATCAAATAACGGACCAAGGGTAGTAGGGATGGTTTCTATATAAAAGATTGAAAAATTATCTACTTCTCCTTAAACTTTCCTGAATCCTTTTGCTAAATATATTTTCTGGAGACTTTGACAAATCTTTGAATATTTTAGGTCTATTCTCTGCCCAACTGGAGAACTGACTCCAAAAAGGGATGTTTCACAGCACTGAATTTTAAGGTGTGAATTGTCAGCTTTATGTTTCTTAAAATCGCTGTAAAGGATAAGAAAGGTTTATGCAAATCCATGGGGGTGGAAAAGGAAAATCTATACATCTTAAAATAAGTGATGTTGGCAAGTACCTAGTGGAACTCCATCAGAAGCAAGTAACAATGCCAGGATGTTCAGAGGATTCTATTGAGAATTTAGGAAAAAAAAAATACAATCGGTTTCATAAAGAAAACATACCCAAATATATACACATAAATATACAAGCCTACATGAACAAAATAGCTTGAGAACTATTTCAAATATGATCATAGGAATGCTGTGTATTAGCCAAGGTGTTGAGTTGCAAGTGAAAATAAAAATTCAAATCAAACTTGTCATTTTTTATTGAAATTACTGGCATACCTAAATGAAACCTCAACTCACAGCTGGATTCGGGGGTGTAAGTGATGACATCTGCAGCATAATCTCTCCCACTGGCTTGATTTATTATTTTTTTTTGTGCTTTCATTTCATTTTCAGACCACCTATTGCAATTTGATAGACCCCAGCACCCCAGCCTTACATTCTCACAGTATATAATGTGAAAGAGACAAATATTTCTTCCTTTAGTTTCTATAGAAGAACTTCAGTTGAGTACTGCAGGATGGCATCCCTGAGTCAAGCATGTTAGTTACTTACCACTATGGAGAGTGGTAAGGAGTTGATTAACAAAGCTTGGATTTTATACCCAACTCTGGAGGTAGGGTTTTAATCAAGTCCAAAAGAATCATGTAAAATAAAGATGGAAAAGAGGATTCTCAAAAGTAAATGATAGTCCTGTTATCAGAAAAATGAGAAATGTTTACATATTTCAACAAAACAATGAATATCTTTCAGAACTTACCCTTGCCAAGTGGTATAATAGGATAAAATGCTCATTGACAGTTTACTAGTAAGCTATTGTATGAGTTTCAAAGTATTCTATTAATTCAACTAACATATTTCTCCAGAAAGGTTGTGATTGCTCCAACCATTTATCAAAAGTACCACAAAACCTGTGGGATTCTGCTGTTTCATGCCTTTACTTCTTTCTTCTCTGACAACTGCATGTCATCTGGACAAAAAAATTCAAACTGGCATCCCCTACTTACTTCCCTAGATGAAAGACCAGTTTGGCAATGCTATAATTTTAAAATAAGCAATTACAGTTTAATTCAAATATTCAATGATTTACTTACAATAGTTTAGGCATTAGGCACTATGCTATGCATTGCATTAAACACAAATACTTTTAGCCTCAATTCCTGACTAATACCTCCAAAAGTTAATGTGGAGAAGCAAGATCTATCTGTGAACTTCTGAAAAATAGGAGTAACAGATAACAAAGTTGCACTAAACTTACAAGAATTTTCTTAAAATTAATATGTATAAATGAATTCTTAATACAAAATAAACAGTAACTGATATAAAATAATACATAAAGACATAAAATGAAGAGTAGACATGGAAGCCTATAAGTCACCTAAATATATTTGGGAGTGTAATATATAATAAATGAATTTAAAATTAAATTTATTTAAAATGAGTATGTGAAATAGTTTGGGAAGAGAACAGATAGTTGAAAAAATTAAAGACAGATATATTTCACATTAGGCAACACAAACTTTAAGTGAATCTAAAAGTTATATATAAATAATAAAGACATCAAAGTATTAGACAAAATTATGAACTATACATATTAAAGAGGTTTTTATAATTATATCCAGAATCAGAGCATTATATAACAGCTTGATAAATTAAATTATATAAAAACTAAAATACATAATCAACATAATCAAAATAAAATTACAAATATCACTTTGGGAAATTTTTGCTACTCATGCCTCAAAGGACTCAGTTCTCTAACATATAAAGAGCTATTCAAAGTTAATAAGAACAAGATTATAAGGAAGACATGCAAAGACAAGATATAGAAAGATATATGACAAGAAATTTTATATAACTGCTCTAAATTAAAATATTTTAATTCCCTCAAAATGAGAGTGATATTAGTGAAATTACAAAATTGCCTTTTAAAAGCTTATCAGACTGATAAAATGAATATATTTCAAATAATTCACTGTAAGATATGGAAAAGTCAATACACTGATGATGGAAATGCAAATTGCCATAAAATTTCAGGGCATTTTGGTGATGCCTACCTCACCAATTTCATATCTAAGAATATTTCTTGAGAGGTATACTCCTCTAAAATGACATACATATAAGGTTAATCATGTAGAATTACCTCTAACAAATAAAAATTGAAAATAATCTAAATGTCCTCAGAGCAGAGGTGAAATCAATAATGGTACATCCTTAACAAAGGAACACATAAAAAGGAATGAATGTGATATTCTTTCTAGAAATTATACTAATTACACTGAACAAATAGGAATCATAACCTGTAATTACAAAGCAAGTCATTTTTCCTTCTATTGTTTCTTTAAAATGTATTATTTTTTCTCCCTTCACTACTTGAGACTTAAGATGGTTCCATTAGCTTTTGAATCTTGCACAGATTATATTTCTATACTAACTTATAGAAGAAAAGCACACAAGTTTTGATGCTTAAAGGTTCAGTCTCATCTGATAACCATCTCTTCTTACCTAATAAAAACTTATTTTAACTCCTGGGAAGGCTGCTGGTGCACTGCCTGCTCAGGGGTAAGGGATTAGGGTTGGGTCAACCTTTCATTTCCTTACCTCCATCCCCATTCAGGAGCCTGTTCTGAAGGGTCAGGAGAGAAGACAGGTTACCAGGACAACTCTTAATTAACAGGTCAAGAATCCACCTCCCAATGCAGGAAACACAGGTGATGTGAGTTCGATCCTGGGTCCGGAAGACCCCTGGAGGAGGAAATGGCAACCAACTCCAGTACTCTTGCCTAGGAAATCCCATGTACAGAAGACCCTGGCTGGCTACAGTCCATGGGGTCACAAAAGAGTCGGTCACGAAAGAGTGACTGATAACACAGACACATCTAAAATTTGATTTTGCTGATGTTTATAATTGAATTTTTTCCTTTGGTGGATCACTTTTGTAACTTGACTTTAGAAAACCTCGGAATCACTCTCCTGCCATAAACACACACATGCCCACATATCACTGGGGACTTTGCAATATATGCCCTCAATCTGTACACACTCTACTTCAACAGCACTTAGGAGCATTGTCTTATCAGCTTTCTTGTATGCATAATTCATGGTTTAAGATAATGAAAAGACTAGTGACAGACCAAAAATAAAAATTTACAAATCACATATCTCACAAGAAAACTGAATCCAAATTATATAAAGAATTCTCAACATAACCATAAGAAAAACAAGTCTAAAATAAGGAAAAAAATTTAAATGGGGAAAGTATGTGAACAGACATTTTACCACAGAATATACAAAATGGAAAATAAGCATATGAAAAAATGCTAAATATCATTAGTCATCAAAATGCAAATTGAAAGCACAATATGATACCACTATGAATTAATTATAATTACTACTATCAAAGAAAGTTAAAATACCAAAAGCTGGCAAGAATGTGGAGCAGCTAAAATGCTTACCTACTGTTGGTCAGAATGCAGAATAGTACAGCAACTTTGAAAAGCAATTCTTCAGTTTCTTAAAAACTTTAGCACACATATAACCTGCAACTCAGCAATCTCACTGTTAGCCATTTACTTAAGACAAATGAAAATTTAAGAAAACACACAAAAATGTGAATTTTTTTAGCAGAGCACAACAGCTCTGAAGTGAAAACAACCTCAAAAATGGAGAAGCTAAATATGATAGGTCCATACATGGAATAATATTCAACAATGAAAAAGAATAAACTGTTGAATGCAGCTACACGTGTGAATCTTAACACATTTTGACAAGTGAAAGAAGCCAGACTCAAAAGCTGAATACTATATGATTCCGTTCATATGAATTCTAGAAAAGGCAAACAAACCTATAGGGACTGAAATCAGATCACTGGTTGCCAGCAGTTAGGGATAAGAAGAAGGTTAGATAACAGTTGGCAGCATGAGAGAATTTTTGGCTTGTTAGAAATGTTTACATCATGATTGTGATCATGGATACATAACTCCATGCTCTGTCAGAGCCCACAGACAGTCCACCACAATAAGTAAGTTTTAACACTTGTCACTTAAACAAAAACCAAATGTGGGGAATTTTCTGGGGTTCCTGTGGTTAAGACTATGCTTTCATTGCTGAGGGCCTGGGTTCAGTTCCCAGTTGAGGAACTAAATTCTCATAAGCTGCATGTTGTGGCCAAAAATAAAATCAATAAAAATCAACTATGATAAGTGAGAAAATGAATGAAAATTACACAATCAAGTATAACTATGTTACCAATCAGTAACAGCCAAACTATAAGGAAATAAGAGATCTAACACACAGGACTGGAAAAGGTCATTTTTCATTCCAATTCCAAAGAGAGGCAATGCCAAAGAATGCTCAAACTACCACACAATTGCACTCATCTCACATGCTAGTAAAGTAATCCTCAAAATTTTCTAAGCCAGGCTTCAGCAATATGTGAACTATGAATTTCCTGATGTTCAAGCTGGTTTTAGAAAAGGCAGATAAACCAGAGATCAAATTGCCAACATCTGCTGGATCATGGAAAAAGCAAGAGAGTTCCAGAAAAACATCTATTTCTGTTTTATTGACTATGCCAAAACCTTTGACTGTGTGGATCACAATAAACTGTGGAAAATTCTGAGAGAGATGGGAATATCGGAACACCAGACTTGCCTCTTGATAAATCTGTACGCAGGTCAGGAAGCAACAGTTAGAACTGGACATGGAACAACACACTGGTTCCAAATAGGAAAAGGAGTATGTCAAGGCTGTATATTCTCACCCTGCTTATTTAACTTATATGCAGAGTACATCATGAGAAATGCTGGGTTGGAAGAAACACAAGCTGGAATCAAGATTGCCGGGAGAAATATCAATAACCTCACATATGCAAATGACACCACCCTTATGGCAGAAAGTGAAGAGGAACTAAAAAGCCTCTTGATGAAAGTGAAAAGGGAGAGTGAAAATGTTGGCTTAAAACTCAACATTCAGAAAACGAAGATCATGGCATTCAGTCCCATCTCTTCATGGGAAATAGATGAGGAAACAGTGGAAACAGTGTCAGACTTTATTTTGGGGGGCTCCAAAATCACTGCAGATG